>NC_066629.1:23487086-24802341 GCF_025201925.1 Gopherus flavomarginatus | reverse complement strand
CTTGTGGACAGAATTTAACAACTATGATGTTCTACTACTGTCTTTAGCTGGCAGAATACAAACTAGGGGACTAATTGTACCTGAGGTTAGTCAGTCTGCTCAAACTTGCAACCCAGGCTAGTTTGCCCGTTAGGTACCACCATAATCTAGGGGAACACAGAGGTGGCTCAGAGCCATTCCTGCTTTCCCACACCACCACAGCTGAGGACTGAGCTCCACACCTCTCTTCTAATAATAAAAGACATGGCAATAGTTTATTGTGTACAATTTAGGGCAGCAAAGAATCAGTAAGTCCAGCCCCTGCCCTCTGATTCTGGCCGGACACATTTCATTGTTCCTAACTCATCCCTAAGAGGCAGATATCTTGCCTCAACCTCAAACATCTCCCAGGATGGCAATTCCATAACTGGTGTTTGCAGCTTATCCTACTGCCTAGCTAGTCTAATAATAATAATTCAGCGACCGATGACACTGGCCTCGTTACAGCATGGCGATGGGTCTTTTACACTAATTACAAAGCATTCAAGAATGTTCAATGAATCAGACCACTTGACTGGCTGAGCATGTGAATATCTCTTCTTTAGAAAGGAAACAGCTCATGCAATGGAGTCAAAATTTAATTATAGTAAGGAAATAATCTTGTCTTCTGTCAAAGTCAATCATCTGCTGCAGAGTAAAAGGGCAAATGGCAAGTGCATCTCTTAAAACAGCTTTTCATTGACTTTAGATCACCATTGTTTGTAATTCCCTGTTCGAAGTCTAGAAATAAAGTTTATTTTCAATAGATTATGGGCCTGTTAAAAAGCTCACTGAAGTCAACTGAGTGTCTATGGATCCAGCCTCTGTGTCTTCCCAACTACTAGAAAACATCTTTCTCTTGCCTACCTTTCTAATGGAGCTGAAACAAACATCCCCTGCTTTGCTTCCTTCTTCCTTGCACCACTGTATATGCTATAAGCAGTCAGCACTGTGCTGTGCACTACTGTGTCATTATAGTGCTGGCAGGAAAATCTTAGGACTTTGTTCCACGTGTTTCTCATCCAAAGGGTAATAGTAGTTTTGGCTTTCTTTACAACTGATATGCAGATTTTAAACAAAAATACTTGTTTAGATGGGTATGGCATTCTTTACCACATTTCAAAGATCTTAAGCTTCAATCAAAGGTAGGATTTAAATACTTCAGAGGGTCTGATTAATTTTCCTTATTTTCATGAAAAGACTTTAAATAATTCGTATTGCTACAATAGATAAGGCTGCAGTAGAAGCTGGTGCTACCAATCTACTGCTATCAGGCCCACCTAAGGGTTCCTCTTAGATGGGATCCTTTTAAGTGCTCTTCTGTGTCATGTTTGCACACCTCTACAGGCTCAGGACTTGAGGTCCCAGAGCACAAAATCATAATTACAGTAAGACAACAAAGCTCCTGCTTCTGGGCTTAAGTCAATCTCTAATTGTAGATCACAATGAGATCTAATGTGGGGGACACATTATCCCAAATCTGCTATTGCAGGGTTCTTCCACCTTTCTCTGAAGCATCTGGTGCTGGTCACTGTCACAGAGACGCTGGACTAGATGGACCTTGGGTCTGAACCAGTCTAGTAACTCCTACGTTCCAGTGTAAATCTTTAGGCCAATAGCCCACTCCTCTTTTGTATGCCCCAAGGTGAAACAGGCTCTTCAGGGAAAGAGCTTTTTCTTCTTCTAACGCAGGATAAAAGTTATTACAATAGAGGGTTGCTCTTGAATTCCCTCACTTCCTTCAAGTGTTTAATTATTTTTATCAGCAATGCCTTTAACAGGACATGGCTAACAATTTCTAATTAGGAATACTGAGGCATGGTCAACACTTAACAATCAGATCAACCTTGCTAGGGCTGTGAAAAATGTCACGCCCTGTGAGATGTAGTTAGGTTGACCTAATGCCCAGTGTAGCTGCAGATAGGTCACCACAAGAATTCTTCCATCGATCTAGATACCGCCTCTCGGAGAGGTGGATTAACTACATCATTGATGTAGGAAGCATCAATGCTATGGTGCTACAGAAGCACAGCTGCAGCTCTGTAGCTGTGCTGTGTAGCTGCTGTAGTATAGACATACGCCAAATCACTTAAGAGTTCGGGTCCTCTTAGCAGGATTTCTTCAAGTGAGCTCAACTGTGTGCGACTTTATAGTTACTGATCTTTACACTAAACCAAACATTTATTTTCATTATGCTCTGCTAAATGTTCCACAAACTCCAAAATGAAGTGTTACAGACTTTTCATGCACCAAACTTTAAAATATCATTACTGTAGAGAGTAGATGTCTATTATTTAAACTTGGTCCAGAGACTGGAATTAGAAACACCTAAGAAACACTGTGTAGCAGGTGGTGCATGCGGATTATATCAATTTAAGATGTTAGATTTTCCTGTCTATTCGCTTTGGCTTCATTACCTGCAATAAGGTACTACTAGCTAACAAATAGAAATTTAGCTCATTTATTTTTATTTTTTCCCACAGAGAGATTTTAGCTTAGAATACAGAGCTCTATTCAGCATCTCTCAATAATTCATCATGGGAAAAAATGCACTACGGAAGGTGTGAACAACAGAAGGCTCTGGAATTTAGAATGCAAAGAAATGTTCCCATTTTTCTCTGTGTGTGAAATTTATGAAAATATGTTGTTAGGAGAGAGAGAGACAGGTAGGCTGGAAAGTGAATTTAGAGAACAAAGGGATGGCTCTATGCCTCAGTAGTTGCTGGAAGTTTTCCTGTTGGGCATATTATATGTGCAATAAATGCAGTACCTCTGAACTAGCTATGACTGCTTCTGTCACCGTCACCACAGACCATTACGGACTACAGACTTAGAGATTACTACAAAGGATAACCTCATTTCTACATATCCCTCTGTTAAAATGATAGACAGATGAAGCCTGAGATGAAGTGAAAAGAAAAAATCTTTTGTGAAAAGCACTGAAATATATTTGACTGGCATTTGACATACAGGCATGCTAGCAGAGGCGCCTTTCAGATCATATGCTGGTTAGGTAGGATATCTTTTACCAGTGTTATGAGTATGATAGTCACAGCTGTGACCATTGTTTAACTGCCTTTTAAGGAACAGAGGAGAAAAGAAGGCTAAACATTTTAAATTAAAATGTATTATTTGTAATTCATACTGTGCTTCTGGTAGATGACCCATCAATTGGAGAAAAAAATACTGGAAAATATGCTGTCATCCCAAGGGGACCACAACAAGATTGACCTCAATTCAAAAACAGGAAAAAGTAGAGGAGCAGGTTGGAATGTTTAGAAATTTCAAGACTTCTAAAGATTCTAGAAACTTGAACTGATATTAAGTTATGGGAGGCACACTGATTCCATCGTAATGAGGGATGGAAGGACAGATAATTCTTTACAATGAATTTTTTTTTAATTAACACAATTAAAATATTATTCCAGTTTAGCCAATTATTAGTGCAATTTCTAGCCGTGTTGCTGCTAGCATTTAAGATGGCCTCTCTGGCCTACCAGTCCAGAAATTATGGCCTTTTTAAAACAAACAAGATTAGGAGAAAGGGTAGCAGTTCTGGAGCCAAGATGCAACTTCTTAATCACTTTAATGATAATAAATGCCATGACAAATAGCTGACCTTTAGATTTAGATTTATTCTGCTAAAAGAGATTAAAGAATCTACTGTCCTGCTTTACTGCCTGCCTAAGACAAGGAAATCAATATTATATCTAATTCTAACCAGTATATTACTTGATTTTCCATTATTCTGACAAGGTCACAATACTTTGAAAAACAACATACTGGCAGCCAGACCACCTTGGGATGTGATCTCATCCTATCTTACAGGCTAAATAAGGATTGGTTTGGTCACAGCTTGGTTGGAAGCCCTGGAAAAAGCCAGGGTGATGCAGACGTAGCTGGTGGGCATAGCGGAGGAGAGAGAAGATACAGAATTACTGATGCAACAGAAGCCCTATACTCACCCCCTCCCTTGCTGCACACTGGCATAGAGACCTGGTTATACATCAAACACTATGGGATCATTCAGAGTGGTTCTAATGATTTCCCCATCCCTGATGGACCCAGCTGTCCTAGGTCCACTGTTCTCACTGTGGATCAGCTGCCCACACTCAGAGAACGTATCAGATCACTTTATATTTTAAGGGATTTCAAATGGAAAATCGCATGTCTGTCTTACCCCCTCACCCTGCCCCTGGTCTCCAGAAGAATTTAGTTTCCTTCCATAATGATTTTATTCATAGACCTGCAGGGGCTGATCCACATAGTGCTACTAACCTAGGTCACTAGGCCCCAGCTCAACAGAGAGCGGATGAAATGCCATAGCTTGTTTTACTGCACATGTTGCACAATGCAGTGTGGTGGAGAGTGAGACATGAGTCCATGTTTCTCCTTACAGAGCAGCCTGGGTTGGGGCATGTCACACATGAACCCCTCTTCTTTCTATCCATTTAGCTACTATTTCCCTAACTCCATCTACTAATATAACTGCCAGGTTTGGCCATATTACTTATTACCCCTCTCTGCCTTCACGGCTCTGAACCCTCTTACCCCTTACTGCTGGCATAACCTAAGGCAAGTGGCTCTCTATTTAAAGCCCTGGCATCAACCACCTTCCTTTGCTGTGATGCAGTTACTTTGTGCAGTAATTCCCAGGAGAATAAATGGCAGTGAGGTATGTGCAATAGAGTAGTCTCCATCATGGCTTAGGTCATTACACAAGAACAAAAATTCTCCACAATCTGCCCCCAGGAAGTATTTTCACTTTACCAAGTAGAAGTATATTCCATACCTGACTGCCTCTTTTCAAAGGTAATAAGTAATTTTGAATGCTGTCTCCAGCAATGGCCAGAGCACTGGTTTAAAGGAACATTTCATTATGGGCCAGAACGTGTGTTGAACATTTGGTCCTACACAAGTGATGTCAAAAGGAGCTTTGCCAATTGCCACCAATTCAAACAGATGTAAGATTAAGGCCTTGATGCACAACCGTGACAACGGGTGGTGCATAAGCCAGTTGTGCAGGTGAAGGGAGGAATTTGCTACATCCCTTTTCAGGACACACTTTGCTCTTCACTGTGTGGTCACCCAGGTCTGCCAGCTGGAACATGATGAGATTGGAGATGGCTTGCCCCTTCCTACACATTTGTTCCTGGGTAGAGGAGCTGGCCTACAGCCTCTGTGGCTCTTCCAAGCACCCAGAGCTAAAACCTGGGGAGCCCTAATGAGGCTGTGCAAATGGGGGAAGGAATCTTCTCTCTCTTGCATGGCTGCATTAGGACTAGTCATACCTACTGTCAGGCCAATCTGATGACTTTGGAGACACTTCCCAGGACCATTTTAAAACAGTCTCTACCCATAGCTATGATGTTTTATGCAGCCAAGTCCTAATCTGTTGCTGATGGGGTTTTTTCTTCCGCGTTTGCAAACACTTGCAAAACTGACAGGCAGATAATGTAATACAGTTAAAAAACAGAGCCTTTTTTTCTGAGGAAGATTTATCTGAGTTGTCTCATTTCTTTCACCTCAAAAAGAACAGCATATGCTTGCTGGCTCTGCTTAAACAGGCTGGGCCAAATTCATCTCTGGTGTGAATGTCACTGACTTTGAAAGTGGAGCTCGGGAGGAATCTGGCCCATATAAATCATATGAAGTTAGAGGATTTATCCAGCCTGCATCTATCACCCAGGAAAAGAAAGAATAATTTATTTATTGTATTTGAAATATTCTTTTGAATTGACTGCTATACATAATGCATGGAAGCATGTCAAAATTCCAGATTAAGGCTTGAAAATGCTCCATAACCAGATACTTTGTAGTCACAATGTATGAAGCTTAAAAGACAAGTTTCTTACCTGCTAATGCAGTTCCTTGGAGTTCTCCTTTACTTACTACTCTAGATGTTTCCTCTGCCTCAACAGGTGGAGACAATTAAACTTTCCAATGACTCACATCCCCAAACTGTACCCTGAAAACTTTATTATAGATCTGATATTGCACCCATTGCAGTCACTGGAAAAGGTCTCATTGATGGCTGTGGTCCCAGGTCATGCCCTTAGAATACTTCACTGAGAGTGAAAGCTGAAATGACTGAGATACACTTAGTTATGTAAATATAGCTCAGGCCATGTCTACATCTAAAATTTTGCAGCGCTGGTTGTTACAGCTGTATTTGTACAGCTGTATAGGGCCAGCGCTGCAGAGTGGCCACACTTACAGCAACCAGCGCTGCAAGTGGTGTTAGATGTGGCCACACTGCAGCGCTGTTGGGCGGCTTCAAGGGGTTTCGGGGAACGCGAGAGCAAACCGGGAAAGGAGACCAGCTTCGCCGCGGTTTGCTCTCGCGTTCCGCGAACCACCCTGCAAACCGGAGGGAAGGAGACCTGCTTGCTCGGGTTCGGGAACGCGAGAGCAAACCGGGAAGGAGACCAGCTTCGCCGCGGTTTGCTCTCGCGTTCCCGCGAACCACCGTGCAAACCGCAGGGAAGGAGACCTGCTTGTTCGGGGAACGCGAGAGCAAACCGCGGCGAAGCTGGTCTCCTTCCCCGCTTTGCTCTCGCGTTCCCCGAACCGCCGAGCAAGCAGGTCTCCTTCCCTGCGGTTTGCAGGGTGGTTCGCGGAACGCGAGAGCAAACCGCGGCGAAGCTGGTCTCCTTCCCCGGTTTGCTCTCGCGTCCCGGAACCACCCTGCAAAACCGCAGGGACGGAGACCTGCTTGCTCGGGGTTCGGGGAACGCGAGAGCAAGCCGGGGAAGGAGACCAGCTTGATTACCGAGGCTTCCTCAGGTATGCTGGGATACCTGCTTATTCCACGGAGGTCAAGAAAAGCGCTGGTAAGTGACTATACTTGATTACCAGCGCTGGATCACCAGCGCTGGATCCTCTACACCCGAGACAAAACGGGAGTACGGCCAGCGCTGCAAACAGGGAGTTGCAGCGCTGGTGGTGCCCTGCAGATGTGTACACCTCCTAAGTTGCAGCGCTGTAACTCCCTCACCAGCGCTGCAACTTTCTGATGTAGACAAGCCCTCAGTTTAAATTTTCCTGCTCAAACCTTCGCTGAGCAGTCCCTGGTAACTAAAATTACTGCAGGAGAAATCTGAGCAGTTGTATTAGTCAGTAACACTGCCCTCTTTCATTTTCCTATACAAATCCAGATACTGAGCATTTCTCATTCAGTCAATAGATAATGTGACAACCTACAGACAAAAGCTGCTCTGAGACAATATTCAAACATGCACATAATAAATAAATAAGACATCTCAATATGTCTGATCCATTTCATTCTGCATCTGACCTGGGCAGGCAACTATCCAGGGTCACTTGAATTTAGAAGCCCCCCTTCCTGAGGGATGTAGTCATTACTGCTATAACCATAGCAAAAATCCAAATATCTGATGCCATAATTTGTTCCAGAGATGGATAATGAATACAGATATGATTTGGATATTCATTACTCTATTATTGATGAAGAGATTAAAAACAAAACCAATGTGCCAGCATCATTCTTGCCCCAAGATAGGCAGTTTGCAGCTCCCTGATTCTCAAGCTGCTCTATCCCTTACCTAAGTTAGGGGGAGCCTAAGAACTGCTTTAACACTCACCAGCTGGTCATGTCAGTAAGGGGACCATCTGCCAGCTGAAGAGTGTCATGGGAGAGCATAGCTCTGCCCCTCCCTCCTCAACACACATCCTGTATGGAAGGGAAGGCAGAAGAGAGGCTGATGTAGGAGCCTACTCCTCCAGCTTTCAGCTACTTGAAAAGATCCTCTCTTCTAGCGGGAATGCTCAACTGACCAGCTGAAGCTTGATTATTCTCACAGGGAATGGAGCTAGAACTGAGATTTTGGACCCCCAGGTCATAAACATTAACTCTAAGCTGTCTGGGTAGAAGTCCAGCTAAAGATTCATTATTTTGGCCTTGACTTGCTGGACTAGCAGAAGCATAACTGGATAAATGGTCTGAAAGAAAAGAAGACCCGAGGCATCATTTGAACAAGAACGTCTAGAGATCCTCTAATTAAATCAGAGGTGAAGTCACACAGCTCCCAACAAAACAACACAATAATGCGAAGAGCATCAATAATATGACATGCACCCAGTAAGGAATTTATTGGGGAGCACTTAACCAATGTGTGATCTGGAAAGACAAGCAAAATCCTCTAGCTCTTTCATAAGCAGCAACAGAACATTAAATTAAATTTAAAAATGAGAGAGATTTTATTTTTGTTTCCTTTTGACTGTAGTGACTGGCACGTTAAAAATGTATTACACCTTTAACCACTCATCTGGAATCGATTAGTTTGCAATCTTGGTTTTTGCAAGTTGGATTCTGTGCAGCTATGTTATCTGAATTGAGCCAGAATGCAATCCACCCTAATTTAGCTGTGCAGAACAGCAATGGAGAAGTCAGTCCCCTTCCCTCCCATAAGCAGCTGGGTTACCTGCATTGCAGCAAAGGCACATGGGGAAGAGAAGAGACAATGAGTGATGAAAGGGTGAAAGGAACAGGGGGTGATGGAGTCATGGCTTCATCCCACAGTTTGCAGGTCAGCAGATCTGAGCTGGTTTAAGAAGGGAGGAAATAATCTGCATCCAGTGAAGCAGAGCAATAAGTACTTTCTCCTGGGAACAGGGAAGGAACTTGGACTCTTAGGGCCAAGCATAAAGACTCCATTCTAGCCCACTGAGATCCATAGTAATTCTCAGGTTTTACATAAATGAGCAGTCATTCCATGTCACTCTGGATTCAGGTCCTTTGAATTAAATTTTATATTAAATACCTGCTCTCTAGGTTACAGTTTACTGAGCATTACAAAGTACAAAATACATATGAATTTATTCTACACCTTGCCTTCCTTAATCACCTTCATGTGTGCTGTATGTAATCCTTTTCTTAGTAATGGTGGATAGCAATATAAATATTTTAGAGTAAGTTCATAGGCCATTTATTTAAAATTATTATCTGTTTTACTGAACATTTAAGAAAAAAGAGCATGGTTCTTCCTTTAAAGGAAATAAACAGCCTTGGTTAGATACTTTATATTCACAGAGACTTTCACATTAATCTGAAATGTGAATTCACAGCAAGGGAAAAAAATAAAACACTCTTACCTGGTGTTTATTAATATAATCATAAATTGAAATGCCACCACAAAAACCATTCAGATATGCATCATTCCAACCACGGAAGATTACAGGATGGAGAGGAAGAGAAAATAGAAAAACAGAAAATTGATTAGTCTTTTGTTCACCATGTCACATCACATTCTTCTACCAAAAAAAAAAAAAAAAGTCAGAAAACTGTCAAAATGTGCAAAATTCAGCATTGTTTATCTATCATTTTTAGTAAAACTGAAATGCCTATGGAACTAGATACATAATATAGTATGTTTAAAGAAAATAAGCTAGGTAACTGCTGTAACCATGTTTCCCAATTGTGCAGGCAACAAATAATATAAGAACAAAGTAATAAGAAAGAGAAACAACAGATCAAAGAAGCAAAAATATAACAAAGATCTGTGAATGATTTTCTTTTCTTTTTTCCGTGCAGACCAAATCAGATTTATTGTGATAGTACAGGTGTTTTGTACATCTGGATCCTTTCTTGGTGAGTTATGCAATGTATGCAAACTAAAACCTTGCTAATCCCAGCTTTCCAGAACTTTATCTCCAGAAAACACCAAAGATCATAACATACCATCACCTCCAAGTTGCAAGAGTCAGCAAAAGCATCTTGTGCAAATATAACTTAATGATGGCTAATTATACGCTCATCTACACTCATAAGATGGCTAAGTATGGCACAAGTTTTCAACTGCAGCAAGAATGTTGTTGCATATAAATAAACGAGGAAAAAAGTCAAAATAACATTCATAATAAGAACATTGGTTTTTTTTCAGATAGCACGACCCTTGCCCTTCTGAAACACAATAAATCTGACCTCAAATGAACTACTGGAAGAGTGTCCAGAGTATTTCTCATCCAACTCACACTGATTATTAAGAAGAAACGTACATTCAACTTCATACACCTATGCTCAATTCTTACTTTCCTGTTTTAATATTACGCACACACACAACCACAAAGGTGCTGAGACAAAGTACTTGGGGCTATGAACACATACAGACTCTGTTTTCAGGTAAAGTTATGCATGGATATTAAAATTTGTTAAAACAAGTTTTAAAAGTTAACCACTATACTATCGTGAAATGGCATGCAGAAGGAGGTGACTGTGGTAATACGTTGGTGGAAGTGTATGGTGTCAGGGACACTGCCTTTTACACAAGAAGGCTGCTTTGAGAAATATATGGGTTAGGGAAAGTGATCACATACTTACAGTCAATGTTGTTCAATATAATGGGCATTGGACTGGGACTCAGTAGACCTGAGTTTTATTCCCAGCTCTGTCACCGATCTTCTGGGTGACCTTGGGCAAGTTACATCACCTCTCTATGCCACCTGCCTATTTCATCTATTTAGACTGTAAGCTCTTTAGTACACACATTGTCTCTTACTGTGTGTATATACAGCACCTAGCGCAAGGCGGGTCCCACTCTCTGACTGAGGCCTCTGATGCTATTGTAACAAACAATGAACTTCCTTCCTCCCTCAACTGCAACAAACATACAGACAGTCAATTGCCCCGTCTTAAAACATTCAAATATTAACGGAATTCTACACTAGATGCCAAGAAGCTGTTTGATTATTTTTATTTATTTATTACCATTATAGACATCTAGCTTTACTGTAAGAAGCACCACCATAGGACAGAACATTTCCAACATAGTAAAAGTCACTTTATTAACCAATGGAATCTTCTATTACGTATTTAGTTCTGCCAGTGGGTGTGGGTGTCTCTCTCTCTCTCAATAAAGGAAAGAGCTTTAGCCATCACCACAGCTTTCCTTAGCTCGTCCATTAACATCTTTTACTCCTTGAACAAAAGTCCAGGCTACTGCACAAGACATTTATTTTTATCACTGCCCCAAATTCTCAGTCTCAATGGCAAGTTAAACAACTGTCCGCATGCTTGGCACTGCAGCCTTTGGTGAAGAGCTTCACGGAGTCGGGCCTCACTATTCCTTCCAGTCAACAAACATGGTGACTTTTGAGCTGCACTGGTTTTGAGAAATCCTGACGGTGGAAGACAGGGGGGCAGCACAATTTCATGGTAAATTCTACAACATAAAAATCAGGAAACATCTTAAATGTTTCTTTATACTGTCTCTATGCTATTGAGAGTAGGCTCTTCTATTCACTTATTTGCCAAGATGAGGTGATCATCACTTTAAAGGGAAGTGTGTGCCACCAGAAAAAATATATATATATAAAGCAACCAATGATTCAAATGCACCCATTTATTTGCAACTCAAAAAAGGGAGGGTCTGTATTGACACATAGAAGAAGACTGGGTACATGCTCCAGGTTGACTGACACCTTGAACACAAAACTATAATGTCTCAGAAAGTCCCCCTTAAAGGTTCATTTGCTACTGATGGTGCATGCCATCAGCCTTACTAAGAACTTGTACCTTGTAGGAAAGAGAGCCTCTCTTGGCTGAAACATGTTTCCCTTTCGCTATGGGCCTGGAAAAAACTTTTGCTACACCTTATTATGAAAACCCACTGTCCTCAGAACACAGCAGTAGAGAAGAACAGTACCTGAGCTAAAAGCAGGGCCTGTTGCAAATAGGAGTGAAACTTCCCTAGAGAATTCTCAAGTCCAAGCAACACCTTCCTTAAATATCACCAGATAGAATATCTAAAATCACGCTTGATGGGGGTACTTGAAACCACATGTGGAATATGCATAAATACACTCTGAGCAACAGCAACAGCTCTCATCTATTATATCAGGAGTGGCCAAACTTACTGACTCTCTGTGCTGCATACAATCATCTGCAGAAGTTCAAGAGATGCAAGACATGCACAAGCTGCCCTGCGGGGCGGTGCCTGCTGGAGCACAAGGCTTCTGCCCCTACACCTTCCTGCAGTGCAGAAGCCCCTAGTCCCACCTTCCCTCTGCAGGGCAGAAGATCTGAGCCTCCCCCCACGTAGTCTGGTAGGTGGAGAATGGGGGGGGGTGTCTGGGGAAGTTCTCTGAGCTGCACTTTGCCTGTAAAATAGCTGCATGCGGCTCACAAGCCACAGTTTGGCCACACTTGAAGTATATAATAAAGTGTTACATGTAGATATGCAACTCTTCATCCGTGATCCAGAAAATGAGGACCTTTATAATAGATAGGAAATAATTCCATGTTTAAAATGCAAGGGCGAGATTATGGTGGCACTTGCACAGCTCTGCAAGGGATAGGAGAGGGTAAGGCGAGCCAAAATGTAGGTGCCACCATTCAGTGAGTGCCAGAGGTACGAAGAAGACTAGCAGTGTCTTAGGTCATGCACACCTCCTTTGGGAGATGGGCAGTGCTAACTAAGATGGTGGACAGGGATAAGGCCATGCCCCCTCTCACCACTACTAGGCCAAGACTAGGGAGATGCATGCCTTGCACCCTTCAAATAGGTGTTATTCCTGAGTGGCCTCTAGCAGCTGCTTCCTGCCAATCATAGAATTCTGCAAGTAAAATGATGCCAGTAACTGCAGTTCAGGACCCACTTCCACACACATGGCAATGGCTATATAAAAAAAACAAAAACAAAACAAAAACAACCCTACATCTAAATCACCATTGAAAAGACCCTAGTTTAAACCATAATTCTGAGGTCAGAAATGCATTTAGGGAACACAAGCACATTAGTCAAACACTTAAGTAATCATGCACCAATTATTCTGCCCTGCAGTAACAGCAATTGCAGTACAAGTGATGGTAAAACCAAGACAACCACATATTATGTATCCTTGTTATTTTCAATGGAAGAGTTGAGGGTTTAATTTGACAACAAACAAAACAGAAGAGCAAATCTATAAAACTAATTATTACAGATGGAATTTTATCCTTTCTAAACTTTTGCAAAATTGAAATTGAGTCTCTACCCAAACAGCTATATATTTTCTAAAGATGCCCAGACACAGAGATCCCATGTAGAATACACAAAGTTAAATCTAATGATCAGCCCTAGTGTCATGCCACTGAATAGTCTCACAAAATCCTGCTTACTTCAGTGGGACTCCACAAAGGAGTCATGGTCTCCCAATAAAGATCTCATTGCAGGATCAGGGGCCTAAAACAACAGTATCCTGAGAAAATATATGCACTCGGTGATCTATGGAGAAATCCACTGGAAGAATGGAGATGTGCATGTATGTAGGTTGCAGAGGATAAAAGGGTTCTGTTTGTGCTACCAGAAGATCGAGCACTAGAGTTGTAAAATTCCATATGCCCTACACTGTGAACCCCTTTATGTTACTGTTTAAAAAAAAACAAAACACACACACGCACACTCTTCCCCTTCCTACACGCCAGGTATGAATGTAAAACTTGAAAACTGCACAATTTATCTAAACTGTCACATACACAAGCACACCTGTGACTTAATGTCTTTGCATTGTGTGTATCTGCATTTCTCCTTGGAATCTGTTGATTGTTCAGCTACACCCTTTGTTAGTATTCCCTCATTATCTCTTAATGCATCTAATCAATACTAGACAATACTAAACTGTTTGGGTGCTAAAGTGATTTCTAGCACAAGTTTTCTGTTTTGCTTTGATTATTTTTTTAAGCCTTTACCTACCTGGTAAATAATAATACACAGTAAAAAGCCATCAAAAACATTTCACAACACAGATCTTTCATAGCCATATAATGAATGGCCGTACAGTGAAGCAGCCAATTGTCAGCCAGGACTAAGGTACTAAATTAACTGAAAGGAGAAAAGGATGTTTCAATTATTTTGTACATCAATATAAAAATAATTAGAGTATGGCTAATTTTCAAACGACTGAACATGTTACAGAACGTATGGCTCCATTCCTTATGGCTCTAACTTAAAGATCAGCCAACTATATTTTCATTGGATACACTTCTCAGAGCTCCAGTCCATTTCAATTCATTTGATATTCGACAGACAATATATTTGTTTGCCTTATGAGTGTAAGGCACTTACACTCTGAATATAAAACACATGTAGTCTGACTGATCTCAACAACGTGAGACAAAGACTTGTTTCGCCATGAGTACAAGGCTTCCATTCACCATGAAATGAAGCTCACAAGCAAAATTGTTTTTGATGCTTGTAGTGACAGTATCAGCATGAGCTCATGGGAGTAGAGTGCCTCCCAGCACTCCCCACTACATAGGGAGACCCTAGTCAATACTATACCTCCTTTATGGGTGGAACAGTCAACCCAACTCACTGAGTGCTGCTGCCAATCCATGGGCCCTGCCCTCTCTCCATCTACTTTGGGATGATGTGTGCCCCCCCTCAAGAAACTAAGTAACTTCACAGAAAGCGGTGATGAAATTATGACAGGCCCCAGGGAAGCACTTCATTTTGCACTCTCTCGCTCCTTTGCACCCTTTTAAGGACCAGTAACAATCTGTAACCTACTGCATTAAAGCTTATCTAGTAATACTGTTACACAGATACTGCCCCAAATTCTCCATAGCTACATGCATGCTTCCCCAGCTTAGTTCAGTTGTGCTGTGCAACATATAAGCCAGCACAGAATTCAGCTCCTTAGTTCTACACAATTCAGTAGACTGGACTGCCCCAGAAATGTCATATTCTGTGTTCTAGAGTCAGACAGGAGAATTCTTCAGCAAGCTCCTTTACACCAATTAATGTTAACGAACATAAGAATGGCCATACTGGGTCAGACCACAGGTCCATCTAGCCCAGTATCCTGTCTACCGACAGTGGCCAATGCCAGGTGCCCCAGAGGGAGTGGACCTAACAGGCAATGATCAAGTGATCTCTCTCCTGCCATCCATCTCCATCCTCTGACAAACAGAGGCTAGGGACACTATTCCTTACCTATCCTGGCTAATAGCCATTTATGGACATAACCACCATGAATTTATCCAGTTCTCTTTTAAACACCGTTATAGTCCTAGCATTCAGAATCTCCTCAGGTAAGGAGTTCCACAAGTTGACTGTGCGTTGCGTGAAGAAGAACTTCCTTTTATTTATTTTAAACCTGCTGCCTGTTAAATTTCATTTGGTGGCCCCCAGTTCTTGTATTATGGTAATAAGTAAATAACTTTTCCTTGTCCACTTTCTCCACATCACTCATGATTTTATATACCTCTATCATATCCCCCCTTAGTCTCCTCTTTTCCAAGCTGAAGAGACCTAGCCTCTTTAATCTCTCCTTATATGGGACCCTCTCCAAACCCCTAATCATTTTAGTTGCCCTTTTCTGAACCTTTTCTAGTGCCAGTATATCTTTTTTGAGATGAGGAGACCACATCTGTACACAGTATTCGAGATGGGGCGTACCATGGACTTCCATAAGGGCAATAATATATTCTCAGTCTTATTCTCTCTCCCCTTTTTAATGATTCCTAACATCCCGTTTGCTTTTTTGACCGCCACTGCACACTGCGTGGACATCTTCAGAGAACCGTCCACGATGACGCCAAGATCTTTTTCCTGACTCATTGTAGCTAAATTAGCCCCCATCATATTGTATGTATAGTCAGGGTTATTTTTTCCAACATGCATTACTTTACGTTTATCCACATTAGATTTCATTTGCCATTTTGTTGCCCAATCACTTAGTTTAGTGAGATCTTTTTGAAGTTCGTCACAGTTTGCTTTGGCCTTAACTATCTTGAGCAGTTTAGAATCATAACTTTATATTATAGGCCAGTCTTTCTGTTTACTGATGTGAATGATGTTACTTGAATAGGAGCAGACTTCAATGGAGTTAGACGACTTATGAAGTACAGGATTTGGCCCTAGGTTCTTTATCACCGGCCTTTCTTGTTTCCTTCTTGTTACAATAAAGGTCAACGTGCCTTCTACACGGGCAATGGGCCTGAAGTTAAGATCAGGTACATATTCGCCAATATCTTGTTAGAGTGGATGTATCAAAGATTTACACATTTTATAGACCTCATGCCTTTTAATTTACTAGGGATCTTCTTCAAGTAAAAATCTTCAAACTGTATTTGAGCCTGGTTTGTGCGTGTAGACAGGCACATTTACATGTTGCCTTCAGTCAGTTACTTTAACAAAGGATATTCTTGTAGTGAAAGCACTGGATTGGGACTCAGGAGGTCTGGACTGAATTCCGGACTCTGCCGCCAACTGCCCATGTGTTCTCTTAGGCAAGTCACTTCATCTCCCTGTGCCTCAGTTCCTCATCTGTAAAACAGGGCTAACAACCCTTCCTTTCTCTCTCCCCGCCCCCTTCACTTGTGGATTGAGACTGCAAGCTATTTAGGACAGGAATTGGCTCTTACTATGGGCATGTAAAATGCCTGGCAGAATTGAGATCCAATTTCTGTTGGAGCATCTAAGCACTACTCTAAAAATGTATACTGTACTTAGTACACATGGTTTACACGACCTGAAAAAAGAGAGACTTATTTTTCAATTTCCTGGATAATAAAATAAAACAACATACTTTTTGTGTGTTCCAGGACAATAAATTATATCAGTATGTCTTTATCTTCCATATTTCCTTCCATAATTAATTTTTCAGTACAAAGAATAGCTCTTTTGTTCACAACATGGCATCATGAAGCATAAGCTTTAAGCCAAGTCTTCCAGTAAGCTAAGGAAGCTGCCATTGAGGATGGAACAATGGTCAGACAAAGTTTCCCTTTGTACTCCACTTTCCCCTTCACCAGAGTCATGCTTACAATGCTGTCACTAATTACAAGTTTATGAACTCCAAATAAAATGGGCTCAAGGAAACCTCCCTTCAGAGCAGATATGCAAAGAATCAAGCTCACACAAAGAACTCTATCGAAGGGAAAATGGTAAAAATTCGACATGCAGAATACTGTCAGCGACTTCCTTTAGAATGTGTTTAATAGTCTACAAACATTCACATTACATTCTGTATTTCCCAAGCAAATTCTAAAACAGACAGCAGAATACATTCCTGGTCTCAGATACTCCACTGTAAATGGGAAACAGCCCCTTCAGCATCAACTTGTGTGAAATATGCTGAACAAAAGTGATCTTTATTAAGAAAAAGCAAAATCAATGATTTGCATGGCACCAAATTAAATAATGTACAGGGAACTTGGATGATGTGGCGAAAAAGTATAATATACTTCACAACAAAGTTTTTAAATCTTTCTCACGGACACTCCCCATCCACAACTCCTCAGAAATACACCCACATAGGCAGTGTGTAACAACTGTACCAACAAAAATCTACTTCAACTATACCACTGGGGACAGGCATGTTCCTTTCCCTGGTGATCTATGAATGTGATAGTGTGCCAGATGCAAAAAAAAGATGAACTGGTTCCTGCCTGAGTTGATTGATGGTTCTTGACTTTACAACACCTTAAAAGTCAGAACCTGAATGCGCCAGTCATTAAACTGAGAAAAAAAAACAGCGGTTTGTATTTGATCAGAAAGAAACGTCCTACTAAAACGCTGGGTACCCAACAGAAAAAGCTTTCCCACCTCATGAGCCGATACAGGTACGTTCTATATTATATCCTAGCTACACTTGCAACTCGAACCCATATGCTCCCCCCACTGCTGATATAATTCCTGCAGAGGGACAGGTGTGCAGCCTGAAAGCCACAAAAAGAAAAGCCATATTTTATCCTTAACAACAAGGGGTCTGTGCCAGCAGAAAAACCATAGGAGGTGTGGCCCTGTAAACTCAAAGCCTGATCATTTGCATGGAAATCAGGTTTCCAGCACACAGACACTGGTCATCTGCAAAAAGAATCCACTCCTCCCTCTAACCACACAGCTCCACGAAAGGCTACACTGTCATTGATTCAGGTCCCCGAGGGTGCATGCAACACCCCACGTCTCTCCCTAGGTTAAACATAAAGCTGAAGAAATGCTGCTTCTAGCAACATTAACTACCCACTCAAGAATTTACAAATGTTTGAGGAGAGCAAGCTGGGTAAATTAGCTGTTCAGTTATGCAACCTCCCAACTCATACTGTTAGTACAGAGGGCCTTTCCACAAGCTCCCAGGGAGTCAGCATGTTGCAGCGCCCAAGGACTACAAGAAAGCTGCTAACCTTTCACTGCTTCGAAGGCATTCTTCCCCCCCGGTATCCCATTTGTTCCTTTCCCTCCACACCACAGAGTGAAGACAGAACCTACTAGTTATCTTAATAGGCCTCTTTTTCACCCACTAATTTTTATACCCATTTTAAGTAATTTTTAAAAAGGAAGTCATTTGGGGATTTTTTCCCCTCCAGTTACATAACAACGAAAATGTCACTGTTAGTAAAATTATAGAGGTGACAAGTTCCTTATATATTGATACAGGTATTTTTAAGCTGTTAATATCACAAGGAAAAGATCTTGTGTTCATAGTTTTGAAAAACTCTGAATAGATTTTCTTGGTTTAGAAGTGTGTTTTCAACTGGAGATGGCCATTGAAATGAATAAAAAGCAAGCAAGTGCTGCCAAGTGAAGTCTTGGCTCTAACTTCTTCTGGAAGTGCTTTGTGGGTAGACAGCTGAATGGATCCCTAAACAACTAGTGGTGTTGGCATTTAATTATTTCCATTCTTCTGTTCTCTGGCTGCATATCATAGTTTTGCTTGAGCAAGAAGTGTCATTTGTGTGCTGAATACTGTTAATTTTTGTTTTGGATCATCCATACACATCTTTTCATAAAGCTTCTTGTTAACTCCTTGCTGGACAAAACTAAAAATTATCTGCTGGACCTCAGGTTTTGTGGTGGCATGTGTCCATATTTGTCAGAATATCCAGGGTGATCCATCAATGATTTTGGAAATTTGAAAGGAATCAATAAACCTTCATGCTGTGCTAGATCTGGGGGTTACTGGAGGACCAGTCAAGTCCAATGTTGTTTTAATAGGATAAAAAAAACTGCCCTATGTAGTGCCTAAGATCTGAATGATTGGTAGCAGAAAGAGTTTTTGCTTACTCTGTATGATTTAATATTACAGAAGTGTAATCTAGGGAACAAAGATGAAGATAATAGTTTGTGTCTATAACCTTTGTCCTTAGACAGAGGACCTCAGCTCTCTAGGTTCAGGCAAGTTCACAGTAAATTAGTTTTAGGTCATTGGCACAAATAGTCATAATCTGAAAGGCAGCCTGCTCAGGCAAAATCTGTAGGATAGCTATGCAAACCCTTATCTGAGTTAGAGTATTATCCAGAGCTTGTTACTGGAATGCAAACAGCATTGAAGTAAAATAATTATAAAATAAGAAGCCATTTCAACTAAATGGAAGATCTGAGATTAAAACAACTTCCTTAGTTTCTGCAGTCATATCACTCACTTTCAAAGTCTTTCAGAAGAGCATACAGACCAAGTTTTGCAAATGTCCTATGATGTGCGTATTTTTCCAGAAGCCCATTAGCTTTGCTGCAAACTCGCTAGGTCCTCTATGGAAATAGGAACTAGAAGAAGTATCTACGTGTTATTTTCTCTTGTGCAATTTTATGTTTGACAGTGGAAAAAATACCTTTTGTAGTGTTCCACTAATGAAGACCTGATTTATAGACTAAGCAACAGTGGCAAGACTATTAAAAAGCCTGAAATCTTGTCTTGATACGACAGTGGTATGAAACAGATTTTCACTGCACATCAAGCTTCTGCTAGATATAGCATGAATCTATATGGTACTCATATATACATTTCAATAAAGGCATTTGATACAAAAAAAACCAACCACTTACAGAGACAGAACTTATGGTAATTAAATGAGATGGGGAATGTTATTTACCCCTTCACATAACACAAGAACCAGAGTTTAACTGAATGAAAAGAGGCAGCCAATTTAAAAACAAACATCAGGAAGTACTTCTTCACACAATGCACAATCAACCAGTGGAACCAGTTGCCAAGGGATGTTGTAAAGGCCAAAAGTATAACAGGTGTTCCAAAAGGAATTATATAGCCACGATGGTTAGGCATGAAACCCCATGCTCCAGGTGTCCCTAAAACCCCACCTGATAGAAGGCAGGGGGGAACTAGATGGCAGGCGACGGATCACTTGATAAATTGTTCTATTCATTTCCTCTGAAGCATCTGGCACTAGCCACTGTCAGAAGATGGGACACTGGGCTAGATGGATCATTGGACTGACCCAGCATGGCCATTCTTATGTTCTTAATGAAAAGCCAGGGCAGACAATGAAAACTGCTGCTCAATGTGCACCAGCCATTAAAGCAAATAGAATGTTGTACATAGATGTAAGATCAAGACAATATTTTAATTATAGAAATCAGTGGTAAACTCTCAGTTGGAATGTGTACAGGTCTTATCACTCTATCTCAAAAAGATATAGGTAACAAATAAAGCAAGGCTCAGACATGGGCAAAGAAAATAGGAAGAGGTATGGAGAGACAGCCATGTGAGAAGAGACTGAAAAGATCAAGACTATTTACTTTACAGAGGCAATTAATCAGATGAATAGAGATATACAAAGTAAAGCATGGTATAGAGAAGGTACACCAAGGACTCCTATTTACCTCCTCTCATAATATAAGAGCAAAGAAGATATGAGGAAATTGAAAGACAACGCAGTTTAAAACTGATAAAGGGAAATGCTTCATTTAACAATACATAATTAGCTGGTGGAACTCATTAACAGAGCTTCACAGAATTCAAAACAGTGTTCTAAACTTATGTAGATAAAGGACATTCTCAATTACATCAAACAGGACTTTTCTAAATTATAACCCATCACTTTTCAGCACGCAAGCCTGCATGGGGATAGGAAGAGGTCCATTGAAGGGGATCTTGCACCTTCTTCTGAGGGATCTAGTGTTGATTGTCCGACAGGATAGAGGACTAGATGGTCCATGTGTCTGGTGCAGCAATTCCTACGTAGCCATGGAGAGCTATTGCTTTGTCACATGCAAATAAATCAGTTTTGTGACAGTAGTGGTGCTCTTCCACTACTGAAAGAAGAGATTTCCTTTAGGGTCCCGCCCATCAAAGTGTTCGGCATGTCCTATTGGGCATTAAATACCATGGACCACCCATGATATCAGCAAGACTTAAGGGTGCTTACAGAACCTTTCAAGATTAGACCTTTGATGTATCATTACTGTAGACTGTGACAGATGTTGTAATTTACTGTGGAATATTGTAATAAATTGTTTGCCATGTTGTTGCAGCCCTATTGGTCCCAGAATATTAGCAAGACAAGGTAGATGAGGTAATACCTTTTATTGGACTACCTTGTCTCTCTAATTTAGTGGTCCCCAAGCTTTCTGTCTCACCACCACCCAGTAATGGAATCTGTCCACACCCCCACTGGGAGTCATGGTTGGGAGTCAGGGGTCGAGACCACAAGTGGGAGCAGGGCCACAGTCAGGGCCAGAGCGGAACTGGGAGGTGCTCCCTTCCAGCCCCCACCAAATATTTGGGGACCACTGCGCTAATTATTAACACTTAACACTGACATAGTTCTTTTAATATTCAAAGCATTTGACAACCATTAATGTTGGATGGAGGGAGGATACTGGGGTGAGTACATAAACTATTGGGAAAGGAGACAACTTTTTAATAAATATATGAAGGTGACTGCATTTCCCATCTCAGTCCAGGATGAAGGTGAACCAATAATGAAGACTGTATTAAACAGAAAAAAAAAATACAAAATACTGACAAGCTGGCTTTTCCCAGCTCTCGCTGTCTTTGTTAAAAAGCCAAGAAAATCCCAGGCTATGTGACTTCACTATTAAGACCACCCACTGAGGAGCAGTAACCACTTTTCTTTTGCTGGCAGAGAATACCATCGCCCTTATGGATAGTCAAGCAAAAACCTAAATAACTACTATGTGTACAGTGTATGTAAAATAATAAAAGATTTCTAATATTGCGCAGAATTACAGTTTTCTTTAAACAAGTGGATTAGCCAGCAAGTTTGGAGATAATTGGAAACACGCTAGAAAAGCTCTGCAGCACAGTTACTAACATTTTACACGAAGCAGAGTATCCGAAGTTTAATTGATATGGCGCAAGGCCTGTGAAAGTGTGGGATCATTGTCCAGGATGGGTTGTAGATCCTTGATGATGCGTTGGAGGGGTTTTAGCTGGGGGCTGTAAGTGATGGTCACATTAACACCACCCTATATCGAAAACCCACCGACCGCTATGCCTACCTTCATGCCTCCAGCTTCCATCCCGGGCACATCACACGATCCATTGTCTACAGCCAAGCACTGAGGTACAACCGCATCTGCTCTGACCCCTCAGACAGAGACCAACACCTACAAAATCTCCACCAAGCATTCTCAAAACTACAATACCCGCACGAGGAAATAAGGAAACAGATCAACAGAGCCAGACGTGTACCCAGAAGCCTCCTACTGCAAGACAAACCCAGAGAGAAACCAACAGGACTCCACTGGCCATCACATACAGCCCCCAGCTAAAACCCCTCCAACGCATCATCAAGGATCTACAACCCATCCTGGACAATGATCCCACACTTTCACAGGCCTTGGGTGGCAGGCCGATCCTTGCCCACAGACAACCTGCCAACCTGAAACATATTCTCACCGGTAACTGCACACCACACCATAATAACTCTAGCTCAGGAACCAATCCATGCAACAAACCTCGATGCCAACTCTGCCCACATATCTACACCAGCGACACCATCACAGGACCTAACCAGATCAGCCACACCATCACTGGTTCATTCACCTGCACATCCACCAATGTAATATACGCCATCATATGCCAACAATGCCCCTCTGCTATGTACATCGGCCAAACTGGACAGTCTCTACGGAAAAGGATAAATGGACACAAATCAGACATTAGGAATGGCAATATACAAAAACCTGTAGGAGAGCACTTCAACCTCCCTGGCCACACTATAGCAGACCTTAAGGTGGCCATCCTGCAGCAAAAAAACTTCAGGACCAGACTTCAAAGAGAACTGCTGAGCTTCAGTTCATCTGCAAATTTGACACCATCAGCTCAGGATTGAACAAAGACTGTGAATGGCTTGCCAATTACAGAACCAGTTTCTCCTCTCTTGGTTTTCACACCTCAACTGCTAGAACAGGGCCTCATCCTCCCTGATTGAACTGACCTCGTTATCTCTAGCTTGCTTGCTAGCACACATATATACAACTGCCCCTGGATATTTCCATTACATGCATCTGAGGAAGTGGTATTCACCCACGAAAGCTCATGCTCCAAAACGTCTGTTAGTCTATAAGGTGCCACAGGACTCTTTGCTGCTTTCCCAGTAATCATTATAAAACTTGACCTTTACTTTTTAAAAATATCAATTAATTGTTTCCCAGGACTTAGGTACAGAATTGCTAAAAAGGTATCTCATGAGTTCTGCACTGAGTCATCTTCAGAACTTTGCCAGCTGCTGTGGGAGCAATTCTTCATACAGGAGTGCCTTAGCTAAATGGGATACATTCTTGTGTAACAAGAGAAAACAACAATAGCAAAAACAAGAAACTGAAGAAGGGGCTTGCTTAATACACCAGAAGCAAGGAAATTCAGCGTTAGTAAATCTGTATGTACTTAATTCACCACACTGTGCCTAGTTAAAGCAGCCTATATGAAAGTCTATTCACAGCTCTCAATTCATGTGTTAGTTCCATTGGCACTATAATGATATGGGTTAGATCTTCACAGTAAGGGATGATGAGCATGGGCGGCGGGTATTACAGGCGCTGTGGTGCGGTCCTCCCCCTTCCTCCCAGCACCAGCGGGGGTCCCAGGTGACCCCCGCCCCCAGAGCACACACACACACCGCCCACCCAAGTTTTAGTCACAGCAGGTATTTTTAGTAAAAGTCATGACAGGTCATGGGCGGTGAATTTTTATCCATGACTTTTACTAAAAATACCCATGACTAAAACGTAGTCTTCATGACCATCCCTCAGTGAAAGTCAGACTGTAGCACAAGCATTACAAGAAAAGCAGCTCCCTTCCTACTCACTCCATTTATTTTGGGGGGCATCTGATGTGTCAAATCCTTCAGTAAAGCCAAATGGATGCCCTTATACTGCTTCAGTTTCCACCTCCAGTTCCTAGTAATGATAGGACAACCAAGTCCCAGACTGGTGCCTTCTTACCAGTTCCAACACTCACTGAATATTGTCTCCGACTTCAGAAGATGATGGATCTGGCACCAAATTATTTATTCTACCAAATAAAATTTACTCCTTAGATTTCTGAATACACTACAACAGAATGGCAGTGCAACTCTAGTCTGCTCCCTAGCTGTGCCACTCCTTGCCAACAGAAGCCTGCAGCAGAAGAAATACTAGAAATGAATACCACAACTAATCCACAGAGCCATGCAATATCTGTGGATGCTGCAGACCATGTCTGTGGATCGCAGATTGGATAGGGATACAAATTTTGTACCAAGGCAGGGCTCTACTAATCCAACTATCTAACTAAATAATAGTTGTGAAGATACAGAGATTGTTCAGCACCCATCAACACACATTAGATGCAGTATCCTTTGCCAACATTATAAACCCACATCAGGACTGACTGAACATAACAATCTAGGTCCATTACTCAACAGAATATTGTCTTTCAGTGTTTAAGGAAGTGTTAAAAGAAATCATTCTCCATAACACCATCCTATATTATTTCACCTTCTGTGGACAAGTTCTTCCATTCAATGTGTGCCCACTCAGGCTGCCAAAGTAGTGCAGAATGGCTGACTTTCAAAGTCAATGGGAGCTGCCAGCACACAACCATGTGCAAAACTGGGTCCTCAGAGTAAGATTCTTTTTATGATTTATAATAGGAAAACTAGACCCTTGCAGACTAAAATAATCTGTGATTTTTAGAACTATAATTATTTTGCCTTCCATTAAAATATTTCATCTGCAATGTCAATCTAATAATGCTGCTTCGTAGCCAAGAACTGAAGGCCAGATTCTCAGTTATGTAAGCTCAAGTCTTTGGAACTACACCTATTTCCATCAGCCAAGGATCTGGCCATAAGCACGTACTTGGTTGTCATCTTAAGCCACTCCATGCTTTTGTGAAGGAGATCCATGGGAGTAAATTTACAGACTGGCCGCCTGGCCCTTTAAAATGAAGCTCTGCCTACAAACTCCCTTGGTAACATAGAACAACATGGAGCCAGAGCCATTTGTCTGGGTAGATATTCTTACCCTACTACATTGTCCTAGGCAATAAATATATTCTTTCAAGTGACTGCCCTACATTTGCATTTGAAATAGAAACATCTCCATTAGTGATGTATGTTTCAGAGAGGCTATGTATACACAAACCATTGCTGCTGCATCTCTGTAGCATTTCAGCATAGCCACTCACTACAGCAGTGGTAGGGGGCTTCTCCCATCACATAATTAATTCACTTCCCAGAGAGGTGGTTGGTAGTTCAAAGGAAGAATTCCTCTCTCGACCTACAGCTGTCTATACCGGGGGTTAAGTCGACTTAACGTCACTTGGTGTGTGGATTTTTCACACCCTTGAGTGGGAAGCTGGGTCGACTTCACTTTTTAGTGTAGACCTGGCCAGAGTATAGAGGAGAATTACAATCCAAAGAGCATCCAGTTACACCGCAAACATATTTACAACCTTTTTCACTGCAGTCATATACACTGAATACAAAGGAGTCACACAACTACACATATCCACAGTAATGGGGCATAATTACAAATATGCAGCACTCTGTATACATTTATTGTTTGAATTTAACTTGTTTTCCTTCAGATGCTCTGATTTTCCTTAAGAAAAACAGGATACCTCATTTATCTTTGGGGGGGGGGGGTTGGCCTCCCAGAAGTATATTCTAAGTTCCAACATATTGAAAGTACAAAAAATATATAGTCTCTTGGTGTCGGGCTCTAAACTGGGAACATATACTTATGTGCCCTTCATTTTAGATCCCGATTTTGTATAATTATAATATGATTAATTTAACGTACATTTTAATGCTTAGTAATTCTTCACCTTGTCTCTCCTGCATGATGAAAGACAAAAAGACAAATATTATAGTAAGTGTAAATTCTACCCAAGCAAAAAAGCTCCAACACAATATAAACCAGCAATTATTTTTGTAAAGAGCAATAATCTTTCTACTATACAGCTTACGTAAGCTCATTAAGCAGGATGTACTCAAGAGAACTGATTCTCATTCAGAAATAACACACTGGGTGATTTTGTTATCAGCCATTGCCTCCTGGGACTGCCTAAACCTTCACCTCATCAGAAGAGAGATAATGAACTGCAATTATGACAAACATTTTTCTAAAGAAAAAGTAAGATACCAACTGGATAAGCATTGTAACGTGTGACCTACAGTTTTTGTATATAAAATATGAACACTTGTTTAATCAACATCTTCTCTAAGAGATTGAAATTTGATACAACAGTTAAAACATCTTGAGGTACATCATTTTCTGATCATTACAAAACAATAACATGCAAACTACAACTTTCATCAATACTAAATCCTGATAGCATCTCAGTTACCTGCTATTCCTAAAATGTTGAGAACTGGCAAAACCAAGCCTCAGACAAATATTGTACAATATATAAAACATAAAGCATAATTCTGTGCATCCAAGAATGAAATGCAGTATGAACCTCTAGCCAATTGTGCCTTTTAATTAAAAGAAACCCCAAGACTACCATTCTGAATGATTCTGCAAGATCGTTATTGCAGTTAAGCTAAACGACATGAGATGAGTCAGTGCCATTAAACTTACAGGGCAAAAAGTAATATGCAGCCAGATGCAATTCTGCGATGAATTTCCCCGTACATCAATCTGTGAATGAGGATAACAAGACGACAACACTCTTGGGATTCAAGATAAAGCCCACTTCCAGTGACCGCAACTACCCAAGTAAAAAGATCATTTAGATGGTAATCCATTTGTTCTCCAGACTTCTTCCATCCTATTCTCCTTTTACATTCCAAGTCTACTTGGTTTCCCAGAATTCAACAGCAGTCCAGAAACTGAAAGGCCAGAGACCCCAACCAGAATTAGGGCCCCATTGTGCTGGGTACTGTACAAAGACATAATATGACAGTCCTCACATCGTATGTGCATCTTCCAGTGACTACTTTAGCAATTACATGATCATTGTCTTTACCCTGCTATGAAGACACCTGCACAAGGTGCAGATATATTAAATCATTGCTTCTGATAGCAGTGGAGCACTGTTAGTTTATGTCAAACAGCCTACAAATGTAAGTGATATATTGGTAGAATTTTTCTTTTCCATATTACTTTCTCCTTTGAAAACACAAACATAACAGAAGTCCCCTCAATCTTCTCTCTTACACATCCTCTTTTAAACCACCTTCAGCCACAATAACTAGATGTAATTAGGCAACTAAGATTCTCTTTGTTAGAAAAAAAATCACCTTCTTTTCCTACTTCGAGTCAAGGCCAGGCCCTCTTTGGGTAACTCTGTAATATCGCTGATATTATCCCCATTTTCTCTTCCCACTGCCTCAACTCTTCTTGTTTACCACTCATTACATCTCATTTAAGTAAGCTGAAAAGCTCCTTGGGCAGAGAACATCTTTTCTGTTTTGGGAAGAACTCAGGCAAATCTCAAAGTCCTAAGAGAAAATATAAATAGCAAAGACATATGTACAGAGCCATTCTTAATGTTTACCACCCAGAAGTGATCTCTCCTGGACTAAATTACAGATTCTCCTCACCTACATCTGTTTGGTCTATGCACCTTCTCCGTATCACAGCTCATAAAATTCTGCATGTCCATAGAAGAACCCATGTGTACTCTCTGAAATATTAATCAACTATTTCTATAGGCATGCCAGCACTTAGACATATCCCAGGCAACATCATTTTATTGAGATTTTTCTGAACCACACTTTTAAGTTGCTTCCGTGTGTGGTAAGAATTTTTTCCCCTAACTATTATACCATGCACAGCTCTCCTTGTAAATCCAGCAGGATTCTCCTTTGTTCAGAGAGGACATTTTGTTTTTCCTTGATTCTCTTTAGCTTTTATTTGTAGGCGTTAGTATGTTGCAGAATAAAAATAGCATGCGCTGAATCCTTGACATCAAACATCAGTTTAAATGTGTTACACTTTACTAGTAATCAAGTTCCATAAGTCAGGCTGTAAGTGCTTTATTTGCATCTTTTTTATTCTATCGCAATGAATAGTAAATAAAGAAAACTGCAATGAAAACCTATTCCAGGTTACAACCCTGATTTTCTGCCTCCCCCGCCCCCAATCCCTTCCAGACATCAATGCACTTGACACAGCTGTCTGTGATGGGCCAGATCTCATGAGAGCAAAAAAGCCCTTGCCTAATTTGATTAGCTGGAAATGACATCATGATTTATAACACAATTTTCTAATTCTAAAACAGTAATCCATAATGAATTAGACAAGGCTCATATGGGACCTGCTTAGCTTTTAACTAGATGTAACTGCATTACTTTTTTTCCTTTTCTACCTTTCATGCAAAAAAGAAATCTGATCTCTCTTTCACAACAGATAATGAAAAGAGTAAATCACAGCTGCTGAGATTAAAAATTAATATCCATCCAGTGAGGAAAATATGTAACAAACAAGAACAATCACATAAGTGGCCTAGCCAAACTCCTTCACTAAACAGTGAACATTTACTGTAAATGCGAGAATTTATTTTCCTTAGTCTACAATTAACTTTTATACAGTGTACTTTTCTTATGAATTAAAAGAAATAAAGCTACTACAGTTGTTGGCACATCTTCAGATTTAAAGCTCTCTGTTCTTCTGTCTCTGTCTTACCATCTTGTATATTCAGATTGCAGCTCTTTAGGGGAAGGACTGGCCCTTGCTATATTTCTGCAGAGCTTGTATCTTGAATGGGACCTCTCAGGGCTACTGTAACACAAATATTGATTCATAATAATTATTAAGTATATACTGAAGACTGTAAGTCTAACATCCAGTGGGGTGATCTGCATGAAGAAATCAAAGGCCCGTGCTGCACAATATTATCATCTCCGTCACTCAGTCAGCTTTACTATCCAGAATGGCAGTTTATACAATGTAAATGGACTACAAGACGTTTTTCTCTCTCCTGCTGATAACAGCTCTCCTTAACTGATCCCTCTCGTTAGAGTGTGTATGGTAACACCCATTGTTTCACGTTCTCTCTGTGTGTGTATATATCTTCCTACTGTATTTTCCACTGCATGCATCCAATGAAGTGGGCTGTAGCCCACGAAAGCTTATGCTCAAACAAATCTGTTAGTCTCTAAGGTGCCACAAGTACTCTTGTTCTTTCTGTGGATACAGACTAACACGGCTGCTACTCTGAAACCTATACAATGTTAGGCAACTTTTTTATACTAAACTTTCCTTAGAAAGGAACAAGAATGTTTCAGGGAAGTCTGGTGAAGGGTCTAGTAAAAGAACCCCCTGTGACCATATAGGATATCTAAGTTTAGGACTCTCTCTTAGTCCTTTGTTCCCCTATCAGCTGACAGCATAAAACACCAATAAGGGAGTATATAAGCCCTGAAGGAGAAGTTTGCGTCACTTTCTATTGACCCTTCAGCTGACTGAAGAGCAGCCTAGATGAGCTCCAGATTCACCTCTAGCTCTTCTTGGCTGGAAGTGCAATCGGTCTGTGCAGGCTTTATGCTGGACAGGATTGAGAAGGAAAACAGGTAAGATCCCTTCAGGAGCCAAACGGGGCTGGAAAACAAACCTATACTTTTCACGTGATCCAAGTTATACTGAAGCAGAGGAACTTTAGAACAGTTGAAAAGTACATACTGTAACTGATAAAATGAATCCATAAATATACAGAACAAATGGGACTGATTCCCTTTTACATAAACATTTACACCTGCTCTGAAGTCCTTTTATACTTCCAGTGGGGTGCAAAAGGGCTTTAATGTAAGAGAGACTCAGACCTATTATTTTGTACTCACTAAAGAAAAGACATAAATGGAGTATGTAAACAAGAAGTTATCCCATTGTTTGCTTTCATTGAAGTCGAACAAGACGCCACAGGAGATGCAAGCATGAGGCACAGATCTACATGAACAGTTCCCTTTATTACTCAATACCTTTTTGAAAATTCACCAAACATAAAAAAAACCTCACCAAGCCACAATCCTGTGCATACAAGTGTGCCTTTATTTTAAATGGCAACATGCACTAACAATTAATGGAAGTGCCTATCAAGTCACATGCTATTAACTCAAATGTTCATTCTGGATGAAAATAATGGAGATTTTTAACCCTTAAAACAGCGGCTCTCTCTTTTTGAGCCAATTATTCCCAGCACATCACAAAGCATCTCATTGGTGTCCTAAGAATACACAAACAAATCCAAAGTGTATTCCTAAAAGGCTGTGGTCTACAGAACAATACACAATCCAATGAACTCATCACCCTCATTAGCCATTCTTATTTTATTCATGCTTTTTCCAGAGGTTTAATACATTCAACTAAGCTTTTATAAGCCTGCCCTTCGTATTCCACCTTCTGTTCTGGAAAAGGGATCTTGCATTCACACCCACCAGGTCTCCACTGTAAATCCTGATTGATTATCTCAACAGAACAAACCAAACAGAGCTAAATATGCTTCACTGAATTTCCCCTCGAGACTGATTTACATTTAGATTTGTGATATGCCCAAAGATTCAACCAGCAGCCATTTGGTCTCCAACCTGCCTCTGAGAGAGAAATTATTCCCACCACACTTAATATGATCCAGTTAATCAGAATGTTTTAAAAAGTTGTGCAGTGTTAAAAATAAAAATGTTCTAATTATTAGAATGAAAATCAGAAAAAAATTTTGCTACATTTTAGGTGCGATGAAGTGACCGTGCAGATTTTTAAAAAAATTACAAGTATGAAAGCTTTTAGGAAATACAATGCACTGATCCAGAAATATCTACAAAATCCATGGATACATGTACACCTAAGCAAGTTTCAAGTGATTACCCATCTTTCATTAGTGTGTGTGTTTGATATGCTTTCCATGAGTTACTTGGGGGTTTAGTACTTTCTTTTCCGATGAGTCTTTCTTGTTTTTTAATCTTAAACCAAAACCAACAGAAAACATTAACTACATGCCTAGCATGAAATTCAAAAGCAGTGATTTATATCCCCAATTGTCTGCCTCATCAAATGTCATACTCCAAAACTGCTCCAGCTAATGTAAAAATTAATGGCATTAACAGAAAAACAAAATACAAAAAGCCTGGCTGTTTTACGGGGGTGAGCTCATGTAGTTCTCAGTGTGTGGTACCCAGTGAATGATAACTATAATTACTTCTAAAGAACCCGAATTTCAACTGAACCTACAATAAGTTTACATGTAAAAAATAACTAAAAAAAAAAAATCAAATCAAACTGCTTCACAGTACTTACAACATAAAAGCCTGAAGGCAAATTGCCAACTGAATAAATTGAAAATGCATTTTAATTCTGCCATACATTACATACATCACTGTATGTCTGATTCGACTCCTAAGAGTACAGACATCCTGATGCAAGTTCTGCCAGAGAGCAGACTGACAGTATTGGGTCAAAAGCTGCTCTTCCCAAGGTGATTTCAAAGTGTTTGCCAGCAGAGTGGAGGGTTGGCTCACGATGGAAGTATGGTGGTGATCTTGATGGCTGGTGTCAGATACTAAAACCACATTGCTGAATGCTCTGGAATTCCCCAATGTGTTGTGCAGCAAAGTGGGAAATAGCTAAGCTACTAGCTGCAGGAGCAGATTCCCTAGTGTGTCCCCATGGAATGAAAAGCCCCAGGGTAAATATATGGTGCTAAGGCAATCTGCCTCAAGTGCTGCGCTCCAGTCCAAATGCTAAAGTCCTTTTTTACGTTCAGAAGCAGGAGCCTTTTGATATTATACATTGAGCCACTCAATTGCTTGCAACCACTGATCATGCTAAGTGATCTATCACTAGCTTAGGGAAGTCCTCAGTTCTACCCAAAGACTTTCTCCCTTCCAAAAAGAAGCCATACTGGAGGGAAAAGGAGAAATTGCTGAGGGTAAAAAGGAAAACTGTGTCTCAGGTGGAAGGAACGGCATGCAGAAGGGTTTTTCTCTCCTTAATGAAGGCAGAAAGAGTAGGGATGGGGTTATTAATTTAGCAACTATACCAACCGGGGGAGCTTTTAATTTAAAACAAAAAATCATAAGAAGAGAAACTCTGCCACCATTTTGCTATACTAGATAATCACAGCTCATGGGTTTTGCTATGTCCAAAGTGGTGGATCCTTCAGGGAAGAAAGGCACTGCCCTCCTCCGTAACTGGATAGAAAAATCAGTTAAGATGAAGAGTGTAAATTAACACTGAGGAGAATAGGACACTACTCAAGAGTGCGGGGACAATTTGTATAATGCGGGTAGTGAGAGCCATTGAACCAAACTGTCAACCCTGTACATGATGGAAACTACTTCAAGACAGGAGGTGCAGCAGCACCCAGGGCACCCTCAGTTCCAGCACATATGCCACTACTTGACTTTGAGAATCAAATACCCTGATAGCTTCCTGCCTGGCTCAAAGCTGAGGAACCTATGACGCTCACACAACAACCTTCCCATCAAAGGCACAGACGGGGGATAAAGAGAATGAGGTAAACAACTAAGTGCCAAAAGGACTAGTTGCTACAGGGTGAAAATCTACAGCCAACACCAGGCTGCTAATATAACCAATGAAATAAGCCTGACCTTTGAAGATATTGATATTTATAGGTTCTAAGGCCAGAAGGGACCACTGCGATCACCTAGTCTGACCTCCTGTATAGACAGGCCAGAGAACATCTCCAAGATAATTCTTAGAGTAGATCTTTTAGACACACATCCAATCTTGATTTTAAAATAGTCAGTGATGGAGAATCCACCATGACCCTTGAGAAATTGTTCCAATGGTTAATCACCCTCACTGTCAAAAATTTACAGCTTATTTCCTGTCTGAATCTGTCTACTTTCAACTGCCAGCCTTGAATCGTGTTATATCTTTCTCTGCAAAACTGAAGAGTTAATTATTAAATATATGGTCCCCTGGTAGGTAGTTTTAGACTATAATCATGTCACTCCTTAACCTTCTCTTTATTAAGCTAAACAGATTGCGCACCTCAAGTCTATTACAATAAGGCATGTTTTCTAATCCTTTACTCATTCTTGTGACTCTTCTCTGAACCCTGTCTCCAATTTACCAGCATCCTTCTTGAAGTGTGAATACCAGAGCTGGACATAGGATTCCAGCAGCGGTCACACTAGTACCAAATACAGAGGTATAACCTCTCTACTCCTACTCAATTGCCCTGTTTATGCATCCAAGTGCAGCATTGCCCTTCCTGGCCACAGCATTGCACCGGAGCTCATGTTCAGCTGCTTATCCACTCCAATCACCATAGCTTTTTCAGAAACATCATGCTTTGTCCTGCTAAAACAGAGTGCCCAAATGAATTTACCTGGAAAAATCTCATTTCTCATTGACCCCAAAACTTGCATTACCAACTTATTCAGAAAAGACTCCAAGTGTCCCTTCTCAGAATGATAAGATGGGTGATGTATTACCTTTTATTGAACCGACTTCTGTTCGTGAGGGAGACAAGCTTTCTCAAGAGTTCTGTATGGCTCACAAGCTTGTCTCTCTCACCAACAGAAGTTGGTCCAATCAAAGGTATTACCTCACCCACCTTGTCTCTCTAATACCCTGGGACCAACCCTGCTAAAACTACACCTTCTCAGAATGATATTTTGGAGATGATCAGAGAACAAAGCAGTATATTTTTGCTCAAGTAGTCATCTTTGAACAAACAGGTGTAACTTGATTCAATATGATACACAGAGCCCCTGGTTGAGAACTCAGCCTTTGCATTCACTAACAAGAGAGAGAGATATAATGGCTTTTGGTACCCATGTGCTGCAATAAAATATGCTCCTGTGAAACCCAGCGCTTTAAGGCCCTGCCATGTTGACACCATTTTAACATTAATCAAAGCCAAGGCCAGAAGTTGCAGACTTGGTAATCCATTACTCTAATGAAAACACTTTTTCTGGGAATCAGACCAAGCCCTGGATGCTGAAGTGTTTGAGAAGGGATTATGGAGTATTGTGTATCTATCAATGGCCTCTGAGAAGCTGGATGCAAAGCCTCTTTCCTCCACATGACCTCAAATTCATTAATTGTCTACACAGTAGTGAATGTTAAGTATGTACAGTGCAGTTAACAGTACCATAATTTTGGAAATGGGTGGTAAGGCATTTTCTTTGCAGAGAAGGAACTACTATAGCTTCTTCATGTTGAAGAAGCCACTAATGTAAAGAATAAATATGACTGCAGAGTTAGAACTCCCAGTGATCATCTGGACAGAGAAATTTACAACCTATAACATAGATCTGCAATACGCTATTCTGAGAAAGCCAACTTTTAAGAAAGTTGTTTCCTTGGTATGGTTCTTGAACGTTTGAACAATCATGTAAATTGACTCGTGTAGGAAAAGGGAGTTCATGAATCAAAGTAGTACAGAATGGTGGCAAATCAATACATCTATGTAATAACTTTAATTTCTAGTTATTTTCTCTATCCTCGTATTTTGCTTATCTTACTCTCTCTCCACACGGTCTGAAAGGTCACCTAATTTTTCCAGGGCTTTTCAGTATGTAAGTGTAAAAAATTCATGCCCTTTCAAGAACGCAGTACCGTCAAGCAGATACATACATAATTCATGTGTACTTCAGATTTTAATTATTTTACTCAGCTTCACTGTTTGAAAATTAACATCTTCCAACATATAACACCAGGTCCATTTGGTCTTCTCCCACCATCATCATCATTCTACACACACAATAAATTAGTGCCATCTAGTGGAGTTCAAAGAATTTCACCTGGGCCAGAGCTTTCAGCTATAACTGCCTCTGGTTGTCCTGTCTTTAATTTATGACCCCTATAAATATTAAATTGAACTGTGAACTGAAATATCCCACAGAGCTTTTCTGCAAAGCACACAGCTGATCAATCAAATACAGGAGCAGATGTTATAACTTTACATTCTTCCGTGTGCTCTAGAAATCTGTAGAAGCAACAAAGGAAGACAAGTAAAATGTTGATCTCTAGATGCTCACCTTGAAAGGTATGTAAAAACACAGCTAGTAATGTTGCAATCAGGTACAGTTCATATGGACCAAAAATAAACAGATAAGTTACAATAATAAGCAAAAGATTAAATACTCTATCAACTTGTAAATTTTTTCAAAATTTACTGAAAATAAGCAAAATGTACAGGTGTTCTTAACAGGACACCTTATTAAACCTGAAAAAGAAATTATTACTTTGTGATTATATAGCTCCAGATTCTAGTCTCTCTTTCAGAGATGTAACCTCCTATCCAAATATATCAAGAATATTGTGTGCTCCTTTGTGTCCAGTATACTCCTGCAATTACATACCCTTCAAAGTGAACATTATAACTGATTGAGAAGTCTAGTAAGTAGTACTCTACATGCCAAATGGGAGGAGAAGTTCAACTCAAATTATGAAACTCTCAATCTACGTTTGGTTTTATCTTTCTCCTATGCTCCCTGCCTTATAACCATCCACCTACCTTAAGTGGCCCTATGAGTTTCTTTTAAACAGCTTTCATATGGACTCCTATTAATATCACGGAGCCTCTGCTAAGATTTTGGATTACTGATATATTCTTGATTATTTGTATGCTGCTAATCACCGTTCTTGCCATACAAAAGACAAAGACTGCTGCAGTCAGATATTGGTTTGGGGATACAATGCCTAATCTCTAACAGGCCATCACATTTGAGTGTTTAAGCTCATAATGTGATTGAAAAATGTGAGGAAATACCATTATTCTACATTTCTTTAAAGCACAAGGAATGCAAATTTGTAATCCTTAACCTGATATTTCTACGGAACATGGAAAAAAATAAGAGAAAAGAATCTGAACCTTTCTAGATTTTCCACCTCTCTTCCTGAAACAATAAATACATTTCAGCATAAATTTGCATGTCAAGCAACACAAAAATACCTTGAGGTAGGAAACTCTAAATGTCCTGAATGAGACAAAAGAAATTATGTAGTATTTCTTGTAGAGGAAGGAAGATTAAGAATGTTGTGACAGTTCCAGCTTTGCTTAAAGTGTCAAGCATGACATACAACAGAAAGATCCAAAAGACATGCTTTACCCAATAGAGTACCCTTGAAATGTCCAGATGAAACAACTTGCTTTATGTGCCTCTGTACTGGTTTATGGGTTTACTGTTGACAAGCGTTATCTCTTCCACTTGGTTCCTGCATATTGTACCACGGCATATGGCAAACAGCTCTGCAGAACATGGAGACTATCCTTGTTTCTTAGACTGTCGTTTGTCATTCCTTTTTCTCAGTGGAACCAATGATTTTGTATGGTTGCTGCTGACATATGTTTTCATCAGTCTAATAAGCCCCAATTATTTCTATTTATACTTTCAACAAGAAATGAACTCATTTTTGTCCTGTATTACTACTAAATTATATTTCCTTAAATTAAGGAAGACAACTGATGTCCTCAGAATAACAGGATTCCTTACTGTTGCCACAAAAACAGCAAGGTCTTTCAAACAAAACCCAGATGAAACTGTACCCAATGAACCGCAGTTGTTCAAGCATAAACAGTTATAAAGTTCACCATATGCATGGAGTCTCCTAGCATCACAGAGCTTTTTGATAGGAAAGACTCACACATCACAAGCTTCAGCAATTTTAGTTTTTATACTCTACAAGAAACAGAATTTTTTAAGTGTTCCTGTGTGTAAGACACATATAAGACTGCTTGTTTTCTTTTATTATACAGGTAGGCTGTGGTTTTGCAGTGTTTGTTGTTGCTTGTACGCATTCCAAGTAAGTAAATAACTCCATACGTGGGTGTATTTATAAGCCTTCCACTTAGAGGTAGCTTCCAAGAAAGGAACTAACTCCAAATACTTTATCTTGTAAATGGAAATAAGACTGCTTTAAGTATTACCCTGAGCAACATTTGATTACATAGTGGAGCATAATGGTAAGCCTTGTTGAAGTCATTAAAGTAAGTAAGTAAGTGTTTAGGTTGCATGGTATTTTCCATTTCAATGTGTTTCTTCTTTTAAACGCTCTTTCCTTTCATAGAAAAAAAGTGTGTGTCCATCATACACAAATGGCACTATTAAAAAAAAAAAGATGCTGGTTCTGTTCCTTATCACAAGCTGCAACGATAACACCTCATACAAACAGGTACTGGCAACCAAATACTAGTTTCTTTCAGAATAAAAGAAAAACACTGCATAGTATTAAGGATCTACAGTTGCTTATAAAGCTTAATTCACAGACATGCTGGACCCAAAAGACCAAGGAAGCAAATTTGTTTATGAATCCTGTTTATCTGTTTTTCAAATCCTTTCCAGATCAGAACCAGAAAAAAGAAAGGGGGGGGCGTGTTTCTATCTAATATGAGATGTTCATTAAGAGAGGCTTAATATTAGTTACACCAAAGTAACTTGAGTGATTTCACGGACCTACACTAGTATGAATCAGAAGTGAGATGTATCTGGCATTATGTCTGCTGACCAAGATCTATGGGAGATAATGAGAGACCAGACCCCAGTTATAAAAATGGAAGCCAGCATCAATGGCATCTGGCCAGCAACCAAAGAGATTTCTCTCTTCCAAAGACTTGACAAACAGAATAAAATACAAATGCAACAAAAGTACATAATGGAGTTTAGACTGTAAGATGGCCGTTTGTGGTAAGAGAGATCCAGATTTTAGATTAAGTAGACAATGTTTATTTTGTTTTCCCTTATTATAGTTGAAACTATGTTTTACAGCAAAGACATATAGTCTCATCTCAGACCATGATGTCATGCTCATATACTATCACTTAACAAATGTTAGTGTTAAGGTGAATTAATTAGCATTACAATTCATCATTAACAATACAGTGACTTACACAGAAAAACATCTAACTCAACTATAATTTTTCGAGGACACAAGCAGAAGTAACCAAAGCTATCACATCATCTTACTGATGTAAACCTTGCTCTTCTACATTCTGATTTATTAGCATTTTACATCCACTTTTCGTTCACTATGCAAAAGGTACAGATGACTGCACAATGCAATGAAGAATCAGGCACGTCATCTGTATTTGTTCTATAAAGTACCATGCATATTTACAGTGCTGAACAAATAGCTAATAATTAAGATGTGAACAATCCTGCCTAAATTCACATACACAAAAATAACAAAAGGTTAATATTTTGTTGCTGTTAAAATTTTGATACAGTAATGGAATTACACACACAACATATAAAACTACAATTACATTTTCATTCTGAAATGTTTGTTCCATGTTCAACATATATAGCCTTAAAAATGTACATCTTAGAATTACAACTAACATTCAGGTGTTCCAGTAACAAAACTGTTAGAGAGAAATTATGCTTTAGGATGCTCAAGTGTGGATATTTTCATTTACCTCAAATCTACAAATGCAGATATTTTAAAATGCTTCCTGATCTGGTACAATGTCAGGCAGAGCTATTTTTAGTTCTAATCCACTCAAAGCCTAAATTCCAAAGGAATCAGCAGTGTTGTTTCACTCATCACTTCAACCAGATTCTTGTGGTCCCTACATGCAAAATGCAGTCTTCAAGAACAAGAGATAAGATAATTTTTTTTCTGATTTTTTTTGTTGCACTCTTCCCCACATTTTAATCTTGCAGCTACTTATGTATGCCCCAATAAATAACAAATAACAACTGCATTTGCAGATATCGGACATTGCAGAGATAAATGCAAGGCCTGAACATACGCTAGGCAACTACAGTATGGGATTTACCATTTTGATTTTAGGACTCATTTACATTTACTAATTTAAATCCATGAGAAGCAACTGTTATGCATCCACAAGGGCTACTAGATATGGCATTAATCATTCTGTAAACTTGATAGAATATTAGTACTGCAGTGCTCATCACAGACTGCAATTATTAAAACACGAAATCCTCATTTCATGGTTGCTAGTGACACAAATTCCAGCAATTTGCTTCCCATTTGGCTTGTGGTTTTTGTTTAAACTATGCGTTGCATTCATAAAAAATATTCTCCATCTATAGTGGTTTTCCTTAAACCTAAATTAATTTAAAAATCAATACACAGTAACATCTATATCTACAGGTAATTAGTTAATTCAGGTATTCTTTAAGGGGTGTGTAATCTTCAAGCAGCTATAAAAACAACTAAAACAGATAGCCCACTGAAATTTTTGTAAAGTGCTCTTGTTCAAGGGATTGGCATTTGCTCATTATTACTGTTGTTAATAGTATCAGAAAGGATAATATTCCTTACAGTGCTGGCTCTTCTCATTTTATACAAGTTCAGTGCTGCTAATTTTTAACATTAAAGTGACAACACAAAAATTGTACACTTCTGTCTGAAAGACTGTTTCTACTATGGCTGCAAATATCTAAGATCAGCGTTATTAGAAAAGGCTAGAGATAAAATTGAAGTTTAACTTAAGCATTTACTGTACTACGTATATAGTCACAAACCACGGCAAGCCTTACCGCCTTCTATTCCAAGTGCAAGGCACATTTCTTCAACCCTGCTCTCTCTAACACACAGCATCATGTACATTTCACAAAACAAAACCCTACCAAAAGAAAAAATATTCCACTCTACACACAATTCTCTTCCTGAGAAAGAGGATAAGAGAAAGAAAAACCATCACAGATATATCACTTAATGCATTACTGGAAGGTTCTCAGATACAATAGTGATGATGGATGTATAAGAGCCCACATAGGCTAGAACTGTGGTTCTCAGCCTGTGGCCCAATCAGCACAGAGCTGCAGCCCATGTGACATCCTCAGGGACATGCAGGTAGTATTGGATGCAGCCCACAATGGTAAACAGGTTGAGAACCACTCGATTGGACTAGAATTTTCACTGTTACTATTATAACTGAATGAAATTCATTTTAAAAGTAGGATTCTATGGAACAGAATCATCTTAACTGTTAATATTATTGCAATTTAAGTGGAAGGATTGCTTACATGTAGGCTGCATTTTTTTCTTTGCAATTGATCAATATCTCTATTTTTCCAGCATGTGTAAGGAGGTTATTGCATCTACTTGCAATTCATAGGCACGCCCAGCTTTGTGACAGCAGAGTGCGGGGCCAATCTGCAGATTTATGTGTATCTTTGCTTACCTAAGCAATTATTCTGAACATTTTGGAGTAAAAGTGCTGACATGGTAACCAATGGATGTGATCTCTGAGAACATGGGACAGGAAAGCATCTCAAAACAGTCACCACTAGCTAGGTTCTTTCCTCAGAAGCATACATGCAACTACCACTAAAGTGAAAGGCAGTTAAGCACAAACATCCAAACATAAAATCTGTCTCCTAACCAATATTATGCAAAACCAAACTCGACAAGCCCGCACTCAAAGTACAGTACTTGCTCCTAGGGATGGAAAGGCTCTATTGTAAGAAAAAGTAGTCTTATGGGGCCTAGATTAAGTAATTTTTATTCTACAAAACTGTGTGGCTTTCACTGTACAGCCTCACTCAAGGATTTATGAAAAACACCCACACTAGTATAAAACATCAAGTCACTCCTTCCTCACAACTCCCTCAACTCCAATCTAGAAGCAGACCCAAACTAACGACTCCACTGCCAGTCTACTGACCCTCAGACAAAACTCTGATGTCAGACATAAGGTTGGCCTGACAACTCTGCAGCCAATCAGCATTTAAATTATATATATACACACACACAAGCCCTATTGCTTTGAGAAGTGACAGTATGTGGGGGTGGGGGGTTATTTTAATGAAGATTAACTCTTCCATTGCAGTGTAGCTTCTTATTTGGCCTGCAGATTCAAAGCTATTGGAGTATTTCAGACAATGAAACCCCAACCCTTATATCTTGACTGTGTTCTGGACCAATTCATTAATTACGTTTTTAAATCAAAAATTGTTCAAATAAAAAAAAACTGAGATTCTTCAATATCTACCTTACCTGGCTGCCTTCACCACAGTTGCTGATCTGCTCCTCACAACAAGCACAGCACCAAGTAGCCGGAAATGAAGGGTAAGCTAAAAGTACTATATACTGATAATTGGTGTAAGCAGCAGGAGGGAGGGGGCCTGTTCTATCCAATACTTGTGATCGCCAAACAGACCACTGGGGACATATCTAGCCTTGAAAAAAGATGGGTTAGAATAGGAAATTGTTAGAGAACTGAAGACAAGCTGGTAAAGCTTTACAATTATAACCTAGTACAATGACACAAGTATGTATATCTGCATATGTTCTTAATTGTGATGATGAAGACAATGGAGGACCCATCTAAATGCTAGAGGAGATAAAAGACAAAGCCCAAACACTTCATCAACACCGAATGATATGCACCATTTTATTTTTGGGAAAGTATATTTTTAAGATCTATTAGATCCTTTGAGGGTTAAATAAATACTGTTATATACCTTTTGCTTGTTTAATAATATTCTAGCCTCCTCTTGCCAACAAATATCAAACCACCAGTGAGTACGTAATAAATGCTAAATGCTTCAGAAAGCCTGTAGCAAAGTAGTATGTTGCATCCCAGATATCATAAAGAGATTATACTCCTACTTCATAGTCTCTTAAATGCAGTAATTCTGTATGTCAATTCACAATCCTTAAAACCATTATAGTTCTATGGGATTATGTTTTAGAAACACCACAACTGAAATATGTTTACAGTATTTGTTCTTTTGAATTTTGCAGGCTTAAAACAATTTAACAAACAATACACTTTGAAAAGCAACTGCTGATTATATTTTCTTAGATTATACATGAGAATATGATAAATGTGATGTTTCTGCCAGTAATTTCTCTTAACATTTTTAATTATCCAACGGCACTGCAGTTATTGTTTGACTGAGTTACATTCTGTAACACAACATGATTGTTACAAGCAAAACTTGTAAATGTTTTAATAAATCAAGTACTGAGAACATAAAAACAATGATATGTTTACTGGGGTTTACAAAATACCCACAAAAATCAATTGTGTGTGTATATAAAAAGTGTATGTCATAATGTTATAGCTATAATAACTCAACAAATAAATATAATGTAGTTATAGTTAAGGTGTGACAAATGTAAACGTAACAGTATCCTTAGCTGGTTCTGTTTACATAGATATTCCAATCCTTAACACCCTGTGATAGTCCTAAGGGATTTTGTTTTGCAAACATCACAATTGCTATAACATCTGTCTCTCATTGTATACCGTATTTGCCAAAATAATTACACACAACTCTCAAGACACCAAAGTGATAGGAGAGAAATACAAAAATGGGACAAAATAATGGGACAAAATAAAGAGGGAGTATCAGCCAGGAGTTTCTTTTAACTACTGATGTCATGACAGCAACATTACTTAAGCAGAGTTTTTGCAATATGAAGCCAATTTCTTCTCTACATCAGGAACATAAACTATACTATACTACTGTATAAATGCAGTGATGTGTTTGTTACAAATCACTCACTTCTGACTAAATAAGAGAAAACCTGTTAAAGACACTCATGTTTCTTTCCTCTTTTGTTAGTTGAACAGCATTGCTAAAATGAGATCTCTAATATGTTCCCAACATTAATTGTAGCTGTTCAGCTGAAAATACACACACTGCATACTTCTCAATTATAAAGGACAACAATAAAAGCACCAGCAGTTCAGTTCCTGTGATTAATTTATGGAAAGACTCAAGTTCAAGAAGCTTCTCCCAAAATCAGAGTATCAAAGCTCAAGTATTTCTCTGCAGTCTGTTATTCAAAGGAGGATAATTATATTTCAAACTACTTCAAATTTACACTATTTCATCTGCAACCTTGCATAGTTCACAAACTAATAATTTTAGCACATAACTAAACTAATTTAAGTACAAGAAAAGACACCCAATCATTGGGTAACAAGAGATAAAGCATCAGCAGTTACAGCCAAGTTTTTACTAAAAAACAGCAGTCAATATTGATTAAATACAAATATAGGGTTAGTTCTACAGATTTGGGGGGGGGGAGAATATATAATGAACATTTTCATTTACCATCTGAATGATACATTGTCCCCTTGATATATGTCTGTATCTGCACTTCCTCCTCGCCTTTAGCAAGAAGTTACCTAGTTATTGGGCCAGATTTGAACACATCTCTATTTAAAACTGCAGTTATTGGTTATGCCACTGGCAACCATGATCATCCACCCCAGCTTCAACCCAGGTCCCACATTGTGCATCAACCTGTGTTAAAATCCTAGTTCCACCACAGCTAAGAGTATTTTAAATATAATCACTCTTTTCCTTGGCCTATTGAGAAAATTAGCCAGGGAAATCTCTTCCTCTTCAAAATGTTATCGCTTCCTAAAGTTCACATTTTAAAATCTCAAAAAAAGATTTCTTTATGTTCCTTGTCTTATCGGAACCATCAACTTCCCATTTTCCTGCCCCATACATAAAAGTAACAAGACCTTCCATTTTTGTTTTCTGAGTTTGCAATAATAGTAGGTGAAAATGTGACAAAAAGATAAGGAATTTGATGCACCACTGCAATTCTACAGTTTTACACCAGAGTAACAGTCATGCTACTGTAAAACTGGAGTACTGCGTTGATGAATCCAATCTAAAAACCTCTTATTCTGAAAAATATAGTTTCCACAGTTGAGTTTCTGATAAACTCACAATCATAATAAAAACATATTAATAAAAAAGCAAACACTAAACTTTATACATTTCACCAACATTTTATTTTCATTCTTTTTTACTTGATGATTCAAATGATTATTTGTACATGCAATAGAGAGTATCTTTAGTGTTGCAGATTACATCATACAATGATGAGTCACTCCCCTTTTAACCTTATCTCCAGTGTTCCGGCTCCTTACAAGCTAGGACTGCTCCACATGAAATGAAGTGACCAAATGGGACTGTTCTTCCACAAAACACTGCACTAATTCTCCTGCATTCAGCCTTTCCACTTAAATGGAATAAAAACCCTTTTCAGAACAACAATTACAATTCCCCCCTTTTTTTCTCAGGCTCACTATGGGACTCCTCAGTGCATGCACAATGCAAATAAGGCAAACTTCCTTTCAAAGAGTGATTAATATGCAAAGACAGCCTGCTTTTTTAGTGCGATGTGAAGAACCACCAACAAGCATTTCTAAACTCTGAGGTTTCTTCAATTATTTCCACTGTTTATTTTTAAACATAAGATTATGCAATACCACCACACATTAGGACCAATTTGCCAATATTTTGTAAACAATGCCAAATTGGCTGTTTTAAATACAATATAAAAAGATCTAATGTAGATTCTGTTTTCCCAGCTAGGAACACAAAGAAAAATCTAGTTTTTCTAATTGTTCATCTTTAATAATAATACTTACAGTTTAGTTGCAAAAATTAATGATTGCATTTAAACCCAGAAATAACTAGCTGTACATTGCTTTCTAAAACTGCGAAGATTTCTTGAAATAAAGAAATGTACAATTCCCAACATAAATCTAATACTATTCCTTACTATATAGCAGTAATTGTAATAACATTTAATACCAAAGTCTTTGCTGCTTATTAACAAATATATTACTACAGTGCATACAATTTCTCAAAATGTTTTTTCACAGAGTTAACTGGTGTTTGGACAAGTGACATGAGCAACAAAAACCTATTCAGAATTAGGAACACCATTTTTCTATCTTCATGAATAAAAGTTTCACCACTCTCTATTCTTTATCTCATCACCTTGTCAATATCACTTCATTTATACAACCAGGCCAGGACCTCCCTATGGTACAAACTTTCCACTTCAAGTGCCAATAAATGACACTTTGCCCAAAATGACCTCAAACTGTAGCTTGAATGTGTTAAATGACTTATTTTTCATTATGAACTCTTTTGAATGTTTCACAGACTTACCATCCTTTTTTGTTTTCAAGCAATTCTGAACATTTTTCTTCTTCCTTGGAATAAGACTTCAAGTTACTGATCGAATAACTTCATGTTAAACTTAAAAGAGAGACTGAGAAATTAAGGATTGCATTTCTTTCTTTGATACTTCAAGGTTTACTCATGCATCATACATTATAAAATTGTAACTGAAATATTTAAAACTGTCCGTTACTTCTGTTTTACAGCAACAATCTGCATTAAAGCAAAAACAAGTTTTATGTACCATATAGGCAAAAATAATTAGCCTGTGGAAAGTATCAATCTACTCTGATTTTTCATGATCCAACTATCACAAAATAATCATTTATCTATGAACAAAGCAGTGTTCTTGGTTCAGAAAAGACATCTAGATAACAATGCTAGATATTTAAACAAAACATTCCTTAAAATACCTATTAAAATTTCTTTTACTATTCTTCCCTAGCTTCTTCACTTTACTTAATTCAACGTTAAATATTTACTTTGTCCAAGTAGATGTGAACTATTCATGCTAACAAAGCTCTTTCCATAGAAACAGCTGATGAAAATTAACAGGAATATTAATCTTTTAGATCTGTAATTAATAATGGAAAAATCTTCAATGTCAGCAAAGCTTTAAAAAAATGTGCAAAACTAAAGCTTTTCATGGTCATCCAGACTAACAGGCAAATCTCAAGAGTCACTTTTTGGATATTCTTTTTACAATGAATTGAAGCTCAGTACTATCAAATGTAGAAAAGTAAGCACAATAGTCTAAAAATAGGCTTATCAAATTCTTTTGAGTAAAACAACTTTACTGTAGACTATTTTAAAATTACTATTTAGTAGACAATTCACTTCTTGCCAGTTACACTATTTCCTAAAGATTTTATTTTAATTGGGTTTTGAAAGTTCATATATCAGTTAACTTCTTGAAAGGATTTAAAATTAAACTGCCCTATGGAAGAGGTAACAGAGGAAATATAGTCTTTTAAAGATTTTTATTCCTTGGTTTATGGAAATAATCTCATACAAGATTTAGGTTCAAGTGAGAACACATGGATTTTTTCTTTACATCTTTCTAGCTTGTTTGCGATAAGTCAGGACATCCTCAGTTATCACTTTACAGTTCTGCAGATCTCTACAGCTGTCTTTTCTCTTCACAAGATCAAGGATCTGAATAGCTGGAAGACTAACTATGGCAGATATTGCATTATTGTATTTAGTATTTTAAACATAACCTTCTTGCATTGGATTTTCAGATACTGGCCTCCATTTCTTGGCCACAAATTGCAGGTGCAAATAAATGCAGGCTCAGTTTTTTGGGCCCAAAGTTTAGGTCACCATGGGACTGATCTAAAACCCATTGAATTCAACAGAAAGATTTAGCTGGCTTCCATGGACTTTGGATCAGACCTTTACATGCCTAGGTATCTCAGATACCCTGGCAATGAATAGAGACAGCACTAAGTCCCTAACTGTGAATGAAAAACAGATGACCATTAAGGTTGATCTGAAAACCCAGCTCCTTAGTCTCAAATCATGCCTCTGAGTATAAATATATTGTAGAAAGTTGAGAGGAACCAACACTACCTTCAGGAGCAAATACCCTGATAGCCCAAACTGTCTATGGCATCCTTGTTTCTGTTGTACATATAATTGTCTCTTAGTAGACCAAATTTTTACCACACATATATATCAGTTATTCACCTCTTAAACATGATGGCTTAAGAAGTTGAATAATTCATTCAGCTAGCAAGTATTATGTGATTATCCCCCAAAATATCTTCTTCAGTGTAGCTGTTGAGGTACAATTTTATAACATTCTAGCTCTCGATGGGAAGGGATGACTGATTTTTTAAGAAACTAAATAAGGCGTTACTGAAAAGGTGGCCACTTCCCTCTGTTCATTTCATTTTTCCTATCTCAGGCTCTAGAATTACTATCAAAACATAACAAAACATATTCAAAAAACCAAGACTCCTAAACAACCTGCCCCAGCATCAACATTCTGCATCTCCCACTCACTCCCACCTTCAGGAAAGGTCTGAGAGAACAGAGGAGTCTTTATAGCATGTCTTGGAGGTCATCAACTACAAGAATGAAGTCCAAAATCTCCAAATGCCACCACAGTGGAAGGAATACCACTGCTGAAACAAAACCAGTCTGGCCCCCAGGCCAATCTTGACAGCATAATCTCCAAAAATAGACAGCAACCATACATATGGGGAATTTTCATCCATTAGAGAAAGAAATCCAGGGCTAAATTCAGCAGGTTTTACCACCAATAATCTGAAGTGAATTTGCAGTTGCTTAGAACAGGACTGAAGGTGGGCCCAAGTCTATTCCTCCTAAGCCTCTGATTTATTTGCATTTAGGCTATTACTAACTGTTTGGTCAGTCAATAATCCCACAATACATGTTACATGTGACCAAACAGAAATAACTGCAGACTTCACAGCTGGAATCCAGTTCCAAAGAAAACTATAGACAAAATCATAATCATCTTGGTCATTTTCAGATAAACTCTTATCTTCATCAAATGTCATCATGTGTTTTGGCACAACTTTTGACTGCTTCTGTATACCTGGTAGTTTCAGGTATAGCTCATCCAATAGAGTAAATAACTGTAGTCCCTCCTTGGATTTGAGAGCCAGTATAAAGGACTAAATCTGAATTGTAAGTAAAATGATTATTTCCATTTGCAGTTTTTTCGCTTGATCCCTTATCTATTCCTCTTTCTTTAGGAACACATCCCACCTTCTCTATTGCAAACTAAGAATTACATGTAAAAATCTCATTCCAGCAGTTAGCAGTGATTCCCTCAGACAGTTATAAATGCAATGCATTAGAAGTGCCTGAAAGCCCACCATTTGGCTCTCAGGGTAACATCAAAAGGCAATGCTACTAATGAGCAGCTGCAGCAGAGAGGCAGCATTTCAACACCATGAACTGAAAGAGGATAATGGCACCACCGCCAAACCCAACTAATTTACATCCCTTTGCATCAGCAACAGCTTTAAGATTTGGCAATGTGCTTTTCCCAAACAAAAGAGGCCACGACCAGCACAAATCTGATCTTCAAATTCGCTTCTGTGGTAGTTTTGATGTCTAACAAAAGTCTATGTGGCTAATGTCCCCCCTATCCCAGATCTGATGGATTCATCATTCCTTCCACTTCTCTCCCCCCACCCTCTTCTGAAGTCCATTGCAGACATATGCCAAGAATCTCATTCTGAAGCAGAGAGATGCCTGGGAGCTGTAGTTCCCTTCACAGCCGCACCCTTGGCCAGGCTACTCCCAGACTTGCTCTATATTACAGAAGGACCAGCAAACTGTTTCATGTGCTATTTTAAAAAATTCCATTTTCACTGTAAAACATGTTTACTTTCTCAAGTTTTACATCCTCATTGTAATATTAACAAACATGTCATTTTGCTTTAGTTGAAAAAGGGTTTATAATGGAGCTAATTAAATTCTTCAGGCAGTTTCCTTCATATTAGCTACTGCATATGCCCCTGAAAGACAGCTTCTTCCCAAACTGGTTGTGTAGAAGTTCATTAAAAATCCATAACATCTGCCTTCCCGTCTGTGATAGAACAGAACAGAGTTCTGCTGCTGATAGATGAAATTCATACTAAAGCATGTCCTTCAAAAACATTATGTCAAAAGCCACACTAAAAGAAAAACAAGAACAAAAAAACTGCACACACTCCATAAACACTCAGATGTGAGGGTGATCAATAAAATGCAGGATGGCCTTTTTTAACAAGAAAATAAAATGTGTTTTTTTTTTGTCTCGTTAGCGCTTCTTGCTGGTCCCTGCAGACTGATGGCAGCAGGTGCAGTATTCTCCTCTCCTATGTCCTCCCCCATCAATTGGTTCTGCTTTCCTACCTCTCAGCCAACACAAATCCATGGCATTAAAAAAAAAAGTTCATGCCTTCTTTTAAAACAAGAAACCAATCTTTTCTTCTACCCTAAGGCAGGAAAGTCTATCTGTAAAATGTATTTCTGGAGGCCAGCCAAGAAAACATGAAGGCACTTTCAGTCTGGAGAGCAGCCACAGTCCTTTTACACTCCTGATGACAAACACTGGGAATTCATTAAATTAATATTAAATTAAATGTTCTTAAGAAAAAAATCAACTGGTCATGTCAGGAATCTTCCAGGCCATATGTCAACACTGTAAAGTTTATACAAAATGTTCTCTATTATTTAAGAAACCATAGTTCTTGGGATGTAAACGAAAGGAGATGAGCCATCTGTTGTGTCTATAAATCAGCCTCTGAGTTATAAAAGAATGTTTAAATTTAAGAGTAAGTTAAGGCGTTACTATCCCAGGACATAGAAATATATACAAAAGAAGCTATTTTAAAAGATGCAGGAGGAATGCTTTTGTTTCCACCCCACTGGGTGACCACTCCTCAGACAATCCTCTATTCAGGGTTTCCTCACTAGTACACATCTATTCCCTGCTTTTTCCCACATTTAAGTTACTGTAAAAGGAGCAGGGCTTTTTATTGGCATTATCATGGCCGGCGTAGCTCTCTCTGCCTTGACTTTTCCTTCATCAGACTGGATTCTTTACCCTGCAAGCTGCTTAGCTCTCTCTCTCCCCCGGGGGAGGGGGGGGCAGAAAAAGGAGGAGGTAAGGCTTAGCAAATTAAAGCAGGATCCTTTAGCCTGGAAGGTGCTACAGATGTGCTGGGTATTGCTTTTACTGTAAGATGTGTTGCTGTTGTGTTTTGACTTTTTAATATTTGATTTGGCTTTTACATTCTCCATTTTATAGGGGTATAACAGTTGTCAGATCTGAGCTGTGCAGCTCCCCAAGCACCTTGACGCTCATTATTAACAACAAATAAACATCATTTTGAAGGGGACAGGGAAAGATATTTTGTGTATTTTTTTTTCCTTTAGTGAAGCTTTACTTACTCCAATTAGTCTGTTCCCTGGAAAAACCCACTTTCTTCCCCCCTCACACAACTGAGAAGGTTTTATGTGACTGTGTATCAGGGGCAATCGTTGGGGAAAAAGGCAAGTATCTAGCGGTGCTTTGCAGAAGAGAAGATAGGTGTGTGATGATTGTGACCGAAGGGTGTGGCTGGACCAGAGAAGGGTGGTGGCAGGGATCTGACAATCTATTTGTTCATAGATGGGGTCTATGCCAACAAGCAGTAGTACACATTTTAAAAATTCTAAATCAAAGAGCAGCTGTGGGATGGTTCTTTTGGTGTGGGGAAGCTGGGCAACAGGATTGTTGCTGCTGATGCTCACTAGGCAGCTTTGGGCTGGAGAGCAATGGCAGGGCTTGTTGTGGGGTAAGTGCGGGTTTGGGGCAGTGGGTTGGCTGGGAAGGTGTGTGCTGATGGGTGGCAGGAGTAGTCGCTGTTGGGTAGATGAGGGTCATCACCCTGGGGTGATGGGGTGCAGAGCGATGGCACCTGGGGGCGGTGGGGACTGGAACCGTATGTGGGCCATGGCAGTGGCAGGCTGAGGCGTGCCCTGGCAGTGACTGGGGAGTGGGAAGTCAGCGTGCCATGGGCGTCGGGGTGGTGACAGCCGCTGTGAAGGGGGGTGCTGGCAGCGGTGTGTAAAGCCGCTGTGACACAGTGGGTCGGGTGGGGCTGTGGAGGGCGGAAGGGGGGGTGACAAGAGCAAGCAGCGGCGGGTGCAGCGCTGGCACCCGCGGCTGGGGGGGGCGCGAGAGCGGCCGTGCAAGTGCATGGCAGGCTTCGGGGAGCGGTGGGACAGCGCTGGCATGGGCGTGCCCGGGGGCGATGCTGGGGGTGCCCCGCCCGCGGGTGGCAGTGTCAGGGCTTGGATGGCGGGGGCGGGGGCAGGCTGAGGTGAAGGCTGAGGGGCAGGACCGTTACGAACGTTGGGGAGCAAAGCCCCTAACGGCCTTTCCCGCTCGGGGCCGCCGGCTCCTGATTGGCGGCGGATGCAAGCGAGACCCCCCCCCCTCCCCGCAGCTCAGGGGCTCGCGCCCGTCCACCGTCCCCTGCCAGCTCCAGCGCGCGCTCGCTCTCACACACGATCGCACCGATTTTTTCTGCACCCGATTCCTCCCCTTTCCGACCTTACTGCACCCCCAGCAGCTCTGACCCCCCCCACCCCACCCCACCCCACCCTTTGCAGCTGCATTCAAACCCTCCCTCTTTTTGCAGCCTCTTTCCCCCTCGCCTTTATCTGCAATTGCATCGCTCCTCGCCGTTGCTTCGTTGCATTCCTCCCCACCCCCTGCACATTACACATGCATCGTTTGCGGCGGGGATGGGGGGGGGGGTGCGCCCTGCAAAAAAGAGCACCATCCTTCAGCTATTCTGGTAGAAATGTTTAAAACAAAGCCCCCTCCTGGCTCCTCGTATGGCGACACCATTAACACAGCGCACGTAGTACCCTCATCATTTCATTCTCCTTCCCCCTCTCCATTGTCTGCAATTTGCAACACACACAACCTTCAATCCAAGAGGGGTAGGTTCAAGAAAGAGGAGCAATTCCTCCCCTTGCACTCAGACATATAGGTATCAACGTATAAAACCAACCCCTGGATCACGCCCTCCTCACCTCCCCCCCCCACCCCTTTCACTTTCTCCTGTCAAATTGCAGACTGAGCCATTTTTCCCATACAGATTCCTCAATTGTGAACAATGTTTCCAAGTAACTGGACGTCTAGTAAAGCAAAGTAGCACCATGCAAAGGAGCAAGGGGCAAAAAAAAAACACGTTTTCCTTTTCTTCTAATTTTCCCCTCTATTGCAAACCGTTAAGACTGACTGACCATCCCTGGGGGAGCCAAGGCGGCGAAAATACCAAAAGGGACTTGTCCACTCTGCCATAAAAAGAGATTTCCTGGCTTCAGTGTTTACTCTGAACGATGCTGATTTGGTTCAGCTTGAGGATCTGGGGTTTATTCTTTTCTCCTCAATGTTTGCTCAGCCAGCACCTCCCAATCCTCCTCCCCAGCAGTGCCCCTGCCTCTCGCTCATCTCCCAGCTTCTCCGCCAAAATGCTGCCTTTGAAATGCAGGGAAAGGGGGGAAATCGCAAAAGTGCCACGCTTCCAGCCTCTACGGCTATCCCCCCAGTTCCGAAACAAAGTGGGATGGGGAAAGCACAACATTCAATATTTGGGGAAAACAAATCATCAGTGTAAAAACATTGCATTCTAGGAAACAAAAACACTATTCCCCCGGTCCTCCAGATGAGTCTAAAATTGCATCACAGCACAGTATTCAGAAGTGGTCAGAAATCAAATTTGTTCCCAACCTCCATCCAAAAATTATATATATTTATGTACCTGCAGCTCCAAGGAAAAACAGAGTCCAGATGAGATCCTTAGAATGCAGCATTGTAATCTGCTGTGGTGGTGGAAGTTTCTTGCAAATATATTTTTCCTTCAATAGGAGCTTGGGTGGCTTAGACAGAGATTTAGATGCAATGTAATTTTTTTTTCAGAATTGTTTTTTGCCAGCTGCTCTCTAGCTGCTTTCAGAAGCTGATCAGAGAATGAGTGACAGTCCTAGCCTCAGCACACACACACAAACACAGATCCCTGCGCCGTCCTGGATTTGGTTTGGTGAGGTTGGAAAGGGAGTAGGACTTGCACCTCACTGTGTTCTTCCACCCATCCCGGCCACAAATAGTACAGTGCAATAGTCATCAAGCAAGGAGGTACTGTAGAGAGAAGCAGTTGCCTGCAAAATATGGCATGGTCGTACTAGGATCTGGAGTCACTCACGTTGTATACACATTTCCATGCTGACAGAGTTTTGCTAAAGAAGAAAGATAGAAATGTGTTTCTAGATTTATATACAGGCATTTCAGGCATGGGTTTTTTGTGTTTTTTTAAAGTCTAATGTAATGCTGGTAGCATCCATAAAAGTCACTGATGGGCAAAGATGGAGCTTTTGGGGGTGCGGGGAGGTTCTTTTACAAAAACAAAATTATCTAAGGTTCCATTTTATCCAAAAACCAAAGTGTGGTGTGAATTTGAGAAATGGTTCTGATTTTGGCCCATTTTGTTTTCAAAACCTTGGTAGCAGGAATTTTTTGCAAAACAGGAGTGGTTTGGATCAGAATCCTATTTTATCTGAACTGCCAAAGTTTGCTGGGGGCTTAAGTTAGAGTTTTGGACTTGAAAAAAAGAGAAGAAATGGTCTCACTCATTTAGAAAGAGAATATCTCACTGTGTTTACCTGAAGGCAGGTTTTAAAGCATCTTTCTTCATTTTCTAATGAAGACTTTACGCAGTGTATTTCAGTCAGAAATGTACAGCCAGAATTTAGCAGGGCCTCAGCAATTCCATAGATTTTTGCAAACAATTTTGAAACAGCAAAAAAATTGTGCCCAGATGTTTAGACTCATGATGAATTAGAGATGCAAATGTGATTCCTTAGACATCTACTATTAATCCATCCATGTGTCAACCTCTCATACAAGTACTTCCAAGCCTTCTTCCGTGTAGCCCCCTACTCATTGTTCAGTCTCCCTAAGCTCATTCACAAAGGTCCCTGTACAGATTACTATTGAACCCCACTTCTTGCAAGCCGTTAACAGTGAATCTTGTTGATTTGCATGACAAATCTGTTTGTTGTTCACTTTCCCTAAGTTCTTCCGTCTGCTTTTCTGTCTGTCCTTAAACTGTTGTCTTCTCTATGCAAAGATGGCCATAGGAAGTGCTTAGCATGTAGTAGGCACTACCCTAATCAAATTAATAATAATATTGTAGCCCCAAAGCGAATTGCAGGCAGAAAAAGTGGGGGTTGCAAGAACTAGATTTGCAAGCACAATACTGTCTCTGCAAAAAGAGAGGTCAGTGCTGGGAAACTGGCCTTTAAAACCAGATTCATAGTGGGGGTGTTTGGGGTTTGTTTTTTTAATCTCCCATGTTCGGATTGTCACAGCTTGATAGTCTTAGTGATATCCTTTGCAAAATACAGGAGCTTTTGAGAATGGAATTTTAGATCACACAATGGATGGTGTGTCACCCCAAGGGGTAGGAAAATCTGTTTGAGGGGAGAGCTTTTGAGAGGATGAATTAATTGCAAAAGAAAAAAGGTGACTGTTTCTTTCAGGGAAAGTCTTCATTCTTTGCTCTCATTTCATAAATGTTACAGGAAATAACTTCATATTAAATAGCCCATTGTTGCATATGCAAAAGAACTTGGCTTGCATGATTAATTATGGATTCTATACAAAAAGTGAGATTTCAAATAAATATGACAGTTCTGTGAATACATAAAGGCTCCTAAAGACTGAGGTATTGTATTGCTAGAGCTCTGACAAGTACAAGTCAATTCGTGCAGAATACATATTTAAAAAAAAACAAAGGTAGCTATGGTACGTGTGGAATACACAGGGACTTACACATTTTGAACAAATTTTGATACAAAAATGTTTGGGCAACATTAGCATAAACTATAAATTCCAGAATTTTGATAATGCTGCCTTAACATGCCATGCCATGCCAGAATCTATTATTTCATTTTGACTGATTTTTTCCCTTTTGTAGCTGATGGAATCCTCTCCCCTCTTTCCATTTTATTAAAAATGCTTCCCTAAAAGGAATGGCAACATTACTTAACTGCAGTGTGATTGAAAACATTCCTTCATCACCTCTTTGTCCATCATACCCCTTTGGTCCCATATTGAAATGATTATCTCCAGAGAGCAACCTTGCTCAGCCATTCCATATTATATTATTTGTCCCCCTCCTCCAATTCACTATGTGTACATACACCCACCCCCCAATACTGCATTTTTCAGGGGTTTCCCTGCTAATGGAATTGCTTCAGGTTCCTTCATCTGTGAGGTATCCCTGTAAAATCTGAAAGTTTCAGGCACCCTCAACTAGCTACTATTCAATTAAAAGCCAACAGTTTTTTGAGCGCACACGTTAGGGAAACAAACCCCTAAGAAATGATGGCATGATCAATGGTTACACAAAGTTGGCCAATTTGTGTATGTGTCTTCATGAAGAAGGGTGCTCCGAGTTGCCCTCAAGAATCGTATAATTCTAGCAGAATAAGCCAGCTAGAGGCTGCAATAGAGACAGGCTGAATTTCCATCTATCATCCATCAGAATATAACACCTTGCAATGTTCTTGCCTTGTGTTCACCACCCTTTCAACCGCTGGTTGACAAATGCAGAAGATATAATGCCAGACACTCTATTTGTCTTCTAGGGCCACCCCGTCAACCTCCTCAATGAGTTTGCTCTGTCAAGAGGGTACTCAGAAGATAACATTTATTTCACCAGGTGTTGATTACCTTGATACCTCCTCTGCTGCTGGATGCTTGGTACTTTGAGAATTTCAGCTGCATCTCTGAATCTGCAGCTACACTTGAGGGAGTTAGATAGCTATTTATCCACCACTTACATCTGGCAAGAACAATGTCTTAACATTAGTCTCTACCACTAAGCAAAGAAGAAGTTGAATTGTGATGTTCTATTATTATTATAATTGTTACAGTAGTACCTAGAGATCAAAGCCCTATGGTGCTAGGAGTTATACATGCACACCATAAAAGACAGTCCCCAAACTCACTGTAGCACTAAGAAAGAAGCACTGTTTGGGCAACTATAGGAGCAAGGGTCAATTTTTTCCATGAAACCACTGCCCAAGACAAGGAGCTATCAGTATAATCACAGTTATGTTGCCATTATACAATTACATCATGCCCATAGCTCTGCATGGAGCTTGAAAGATTTAAAAAGGTCCATTTGCCAAAACATTATACAAAAATAGAACACAGACATACAAAAAAAAAAGAGATAGAGAGGAGCAAGAATTATAGGTCATCTACTCCAGTCCCCGGTACTCATGGCAGGACACAGTATTATCTAGATCATTCCTGACAGGTGTTTGTCTAACCTGCTCTTAAAAATCTCCAATGATGGAGATTCCACAACCTCCCCAGGCAATTTATTCCAGTGCTTAACCACCCTGACAGTTAAGAAGTTTTTCCTAATGTCCAACCTAAACCTCCCTTGCTGCAATTTAAGCCCATTGCTTCTTGTCCTATCCTCAGAGGTCAAGAAAAACAATTTTTCTTCTTCCTCCTTGTAACCTTTTACATACTTGAAAATTGTTATGATGTCCCGACTCAGTCTTAGGATTCTATGATTTAATAAAGATAATGTGACCCAATTTTATACAGCAGGTGGCTCATATAACTTCTGATAGTTAAAGGCTGATATATAAATCAGGCTAACTTCATTCCCATTGAGCAGTACCTTACTCCACAAGTAGTCCCCCAGACAACTTGTGATATAAGAGGGGAGGAGCAGAAAGGACAGCAATGGAAGTGAGCAGTGAAAAATCCATTAACTCTCTCCCACTTGTCTATTCCTGCCCTGGAGTGGGTCAAGGAATAAGTGGGGGAGACTCTCACCTGCAGGGGACTGCCGAAAATGTGAACAACTCCTTGTATTTTCTTTTATCGATACTGAGAGAACAAAGACCCCAGAGAACTCTGCTTCCCAGGGTAGTTTTTAAGCCTCTAGAAAATTAGAAGCCAGTATTATGGAGAAAGCCTGATAAGTAACAGCCCTAGGTGCTTGTAGGGTCATTATCAAGATCCTTGGATGCATAAACAGGGTAATCTCGAATAGGGGTAGGGAGGTACTATTACCTCTGTATTTGGTACTAGTGTGACCACTAATGGAATTTTGTGCCCGTTTCTGGTGACCACATTTGAAGTAGGATGTTAATAAAGTGGAGAGGGTCCAGAAAGAGCATGAGAATGATTGAAAGATTAGAAAATATGCCTTATAGCTATTAGACTCCAGAAGTTCAATCTGTTGATCTTATCCAAGACAAGGTTAACAGTTAAGGTGGCAAGACTTGATCAGTCTAAGAGTACCTACATCGGGGAAAAATATTTGATAACAGGCTCTTCAATCTAGCAAACAAAAGTATAACAAGATCCACTGGCTGGAAGTTGTAGCTAAACAAATTCACACTAGAAAGGAGATGCAAAAGTTTTAAACAGTGAGGGTTATTAACCACTGGAACAACTTACCATAGGTTGTGGTAGATTTTTTATCACTGGCAATTTTTAAATCAAGATTGATTGTTTTTATTTCTAAAGATATGCTCTTATTCAAACTGAAATTAATCCAGTAGTCCTATGGCCTTTGTTATATAGGAGACCAGACTAGATCATCACAGTGGTCTCTTCTGGCCCTATAATCAGGGGCGGCTTTAGGGATTTTGCCACTCCAAGCACGGCAGGCAGGCGTGCCTGTGGGAGGTCCTCCGAAGCCGCGGGACCAGCGGACCCTCCGCAGGCAAGCCGCCGGAGGCAGCCTGCCTGTCGCCCGTGACACTGGCAGAGCATCCCCCACGGCTTGCCGCCCCAAGAATGCGCTTGGCGTGCTGAGGCCTGGAGCCACCCATGCCTATAAACTATCAAAGTCTGAACAACATGCTTTGTGTAAATACCTAATTCAATTCTCAGGATCTTTTTCTGCTGCAGATAGGAGTCTGGACTATATCTGTGCAGGTCTTTTACTCATTTATAAAATATTGAAGGACAAATCACTCAGGCAAGCCCCTACCATCAACTTCAATGGGTAGTTTGGCTTGATTCAAGATGAAAACCTGGAAGATTTGGTCCAATTACATTTAGACTTAAGGTTAACAAAAATTGGAATGTTGTATATCAAAGGAATGCTACTTCTAAGCAGGGAATCCTGAGAACCAGCGAGATGATACACTAGATAGACAGATGTTTTACAGTGTGGACGGTGATGCACAATTATAGAAGCTATTGCAAAGCAGCCAGATCTTTATCCAGCATCACCCTTTTGTCAGCACAACTGTTTAGTGATTGGTATCCAAGATGAGATTATGGGATACACCACAAATTCTCTGTCTATAACAATGGCACGAGAACATCATGTGGGGCCACATGGGACATCAATTGTCAGACATCAGAAAGAAATAAGGACATATGCTGTGAATTTGCATTCCATCTTTCTCTAGTTGCAGAGAAAACGTCACATTCTAAAATTGCTACTGAAGTCAGATCCCATAACTGCAAACCTGATGCAACAGGACCATAATAATAGTTGCTATCGTGCAGATGTGTTGTGCAGGTGATCACTGCAAAGTAGTGGAAATTATAGTCCATTTTCATGACATACATTATCCTGAGACCACTAATGAGAGAGAGAGAATTTGAAGAATTCAGAATGAATTCGAAGCACTTGTGTTTTTTTCCATGAGAACTATTAAGTGCAGCAGTTACAAACAACAAAGTAGATTTACTACTTATTTGTGGACTAGTTTATAAGCATATATTCCCTACATTGAAATGGTACATAAGCAAAACCTTCTGTCAGTTCCCTGGTCAGTGCATATGCTATTCTGAATACATATTTATTGTATATTGGGTCACAAGCTATGTAAAGTGTTTTGTCAAAACAATGCTTCATTCTAGACATGCAGTGCCATTTGAGAATATTCCCTACAAAACTCCTCTACTATTAAAGCAATTTTCTGAAATCATCCTCACCACTGGATTATATATGAAGTAAACAACAGGCAATTGTAAATAACAGGTTAGTAACTTTCTCAGGGTGTTCTGAAGATGTCACAGACCACAAGGATGAAGACAGTCACCAGAATCTCAAGGTATGTCTACACTACAAAATTATCTAAACGTAAATTACGGTGATGTACAGCCACTGCAGTAATTGAATTGCTTTTGCATGTCCACACTACACTTGTCAGCGGTGCATGTCCTCACAAGGAATGCTTGCACCAATTCAACTATCCATGTAGGGGATTGTGAAACAGCTTCTGAAAGGCAGCAACAGTCGATGTAAGCAATACAGTGCCTACCCTGACACTGCGTCGACCTAAATACATCAACACTGACTCTACGCCTCTCATGGAGGTGGAGCTATTAGGTTGGTGTAGCGTGCGACTTACATGAGCGGGAGCAACATTTCAGTATAGACTCTTACAGAATTAGGTCAACATAATATTACAGGGCATAAATTCAAAAACTGGCTGGTTTTAATTTTACGTAATTGCCTGAGACAAACTCCAAATTTGATTTTAACTCTTGCTCTGCTTTGGGATACCACTGAGCACATTCACGCGAGTGGATACTGATGCATTAATTCATGCGCACAGCTGCAAAACCCCACAAACATGCAATAAATCAGATACTGAAATAAGGAGGGAGACAAACTTCTTAAGGACTGGGTGTCATTCTGAATCATAAGGGAGTTGCCATCAGCAATATAATGATATTATTGGAAACTTTCACAGGTGTTTTTCATTTGGTTTTATAGGGGGGCTTTGGGGAAAAAGTTTTCTGGCTTTGCACTGAAGATCTTATACAGCAGTAGATACAGCCTTCATGCTTAGAGAAGCAGCAAGAATAAATCCTTTACTATGAAAAATGATCTCAAAATCATTTTCAGTTTTTTTTCATCCCATCTAAGCAGCTCTGATGGTGAAGTTAAGCAAGCCAAGAATCAGATTCTGAGCTGAGCAGAATCAGAGAACATAAGCATGATGCAGCAAAAAAATAAACTATTCAAATGTTTCCTACTCTAATCATGTTCTTCTACCATATGCATTGTGTTGGTATCTGACCATCATTTGTTGGTTTTTTTCTAATGAGCAAATATATTTTCAGCATGATTATCACCAAATATCTATATGCCAATTATAGACCATCGATCACAGTAGTATCCAGGCATTTAGGAGGACAATAGTCCTAGTTCTGCTATTAATTATATTGGGCATTAATTAGAAGAAACTCCATTGTACACAGTGGAGTTACACATATGAAACCACTGCACATTAGAGTAGAATGCTGGTTATGTGAAAGTAAGCTCACTATTGCTAAGCATTTGGTAGTGAGTAGGAAATGGTTCTCTTAACTTGCAAATCCATCAGCCTGCTTTTAGTTAAGAATATATAACTATGCCTGACGTGAGTGTTCAAATACATATAAAAGTTATGAGAAACCCTATCAGCATGGAAGTCTAGGCTACATTTACACTTAGGGTAAACAGAACATTGCACAGTAGTAGTTCTTAAACATACATGATTGGAGGGTTCTACTTAGGGTCATCTTAATGGGAATTTTAAAAGGTTGTTAAAATTTTTCTAAGAGGCAACATAACACTGCAAATGTTTGAGGTGTTACAACCTGAGAGCCAAGCAGGAATTTCCTTTAAATCGCTCAGATTTGAGAAAGTTCCATCTCTCCCTAATGAGGCCAAGACTGAGGCGTCATTCGCTCTCTCAGTGAGATAAAGGACTATTTTGTCCCAAGTTAAAGGATGTTCAGCACTTCCCTACCTGATTAGCCTTGTATTAATTATTATTATTATTATTAAAAAGAAACTTCAATGCTTTCTACTATTTCTAATGAGGGCTGCCACAGTCTGATCTTTCCTGCTTTCTACATCTACTTCATAGCATGAGATAATGTCATAAAGGTTCAGGACTGTTCTCAGAGCAACCGATAAGACTTTGCACTTATATACCACCTTCTTCCACAGGCCTCCAAGCACTTTACAAACACTGATTATTACTAATATTTATTTTACGCAAGGATTAAGAGAGGCAAAGAGAAGTTAAGTGACTTGCTCAACATCACATAGACCCTCTGAATTCTTGCTCCTGATCTCCAGCTCTCATTATTAAACCACCCGTGGGTGAAGGCCTGGGATCATGGAAACCTTCTGACACAAATGTTTGGCATACACAACATGGCATAGGACTCTCTTCTGCATGAGCTATCATCTCTCACTTAATCTGGAAATGCCCCCCAAAATCTGCCAGAGGTCAGTTGGTTGTTTCTGTACCAGCATTAGCTTGCTCACTTGAGCTGCCTTCTCACATGCTACCCATCCAGATTCTCAGGTCTACTTTGGAAAATGTTATCCTTATGATGTCATTACACAATCCTTTTGCACTGGCAGTCACATTTTTCCAGTGTGAAGGAAATCTAGCAACTTGTCCAAGAGCTTCTTTTAACTTGATTTCTATAGCACTATCAGGAGTAAAGATGAGCTGTAAATAGTTGCTACTTTGAAAACAAACAAACAAAAAAATCTTGGCTGAGGCAGTAACTTCCCCCCCTGATATTTAGAATCCAAAGGGCTTTTTCTGTCTAGTTGCAATGATCTGGAGGAAGCTCAAATTGTGTCCCTGCACTATTGTAGTTAGCCTAGTCTCTTTCAGCTCTCTTCATGCAAATGGAACCTTGGAGTGCAACAGCGGAGAAATCTATTCCTTTATGTAACAGGCTAGCTCCTTCTTAAGGGCTGGGGGGCCTAGGGTTGGCTCAATTACAGGATGAGATTCACCTGAGAGGAATCGGGTGATTGAAGGATCAGGAAGCTATGGCAGATTCCAGAGAGTGAGAAAGACTCCTGCAGGGAAGACCCTGAGACTAGTGGAGTTGCCTGAGGCAGGGAGAGACCCTAGACAAGCAGGGGAGGGACTGTAAAGGCCCCATGAAGGAAGAAATGCCTTGGGCTAGGAGAACTTATAAATGGACTTGGTTTTGATTTTTTAAAATATATTTATAAACCCAGTCCGCAAGGAGCAGTATTTTTCTGACCAAGAAAGTTCTGAAGTGAGTTTTATTTGACCAGTTCAAGAGGGGAAACTGAGGCCCTATGCCTATAGTGTGACCCTAGGTCACAAAGGGAGCACAGGAGGCAGCTGGCATGGTTACACTATAATTATCAGAAAATGTTTTTTCATCCTCCTAATACAGCATTATTTAGCGTAGATGCTATTAGACGGAGACAATCAGCCCAGTTGGTTCTGTAGCAGCTTTGCCAATGCACTGCAGGTATAAAAGAGAAAGGATTTTATTTTTCCTTGACATGCTCTGGAAACCTGCAGTTTTGGGAGGTACTTAAAAACTCACGTGTTACTCAGAAGTAAGGATCAGAGGTTTTTTACGAGAACAAACAAAGCCAGGGGCCGAAACAGCATGAAGAAACGGTGCTTTCTGATTTATTGTTAAAAAACGAAGGCCAGGAACTGTGTTGTGTTGTGTTGCTAAATAAGTCATTGAAAGCAGTGCAGGAGTTTATGATGAGATAGACAAGGCAGGTGACCTTTCCAACCAATTTCATGAGTCTCCCAATTAGGGCTCCCCCCGCCCCACAATTACAACCAAACCCCCTACCAGATAAGAGTTCCCTGCATCCTCCAATCGACAGTGGCAAAGGTCAGCCTGCACATTTATGGGGAGGGGGAGAAGGTACACACAAGCAGGTAGGCATAACAATCCAAATAAAAAAACAGTGTAAACAGTGAAGGTGGGAGCACACTAATAAATACAGAGCAAGGGCCTCGGCATTCATTAGATGAGGAAAATCAAAGCACAAGTGAATAATATGAATTATGGAAATGTGGTGGGGAGGGACTGCGGAGCATCATATTAAAAAGACAGCATCCGCCTTGCAGATAATATTCACATTGCTACAGGAGTGTGTCATTGAGAGAGTATTTAAGTCTCTGGAGGAGTTCCACCTAACTAGCTTCCCCTCTGCACTGTAACCTCAAAGGACCCCAGCTTAGTGGGGATTTTTCCTTACATGACTTAGCACTAAGAGGCTTCATTCTCAAAATCCTCTCCATCCTTCCTGGGAGAGAAAGGGTCTTCAGCTTCTCTAGGGAAGCCCCCACCGTTCTCCTTGATTTGTTTTATTCTGACCTAGCTCTTGCATAGCACCTGAACACTGTGCTAGCACAGGAACTATAGGAAAGGATATTATCTGCTAAAGAAGTGCAGCCATTTGTGGAGCGAAACATAGCAACTGTCCAACACTATATAGGTTTTAATATACTTGTAACAACCTGTTAGCCTAAAAGGCAACTAAATACCACAGGTTAGCTACATTAGAAATCTAGAGACAGGTAGCAGGCATCTGCCACCCCTCTAGAAACAGAGGACTCTTCTTTAATAATCATCAGTGGACAAAGGGCAAGATAGAACTCAAAATAAGGCTTAAGTGGTGCCTTGGACTTGTGCTGGCTGTCTGCATGGGGTGATTTTCACCTTAATGAGGTTGTTAAGAAACAGATAGCTCACTGCCTGTAGTAATAACATGTGCAATACCAGATGATGTCATATGATGTAATTCTTTTGCAGATGTGTACCATCTGCACAGCAGTAGCTCGTTCTGAAGAGAAGTGGGGTCCATTGTGGAAAGGAACAGATGGAAGAGTCAATAATGCTCAATATACTCTTAAAAGACTTCATGATTCTGGTCAGGTAGAACAACTGAAGAAATATTGCTCTTGGCAGAGTGCTGTTAGCCTGTGCAGAGCTGGCTTCAGAAAGGATGATCAGGAAAGACGAGTTCAGTTATAGTCAATACAATCCTCCTTTCCACTCAAGCCTTTTGTTTTCAGGGCTTTATAACTTGTCTGCAAACATTTGCTCACAGCTGAAACTTGGAGCCCAAGGCCTCAGCTCAGCAGCAAATTATTATTTTAAGATGAAAAACCTCAATTCAGCCTCAGGTGCAGATAACTGGGGACAGGGGAAGTGGCTATTTTAAAACTGACTTAAAAAAACAACAGCAACCCCCCCACACACACCTTTGAGCCATTATAGAAGTCTTACTCGCCTCTTAACATTTCTGGGGCAACTTATACTGTAACCTTTTAAAAACAAAAAACAGCTGAGATTGACCTAAGAGAGCAGAGGACTGAGTATATTTTTTAGTTTTATCCCAACTCTGCCACTGATTCACCACATCACTTAACCTCTGTGCCTCAGTGTCCCCAGATGTCAAATGGAAATGATAATACTTACGGTGCCTGTAAATCTTAATTAACTGATGTTAAATAATTTTAAATATTTTCATGAAAGGGCACGAAAGAAAGTTAAAGTAATTGTGTTGTCCTAACAAAGCGAGGTAGACTTATTTTGTTGAGACTTTCCTGAAGTCTGAAGTCATTAAACAAAAGTTGTACTTTTCCTACAACTGGAATAGAAGTGCCACTTTGTGACTCACCCATTCAAAAAAAGAAGATAAGAAAATGCTTATAGGATCACTCGCTTATGGAAATATCACCAGAATATATATTCTTTCCTTGCTAAACTTCACCCTTGCATCAAAGCCATATCTATTTAAAATAGCCCATCCAAGAGATGTGCAGCATCCTTGGACCTGACTGCAAGCTGACCTGCTGTCTAAACCCAGCTCTGATCTATAAGTGGAATACACCAAGTGTGCTGTTTGTCTGGGGTTCTCATCAAGTTATAATTACAGAGTTTGTTTTGTTTTAAGATAAAAGTATGCATGTTTCCCAAATCAGAAACTGGTATGTTCTGTTATTATTGTTCAGACACCAGGGGACATGTAAGGTATTTTGATAAATCTCATTAAGGGGATAAAAATTTCATTACAGTTGAAGTAATACAACATTTTTTGTAGGAGATTTCACTATACTCTGTTAATGCTGTTGATGGACAAGTGATTGAAATTTTACTTCTGATTGCATGTCATTTCAGTGATTATAGATAATAATAGTAACAACGATGCATGGAAATAGAGAATATAGCAAAGTCTTTTTTGTGCTATGGTAGGGGATCATGCTAAAAAATTTACAATTTCATAAGAAGAAGCAGTGCCTGCTCAGAAGAGTTAACCAAACAAGACAGACAAAGTACTGTTAACTCCATTTTAGCAGTCAGGAACTGAGATTTAATGACTTATTACCTGATGCTTCCACACAGGATAGTTATTGCAGACCTGGGGACTGAAGACTGATTGCCTGTGTCCCAGTGCCTAGTGTCTTAGCTGTAAGGCCAACCTTTCACTCTATTCTAGAGAACTTTTCCTTTTTGAAAGTAAACTTTAAAATCCATTATGTAACATGGCTTTAGTACTGTAGCTCTGGTAATGCAGAGGATGAAACCAACTCCTGCAGCCTCATGATTTCATGAATGAATGTCAGCTTGGCAGTTTCTCACTCCCATTACACTTTCCTATCCCCGTTGGCTCAGCACGGTGACTTTTTGCTGCAGGGATTAGGTTAAATTAGTGCCTAATGTGTCCTGAACTGCTCCTCTGTGGATTAAAGAGTAGTATTTGCTCTTAAATGACATTGTGCATTGGATCGCCATATTCAAGTTCTATGATTTGTGTTTTTGGCATCATTTGCATGAACTATTATCAAAGGAGTCGATTTCCCTGACCATGATCTGTGAGATGGAAGACAGTCATCCCCTTTTTTCCTTACATGTTGAATTAATACAGAGAAGCAGGAGAGATGATGGTTTCACTTGTTGTGCCATTAGTGAAATATGAAACAGATGTGTGAAACACTGTATGAGTAATAGAACTACATTACATATTTATCTGCAGAAATAATGTACTGAATATAAAGCAACCACATAATGAAGTTTCCCTCTTGCCAGTCCTAGGTCAAATTGTATTAAAAACGAATTAAATATAAGACTTCATGCCAAAGCTAAATACAGTTTGTTCAACTCTACAAGAGTGTTAAAAAGTATTTAAATCATGGCAACTTGATTTTGTCTGTAGATGTTTTGGATTCTCCATTCCTCTAGTACTTCACTTCCATACCAGAAAGTGGAGACACTCTCCTTGAAGAGAAAGCCAGTGCTAGACTATGGAATATGGAGACATTCTTCAAATGAAGCCACCACTCCCATCCTGCGAAGCACATAGCCTATTTTTCTTTAATCTGCAACTAGGACATCCTGAATTTCACAGGTGTAAGTGTCATCTCACAGGAGGAAGTGGTTCATAATTAAGTTACCAATCAATATCTGCAATGCATTTCTTTCATAGAATTATGATGCGAGTCAGATACGTTCACAGAATATGTCTGGGTGTGCCATGTACCCAAGTTTGTCATTTACTTTAGTATCAGAGGGTAGCCGTGTTTGTCGCTTTTATAGATCCAGACTAAGAGTTCTGTGGCACTTTATAGATTAACAGAAGTATTGGAGCATGAGCTTTCGTGGGTGAATACCCACTTTGTCGCATGCATGCATCCGACAAAGTGGGTATTCACCCACGAAAGCTCATGTTCCAATACGTTTGTTAGTCTATAAGGTGCACAGAACTCTTTGCCTCATTTACTTTATAAACCCAGTAGAAAGGTTATAAAAATCCTTGCACTTGGCCAGGAACTCAAACTGCCCAGGCCCCAGTATTCTGACTGTGACACCAGCCAATCTGCCTGGCAGGTTACAATCTACCCAATGAAATGGGAGAGCACAAATACAGCTAAGTCTGTGGTACAGATTTTTAAACATAGGTGTTTGTAATTGCCTTTCCTTAAATTAGGCATAAAAATTATTCATGTACATGCAAACTTGGGTATTTGCATATGTAAAGCAATGCATGCATCTGAGTTTCAAGTCTGTACCTTAAACTTATGCAGTTGCCCAAAAAGGTTAGGAATCACTGGCTTAAGTCCAAGAAAAATAAGGTAGTTCAAAACTAAATGCATCTCCTTGCTATCCTTTCTAGATTGCACCCACAATAGGTACCACAGTCCATCGAGCATAGTATGCGACAATCATTGTGCAGAGAACCTTTCAAAAACTGGGTACCTTGTATCAGGTTGATTAGATACAAACTCCTCCTGCAGATTTCAGTGTATGATGAGATATCCCACCAGTATGTGACAGATGCCTCCAGCATGGAAGGGAATCAGGAACCAAATTACTCTCTGATAGGCTTACTGTGATAGCCAGTACTATCCTAGCTACTTCAATTTTGTCTCAGGCTTTGCTCATTGTTAGAGTCTCTACTTTTCTGGCTGTCTTTGGCTTGCCCATATGTCACAGCTACCCAAATACTACCAGATGCGGAAATTTGCTGAATAGCTGCAGGACAAAATGCCTCACCCAAAGGAAAAAGCCAAGCTGCCTCTGTTCCACCCTTCAGGAGAGGGCCTGGAGCATACTTCGTACATCATGGACGTACCTTTGGCCCATTCACATCAATAGGGCAACTCCCGCTGACTTTAATTGGACCCGGATTTCAGTTTCAGCCTCTCATGCTCTCACATATTTCTCTATTTCTGCCGTGATCCTTTTGCTTTGAATACAAGCAGAAGACAACTTACAATCCAAATGGGCCTTCCTCATTTCCTGAGACATTAGACAAGAGCACAAAGGGCTTCAATTTACCCATCTGGGCCGAAAAGCAAAGTGAAGGTGAAAAGTTGAGCCTTCCCCATGTGCATTGCTAAGCAACATGGCGGGTCTGTTTCAAGCAGCAACTCCTGTTCTTGCTGCGAAGAGTCAGAACATTCAGCAGGGGAAACAGAATTGTTTTATTTATAGCATTACGTATGAAACATGCCTATTCCACAGGAACATGTGTTGCTTATTTAAGCTATATATCTTCCATATTGAATTCTCCCCCGTGTCTATAGTACATTTGGAATAGTTCACAGCATTATTCTGGCTATGCTGTCCTCAAGAGAAAATCCAGAGAGACAAAACCCATCAATAAGACAACCAAAAAAAAGGCAAATTTATCTCTTCACCTCAGACCTCATGAATTCCAGATCAACTAGCTTTTGTCACAATATAGCCCATAAATCTTTTTTGATTGGCAGCTGAGCTCCAGGATGCTGTAGCCTCTCTCATCAGGAGAAGAACTTCAATCTGCCAATGTCTCTTGCCACTTTGTGTAGAGCTCTGGTGTAACATGACATGTTGTATTCCTTGGCATCAGCTGTTTTTCAAGACTACAGCCTCTGCCGCACCACACTTGTTATCAAGCTGTAGACAGGCTCTTGCCATAGTTTCTGCACTTGCCCTACAGAGGGCCCTGCTGATTCTCATACCAGCCTCTCCATTCTGTCTTCCCACTAGAGTTGTTCATTAATTTAATATAGTTAACAGTAAACAGGTCACAGAAAAGCCAAGGAATGTAACATTTTTTGCCTTCGTTGTAGCCAACAACCCTGGAAGATTCAGATGCAAAATGGATTTAAAATCCTGCATGGCTTACATAGAGGCACTTACTGCTAGTCCACAAGCTGTTGCTGAGAAGGGAAGGAGTAACAGACCACAATATCACTGGACCTACAGGAGGTTCCTTCTTTTTGGGCTGCAGGAAAATACAACATCCGTCTATGGCACAGAGGGACAGTGCCATTGCACTGGGACAATGTGATGGCCTGGGCTGTATTACTTTTTCACTGACATTTTTACACTGCTCATATTCTGAGACAGAAGGAAAGTCTGTGTCCCCACAGCCCCTCAAGGGGCTGGAGTGAAATCCCAATAGACTGAAGTCCTCTATGATTATCCACAGAGGCATGTACAGCTTGGGCTGCAGCATCATTGGAAGCTCATCTTCGGAATCATGCCTCACAGACGTGCCCCACTTTTGTCTAAGTGGGCACCATCTTTAGACATTCATTTTGTTTCTTGTCAATGACCCGTTCCATCGGTGGTCCTGCTGGGGAGATCAGCAATGATGGCCCAGATGTCAAGGTGGTAGAACTGGACCGAGGCAATCAGACCACTTCTCAAAGGCTTCTCATTAGCTGTCACTACTAACCTGAGGGGAGAAAAGGAAACTTTAGAGACAGACAAATGTTTCCCCACTCATTAAAAAAGTCATCTAACATACCAAGGTGCAAAGTATGACTTTGCTTTTGTCAAGCTGACATGGTAGTTAAAAGGTATAGGTGGGTTCCGCCCCAAAGAAAGTCTCTGAATTATTTTTGATTTGTTATCCAGAGTCTCAGCATTCACTGAATTTTTTTTTCAGCAGCCTTCTCATTTGATGCCTCCCCCACCCTCAGTCAAAAGAAATGGCACTTAGAGAAACTGGATGCTATCTCAGTAGCTAGATTTTGGTTAATCCTCTAGATTAGGACCCAGAAGAGCCAGGTTTAGATCCTGGCTTTGCCAGACTCCCTGTGTGACCATAGGCAAGTAACGGCATCTCTGTGCCTCAGTTTCCCCATTTTACAAATAGAAATGACAACAGTACTTCCTTCCTGTCTAGTCTATTTACACTGTATGCTCATTGGGACATACTATGCATTCCTTGAGCACCTAGCACAACGGGAATAATGCCATAAAAGCCCACGTGTGCTACTGGAATATAGACTGTCTAGGCTACAAACTAGGGGTGCTAGTCCCCTGCTCATGCTAGCTCTCATTGACTTAGCTTGAGTGTAAGCAATAGTGTAGCTGAGGCCTGTCTGAGCCATGCTGAGTACAAACCCACAAACCGATGGGCACATGCTTGGCACAGCACAGCTGTGCCTCCGCAGCGGCTAGCCGTGTGGCTACACTGTTATTTCTCGTGATCACGTTTAGATGAGCAGGGGAAGCACACCCCTAGCTGGTAAGTATAGGCAGCCACAGATAAACAATGTAGCTGGAAAGAGGGTATCAATTACTTGAACACTTTTCTCTAATATCAGGCCACTTGCAGCTCCTTTATAACAGTACAGCTAAGCCCAAGCAAGAAAACGAGCCCCAACCCTCTGCACACATCCACAGGAGCCATTATAGGAAATACAAAGTCAGAGCTCTCATAGTAGGAGGAGATGAGTGTGACGTTCCCTTCTGGTGTTATCTAGACAGGTGATCTGCTAGGCCTCTCCAATCCTTGACTCTGGGAGCCAGCCTGATCCTGCTCTGCTGTGACAACACATAGCCTTTGGCATGTCAGCTGCTCCCAGTCACTTGCAAGTGAATGACATTAGTCCCAGACATAATCCTAGGAACCTCCATCTCGCAGTGCCCAGTTATGCCCGCTGGACCCTGCAAGCTTATATACGTTCATCAATTTAACAAAGAAATTGATATGTATCAGGCTTGTTCTCCCAAAGGGAGTCTCTGACACACTTCAAACCAAACACACTGCTTCAGGTAGAATAAGCAAACAGATTTATTAACTATGAAGATTGACTTATAATCACTTAAAATCTAAGCACAACAAGTCAGATTTGGTCAAACTAAATAAAAGCAAAACACATTCTAAGCTGATCTTAACACTTTCAATGTTCTTACAAACTTAGATAGGCCTCACCACAGAATGACTGCTCTTCAGCCAGGCTCTCCCCTTTGGTCAGCACTTCAGTCACTCCGTGGTGGTGGTGGTGTCTGTAGATGTAGGTGGATGAGAGAGTGAGCATGGCAAATGTCTCTCCCTTTTATCATGTCCTTTCTTCCCTCCTGGTTTTGCCACCTCATCCCCCCCCCCCCTCCGCCCGAGTCAGGTGAGCATTACTGAGTCTCTCCAAGCAAAGTTGAGCAATTCCCCTGGTGTGACCTCATGCAGCTAAGTCATCACATTGTAGCTCCCTTGCTGTCAATGGCTGTTGATGGGTTGAATGCCTCTGGGGACCTAATATCTGGCTGATTCCCCCAACTTACAGCATGTTTTAGTGACAACCATGCTACATTCTGATCATATGCATTAATGATATACATGTATGGATAGAGAAATGACTTTCAGCAGATCATAACCTTTCCCCTGATACATATAAAGCATGGCCTTGTAAGGTAAGATCACGATTACATGAAAATGAGGAATACAGGGGTTACAGCACACTCCCCCAAGGTATAGAATGTCACATCTCCTGCCTCAGTTTACTGCAAGAGGGTTAGTCACTGACTATCTCAAAGGAAGTTTGTTGTTACAGTTCTCATGGCATCCAGCCATTAAGGCCATGAGGCAGCATGCCTCAGTTTCCCATTCACACACAGCACCATCAGGTTTTTTCATGGTTTCTCTGCTATGAAAAGCTTTAAACCCTATTTACAGGTATTAATTGGAATATAGCATTATCTTAAGGTTTAACAGTGACAAAATTCTTAACCCAAAACTTAACATTAATACCAACATTTTCTCTTAGATGTGTGTTTACAAGTATTTTATGACACCATGCCCTCTATTCAAATATTCTGGTTTGAGGTTAGTTTCTTCATTACCCATAGTGTCCTTTGACTCCCTCCCGTGTAATCAGTCTGGCTTTTCTTTTCCTCCAGTGTTCCCTCCTGTGTGGGCTCTTAATTTAATCACATTTCTGGCATTTTGATCTCAGGTTCTAGCAAGATAAGAGTTCAGGGGGATCCTGCACATTGGCTGGCCCTTTGGAGAGCGGTCTCCCAACCCCAGGGCTGTACATATGCATAAAATCCAGCTCCAATTTTGGGGTTACCCTGCGCTTCCCCCTCGCAGCACTGAGTCCTTCCCTGCCCCTAGAGGGCTGTGATCTGGGCTAGGTGTGTTCACCTTTTGATCAGATACGCCTTTTCCCAGCAGCTCTCCCATAACTGCTTTCTGTGTCTCACCAAACTGGGGGAAGACCCCCCCCCATCTTTGTCAGCTGGGCCATTTGTATTCTTACAAACTACCACCTGGCAATTTCCTGGTCCCAGCTCCTCTGTTATCACAGGTATTGGAGCTGCATCTTGATGTAAAGGGACACAGTTACCTTCCAAAACTTTTCAGAAATAGCATCTGAAAACTTGGACCTGGATTGGGGTACCCTCTGCCACCCCTTCCTCTGTCCCTGAGAAGTCAGCTGTATGACTCCCTCCACCCTCAGGAGGTCAGTTACACAGTTCCTTCTCAAAACCTGGGTCACAGGCTGAGTGCCTGGGTGCACAGATGCTGACTCAGCCATTCTCTCCCGGGCATCCTCTCCTAAGTGACCAGTGGGAAGACATTTCTGTACCCCCACTATTCCTTCCCCAGTTTCCTCCTCTGGGCCCCCTTCTAAGACACATTTCTCTGGGCTCTCTGGAAACGGTTTGGTCTTTTGTTCAGCCGCAAAGCTCTGCCAGCTAACAACTAGGGGCTTGTCTATACTGGCAATTAACAGCGCTGCAACTTTCTTGCTTGGAGTGTGAAAAAAAACCCCTGAGTGCAGCAAGTTGCAGCGCTGTAAAGCACCAGTGCAAACAGTGCCCCAGTGCTGGGAGCTACATCCCTTGTTGAGGTGGGTTTTTTTAAGAGCGCTGGGAGAGCTCTCTCCCAGCACTGTGCCATGACCACACAAGGCATATGTTGTTAAAAACCTAGTTTACATGTTGCCAGAGGAAGCAGCATTTGATGCTTGTAGTTCGAGCACACCAATGGGATTCAAGAGACCTGGGTTCTGTGTTTGCTATTGATTCACTGTGATTTGGCATAGGTCACTTCATCTTTTTCTTCCTCAGTATGCCCATCTGTAAATCAGTAAGGACTGATTCTGCGCCCTTTTATTCAATGAAAAGGACCCCATTGACTTGTGGGGATTGGATCAGAAACATAATAGTGTTATGGCTGAAGCTACCAGATAGTGGGGTTACATATAGTCTTAAGAATTTTTCCTAGGGTTTGAGTCTTTGAAGAAATGCTCTGTTGTTTGATAATTTTGATGTAAAACTGGAAAACTGTTGCAAGCACCAAGAGAGGTTACTCTACCTTCATCAATCTAGCTAGAGAGAATTCTTCAGGCAGAATTAATTCCTGGTAATCAGTCTTGAGTGGGTGGGCTGAGATGTCTGAAGTTACCTATGTACTGTTTGTGACCACCTCTGTTCAAGGTCTGGTATGTAGTGTGTAAACAGAAACAATTGTCATTAAGAGGATACCCAGACTCCACGTCACTGATTTCTCCTCAACCTGTAAGGCTCCTAATTCTGCTGCCACTAAGCAGAGAGGTGGACAATGCCTGTTTGCTGTAGGAGTTGGTTGAGCACTTAGGAGGCAGGTTTATTAGGAGAAAAAGCAGAGCAATTGCAATAACTTCACTGTCATCAAACTCAGCCCAAGTCTGCTCTGGTTCCTGGAACCATAGTTCACACTGGACACGCACAGAGGCTTACCACTAAACTAGGTGTTAGCATAGTCATTCTATACCTGTAATAGGTAACCTGTCCTGACACCTAACTTTTTAATAAAGCTTTAAGATTATTGAAAGCCAAGTACTACATAAATTCAAAGATTATTAATAAATGCCATAAATAAATTGAATCAAATAATGGGCTCCCTGTCCCAAAGAATTATCAAATAGCATGAAAAGATACAATGTAATGCACTACAATGCAAAAGAGACAAAGAACAGTCCTATAAGTGGAACAAAGTCTCCCTAGTTACACTTTCCACATGAACCACAAGACAAATGGAGCAAATAAAAGAAACACACAATCACAAGAGTCTCACTCCTTTCTGCAGCCCAATGGTCTGTTTCCAGCTCAAAGCTCTTCAACCCGCAAACAAGACTAAAACCACACTGCTAGCCTAGCAAATGAATCCTTTGCATGTAGCTCACCTCTTGGTATTTGCGTATTTCACTCCGAAGACTCCTTGGACTCCATTTACAGGTGACCTCTGTGCTCCAGTCCTCATCACAAGTGACATTAGTTTTCCAAGTTAACTCCCATGATGAAATTAAAGTTGATCATGCAGAAATTCTCAGTGTTCTCAACAAATCTATTGAGGATGAACAGCACATGATAAACAGACTTTTGCTTCAAGTTAAGCTTTACTTTCTGTCTATGCAAGAGGCTCATAGCGCCTGTGCGATGAACACTTATTAAAATCTCAGTAAATAGCAATTCATAGAAGATAAGAATATTTCCACCTCAAAGTTAACACGTCCTCTAAACATTATTTTTGGAAAGATGTTGCTCAAAGATTGATAGAGTACCTAAGTCTTCAGCTGTTTACATTCTGCTTCCCCATGTCTTCCCTGAGAGTATTAAGCTACAATAAACTCTGTTAAGCAATATTAAGAGGATGATATAAAACAATGTTTACTAGGAAATCAAGAGTTAATGGGTAGGTAGCTAGTGTGCTGTGACCACAATTATACTACTCAATCATGTCTTTCTTACATTGTGTTTCCTTTATTGTATTCACCTGTTTTTCTCATATACTTACACTCTTTGGGGTTGGAGTCAGCTGTTGGTTATATGTTTGTACAATGTCTAGCACAATCAAGCCCTGATTGGTACTTCTAGATACTATCTCACGGCAATAATAATATTTAAGACTAATTTAGCATTAAGAAGTCTTGAAGTGAACCCAAATATTTAAATTTGGTGAACTGAACATAATGTGACGTTTGAATGCTGTTTAAAGATTTGGAGAGTAACCAAATTTACAATTAGCCAAGTGACAGAGTTGCTAATTATATCACTTGAACAGGAGATTTTTCCTATCTTTCAAAGATTTTTTTTTTGGGGGGGGGGGAAAGAAAGGGAAGGGGGTTAATAAAAGTTGGGATTTAAATACTCCAAAATAAGAAACCCCATCTTCCTTGTGAGCTAGGGTTTGTATGACAATCATCAACCCTGGTCATGTTTTTACAGGTGTTTAATAAATCAGGCTGTGAGGAACTCAGCCATTTCCTTTTTCAGGGCTTCACAGGAAAGTTTTCTTCATTTAACAATTCATGGGGTGCTTGCCCCTGGAGTTTTTGACTTTGAATCAGTTTCACATGAAAACTAGGCTAGATCTTTAATTTCATAGGTTTTGAGACACCACCATAAGCCCTGGCCCCAGGTCTATTTAAATGGTTTACAGCCTTTAGTGAAACTGAACAAAGGCTCAAGTTTATAACAAGACTCAGGACTGGCTGAGATTTTCACACTTATGAAAGGTGATATTTGAGCAATAATCCCCCCAAAGTGGTTATTATATGTGAATACAGACCCCTCCTTGCCTCCTCATCTATTTATAAAGTTACAAGGGGCACTCATCAGCTGTTGTGATACCAGATATTGATCAAAATCATAGGCCATTTCTTCTCCTAATTTCCCCAACAACACCAGACTACGTAAGCAATAAGAGACAGAGACAGGCTAAAGAGACATAGCCGGAGCCAATATTGCCCTGCCCTTTATGAAGACATTTATTCCACTACAAAGTGCCTGTAAAAAGTTCTCATTCTGGGTCAAGAAGCACTTTACACCCTGTCCCCGAGCAGGGCTTCTCCAGCTACCACACCTTTAAATAGGTTTATTGTTCAACCATAAGTAAAACAAACACAAGCAGTTCCTCAGCTCACTCTTCTCAGCCAGTCCTCATTCAGCCAGCCCTATTCACTCCTACCTCAGTTTTCAAGAACACCAAATCAAGGGTCTCCGCCGGAGAACTGGCAGGATTTGCAGGGCAGGGTGACGGAGCGGCTCTGGAAATGGACAGGACTACTCCGGTGCCTCTCCCTTCGGGGGAGGGCACTGGTGCTTAATCAACTGGTCCTGTCCATGCTCTGGTACCGACTCAACACCCTGGTCCCGGCCCCGGGTTTCCTGGCCAACCTCCGGACGGTGATTCTGGAGTTCTTTTGGCCAGGGACGCATTGGGTCTCTGCAGGGGTCCTCCACCTGCCCCTGGAGGAGGGGGGGCAGGGCCTGAAGTGCTTACGCGCTCAGGTCCATGTCTTCCACCTCCAGGCCCTGCAGAGGCTCCTGTTTGGTGCGGGTAGTCCGGCGTGGAGCGTATTGGTGCACGCCTTCCTCCGCCGCTTCCGAGGGCTCCGATACGACCGGCAGCTCTTTTACCTCCATCCGAGAGGTCTTCCGCGAGACCTCTCCGGGCTGCCGGTCTTCTACCAAGACCTCCTCCGGACCTGGAAGCTCTTTTCAACGACCAGGTCCGTGGCGGCCACCGTGGGGGTTGACCTCCTCGCGGAGCCCCTGCTACACAATCCCCAGCTTCGTGTGCAGGTGGCGGAGTCCCCCACGGTGTGCCAGAGGTTGGTCTCGGCAGGAGTCACCAGGGTCGGAGACCTCCTGGACTACGACCGGGGAGACTGGCTGGATCCCCTGACGCTCGCTCAGCGCATGGGGCTCTCCAGACCTCGTACTCCCCAGCGCGTACTTCAGGAGGTGAAGGCCGCTTTACTGCCCGCTGCTCGGGCTTACCTCGACCGGGTCCTGCGAGAGGGCACGCCCCGCCCACCCTCCACCCCAGGCCCCGTGGACATTTTTATCGGGCCCCTGCCCCGTGGACCCGATCGGCCCCCTCACCCTTTCACTGCCAGCCGGCTGCATGATCTGCAGCCGGTTTTGTTCCAGACCGCGCCACGGAAACATCTGTACTCGCTCGTGCTCCATACCCTTCACTACCTCACCCTCGCGTCCCGCCCCGATACCAAATGGCGGGACCTCCTGCCGCCTCTCGAGGGTGAGGAGCCCCGGTGGGCCAGCTTGTACTCTGCCCTGGTCCCGAGGCCCGCCGGGGATATCAGTTGGCGGCTCCTTCACGGAGCCGTGAGCACGGGCGTGTACTTGGCGCGGTTCACATCTGTCCCTAGCACCTGCCCTTTCTGTGGTGAGAAGGAGACCTTGGCGCACGTTTATTTGGAGTGCGCCAGGTTGCAGCCCCTGTTCCGGCTCCTCCTGAATATTTTCCTGCGTTTTTGGTTGCACTTTTCCCCTCACCTTTTTATCTACACGCTCCCCATCCGTGGCCCCACGAAGTCGCGGGATCTCCTTCTCAACCTCCTCTTGGCCCTGGCCAAACTGACCATCTACAACACCAGGGAGAGGAGGTTGGCCGACGGGATTTCCTGCAACTGTGGGGCCTATTTCCGTTCCTCCGTCTGCTCTCGCATCCGGGCAGAGTTCCTCTGGGCGGCGTCCACTGGCTCCCTTGACACCTTCGAGGAGCAGTGGGCGTTGTCCGGGGTTCTCTGCTCGGTGTCCCCATCGGGTTCCCTTCGTTTCGCCCTATGACCTCACTCCCGATCCTGTTTTTTTCATTAGTTGTCCCCCGTAATTATTTGGTGTCCCAGACCTGTGGGTCCTCCCCTTAGGCTGGGGGGAGGCCCTTTAGAAGTGGGCAGGGCTTCGCCCGCCCACCCCCGCTGGATGCCAATAGGACCAAATCAAGGGTAACCTTCCTAGGCACTTAGCCCCAGCACACAGGTTATCTTTGCTCTGCACAGACACAGCTTACCCCAATCACTCCTCCCCTTCCTGCCCACTGAGAGGTCTTTATAACCTCTGGTGTAGCCCTGCCCTCTTTAATGGTTTAACTGGGCCCACCCACTCTAACCCGAGGGCCTTAGGCCTGGTCTACTCCCAGGGAGCAGGTATCCTGTGGTGTAAATAATAGCACAAGGCACAAGAGAATGGAGAGTCTGGCCCACAGCATTCAGATCGAGATGAGGAGTAGTTAAAGGCTGGAGTTTGGAGTTCAGGTTTGGATTCACAGATGCTGAAATCTCATAAACTGTTTCCATAATCTGGAATGGTAAAAGATCAGCATCCAAATCAGAACTGGAAAATATGTCTCTTCCACTTTTGGGTTTGACTTGGAAACAAAACTATGAGGTCGAATCTAGCTCTGGGGATTTGAATTTGAACACCTTCAGATTTAACTCCTAGGGGTTGTCCCATCCCTAGTGCAAATGCAACTTTATTTCTATTATTTTTAATTCCAGAAAGAGGTGGAAGGAAGATTCCATAAATATATTAAATACTAATTGTCAGACAAAGATGTAATTGGAAGACAAAAATATGTTCATAAACAAGGAAAGAGAAGAAATAGTAAAGATATATGGGATCCCACTGGTCCTCTCTGGGGTAGAATGCCATGCCACACTGCAGTTTAAGACAGGAACCGGAGAATACTGCATCCAGCTGACAGTTTCTGCAGAGGGAAGTTAGGGAGGTAGAATGTAATTACCTGGTTTGAAATCTGGCCAGAATACTGAATTAATACCCTATCTCTTGTGATAAATATTATAGGATCTTTAATCATCACCTGTTCATTAAAGTCAGCACCCACATTTTGTATCTCATCCCAAAGACAGCACCTCCTAGCACCACTGATTCAATCCACACTCAGAGGCCAAATGTGTCATTTCCTGGATTGCTAATACCCTGCCTTGCCCCAGTTCTTCCTTGGAGCTCTCCCATTCAAATACTGTCTTCACCTCGCCCCTACTTACTTTGTGAGATTTGACAGGATTACAGCATAGGCAGGTGCACTTTGGACAGCAGAGGAGTTAGACCATACTGCTCACATGAAATGCAGCTTGATCTCAAAGCTGACTAAAATATCATCCGTTCCCAGTTTGCCGAAGGAAGGAGATGGCTCTGCAGGCTGCTTGCTTGTCTCACGGCACATCTTGGATGTTGCCAGTAGCATTCAGTGCTACAGTGGCTGAACCTTGTAAACTTCTCATTGAATCTATGACATTTGGGTTGGGAGAAGACTGAGCCCTTCCAATGGTCTAGCTGTGGCGTTTGTTTCCTGCATTCAGTCTAGTATAGGAAGTTAAATAAAACAGAATGCACCATGAATAGCAATGTGGGCACTTGAAACAACTAGTACTGGATGTTCTGTTCTGCAGAGCATGCATTCTGAGCTCAGAGCATGGATCTTAATATACGTGCCGTGGGGGTGGGAAGCTTCTTTGTTCCTTCGGAATGAAAGCACCTGAAGTCCATGTGACTGTAGGGAGGGGAACATAATGAGGCCAGCCCTGACATTGTAGTATGAGATGCGCCTCCTGCCACTGCTTCCCAGAGCATGCTATGGGGCGTGAGAGTGCCAGCAATATACTTAGGTCACCGCAAAGCATCTTCGACATATTGCTCATAGCATTCACTAAAGCACACCAAGGTAACTTATTTTGAAAGAGAAGTTAGGATCTTGTCAATGGATTAACAGGCTAGAAACTTTCCCTGCATTCAGTGTAATGTTTTGAAAAAAATAAAAGCAAAAGCAGAATGATTGTGTATGCTATCTTTTTTTTTGTGGCGGGGAGGTGGGGTGAACAGTGAAACCTGCTGAAAGCCTTGCCTATGCTGTAGATGTGCCCCAGACACAGCCAGCAATTGGAGTCCCTGCAAAATGCAATTCCTAGTGTAAGCAGGCAAAGCTGCTATTTGCCCCCCGTGGGGCTTACGTCTACATGAAACCAGGGTAAATGGCATTAGTGCAAACCACGATTTATTGTGCTTTACTCTTGCTACTCCAGTAGTTTGCACTAGTGGCCACTGATGGTTAAAACTGTGGCAAATCGAAAGGGTAAGCAAGGCCTAAATGGCACAAGGGACAGAATACACCCAAACCCTGCAAACAAGGGGCCTGATTTTCTGTTGCCCTGAGCCTTGTGTAATCATTTGTGCCTGTGCAAAGTGAAGATCATATGCAGCTAAACCAGAAACGTAGCATTTTATATCCACTTTGCAAAGGTGTAAATGACCACATAAGGTGCAAGACACAGGGATAATCAGGCCCTGGGTTTCATAGCTGCACTCCTGAAATTTAAAATTCTCCAGATGTATTTCCAGAATACTTTTTATTCTCTGTATGTACAGCACCTAGCACAATGGGACTCTGATCCATGCCCGAGGCTCCTGGGTACTATTGGAATATTTTATTTTAAAGCTGGTACAAGTAACAAAAAAGCATTAGGACCCTGCTGCTCCTCTTCTCCTGTAGGTATCAGGCAACTGTGCTCCTTTCACCTGAGCTGAGCTGACTTGCTGAGCTCTTGTGCTGACTAACACATCCGCTGAATTCTTCTGCCCTGACCTCCCATGCACTGCGTCAGTGTGCTTCTACTTGTGATTTTTTCCCCCTTCTAATTAGCTAAAGTGTTTAATAAGTAACAGGAATGTTTCTAGTAATTTAGCACTTCATTAGTGATGTATTCCATTATAGAATATATCACCGAAATCAGCTCTTAATTCAGACAACAAATTTGCTGTCTTTAGAAAAGATAATGGCATCTCATTTTCATTACTTGAGCCTCTTGTAAACCTGAAAATAGTCTTTTGCATTTCATTAAGGTACATCTTGACTAAGTGGTTGGACCTTCCAGAGAAGTAAATTAAACCCAGTAAAAACACAAGAGAAATGAAAATAAAATTACACTTCGGACAGTGCCTCTAAAGATGATCAGGGAGAGCCAGCTTGATCACAGCCAATCCCACACAATCCAGTTTTAGAAAGATTTTCTCCCTGCTTTCTCTGCAAAAAGTGGAACAGACCCACCTGGAAAAGTAAATAATTTATTGCAGGCCAAATTACACCCTGGCATCCCAGGAAACTGCACTCCTACACTACTTCCAATTGCAGTTCTACACTATTTCTGCCTGGGTGAGAGGTGTGCTGGGTTAATCCTGGGAGCTTTGAGCACAGTGTGCAGTAAGTTGTCTATAGACTACAAGGGGTTACTAGAGCTGGCTGACTTTGGCTTTTTTGCCATTACAGTGTAATATTCAGTGAGCCCGTGAGCTTTGCTGGCCACTGACATTTGAATACATGTATACATCCAGCTTCGGGAGAAGACATAACACTGAGGTCCTGGTGTCATAAACAGATAGCTAAGGGTTAATGTCTCTTTCACCTGGAAAGGAGTAACCTGAAACACCTGACCAGAGGACCAATCAGGAAACAAGACTTTTTCAAATCTGGGTGGAGGGAAGTTTTGGGTGTGAGTTCTTTGTCCTTTGTCTGAGCCTCTTGGCTCTGAGAGTGATCTTTCTGTCTCCTGGCTTTCTAATCTTCTGTTTCCAAGTTGTAAGTACAAAAATAGTAAGACAATAAGGTTTATATTGTTTTCTTTTGTATTTACATGTGTGTAGTTACTGGAATGTTTTGAATTGTATTCTTTTTGAATAAGGTTGTTTATTCATTTTTCTTTTAAGCAATTGACCCTGTATTTGTCACCTTAATACAGAGAGACCATTTTTATGTTCTTTTCTTTCTTTTTTATATAAAGCTTTCTTTTTAAGACTTGTTGGAGTTTTTTCTTTAGTGGGGACTCCAGGGAATTGAGTCTGCAGCTCACCAGGGAATTGGTGGGAGGAAGAAGTCAGGGAGGAAAATGTCTTTGTGTTAGATTTACTAACCTGACTTTGCATTCCCTCTGGGTGAGGGGGGAAGTACTTGTGTTTTCCAGGACTGGAAACAGGGAGGGTGGAGTCTCTCTGTTTAGATTCACAAAGCTTGCTTCTGTATATCTCTCCAGGAACCCAGGGAGGGAACACCTGGAGGGGGGAAGGGAATGGTTTATTCCCCTTTGTTGTGAGACTCAAGGAATCTGAGTCTGGGGGTCCCCCAGGGAAGGTTTTGAGGAGACCACAGTGCACCAGGCACTGTATAGATTCCTGGCTGGTGGCAGCTTTACTAGGTCCAAGCTGGTAACTAAGCTTGGAGGTTTTCATGCTAACACCCATATTTTGGATGCTAAGGTCCAGATCTGGGAAAAATGTTATGACACCTGGCCAGTAAGCAGCTGTTCCAAACGCCTCTGTAGTGAATGTAAAGTCTCCCTTTGACTTCAGTGTACTTTGCATCAGACTCTAAAATTCCCAAGATATGTTGCAGAAGACTAGGGGGAAACTAAATCTGGAACCTTCCCATGCCATCGAACATTGCATAGGGCATGAACGACTTTCCACCATGCCTGTCTATTCTGGACTGCTCTGTGCAAGGCCTCAGTGTTCTTAAGTCCTGTTACTTTTCCCTCTCTGAGTACTGTTCAACGGAAGGATTCTCTCCTGCGGGAGGGGCCTTTTTATGTGTTCCTCCAGCTGCCCAATGCCATGGCTGCCATGGCAGATGCTCTGGCTTCATTCTTAACTTATGTCTCAGATAGTTCCAACTTCTTTTCTGGATGACTCTGGAGACAGGAGACTGTCGAACTCTCTGATGAATCTTGGCATTTGTTTGAAATTGATTCCATTTAATACCTAATGTTTGTGAGGCAGTTTGTTTTGGAAGAATTCGGACATCTGACTATGCTTTATATTCTGGTCCAACTCCTCTCTGGGTAGTTCCATTCTGCATTTATTTTACTGCCACTCCTAAACTTCAGCCCAGCGTTTCTATGCGCTCTTGTACAGCTGCCATCTCCCACTCCTGAGGCAGCTGAACTTCAATGAGAGGTCTGAAGTGATGCCTGTATATTACCTAGTGTAAAATATTTTGAAATCCTTTGGAATGAATGGCTCTATGAATATATAATTACTCTTAGTATTGCCAGTGGATTGGTCAGGGCATCTCATGACAGCCTAGTCCACCTGAGTATCACCAACTTCTGCCTATGCCAGCTGTTACTGAGTGCCAGCAGCATGCTATGAACTGTGCAACACACAGAAGAGATGAAGTGTCTGCCCAAACTGGCTTTCAGTTAAATGCTTTTCACCTGCAGACCCATCTGTGTGGACAGACACCAGGGCCTGTGTGGGGTTCCATGGAAGTCAGTGGGGCTCAGCAAGGGTCTGTCCATGCGTGAGTTTGCAGGAGTGTGGGCTTATTTTTGACCAAAATAGTACAGACACAATATAGGGTCAATCATAATAGTGGCATGGATTTTGCTGTAGGTTTTGAGTGAGATCTGTTTGGATGGTGGATCATTATTGCTGGAAGGCCTTCACCTTCTCCTGTGACCATTATGTTCCATTTCAGTTCTCCATTTGCCTGCTGTTTGTACCTTTACTTTAGCATGTGCCTTGCTGGTATCCCCCTCCCGCTTCACATCTCTTACTTCCCCTCTCGGTGATCCTGCACATGACATGGAATAGTCATGGGCACTGGGGAAAAGGAGGTGTCTGTCTTGGCACGCACAATTTAAGATGCAGCTCCCAGGAAAGTCAATGCTAAAGCCCTTTGCGGAGCCTTTTGAAAGTCAAGGGAAAGAAGCCTGACATCAGCCTTCAGCTACAAGCACTGAGTGGGTTGAGGCACCCTCCTGATTCAGGTGTTAGTTATTCCAGTCCAGAATCACTGCAGGAAGAGGCCACTGCTGAGAATGCTGAGATGTAACCAGCATGTGGGCCTTTGCACCCAGGCAAGGTGCTGACTTCTACTCCAGTCTATTATCTATTCCTGAAATGTGCAGAAAGTCACGTAAGACCAGAACGTCTGTCAGGAGACTTGGATTCTGGCCTTTTCTTTGGTCAGCTGTCCTTGCTAGCTATGGCACTGCTGAGATGCACCCGGCATATTGCAGTCACATCTTCTTGCCAGCCTTCCTTTGCCATTTCCTTGTGTGCTTCCTCACTGCCCACGAGGGAGGTTATTACACTTGTCGGTGCACCAGGTATCTCAGGCTTTCTGCAGATGCTCTGCGTTGTTTTAGGGCAGCCGGTGATTGCCTGCCTCATTTGTTGCCTGCTATTAAATGTATCTTGCGGTGGATACAGATAGACAGGTACACATACCACAGTCTCTTCTTCAGCCAGTCAGAGGATTTACCTGTATTTTTAGGTCATTTGAATGACTACACATAGTTCCTTGCCCCCATTTAGTCTCTGGGGTCTTTGCCTTGTTCATGACTGGGGGGTGACTGTGACAGTCATGGGATTTCTTAAACCCTGAGCACTGAGAATTGGCAGCCTTCCTTTAGTGATAGACAGCATTAGGGGCTTTTGATGATGGACCAGCATTTGCTTCCTTCCCAGATTGTGTCAAGGACTCATTTCATGTTGTCCAAGGCTAATTATTTTAATCACATGTCATGCCTCTCTTCTACTATTTGGCAAGATGGCGACATTTTTGTTTTAATGCTGCCAACTATGCAAACGCTGCTCTGTGATTTTGAAGGACTGAGTGCTTCCTTGGAGTTTCAGCCCCATCTTTTACTTGTCACCCTTCCTGCTTCTTCTTGCCATGTCTCCTGAACCCTCTTATCCCATGACTCCAAATCCTTTCTGGCCTAAAGCTCTGCTTGCCAAGCCCAGTGTTCCCCTGATAATTGCCCCAGGAATTAAGCCTTTGTCTCCCATCTGGGTCTGATAAATAGGAACTAACCTAGTTATTTATATTTACGTGTGTGTGTCTGCAAAATGCTTTTTGCAGATGGGAGAGAAAGCAGATAGAGGGTTAATTCCCAGGCAGGATTCTGTGGAAATTTAGGGAGGTAGGCCCAGCTGGGAGCTAATTAGGTGCAGCTGAACCTATTTAGGATCAGCCCAGAAAAAGGGGTTGACTGTGTTTTGACAGGAGAGAGGAAGAGTGGGCAGGGGGGGGTGTGTAGTTTGTACTGAGTAGAGGCCACACTATAAAGTTCTAGGGAAATGGCTGAGTAGCTATAGCCTATTTATTTTGTTTGGGGAGTTTAGCAGCTTTCTAACCTGCACTGTAGGAGTGCAGTAGCTACAGACTTTGCAAAATTGTATCCTTTTGGTTAAACCAGATCTCCTGCAATAACCCTGAGAGAACGATTAGTGTTTAAAACTGAGCCTGCAATGAATTCCCTCTCTCTCTACTCAAATCCTGGTCTGCTTGCGTTACACACAAGTAAAAATCCCCCAGATCCGCAACAGATTCTCAGAGGCCTTGCCTAGCAGTCTAAGACAATATCAATGGAGTAGCAAGAGCAAAGCAAAGTGGAGTGAGGGCTCTTGAGTTTTGCACTGTCTTTGCCATGGATGTGTACAGCCATGGATGAATCACTTAGGCCAATTTTTTTCTAATATGACCAGTAATTTTGGCTTCCTGGAGCTAAAAAGTTGCAAAAATTCTCTGTGTCCCAGTGAGTTGCTCAGCACCTCAGAAAATCAAGCCAAAAGAGTTAAGCACCTTAAAAAAAATGGAAACACTTAACATTAAGGGCTATTCTTGAAAATCTGGTTGAGCTATGCCTCAGTTTGCCTCCTTTTGAAAAAAGTTATGATAGTTACCTACTTCCCAGGGTGTAGTGAGGTGTAAGCCTTGTACAGTACAGTGACAGCCTCAGTGGAGGATGAAGGAGGTGGGCAAGCTGTTTCCTGATACAATAGCAAACCAACAGCATGGGCAAAAGGAACCAGTTGATTGAGCATAGGCACAGATATCCACTCTGGCTGGTCAGCTCCATCTCAGCGGCTTTCAGTGCTTAATAGTGCCTTCTATTCATTAGGCTTCTATGGTATGGAGTTCTGCCAAACCAAATACCATGAGGTGGACTTTTGCACTGAGTACTATGGGTCAGTTCCACTGACCTGCAGGATATTGATCACTAGGACTGATGGGTTCTGTCACAGCCATCGAGCAAACTCACTGGGAATTGCTTTGCTTGGCAGGCAGCCCATCCCCATTGTTATCATGTGTACTGGTGTCACATTCATGTATACTTAGACTTGTGGCTAGGAGCCTTGGTTTGCACAAAAAGCAGAGGGAGTGGGTGTCTGTCAGTATCTCTGCAGGGTGGACTGCTTTCCACAGCTCTGGTTCTGCTCTGCCCTCACCCAACAGTTATTCACCCCCTCTCTTGCCTTGCTTGAGATATTAATAAGTGACAGGGACTCATAGGGGGAGCACACTTTCTTATTTTGGAGAAACTGCAAGATTTTTCCTTTTTCTTGAAACAACCTTTGCTAGTAAGTCTATGTATGTGCGTGCGTTTGGTGATAGAGTTTCTCTCTATCAAATCACTGTGGGTTTAGACCAAGACTAGGATCCTGAGTTACTATCCAGAGTTTATGCTGTTTTGGGAATGCAGAACTGGCTCCATGTTTGTTAGTTTAGCCAGAGTGTGTGGTGCAAAGAAACACATGCACACAAGAAAACAGGCCAGTCACGTTTTGAAAGAGATCCCGCCCCTCTGGGATCACAAAGGGCTAAACCCTGAGGTTCTCTTCTATATTTTATGCCCTGTTCCCTCAGGGTGAAATTCACCGCATATGCAGACAACCAACACTCTCCTTGGAAGCTGGGAGTTAAATGGTGCATATGCATTGCGTTGGCATAGGGTGAATTTCACCCTCTGTTTGCAAACAGCTAAAGTCCCGCTGGAGTCCATCTAAACAGTTGTTGGAGTTTCAAAGCGATTGCTGGGGAAAGAAAAACAAAAACCCACTCAACCAAAAATAGCCACCCACATCCGGAGTTACTAGCAAAGCTTTGTTTTGTACTGAGAAATAAAACACAGCAGCCACCACCCCTTTCCTACCCCTGCCATACTTCTTCCAGTCTCTCCAAAGTAAGCATGGGGCAAGGCAGAAAGAAATTAGGCCCACGACTGCTTGGTAGGCTGCAGAGATGCTGAAAAATATCTACAACCCATTTTGGTTTTGTGCAAACAAATACTCCCCAGCACAATCTTTATACATGTGTATTTATTAATGTGATGCCAACAGTAGCATTGCCTCAGTCAGAAGCTCAGGGGTAGACCTGATTTGTGAATGCACTATCCTGATGGATGCAAATGCTCCTGTTTCCCTTTGTCCACAGGGACTTTGTCTCTCACCCAGGAATGCCTGACATACCCTCACGCCCATTCTGAGCATACTTAAATAGGCACCTTCCCCTCCCACATTTAGTAACACATGAGAAAAGATCCTTATAGCAAAATGAGTAACTGGTCATCATGCCATGGGATAAGCATGTGCTTTTTGGCAGTGCTCCGTTTCACTTTAAGCACTGACTTAAATGAAGTGACTAGTTTTCAGTGGCATCTGCTAGGTGCTGTGTGCACTTTTTAAAGTCCTGGCTTTAGTTATGGGTGCAAAATTCCTTGTGAATACAATGGCCATAGATACTAAGGTAAGCGGTGCTAGATCATCATCGTCTAACTGTATTTCCTTTTTAGAGTGCAATTAATAAGGGAGTGAGATTTCTTTGCTTGGACTGGGCCCAATCCTGTGCCTTTTAAGCCAATGGGAGTTTTTTTAACAAGGATTTCAGTGGATTCATGATTGGATCTATAATGCACTGACAGATGCAACCGTTAAATTGCCAACTATGAATCCATGGTGCAATGCATGTATGGTATGGATAATAGAAAACCCATTAAAATGCAGGACTACAAGATAAACTGATGTAATTATGTTTTCTGGTAGCAAAGCTGCATTTATTGCAAGATTTTAGTGTTATTTTGAAGCTGGGAATATTTGATATTGCTAAAAAAAAAGACAAGCATAAAGGAACCAGATGACAAAGTTGCATTCTCTCGTGAATGTTTAGATAACAAGACATTAACCTTCCAGCCCCCAGACAACTCATCTGGGTGAGAATAGCTTTAAGTCCTATAACCCATGACTATTAAATATTTATATGTTTAATGGTAGATGGCTCGTGGGATCAGACTCCTTGGACTTCTTTCTAACAGCCATTCAAGTAAGGGTATTCTTTTTTCTTGTTCTTGCATGACTATATATTGTACTTGCCTGAAAATGAAGTTGCTGAGATTCAAGATAGGAAGGATTAGATTTCCCTCCTCGTTAATAATCCAGAAGCATCTGCAAAATGGAAAATGATTCTTCTGCACAGCAAACCTCCAGACATTAATTGGAACTTGGATTTTGCTATTAAAGGAGGCTTTCATGTCTGAATTTGTGCATGTGTTAGCATTTCAGATGTGGTTTCTTTTGACTAATTTGTTTTCCTTTGTGTGTGGTCTTATTACAAAACATTCCTCCATAGAAAAAGCATAAATATTTACACGTTGGCCTATATCAGAGCTCTCTGTAATAGCGATATTTCACCTTTTACTGTCTGCAAGTAACACTCACCTTGCAGTTACTTCAGTGAGTTGCTGGCACTAACATCCAGGAAACAAATCTAGCACAGTTAGGTTTGATGTTATAATCATTTGCATGCTGCTTGCAGACAAAGCACAAGAAAGCTGTAACTATTGCCTATGAGTTATTAAAAGGCTGTACAGGAGCAGCCTTTTGACTGACAAAACCAAGTTCAGATCAGCCAGTGAAGCAATTTAAAAAGTGAGTGGTGTGAAATATTCCTCTTCTGTTAGTTTTGGTTCAGTGTATAAAGTGGAAGTGCTGGCTACTGGAACAAGGAATCTCACCTTTATGAACTCATCACTGGTGAATTTTTGAACCCAGGCCAAAGTGAATGTGAGCTTCAGTGCCTGCTAACCCTAATTACCATATGTTTCAGTTCATGAGCAAAGTGCTTACCCAAGGATAGCATGAGATTTGGTTCCCTTCAGACCTTTGAAATGAGTTGCAGTGTATGTTACAAGAGGTGTTTGTAAAGGAAAATTGAAAACTTGCCATGTAGCATATGGATGAAATCCAATGCGAAAGGGGGTCATTGGGTGACTGCAGAGTTGGAGGGTGGAAATGCACATAGAGGGGGTTTCTCTTCTTCTTTAGAAGGCTGCTTCCTATTGCATGTGCATCAGGAATGGGTCATGGCTAGTCTGGATTCCCTTAGTGGTACCTGTTATATTCACAGCATACACACACAGGAGTTAGATAAAAACATAAATACTATTGCTGGAAGAGCACTATGTAACATGACTTTATTGCTTAGAATGCAGAATGATAACATATGAGAACCCAAAGCCAGAGAGAGAAAGCAGGCTGCTCCCTAAGGCAGAGAGGCACAACTGCTGCCTGCCTGCACATAGGATCAGAACCATCCCCGCTTATAATGACAGCTTTCAGTTCCAGCTTGTCTTTAATACACCACAGTACCATGCTGTTGGGGCCTGACTCTGTGGTTCTTCTTGCTTTGCAGATTGACAGATCATCTTTATCAGAATAACATTAGAAAAAATCCCCTTCTGTTTTTAAGTGAATTTTGGCTCCGGTGAAAAGTGCTGGTCTGTCAGCTCTGGAAATGGAAGCTCTCTATTTATCTCCAAAATATGGCAGCAGCAGTGCCCCCACTTGCCTCTTTTCTCCCCCTCACCATGGCAAAAGATGCCTTATCCTTGTAGTACAGAAAGCAGCCTAGCGTGGGAGCTCAGTCTCCAGTCCCTTTAGTCTTTGGTTTCTCTATAGAGGTGGCTAGTTAATTCCACACGTGGTGGCTGTTTGAGTCAGATGGACCCGTGTCCAGGAGTAACTGGAATGCAACCCACCAATCCATTTTACGTAGGCAGCAGCAATTGTGTTTGGATCCCTTCTCTCTCCAGAATGATGGAAACATTTAGTGTGTAGTTATCACACTCATCTTGTTAATCTTAGCTGTTTGTAAGGAGCCTCTTACCTGGGTATCCACCAGTTCTACCAATTCCGTTGTGTTTTCTTCTCTTTTGATACACACAGCTATTACTGAAACAATCAGTTTAAGGCCGCACGTGAGCCCTGCCAGCATTTCTCACTACCACACCAATTCTCTGCACGTTTTGTTGCTGAATTGTGTTTGCATGAGCTAGTGATGCTTTAATAAACATTTGCTGGGATGTGCCTCTCTTTGGAGAGCGTAGACAACTCTAGTGGAGTGAGTTCGCCTGGCTCATACATCTTGCTCTGTGTTGGGTTTCACTGGGCAGTGGTCTCTGTGTGCTGCAGCATTTCACCTTAAAGTGGAAGGGTCTGATCCTGCTCTGACACCCATGCAAATCAGGAGTAACTCCACTGAAACCCATGGAGATACATCAGTGTAGAGTTGATGGGGGTGAGATCAGAATCAATGCTTAATTTGTAATGGAACAAGGTACCAGGGCTCAGGAACAATTTTTTACATTCGTAACAGATGCAGCAAGCTCAGAGGTGCTGGGACTCAGGCCTGAACTGCCAAACCTAGAGGTGTCAGAGGTCAGCCATGGCACAAATTAAGCATTGATCAGAATCCAACCTTGAGTTCCAGTAGATGTGTTCTCTGCACTGATCTTCCTGGGGCACTTCACTCCCAGCAGTACCCAAGGAAAGCCTGTGCTTTCTGTTAAATAATAAATAATAGCAATAACATATGACACCCTCAAAACACTTTACAGATATTGGCTGAGATCTTAAAAAATCAAATCCATTGAAATATCAGCGTACCTACAAATGGGAGGTGGAGCCAAATCCATTGAAATACTGACCTAATCTACACATGGGAGTTGGATGCCAAATTCCATTATCCTCCTTTGAAATCCCAGCCATTTACTCTCCTCTTGACCCCTTTGTAGGTGGGTAGGTAGTCAGCATAACTATCTCAATTTTACAGATGGAGAAACTGAGATACAGACAGTATGGCCAAAGCGACTGGGCCAAGGATGTACAATGTCAGTAGCAGAGCCAGGACTTGAATTCAGGACTTCCTGACATCCACTCCCCAGCTTAAACTGTTAGACTGCTTTGTCCTCTTGCCATTAGCTGCTTCAGATAGCTGTGTGGAAGCCAGGCTGTGCTGAGCAAACCCCTGCCGATATACCAATAGCTCATGCATGCGCTAAAAAGTATGATGCTCATTTGATATGTCAGGATACTTTGGAGCCCAAGGTGCGGTTGGCTCTGGGGATCTCTGAAGGGGTAGGCACTATTCCTCTCCCCACACACTAATGCTGGAGCTAACCCAGGCTCTTTGTCATCTGTAGCCAATTACTGGCTTAACTCTGTGGGAACTGGCCCCAAATATCTGAAGGGCAGATGTAAAATTTGTATGTGGGGAGAGCAGAACATGGACTATACTTACTAAAGCAGTGCAGCAAGAAATCACTCAAGCAAGGAGGAAGAGAGAGCTCCCAAAGCCTATGGCCAAAGCTAAGCTCCTAAATCCATTGTGAGATGAAATAGCCAGTTTTCAGGAGGGCTGAGCACCCAGCGGCTCCCATTGATTTCAGTATGGAGAAGGTTTCCTGCAAAGCAGAATAAACCTTAAAAAGGTGGAGAAGTGGCTATAACAGCTCTCGGAGACAAGGACTGACCAGCACATGAGTAGGTGGTTGGGGGATTTCAAGTTTCTGCTGTTCCCTGTCTCCTCATTCCTTTGGTGCCACAGGTGGTGTTCTCTCTAATGGATGTGTTCGCACTCATCATGTCAGGGAGCTTCCTCTAATGGCTCCGTGGACGCTTGCCCAAGGCAGGGCTCGCTTGCTCTCTCACAAGCTGGCAGATACCATGACTGCACCAGTACTGAGACGGTGCCGAATTCCGCATCCCTGGATCCATTGGAAGGTGCCTGTATGAACCTACCCATTCATTCTTCAAATGGTCCAGCTCCCTCCTGAGCTGTGCGTCTTTCCTCGGCATTCATTGGCTGCTCACTTGCATATGTTTTCCCTTCTCCTGGGCAAATGCAGAGCTATTGCACCAGTGCTACTGTGGATGACCGTACATGCCATATTCTAGTCTCAAGATTGGGCAATCCTAATACATGACTGGTGTGCTAATTTCTCTTGGTGGGCCTCTTGCAGAGCTCACTAGCATTTCTAGCCTGTCAAATCCCACCTCAGTGACAGCTCTAGTAGTAATTTTTCATTAAAGCTACACTCTTCGCATGGACAAGGTAGTCCTGCTTTAACCCTCCCAGATCAATATGGCCAGACTGCCTCTCCTTATTCACACAGTCTGGCTTTTCCCTCATATGGGAAGGGACCTTCCTTAGGGAGACCAGATAGTAAGTGTGAAAAATCAGGATGAGAGTTGGGGGTAATAGGCGCTTATATAAGACAAAGCCCCTAATATCAGGACTGTCCCTATAAAATCAGGACATCTGGTCACCCTAACCTTCCTTCCCAAGTCAGACAGAAACACTGCCTACTCCACTATGGTACAGTGGGTGATGTAATATATTTTATTGGACCAGCTTCTGTTGGTGAAAGAGACAAGCTTTTGAGCTACACAAAGCTCTTCTTCAGGTCTAGGAAAGGTACTCAGAGTGTCACAGCTAAATTCAAGGAGGAACAGATTGTTTAGCATAAGTTGTGATTTGTTAGCGCTAAGGGACCATTCAAGATAGAGTGATCTGTTTACATATCTGCAGTCATAGGACAAAAAAGAGCGGGGTTAGGCCATGTCTACACTACCACTTGCATTAGCAAAACTTTTGTCTTTGAGGGGAGGGAAAAAGCACCCCCTGAGCGGCATAGGTTTCACTGGCATAAGTGGTAATGTGCCCAGTGCTATGCCGATGGGAGAGCTTCTCCCGCTGTCATAGGTACTGCCGCTCGTTGTTGGTGGTTTAATTATGACAATGGGAGCGCTCTTTCCCATTGACATGGGAGCTCTTACAGCAACTCAGCTGCCTTGGTACAGCCGTGCTGCTGTAAGCTTGCTACTGTAGAGATAGCTTTACAGTTCTGCTCAAGGAGCAGCTGCAGACTTTGTGCACTTTTCTTCAGCTAAGTGCCCCCTTTCAAATACAGTGGGTGGAAATGACCCCAGTTTGGGGAGCCCTGCAATGATATGGATGGGGTTGTTGCTGGTGGAGGCACAACAAAGACCTGATAGTTCTATTCTGTGTGGCCAGCTCTCGTCATCCGCTTGCCAGTCTCACAATGTTTGGAATTTTTCTTAGATCTCCAGCCTCTGGAATCAGAAGGGTGCACGAGAAACTCAGCTTTCATTTACAAAACACAAAACGGTTGCTGAGAAAACCTGAAAATGTGAAACAAGTTGCACCCTGAAGGCTCAAAATCCAAAGGGCAAAGAAAAAGAGCCCAACATTTATATTTGTAAAAATGTCCTGATTATTTTGGGGCCTGACTCATGGTTTGATTTTTTGAATGCTTGGGGTTGGCAATACTGTATTATAGCACCATTCTTTCCGGGGTAGCATTGGCCACTTTGTCCTCTCTATTCTTCCCAGGAGAGCATTGCAATCTGCTACCTGTACCAGTTCTATTTTGTGTGCATCCTTCCTATGAATGAAAGCTGCAGTGCTTCTCATACTGGGGACCATGCTGATGTTACTGCCACTGTTTCCTTATGGCTCAGAGCAGAGCTCCCTGAAAACCCTCTGCTTTTTCTTCTTTTCTTTTATCTTTTTTTTTTCCTTTTTGGTTGCAACCGTTGTTTTTGATAGTCTCTGCTCTCCTGCCTTCTGGCAACCCCATGCTGCTGTGTCAAAATAATACATGATCCCTTCACACTAAAAGTAAAGGAATTCCTGTTGTATGTAGTGTTATATTTCCACATAAAACGTGGTATTTAGAGCCCAGCACGAGATGCAGGGAGGTTGTCAACTAATTTTTCATTAGAGTTCAAATATAGGACAGCCAAGGGACCGCACTGGGGCCCTTTCAGCATGCATCTTGTTGAATTAGTGTGAAATATAGAGGCATGTTCATCCTGTGATGAGGGTCCCCCGCCTTCAATGTTCTGGATCTTTCAGCTCCTTATCATTCTGAGTCGTCTTCATCTAGGTCAGTGAATTTCCTGTCTTCTAGATCAGGTTCAAAGCACTCTGCATGTTTCCTTTCCCTATGGGCGAGGGGGTATTGTTGAGACAAGGAGTCAGACTGTCTAGAAAAAACAAGAATTGCACAGAACCAGAGACAAGAAGAATTCCTAACTTGGAAATGGCTCAATCTTCTCCTTGTTATCCACAAACCTCTCCAGTTGAACTCTCAGACACAGCAGAGCCTGTATCAAGGGGAGAGAAATGCAGGACAATTCGAGCAAACACGGTCTAGTGGTTTAAGCACAAGTTTAAGAGAAGGGAAGCCTGGGTTTTATTCCTGGCCAAAGATCTGTGACTTTAGACAAGTCATGTTCCCTCTTCGTGCCCCTGGGTTTGTTTTTTAATCTGTCACATGGGGATGATAAGACTTACCTACTTCTCAGGCAGTATTGGGGTGCTGGTCATTAGCATTTGTAATGCCCTTGGGGGTCCTTGGGTGGATGGAGCTTGATGAGGGCATAATTCTTTGTTCATCATAGTAGTACCTAGCGATCCTAGCTGAGAGCAAGTCCAACTCTGTGCTAGGTGCTGCACATAGTAAGTGACAGACGGGTAGCCCTTGCCTTGAAGAGTTTCCAATGTAAATAGATTGTCTAGAAGGAGCACTCCCCCACATTTCATAGATGGAAAACCAAGGCCCAGGGAAATTAAGTCAAAGGTCAAACAGGGAGTCTGTGGCATCATCAACTGAGTTCCCATCCTTTGCCTCAGCCACAAGGCCGTCCCTCCTCTCTGCGGCATACTAATTGCTGTTAATAGTCTGATTATTTACTTATTGGGAACTCGGTGCCCCAGGCTACAACCTGAGGCATGAGTAAAGGACATGTCCCTTCAACCATCTGAGGAGCTTCACAGCATGTGGCGTGTGTAGATGGGCTTACACATGGCATTAAACATATGCTTCAGAGCAAGAACAGAATGAATCGAACGACTTTACCTTCGCACGAAGGCGTGTGAGACACCGATCCTCTTTGTACAAGGCTGCCCCTATTTCCCCCCTCCCCCCCATTTCAAGAGGCTTTCAAGGCAATGCACACGCACACGACAGGCTCATCAAAGCCTCTCTTTGGAGCCAGGCATCTTTGGAGCTGCTATTAGGGAAGCGTCAGCTTGTATGAAAGTGTCTCTGTCTCTCAGCACAGGGCTGTTGTCACTGACAGGGGATCAGAGGCAGCCAGCTGCCATGTAAAGCGATGCAGCCATGGCAGCGAGGAAGCCTGGATGTTTTTCTAAGCTAAACATTGACAAACAGGAGGAAGAAGTAGCATGAATTCTCCATTTGGAGCAACAGAAATGACAGTGTATGAGTAAAGTAACGCAGCCTGGCACTGGCAACTGGTGAGCTGCTCCAGCAGGTCATCACTGTATCCGCAGATATGCTGTCAGTACAGCCTAGCCTCCTGTGCTGTCCTGGGGTGCAGGGTCATTCCCTGCTCAGGCTTGGGGCTCAGTTCCTCATTGCCATGCCAAACAATGGCTTCCGAACTGTGGCTACCACAGGGATTAGCCCTTCTGCCAAAATCCTCTGGCATGCAGTTCTGGCTGAGGCAGAGCCCAAATGCCATTCCAAGATCTGTAACTGCTGCCAGGTGGTGAGATGTCTGAGAGTTACAGCAGCGAGAGGGAGGCTATTGGAGAGTTTAGACTCCAAACATGTCTGAATGTTGTTAGAATGTGTACATCACCTCAGGGAAACAAAACCCCCAGCAATTTGCCCTGGAGTAAACAAAGAAGTATTAGCAACACTCATGGGGTTTATGTAGGGCCTAGCAAAATGTGCATCCCTTTTGTGCTTCATCAGTTAATTACTTCTCAGACACTATTCCTGGGGCTGTGGATCCAGGTGTGCATACTAAGAAACCGAGAGGATCCTTGTTGATATCCACTTTCATGAGAAATACATATAGGAAGGTGGGATGGGCAGTCCACCCCACACAAGGCCTGGAAGGATTAACATGGCAAAGTGGGCCAATTAACCACCCAGGCTACACCTGGGGAAGGAGACGGGGAGCAGGGATTTAATTAGAAGAGGTTCAGCTGGGCAGGAACAGGGGGAGTCTGTATAAGCCAGGAAGCTGTCAACAGAAGGGGGCTGGAGGGAAGGAGTTTTCAGTCATTCCCTGGGAAAAGGGAGGTGTGTCTGGGGCTAGAGGCAAGTAGTCTACTTGCTAGAGGCAAGTAGGACTACTCTCTGGGCTGAAAAATCCAGAGAAGGGGGAGAGTCAGAGAGGTAGGGAAGGCTCAGAGGAAAAGCAGCAAGATATGGGGTAGGTCAAACCTTGGCTGACAATGAGAGAGCCCCCTGAGCCCAGACTCAGAGTAGAGGGCGGGCCAATGGTCCCCTTACCAGCTGTTGAAGAAGTTGTACCGGTGAGGCAGTGAATAGGAAAACTGCCTGGGTCCATTAGTCAAGAAGAACATTGATACCCCAGAAGGGGGGAACACATATGGCGACCCACCCAGAGCCCTGAGTCATGAAGAGGAGGCTGCAGTTCCTGGAGTGAGAGGGGTCTGCAGGATGAGGGGACAACAGGAGAGACACCACAGTGCCTGGCTGGAGGCTCCCCAGGGCAGCCAACAAGAGGTGCTACCAGCAAGGAGTGAACCCTGTGACTGAAGGGAAGAAAAATCAACAGGCAAAGTTGAGAGGTGGGAGATGTTGATCTTATGTCAATGACCAATTTTTTAATACACTAAATAACTAAGGTAGAATGTGGGACCAATCCCCTGAGTCCTCTGTGCATGGGACTCACCTCTGCAGATGGGAAAGCTACAGAGCTGAGCCCTGAATTATTTTTTCTGATAATGTGGCACAAAGAGCTGTCAGAGTGAGCTGCAACCTGCTAGAGATGAGTTGATTTAGGAGTTCAGTAGTTTTTAGGCTGATGGCCCTTTAGTAACCTGGGCTGAGAAGTTGTCTCTCACTCTGTCCGTAGTTTCTCTGAACGCAGACACATTAGCATCCATGTTGATCTTTCAATGCTGAGGTGTCCCAAAGGACTCAGAATAAGGAAAAATAACTTGGATCATCCTGACCAGATGGGGCAGAGGCCACTAATTTTTCTGCCCTGTACTGTACTGTACATGCTGATTCACTGAACATATATAAAATAATCATTGCTTAGTAAATGAAGCACACATTATAGGGACTCTGCAACACCTCTCCAAAGCCTGTTGTAATAGTAATGCATATTGAGCACATATAAATGAATCGAGCAGATACAAGCTGTTGTGCTCCAATAACATACAACGATTTGTGTCTAGCGTGTTTGGCGGTGCTCAGTCTAGCTCCGCATGGAGCATGTGTCCATAGACACCACTGCCTCTGACACTGAATTGCTCATTTTGTTAGTAATCTCAGCAAAGAGGTCATGGGGACTGATCTCCCTGCCCACCTTCTGACCCTCCCAGGGCTGTCTTTAGGAACTGCGGGGCCTGATTTGAATAACCAGTGGCGGTCCAGGTCTTAGGCGGCACTTCGGTGGGGCGGGGGTCCTTCACTCGCTCCGGTTTCTTCCACAGACCCCCCACCACTGAAATGCCGCTGAAAACCTAGAGCGAGTGAAGGACCCCTCTGCTGCTGAAGTGCTGCTGAAGACCTGGACCGCCACCGGGTGAGTAAAAAAAATTAAGAAGGTGCCTAAGGCGCGGGGCCTAATTCCAGGGAATCGGCCTAAAGCTGGCCCTGAACCCTCCAGGGCAGAGATGAAGCCTGGTGTTTGGGGCTAGGGTGAAGCTATCTCACCTTACTGCTGCCTGGGCTGTGATGCTGTCTTATCTCACACACACACACACACATACACCTCGCTCTTCCAGAGCATTGAAAAGCAACAACAGCTAAACACACACGAACACTCAAACCAGCCCCACACCAGGCGGGGATAGGCAGCAATTCCGCAGGTCGGTCTTTGGAGCAGTAAGGTCAGATGGAGATTGTCCTGATATCAGGTAACTCTGTTTCACTCGTTACCTGGAAGTGTCTTTGGAAGAAAAATTAAACATTGAGATGGCTTGTTACTCAGAGGAAAATAATAGAGTGGGTGGCACCGCTCTAACTAGACATAGTAGGGCCCTTTACCCAGTGGCATCTGAGAATTACGGTCATGGCAACCAAACAGCTCTCAGAATGTAACGGGGGGAGAGAGGAGAGAGGAAGGCATTTACCTACACAGTGAAGTGCCAGTGTCTCTCGGTGGCTTGTGCAATTAGAAATATTCCATAATCCATCTTCTAGCATAGACTCATGAAGCGAATGCAGCTATACAAGTCATTTGCAGCCCTGTATCTCTTTATAGATGCTGCACACATGCTCTAGGCAGACAAAGTGGACCCCACGCTGCATTCATTTATCTGTATAATATAAATCAGAGAGCCGGGGTGGGGGGATTCTGGGCTGATGTCTTATTGTGGTTTCTGTAGTTATTTTGTGACATGCCCTATTGTTTCTAAGCTGAACAAATAAAATCTCACAGCATGAGGTTTCCAGATGGGGGGCAGTGAATGTGGAGCTTTCCTCCCAAATATTTCCCTGTATATTAGTGGGAATGGTTGTTATTTCTCTTGCTGTCTATTCTGTGCTGAAAATATGCACAAATATGAAGGGGTGTGTGTGTGTGTGTGTGTGTGTGTGATCTCCACAGATAATTGCTTTTTAATACGTTAACTATGCGTGTGGACTGTGATATATGAAGGGGAATCTCTTCATATTAGTTGATACATAAAATTAACATATGATCTAATTGACTCAACGTGTGACATTGATGCCGTTCACATAGCATTCATACACAAACATAGATTGTTCTGCATGGACAAATAGCTTGGGAAGAGCAGGTATTGTGTTAGAATTGCTGCGATGGCTCACTGGAGTGGGACGGGAGACCTGCATTCTGTTCTTGGCTCTGTTGTGTGACATTGGCTAAGTCACTTTCCTTCTTTCCCCTCTCCTTTCCTTTATTTGTTTAGACTGTAAGCCTGTTGGAACAGGAACTCTCTTTTTATTTATATGTTCAGCAGTACCTAGTGCAATGGGGCTCTAATCTTAGTTGAGGCCTCAATATGCTATTGTCATGCAAATAATACTGTGTTGAGCTTGCATTTCTTGAGGGGTTTCATAAGCTCTTTCCCATCACTGAGTGAGTGATCAGACTTAATTTTGAGGCCCAGGATTTATTTGTACTGGAAAATCCTATTCCGAGACCCGGTCACTTGTCTCTCGGCTGTAACATTGTCATAGCATCCCACCCCAGGGGTGTACTATCCCCATATTGTGGTGGTTTGCATTATATTACTAATTATATTAGGAAATTCTCTTCACCTCAACTGTCAGGTGTGGGATCTTTGAGTGTTCCCCAGTCCAGGAATGTCACAAATCACTGCTCAGGGGTCTTTTCTCCCCTTTCATATGTGCATAAACTCCCATTGGGTGAGGAGATCAACAGCAGACCTGATCACAGAGCACGTTGAACCTACAGTTCTGCAACATCCCACTGTAAAGCCTTAACTATGCTGCTCTGTGAAGTGTTTGGCAGTGGACAGGTGTGAAGAGACCGCTCGGTTGCTGCTCACAGTATCCCCTTCACTTTGTGAAGACTTTCGTGGAGTTTAGCAATACCACTCCCAGTGTCCATGGGGTTAGTTTCTGCCGTTAGGCCCAGCTCTGGGGTGGCAAATAAGCTGCACTAACCCAGCCTCAGGTGCACCCATAAGTCACAATTCTTCCCCTTGCTCCGGTGGGCAGTAATTTGCTCTTGGCCATACCATCACCTTCTATGCTGTCTCAACTGCGCAGCCCATTGAGTAGCATGGAAGGGGCGAAGATTCCAGTCCCTGCCCATCTGCTCTAGGCTGGGGAGAAAGCAGGTGCTGCCTAGGAGGATTTATTATTCTCTGAAGCAGGCATGTAGTCTATGTTACAATCTTGCCCTGTCACTGCAGCTGTGAGGCTAACTCACATGCCACTCTTTGCAACTGTCAAATGGTTCTTGTCATTCAGCTGATGAGAGATTTTTTTTCAAGTTCAATAAAATCTGCCGAGTTAGTAAGTGCGAGTTGTCCGGCTGGGATGTTCTCTGCCTGGCTGGTGCAATGTGTTGCATTAAAGCAATCAAACAGCAGAATCTTGATTGCTCCAAAAAGGGACAAAATGAACAACCATCTCATCAGCAATGCAGTGTGGCATTGGCAAAAGGCAGGGGGAGGGAGCGGTAAAGACCAGAGGAATGTAGTATGATATTTAGTATTGATTGCCTGTGCAATTGCTACTAGCTACTGTAGCAGAATCTAGTTGAGAGGCGCTGACTTGCAGTCCCCTAGCTCCTGGGGTTTGTTGCTAGGCTCTTACATAGGGCAAGGCAAAAGGAATCTATCAAGGAGAAAATAAGGTATAATGATATTACAGGGGAATAAATCCATCAGAAGCACAGTTTAAAAGCCACTGGCACCAGAGTTCAGGAGCCTGAGAACAGTGAGCTGTGTAAGGCATCAGAAATGAGCCTGGCATTTTATAAGCTTGAGTCTGAAATTCAGATACCCGCCATGGGAACATGTGTTGCTTCTAGGTCACTGGGCCAAGAAATTTGCCATGATTTTAAAGATTAAATGCACACCATTCTTCCATATAGTGCCTGAGAGACGGAGAATCACTTTCTACCAACCCCACCAATAAAATGATTCCATTGGGAAGTTAAGGTGCGGATGTTACACTGGAGATTTTCAAAGTGCTACTGCTGATTAACATGGGCTTGATCCCTCTGAAGTCTTTGGGAGTCTTTCCATTGCCATCTGTGGGCTCCTGGCCCCCAAAACTGTCTTCATCACTAGGGGAGAGAGGAAATGGATTCTGACTCTGTCACGGTTCATTGCTTGGTCCACTTCAGGGCAGTGCCACTGTGCACAGCCCCTTCCTCTGAGCGCTGTGTTTCAACCGAATGGTTGTGCTTCTCTAGCCACAATCGAGCCCATAATAATTAACAATTTGAAAGATTTCAGCTGACTCCATTCTCTGTGTTTTAAAACCTAAAATAAGGCAACTTGGAAAATGTTTGATTGGCTATGACTTGTGTAGGTAATGGGGACTCAAGTATTTCATGGCCATTCATTTCCATCATCATCATCATCATCATCATCATCATCAGACACTCACAGACCACTGAGGATTGCTCTCTCATGCCCCACACCCCTTTATTACCAGTCCTTACCAATAGTAGATGATTTTTCTGTCCCTGATGGCTGACGGGGGGGAGCCCTTGTCCTCTTCCCTCTCTGCCCACCTGCTTCTGTGGCTGCCCTTTCCCACCTGTGCTGTGATTCGAGCCATGGTGCGTAGTGCAGGCAGGGAAATACAGTGACCTTTTATGTCCATTTGCTCCCTTGCATGTATACATAAGACAAACACTGTCCTTGCATTATGTTCAATGTGTTTTACTTGCCTAAGTTCTAATACTTTCTATCTGTGTTTTTACTTGGTGCAATTGTCTCTACAAATGTATGAGAAATGTACACTCCAAAGAATCTTCTTTAAAAAATGATTGGCCAAAAGAGGCAATATTTTTCTTAATACCTTCTAACTCTCATAGGCCTCCTGTGATACATCATATAAACTGGCCTGCATGAAACAATATTGCCACGCATTTAAGACCTGAGTAAATTCAGATCATGCCCATCTGTGGTGCTATGCAAGTAATAAATAATAATAATCATTTGCAATTATTTCCCAATGTAATTTAGCTTTTAAAGAAGAGCTGAGAGTAACCTTCCTTCTCTCTAAAGTGGCTGTAATGCAGGCCCCAATGGGGCGGGTAGATATTTAATTGTGGCACTAAGTAATCTATCTGATGGAGAACTTTTGGAGCTGAAACTGAAACTAGCAAGTGGACTGTTTTAGCAGTGGGGATATCAAATTGTCACAAGACCTTTCCCGACATTCAGCTGTTGTGAAGGTAATTGCAAAACTGAAAAGTGATTCTCTGCCTTTCGGGTCTAAGCATCGCTGTCGTCTTTTTTAGGCCATTGAAATTTGTGTGAGAGTCTTAACCTCAAGGCACCAATAGTGGTAATGGATTCAATGACTCTCTGCGTATTTAAATCAAACTGGGGCATGAGGAGACCCTGAAAGGTCTGGTTTTCTATCAGATGTAACGACAGCCACGCCTAAAATGCATTCCATGTTGCCAATGACTCCAGGTCTACAGGGAATGATCCTTGAAGTTGCTCTGTTGAAGAGATGCAGCATCTTTAACGCATGTCACATGGCAGTCTTTAAAATGGTGGTTCGTGTTAATTTGCCAACATTCTACCCTGTTTCAAACTGTAAAGCAAGATCACTGGGCCATTTGCTGGATATACCTCAGACAGAGAAGGGAAAGGTCCACCTCATTCCCCCCACTCTCCCCCCTGTTCTTTTTTTGGATTCAGCTTTTATTCGAGGTGTACGGTGTGATTTCAGTATTGCCAACCTCAAGCATTTAAACATCAAGAGTTGGGCCTCATAAAATCATGAGATTTTTTTTAAAAAAAATTATAGATTTGAGGCTCACTTTGTTTTCTGGTTTTTGAGCTTTTAGGGTGCCCTGCGGCACATTTTCAAGTTTTTCCCTACAACCATGTGGGCTAGAAACTTGCATTTAAAAAAAAAATCCAAGTTGAGATTCTTGTGAATTCAGGAGCTGGGACTTTGAGGAAAAACTCAAATAGCTTGAGACTGGACAAAATGATGAGAGTTAGCAACACTGAGATGTCACCATTATTTTCAGCCACATTGACTTTGCTCGAGGACTGGATTGAGCCATTGTTCAGGTCTCTGCGCAAGGGGTGCCGTGTTGCAGCATTGCTACAGGAAAGACCCAAATCCTGGGAGGTGTCATAATGCCTCCTTTGCTCCTGTCTTGATCTCAGGCTTGGGTAATGATTTGCTACAGTGCTTTACAAGGTGCAGCATGCTCTGCACGCCATCATACAGGTGCAGCTCTACTGGCTGGGAAGTGGGAAATTTTGATCCAAGACTCTGGCCACTCCTTATTCACACACTTGGGAAGATCAGAACAGGATTCATAGTCCCTGCTCCCTCCCCCACTGCACAAGATGTGAGGATGCCAGGTAAAGCGATGCCAAATATCAGGGGGTAGCTGTGTTAGTCTGTATCCACAAAAAGTACAGGGAGTCCTGTGACAGAAAATATAATAATTCCGCTATAGAAATCCACATTACAACTTGAGTCCTGTATGCAGCTCTGGTCACCCCATTTAAAAAAAATAGGGGTATGGAACAACTTCTATGTGAGGATAGATTAAAAAGATGAAAAAGAGATGACTAAAGGTAGAGGTATGATATAGGTCTATAAAATCTGGAATGGTGTGGAGAGAGTGAATAGGGAAGCGTTGTTTATCCTTCACATAACACGAGAACTAGCCTGAACTGCACCCCAGAATGAGACTGATTCACCCAACGAAATTAATAGGCAGCAAGTTTAAAACAAATATAAGAAAGTACTTCTTCACACAACACACAGTCAGTCATGGAACTCATTGCCAGGGGACATTGTGAAGGCCAAAAATATAACTGAGATCAGAAAATATTAGATAAATTCATAGATAGGTCCATCAAGTTACAAAAGAGAAAGTGACTAAGCTAATCTCTACTTCCTGAGCCGAGTGAAGGGAAACATTAAACCAGAAGCAGAAGCTGGCACTAGTTGCCAGGGGATGAATCACTCAGAATTGCCATATATTCATTCCCTCTGAAGCAAATTGCATTGGCTACTGTCAGAAGACAGGATACTGGGGTAGATGGACCATTGGTCTGATCCAGTATAGCCATTTTTATGTAATGAATAAGAGTGAAAGATGCTTCTCCCCAACTGAGAAGTTTATTGTCACTGTGGTGTAAAAACTACTGCTTGTGGGGACACGACGTTAGCTAAATACAGTCATAGAATTATAGAATATCAGGGTTGGAAGGGACCTCAGGAGGTCATCTAGTCCTACCCTCTGCTCAAAGCAGGACCAATTCCCCACTAAATCATCCCAGCCAGGGCTTTGTCAAGCCTGACCTTAAAAACTTCTAAGGAAGGAGATTCCACCTCCTCCTTAGGTAACCCATTCCAGTGCTTCACCACCCTCATAGTGAAAAAGTTTTTCCTCAAATCCAACCTAAACCTCCCTCACTGCAACTTGAGACCATTGCTCCTTGTCCTGTCAGACAAAGAATATTTAACACATACTTGTGGAGAGAACCTCTAAGCTTTGAGACCCTTGGAGAACATAAATGTGAGTCACTGTATAATGGACACTGATGATACTGCTCATATGCTTGAAATTAAGCATGTTATTAAGTGGTCTTCTGGATTAGGGGGCCTGGTGCTCTAATTAACATGAGTAGGCTTGGAAGTATTAGATTTTTATTAGTAAATGTCGATTGCATTGTATACCCAAACGACAAAAACATTTTTCCATTAAAGATCATCAAAATTTATAGATAGGCAAAGTAAGAAAAATGTTGCTTGAGAACTTATTAGCATCTGATTTTAAGGATATTTACTTTGTCTATTTTGACATATGATGTTGACAATTTGTGTTTTTTAATGGTTATTAAGCTTTAACTTTTTGAAAATCAACATCTACTGTCATTAAATAATTATCTGACGCCCCCATAACTTCCCACTACTGTGAAAAGTTAAATAGATAAAAATTTAAAACAATGCTTAAAACCCATAATTTTGTGCAACTGTGAAATTTTAAATTGATAAAAATATCTTTAAAAATAAACAGATATTATTTGTCACAATTATAAAAAAAAATTGAATTCTGTCAAGTCTAACAAGGGTAGGGAGAAATGGGCCCAGTTTGATCACATTACATCCATCGCTTGCAGCAGGAATTCTCCTGGTGTTTGCTTATGGGACAATATAGCCATTGGGCTTGATCCTGCCGCTACTGAAATCAGTGGAAGAGTCGCCAATGCGTGTAAGTTCAGTCTCATAGTTCTGTATTTTATTAGGTAATTGCTTTGTGTTATATACATTTTTGTTTTGGACTGTGTGCGCGCTTTTTTAAAAAGCATTTGTTTTATGCATTTCGGTTAAACAGAAATAGCAGAGTCAGCCTTGAAATAGAGAGAACCTTTGAGACATGCTGTCAGATTCTAAAATTGTATTGGTGGTGGCCTCATGATCCTTATCTTATCGCTAGGCAGAGTCTTGGCTCTCATACTGGACTGAAAACAGGAAAGCATGAACATATACGCTATATCATACGTTTTCCCTTTTAGGTGATTAAATACAGATTTTTTTTTTTTTGACAGGGTTACTTGATATAGGACAGTCAACTTTTTCTCATTTCTCAGCATGTGCACCACAGAGACCCACAAGTTAGCGTTTATATGAACTGGCTTTACATTTTATTTTTATTTGAGGGCCCTTCTTAGTTAAAATGCAATAAAATTAAAACAAAACAGCAATTAGTGCTCCACAAATGTTTGTTTTTTTATTTTTATAGCCAGCAAAGGTAAAGATTTTAGCAACCTGTCCAGGGCAGAAATATCAGGGTGGGCTTGAGATGCTGAATATTACTATAATCACACTTTGGGTGTTGTCCAATTTTCTAAAATCAGAATGAATTAATACTAATCCCAATGAATTTCTACCAGCGTATGCATCAGGAACCAATGCCTCTTAGTCTGTTGCATATTATCCTGTCTTGGCTTTTAGGAGAACACATTTGGAAGAATGGCTGTGCTAATAGATTAGTAACCACTGAGCAATTATAGTTATTGAAATACGTCAGATATCTCCAGGTGATGCCATCTCAATGAGATACAGCTCGCACCATCATTTGGCTGATGATGGTCTAGTGGGGATCTGTGATGGATGGTCTGAGATAAAACACCACTTTCAAATATTATGCGGGATACTTAAAAAAAAAATCCAAACTGTTTGTCTTCCAAAACCCCTTGTTCTGCAAGGCGATAACAGGTCTGAGCCAAAGCCCACTGAAGTCAATAAGACTTAAGCTTGTGCTTCAAGATAAGCATGTGCTTAAATGCTTTGCTTAGTCGTGGCCTGTGTTCTAGGAAAACAGGGAAGACAGAATGTTCTTGCCCAACGCTGTGGAAATGAAGGTTTGCCACCACTGGTTTTAGTGCAATAAACATCTATCTCAATTAGTGCACACCCAGAAGCCTACTTGAGCCAGGCAAGTTTCTTACAGTCTACTTAGTTCTGTGGCAGGTAAGTCCTTAGTACCATTTCTATGGCAATCTGGTGAAACATGGTGAGTACAGGGCAAGTAAACTGCTGAAAGTTTTCACCAGGGAGTGGAAGATCAGAAATACAGTGAATAAATGCAAACAAGTGAAAATGAATTGGATCAGGCTCATAGCACAAAACCTGAGAGAATTTGTCTTAATGGTCAGGAGGAGCCCAGGGCTCAAACAGCAGGGAGAATCACAATTCCAGGTTAGGAATAAGTTGATAATCAAGTCCCAGGTGACAAGCTATTTGCCTATCCACTAATTATCTTCCTGGCTTCCTAGTGTATTTCTCCTGTTTTCTTTTACTGAGGGACCAGGGAGTAAAAATCACAGATGATGCAAAGCTCCTGATCCTTTGGAAAGATGCAAAGCCACTGTTTTGTTGCTTATTCCCTGAGGACTGGACCAAGTTCTATATTTTCTACCTAGATTATCTGATGAAATTGTATGTACTCTTCCCGGCCTTATGCAGGTAATAAGGGAAGGGTTGGTATCTCCATGTGGGGAGGCCTGCTGTAGTGATTCTGACATGGCTTCAGAATACAGGGGAAGAACTGGGCTTAAATGCAGTCAGCAGTCATTGCAGTCTGGTTCAAATGCTGGATAAATGTTAAAAGAAGCACGTAGAACCAGGGCTACAGACACTCAATACTGTACCTTCACTCAAGTCTCTTGCTTTTCCAGCTTACTTTGCATCTTCTATTTCGCTTTCCCTTGCCACAACTCTTCTGTTGACACACCCTATGCATTGCAGTGGGAGTATTAAAGGGAAAGCAAATTCTTTTTCCCCTTCTTTTTAAATCTAACGAGTTTCTCTTGGACAATGTCATCTGCTGACAGCTCTGAGGTCATTTTCTCAAAGTATTGTATTTGTCTGAGCTTTGACAGATGAACTCAACTCTGTGTTTTTCAGACTTGAGGACAATTCATACAGCACAAAGTTCTTCCTGCCTTCACAACCTCAGACACCCTCCCAGCTGTCACGATACATTATCCATGGGACAGTGGGACAGTTTTGCTAATATTTTGTGCTGGATTTTTGTATTCACAGTTATTTAATAGGATGACTAGTGCAGATAAGAAATTTGGCCTAGCAGGTTAGGAAGAGAGACAGTTATGTAGAGCAAATCTCAAAAAATGCCACCATGACTTAATAGCAGAGTGAAAGAGGCAGTTAGAGGCAAAAGACATCCTTAAAAACTGGTAGTCAAATCCTACTGAGGAAAATAGAAAGGAGCATAAACTCTGGCAAGTCAAGTGTAAAAGTATAGACAGGCCAAAACAGAATTTGAAGAGCAACTAGCAAAAGGCACAAAAACTAACAGCAAACATTTTTCAAGTACATCAGAAGCAGGAAGCCTGCCAGACAATTATTGGGGCCACTGGACAATCGTGATGCTAAAGGGGCACTGAAGGAAAATAAGACTGTTGGGGAGAAGCTAAATGAATTTTTTTACATCAGTCTTCAGTGCAGAGGATATGAGGGAGATTTCCCCACTTGAGCCATTTTTTTAAGTGATAAATGGAGGAACTGTCCTAGATTGGGGTGTAAATAGAGGAGGTTTTGAAACATCTTGATAAGTTAAACAGTAGTAAGTCACCAGGACCAGATAGTATTCACCCAAGAATTGTGAAGGAACTCAAATGTGAGACTTCAGAACGACTAACTGTGGTATGTAACCTATCGCTTAAATCAGCCTCTGTACCAAATGGCTGGAAGATAGCAAATGTATTGTTGGTTTTTTTGTTTGTTTGTTTTTGCCTTTTTTTAAAAAGGCTCCAGAGGTGATCCTGGCAATTACAGGCTGGTAAGCTTAACTTCAATACCAGCCAAATTGATTGAAACTATAGTAAAGAACAGAATTAGCAGACACATATATGAATACGATTTGTTCTGGAAGAGTCAACATGGCTTTTGTAATGGGAAATCATGCCTCAGCAAGCTATTAGAATTCTCTGAGGGTGCCAACAAACATGTGGACAAGGGTGATCCAGTTGACATAGTGTGCTTGGACTTTCAGAAAGCCTTTGATAAGGTCCCACATCAAAGGCTCTTAAGCAAAATAAGCTATCATGGGTTAAGAGGGAAGGCCCTCTCATGGATCTGTAACTGGTTAAAAGATAGGAAATAAAGGATAGGAATAAATGGTTAGCTTTCATAGTGGAAAGAGGTAAATAACAGGGTCCTCCAAAGATGTGTACTAGGACTAGTGCTGTTCAACCTATTCATAAATGATCTGGAAAAGATAAGCAGTGAGCTGGAAAAGTTTGCAGATGATACACAATTATTCAAGATAATTAAGTCCAAAGCTGACTGCGAAGAATCACAAAGGGAAGAATCACAAACTGGGTGACTGGGCAACAAAATGTCGGATGAAATTCAGTGTTGATAAGTGCAATGCAATGCCCGATGGAAAACATAGATACAAAATGATGAAGTCTAAATTAGTTGTTACTACTCCAGAAAGACATCTTGGAGTCATCAGGGATAGCTCTCTGAAAACATCCACTCAGTGTGCAGTGACAGTCAAAAAAAGCTCTCTGAATATTAGGAAACATTAGGAAAGGGAAAGATAATAAGACAGAAAATATCATAATGCCACTGTATAAATCTGTGGTATGCCCATGCATTGGATACGTGTGCGATTTTGGGTGCTCCTTCTCAAAAAAGATATACACCTCTATCCCGATATAACGCTGTCCTCGGGAGCCAAAAAATCTTACCGTGTTATAGATGAAACCGCTTTATATCGAACTTGCTTTGATCCACCAGAGCGCACAGTCCTGGCCCCCGGAGCGCTGCTTTACCGCATTATATCCAAATTGATGTTACATTGGGTCACATTATACTGAGGTAGAGGTGTATTAGAATTGGAAAAGGTACAAAGAAGGGCAACAAATATGACTAGGGGTCTGGAATAGCTTCCGTGTTAGGAGAGATTAAAGAAGACTGGGATTGTTCAGTTTAGAAAAGAGATGACTAAGGGGGGATATGAAAGAGGTCTATAAAATTATGAATGGTATGGAGAAAGTAAATGTGTTATTTACTCCTCATAATTTGAATGGGTGACCCCAGTTTCTTGTATTAACAGGCAGCAGGTTTAAAACTAACATAAAGAAGTACTTCTTCACACAGTGCACTGTCAACCTGTGGAACTCATTGCCACAGGATTTTGTGAAGGCCAAAAGTATATGTGGGTTGAAAAAAGAATCAAATGTTTGTGGAGGATAGGTCCATCACCTATAGACTCATATGAGTCTATCAATAGCTATTAGCCAAGATGGTCAGGGATGCAACCCTAAGTTCTGTGTCCCTAAACCTCTAACTGCCAGAAGCTGAGACTGGATGACTGCGGATGGATCACTTGAAATTGCCCTGTTCTGTTCATTCCTTCTGAAACATCTGGTGCTGGCCACTGTTGGAAAACAGCATGCTGGACTAGGTGGACCCATTATGGCCATTCTTATGTTGTTATGTTAACTTAAAAGAAATACACAGCCTTCCCTCCTCCCAGATCTTTATCATTTATGAACTTGTTAAAAATACAAGTTTTCACAGATTATTAATTTAGCTTCATTCTTTTGGGCCACCTAGGGCTATGATGATTTACAGCAGCTGAAGGTTGGTGTCAATTGACACTATCTGGACCCATAGTCATCAGCATGTTGCATTCCAAGCTGAAGGCTCTACTCAAAGCTGATCTTAACTCCGCCCTTGTTGTCCTTGCCTCCTCCTGCACCTGCTCTCACTCTCTTCACTCTTCCCCTGGTTCTCCCCTCACCCCACTGTGGCCCTGTCTACACTAGCATTTTTGTAAATAAATCCATCTTGCACCATTTAACTCCTGCCAGGAGCAGCAATGGCGAGTGCTCTAGAGTGACAGCTGATTTTTCCCACCACCTTGTCTTCTAACTCTGCTCAAGGCAGGCTTAATCACCAAGTTGCTGAACGTGACAGACACTTGTCTACACCAGGGATCCTGATGCTACGGGCAGTGGGAATTTTTTAGAAAATGTCCCTAGTATTTGACTGGGCCTTCTCATCCTTCTGGGTAGATGAGATGTGCATAATCAAACAGGACTCCCTAGGGGCCTTTTCAATGCAGAACATGGGGGCCCAGAGTTTCCATTTTCTTTTCTTTTGTAGTTCGTGCTTTATACCGTGGACTCCTTGGCACAACGGCACCACCCCGCAGAGGTGGTCAGTGCTTTACCAATATCAACTTAGACTAAACTAAGACGTGATTTTCGGAGCCTAAGGGAGTTCATGGGCCCAAATCCCCTTGAATCCAGCTTGGAGTGCAATAGAGAGTTGGGTGCATTCGGTTCAATTTGGGTATCTAATTCTTTTATGCTCCTTTGAATATCCCTGCCTGAAAGACTAAGGGAGGGATTTGTATATCCGGTATTTCTCTCTTCCTTTTCCACCAAGCTCCCCTGCCCAGCTGCTGCCTGTCTCTGCGTCCAACACAGGGAAGAGAGAGAACAACTCTCCCTGGAATTGTTGCAAATAGCATTCAGTGAATTCTTCCTAGGGGAGTGCTTCACAGCATTTGCCCATGATTACTCGCTGTGCCCATCCACCACCCTCCCAGCCACTGCCAGCTCACAGCCTGCTGACCTGATCCAATTCCTCTGCAGAAGAGAGCTCTCTCTCCCTCAATTATTTGTTAGGAAAAAGTTGCCAGTGTGTCACAAACAGTGGAAAGCAAAGTGTGTGTGTGTGTAAGAGGGTGTGTGTGTAACAGCACACGTGTTCGTTCTCTCTCTCTCTCTCTGTGTACACGACATCGACAGAGATTGATTGTTGCTGCAATGTATCTCTGAGCATAATGTAAACGGTGAAACAGCAGATGACTCAATGGCTCAGCAAGGCAAGTTGTTCAGTTTCAGCTGAAATTTGATTGATTAGTAGCAGTGGCTGCTGTAGCAAACTAATCTGCAAGCATGGAGGAGGCAGAGGGAGATGGGGAGGAAGGCTGTGCTTTTCTTTCCAGGCCATTAACAGAGAATGGAAGCATTCAGGGAGGTTTCACAGCCCATCACTACGTGATGCTTCCCCTGAAAAGTGTACTGGCAGCCCTCTGCAAGGGGAAAGATGAGGTTTGTACCTTCAAATCCTGTGGGTGTCTGCTTAGCTCTGGCCTTTATTTTGTAAATGTAACCGTGGTTTCTGTACAGCTGGGAATCAATGTGTTGCTTTGTATTTCAAAGCAGAATCAGGAGAGGTTTCCTTTCAGAGAGTGCAGCAAAGAAATTCAGATGCAGAGCCCATAGAAGGAAAAGCTTTTTCACCCAATGTGTGATTAGACTGTGGAACTCATTGCCTCAGGATATTGTTGAGACTAGAAACTTGGCAAACTTCAAAGAAGGATTGGACATTTTTATAGCTATCAAGAGGGATTGGACAGGTATGGTAGTTAATGTGAACATTTTGGAAGGGATATTAACCCTAATACTTCAGGGTTTAAACCAATCTCTCATTTTTAAGGATTAGGAGGAGACTGAGACATGTATGAGTGGTAGATTACCCCATATCTCCCCAGCCTGAGAGGTCAGTGGTGATGGCTCTGCATAGCCATGTGGGAGCCTCAGGTTCAGACGCTGAATAGCCTGTCACTTATACTAGTAACTCCTTTGTTTTCAGTACAGTTACTCCCAATTTACACAGGTGTGGACGAAGAATCAGGCCTTCTTTGCCTAGTCCTGGTTTCAGTGACAGGGCCATAGCCCTTGGGGAGATGGGCAGGGCATGTCTTCAGCTGGCTAACCCTGTCTCCTTTGGTGACTGGAGGAAGGTGCCATATTCCAATGAGATCTCAAAGGTGTGGGACGTTATAATGGCTTTTGAGATACAAAGCTCCCAGACCACCCATCCACCTGCTATCGCTCTTGTGATCAGCTTTGCAACAAGCTAATGTGAATAGACAAGATTTGGACCTGGGCAGGCACATTGCACTTTTCATGGGGAGCAAACTCTGATCACTCTCGGTGGCTAGATTTTTCCAGAGAACTCAGCCTGTTGTGTGCACAGTGGGTGCTGAGCACTTTTGAAAATCCCTCTATTAGGTGACTAAATAGGAACTGAGCTCTTTGAAAGTCAGGCTTTAATTACAGGGGCTGAGCAATTGAAAATGTGAGCCTCAACTCCCTTGCAATCCAGCCCACAGAGTCCAGTTCCCCATCTCTAGCTTGCTTGGAACAGCCTGTCTGATCTACCCTCGCTCCATGTGGAAGTCTAGGGCCTTTAAAAATCTGTGATCAGGTGGCTTTGTAAAGAAGAGTGGGGAATCTTTGGGGCTCTAAGGAGGTGATGCAAGCCTCCCCCAAGCTTGGCACAGCTTTTGCTGCAGCTGATAGCTTCATCAGTGAAATCAAAGGCAAGTGACACAGTTGTTAAGCGATCCCCATGGCTCAATAGCTAAAGATGTCATGAAAGGTTGTGAGAGGAGGAGGACATGTTTGCTTCTGGAACAATGGGATCACAAAACGTACACACTGCAAACAATTTTCTGCAATTAGAGAGCAGCAGTTATTAGCCATGCTGCTCATAATGCTGTTTTTCTTTCTTAACCAGTGTTTGTTTCTCTCTCTCTCCTTGTCTTGTTTGTTGCTGTTGATGTCAGAGCGACACAAAACACATCAGAAGCTCCCTTGAAAGAAAAGCATTTTCACAGTTTAAATGTGTTCTTGTAAACAATGAGCTAAAGCCTCAGCAGGGCAATGGAAAACATCTCATTGATAAAGCTGCTTATGGGAAAATTAAGCTCAAGGCCAATAGCAAGGTCTTATATAAATGTGACTTTCCCCACCTCCCTTCTAAGTGGGGAGAAACACAATAATAATGACATGAAAACAGCCAGGCTAATTCAGCATCATGGGCTTTTTCTCTAGTCATTTATTCTTTACTAAGTTTGTATAAAAGTTGACGACCTCTTTGGCTACACGATAAATATAAGAGTGTACACATGGGATAGCAAATCAACCCTGGAAAGGCCCCCTCTCCAGACTGAGCCTTACCACCCATTGCCAGGACCACAAGTACATGGAAAAAGTTGTGGTGGATCCAGTGGTTCAGACTTTGAAAGCAGGTCCCAAAGTTTAGCCAGGCCCTCTCCTTTTTAACATTAGCAGCTAAGTCTATTGCACTGATATGAAAATCTTGATTATTATGGTTAGCGAATTGAAGAGGAAGGCCTGGATTTTTTTTTTTTTTGGATGTCCTGAGTGCTTACACCTCCAGCTGGAATGGAGCGGAGCTGTCGGTGCTCAGCGCAGCTGGAAATCCATTCCTGGAGCACTCTGGGGAGGGGATCAGGTGTTGCACTCCTAGCAGAGGTCCCAGAAGAAAGCAGAACACTCAGGGCTTGAGTTGCAGAGCTGCTGAGTACACACAACACGTATTGGAGGCAGTGGGAGGGGCATAAACTCAGCATCCCTGAAAAGCAGAGTCTCAAGGAGTAGGTGACCAAGAGCCATGAGGAAGAGATCTAGTCATGGGGATTTACCATTGGAAGGGACAGGAACAGACAAATCAGATCTTGTAGATTGTAGTGGAAAAATGGAGGTCTGTTTGCACAGGGAGTTATCCCACAGCATTTCCATAGGAGCTAAAGCCTGCAGAGATTTCCAAGCTGATCTAAGGAAAGTTTAAGTTGAATTATCAGGAGAAACTGGCTGATAGTCTTAGGCTGTGGAACTGTCTCCCAGGGAATTGGTGGAAGCCCTGTCACTTGGCATTTAAAACTCACTTGGAAAGTGTATTTTAAAGAACAATCCAAGATTTGGCTGAGAAGATGGACTAGATGTGGCCCAGGAGGTCTCTTCCACCACTGATTTTGCTGACTTTAAATTCTGGGTGCCATACCTTGCCACTAAGTTCTGTTTAAAAACCGATGGCATGACATGGACCTGTACCATCTCCATACAAATCCTCTGCAGTAGGTTCTCCTCCTGGCAGATTGCATTGTCTGCTTTAGTGTGCTATCTCTAACTGTTTTAGCTGCAGTCACAGGACAAATACTGGACTGTACACATTTTGGCTGATGAAAAATTATAACCACATTGTCCCTCTTTCAGCTCAAGCCCATCTCAGGTGCCCTTGCACGAATCCTGGGATTTATTTATCAGTTCTATTGGAGGCCACTCCTTCTGATGACACTTCCTCAGTCACCAGCATGCATCTTCATGAGCTTAGCTGGGATGAATTAATTTGTGTTTCCACCTCTCTCCTCTCAAGGTCAGTATCCTTGTTTTCACCAGACAGAATAGCCCTGTAGCAGGCCTGCCAGAAGTTGGAGACATGCCCTGAGATTTCGCTGTCAAAGTCTGATTACTTGGCACCAGTAAAGTGTTGAGCTCCTAGCAGCTGCAGAGAGACAGAGTAGAGGTTTAAGGAGCAGCAAGAAAGTAGGCAACATTCACCACATCAGCGGCTCTGACTTCCTGTTACTAAAACCCAGGCACACACCTCATGATGCTGTTCATGCCCAGGATAAATTCTGGCGCATCTCACCATATTCCTTGTATTTTCCAGTCAGATCTCTGTTTTAGCTATAAGTATTAAATGCATTATAAATGCAATCTGACTGTGAAGCAGTTGACAATGGCTGGTTTGCAGGGATGGGGTCTAAATATTCTCTAATTAACCTATTAGTTTTAATTACATGCCTCAACCACTTATTTTTCTCATGTGAGAAATGCACATTCCAGATGCAGAGTGAGGTTTTTTTTCTTTTTTTATTTGGTGAAATGTTTTAAATGCCTTGTCAACACAGAGAACAAAAAAAAGAGAGAAAAAAATGACATCTGATAACAGATTGAGAAGAGTGGGGAAGAGTAACAAAGCTTGATAGGCTGGCAATTAGAATAAAAGTGAAGCATTGTTAGTATTCATTACCAGAAAACACAAAGCAGAGAGGATCCTGCAGCTGTTGGAAATCTCCAGTATACAACTGTGGCAGAGTCATTTTAAAAAGAAGAGGGGAAAAAAGACTTGCCCTTTTCCTTGGTGAAGCTGGCAAAGCCTTGGATTAGCTGCTTTTTGTTGCCTCATCAGCTTAACCCTTAGAGGCTGGTTGTTCTCACAACTGAGGAAGGCCAGTTTGGGATCTGCTTTTGAAATGTGGCGAAAGTAGGCTCTTTTTTCAAGGAGTCTCTTGCTCTCGGAAAGCCTAATAGTGTATAGAGAATGGGGACTCACCTCCTGACTAGAACCAGCTGTCCCAGGGAGGTGCCAGAGGGGCACTGCTAGAACAGAAAGGAAGACAGGACGTCTCAAGGTAAATAATTGGAGTTAAGTTTCCATTATCTGTTAATTTCTCCCATTTCTATAATGATCAAAATGATTACATAAGAGGAAAGCAAAGGAAGGAGGAATGCACAAAATAAGTCTGCACTTGCTATCTGGTCACCCTACATCTCTGAGCCTGAAATAACCATGCAAGTGTGAAAAATCAGGACATGGGGTGGGGGGTAATAGGTGCCTATATAAGACAATGTCCCAAATATTGGGACATCTGGTCACCCTACAGAGATGAGACAGCCTTACTGCAGGTGGTAAATGAGCTGTGTGTGAGAGAGAGAGAGGGAAGCAAGGAACTAGATCAGAAACTACTCTCTGAAGAACTGGGGCCCTAAAGTTATTGCCAAGACCAGAAGGGAATTAAACCCTACGGCAATGCCCAGTCACTGCATAAATGGAGTGCATTGGAATGTGATGTCACAACATCATCAGCTGGAATATGGTGCCGGGGGAGGCAACCAACAGTCACTGTCATCTGACAGCAGATTGGTGGTCTGTGAAATGAAACCATTGGTCATGGTCTGGAAAACATAGGTGTCCCCGTCACAAAATTTCCCAGTACCATTGATATAAATGAGCACCTTGTTGGCCATCTCAACAACATTGACCAAGCAGGCTGAACTCTTCTCTTGCCTCTAAAAAGGGTACTTTCCAGAGTGCAGGGAAGGGATTGGTGCCTAGGAGGGCACAAACCCTTTTCACGTTGTGATTCAAATCAAGTCCAGATCAGCGATGATAGAAAGGCAATGCCCTGCAATGAATGCTGAAGGGCCCATGTAAAAGCTCTTGGTTGTCTCAGTCCAGTTCCTAGCGGGAAGGTTGCAGTTGGGCTCCTTTGTGGCCAGTCTCTTTACAGAGGCCGAGGTCCAAATGGGCCATGGAGAATGAGTGGATGCTGCTCACTCTCTTCCAACCTGAAATGACAGCTCTGTGCTTTCCCTGCAGTGGCTGTTGATGTTGCTAACACATTCAGCAGAGTAAAGGAGAGAAGGGCCTGGAAATGCTGGCGTGTGTTCTAAAGACATGGGGGAAAATTAAACCCTGGACTTGGGTCTTGGCAGATAAGGAGGCTCATTTCCAGCACATCTTGAGAGCAAAACAGCCTTGTGTAAATGCACCGTGCTGGAGGCTCCCCTAAGAGGGAAACAGGAGAGCTAAAAGTTTGAACTGCCTCCTTCACAGAACTGAATACCAGTTCAGATCCATTTCACATGCACAAATGAAGCGCGTGAATTGCTCCTGTGGGTCCTTCATGGTGCTAACTGCAGCAAGGCCGATTGCTTTGTTGTGCAGTTTTAAGTCTCAGGGCAAGTGAAGAGAAAATGAATCTTCTCCCGAACAGGCATATACCAGCGGCAAGAATAGCATACTGTTTCCAGTGCTCTGGCACTCAAACACAGCCACTAATCTTCTTGGCACCCATTTAATTTAAGTGAACTTGTTGAACAATCTAAAACGAGCTGATAATCTCTCACAGCAGCAGAATGATAAACACATGAATAAGAACACAAGATAGAGAGTGAATCAGGAAGCAGCAGGAGGTCTCTCCAGCTAGAAAATAATTTTATGAGCCCTAATCTCATAGTAAATGCCACAAACAATAGGAAAAATAATAATATTGCACTGGATATTTCAGGCCAGATCCCCTGCTGGTATAAATCAGCCAAGCTCCATTGAAGTCAATGGGCTATGGTGACTTTCACCAGTCAAAGATCTGATCTGCTTTAGTGAATTGGATATTAAACATCTCATTTTTATTATCACTGCTAAAAGGGAAGTGAAGGCATCATTCCTTCACAGAGGACAAGAAGATATTAGGGAAAGGTTGTATGCGGAACTGTGGGCAATGACTGAATGGTTCTGCAAGGGGCCACAGATATGTCTAAATTGTGCCTGTCCCTTTGTCTCTGTGCGTGGTTCTGCAAGGGGCCACAGATATGTCTAAATTGTGCCTGTCCCTTTGTCTCTGTGCGCGATCTTCTCTCTAACTCATTCATTAAATTCTGTGTTTGGTGCTGTCTGTTCAAATTCCATCTGTGTGCCATAAAATGGCATCGATCATATGAAGCAGATGTGTGTAAGTTGGCATAGCTCCACTCAAGTCAGTGCATCTGTGCCCATTTCTACCCGCAGAGGACTGGACCCTTTCTCTCTATGGAATACGATTCCTTAAGCATATGCTTTTCACGTGTCAGTCACTCTGATGTTGGTTGTTCAGTGAGAGGCAGCTGATTGCTCCAATCCTCCATTCAGCCATGGAGATAACATGTTGCAAGGAGCTGCCCATGTACCACTTACTTTCAGTTTTTGAAGCTGGTGCCTGTTGTTGGGGCTGCTAGTTCCAACTTAAGTCCTGCCAGTGAGAATCCAGGCTTCACTCTCTGCAGTTCAAGAGCCTTTTAGCCCAAGTGTTCATTCACCTTTTGGGTTGCTTCAGCAGCAGCACTTTTCATGTTTGAAAATCTCTGATCTAGTAGATTAGTGGGGATTATTTAGGGCTATTTCTGAAAGTGCTGATATTACCTCCAATACAGAAAGGAGATGAAAACTAGCCCTGGCCTTTTATGCATCTGTTCCAAACACAGCCTTTACCACATTCAAATGGAAATGCAGCTGGGGTCTGTCGGATGAGCTGGTGTCTAGATCCTGGAGGTGATAGTTGTAAAATCAAAACATGTGTCTGTGCATATGCGGGGTGTGTGTGTGTGTATAATGTGTATATATATGTGTGTAGACATATTTTTTATTATTATTTATTTATATTACTATAGACTCTAAGGGCCTTAGTCATGGACCGGAATCTCATTGTGCTCTAGGCATTGTACAAATACAGATCAAAAGACAGTTCCTGCCCCAGACCTTGCAATCCATAAGCATCTCCAACACACACACACACACACACACACACACACACACACACACACACACTACAATGCATATCACTGTACTGGGCCCTGGCTCAATGGCTGTGGCTTTCGTTTCCTTTCTTTTGATTCTTTCACTGACTTTAACCAGTCTCTCAGATCTGCAACAGCTCCCACCTGAGAGCAGAAGCTCAGCACAGTTCATGCCAGTTCAACCAGGGGTAAAAAAGCTACTTTCTGAGAGCAGCTCAGCAGGGTTTATACCAGCTCAGATAAGAGGAAGTGACACCCCTCTCAGGTCCAGCTTGCCACGGCTCCTCCCTGCTCATGCAGGAAGAAAGGCTCCCTTTTGTGCTACCCTTGTACCTCTGGCCTGGTTCAAGACAGGAGGGATACACGGTGAGCTGGATGCAGGACGAAGGAGCTGTCCATGCCTTGTAGGCAGTGTTGTTTGCCTGCCAGTTGGCAGATACCAAAAAGCAGCATCGACTTATTGCCTTACCCACCGGGCCTGTTACAGCAGCATAGAGAGCCAGACAATCCAACCATTTTGTTTATCAGCCCATGGGGGCTGGAAAACAATACCTCACGTAGCACACACTGTATGACCTTGTAGATATTTGCCTAATGTCTCTTTTGATCCAGCCCAGCCATGTAGCATCATTCAGCTCTTCAGGCTCTTTCTCAAGCCTCTAGGGCTCTGGCCTTGGAATTGGGCTATATAGTAATGCAATCGCATATGGATGTGAAAAAAAGCAGTTACCAGCGTGCAACTGCAAGAAACGAAGAGTCACCTGTGGGATATGCTGTAAGGCTGCTTTTTCCAATGCTCTGTTACTCTCTCACCAGCTCTGTTTTGTTCCTCTGACTAGCAAGGTGGTAGTGGCTGTGTCTTGAAGCACAGGTTACTGCTTTCAGGGCCAAGAGAACTCTTTCTTTTCGCTGGGAGAATGCACCTATTGCTACCACGGCACATGCAGATTGCACTAATCCGACAATTGTTATGATCCCTGTTTTATTATGGCATTTGAATGTCTTTGAAGTGCAAGCAAATGATGTGCAATTTCCTCCCACAGCTCTGTCAATGCATCTCAATCCTGTCCTGTAGCCGTTTCTACTATTTCTGTGCTGGGCTTGGGTGCTCTTCTCGGTCCTGACCCACAGCATACTCCGGTCTTGGGATCCCCAAACTCTTCCAATTCCCCACGACCCTGAACTGCATCATTCTGGTGACCACATCCTCTCTGAAGCAGAGGCTGCTGATCATGCCAATTGATGCAGTGAATTTTCCACAATCATTTGGGACCTGAGTGACTCCCACCAAATTCCTTTTTACATGCTTGGCTTGCAGAAGCTGAAACCACATGTCCCGAAGCAAAGACCTGTCAGACAGCACACTGCTTTGCCTGGCTCCACATTCCCTGTCCCGGTGAGTCAGGGAAATCTGGCAATAGGTTAATTACCTGGTGTCTGATAACAAGGTTATTACACAGGAGGTAACTTTTTTGTGTGTTTGAGTGGTGCAGTGTTTTCCTGTGGTGCAGAGGAAAGAGGTCTCTGTAGGGGGAGGTGGATGCTGAACTTGGCCAGGTTTCTTCACATAGGGGACTGATCTGAACTGGTAAGTGTCTCTGTGTGTTTAGGGACACTGGTTCCTTTTCCTTATTCTAGGCCTCTAGACACGTTCCACTTACAAACTCAGTCGGCCGAGTGGGCTCATTTAAGGAGCTGCTTCAGTGAGATTAAAAGGTATTTGTGGCCCAGTGTGAACAAGTGTAGCGAGTACCCGGAGTTCAAGCTTTAAATATGGAAAAGGACTGGCTTCAAATGCGGCTCATAAACCATGAAGGGTTATGCCATGGCCCATTGGAATGTCCAAGGTGCGTGGATACAAGCTGACCACGAGTGTGCCTGAGCTGGGTGCTGCAGGGCTTCATGGAGGAGGAAGTGCCTCCTGACTTTCAAGTGGGTAAGGTTTGGAAGCAGAAGGAGAAAGGTACCATCTTTTTGTTATGTGTGGACAGTGTCTAGCACAATGGACCCTGTTCCCTGGCTGTATTGTAACAATAATAGTAAAAGGAAGACGCTCATGAAATATGCTAGCAAGACCCCTCAGTCTGAAACAGCAGACTGGACCCATCTCTAAAGTTATGGATACTTAGTAACAGTCACTGGCAGTCTATGGTAATCAAAACTGGGGACCAGCATGCTGGGTTTTATTCTTGGTTCTGTGTGATCTTTGGCAAGTCCCTTGAATCCATGTACAACAGGTTACCCTGTGTCAGCCAGGGAGAATGAGACCTACTCTGCAAGGAGGCTGGGATGCTTAATTGGTTAATGTAGGGAAATTGGTCTGAGATCCTGAAATGAAGGGCACTATAGAGGAATGAGATTGTATTGTGATAAGCAAACGACACAAAGAGCTCAGATTATTTTTCCTCTTTCCTGACCACTCCTCCCCCTCAGCAATGTGGAGCTGATGCAAATCGTGCTATGGGTTGCATATTGGTGAAAGTGTTTGTAGCTTGATCATCGAGGGGAGATTGCAGCAAGAGGGTGCAGGGAGGTTGTCTTGCCAAAGCCGGGATCCCCAGCGCCTTATTCCCTTTGCTTCTCTCAAAAGGACTGAACATTTCCAAAGCAGTGTTAGAGTGCAACTATAATCCAGCTGCAACTCCCCAGCGGCTCAGGAACCTTGTGATGGCCTTGCCTATAACTGCCTTTGATTCAGCTATAAGTGGTTCAGGTGAGTCGTTCTGCTAATTAATGCCCTTGCCTTTGTAAATGAAGCCGCTCATTGAAGCTGGAGCCAAACAAATTGGTCCCTGGAGAAGGAAGAGATGGGTAGCAAAGTAGGTTGCATCAGACAAACAATGTCATCAAAACAGTTAAGACACTTCACTTCCCACAGCATGGGCTTTCTTGAAAGGAAATTGAAAACTAAAGAACCCCCGGAGACCAAGTGGATAATACACCTGTGTGTGTGGACCATTAGAACGGTGCCAGCAGCACCACTAGAGAGAAGGCTGTTTGGGCTTGTCTGCCGCGTGTTTGCTGTTCAACATCACTGCTATTTCAGAGCGTGTCACGCTGCAACTTGTCTTATAAGTTTTAGCCTAATTGGGCATTTGGGCAGAAGTGGGGCGTGAGGAATCAGTTGCAGCCTATGAAAACATTTGAAAATTACAGAGCTGCTCAAAAGCTTCCTTAGCTATTTAAAGGCTGCAGTGTTCAAAGAAATACACCCCCCCCCCCACACCTGCTCTGAAGCCTCGGAGTTAGAAGCTATGGACAGGATTTGATTTGTAACACTACGGAACCATCAGGTCTCTCTTGGGAAGCACAATCTGTTCAAACTCACCTTGTGTTTCTTAGCCCCAGACCTCAGGCGTTTTGCTTGATTTCTCAGATGAACTGAAAAATATGATGCTTAGTTCACTTGTTTCCAGTTTTGTTGCTGGGTTTTCAAACAGGGCTGGAGAGGAAGGATGGGCTTGCAGTTAAAGCACTGGAGGCTTCATGAAAGCAAGATTCAGTTCCTGGCTGTACTGCAGAATTGCTATATGTGCCTTCATACCTCAGCACCCCATCTGTAAAATGTGGATAATTACACTCCCTTTTTCCCCACCCTGTCTAGATTATTTAGATTGTAAGATCTTGGGAGCAGGGAATTGTCTCTTGTGTTGAGTTTGTACAGCCCCTAGCACAATGGGGCGATTTCAGCTGGATGCACTAGATGTTACTGTAGTACAAATAAATAATAATACTAAAGAACTCTACCTTGGAAGCAAGTGCAAAGATCTTCTTAGGAGGTGATGGCATGACATACCCTCTATGCTACCGGCTTTTGTGCTCCATCAGTTGGCAATGGGTTGCTCCTTGGTTGTATGAGCTGCCTTAGGATTTCCGTGCCCTGGGCCTCTGTGGATATGTGTTTCAGCCATGCAGGTATTTGAACTCTTTTTTTTTTAAAATTTGCATGGTTAAGTTTTGATGATCAGAACCCGCTTGACAGCACTGCATTCACAGCGATGCCTGTGCAACAGATCTTGTTTTGTTTGCCCAAACCACAAGTTAAGACACTGAGCGATGATTGGCATCTCCCCAAGGCATGTGGTTAAAGGGCAGGATTTTTCCTGGAAACTCTAAGGAAATCTGCATGTTGGTTTTGTCTCCAGGGATGCCTGCCTTTTCTCCTCCAAGGTCAGATTTTCCTGAATCCTCAGCTGTGGGGCCACCACAAACTGGCTTCTATTACATTTGCTTGCAGTGCAGCAGGCTTCCATTTCCCCCTATTATCTTAACTTGCAATATATATGCCAGTGTTAGGTAATAAAGCAAGTCCTCACTCACCTCTCCAGCACCCGAGTTCGTGCGGAGTTGGTATGGGGCACACAATTCTGTCAGAGACCAGACACCAATGCGTTGATCAACGGGCTCACACTATCCTTAGCTCTAAAAAGCGTTAGATTAAGTGTGGCCCCTTTATTAGGGGTGAGCATCAATATTTATACACAGAAGTAAACAAAGTGATTAACAAAAGATAATGGTCATGCATAATCAATCAAGATTTTACAGGAAAAGCAAGTTTAACAAGTAAATGCATAGAGATAAAGGCTAATGGCTACTTAATAAAGGGGGTGTCATGAGTAGTTTGCAGGTCAGTGCTTTGTTCGATAAAGGGTTCAGAAAGGATTATGCAGAGACGGCCAGTCTGGGTGTGTTTTGGCTCCCCAAAGTTCACCAAAAGTTTAGACCCAACATTCCTCCATTTGTAGCTTTGAGATAACTATTAATCAAAAAGCTACACCCTATTTTAAGATCTTAAGGGCCGCTTGGCAATTTTAGCCTGGGCCAATTCGAAGAGAGTAGGCTTTTAGCTGAAGTGGGAAAAGAATAAACTGACTTACATGAGTTTATGAGGGAGGGGACACACTGAATACAGCAACACAGTATTATAAGGACTACTATGGCCCCAACAACACCCACCAAGAGGTTTTTAACCCACCCAAGTCCGGGCAGCCAATTCCATAAGGCTCCCCACCAATTATAAGGTGGCTGGCCAGAGGAGTAGTTTTTAGCCATTTCCCTTAGGTGTTTGGTACGTTGAAAAGTGTCAGAGTAGGTGTCATTTACAAAAACACAGCATTTTTCATAAGCAGAAAATAAACTAAAAAAGCATAAAAAAAACATACAGTTGTCAGAATAAAGGGTCCTCTTATTTTTTTTTTTCGAGTCAATTTAAGTCGAATGTTTGAGAGAGGTAAGCTGGTCCACTGGTTGAAGGCAGTGTCCTCAGTGGTGACAAGAGCTGCTGGTCCGTCACTGTGGTCCACTACGGCTGGCTTGACGTGGGAGTGGTGGATCCAAGATTTGTGTTCTTCCAGGAACACTGCAGTTTGGGTTGTTAAAAGAACCTGGTGGGGTCCAGTAAACCTTGGCTGGAGGGTGTTGTCACGAACGAACTTTTTGGCCCAGACGAAGTCCCCTGGTTGGAACGGGTGGATTTGTTCCTCCAGCGGCACGGTCTGGGAAAACTGCGAGGCTTTCCAAAGGGTACGGAGGCGAGCCTGTAGGGAGAGAAACTGACACGCGGTTAAATGATCCCCTCCCAATAGTGAAACATCAGCACGTGGTAGCGCCCCGCCTTTGAAAGGGGGGTGTCCATAGAGCAGTTTAAAGGGGGATAATTCCAATGCGCGGGTTGGGCAAGTACGAAGGTGAAACAGGACCAAGGGAAGTACCTGAGGCCACTTTAATCCTGTTTCCTGACAGTATTTAGCCAATGTAAACTTAAGTTTCCTATTCATACGCTTAACTTTTCCGCTAGACTGGGGGTGGTAGGGTGTATGAAAGGAGTGTGAAATGCCCAGTTCTTGTTTTAAACGGCCAAGGACATGACCAGTAAAGTGAGGTCCGCGATCTGAGTTGAGCACAAGAGGGATGCCAAAACGGGGTACAATGTTTTTAAGGAGAATTTTTGCCACTGTGGCAGCAGTACAATTAGCAGTAGGAAAAGCTTTGACCCAGGAAGTTAGAGGGCAAACCAAAACAAGGAGGTGCTTTTTTTCAAAAGCCTTTGGCATATTTGCAAAGTTAATTTGAAGATGTTGAAATGGAGCAGCAGGCGGAGGTTTTTCACCCTTAATTTTGTTAAGAGGTGGAGCAGGTCCATTACGCTGACATGTGCTGCATGCTTTCACTAGTGATAGGCAATAGGGTTGAATGCCTGGAGCATACCAAAAGCGAGCGATGGTGTCCACGAGGGCGTGCGTGCCGTAGTGACCCCCTTTATTATGGTGCCAGCGAACTGCCACGCGGTATGTGGAGCGAGGGAGGCAGGCTCGGCCATCTGGCATAAGCCAGGTCCCTTTGACCAGAGTGGCCCCGAGGCTTTTTCACGATTGTAGTTTAGCAGCGGGTACTGGTACGGGGTGCGGTGGAGTAAAGGAGGAGGTTGCAATAGCCAATGTGGGCATGGCTAAAGGTAAGGTTGCAGCCTTCTTGGCGGAGGCGTCAGCCAGGGCATTTTCACGGGTAACGGGGCTACTATCTTTAGTATGGGCCCGGCAGTGAACTATAGCCAGGACAGAGGGTTTTTGGAGGGCGTCCAAAAGCTTGTGGATGAGGGGGAGGTGCTGAATGGGTTTACCGGCAGCTGTCTGGAAACCTTGAAACTTCCAGAGGTGGATATGACAATGCACAACTCCAAAAGCATATTTGCTATCAGTAAAAATGGTAACGGTCTTACCAGCGGCCAACTGGCAAGCTCGGGCCAGGGCATAGAGTTCAGCGGCTTGGGCTCCCCAGTTGCCTGGCAGTGAGGCGGCCTCTTGAATGTTCCATTCAGAGGTGACAGCATAACCAGTGAAACGCTTGCCATCAACATAGAAGGAGCTTCCGTTCGAGAAGAGGATGCAATCGAGGTTGTCCAGTGGCACGTTAAACAGGTTGTCTTTTATTTGTAAGATGCTGTAAACTACTTTCACACAGTTGTGCTGATCCTGGAGGACTGGCAGGTCAGGAAGCAAGGTAGCTGGATTAAGGGGTTCACACCTTTTAAAAATTAGGTTAGTGTTTTTTAAGAGTTCGGCCTCTAGCTGTTGCTGACGATGGGCCGAAAAGACTTGGGTTGTGCCCCTACGCAGAAGGGCTGACAAGGCATGAGAGGTCCAAACCATGGTAAAATGACCCAGGGTTAGGCTCTTTGCCTTTGTGATCAGCAGGGCAGCTGCTGCCAGAGTTCGGGTGCAGGATGGGGTTCCCTGAGCGACAGGGTCGATTTGCTGAGAGTAAAAAGCAAGCGGGAAATGGTGGGGCCCGCTCAGCTGGGTAAGGACACCACTAGCAATTCCGCCCCTCTCGTGGACAAAAAGGTGAAAGGGTTTGCTGTAATTGGGGGGGCGGAGAGACATGGAGGAGGCCACACTGTCCTTGAGTAACTGAAAGGCTTGAATAGTGTCCGGGGACCACTGCAAAGGGTTAGGAGCAAGGTTAGCAGTGAGTCGGTGGAGCGGTTTGCTTAACTCCCCGCAGGACGGCAACCAGGGGCGACAGAAGCCAATTAATTTTAAGAAACCTTGAAGTTGTTTCTTGGTGTTCGGTAGAGGGCAGTTTTGAATAGTTTTTATGCGGGCTGGGTCCATCTGTCTTCCCTCTGGGGTTAACAGGAAGCCCAGATATCGGACCTTCTGTGAGACCCACTGAATCTTTTTAGGGTCTACCTTGTGGCCTCTGGTGTGTAGGTATAATAAAAGTGCCTTACCATCGATGCGGAGGGCAGCTTTTTCGCGATTACCTAATAGGATGTTATTTACGTATAGGACCAATGTGGATCCCTGCGGACTGGTGAAACCTTCCAAGTCGTGGCGGAGGCACTGGCTGAAAATCGTGGGGCTGTCTCTGTAGCCTTGAGGAAGTCGTTGCCAGACATAACTTTGTCCCTTCCAGGTGAAACCAAAGAGATACTGAGAGTCTGGGTGCACAGGAATGCTGAAAAAAGCTGATTTTAAGTTAATAACAGTGAACCACTCAGCATTCCAGGGGATTTGGCTGATGATAATAGCTGGGTCAGGAACTACTGCATGAAGAGGGACCACATACTGATTAACAACTTGTAGATTCTGTACAAAGCGCCAACGAACAGGGTCTCCGTCCTTTTTAGGAGGCTTTTTGACAGGCAGTATAGGGGTGTTACAGGGAGTGCGCTGAGGGCGGACTAGCTTTTGTGCAATGAATCCCTTGATAATGGGGCGGATGCCCTCCTGGGCTTCCAGCGACAGGGGGTATTGAGGGACTGACGGGGGGGTTAAGGAAGGCTTCACTTGAATCCTTACGGGCTCTGCCGAAAGGAGCAGGCCAACATTAGTGTCAGAAATTCCCCAGAGGGTTGAAGGCAAGTCAGTGAGGTCAGGGGAGAGAGAGGGGGGTGTTTCCCAATTACCCTGAGTAGGGGCCGAATTTCCTAACACTGTCATCAATAATCCTACCCCTTCAGGAGTGCAGGTTAAAGTAGCCTCAAGCTTACAGAGTAAATTCCGGCCCATTAAAGGGATTGGACAAGCTGGGGAAAAAAGAAAACGGTGAGGAAAACATTTATCAGCATAAATAACATTCAAAGGCAAAGTGAGTTCCAGAGACTGTGGGTTGCCCTCCACCCCAGTCGCAGTTTTAACCTCAGAGGATAGCCAGGGAGAGGGGGCATGATTTAAAAGAGAGAAAGTAGCCCCAGTATTAATGAGGAAAGAGACAGGCAGTCCCTGGACTGAAAGGGTTAAACGAGGCTCTTTGCTGGGAGGGGAGAAAGTGAGAAAGGAGCCGGCTAAAGACATTAAGGAAATAAGACCATTACATTGTTTGTCTTCGCCCCCGGGGTACCGTCATTGAGGAGGCTGAGTTTGCTGCGGCTGCTGCTGTTTCCCGTAGTTGATTCAGGCCTGGGGAATGGGCTGAGCTGGTGGTGCACCTGTAAAGGCATCTCTTTAACTATACTTTTATTACTTGCAAGAGATTTGACGGGGACATCCTCTGGGCTATCCTCAGGGGGGGGGCATGCACCCTGCTGTATCTGTTTGGACATTAGCCTAGTAACTACTCCTCCCGAGGTTTGCCCCTTCATTTCCTCCTTATCCTTCTGCAGAAATTCCAATTTGGGATTCTGCAGATTCCCCTCTGCTACATGGAGAGAGTCCCCCTGCGGAGGAATAGGGGCAGGTGCAGAGGGGACCAGCTGACGAGTCAAAACACGCCGTGGTCTACACCCTTTATTGAAATAACCTGGAGGGGGTTTACTCTCGGGAGAGTACCTGACTGCCATAATTTTTAAAGATTTCCACAGCTCTGCTGCTGTGTCCCAACAAAACCAGTAACATAACTGTCCCGGATGGTCTTTTTCGATCTGGCTCTTTACTCCTTTTAAGGCAGCCTGTTCGAAAGAGCCATACGAAGGCCACCTCATTTCCGGGTCGGCCAATACCGCGGTATACCCAGTCCAATTTCTTACACATAGTGTGTACAACTTTTTTCTAGACATTCCTGTCTGTACTGGGAGTTTCCCTTTATTCCATAACTTATTTACAATCCCCAACGGACTCTCAAGAGGCACGCTAGTCCCTTGACCCATGGTGTCTGACAGGAGCCCTCCAACTGGCGTTTACCCTGCTGTCCAATACACGACCCCTCAATATTGAATTGGCTGGGAGAAATCTCCTGTGGCGCCTTGCCAATTCATATATGAGTGGTCTGACCACTGGACAGAGGTACCGCACCAGAAGGAATCCCGGACGAGCCCCCAAATTGTTAGGTAATAAAGCAAGTCCTCACTCACCTCTCCAGCACCCGAGTTCGTGCGGAGTTGGTATGGGGCACACAATTCTGTCAGAGACCAGACACCAATGCGTTAATCAACGGGCTCACACTATCCTTAGCTCTAAAAAGCGTTAGATTAAGTGTGGCCCCTTTATTAGGGGTGAGCATCAATATTTATACACAGAAGTAAACAAAGTGATTAACAAAAGATAATGGTCATGCATAATCAATCAAGATTTTACAGAAAAAGCAAGTTTAACAAGTAAATGCATAGAGATAAAGGCTAATGGCTACTTAATAAAGGGGGTGTCATGAGTAGTTTGCAGGTCAGTGCTTTGTTCGATAAAGGGTTCAGAAAGGATTATGCAGAGACGGCCAGTCTGGGTGTGTTTTGGCTCCCCAAAGTTCACCAAAAGTTTAGACCCAACACCAGTATCCTTTCATTCTCGGAAACGTTTCCCTAAATGCTCAGAGGAGCCTATGTTGATACTTTGCGATGCGTACACAACTCTGCATTCTATTTCTCTTCGCTAGCTCACTAGTTTGGGGCCCATGACCTTAAGCATAACCATAATGTGGGCTTGTGCCTGCAGAGAGGGAGTCTTAAGTGAGAAGTTCCCAAACTGTGGTCTGCAGAGCACTGGTGGCTCTGCCTCCTCCTTCGGCTGCTAAATTGCATTGAAAGAACACTAAATACTTCCATAATGTTACCTTCCCCTTGAGGTAACTGCATAGGCTGCCACAAGGATGTTGCAAGATGGTGAATGGGAAGGGAAGTGAGGCCAGGTGACCATGAGTGGAAAGGGAGATGGCCTCTAATACACAATCTCCATGGCCCACACTATAGAAGAGTTTTTGAGAACCCCTGGTTTGTAAGGTTGCCTCTTTATAACCCTGTGGTTTACATTCCCCCAGCTTAGTTCCTCTGCTTTGTGAGGAGACTATTCACCAGCGAGGTGTCATACCGGTAACACCGGGTGGGTGGCATCCTTTCCCCTGAATTGCTATCAAAGCCTGGTGCTAGATGATGCTGTGCTGTTGGAGGCACCACTTTTCACATGACATGCAAAACCGAAGTCTAAAATATCTGTGGACATTAAAGATGCTACAGCAGCCTTTTGGGGCAGGGGGAGTCTGGGCATGAGCACGGTTGTTTTGTGCAAATTCCAACATGGGAAATTACTTTCCACTTCCTTACATTCCTCCTTTGGTTTTAGTTGGGTCCATACTTTCCTTCACTTTCTGTAGCGCTGCTGCTGCGACTTGCTGCCTTTCGGGGTGAGTGGCTCAATTCCTAGATATCTCTTTATTAAAGTTCTGTGCAATGCTTTGAGATCTCAGATGAAAGTTGCTACCAGAGTGCAAAGTGTTGCTATCCCTTTTAGTAAATTCAATTCAGTCACCCCCGTGCTCATTCAATACCGTTCTGTGCAAAAACTACCCAGCATGTCCATTTTGTGCTCCCAGTGGAAATCGAAAGGATAACAGTCCTGTCATGAGGTCCTGTGTCTTGACAGTGGCTGCAGTGGGTCTCTCCCTTCAGGCCCTGTCAGCCACAAGAGATGATGCCACTCAGATGCGGAAAATAAAAGCATCAGGAGGGAACTGGTTTGTCAACAGCAAGCCCTGCAGTGTCCCAGATCAGTAAGAAGGAGAATTGTATGCGGATGAAATGGAAAATTCTAAAGGACATTATCAAATCTCTTTCTGGCCTAAGGGTTTGCAGATGAAGGCCTGATTCTTTGAGTGCTTACCCCAGCTCATCTCTCGTGATGTTAGCAGAATAGCTCTTGGTTTGGACTGTCGTAAGCAAGGGCTGAAATCAGGTCTTGTAAAATTGCCTGCTGTCGAGATGAGACGGGATTTGCCATTGTAAAGCTAGCTCCTGTGAAACATGTCCGGTCACTACCTCAGTGCTTTATGCCCTCGCAGTCAGTACGATAAAAAAGTGGGTCTCTGGCGGGGAGGAATGTCAGGTTTCATTTGACAGAATCAAAGGCTGAGCACCTGGGGAATGTGCAGAGACTCGGCCAAGCGGCTCCCATTTACATGAGCGGGAGGCAAATGGCATAAAGCCCAGCACAGTGAGCTGAGTCTGTATACACTGTCCCTTCATCTTTAAACTAAAACTGTGTGCTCACGAGCAAACCCAAAACTTCTAACCCAGCTACAGTAACATTCAGTAAATTACAGCCTGGGCTGTAAGCAGAAGGCAGTACTGAATCTATTTCCCAGAGCGACGTTCTGCTATTTAAAGCAAAACAGAATAATGCACCCTCCTCAGATGCAGCAATGGGCTGGTAGGACAGGCGAGTGATGAATCTCTTGGCAGATGTTAGAGCCACTATCCTGGAGTCCCTGACCAACCAGAGGGTGAGAGTCCTGTGCATGTAGCATGCTAAGCCCTAAGGAGGGGGAATGACTTGCTGTGTCCAGCTGAAGGACCAGCATCAGAAGGATACAGAGCTGGAAGGAGTCATGCCCAGTGCAACACTCGCTGGTCAGAGGTGGGGTAGGGATAGAGGGTTGTTGGGAGGCAGAATCTCAGAGTGGGGGCAATGCCAGGGGAAGGTGAGGAGGGATAGAGGAAGAGCCTTAAAAAGCACCCACTGTCTCTGAGCTGGCTTATCAAGTCTCGGTATGGGAATCACGAACGGGAGTCGGTGAGTATGATGCATTAGCTGAGATGGGGTGAATTATCAGCATTCTGTGTTGACACTACCTGTGGCTAATTACTGTTAATAAATTCATGCTGTGGAAATCAGCAGCTTAATTTATGCCCAAATTAAGGCACATTGTTTCTGTTGTTTTAACTCAGCTGCCTCATGTATAAACACAAGACTTATCTACCGTAAATAGACATGATCAGCTTTCTGCTGACACTCAGAAGCACAGCCCTTGCTGAGCTTTTACTTGGGGAAGTCGCAGCCTCACCCGTACCTCAGTTTCCCCATCTGTAAAATGGGGATAATCATACTCACCTCCTTTGTAAAGTGTTTTGAGATCTACTCGGTGTTCAGAGCTGTGCTGATTTACTTTCTGTCTGGGGCACTGGAACTGGCTGATTCACTTTACAAGGCACCTCACCCAGTGGGTTAAACACCCTCTCAACATGCATAAGTCTTCTACGCAGCTATTTTAAGATATTCATTAGGGACTGGATCCAAAGTGCATTGTGAATCTTTCCATTGACATCACTGGGCTTTGACCTCAGGCCCTAGAATAAAATTCTCTCTTGTGGTGGTGGTGGTAGGGAAATGCATATTTGAACAAAATCCAAACACTTGCTTCTTTAATTTTTGGTTGGAGAGAAAAAAGAGAGCAAATTTTCATTTCACTGTGAAAATTGAGAATTTCCCTAGGGAAGAAGTTCCCGGAAAAAAAATTGAGGTGGGGAGAGGAAGAGAGAGAGAGAGAGAGAGAGAGAAGCTGCATTTGCCAAACCATCCAGGCTCTTCCCATGGGCAGACTCACGAGAGTTCATGCACAGTTCATTCTTTGCATGTGGTTGCTTGTGAAAGGAGGCTCTGATTCTGTCACTCAGCTCCAGCGTTCTGTCTTACCTTGGAAATAAGGTAAGTATTCCATGAAACTGACTGTTCCTTTCACGTTCAGAGGACACTAGAACTCAGAGGGTCTGGATGCTATACAAACACATGCTCTATTTCTAGCCCTAAGTTTTCAAACATCATGGCATGCCCCCCAAAACCACAAGATTGGCTTAAAAATATAAAATAGATGTTGGGGCCTTTTGATTTGCCTTCTGCTGTTGGAGCCTTTAGGATTCATGTTTTCATGCTTTCTTTGCAACCATGAGGGCTAGACACTTCTTAAAAAAGAAAGCGGAGATTCTCGGCTGGTCACCTGACTCCAGGAGCTGGGGCTTATAGAAAAAACACTGAATGTTTGCAGTGTTGCACAGTCCCTGCCTCAAAGAACTCATGACTGGAGAGATTGTAACCTAGTTCTAAGGGGCCATGTGGGGTAGGAATGGGGCAGAAGAACATAGCTATGTGCATCCTGCTGGATCCCAAGTGAAGGCACGCAGTGGAGACATGAAGCAAGCTCTGTGGGCAGTGAGGAGAGGATATTATCATCCTCTGTTACCAGGTGTGTAGGAAAGAAGAGGGAGCTGGTGGGAGTGGAGCTATGACTCTGCCCATTATGTGCCTGGCAATGGGCTGATATAGCCCATCTTGTTGGGTAACACAGGAGATCAGTGGGGACGGTGATTTGAAGGGATGTCTCTGGGGGAAGGTGCTAAGATTGTTCACTGGTTCTTCTTCCTGCTGTCCTCTCCTCAACATTTCAAACAATCTTAGTGTCTTTTCCTGCACCTCCTCTCCTCTCCTCTGTCTCCCAGAGTGGATGGCGTGCAGGGCAGGGCCTGACTGCTTGTGTGTGACTGTACAGCCAGTTATGGTCACTTATCAAACAATAAATAACACTCAAAGCTCCAGTAGAAACATCTTGCTCTATTATACCAAATTTCTCGGTTCAGAAGTGTGAGGCATACATTTTAATATGACTGACATGTGCTGTTTCTGAAGTGCATGACTGAATTTTCTTTCTGAACTACTGGCTCAGAAAACTTATTGGAAGCTACAGTGGGAAAGAAATGTTTGATCCACAAAATAAAAGGGTCAATGTGTGACCCACTTTGAGATCACTTTTCCCTTTTAAGGATCAGCTTTCTTACTATAATGATACATCATCCTGAGGTTGGTAGCAAGAAACAGCACTGGGTTTGTCTAAGGGTTGCTGGTGCCAGCAGAGCAGGATTAGTAAAGTCCACCGTGCTGATGCAAACAGGGGAAAGTAACAAGTGTCCCATTAACGCCCATGGAACAGAATGATCCTGTCATGGAATAAGAGTGTTATGCTGTTGCATAGGCAATTAAGCAGTTAAAGCCCAATTTAACTGAAAATTTAGAGTCTTGACAGACCATTCTCCATTGGTGTGGCTATATCAGAACAAAGGTCCCTTTCCAAACTGCTATGTTGGAGCATCACTGTCCAAAAATATGACATGGGAACTGCATATTAAAGGAAGAGAAAATACAGTGGTAGACAGGAAAGAGGTCATGGTCCACTGCCTACCAATCAACCAATGGCTGACCCTACTGCCTATTGCTATAGGGGAGGTTTGACCCATGAACCTCTCAGTCTCAACACGCAAGGGGGTTAAAGGAATGTCCTGATTCTGGTATGTATGTTCTGATTCACCTAAGAACGTCATGCAAGGTGTTAAATGAAAGCTGGGGTCACAGTGGTCACTAATATCATTGTGAACTGTACGTATAGATCCTATGTCAGGAGTTACTGGTGTACACTGGAAATGGATTTTAAAGTCCATACGAGGGTAGAGTTGACAAACCGCTTTTTGGTCAGACAATCCTGAATCTTTGATAAGAAACGTACGATTGTTTTCACTATCATTCTGTTGCAGTCCTGCGGTATTAAGCTAGGTGCTGACCCTGAGTTGAATCAAACAAGCTGGTGTATACGCTGTTCCATTAGGGACAGCAGACCTGGCATTTCTGTAGTAGTGGGTAAAGGGCTGGGCACTACAAGGGAATGCTTCAAAGGGGCTCAGGGTCTGAGATGCACCTATTGTTAATCTGCAAGGCCAAGGAAGGGATGGCTTAGCCCGGAGGTGATTATTTGGGTGGCTGGCAGGCTAGTGGCACGAAGAAGCTGACATCCAGTTCAGCACAAGCAAGCCTTGCTCTCACTGGAGGCACAAGGGTAACAAGATGTCTCATAGTCCTGGGTACCCTGAGAACATCACAACATGGAAACCCAGCTGAACAATATTTACCCTGGCTGTGTGCCTATTTCCAAACAGCCAGGAGCCACCTGAAGGAACAACAGCTGGATTCAGCTAATGGAAGCAACATCATGAGGGAAACCTCTGAATTTGACTGGGCATTTGTAGATTTTGATTGCATGCAGAATCGCACTGTTTTCCACCTAAACTGGGGACCAGACCCTGATTATTGCTCTGCTGTAAAGCTTCCTTAACTGCCTGGTACATCACCTCTTTCACTACCCTTCATCCCAGCCCCTGGGACACATCTGGAGAAAATGAGGGACCTGGCCAGGACATCCCTACATCTTCGTCTTCAATGAGCAGAAATGGATCCTTGGTGCTGTGTGCTCCTGGGCAGAACTTAGTGAAGCCTTGAGGCTGCTCTAACTTTCCCCAGGTCCCAAATCACATCTCATTTGTTCCCTTTATACTGGTGTCATGATGGTAACTTTCAAAGATACTGTTGACCTCCAACTGATCCTTATCCTGTGCCAAGCACAGCTCTGCTATAGGAGAAGATCTACGCTTCAGCATTTTTAATGTGCCCATCACTGTAACAACTAGCAAATGGTTTATGCACCTTTGTTCTGGGAATGTGACAAAAGTCAGCAAAGGGTAAAACAATACATTTTGCTGCAGGTTGGCATTTTCCCTCCATTTACTTGAGGTATGTAGTGACAAAATGGCAGGTTCCCCTCTGCAGAACCCTTCATCAGGTTTTCCTAAAGCTGGTGATAATTCGAAATTAAGTGAAAACAGAGTCTCATGGTTTTTTTTTTTTAGCCCACAAGAAAAATATCATATTTATGGGTTGGTTTTGGCAGCTGTGAAAATTTCTGGCACAGGCATGGATCGTTCAGTTCAGAATCAAGAGAACTCCCCGCACATTTTAAATCAACCTGGGCTAGTTCTCTGACATGGAGCTTTAAGTGACCCCCTGTTTTGTTTCACTTCTATGGTGATGATATCACTTCACTGCCCAATCCTTGTACTGCCCAAGTGGTTACCTCATGTTAGCAGAGTTTACACCGATCAGACACTATTAGTGATTTAATTCTCAAGATCAGTGAATTTATTCCACTAGTGGAGACTAGAGTCATTTGCTGCAGCCGGCTTTATGATGTTTCTCTTTCTGCAGAGTGGAGCTATCATCAGCAATGCAAATTGCTGATTAAGATGATGGCCTTCCTCACAACAGATGTATTTTATATGCTGCAGCAGCTCAATAATGCAATAATTAATGCCTCATAATTAGCCTATTTGATTGTATTAGTCTGTCTGTTTTATGCTTGTGACTGCTTGAAAAATGTGCAGTGGCTCTCTCATACTGTACAGATGGTTGGATTCTGCTGGGAAGCGTGAGACAAACTGGGTTTAGTCAACCTGCATGAGCAGAGCAGGAGCTCAGAAAAGATGAGGGATCCTCTCTTGCCCATTGATGGATAGTGAGGGGTCATGCAGACTGGTATCACTCCATTCAACACTCAACTGGCTTAGGTAATATGAGGACTTTGCAGTGTTCTCTTGTGATGCCTGGCTAGAAAGAGTTAAACATCCTGCAAAATAAATAACCCTCAAAAGACTTGTGGGGAGATAATGTTTGTGGTTTTGTGTATTTACATATGTATGAGTAGGATCCACAATGTAATCAACAGTCCCTGTCTATGCTGTATTCTGATAACACTTAAATGAATTGTAAACACAGGATATCTCGGTATTCATCTCTTTGAAATGTTCTGTGACTAGTGGAGGAACAAGCAAATGGCATTATGTTAATTCATATAGCTAATGGACCTCCTTTAAAGTCATCCTAATTACCTTTTGTTCCCTGAGGGAATCCCAACTTGTCAAAAGACATGAAATTGTATACAAGATCCTTGGATCCTGAATTCTGTCATCTCAGATCTGCTTAACCTTCATCAGGGGAAGTTTGAGTCACAAGGCTGAGGTCCCAGTTATGACGTGAATATGAGATTTGGATAGTGGACTGTGAGCTGTGAACTGAATTCTAGAGGAACTCTTTGCAACTACAAAGCTCACCATCTCTGCTGTGAATCTGCACCTCAATGAATAGAACTCATGTCTGTATGTATATTGATCTTTAAACCATACTCCCTCTCTTTTGTTTTTTAATACATTTGAGTTTAGTTAATAAGAATTGGCTGTAGCATGTATTTGAGTAAGATCTGAAACATTCATTAACCTGGGAGGCAATGTGTCTGATCCTTTGGGACTGGTAGAACCTTTTCTTCTATATGATGAAATAAGGTTTACAAAAATGTTAATCATATTTGACATGGGTCCTGGATGGAGGCCTGAGGCTGGATCACTTTAAGGGAACTGGTTTCAGCGTGGTAGCTGTGTTAGTTTGTATCAGCAAAAAGAACGAGTCCTTGGTGCCACAAGTACTCCTCCCTCCTTTTTTAAGGGAACTGTGTTGTTTGGACTCCCGAGTAACCAGTAAGGTAAATAAGAAGCTGTTTTATCCTGGGTTGGTGAATCTAAGTATTGGACTATCCACCAGCTTTTGGGGGTTTGGCTGGCCTGTTCTTTGCAGTTCACCCTAATTGAGTGACCACAGCTGGTCCCCACTGGGACCCCAGTCACAGTGGCATAGTCATGCTTGGATACACATGACCGCAGGTTAACTGGGTTTTTAGATCAGAACCACACGCTTGTCAAAATTTAGTTTTTATATTGGAGAGTTTAAGGGTTAAAAACCAGTTACAGCGAGTGACCCATGATCAAGATCCTGACAGAAAAAGCCTGGAAGAATTGTGCTGACAGAGAGGGTTATATTTTAAGCAAAAGGCCCCAGAGCAGGAACTGAAAAATCTGTTAATTGCCAGTGATAAGGAAGCAGACCCAGCGAAAATGCTTGCAGTTTGTAACCAGCAGCTAGCACTTGAACAAAAGCAAAAAATAGCCATTAGGGAAGGAGAAGCTGCTGAAAGAGAAGGCTTGTGTTTTGAATATGAACAAAAAATGGCATATATTCACTGCAGGAACTAGAACCTAAGGCAAAAGTGGACAGACTTAAGCTCCAACTCAAAAGACTAAAGGAACAACAGGAACTGTCTCATGCTGAAAAACCAGTTCCTCTCAACACAGATGGAGATAGAATCTATCCAGTTTGTAACAATATTGGCATGTTGTTTAAGCAGTTGTCTGTGTGTAACCACATTTACCCCAACACTGCCACCTTTTATGTAAATGCTTTTACCGTGAGCTCAGGTGAGGGTAACCCCTTAACTTGTGCAGAGAATGTAACAGTCAACGGTAAAAACTGTTTAGAGCAAATTACAGCTTCTAAGATCACTGTTGTTAAAACAGATTTTGTCAAAGAGGAAGATGATTTACCAGATCAGAGTGTGAATATTGTAATCCTCTCTGAGTTTAGTGAACGTGTGGCTTTAGCCAGAATCCGTCTTGACTGGAATGGTGTTAAACATGAAGTTATCGCTGGTGTAAGGAAGTTATTGCCTAAGGATCTTTTGATTGGAGATGATATTAACACTTTGTTCAGTCAAATTGCTGACATAAACCCATGACAGGGAAGAACTAGTTCTGAACCTGTGTCTACTAGGGGCAAGGATTTGCCTGTGGAGGGTTTCTCCAAATGTTTGTATGAGGAAGATAGCCGTTTATCTGTGCAAAGAAGCAGTACACATGTGGAAAAATCAATCTGCCCAATTGATTCGGGGAGTGAAGGGGAAACACGTTTCCATTTAATGCTGAAAACAGAGACACACCCAGGCTGATATGAGCTACAAACACTCCTGTCCTTCGGAGAGTTTTTTGAATCGGGCACTGAACTGCATGGATCTTCAGTTGAAAGTGTCCACCCCCCTCAGATCCCTCATATCACACTTGAACTCCCACCCCATCCCTAATAGAATTCCAAGACTCCCTGCTTGCATCTCAGATGCCCTCTGGGAGCACTGGACATCCCAGGGTACAGGTGGTAATTTTTTCCTATCAATGAAATGATAAACAGCCCCATGCTTATTTCATCCTTGCTCTGAAATTCAATCTTTCAGCTTAGAACTGTGGCCTGAAGTCTGTGCCAGGAAATGTCTGTATGTCATTACAAACCCTGTCACTTAAAAAGCTAGCCAGCACCCTTGACAGCACCACTATTCTCCAAAGTCTGGTCCAATAAGATTAAAGGGACTTGTGGATTCTTGCAAACCACAGGGGATATTTTCTCCCAATGGGGACCAAGTGTTTGAACAATTTCTGCTACAGTGTCTTCAGATTCTAGGAGCGCTCTAGTGCTAATCATTGGTGAGACTTCGCCATTACTCTCCTGGGATCAGATGCTCACTGGCGTGGCAGTTTCTTAAAGTGAAATCTTTGTGTGATAGCAGTTCCAGAGATGCAAGATTGCTTCAGTGCAGCCATTTGTGTAAATAACGTGGGCAGCCCATTCACTGGAAAATGAATTCTATCTGATTGGTTTGAATAATAGACAGAGAGTGATCAAATCCCATCCTTAGCAAATCAGGTCCATGCCTCTTCTGGCCGGTAAAAGCCAGTTCCTGCCATCTGTTTCCCTTGCTCAGGGAAACAAACCTGTCATCCTCCCTGAAAGATGCAAAAGTATGCTGCATCCTCAGCCATCATTGGCTGCAGAAAATTTTCCAGCTCTGACCCCAGCTCTACCCTTGCTTTCCTAGGCAAAGACATTAAGGAAGAACTCTCTGTAGTTAGACAGTGCATATACTCCTCAAACAGCCTCAAAACTTATGACTGATTTAGAAGGCTTTGTTTTAAGCAGGCAATTTTACTATCCTCAAATGATGACGCATTTTATTAAATATTTGACTTTTATCAGTTGTGTTTATTGAACCAACTGGCTAGATGAAAGAGAAGATCTTGTTTTATGGCAGTAGTAGAGTATTTAAGGTGGGCTCCTTCATGGGGAGTTAGAATGGCATTCCTGAGGTCCTATAGTTCTAGGGAGTGTAAAACTTGTCTTGAGAAATATAACAGCCAGATTCTCACGTGGTGTCAATCAGCATAGCCAGGGCATACCAGCCCGGCACGTGCAGAAATTTTAAACATTTCTGAAATGCCACAAAATGGCATTGCCAAAGGCAAGTATCATGACATCTAATTCCAGCGAGGCAGCTGGCTATGTTAGCACTGCCTGCTATTTGTGGAGGGAAAGGGGCTGCTGCTGCCTGGGAATGCAGCACCCAAGGATGTCTGAAGAGTTGGTAGCAAGCGATGTTGTTTTGCAGCAAGACCAATTGTTCAAGTAAAGACATTCCATCTCTGTCAGTTGAGCCTGCCGGCTGTAACAAGCCTGGCTGGCAGCAGAGTGAGAGAGACAAATTGAGAGCTGGTTTTCTGGAGGGAGAAAGATGAGGAGGGATGGGAGCACAGAGATGGGTCTGGGGGTTAGGAGTCCAATAAATTCTCCCCACTGGTAGAGAGAGTGAAAAATCTTGTCTATGCAGGTTCAAGAGAGGCACAATGTTTTTTTTCCAATCCCTTTTGAAAACCAAAAGCGAATTCTGTTCAGTGTTGAGAGAGAGCCTGGGTCATATTCCCAGGGTCACAGAAATAGCCTCCCTACGTCAAATCTGTAACCACAAAAGCATAAAGGGATGGAGAAGGAAGAACCACGCTTTGGGAGGGACCATCTTTTCATGATGTTTCTACAGCTTTCAGCACAATGGGGTTCCAATCCCTGGTTAGGGCCTCTATGATCATTTTATGCATCACCAGCATTTATGAAAGTGAAGGGCCGAGGATTAACAGGTGGTAAAAGTTAGACAAAGACTGAGATTTTTCAGCAGCATCACCTCACATCTTCCCACCCCTTCCTGCTTTCCCAGCACAATATTGCTGTTTCCTTGCATCTTTCTACCTCCTTCTAAAGCCACATGGCTATATTTCTGGATTACCAGCAAGAGCTGTATCCAGAGTTCTCATTGCTTCATTGGAAACTCTACAGTCCAGAGAGAGAACTCTGCAAGGGAAGACCCAGAGCAGAACCAAGAAGGGCCCAACTCTCCATGATTGTCCATTCAAAGGCTGTTCCTCTGACCCTGACTGGAAGGTACATTCAGTGCCTTCACCATGGTATTTATAGCACATTAGCTCAGTTTACATTCTCTGGGCCTAAGTAACCTATGCTACTGGTCCTTTGATAGCTGGTACACCAAACCAATTACTGCTTATACTGTATCTTCTTGATCTCTCTTTCAGGCCCCCAAAGCAACTGATATATATTTTTTTATTGTCTGAGGTAAACTCCATCCCAGAGCTGAACATCCTGAACTCATCACTTTTTCTGGTCCATCAGTTTCAGTGTTTCCTTAGTCTGGAAATGACATCCTAACATTTACACCTACACTTAGTGTCTACGCTGATGAATTCCCCGGTGATATTGGTCAGTTCATCACAGATGACAGCTCTGTCGATCGAGTGCAGGCATCAGTCAACACTGGACAAAAGTTGTTTGAAGCTCTGGGCCCTCTGGTTCACAGCTTGAGGTCTGCACAGAGGATGAGCTGAGTAGTTTTACTTTCTTTGGAAGTGATCTTGTACTGGCTGCAGCTTTCATTGGTTTGTGTGGAATCCTAACAGCGCAGGGTTTCTCTGCCGGTGCTGTGCAGTGTTAGCCCAGCTCACAACTCAAACACACCAGTCAAAGAAAGGAATTGTCAGGGATTTTTGGTGTTTTGGAGGGTGACAGACTTTTCTCCTCAATTCTTCTCGCTATGCCATGTTACTGGTGACGTCCAAATCAAGTCCAAAATGCCCTGTGTCCCTTAACTCTTTCTTTTGCAAACTTACACTGAGAATGGGATCATTATAACCACAAATGTGACATTATGAATCTTTGTTCATTCAGGGCCTGTGCCAAACTCATTGATGTCAATGGGAGTCATTCCATGGACTTTGGATCAGACCCTCAGTCAAAAGTTAATACCAAGTGCATCCCAAATAGGACTGGAGGGTGCTTGCTGCACCACTGCACCTACATAACCTTACGCCACTGTGAGTCTGTTACTACCACCTCCTTTTCCATGAGTTCAATTCTATTCTTGCCCATCTGAATTAGTGCATTGCCAATCACTTGTGCATTTGCTTCTCCTGGCCTGGCTTGCTAACTCTGTGAAACCCAGGAATTGCTCTCACACAACAAAACTCCCCTTTATCTTGAGATGAAGCATCTTTGCCAGCTCGGCCACTCATTGCCAGAAAACGTCAGCTGATTGACGAGCAATTACCGTGAAACAAAGAGATGAGTCAATTCTTTTCTGTGAATTAGAAGTAGGGAAAATTCCCACAAATGTCACCAATCCTGCCGTGCCTCTGAGGGGGACGTGAAGATAGCACTTTGGCAAGGCTGTTTCTCCTGCATGGTTGTGCAGTTCTATCGGAGCAATTATAGCACCCAAAGTCAACTCCTTGTCAGGTTGTTGGCAAGATTAACTCCTCAGGAAATCACTTTTGGTTCCTCTCTTATTTGTTCTTATATGCAACATTGAGCTGAGTAACTCATCTCTCTCCTGGAAGTTTCCACTAAGATGGCAGCAGCTGTAAGTTTACTGCCTGGTTGCAATGCTTGCTCTTCTTGGCCATCGGCGTGTCAGCCATGACCACCTTGAGGGAGCAAGAACTTTAGCCCCATCTGTGTTGTGCAAGATGGGCATGTTTATGTAAAAGGTTCATCCAGACACATGGTTAAGATGCCTTGCCAGGTCTGCATGGGCCAGGCAAAAGAAGGTTAAATCCCAGTTGTGAAGATTCGTTAGCCAGTTGAAAATTGTCCATTCAGTGGAAACAATATTTCAATGGAAAATGGCCTTTTTTGACAAAACAGGTTTTTTTTGTGGAAAAAATGCCATTTTTTTAAAAAAAATTCAGGTTTTTGGTTTTTCAACAAAAACAGAAAAATAGGGAAAGAAACATTTTGAAAAAAAGAGTAAAAACAAAAGTATCTGCAGTGAATTTTTTATGGGGGAAAAATTCACTTCCCTACCAATTCTATTAGGTGAAAACAGAGTCCAGAATAACTTGGCAAAGCCCATGTTAGAGCATTCCCCCTCCACCTTGAAAAACATGTCCATCTAGCATAGATTTGAGCCAGTAGGATCTTTACTGAGCGGTTCTCCTCTGGGAGTCACTTTTTGTTGATCCAGCAATTTGCTTGTGTCTGCTGAGGCCTTCTGGTGATTTAGTTTTATATGAAGTGGGGAAAAACCCAACAACCTTGGTTAAATGCAGAAACTGGTCATGGTGGACTGCCAAGGAAACAGCCCTTAGATAGGAAAGAAAAGCATCAGAATCCTTGCAGAGAGTTAGTTAAAAAGACAGAGTGTCTCATCTGCAGTTGCTTGCATGCTTTATTCCAAGGGCCTCCTAAGAACATAATCTCACTGCAGATGAACTAGATAGAAAAAAGAAAAGTTCTTCCAGAATAATTATGCCCCAGAAACATTCTCTCCCAGTGCAACACTCACCCGGCCAGCTGTGAAATTGAGACTATTAGTGGCATTCTCACTGGAGTCGTCTCACTCTTCCCTAGCTAAAGGGAGTGCTGAGCTGTGGAACGCTCCTTCCCAGAGTCCATTGACTGAATCCATCCGTAAGTCCTTACCTGAAAATTAGGCTCACATACGTGAATCAGATTATAGCTCTTTGCTTTAGTGAGATGCTGCTCTACAATATAACCCTTGCAGGAGACTGCTCAGCACTATCTAGGTGGCACCCTGGTTCCAAATACTCTTGATAAAATAACAAGCTGGTATTGAAGTAAAGACTCCGTTTTAACTGCCCATCAGGCAGCATTACTGTTTCCTCCACCACAGAAGGTTTCATGCTCAAATCTACGAGTTCTCGGTGTTAATGGGCTGGGTATGATACAGGGGTGGACAAAACATAACAAGATGTGTGGACCGCGTACCACCTGGTTTATCCTTTGGTACCTTTGCCTCTGCTGCACTGAAGCTCATGTGTAATAGATGGGCTTGGGCCACACAGTCACTGGCACTAGTGGAGGAAGGATACAGGCCCAGGACAAAAGTGAACAGTGGAATATTTCACCTTAAAAGGGAATACGGGCTGGTGGGAACGCATGAGCCTCTGCTACTTGAGCTAAAGGGCTGAGTTCCACAATTAGCAGCTGTAGTGGACTTATTAACCATGTATTTGAACCAACCACTAGAGGGGGACGTTGACGCAAAGGGTTGACAGCATGGTAAGGAAGTGGGAGGCAACACTGAGTCTCAGCTGGTGACCAGAACATAGCCAATTGTCAGTAAAGTTCTCCATTTCTTCTGCTCTGCACTGTGTAGCCAAGCAGCCTGTGTGACATTCTGCTGCTGACTGGCAGGCGTGGCCCTACGGTTTGTTGCCCAAGGCTGAAGACTGTGCAGCCTGAGAGGGAAAGGGTAAGAGCAGAGAAGCTTAAAAGACTTTTCTCCAGAATGACTCTGAATCCCCCCAGGATCAGGCCCAAAGGGCAGGGCACCTTCATCTCGTCCTGACTTGAGAGACTGAGTGGAAATTAACAGTTGACACAGACCGGTTGTTGGAACTTGAAGCCTTCTGTCTAACAGTGTCCTCCCCTCTATCTCCCTCCAGGGCTCACAGCTGGCCTGGGTTCTGACGGGTGGAGAAGCAAAGGGCTGACTGAATCCATTGGTGACATAGAAGCTGTGCCTGTTCTTCCCTTACCCTAAACACCTGTGACCCACCCCATCACCACCTCTCTTCTGCACAAACGAAGTTACCTTGCTGGTTATCCCTTACTGGCGTCACCCTGGCGGCTGGTGCAGCAGTTCTCCAGCAGTTTTCTGCAGGGTAAGGGAATCAGTGTCTGTTATCCGCACAGTCCTCGCCCTTCAGAGAGACAAGGTCCAATAAAAGATGTTGCTTCACCCACCTCGTCTCTCCCTGGGGCCGACACAGCTACAACTACACTTCTCGCCAGTTGATCATTTGTCACATCTCCAACTGGGAAGGCAGCATGGCCCAGTGGGTACGGTTCCAGGTGGGAGTCAGGAGCCCTGGGTTTTGACTCTGGCTCTGCTGCCAACTCGCTGTGTGACCTTGAACAAATCATTTTCCCTTACGGTGCCTCAGTTTCTTGCTGTGTCAGGTGGAGTTACTGCTACTGGGGTGAAATTCTTCAGTCTGGGTTCTGTAGGTCAGACCAGATGCCTTCCAAGGCCAGAACTGGCTAGCGGAGAGTTCTGCCTCTGTCTGATCTCGAAGCTGAAGCCAAGATGTTAGCATTGTCTCTTGCCACTTCACTGTAACCGTTCTCCACCTTGCTAACACAGCTACAGATGTAACTCCTCCTCCCTTCCTCTCCACCGCCTCACACACTTCATAGTGCTGCATTTGCGGCTGGGTAAGTGAGAGCACTTCAACCCCACTCATCCTTCAGATTAAAGAGAGATGTTTGAACTGCAGGCAATTTGCACTTCGATGGCTCTCTGAACAAAGGCCTGGACGTCCAAGTACCCAGGCGATACCAAAATAAAATGAATAAGGGCCTGTTTGAGGCAAAGAGGGAATTTGCTGCTGCATTGTGGAGTGAGATGAATGTATCAGAATATCCAAAATTATTCTGTGATGAAGGGAAGAGGTTTTACTTTTAACATAAAAACACCCCCAAAATATTAGACAGCCGGGAGATAAATGTCAGCAATCTTTAGGAGACCAAAGTGTCTTAGCCTCATGCACAGAGGTAGAAAATCTTCACAGGAATACAACTGTAAATCACAAGTCCCCAGGCGAACCCACAAAGTGCAGCCACCTTTTTGCAGATAGGATGCTCCTCATCATGACTGGGTGGGAGTTTTTCCACTCAGCATCAGTTGCAGGCCCTGGGCTGTTGCTCCAAATGCAGCTCAGGAAGATGTTGCTGATCCAGAACAAAAGGTGTTTACCGGCATACATTCATAACTGCAAGCCACCTGCGGGGTGAAAGGATGGTCCAGGGGTTAGGATGCTAGCCAGCGACCTGGATTCAATTCCTTGCTGTGCCACACTCTCCCCGGGTTACGTTGGCCATTCACTTAGTCTCTCTGTGCCTCAATTCCCATTTGCTAGATGGGGATCATAGCTCTTCCCTACCTTACAGAGGTGTTGTGTATAAGTTATGAGTTATTAATATAAATGGATGGAGGCCTTTGGTTATGATGATCCTTGAGATCCAGAGTTAATCAGATGGTTACGACTCTGTCATAGCCCTGTGTAAGAGGTAGCACTTTCCTGTAGTGGCACAGGAGCAGGCCAGGAAGCTGAGTAGGATTGTAATGGTGCTGTGCCTCGGTTTTCCACCTCTGTAAAAGGGGAATCCAGGTGTGCATGAAGTGGTGTTGGGGCCTCGGTAGGCTGTGGCCCACCCACTTGGTGTCCTGGCCCACCCAATCTGAGCAGGGGTATGCAGCTGCCACACACAATGAGGCAGAGAAGGACAGGGCTGCAGAGACACGTTAGCGGCTTGACTGTTCTGACGCCCTGCCACTCCGCCAGGCCGTACCATCAGGCCACTAACATGGGGGTGGGGAGGAAGGGTTGGAAAGGAGGCAACGGGAACCACACACAGAGTGCGGGGCCTAGGCGTTGCCCCACGAGGAACACAGCATGGGCCGTTTGGCTGGGAAATCAACCCCGTCCGCAGTGAGGGGTAGCCACCGCCGTGTATCCCCCCTGCGGCTGAAGGGGGAATGGTTGGGCCCCTACCTGCAGCTGCTCTGAGGGGGCATGCGGGGGTGCTGCGCTGGTCCCTGCGAGTGCAGCGCCGTCTCCAGTCCCTGCGGGCGAGGAGGAGGAGCCATGGGGCCCCCCCAGGAGAGGGGAGCTGCGCCCGGCGGAGAAGGAGCCGTTGGCAGCAATTGCCCAAAGTGAGGCATGCACGTGCCCAGCTTGGCAGGTGCAGCCCTGTGTCTGGGAGCACCTGGGCTGGGAAGAGGGCGTGGCGAAGCTGAGCAGAGTCTGTCATTGCCCGGCCTCAGGGCCCATCCAAATTTCCACTCCTAGCTACATCATGGTACTGGGGCTTCACGAGTGTGTGTGCTTCTTTAAGACCTTCCATTTCAGTGTGTCAAAGCACTTTTTAAGCACAATGACACCTTTATGCCTCCTGGGTTTTGTGGGTGATCTAATTTCTGCCTCCCCATGGCCCTAAGGGACCATTCTAGCTGTTGGAGATTGCTGGAGCCTAGGGACACCCTGCCCATGTTCCCTGTCTCTCCAGGATGTCCCAGGAGTTGAGAAATAGCATTGGACGCTTTGTGAAGGGAATCTTTAGGAAGCTGGTTAAGACGGCTTTCTGGCTACTTTGTGTTGCTGGAGCAGATCCAAGAATTGGGTCCTGGTATCTGAGTAGTGTCCAGTTGTCTCCTAGGAAGGATCCAGGGCATCAGTCCAACTTAATAACGTCACTACTTATTCCTCATCCTACATGGCAAACCCTTCCTTCCCAAGGGGCAGAGCTACCTCTGATGCTGGCCTCTGGAAATATACTAATACTTGAGGTCAAATCTCAAGTCTAAGGAATGGTGTGAAGGGACATTTCATTATAATTATACTCTGCACTTCTACTGGGCCTTTTGCTGGAGGATCTTAAAGTGCTCTCTGTGCACCTGCATTAATTTGCCAATGCAGTGGGCTCTCACCCATCTGCCCACAGCATGGATGCAATAAAGCTCTTTATGAAGAACATAGGTTTAAATATTCATGGGATTCCCACCTCGGTGACACTGAGGGCCACTCAGGCAGCAGCCTGAAGGCTACCCCTGATTGGTGGGTAGACTTATCATTCAAAACTTTGGCCTCAGTCCTAAAATGAGTTAATGTGGTGGGTGAAAATGTCTGTCTGTCCATGCTGTGCTCATCAAGGCCTAACTATGCCCAATCCTTAGATTTGCTAGTGCTTAGGTCTCCCTTGAGAGGTGAACAGAACTGCAGCAGTAATTGTCTGCAGTAGATTAGCTTTGATCTTGCCCCTTACCTCCAGGGCAAGGGTGCTTTATCCACCTTTTAGGATTCTCTTTGGGTCCTTTGGTCTCCTGATGTGCATGGCTGTGAGACTGCAGAGCAGCTCCCTCTCTAAGCATTTCTGCCGCTGGAGTTTCTCTGAGCTGATGAAAACCTGCTCCCCAGTCATAAACCAATAAGCCACCTTATTTTCATGGAGATTCCTGATGCCTTTTTCTGGAGGGCCAATGTGGCAGCTGAGCTGGAATACTGAATCAACATCTCAGCAACATGAAATATGATGTCTGGTGAAGAAGAATAAGCTATTTCTGAGCCCCTGCATGCACTGACATTGTCTCTGCAATGTATTTGTTTAAAACAATACCTTGCCAGAGCTAAACCCCAGAGATGCAGTTCCTGTTGTTTCAGTGATATTTTTGCACATGCTCGGATTTGCATAATGGAGATTCTGGTACCATTTCTCTTTGCTCTTGGTTTCAAGACAGACTTTTCTCCATGGGAGTTCATTGCAAAAAGATTTTAAGTCTATTAAAAATTGAAAATATAGTGCCAAACCCTGCTAGCCTCCTCCGTGTGAATAATCCCCTTGAAGTCAATGGGATGACTCTGAAAAATAAGGAGAAGAGGATTTGGCACACTAGGGACCTAAGTTATTCAGACCATTATATTGCATCACCATAGTTGCGAAACCAAACCCAATCTGTAGAAATTGGTTGACCTGAATAAATGAATTTAGAGAACTAGAACAACACAGGCCCAGATTCATCAAAACACTTAAGCATATACTTAACTTGTAAGCAATAAAGTCATTGCGGCGTAAGATTGTGGATGTGGTTGCAGAGACCAAAGCTCATCCTCCATCTTGGAAGGCAGGGTTTTGCATGACATGGTCTGCATAGAACAGACAGTGGGCAGGTGGCTACTTACTACAGCCTCCAGTTGCTATATTTTATAATGTTTCAATGAAAATAATAGAATTGTTAGATGCACCCTGTCATTGCTTTCATGAGAGAACATCTATGGGTTATTAGGAAGGTAGTGTGGTCTAATGGATATTGCACTGAACTAGGAGTAAGAAGGACCTACGTCCTAGTCCGAGCTCTGCTACTGACCTACTGGGTGATCTTGGGCACGTCACTTAGCCTCCCTGTGCCTCAATTTCCCCAATTGTAAAAATAGATATAATGTTACTTGATCTCCTTTGTAAAGTGCGTTGAGATCTGTGGATGAAAAGTGCTGTTTAAGAGCTAAGTATTATTACTTGTATGCTTAAAGATAAGCACATGTTTAAGTGCTTTGCGAGGATGATCCGAGGAATGGAAAAACTGCCTTATGAAAGGAGACTAAAAGAGCTTGGCTTGTTTAGCCTGGCCAAAAGAAGGCTGAGGGGGATATGCTCGCCCTATATAAATATATCAAGGGGGTTAACGTTAGGGAGGGAGAGGAATTATTTAAGCTTAGTACTAATGTAGCCACGAGGACGAATGGGTATAAACTGGATATTAGGAAGTTTAGACTTGAAATTAGACGAAGGTTTCTGACCATTAGGGGAGTGAAGTTCTGGAATAGCCTTCCGAGGGAAGTAGTAGGGGCAAAAGACTTTCCTGGCTTTAAGACAAAGCTTGATAAGTATATGGAGGGGATGTTATGACAGGATCGTTAATTTGGGCAATTGATCTTGAATTACCACCAGACAGGTCTGCTCAGTGGTCTGCGGGGAGATGTTGCATGCGATGGGTACTGAGTTGCTGCGGAGAACTCCTTCTTGGGTGCTGGCTGGTGACTCTTGCCCACATGCTCAGGGTTTAGCTGATCGCCGTATTTGGGGTCGGGAAGGAATTTTCCTCCAGGGCGGATTGGCAGGTGCCCTGGAGGTTTTTCGCCTTCCCCTGCAGCGTGGGGCACGGGTCGCTTGCTGGTGGTGTCTCTGCAGCTTGAGGTCTTCAAACCATTTTTGAGGATTTCAATAACTCGGTCCTGGGATAGGAGTTGTATAAAATTGGATGGGTGGGGTTCTGTGGCCTGCCTTGTGCAGGAGGTCAGACTAGATGATCAGATTGGTCCCTTCTGACCTATGAGTCTATGAGTCTATGTCGGTTTCATCAGGGTTATCGGCTGGAGGAAAGCCAGCTCAAATGGGATAAACCTGTTAAAGTTGTCATTGATATAACCAGTGTTTCCAATGGTCCCAAATGATATGATATTTGTTTTACATAAAGCCCCCAGCTCCTGGAGTCAAGCAACTGGGGGAGAATCTCATGTTTAAAGGGGTGCAAGTTTCTACACCTCAGGATTGTGGAGAAAAGCTTGAAAATGTTAGCGGAGTGCATCCAAAAGACTCACCTACCAAAAAGCAAATATAAACCCTCTCAAATGTATTATTTGACAGTCTCATCAGTTTTGATGGCCTGAGTCATGATTTGTGAATATGTGGGTGTTGGCAATACTGTATGACAATGGCACAGATCTCCAGCCGTTATAAATTGGCACCGCTCTGTCAAAGTCAATGGAGTGATGCCGGTTTACTCTGGCTGAGGATGTGGCTCAACGTGTACACTGATTGTAACTCCTAACCTATACCTCCTCACCTCTGCGGGGTTCCCTCATCTTTTATACCCATCACCTCATTTTAATGGTTTTATAAGGAAATAATCTTGTTGTTTCATTAGGTGTGTTTGGGACCGAGTCTTGATGGCATTCCTCCAGTTGAAATGTGTTGCACCTCTGTTGCGTTGGAATAAGACAGCGGTGAATCAGGCCTTTTGCCTTCAATAGAATTTTAGGTTCCAGTTCTGTAAACTCATCCATGCAGATAGACTTTTGCGCCCCCTGAAGACAATGGGCTATGCCTGGGTGCAGGGGGCTGTCTGTTTGTAGGATTTGGGCCTTACTAATTAAAATGGAAACACGGAGTCCTTATTTTTAAATACAAAGTGACTATTTTATGTGGCTGCAGGCTTCTCCTCTGAAGGTTCTTATATCTTGCCAATCCCAGTGGTTATCTTGAGGGCTTTCCGGAGGGGTGTTAAAAATGGGTTGATGCATTTGATAAGGGCGCATTTTGATCTTGCTGTTTTCCCATCACTGATTGCTCCTCTTTGCTGTCCTGTGACCTTGGGATGGGGCTTTTCTGAAGCCAAGTTCAGTGCTTTGCCAAATGGGCTGTTAAATATTGAGGAAATGTAGAAAGTGAATAACATATTTACTCCTTCAAAGCAAATGATAGATTTGCTTCCAATAAAGCCGCGGATTGCCATGCTTTATTCTCCTTTACTATGTATCCTTTTACAAATAAAAAATATGAAAATCCCTCTTATTGAATGTAGGTGATGTATTTTTGACAAGATTGATTTTTTTACCTGAATGGGCCTGAGCTAAATGAATCAACATAGTCAATTCCCGCTGCCTGTGTCTGAAGAACAGCCAACTTGATAATTACATTTTTCTTTCAATTGAAATGTTTTAGCTGTGGCCCTTGTTCACCAGCCCCGGATGTATCTGCGTTGTCAAAACAGCTGCTTGTGATATGGTAGCATTCACATAGAAAAGACAGGGGAATTGCATTTCCTTCTGAGACGGCCCTCACCTGTTCTGAACCTTTTTAGCAACAATCAAGCCGGAAGTTGAATATGGGATATTTTCACACCCGGTATCCACAGTGCTGAGATTCCAAGTGGGAAGCTGTTCTTGAATTTTTCCAGCTGGGTTTGGAAGTGCCAGACATTTAATGAAATGACCTGTTGTCTTCTGAGGCTTTCTCTCTGGTATTGCTGATTCTAATGGCTCAGCTGAGCATCTCTACTTTCTGCTGCTTATCTGAGCTGAACCCATGGTTTGGAGTAGGCTGGGTTGCAGAGAGTTCTCACATGCCTACTGTGGTTCTCTGTGACAGAAGGCAGCTAGCACAGGAGCCAGAACTCAAGGTAAAGCTACTGCCTGTTGCCTCATTTCTAAGCAAAACAAGAGAAATACTTTGGGATTCGTACTGGTACTGATGAGATCAAGTGATTCTTGATATTGATAACCATAAGCATTGTTACATATTTAAGGACTGAGCCATTGGGTTTTGCTAACAGGAAAGAAAAACAGCTGGATGCTCACTTCTTCTGCCAGCTACAACTGGACTTCAGAATGCCTGGCTCTGTGAGTTGGGCAGACTTGCTATTCCCCAGGACAACCCCTTCCTGGTGCATATCTGAGATTCTCTCACAGGCTGAGAGGTTTCTGGTTTTATGTCTGATGCTGTAGGGCCAGAATCACAGTCTGCCTGGTGATGGGTTTGGAGGCATTCCATTTCCCAGCTGCTGTCTATCTTCCTTCCATCCTCAGTGTCTCCCTGCTCAGGGAGAATCTGAATCTGGACTGTCCAGCTCTGTGCATGGCTATGAGTGGAGGCATAGAAGATACAAAGAGATTCTGCTCTGGTTCCCATTACTTCCCCGCTTAGGCTGGTATTCTGGTACTTACAATGCAAATGCTAAACACTCAGTAGCTCGCAATCACTGCTTCTTACAAGCAGGTCAAGTACCTGTGGTCGCAGAGCTTCATGCATTTGCTAAGAGCAGGTATTTTAAAAGTGGCAGATTTGCATATTTATATCCATACAAAAGAAGCTGAGCCACAGAGAATAACCTTGACAGAAGCCTGGGGACAGAAAGGCACTGTGAGCTTGTTCAATGGTATTATCTGCTCGAGAGAAGGTGATTTGTGATGCTGCTGATAATAACACCTGGAAATATGAGATGTTAAGTATCCAGTTAAAGGTGAAATGCAAAGAAAAAATGAAAAAAGAGGTCTTGTCTATATGGAGAGATTGACTGGAATAGCTATAATGGAATAAACTATTCTGGGGTAGCTCCCTATATAGACACACTATTCCAGAATAAAATGGAAGCAATTCCAGAATAGCTTATTCTGCTACAGCTATTCCAGTCTTGCCCCATGTAGCTACACACATCCACGTAGAAACACACATGCAACTCTTCAACCAACCAGCTGTTAAGAAGACTCAGAACACAAATAAGTTTTACAGAGTTGATTTGAAATTGTTCTTTTCTTCCCACTCTGTTGTTTATTTCCCAGTTACTTCTGTGACATACCAACCCTTGCACAGCATTTGTGATCTGGAATGTTGCCTTCTGGGATGTGTTCTGCTAACTTGGAAGGATTCTTGATTAAAACGGGATGACATTTTCTGAAATTTTGATTTTTTTTTTCCATGAAATTTTCTATTTTTGATTAAAACAAAATCTTGAGAAAAATGTTGGAGATAGTGGTTTTTTTTTTTTTTAAATTGGTGTGCGTTGTTATTGATTTTCATTTTTATTATCCAAAAGGTGTGTGTGTGGGGAGGAGGGCATAATTTTAGAAAGATTAGCTACAATGTGATTTCTGTACTGAATGCCCCTGCAGACTCTTTTGTTGGGGACATTTAGTAGGACTTTCTGGGATTTCATTTTGGCTTTGCAGTTCACAGTAGAGCAGTAAGTGGTGCCTTTTAAAATGAAGCTGTTTCTAACATAGAGAAGGCCCCACGGTTGACTCTCTTGGGTGTTGTGCATGATCAAACCCCTGTGAGCATTGGCCTTGGGTGCTGCCATTACTCCTACTGGAAATACCAGAATGAAATGAAGGAAAGGCAAATGCGGGCTAAATATCAGGTCAGAGCTTCCTAGGGTGACCAGACAGCAAACGTGAAAAATCAGGAGGGAGGTGGTGGGTAATAAGAGCCTATATAAGAAAAAGACCCCAAAATAGGGACTGTCCCTATAAAATCGGGACATCTGGTCACCCTAGAGCTTCCTGACAGTGACCTCTGTTACATTGTGGAGTAGTCTTCCCAAGAAGAGGTGAACATATCCTATATCCTCACGCTCTCTTTTGTAGTGTCCCTTAGCAATAGTACGGCCTCCCCTTTCTCATGAACTGAGTGCTAAAGGAGGCAATTGTAGACCCTGAGGTTATCCTTTTGGTTCCTCCCTATACCTTTGCCCCTGGTATTTCTTATATGCCTGACGTTTTTTCTGGGCAGTAAGCCAGAGTCTCAGCTAGTGTAAATCAATGTGAGCTCCGTTGAATTCGATGGTGCTATGCTGGTTCAGAGCTGAAACTCTGGTCCTTTGCATAAGTCTTTTTTTTTAATTTGGTTCCTCAGTTTAAATGACTATGGACGAGTGAGTCACGGGAACCCAAGAGCTGTCTTTCTCCCAGCCTGCCTAAGCAGGACTCCTCACCCCATTCCTGCTGTTCTGCTCAGTGTCACTTTCACAGTGGCAGCTTTGAGAGATCTGAGGTTTTGGAGGCAGGACTGAAAGCCTGAGAAATCCGACAACTTGCATTTCAGGCCAACAGCTGAGATTAGTTGGTGGTGCAAGTGGCTTTCTGTCCACCACCAAATCCCTCCTTGAAACTCACTTCATGGGTGTAAAGTTCCCTGGAATGATTTCTAGACACTTCCACGCTATTTAGAGCTGCTCGGTGGTTGGATGTGAGTCTCAGAGTGGAGATGACAGTGAGGTTATGGGTCTTCAGTTCTTGCACTCACTGTCCCTGTCTTCTTTGTCAGACTGGACAGCACAGGTGAAAACAGTGCTGTCTGCAAGACAGACCCATTGCAAGTTGCAGCCTGTGCACTCCCTGCCTATCTAATTCCTTCACTTGCTCTGCAAAAGAAGCATCCTGACAGCAGCAATCTGGAATCACAGCACGGCTGCTGCAGTCTGTCTCACCTGCAAGAGGATAAAGAAGTCATTGGTTGCTCAGGCTGTGTGCTCAGGGAGGGGAACGCCTTATATGGCACCCAACGACCCCCCTACTTCCATGACTGGCCAGTACTCAGAATGATGTTGGCAGATTCAGTGGAAGGGAAGTTTACTGGAAAGAGTCCTTTGAGAGTGGGGATGTAATGGGGGCAATAACATCTTTTTTTTTTTTTTTGCAGTGCTTATATGAAATGTAACACTTTGCTTAATTATTTAATGCCAATACTTAACATTTCCAGTTCCTCTGGGTTAGCAGTGTATGCATGCGTATCCCTCAGGATTGCCCCAACACATCCAAGTGCGACTGCAAGAGGTGGTGCCCAGCACAACTTCTGAACTAGCCTCAGTGGCTGCATGTGAGTGTTTCTGAAGCTGAGATTCATAAATCTCAGCATGAGGCTGAAGGCTAACAAAGACGCAAGTGGAGTTGTTGTTGATGCTGCCTGGTGGTGGGTCTGGGATCAACTAGTGAAGCCTGGTTTTCTGAATTGATAGGAAGCCAAGACACTTGTTATCAAGGCTCCGGAGAACAGCCTGGAGTTGTGCTGTGGTCCTTGAGGCCATTAGCCTATAGAGTTGCTCGCAGGTGCAGCACTCTAGATCTCCAGTGACAGCTTAAAATCCAGCTTTGTTTTATTTTCACTCCTCTGCTTTAGCAGTGCCAGATTTCATTAAACTGAAAGACTTTATTTCCAAGCACTAATGACAGTCACTAGTGTTTACGCTGGGATCACCCAGGGCCACATTATGACTGCCTGTCACTTAAACTCCTGGTGATTTTCAGACAGTCCCAAATGGTTCCTGAGGAGAGTGTCTGCCATTGGCATCACTGAATGTGACAGCCAGAAGGTGAGAAAAAGAACTTCTGCCATAGGGCACAGTCAGTCCTAGGGATCAGGTGTATCCTCCACTGGGTGACAATACCCAGCCCATACTGGGGAATGGATGTGGTGATCTAACAAGGATGGGAGAGATCTAGTGGGAGCTTTTGGAGGCCTAAGGGACTCAAGAGCAGAAACGGCACTGACCTCTTGTGGGACTTGTACTCCGAAATCCATTATGCAAGTTTGGAAAACCAGCCCTCTAGCTTTTGTAGCCCTGCGTGGCCCTAACAGATATTTTCACAACCTAGAATGTCCAGTAGGGAAAGGACAAGATTCCACAAACACAGTACGGCGCATCAAATAATTGTCATAGGTGCTCCCAGACCAAAGACTTACTCACCCTTCTCAATGTGAGAACTGCCTGGAACCCATGATTTAGAACCCACTGGAACGTCATGAGGTTCTAGATTTCTAAACCTTGCAGAACGCTGGGTTCTGTTATGGATAGAGAAATAGAGGACACAAGGGGGGAAGCAATGTTGTTTAACATTTATATTGCATTAGTTCCAAGAGGCCAACCCAACTGGGGCTCTGTAGACCAACATAGAGACAGTGACACCCCCAGTCCAAAAGGCATGACAGATGGATGAGACAAATGACAAACCAGAGCGAGGGGCAGGGAAGACAAGAAATAGAATGTGTGCAATTCTTAGCTAATCAGGAGCCGTGATTACAACTTGCCACCTGGCTTGCCATTGTCAGGTTGGTGGCTGTTATAATTATTAAATAACTAGTGCCTAGAGGTTCCAGTTAGAGGCCCCCATTATGTAGGGAAAAGCACACACAGAGTAAATAGTCCCTGCACTGAAGAACTTACCTTCAAACTGTGGGCAAGGAGAGAGCAGAGTTGGGAGATTATCTGAAATCTCAAAAACACTTTAAATGAATGTGGAGAAGATTTTTGTGACATCTTTTAGGACTCACTCCTCATCTTCTGTTTTACAATGTCAAACATCGCATTAAATCTGCTCGAACATCTCCCTCTCTCAGCTCACCGTCCTTGCTTCCCATCCCCAGCATTTAAAACTAAAATGTATTAAGTATGGCTGGCACAGAAGGAACCTCAGAGAGAGGTTTAGAGGTCAAGAAATCACTAGACGTTTTTCAAATAGTCCCCAGTTCCTATTCTCTTGCCTCTGGTGAACATTATGTTTCTGTGTGGCATTTTCGTTGGCTCATGAACTGATCATCATTAGATTATCTTATTTAACAAACCCTGACAGTTGAACATTCTGTTCGGAAACGTTTTCTAGATTCTCTGCCTTGTGTTTGGTTTCAGCCTTACTTTGGGTGATCATTTCCCAAGACCCTGCGATGGGCAAGGGGCTTGCCCATCATTCAGAAAAACTGAATCACATGGAATCATAGATCATGGAATCATAGAGGACAGCACCTACATCTTAAAAAATTGCAACCATAACATTAGACTATTTGTGTGTGGGGAACATTTCCCCATTGGTCCACAGTAGTAAGACAACTACCTCTGGCATGTAGGACAGGGGACAGACAGGACTACTGGATAGGGTATGAGAGAAGAAATGGGGCCTACCACAACTGACATACATGGCCATGGATGCCAAGGAGAGACTCTTGGGCTCGTGAGGAATATTCACTGGCAATGGATTAAACAGTAGTTCTGGGAGAAGTAGCAGGAAATGCAAGAACTGTAGCTTCATGCTGGAGTAGGGGAGACCTGTTCTAACCAAATACCGACTCTGTGTGGGTGGGCAGCCTTCTTGGGCTTTGTTTTGGCTGTCTTTCTTTCTGTATTGGAGAGAGAGAGAGAGAGAGAGAGAGAGAGATGAATTCAGGACAGGACAAGTCTCCTTGATAACATTTTCAAACAAAACAAAGCAGAGACAGAGAGAAAGAGATGGAGAGAAACAACAGGCTGAGTGTGGGCCAGATTTTTTTATGGCACTCTCACAACCTGTCACTCTGAATCTGCTTTACCCAAGTTACTGAAGGAAATTTGGAGGAAAACACGTGCTCTTAGGTCTTATTTTTGGGTTCTATGTCTATCTCACCTTTTAACCTTAGATGTCATTTGCAGAGACAGAGAAGATGCCCATCCCCCATACCAGCCAGCAGGTTCCACATTGTATTAAGGTTCCATTTATAAATAAGATATAAAGCGTTAATAAATTAATAGATGTTTTAATCAATGGTTAATCAATTGTTTGAGAGCCCAACAGTTTGCTTATAACTATGGGATAAAATCATCTACTGATGTCTTCTAACCATCTCTAACAGATATCTTTGACCTGGCTATACAATCTGTTTAAGAACTCTTTATAAACCACTTATAAATTGAACCTTAGTATATAATGTGACTGGCCAAAGCACCTTTGGGTTACATGCACAGGAGTATCATGTCCCAGGTTGGACAGGTGATAGCTCATCTGGAGGAAGTGCACCTGAACCACTGCATTTCTTCTTGGACGCTATGTTGACAGAATATTGGCAAGCTCCAGGGGACTCAAAGAAGAGAACGAGCAGTGATCAGAACTGCAATGAGAGTGACTGATGTATGAAGAAGAATTAAGAAGAGCTAAATATGTAACTCTTGACTAAGGGCTGTGGGATCTTTACTACATCCTTCAAATATATGGCTGTTAGCTCCAATGACAAAGAGGAATGACTTAGGGTGGGGTGAATTTAAGGAGAGGAAAACGCAAGATGAATGTTAGGCAAAATTTCCTGACAGTGCGATCTATTACTCTATGGGATCATCTATTTTAGACTACTTTAGGCGGAAAGTCTCATTCCTTGGGATCTTTTAAACTAAATTGACAAAATGTACAACAGGGAACAAACTTTCAAATTTCAGGCATATATAGAGGCAGAAAAGACCTGTTTGGTCACAGAGCTCATGACAAACTGATCTTTATCTCTGAGAGCTCCAGGAAAATCAGCTACCTAAAGTCATGGCTGCACAGTCAGTTGAGTCACACACATCGCTTGAGTTCCCCATTGAAATAAGCACCCAATAATGTGTCCTGATTATTTCCATAACCTCTTAGTTCAATCCAGCAAGACAGAGCACTCAAGACCATGCTCGTTCCTGTTTGTATGAGCAGAGGATTCTTGAGTTCTGGTAAAAACCTACCTCTGCTGTGTGTTACCTACTTACTAATCAATGCCATTCAAAACTGGCTGTGAGTACTATGCCCATTGAGACTACTAATTTATGCCAATGCACCCATCTTTACTGTTACTGTGACCTGATTCTGTTTTTTTTTTTTTTTTTTTTAATATACTTGCTGCATCTTATCCTAATCCCAGATTGTGAGCTGTCTGGGGCAGGGATTGCCTTTGTCGTCTTCATTTGTCCAGGGTTTAGCACAACGCAGTCCTCGGTCGATGCCCCTTTGTGCTACCATAATGTAAATAATAATGATCGTCATGGCTAAAGCATGACTTTAGCTTTGGGCATGTCCATTTCCATTTTATAGCTGGAGAGGCTGAGGTTAATAGTATTCACAATGGGCAGCAAGGAAACTGGGCATTTACAGTTAAGCTTGTGCTGTTTTCCATTCTAAACTGAGGGATTGCCGCAAAACACTGTTGTGGAGTAAAGCTAGATACTGGGTGGAGGTAGATGTCTGTTTTCCTAAGGGCATCCAGTAGACCAGGGGTTGGCAATCTTTAAGAAGTGCTGTGCCGAGTCTTCGTTCATTCACTCTAATTTAAGGTTTCGCGTGCCAGTAATACATTTTAATGTTTTTAGAAGGTCTCTTTCTATAAGTCTATAATATATAACTAAACTATTGTTGTATGTAAAGTTTAAAGTGTTTAAGAAGCTTCATTTAAAATTAAATTTAAATGCAGAGCTCCCTGGACCAGTGGCCAGGACCCGGGCAGTGTGAGTGCCACTGAAAATCAGCTCGCGTGCCACCTTCAGCACGCTTGCCATAGGTTGCTTACCCCTGCACTAGACCATCCCTACCGCCATGTTGGAAGGGTCAGCTAGTTCACAGGTATGACCAACAGCCTTGCTGTATTCAGAACACACTGCAAAGCCCATCTCTTCAATTTAGCTTTTCTGCAATAACCTTCCCAAACATCCTCACACTTTCTGTATGGATTTGCAAAATAAGCTCATCATTGTCATCAAAATCCCAACACTAACTTTGTTTGTTCCTTCCAGCAGCTAAAAGAGAGATCTTTTTGTGCCCTCTACTAGTGGAACATGCTCAGATGCCAGGATGGTGGTGGGTGACCTTATTAAAACCCTGGCAGATGGATATTTGTAAAGTGCTACAGGGATGTTAAACAAAGAGAAAACATAGGTCAAAAGCAGAAGTATTTTTCTACCATCTCTCCCTCCTAGCTCAAACTTTGGTGGTTTGAAATTCACTCATCCCTGGGATTATTTTGCAAAACCAAACTCCAGATGATGTGGTTTTGCAAAGGCCACACTTCTTGTTGTCCATCTCGAGTACCCCCGTTGGTGTCAGATGGGAAAGTCTCTTTTTCTCTCCCTCTCCAGAGACTCTGTCTGTATCACTCCTTCCCCGAGCTGGAGATGGGCCCCTGCAGGGACTGAATACTGCTTTAGCATCCGCCATAAATAAAAACTGCTTACAAGTAGAACAAAGAGCCATGCAAGGCCTGCAGGAGCTGCCCAGGCGGGGTTGAGTGACGGGGTAGTCAGAGGGGCAGATGCAGCTGCATTTGGCCAATGGCTGCACAGCTGACGGGTGCCTTGGGGGGATTGTCAGAGTGACACCTGGCTTGGGGAGGGGCTGCCCGGTTTTGATTTCACACTAGGGATGCACAGATGCACATTCACTTAAACTAATTAACTGGATGGAAGCTGCCTCCTCATCTTGCTTTGTCGAGGGCTGGTGAGAGCTCGCTCATTTTTGTATCGGTTTATTAGCTCTGATAGCTGATCTTATCTAATTAGAGTGTCTCCTAATGATGACTGGGTTGTGTATTTACAAAAAAAACACAGCCCACCACCAACAAAACAAACCTCAGACCTCCACTTTCTTAGCTATCTTTGCCGTCTGTTTTAAGGGAGAATAACGCAGAATGGGACTGGACCTGGAGGATATCTCCTCTCCTCCACATACAAACCTTTCCTGATCTTAAAAAGAAGCATCAGCAGCCTGGTCTGTTTCTATTAACTATGGCAACATGCTATTAGGGAGTTTGAGGGCTTGGGTTGAGGGTTAATGGTACAGAGAGAGGATTAATAGGAATCCTGCCCAGATTAGAGTAGCCGGTATTGTAGCTAATATGCTGGAGGGTTTACTTCTTTTCTAAGATGGATGAAAAATGGAATAATCGAGAAGTAAAAAACACAGACAAGGAAGTATCTCAACAGACACGAGGACAGAGGGGCTAACATAGGCAGTGAGCAAACAGAACCGCAGCCTGCCAGAGCATGGTTCTGAGAGGGGAAGAATCAGGCCTGTGGAAGATAAGAATGGGATAGCTTTCTAAAACAGCTCAAACAGACACTCTGGGCGTGAGGCAGGGGTTACTTGGGGAGGTTCTGTGGTCTGTGCTATGCAGGAGGTGGGTTGACATGATCAAAATGGTCCCTTTTATATTGGCCCCATCATTATAGTATATAAGCATGTCCCAAACATTAATGAATTTCTCCTCCATGGGGTAGGGAAGAATTATCATCCCCATTTCACAGATGGGAAACTGAGACAGAGAGATGAATGACCTGATTTTCAGCATCACTGAGCATGCACAAATCCCACTGCATGCAACGCGCTTGAGAGGTACTCAGCTCAAGTGACTAGCCCAAGGTCACTCAGGGAGTCTGTGGCAGATGTGGGACTTCACCTCAGATGTCCTGAATTCTAGCCTAGTGCCTGAACAACAAGACCATCCTTCCTCCTTGTTAATTAAAAAATATATGGGAGCTATGTAGGTGGGTAGCTTCTGCACAACATTTAGATATTAGCTTCCAATGTACTTTCTTATATGACCAATATAGTGTTGGGAATTAGTGATGAAGCTTAGGCAATGAGTGGACCCTGGGGTGTGTATACAATGAGTGCCTCCTTCATTACTTCCCTTCCGTGTGCAGTGCAAATATCTGTTCTCTGAATTCTCCTACCTGAAGAATGGTCTGTACTTACTGTTTGGATTGTATCAGCACCCAGTACTGACATCAATGGTGCTACAGTACTTCCAAAGCAATGTCCTATACAACACGAGGAAGGATGGGACAATAGGGCCCTTAACACCCACTGAAAATCAATTAAATTTTGGGCCCCAAACTCCTGTAGGCTCATTTGAAACTCCCAGACATATTACTTTGGTACTTTGTATGGCTTCCTCAACCTAGTACCTGAGCCTTGCTATCATTAATGGATTTTACCCTCAGAACACCCCATTAGCCCCATTTGACCCATGGGGTTCTTGGGCAGAGTGAGAAATTGTGACATGTACGAGAAGTCTGTGGCTGAGCTGGGAATTGTAGGCATTTTCCTATTTTATTGGTATGTTTCAGAACATTCATATTTAGCAAGCTGCTCCTGGATGTCAGAGGAAGAAGTTTTTTCAAGTTTTACCCCAAGTGGATGACTTGTGGTTTGTTGTTTATTTTCTAAATTAAAATTCAATGTCAATTTCTGGATAGTGGAACGTATCATTAAATAAATATCCACAGTGAAACCAGCGTCACAACGCATCTTAATTAGCTGAAGCTGCTGGCAGATACAGCGACATCTGCAGTCATCAGAGTGCGACAGCAAACCCAGGACAGTCAGTTGGAAACATTGGGACTTATAATGGTATAGGCCCCAACGCTCATCTTGCTATTGGTATATAATGTGCTTTTAACCTTAGCTACATGGTAGAAATAACCTTCCATCATCCTAACGTGGCCACTGGCATTGCAGACTGGAATTTTAAACGCTGACAGGTCCATTGTGTTGATTATATGGTATGTAACGCATAAACAAATAGCAGCTTCCAAGAACAAAAGCAGACAGATATGGAGAAAGCCGAAAGGTTGGTTGCTTGTGTTTTCCTGCTAATGTATGGACATTACATGCCAGCTTGCCGGAGAAACATCTTCACTCCACCTGTTGCTGCATACCTCACTTTTCTCTAATTGGCTATTTCTCAACATATCTGTGACTCCAGCGTATGAACTGTACATTGGAAAATCCTAATGATGGCCTTGGAGCATCACCCTACTGCAGTGTCAGGCTCAGAAGCTCTCAATGGAGGTGAGGAACAGAAGCTGGTTTCTGTGCCGCCCAGCAGGTTTTGTTATTCTCATCTGCGTGGAAACTGCCTGCATTGTCACAAGCTCTATTGGAAGCATTCTCCAATGTAACTCCAAAGAAGCAGGCTGTGCATAACTTACTCTGGGTGTTCAATGGACCTGTGCCTTTCACAGCTGTTACAAATCTTCAGCATAAAGCCCTGTAGCCTGTATTCACCAGCCTGGCCAGCAACTGCCTTGGAACGATGCTTGTGACCCCTGGGGAAATGAAGCCAGAAGGAAGACAGGTTCTTCCAGCATCAGCACACTTCCCTCATGCAATCAAGTAAAGTGCCTGGCGTTTGAAAGCAAACTAAACAGAAAAGCAATGCTGGAGGGGAAATTAAAATGGGAATCAGTTGGGAACTGAGGCTTAATACTGTATTTAGCTTTGCTAGGCACTGAAAAAATTTTTTTACTTCAAGCCTGAAGGGCTTAATAGGGGCCACATAATTAACAAGCATCAGCAGTTAAGGCCTCTCTCTAAGAATCTCTTCTGATTCCAGGGAGTGATTGCAACAGTCAGGGAGGGGCAAGCTGGGAATTCCAGCTCTGGTTAGTTTGGAACTGGGCATGTCCAGTCTAATATAGAATGATCTTAATTGCAGATGCTTATTTAATATGTGGCCCCAGGCATATGGGAATTCCAGCAGCAACTACTTTGAAACTGGAAACATCAATCTAATTGTTGAGAAAAAATTGTATGATATCCAGATTTGCAGAGGAACTGTCCCATTGACTTCGATTGCGCTTCTGAGTGCCTTTCAGCACCTTTGAAAAGCTGCTTCAAATGGGTTTCAGCTTGGAGACTAGTTTTCCCTGCAATGCTGAGAAGCTATAAAACATAACGAAACTGCAAATGCCAGGAGAAAGAAGGAAAAGAAGAAAATCAAGACCATGTTTCTATGTCATCTGCTGGACATACAGATCTCTGGGGTAGGACGAGTATTTCTGCCAAGTCACACTACTTAGTGTTTTACCAGTTAAAACGTGAAAGAAGGCTCTGAGCATGGCCCTCATTGTAAACTCTTTGACTGCTGTCTCTTGCCTGCAGTACCACGGAGGCACTCCAACACTGCCCTGTCTGCCATGTGCATCGAAGTATTGGCATTCCAGTGGAATGCTGGAGCCCTGAAGGATGCTACAAGAAAGTTTGGGAGATGGAGAAAAGCTAGGGTGCAAAAACTCCAAGACGCTGCTCCTATAGGCTGCTGAGAGTACTCAGGTTTTGCAAAGTCTGACTTTCTGCTTTATTGACTACACTGCTGGTAATCAGTAGAGCCTCACCTGAAGGAAGCACAGGGCAACTGAAGTTAGCAAGGGCTCTGTGCAGAAAGGCGAACCTGCCCCAGGTGAGTTAAGGGACAACCAGGAAAAGTGACTGTCAGGGATGGTTTGAGTCTTGTTGCAGTAACGTCTGTCATAAACAGATAGCTAAGGGTTAATGTCTCTTTCACCTGAAGCACCTGACCAGAGGACCAATCAGGAAACCGGATTTTTTCAACTTTGGGTGGAGGGAATTGAGTGTCTAAGTCTTTTGTGTGTCTGCCTGCTTTCTCTGAGCTTTGGAGAAGTACTTTCTACTTTCTAGTCTTCTGTTTCTAAGTGTAAGGACAAAGAGATCAGATAGTAAGTTCTATGGTTTCTTTTCTTTGGTATTTGCATGAATATAAGTGCTGGAGTGCTTTGATTTGTATTCTTTTTGAATAAGGCTGTTTATTCAATATTCTTTTAAGCAATCGACCCTGTATTGTATCATCTTAATACAGAGAGACCATTTGTATTTTTCTTTCTTTTTATATAAAGCTTTCTTTTAAGACCTGTTGGAGTTTTTCTTTACTTCAGGGAAATTGAGTCTGTACTCACCAGGGAATTGGTGGGAGGAAGAAATCAAGGGGAGATCTGTGTGTTGGATTGCTAGCCTGATTTTGCATTCCCTCTGGGGGAATAGGAAAGTACTTTTGTTTCCAGGACTGGGAACAGAGAGGAGGGAAGGGAAAAAGGATTATTTCCCTTTGTTGTGAGACTCAAGGGATTTGGGTCTTGGGGTCCCCAGGGAAGGTTTTTCAGGGGGACCAGAGTGCCCCAAAACACTCTAATTTTTTGGGTGGTGGCAGCAGGTACCAGGTCCAAGCTGGTAACTAAGCTTGGAGGTTTTCATGCTAACCCCCATATTTTGGACGCTAAGGTCCAAATCTGGGACTAAGGTTATAACAACGTCCCATTCAGCTTCCTGTGCAAGCTTTTCTGGGTCTGCCTAATCCTCCTAGTCCTCCTTCCTCTCCTCAGTGTTATATGTAGGTCAGGGATTTAATTTTTTGGCCTAGATATAACCTTGACTGCATCCCCTCTGTTATACAGCAATATTTGTCAATTGCATGGAAATGAGGTCTTTTTATTGCAAAGGTCCAGTGTCACCCATAATAGAGAGTGGGTTTTTGTTGCATATGAAATGAAGGTCAGCATCATTAACGCTTTCTGTGAATAAAATAGACACTTGGTAACAGCTGGAGGAACTGCTGATATGTACTTTCCACTTCTGTGTGGCTTGTATAGCTGGCCCAAGTATGTTCTCCACAGCAGTTCTGCGGGCAGAACATGTTCTGGGGTAGAAGATGTAACTTGAAATCACATCAGCTACATCTAACACCTCTCCTTTTATCTACAGCAAGTCCCCGAAAATAGAAGGCTTCTGCTCTTCGCTGCAACGCACCTGAGCCGTCAGGAGGGAAGAAAACGGCTGCGCAGGAAATCTGAGAGAGCTGAGAAGGAAGCAGCGGCTTCCTGCAGGTGATCTGGGCCAGGAGGGCGGGGGTGCGAGGAGGGCTGCAGGCACCGCACGGCTCCGGCCTGGCCCCCAACCCTATTCCCGGGTGACGCGGCTCCCGCCTGCTCCCGACCGCGGCCAGTCGGGCAGCGCAGCTCCGTCCCGGTCCCAACCTCGGCTGGGGTGAGGAGGAGGGAACCATTTGTTCATATTTTGGCAGCTCATCACTGCCCATAGGAACCCTAACCCTAGGGTGCGGTGCCCTACCCTTAGGAACCCTAAACCTAGGTTGAGGGGCTGTACCCATAGGAACCCTAACCTTAGCTCCAATGCCCTACCCATAGGAACCCTAACCATAGGGCAGAGTGCCCTACCCATAGGAATCCTAACCCCAGCTCCACGTGCATTACTTAAAGGAACCCTAACCCAGGCCGGGGTTCCCTACCCATAGGAACTCTAACCCTAGCTGCAAGTGGCTACCCATAGGAATCCTAACCCTAGGCGGGGTGCCCTACCCATAGGAACCCTAACCCTAGTTTCCAGTGTCCTACCCATAGGAACCCTAACCCTATGTACAAGTACCCTGCCCATAGGAACCCTAAGCCTAGTTGCAAATGCCCTACCCATAGGAACCCTAACCATAGAACCATGTGCCCTACACATAGGAACCCTAATCCTAGGGCAGGGTGCCCTGCCCATAGGAACTCTAACCGTTGCTGCAAGTGCCCTACCCATAGGAACTCTAACCCTAGCGGCAAGTGTCCTACCCATAGGAACCCTAACCCTAGTTCCTACTGCCCTACCCATAGGAACCCTAACTATAGCTCCATGTGCCCTACCCATAGGAACCCTAACCCTACATACAAGTGCCCTGCCCATAGGAACCCTAACTATAGCTCCATGTGACCTACCCATAGGAACCCTAACCCTAGCTCCAAGTGCCCTACTCATAGGAACCCTAACCCTAGGTGGGGTGCCCTATCCATAGGAAACCTAACCCTAGCTCCAAGTGCCCTACCCTTAGAAACCCCAACCCTATACCAGAGTGCCCTACTGATAGAAACTCTAACCGTAAGCCAGGGTTTCCTACCCATAGGAACCCTAACCCTAGGGCGAGGTGCCCTACCCATAGGAACCCTAACCCTACGGCGGGGTGCTCTACCCATAGAAATCCTAATGCAAGGGTGGGATTCCCTACCCATAGGAACCCTAACCCTAGCTCCAAGTGCCCTACCCATGGGAACCCTAATCCTAGGGCAGGGTGCCCTGCCCATAGGAACTCTAACCCTACCTGCAAGTGCCCTACCCGTAGGAACCCTAACCCTAGCTCCAAGTGCCCTACCCTTAGAAACCCCAACCCTACGCCGGAGTTCCCTACCCAAAGGAATCCTAACCTTAGGGCGGGGTGCCCTACCCATAGGAACCCTACCCCTAGGCCGGGGTGCCCTACCCAAAGGAACCCTACGCCTAGCTCCAAGTTCCCTATTCATAGGATCCCTAACCCTAGCTCCATGTGCCCTACCCATAGGAACCCTAATCCTAGCTCCATGTGCCCTACCCATAGGAACCCTAAGCCTAGGGCCAGGTGCCCTACCCATAGGAAACCTAACCCTAGGGTGCGATGCCCTACCCATAGGAACCCTAACCCTAGCTCCAAGTGCCCTTCCCATGGGAACCCTAACCCTAGCTCCAAGTGCCCTACCCATAGGAACCCTAACCCTAGGCGGGATGCCCTACCCATAGGAACACTAACCCTAGCTCCATGTGCCTTACCCAGAGGAACTGTTACCCTAGGACGGGGTGCCCTGCTCATAGGAACCCTAACCCGAGCTTCAAGTGTCCTGTCCATAGGAACCCTAACCCTAAGATGGGGTACACTACCCATAGGAACCCTAACCCTAGCTCCATGTGCCTTACCCAGAGGAACTGTTACCCTAGGACGGGGTGCCCTGCTCATAGGAACCCTAACCCGAGCTTCAAGTGTCCTGTCCATAGGAACCCTAACCCTAAGATGGGGTACACTACCCATAGGAACCCTAACCCTAGCTCCATGTGCCCTACCCATAGGAACTGTAACCCTAGCTCCAGGTGCCCTACCCAGAGGAACCGTAACCCTAGGATGGGGTGCCCTACCCATAGGAACCCTAACCCTAGCTCCAAGTACCCTACCCATAGGAACCCTAACCCTAGCTCCATGTGCCCTACCCATAGGAACTGTAACCCTAGCTCCAGGTGCCCTACCCAGAGGAACCGTAACCCTAGAGCGGGGTTCCCTACCCATTGGAACTCTAACCCTAGGGCAGGGTGCCCTAGCCATAATATTCCTAACCCTAGCTCCAAGTGCCCTACCCTTATTAACCCTAACCTTAGCTCCAACTGTTCTACCCTAGGAACCCTTACCCTAGAGCGGGGTGTCTTACCTATAGGAACCCTAACCCTAGGATGGGGTACACTACCCATAGGAACCCTAACTCTAGCTCCAAGTGCCCTACCCATAGGATCCCTAACCCTAGGTCCAAGTGCGCTACATATAGGAAGCCTATCCCTAGGGCAGAATGCCCTACCCATAGTAACTCTAACCCTAAGGCGGAGTGCCCTACTCATAGGAACCTTAGCCCTAGCTTCAAGTGCAATATCCATAGGAACCCTAACCCTAGGACGGGGTGCCCTAGCCATTGGATCCCTAACTTTAGGGCGGAGTGCCCTACTCATAGGAACCCTAACCCTAGGACGGGGTGCCCTAGCCATTGGATCCCTAACTTTAGGGCGGAGTGCCCTACTCATAGGAACCCTAACCCTAGCTCCAAGTGCCCTACCCATAGGATCCCTAACCCTAGGTCCAAGTGCGCTACATATAGGAAGCCTATCCCTAGGGCAGAATGCCCTACCCATAGTAACTCTAACCCTAAGGCGGAGTGCCCTACTCATAGGAACCCTAGCCCTAGCTTCAAGTGCAATATCCAAAGGAACCCTAACCCTAGGACGGGGTGCCCTAGCCATTGGATCCCTAACTTTAGGGCGGAGTGCCCTACTCATAGGAACCCTAACCCTAGCTCCAAGTGCCCTACCCATAGGATCCCTAACCTTATCTCCAAGTGCCCTACCCATAGGAACCCTAATCCTTGGGCAGGGTGTCCTACCCAGAGGAACCCTATCCCAAGCTCCAAGTGCCCAACCTTAGTAACCCTAACCCTGGGGTGGGACACCCTTTCCATTGGAACCCTATCCCTAGCTCCAAGTCCCCTACCTCCTAGAACCCTAATCATAGCTCCAAGTGTCCTACCCTTAAGAACTCTAACCCTACAGCGGGAAACCCTACTCACAGCAACCCTTACCCTAGCTCCAAGTGTCCTACCCATAATGGTGCACAACAGAGGCACCTTGTTTCAGGATCTGGCTCTGTTTCTGGGAACTCAGACTTTTCACAGTTGCAGTTTGTGTTAAAAGGTGCGTATTGCTGCTGCCATCCACTCTTTATAAGGAGTTACAGAGCATGGAAAGTACAGTTCCCAGATGTAATGCGTTGCCTTGAGCCAAGCAATCTGGCTGTGCACGCTGAGACATGGCGACTAGACAGGACTGACTTTACTGGCAGCCACAGGCTGTATTCCCAGGCTTCCTGGGCTGCACTTTGGGCAGGGCAAAGGAAGCTCCTTAGCTCCATATAGTTCTCTTTTCAAGAATGCACCAGCCAGTTTATGCAATGATAGCACATCTCAATGCTCTGCAGTGCCTGGTTGTTGAGCCTGCCTAGCCTTCACTCAGTCCTTAAAGGCATTTTGGCTCATCTGGTGCTTGGTCTGTCACATGGCAACTCCTTTCACTTTGGGGAGGGTTATTCAGAACCGGCAGGATGTGTAGGAGGAAGGGTTGCCTTGTTGTGGGTTAGTCACTGGTCTGGGACTCAGGAGATCTGCCTTCAGTTCCTGCCACTGTCATAGGCTCCCCACATGTACTTTGGTGAGTCACTTAATCTTTCTGTTTCAATTCCTCATCTGTATTTTGGGGCTAATAGAACCTCCTTTTGCTTAGCTTCTCTATGCCTTGGACTGGACGCTCTTTGGGGCAGGGAAATTCACTTACTACATGTAGGTACAGCACCCAGTGCAACTTGGCCTTGTTCTCAGTTAGGTCCCTAGATGCTGCAATCATTTCACCTGTCTGAATGTCTGACGTGGATGTGTCTCTGGGAAAGGGGGCAAATCACCCACCGTTTCTTTTAACGCTACTTCAGCTCAGTTGAGTCTCCTGAATGGCAGCTTGGTGCCAATATACAATGCAAAAAGGAGCAAGCGAGAGAGAGAAAGGCAGCACTTCCTGTAGAAATAACAGAAAATAGTGATTTTTCTATCGGTTTATTTGGATTATCCTTAGAAGAGGCTTCTAAAAGCCTATAGAATTTAATGATAGAGAATGAGATGCTTTCAACAGGGCTAAAAACCTATTGAAGTCTATCTAGGGATAATCTTAATTACTACAGAGCCCTGTTGGTTTCCTCTGAATACAGTTCTGTAGTAGAGTGTTTCCAGAGGGCAGCAGGCAGGGATATGGAGGGCCTGTTTGGACTCAGTACTGCCCTCTGCACGAAGCACTTAGCACAGAGCACACCAGGCTTCCCTAGGGCCCTTTCACTTCCTCCCTCGCCAAGAAGGGGGATGGCAGTAGCTGTGATGCTGCATGTTTGCACTGGGTTCTGTCTCCATTCATTGTCAGAGTCAGTGTGCAGCCCAGAGCTGCCTTGCCCCAGCATTGCTATAGAAACAAGAGGAGAGGAAGAGACCGGCTGGAATTTCTGAGGCTGACTGAAGATAGCTGCTCGTACCTACAGGCAATGGAGGAGACCTTTAGCAGAGTGACCTTTCCACTGTTAACCTCCTGTCACAGAGGAGAGACACTAGCTCTCAGTCGGTCCCTGTTAGATATTGCCTCTTGGGCAACAGTTCCCTGCATGTTGTATGCTAGAGTCCTGAGTGTGCTACCTGGGTGCAGGATGTTGAGGCTGTGGATAGGGATAGGGTGCTGGGACATATCATGACAGATACCGTCCCACTGCTGAGCACCTGCAGCTCCTGTTGACTTCAGGAGCGGTGATAGGATGCTGAGCACCTCGTAACCCCGAGTGGTCCCACTGTAAGGTGGAAGACAGCTGGATTCTGCAGCATATGTGGGAGTAGCAGCTGAGATACTGGTGCCAAGGGATCCCAGTTAAACCGCTGCCCTGTAGGTGGGGACGGAGGGAGTGGAACTGAGAAATATGCCTGAGAAATTACTTAACCATTGCCTTTCAATCTGAATCACTAGAAATATGGTACTCCCAGTTTGTCTCTTTCAAAAGCAGGGACATTTCAGATTGATTCCCAGACTCAGAAAGAGACCAATGGGGATGGGAAATCTTCTTTTTCTGGTCGAGGAATTGAATGTTGCCAAACTCCAATCCCTCCCACTTCAAATGAAGATAACAAATTAACACTTCCCTTTACAAGACTGGAGCCTTTGCATTTTGGAACTGACATACTCCTAAATATTTGGTTGCAATTAGAGCAATTTTTCATTTTTAAATTTTGTTCAGGGGGAAAACGGACTTTGTTTTGATATAGCCATTTTTGCTGCTTTCAGAAATGTGATGAAAAATGACCACCTTGTCCCATTATATCTCGGGGGGGGGGGGTTTCACTGAAAAAAATGGAAATTTTCCATGATTTTTTTTAAAAGATGCTATTTGTTCATTTCTTTCCAATTGCTTGGCAGAATATCCTTACCATTCTCCAACCAGCCCTGACTGTGGCAGACTGTGACTGTCCAATACATAGCAAGAATCCAGAACGATCATAGCATTTCTTCGTTAACCAGATGCAAAGGTCAGGTTCTGGGAGAGGCTGTTATTCTGTGAGGCCAGAGATCCTTTGACTTCTGCTCACTCCCTTGTGACATGTACAGCACCAAACCCTCCTCTCCAAGGCAAAGTGTGGGTAGAATTTGGCTCAGTATCTTCTTCCTAAACCAGCAGCTGTGTGTGCTCACTGGAGATGCTAACGAGAATCAGTTGGGCTGCTCTGATCTATTGAATGCATTGAGCCTGATTCCCCTCACACTTCACCGACTACACACCAGGAGTAAATGCATTGATGTCAATGGTAGTAGGTTGTCGTAAAGACAGGGAGAGGAGAATCCAGCCCTTTGTATTTAATCAGATGCTCTGGCTGCAGATTAGCTTCCTTGGCTCAGCATCTGCTATTGTTTCTCTTGCCTCAACAAGGGAACCACCGGTGCTTTGATAAAGGCATTGGGAGTTGCACTCCTTTCGCTGTCATGGCTGTCGGAGCTTCTGGAACTTCCTTGGGCACACTGCATTGTAATACTGCTAAAGGAATTGCACTAGCTAGTTCTCCTTTTGTCTCCTACAGCCACGGTACACTAGGGGGACTATTTCTCCTCTTTCTCCCAATGGTGAGAGCTTCCCAGGCCTGTGCTGCACCAGAGCCCTGTCCCTCCCCTCGCTGAGACCACTCTCTAGGGCACAGTTGGAGCTAGGAACTGAATGTGCTGCTTTGCAGGCCCTCTGTCTGTTAGGCTTCCAGCCCAGGTTCTCGAGAGGTGCTTGAGAGAGAAGACTCTTTGAAGTGGTTCCAACCTTTGCATGTTGTCTGGTCGTGTGATTTATGGAAGTTATTCTCCTGGGAATCTTATGGCTGAAAGTCCCTGATAGACCCTTTCGGAGATCTGTGAACGGCGTGTGGGAGTGTTCTTTCCCCATTTAGTCTGCAAATCGCACTGCTCATGTTTGTAGTCCACTGATCTATGTTTAAGATTATTCCGGAGGGGCAGGATCATCCCTGGGAGTCACACAAGCAGCACTAGGATAAAGAACCCGTCAGACGTACTTAAATTGAAAGGTGCTTGGGCCAAGGGCTCTCTTTTTGTTGTGTGTACAGTGCATAGCACAATGGAGCCCTGATCTCTGACTGGGGCTGCTAGGTGCTACCGCAGGACAAATAAATAATAATAAACCTATGTCGGAGACAGGTGCATGTAGGTGTCACTTCCTGTGGAATTCCACAGGGCCCAGCTCTCCCAGGGCAGGAAGTTGTGTGTCTTGTGGATGCAGAATTTTCCGTAGTTCTCAGTCTTCCAATTATTGACCCAGTGATATATATCAGAGTATAGGGGGTTCACCGCAGTGTTATTCCGGTTAGTGATTTCAGTGATGAGTTGGAGACAGGTACTGTATTTGGAGCAGCAATGGCCCAATATATCCTTCTGCCCAAATACAGCAATGGTCATGCCAGGTCTATTGGAAGAGGGTGGTGTATGGGAACCAGATGTTGCTACTTCATGTTCTGTACTTGTTCTGAGAATGAGGATGTTGGTCTTCAGTACTGTCAGTCCAACAACTTCCACGAGAATTCACATTCATTTTGCCTCCTGGAAATGCAGCACACAGGTTGCATAACATTTTTTGTCAAAAATTGAAAAATGACATTTTCCACCAAAGACATTTTACCAAACATTGAAAATATTCACCAATAATTGTTTTTGAACACAAAAACATTTCAATTTTGAGTTGAAAACATTTCGCAGGAGATTTAAAAAAAAGATATTTTTTCTTTCATTTCTCTACCAAATAAATAAATAAAAATTTGTCAACCGGCTCTACTTTGTCCGTCTAAAACATCCCCCAGCATCTTCACTGGCAGAGAGAGACCCAACTTGCACAAACTGTGTGTGCCCCTTGGGTGCAGCTGCCAGTCCACAAACCAGTCCAGAAATTAGGCTCTGAGAGTGGCCTGTCCCAGCTACTTTGCGGGGAAATCCCTGCAGTATGCAGTGGTGGGATAAACTGTTCCCAGTTAGGGACACTTCTCTGCTTATTTAGAAGGAGAAACACAGTATGCAGGGCTCCCAGCAGCCTGATGCTTTCTCAGGTCTCAGAGATTGTAGTGTCTGGTCACACACAGGGGGGTCTTGTTCTAGCAGACAGCTTGTGATCTACAGTTTAAATTAAATCCCAGATGATGTCATTTTATTCCTCTTTCCCCCTTCCTTTACAAGCTCTTTAACTCGACCTCCTTCACTGGGAGGCCCTGTTGCTCCTCCTGGATGGGACACTTAGACATGTCATTATATTATTGAATTCGTTAAAGGGTATAATTTTGTGTCTGCTCAGAAGAGTCACACAAAGACGGGTGGTGTCTCCTACGTTTTGAGTGTGAAGGGGGAAAAGAAAATACCTTCACCTACCCTCCTTTTTCTCCTGAAGATCAACAAATGCCAAAGCAGTGTTGCTAACCATGGATGACTCCAGACCAGTCTTTTATTAGCAACCAGGGTCAGGTCTCAAATCAACAGGCTCTTGCCAGTTCATCCCCATTCTACTCCTTGACTGAATCCTGTCACAGTAAATAGTGCAATCTCCCAGGGAGATCTCTCTCTGGTTTTGATCTCACCAGATTAGCCTTAAATTCTGAAAAGCAAGCTTTGCAACAGAGGATTTGCTGGTGGTGATTGGGGTGGGTCAAAAAGGCCCAGCAGCCAGTCTGAATTCCCAGAGTTTGACCCTGGCATGCCAGAGGGAGCAGCATGGCTTCAAAGGCCTCTTTTTACCACTTCCCACCCCTCATTCTCCACCCACCCACACCCTTGCAGAGGAACATAAGGGTGAGTTGGGTTAAAGCACCAGAGCCATCCCACAGATGCTAAATGCCAAGGATCCTGAATTGGCAGTGCTGTCCAGATAGGAAAAGAGACGCTTCCACAATAACTCACACAGCACAATGAGCTGGTGTCTCACGGACCCACTAGTGTGTGGGGTTGCCAATGGCACTTGCACAAGAGCAGTCTTTAGGCACAGTACAAGTGCAGAATGTGCCCATCACACTGTGCCTCTTGCTATGACAAACCGGGACCCCTGATGCCTGTAGGGAGTGAACATCCCCTGAATGCATTCGCAGCCGTGCTGAGCTGACGGTCACTATTTGCAGGTCTTCCAGCAGGGATAGAGATGGCAATTTTCTGGCCAAACCTTACTGAATTAAGATGAACTTCATTGAATTAATTTTATGTGTCATTGTGAGTCAGGCCAGGCATCTTCAAACCCAGGTCTAATGAGGACCATTGCACCAGCCAGAGCTACCACAGTTGATGGTGGTGTTGTCATGGTCTTTCATGGCTGACTGGCCCTCCGTTTCACTCTGCTTCCTTGGGGCTGGAGAGCTGTGGAATTGTGGGCCAGGGATTGTACGTAATTCAATGCGGGAGGGGGATCGCAGCCCTCGAGAAACTGAGTAGGCAAATTCATTCAGGAAATAACACCTCTAGAGAGCTTTCAACACGTGGAGAAGCTTGCACCTACTGTTTCAAACTGGATTCTCCAGGGACTGACAGACAAAAAAGGGGTTTTGGATGAATAGCCTGAGTTTAAACTGACTCAGGGCCTTTGTTCTGATCCAGCAAATGGTCAGGACCTTCTGTCCAAGGGCAAGGCCCCACTCCTTAGGGAAGGGTCGGAAGGACTAACACTGAATAGGCCCTTTGTGGAGATGGAGTCGGGCGGGGTCTTTGCTGTCTAGCATGTGGGTAGGTTTTTATTGTTTTTAATATGTTTTGTCTGTAATGCTTTTACCTGAAGAATAACAGTACTTGCTTAGAATGAGTTGTGTGGTAATTTAAAACCATGGGCCATTCCAACTGTTCATAGCCTCAGAGGAGAAAACAAAGCACAGAGGCAGTCTGGCCTGCTTGGAGATACCACAGTGAAGGAAGGGAAATGTACAGCCTGAAAAAGCCTCAATCAGGAGGGAAAGATGTGCAGGTGTTTGCCCAATAAAGGGTGATGAAAGGAAGTGTAATAGCAAGTGCTTTTGCTGGCCTATACAGGGGGAATATAAGCGCGGTTGCCCTGAACTATGGCAAGCCTATCCCTATATTGGTTCTTTCTTCAAATATGGGCAGCAGGAGGGTGGATACCGACCTGGACACTGGGGTTCTTTGCACTTGGTGGGATCTTCAATTTTTCTCTAGGCTGTCCCCACAGAGAGGAAGATAGTACCTTGTTTTAGCGTCTCCTGTAACATCAGAGCTTCACCCTTTCTTTATTGCTACATTCAGGTGTCAGTTCATCATTACAATACAAGGTGCCATACGTAATACCTGTACAATCAGTGAAGAGTCACAGAAGATTAATGAGAGCGTGACAAGCAGTGCTAATGTGATCAGCCAGGAAAAACAGCAATTTTTTAAATGGTTTAATTATTTTGAAGGCCTTAAAATCCTCTGCAGAAGATGCCGATAGGAGTTCAGTGCAAGACCCCCTTCCGAGGCACCAGTGATTGGATGTTCAGTGCAAGGATTCCCTTCTCCTGAACCCAGCTAACAAGTTGCTCATGATTCAAAGCAGGTTTGGTATTTTCCCTAGGCCTTTTCTCTCTTATTAGCTGGTGCATCAGGTAAAAACAAACAAGTCCTTTGAGGCTAGGAGTTGTCTGCTAAACTGATTGGCTGTGCACTGACTTACACTAAGGTCCTTTGGAGCATAGCAGGGTTTTCTAGTGAAAGCAGGAGCACACTGAGTCATTGTTGCTGCAGTGGGCTGATGTTTCCGTCACAGCTGGTGCTTCAGAATCTATGAAGCAAGCATCTCTGGCTAGTCTACTACTCCTTCCTAATTATAGACATTTTAGGGGCTATTGGACTACATTTCCAGCAAGCAGAGGAAGGAGGGAGAGTTTAAAGAGTTATTGCAAATATGAATTCATTAAGAGCTGCAGCATATCTGTATAGACAAGTGACACTGGGGTGGATGGTGGCACAGCAACACCACATAACAGTTACGAGCAGGAAATGAGGCATAATTCCATAGCCAGAATTTGTGAAAATATAAGGGGGACATTTAGGGAGGCAGAATGTATCATTAACAGAGTTGGCATTTCTCCAGCATTGGGTTTACTATCGAGACACTTGGGGAAATGTGCAGTAGGATAGTGAATGAACATGAGAGAGAGGCAGGAGCTATTTAGGGACATATGGCTAGAAGCAGTGGTTGAAATGCCACCTTATGCAGCAATCGCAGCACAAGACTCAGGCATTAGCAAAACCCAATTTAAGCCCTATTGTTGGAGTTAAGTAACACCTGGGCCTTGTGCTGATCCCTCTGCTCAGGGCTGTATTGAACCCACTGGGAAGTAGAGCGAGCAAGGTTTTTTCAACCAGTTGATTTCACTGTCTCCTTGGAAAGCTGCCAGTCCCCTTTCCACCTGTCTGAGCTCTGAGATCTCTTTTATTTAGTGCATTGGTATACATGTGATGAAAGGCTCTCCTTGCAAACTTGTGTGAGGGTGGATGATAATAGCAACATCTGGCAACAGCAGCTCTGTGCGCTTCTGCTGAGTTAGGGCTCCTTGCGGAACCCGGTTGCTTCTTGATTGTCTGCTACCCTCACACCCATGACAGACGAGGATCTTGTCAGTATCCGCTGAAAGATGGCAGCCTCAGTGGGGTGCAGGCGTGGAGCGTGCTGTCAGGCTCAGTGGCAGTCTGATGTGCTGGACAGATATCAGGGGCACGGCATGAGACTCTCCGGAGAACCCAAGTGCAGGTGAGGGAAAATAGGGAAAATTAGCTGTTTACACTGCTGTCACTTAGGAAGGGGGTGATATCCACTGTGACCAGAAGAGATGAGCCAAGCAGCTTATGAGAGGTCCAGGTGGTTGTGAATATTTTATCCTGGGTTCCCCTGCCTGCCCGCCATGGAACACCCATATATATTTTGTCTGGCAACCCTATAAGCCCCATCCCCAAAGCTATGTTGCAGGAAATGATGCTCTCAGGAGGAGAAATACAGATCATGTCTGAAATATTGTGAGCCCTGGTTCCGTTCCCTCCTCTCCCACTAGGGATCCCTCTGGATTGCCCAGCTGGCATGGACATGACTTGGACAGTTTCTGTATCACCTCACTGCAGCCCTCAATGTAGGGGGCCATATCAGACTATGCACAATTGCTGGAGACTCATTTAGGGCACACTGACAGCTGCTGCAAAGTTAGAGCAGCTTCCAGAGTGCTCTGCCCTGCACCTAGGTCAGGACTGGGGGGTGCACAATCAGGGCCCTGTAACTGACTCAGTATTGCGCAAAGGAGAATCAAACCTTGTGTCTTCAAGGGGTGCCTAGTAGTGCAGGGAATAGTCATATTTTATTTTAAAGGGGGAAAGCTATTTGCACTAAAGCCCCATCTCTGCTATCCAGTCTTGAAAATTGCTCAGTGCAGTCCAGGGAAGACGCCATAACATCTCAATGTTTAAACAAGTTATTTCTATTAGATTAGCACTGCTGTCTTTACAAAGTGACACTGAAGGCTGGATTTCCAAATTAGCTGCTTAAAGTGCTCCACAAAGCACTTAGGTTGGAAGCTCTTCACAGCAGGGGAATTTTCCCTTATTTGTCTGTAAAGTGCCATGCACATTCCTAGTGCCGTATAAATAATAAATCATAAACAATAATAAATATACATGTGCAAAGATGCTGAGAGCCTTATTCACACAAGATATGCACATATTTTGCAGTTGAATTTATGGATCCATTTTTCAAAACTTGGCCCTAAAGCTGCCTTGTTAAAAATGATCAGCAGGATTCTTTGCTTTTGTTTGTAAAATTCTTACCTTTGTTCTGTCTAAGCAAAGACCTATTTACAGTCATTCTTGTGAGATGTGGTCCTACATGTAACACTATATGGAAAACACTTGTGTCTCAGGTGCCAGTGACTAGACAGATAGTTGTACAATTCTTTCAGTAATAATAGTACTAGAGCTCGGCAGGAAATGGTGTTGATACCATATTAACATTTTCAAGATTTCAGACATTTTTCCCATCATGAACCAGGGTGAAAAGTTGAAATTTTGCCATATTCTGTGATCTGAAATTCTGAACATTTTTTTGGGTTCAGATCAATTAAAATGTTTCATCTGAATAATTTCTAAATGTTTTGTTTCAACAACTTTTTAAAAATTTGTACTCTAATTAGCTTACATTTCTCAATGAAAAGTTGTTTTAAACTGGAAAAACTGAAACATTTTGTTTAGAAAATGTCAAAACAGGATATTTCAACATTTTAAAAACATTTGTTGCAAGCATTTTTCCTATCGAGAAATTTGTTGAAACCATGTCTTTCCCACAACAAGTTTCAGTTTTGATAAATTGGCAGTTTTTTAATGTAAAATGTTTTATTGGAAAGTTCCTGACGAGCTCTAAATAGTATGTGTGTTGCATGTGTAACAACCATCTACATCAATTGTCATCAGGGTTTGAACCCAGAACTGTCAGCATCATAACACAGGCCTCTGCCACCTGAATAGTTGTGTTAGGTGTGAGACTAGGGAGACCCCCCCCCCCAGGACACTACTGTCAAGGTCTCTTCCTCACTCATCAAGAAATGCTGGGTTTAAGCTAAAATAGTGACAAAGCTCATCCCTCTCACCTATGCCAGTGTGAATCAGGAGCCACTGATGTGTGTGAGAGGCAGAATCAGGTACTCAGTGGAAAGGAAGGATGGGCCAGAGTTTATGGGGCTGGTTTGGGACTCCAAAGTTCAATCCCGACTCTGCATTTTATGCTAGTCACTTAATCACTCTGTGCCTCCATTCCCCCTCTGGGACATGGAGATAACTCACATGCACGTTGTGAGGAGAAAGGCTGTGAAATGCTCAGATACTATGGTAATGGAGACATGTAAGGAGCTAGAGAGAAAGACAGTGTCTTTACAGCCCAACCAGGGTGGCTCACTTGGCTACTGGCTTTGTTCTGTGCAGCACATAGCGTGCGATTTCATTTCCTGTATCAGTGGGTGACACTGCCCATGCCACATAAACACTCTAGAGGAGATGGTCACTCCTGGGCGGAGGGTCTAAGCACCACTCAAGCCCTGTCCTGGGGACAGAAGTGATGCATAGGGTTGTACTGGCTCTCTGTCACCCTAGGTGGGGACAGACACATAGGCCCTAGAAACGGAGCAGGAGGGAAAAGACCACCCAGTTGTAGACATTTCCAGAACCTGCATTCAGCAAAACGAATGAGATTAGGCCCCTCGGTTGCTTTTATTTCTTTATTTCACATAAGTGATTAAGTCATAAGCTCGACTTGCTAAACGACATGGCCACAGCTTTGAAAATATTTAGGAAACTCATCTGCATTTCTTCTATCCTTCTGAGTCAAAGCCAAGCCATGCCCAGAGCTGTGCGGCGGCTTCCCAAAACTGATCCTTCTTACAGGCTGGGGGAGAGACCCAGCTCAGTTTGGCCCCATTCCCTGCCTCCCACTCCCACTGTATGATTTCTGGACACAGATTGCCTGCTCAGTTGTTCAAAGTCAGCCAGTGTGTTTGCAGAACAGCACCTGCCATTGAGTTGCCATTCATGCTTGTTTGGAGTGACTACCATTTGTGCCTTGGTCTGATGTTTTTCCCCCCTCTTGATTTTTAAATGTCCTTCAGAAGTTTAGCTAATGTTCAGTTTCATTGTGTATGACCAGAATGGCAAAATCTCCATTTAAAGCAAGACAGGACTGCTTCCACTTCATGGTCCAGTAACGTACTCTGTCAAATCAGGCTGCCTTGGCAGGATTCTTTTTGGGAAGGATACTCAGTATTTGAAGTGTCCAGCCATTCTGTGGTTTGTTAGATTTACATCCTCACCTCCAAAGATTGGATCTTTTATAAATTCTCTGCAGGTTGGCTAGTAAAGGTTACCTTTTATGCTGCTATGTACCCCTCACTGTACCATCCAAAATTATGCGGTTCATATCCTATCTTTAAATGCTCCCATATTCTCAGGCATCTGAGGGCAATTCCTTATCTCCTAATGAGCTTGTAGAAGAGTCTGCTTCCTCCACCTCTGCTGATCTGCACTGTGATTAAACATCAAAAGAGGCAGACGCATGATGGAGAGTCGCTGAGATCCCCAGACTGGCCAGTGTTGCTATTTGATAGCTTGTTCTGAATAGATAGTCCACTCTGAATTCAGCCGTGCCAGAAAGAGGGGCTGCCAAATGTGTCTTGGCTGGGGCATTCAGACATACGTTAAATTAAATTTGAAAATTAGCGTTATTGGTCCCTGCATAAACGAGAGAAGGGGGAGAGGACTTTCACTTCTTCATTATGCTGGGCTTGAGGTTGTATAAAAATATTCTAGCAGAGGATAATTGACCACAGCTACAATCCCAGCGTCTAAAAGAATCTGGATTTCAAACCTTGTTTGTGCTGGTGATGGGCCTAATCCAGCTCTCAGGGAAGCCAAGAAGAATCTTTCAATTGACTGTAGTGGTTCTAAATTGGATTCTACAGACCAAAGTCTTACGTGGTGTAAAATAGCACAGCTCTACTGAAATCAACACTACCCACATTTACATGAGATAAGGCTCTGGCCCTCTGATAATTTGGAGTAATGCTTAGCTTTGTATTTTCTAAGCAAACATTAGCTAATTAGCAAAGTTTGCATTAAATATGGGCTTTTAAAAATTAAAGTTCTTTATATTGTTCCTGTGTGGAAAGGCAGGTGCAGAATGGGTAGGGTAAGAAGGATGATCTAATGGATGGGACAGTGGATCGGGACTTGTGAACCATGGGCTCAATTTCTGGCTCAGCAACAGGCTGACTCATGCATTGGTTCCTCCTCTGTAAAATGGACATGGTACTTCCCTACCACATGGGACTGCTGTTTGGATAAAACTCCATTAATGATTGTGAAGAGCTCGGATACGATGGGCCGTGTAAATTCCTGGATGGAAAGAACAAGCTTACAGCCAGGTGGTGACAGCACCTTCCACCACGAGAAATCCGACTGACCCCAGTGGAGTCAGGCTTGGGCTAAGGTGCTACTCAGTGTGAGAAAGCATCTCAGTAGTTGGCCATTATATTGGTTAATTGTGGCATAACTATTCTTATCTCTTCTATCATAACCCCCCTGGCAGACTGTTATCCAATGGCCAACTAGATAAAGATCAAGAAATATTAGTCAGTTGGCAGTGGTGATGTCAAAAGCTTCCAGGGCTGTGCAGAGCACAAGATTAACAGATTTTTAAGGCCCGGAGCGGGACCATTATGATGATCTAGTCTGAACTCCTGAATGATACAGACCAAAGTTCCTTACCCCGTAATTCCTGCATCAAGCTCATAACTTCTGTTTGAGTGATAGCATCTCTTTTAGAAAGACTGCCAGGTATGGAGAATCTGCCACCTCCCTAGGTAACTTGTCCCAATGGTTAACTATGTTCACTGTTAAAGAGGCTATTCACAGCCACTGTGCTAGTGGGGCTCGAGTTAGCATGTTAACAATAGCAGCGTAGATATTCCTTTCAAGCCCCACTAGTTCAAGTCTCTCTCTCTGGCTTAGGAGTCTCGTTCCCAGCTGCAGTGCAGAAAACCCTTCATGGGCAAAGTTCTGGCCAGAATGAGTAGTTTGAACTTGGTTTTGAAAATGGGCCTTGGTGAGTAAAGAAACTGATCAAAGCAGCTCAGAGAGCTCTGCTGAAGACAAGAAATTAAAGGGAATTAAAGTCAAGACAGCTGGGGCTGGCTCTAGCCATTTCACCACCCCAAGCACTGCGGCACGCCGCGGGGGGGCGCTCTGCTGCTCACTGGTCCCGTGGCTCTGGTGGACCTCCCACAGGCGTCCCTGTGGAGGGTCCGCTGGTCCCGCAACTCTGCTGGACCTCCCGCAGGCATGCCTGCGGAAGCTCCATCGGAGCGGTGGGACCAGTGGACCCTCCGCAGGCACACCTGTGGGAGGTCCACTGGAGCCACCTGCCGCCCTCCCGGCAACCAGCAGAGCGCCCCCCGCGGCATGCCGCCGCAAGCACGTGCTTGGCGTGCTGGGGCCTTGAGCTGACCCTGAAGACAGCTCCCCTTCCTCAATTCTCATTGCAGAGTCATGTCCATTCTGTAGATCAAAGGGCTCATTTGAAAAGCTGTTCTCCCTCCCAGCCTAATGCGAGTGATTATTTGACAGTGCAGGGTATTTCCTCTGGAGTAAGTTTCAATTTCCATAGAATTAACCTCTGGAAATTTAAACTAACAAAACCCATGTAGAAAGATGACAGTGTGATTGAGTTGGCACTTTGCTGATTAGCTCTTCTTTCTTCTGAGGCCCATGCAGTGATTATGCTAGTGGCCTTTCATTTCAACCAGACCCTTACATGAAGTTGCAGAACATGAAAGTGTTTGCAAGGGATGTTCCCTCCTACTTATGCCCTCAAATCATGATCAAGGGAGGATTGGACCATGCTGCTCACTCCCTTCACTGGAAGACCACTGGCTTCTCCTGTCTCCTTTCCCCTTAGCAGGAAGTTCACCCCGTGGACAAAGCTTTATGCATCACTTAAGTAGGGCTGAAGTAGGAGCTGAGTACTCCATATTCCTGGTGTTGGCCCTCTGCAGCGGGTTGAATTTCACCCTGAACGAGAGTCTAATTCTTGCATATGCCTCCACAGTTCGCTCTTTGCCTTTTCCATGGGGTGACTGGTCCCAGGCTGGCTTTCTCCTCCAGTGAAACTGGGACTTAAACATGTGGCTGCTGCTTTGCTTCTTGCCTTGCAAGTCATTGCCCCATGTCAGCTTACAGGTGAGGGCCTGAGGCTTTTTCTGTGTAAGTGACATCCTAACTCAAATGCAAACCCCAGAGATTCTGCTGGCCACTTCACTGATGTCTAAGAACCAGGGCACAACTGAGTAATGTTGTCTATACAACATACATAGCTTATGCTATATGAGGATGTATTGCAAACCTGAGCACTTAACATAAAAACAGCATGGAGTGCAGGCCTCTGAATAGTGCTGCACAAGGAAGCAAGTGCTATCTGGGGGACTGGGAGTCACGAAACCTTAGCTCTATTCCCAGCTTTCCCATTCCTTCGCTCTATGGACCTTGGGCAAGTCATTTAATCTCTCAGTGCCTCAATTTCCACATCTATCCATAAAATGACGATAATCCCTACCTCCTGGGAGGTCTCATGGGGCTTAATTAATGTTTGTAAAGAGTTCTGAGATCCTTGGATAAATGGTGCTTTATGAGTCCACAGCAGGGTTATTATTTTAAGACTCTGCCTCCCACACACTTACTGTCGCTAAACTTGTTGCTGCTAAAAGAGAGAAATTCCTACTGTTCTTCTAATACATTTCAGCAATGATTTCAGACTGTCCCATAAATTCCACACCTGCTATTCATAGCTCTGATGCTGGAAATGGCAGGAAAACACCCTCCTGCCCTGACTGTGCCTTGCCTCACGCCAGCTGATAACAGCTCCATTCAGGCACTCAAATAATTTGTACGCGCTATAAAAATCCTGGCCAGAACCAGTTTCTCACCACTACATAATGACCTGACGTCAAGAAAGGCCTATAATAAATTGGACCATCCTGGTCCTACTCAGAAATGTACTGAAAGCAAGGAAAGCTGTTTTTATTCACAGTAGAGCAGGTCAGATTTCCTTCTTTGAAGGGTAAAACTCGATTTATTAATGTATTTCACTCAGACATTTCTGAGGAGCTGATTGTTAGGAGCTTTAATCTGGGACTTGCTGTCACGTCTTCAACTGTCCTTCACCTCTTATCCCCAAACACAAAGGCACTATATGCAGCCAAGAGACAGTCACTGGCCCAGCAGGCTTACAGTCTAAACAGAAAGACAGACAAAGGGAATGGTGTGCACTGCTAGTCTATGCTAAAATTTCCTATTATTTCTGTTTTTCCAACGTCCTTCCTGACTCCTCTCCAACGTGTCTTTTTAGTTCATCCATTTGTTAGCCCCTTTGTCTGTTAGACTGCAAACTCTTTGGGCAAGGCCTGTCATTTCCTATGCACCTGGCTTTCCAGGGTGCTGAATCCCACAGCACCAACAGATATCAATGGAGCCCTGATGCCGGAAAGCACTTAAGCTCATGAGTTTAAATCCCATTGACGTCAATAGGATTGAAGCATGTGCTTAAAGTTGAAGGCGTGTTTAAGTGCTTTCCTGAATCATTGTACTGCACGCTCAATACCTCTGAAAATCAGGCTCTAAATATCTATACAGGAAGTTTAGCCTGGTGGGAGACTCCAGATACAACTGTAATAATAATAATACTATTTAATAATTTCATCCCTAGGTGTGATGTGAATGCAGCTATTGGGTGAAATCTGGGTTCTGCTGAAGCCAATGGCAAAACTCCTCATTGACGTCAACAGAGCCAGGATTTCACCCAGTGTGTTATTGTCTGCGGTTATTGCAGCAACCATTGATGCTGACAACATTTGATGTTAATGTCTACTGAGCTTTATTAAACCTCTTGCAAAGAAAAACAGTGTAAGCAAAGCCTCTAACAGATACATCAGGGTACTGTTAATACATAGATCTGCTCATGCAAGATTTCATGGAACAATATATTGTTTTAACTGCATAAATTATGAACAAATTCAATGGGAAAGGAACCTGGTATTCCCTGCTGAGTCTTAGAACGTTCTTTTAAACTATAATTTACCCATGGTTTTCTTTTTGCTGTTAATGGGCAGCATAGTTCTTTATTCTCAGTGCTTTAGGATTTCCTCGCCCGTCCAGAGTTTATATCCTCTTGTCATCCCATTATTATTACATTTCTCCACTGCCACTTGAAGACACTCCTTTATACACATTTTCCAGTGGCAGATGCATGAAATGGGAGATAAAAGACAATGACTGATATTTTCAAAGCATTGCGGGGGATGTAGCCTTATATGTTCCCTCAGTTTTAAAGGGCAGATGCCTGGCAAAATTCTCCTCCCCTCTGCAAATCTCAGGTGTACAATCCAGATCACTGGTGGGTGGATTATTGCATCCACAGCTGGGAATGCAGTGACATTCACAACCAGGACGGGTGGTTTCTGAGCCATGAAGTTTTCATCTACCTGATGCTCTAAGCATTTGAATGAATTGTTGTGCTAAGTCAATTATACAATTGTTAAGTTGCTGGCTCTTGGACTCAGCCAGGGTGAAATTCAGCCCAGTGCAGTGAGCAAGCACAAGACAGTTGTATAACTGAAATCCCACTTACTCCCTGTGAAGGAGTGGTGAGGGACAGGCGGTGTCACCCCAGTGTTGGGGATAAATAGAGTATTTGGAGGTTATCTGAATTTCAGTGGCACTGAAGCAGCTCTTCTCTTTTCTATTTTTATACTTTGATTCATCGTCTTGATGCAGGCCAGAAATGCACTGCTGTCAGAAACTGGCACAAAGCCTTTATTCCAGTCCCCATCCCTGCCTAAGGACATGAACCCTCGAGGTGAAGATGACAGCGTGATGCATAGATTTGTCTCATTTTAGGGCGTGCCACAGAGGCAGTCAAAGTGGGAAGTGAGCGATGCTAATATTGACTTCGGTTTGTTTGTATGGAACCTGATCTGAATCCACATGCAAATCCAGCTATTTATCAAGGGGATGGCTATCTCATTCTGAGTCCATTCTCCAGAATCAATATTTGAGTTTAATATTCTGTGTACAGATATTTGTAAAATAAACAGGCCCGTTTACCTTGGTCACCAGACCGTTGGTAACAGTAACAGACTACAAGTACATCAGATACATTGTTTGCCTGTTTTATTTGTTTTTGTCCTGACCGATCAAGATCATGCAAGACTTTTCAGGAAAGGAAAATAATTGGCTTTAAAAGCCTAGTTCCCCATCTCAAAGCTTGATTTAAATGAAGATGCTAATATGTGAGAGGTCCCTAGTTGATATGACATATAAATGCAAAGTAGCTGTGTTTCTTGTAGAGGATGAGATGCCAGATTTTATTTCTTGCACTCAGCTGGGCTTGTTACGTCCCCATGTAAATGGTGCACCCAGGACATTTGTTATAGGAATACCCCCTGGTGGATTAAAGAGTTCTTACCCAGATCATTTGCAGAGGTTTTTAAACAGAGGGTGCTAGAAGATTCCAGGCCAGTGGAATAAATCTGTCTGTTCTAGGCACCCCATCACCATGGCTTCTGAGCCCCTCACAATCCTTAATGTATTTAATCTCACAGCACTCTTGTCAGACAGGGAAGTCAGATTAGTCCCATTTCACAAAAACTAGGCACAAGTTCTTGCTGTATTAGGCTCTTACCTGGGTTTTAGCCCAAGCCCCCTACTGTCCACACAGAAAATCTCTGACCAGGGTTTGGAGGTGCTTTAAGGCCGGCTAGCTTACTCAGCTGGGGTGTGGGTGAGAGCCCAGGCTCCACTTCTGCTGAGGCTGGAATTCTTCCACTTATCAGCAAGGATGCAGGCAAAATCCTTCAAAGACTTTGCTCCGTCTGTTGGGAAGGGCAGACAAGTTCTCCTACCGTTGACAGGGAAAGAATCCTAGAGCATCTTAGCACAGAGAACCAGGGGACATTCCCCCAGACACACACAGGCAAGTGCGGAAACAGTGAGGACATGCTCGCGGGGGTATGGCTTTGTCTTGGGCATGCTCACACCCTGGGATAGGCTAACCCAGGCGGCAATCACCCAGATTGACCATGCAGTGTAGACACAACCTAAGGGACTTGCCCAAGGTCACCCAGGAAGCCTATAGCAAAGTCAGGTTTCCTGGGTCCTAGGAGGATAGAGTTCTAAACATTAGACCAATCTCTCTCCATTTCTGTGCTGACTCCCACATGCCTCTGAGCTCACTTTCATCTCAGATCAAGATTCCTCTCTGGCTCACACAGCTTTGTTGCTCCTACCATTTTATCCCTGCAATCAGTTTCTGTATCCAGCTGTGGTTATCCGGGCTAGTCCCAGTTCTGCTAGACATTGTGAAAACATCTAACGAAGAGAAGGTACCTGGCACAAAGAGCTGGAAGACAAGAGACAACAGGTGGATGCAACAAAGAGGCAGGACAGCTCAAGGTTACAGCTTGGGTTACTAGAATAGGCAGCATCCATAGGGAAACTCATGCTTCAGGTCTTAAACCACCCTCTAACTACTAGAAACTGGGGAAACTTAATGGGAGGCAGATTATCCCACTTCTGCTTCTGTGGGGTTCTTACACCTTCCTCTGAAGCGTCAGGTGCTTGCCACTGGATACTGGACTAGATGGACCTTCGTTCTGATCCAGTCTGGGGATTCCTGGGTTCCACCAGCTGTCTAAACATTGTCACAGCTTTTCATTATTTAGATTATGAGCTTTCACTAAGTGTCTGTACACCTAGCACAAGGGGGTTGATCTCAGCTGTTGCCTCTAGACTCAGATGTAATACAAATAATTCAAAATAAAACTATAAGAGTTTCCCTCAGTGGAAGAGGATGTTACACAGGAGGCAAAATCTTCAAAATGCTTCTCTTTTCCCACCAACATCACCTCCATCTAGCCTGGTTTCACCTCAGATGGCTGGTTTTCACTATCTGGGTACCATTCTTTGTAATAATCCTCCTCTGAGTCTCTGTGCAATACCCCGGAACTCAAATTATAGAAAGTGGGGCATTTTTTCTCTACAAGGGAGCACTGTGGTAGTTGCTAAGGTAACGATGTTTTTTCCCCATTGGCAGTGGAGTAAGTCAATAAGGAATTGAGACTGAGTTACAGAGTCTTTGGGCTTCAACACCCCTTCATCGCTATGGAATGGAGGTATCTTCCTACTCATTTAAGTAGTTAAAAAATAAAACTTGTGTAAGTAACCGAAATGCCCCTCCAAGAAGATGCCCTGAGCTGGACCTCCCCTACACCACCCAGTATGCAAATCTTGCCTCCATAAATGCCCATTGAGCAGGAATATTTTGCTCAGAGCATCTCCACCTGAGCTCTCCAACACCAGTGTGAATCTGGAGTAACTCTGCTGAAGCCAGTGGACATATACTGGTGTAGCTCTGGGGTCACAGGAGAACCAGGCCCCAGATTTCAATTTCTTCTACTGATTTCACTTGCATATATATATATATAAAATACTTTTTTTGACTTGCAAGCTACAAAGTTCTCTGCTGTCTGGGAAGATGGTGCAGAACATATAAAGGGAGTCAGAAAAGTAAACCAGCCACGTCCTGCTGGACTTAGAATCTCCTTTGTGTTATGTTTCACTCACTGATTCCCCTATGGGAATTGATCAGATACTGTTTACTTTGACCAGACAAATGTTTCTTTCCAGGTACTGCCAACTGAGCTGTTAGGGGGCCTGTTTAGAACTTTAATTAACGTTTCTGCCAGTTCAATCAAGCAAACAACATGCAGAGTGCTGAGTAACAGGGCCCTGTTCTCCACACCAGCAGCCTTTTCTAGTGCAAAGGAAGATTAAATGGAATTTATGCTCCTCTCAGATGTGCTCTGTGTTTTCCAGTAGCTCCATTGGCATGCTCAAGATTTAAACATCCCTGCCAATTTCTGTGTAGGGTATGAGGCTGCCCCTTCAGAGCACTGCCCTGACCAACACTTACAATGTATTGATCTGTGTTTTCCAGCTAGCATGTTGGTGAATCCCTTTCTTTTTTCTGAATGGGGAGGAAATGCCTTTTTCTGATTTTAGTGTTCTAAAATGCAGTAGGTGTGTTTTGTGTTGCTACCTCTTTAGGATAAATGTATCTGCTGTTTCGCCTGTAGCTCTCACCTAATAATCCTATGTGTTTATACTGTAGCATCTTTGCCATCATTTCCAGGCTTTATTCTACTTTCTTATGCAAAGAAGAGCCAATAAATCCCATTTTATCACCGAGCACATTGACAATGAATTCACATCCAGGCATCTTTACAGGCTGTTGGCTTTAATTTATTGCATTTACTCTGGGAAATAAATAACATTTTTTCCCAATGTTGACTTTCTCTTGTGCAAAAATAACATCGTTTTCAAAGGGGCTAGAGCTTGACTTAGAAATCCTCTAACTAGGAGCACTTATTCTTATAATTATTTATATCCCAGTAGCACCTGGAGACGCCCTGGTGCTCTGGTTGGACATGCATGTAAGCTTGTCTATAGGGGAATAGCCTGCAATAGCTAGGCCTCACTAACTCTCCATGCGGATGCTGTTTGAGTCCCTTTCAGTGTATTAGCTCAATGCACTTTGGAAGTTCTCTTGTTCCAGTGTGCAGTCCAGACCAGTGAGGGGTTTTGCCACCACTTGCCCTGCACCCTGGAGTGCCTCACAATGCTTTGCTGTTGTAGCTCCCAAATTGGGTCGCTCACAGTCAGCCTGCTAGCACGCAGGTCAGAACCTGAGTGTCTGGCAAGAGCCACAGCCTTGATCCAGCAACTCTGACCCCAGCGGCCTGTCAGCAGCCCACCAGCCAGACTCTGGCTTCCAGCAGCTTTAGTTACTACTTGCAGGGTGACCCCAACACACTCCCAGTCCTGAATTTCTCCCAAAATGTGTATTCTGCACTGTCCAGCCCTCTTCTAGACAATTCAGATATTATAGGCCTGTCGCCCCTGTAATGGGTGAAGCTAAATCTGTCTGCTACTTTAACTGGAGTTACTAAACAATTCAGTTTAAACACCACCCTGGATTAGTTTTCATTAAAGAATAAAACAAGGGTTTTTCTTTAACTACAAGAAATAGATTTTTAGTAAGTACAATTATAAGGCATTAAAATTAAGGCTACCTCAGAAAGAGGTACCAGAGAAATAAAGATAAGACACTTGCAAATAGCTAACACTTAACAAAGTAGACTTGGTTCAAGGTAAAATCCTTACCACATGATCCCAGCAACAGGGCTGGTCAAATTCTCTGGTCAGAACCCCACCCCAAGCCCAAAGATAGGTTCCCTTTTTTTTCTTTGGGGAGAGAAAGAGAGAAAGATAGATAAGGAGAGAAAGAAAGATAGAATCCCCGGGGTGGTTTTGCCCCTCACTTTTATAGTCCAGTCCCCCTTTGAAATGCATTTTCCTGAGGGTTACTTTCCCACTGTAAGGATGGACACATGGAGTGTGGTGGTGAAAGAGGGTCCATGTTGTTTGTTGCAATGCAGATTGATCTGTTCCTGTCCCCCATCACTACCAAAGAATGGCCATTTGACCGGTGACTGCCAATCAACTTTGATGACACCTGATTAGGGGACTTAGCTTGTCCTTCGTCTCTGAGGAATAGGGTCACCCCCTCCTCAGGCTGGTCGAGTAAACTCACTTCAGTCATAATTTCACTTTATGTCCATAACCTTACCTCTAATTTTGCTATACACATTTCACCATGATATTGCTGACCAGCAGGTTATTAGTTTTCAAATGCTACCTCACAAGGCATATGGTGTACAAAGATTATTACAGTGGTGTGTAGGGTGTGAATACAGGGGTGCATTCGGTTGTAGAGGTGCATTAAGCTAATCTGCTGGAGGACACTCTTGTGCATAGTAAGAGTGTCCATGCAAGGAGTTAGTGCAGAGTAGCTAGTGCACTTTAAATTCACACCCTCACTCACAGACAAACAGCAGAAGAAAGGAAGGATTCTATCCCCATTTGATGGATGGAGAACCTGAGGCATGGAAAGATGAAGTGTCTATCCCAAGGTCATACGGTGAGTCTGTGGCAGAGCTGGGAAGTGGACTTGGTTCTCTTAAATTCTAACCAGTGCCCTAACCATGAGACCATTACACTTCCTCAGTGTACCAGGACTGGGAATTTGCCTCTGTCTTCCTAGGCAGGGTCAGGGCACCAGCGTTGAGACTCTGGCCCTTCCCCTCTTTGGGTAGTCTGTGATTTTATGAAAGGCCCTTCTCAGTCCTCAGGTCCCAGGTCATGGATTCTGATTGATACTACCTCTTCTTGCTGATTTATTTGCTTATGATAGAAAACTCCAGCAACTCTCCAGCCATCATGTGAAAAGTGTAAGTGGATCCATGAACACTGAACTCTTTATACACCAACTTCTTAATTGTGACTCAAAATTAGACACAGACACCTTCCACTGGAAGGTGTAAAACTCTTGCAAATTGCAAAATCTCCTGTGACCCAGCTGTGTCTGCTCCTGTCAGAGTCTCCATTCAAAGCCCTTTTATCAAGAGGAGTAAGGTTTGCCCCTTGGTCTGGCTGTGCGTGGGATTTGTTTGTTTGTTTCAGGGCTGGGAAAGGGAATGGAGTGAATTTGAAGGTGGTGGAAGGTGACAGAGTATCATCATCCTAATAATTATTAATATTACTGTAATGCTAAGGAGCCCCAGTCCGAGATCAGGACCTCAGTGTGGTAGGTGCTATGCAGACAGAGAAGAAAAAGATGGTCCCTGCACCAGAGAGCTTATGGTCTAGCTAATAATGAAGAGATGCTTCATAAATAGCAGCAGGGCAAATTCCTCTCACCAAATATATACCAGCCCTGACCCATAGACAAAAATCTAGTGGTAAAAGGCCTGTCTAGTCCACTCATTGGCTTCTTTAATGAAATCTCCAGCAGCAGGACCAATGAGTGATAATTGAAAGGAAACACTTGGTCATCCAGCCTCTAGAAAGTGAGCTGAGGCCTGCCAAGTCACTCCACATTAACTAACAAAAGCCATCAGATTGCTACAGCATGGGGCTGCTACTGCCTGAGGCCGGTTTGACCATGCTGCATGCAGCTGAAAGCTTTATATCCCATTTCCTATCTCCTGAGCCCTCGGGTCCTGTCTACAACCAGGGCCGGATTACAGCTGGCAACTAGAGATGAAAGACTCCCAATATTCCATTTCCAGCCCTCTGAGCCCATCCCAGCCCTCCTTCTCCTCAATCACCCTTTCATGTGCACTGGTGTGCCTGTCTGAGTTAAAAGTGCAGCTGGAAAGGTTGTTGCTTCTCTGCTTTTAGATGCTTTTTCCCTTTTATGATTTTGCAAAGAAAATAGATTGCTTCAAAGGGATAGGAAGAAAACTCTGTATCACATAGGGGTAAATATTGAGTGTGAGGTGCTGCTATTTAGCCACTCAAAGTCCATTAGCATTAATGGGATCTGTCTGTATGGTTAATTCCCTCTGCTGTGCTCAGGCTGAATATTTAGCCCTTTGTCTTTATTGAGGACAAGTACATTTTGTATTCTTGTTTCTGGCAAATCTAATCTAGCTCTCTGTCACTGTAGTATTTCTACAGAGAATTTTGAAAGGGTGCTTCAGACCCCAAACCAGTGAGAGACTTTCTATCTCACAAAGCATCGTGCACCCAGTTTATCTCATGGTTACATGGGAAATGCAACCCTAGGGCAGGCAATGGAAGAGAAGATAGATTAGTCCTTCATGAAACTCTTTTTCTCCATGACATATTGCCCAGTTCCCAGTGTTAGGTTCTGTCCTCTCCCCCAGCTCCAGCTGATGACTTTCTGAGCACCTCAGGCAGTGCAAGGAGCATAGGAAAAGTGACAAGGAAGAAAGGTAAGTTGTGTTTTCAAGGATTCTGTTTCCAAATGCATTTGTGTCCCCTGAGATTCAGTACCTTCCTTCAGCAGACATTTCTGTCTTTACCATGGTGCTTTACTGCATTCCAACTGCATGGAGAAGTACAGTGTGGGAATACCGTTTGGGATGCACAAACTGAGAATACTGGTCTGGGATGAACAGACTGGACAAATTATCACTGCTTATAACACATTTATCTATAGTCCTTTCAGAAAACAAACTACTTAGCTCACTCTTCTAACACAATTCACATGTTCAGCCAAATTCACAGCTGACATAACTCTATTGATTTTGTTGCCAGCAGAGAAATAGGCCCAATAACATACCTTAGTAGCATGGCCCATGTAAGCCAATTTATTGCTTCATGTCAATGCACAACATTCGGAGTCCTGAGTCTTGCCAAAGAAAGGGCTATTCTCCTTCCATCCATTGTATTATAGCAGTGCGACGGGGCATGGTTCATGGAAATACAGGGGCTGGGGAGAGAAGGCATTTCTTTGCTTTTGCCAGGCTAGTATTACCCATGCCACTTGAATGCTATTGCTTTTTCTTCTTGCACCGGACAGATTCAGTGCTGTTTGTCCTAATGGCTCTCTGTGCAGCTTGAATTGTTTAATGTTTTTAGCACTAAGTAATCCACAGGATCATCTAACAAAGAAAGTAATTAGAAGAAAATCAATACATTCAACACCTAACGGGAACCTACAAATGCAGGGAGTGTATGTTGGGTGATATTTATTGTCTTTAAATTTTTTGGTGTGTGCCTGGGAGACATTTGTTGCCAGAGATTTCCAATTAACCTGGGGTTGCTTGACATTGTGTATTGTACTGTTATACACTAGGGATCCTGTGAGCCTTTACCTATGATGGGCAGCTTGGTTCAGTGACTAGGGCATTGGGAATTGGGAAACATGGGTCCTATTATCAGCTCGCCACTGATGTATGGTGTGACCTTGGTCAAGTCTCTTCCCCTCTCTGTACCTCTCTTTCCCATCCCACCTTTTGTCTGTGTTGGCTATATAGACTATAAGCTCTTCAGCACAGGGACTGTCTCTTACTGTGTATATGTACAGCTCCTAGCACAATGGGACCTGATCTTATTTGGGACCTCTAGGCCCTACTGTAATATGAATAATAACAATGTGTGGAATATCAGGATAAATATCCTGAGAGTGAGATCTTCTAATCTAGACTCCTCAGAAAGCCTTTTGAGATGTTAATATGAGCTTGGTCCTGCCCTTGGACCCCTCTAGGGTAGTTCTGGCCAGGGACCCCTCACGGACACAGGTTTGCCCCCAGGTCCCTGCTCTCTCTTGACCATGCAGCTGTTACTTTGAGCATCTCTGCCTGTTCTCTTGTGTGGAGCTGCATTCCGTGACTCCGGTGGGAGGCATGTCCTTGTTCATGAGTCAGGAACTGCTGGGCTGAGAACACATTCGCACAGGACACGGGGCAGAGTCCCGGCCTTAGAACCATGGCGCTTTGCATGCATTCATTAGTGCTGTGTAGCCTCGGCACTAGAGATGCATCCACTAGTGCAGCTTTCATGACCGTGATTTACAGGGATGACCGAAAAGGGAGTGATGACTGATTAATTAGGACCATGCTTTGTGAAGCTGTTGCCAACTTCCTTGTCATTGCTCACTCACGACTGTAAACTGGGGCGGAGGGTGTGGGGGATGGGATGAACCCCCCCCAGGTGATTTCACTTGCTTTGCCCTATAAAACGTGTGCTCTGCAGGCAGCAGAGGTGAAAAGTGTGACCCAGATGCAACTGGCAAAAACTTCACTGTGTGGGTTAAATCATTATTCATTCCTTTGGTAGCCATGGTTATCACATGAATCATGGTGGGTTCCGGTGGTGCCCGCTTTGTAATTCCCATTGCTGTTGAGCATTAGTCCATTTAGTGTCCATTTACTGTAGCGTTTCCAAGCAATCAGTATCCTTGTCTTCCTTGTACACCGTCATGGGTTAGCACACATTGCTGAGTAAGAATGGGCCACCAGGGGCACTAGCATCCTGCTTTCCCCTGGGATCTCTGCCTTTCTCATCACAGGAAAGGGAGAACAACCCCCCCATCTCAGGTCATTGTAGAGCATGTGGCATAGGCTGCTGCGGTTTATCAAGGTGAAATACTGGTTCTCAACCCTGTCCATCTAGCTGAGCTGAATCCCTGGTACCAGTTCAAAGCTGCTCCTCCTGACACTTCTGGGAAAGTGGAATTCCAAAGCAAAGTGGGATGCTGCCTGTGGCTCATTTGCAAATCGCTAGCCAGAGCGCTATTCCCAGCTCACATCCTGCCTCTTAGACATCTGATCTGTGTGGGTGCAGGCTAGAAGACCTAGCTGAGATGGTGAGATAGAACTGCAGTTCTCCCTCCCCAGCCTCTGTCTGCCAGCTCAATCGAACTATAGACATAGGCACCTAATGTTTTTTAGCCCCAGGTTTGACCCTCTGGGCCTATGTCTCTAAGAACAGTGTCCCCACCTGCGGTGTCTCCCGCTGCATACATTCCCAGCCACTCAGCAGCATCTTGGGATGTCGCTGTCCTGGGCATGCTGGGTTATTCCAGCTCCAAAATATCTGCAAAGCTGCTACATTTGCCTCTGTCAAGCCTCTCCTTTCCACTCACTTCTGCCCTGATACCCGCAACACACTTGGCAATGGCTGGTAGCTGATGAGCTGTGACTGGTACTTCTGTGCTAAAATCATCTTTATGGCTCACTGTTACCTGGTACTCCCCGCATCTGTTTGTTGCATCTACCTGTTGTCTCTGGTGGGCTGTAAGCTCTTGGGGATGGGGCCTTCTCTTCAAATGGGGGCCCTGATATCACTCACTAGGCTTTATAGGCATCGCTGTGGAACAATGCTGGCTAATTATTGTTCTTTGTTTTCCAAAAATGAGTAGTATTGTAGTAGCATCACTGTGTGAGGCCCTGCAGATACACATAGTAAGAGACAGCTCCTGCTCTGAAAAGCTCCCAGTCAAATAGACGAAGACAATGGGTGGGAGAAGTGAAGCATTATTATCTCCACTTTACAGATGGGGAGTTGGAGGCAAGGGTGACTTGCTCAAAGTCACCCAGGGAATCTGGAGCAGAGCAAGGAACTGAAACCCAATCTCCTGAATCCCAATCCAGGACCTTAATCAGAAGACTATCCTTCCTCTCTTTTATGGTAATTCCCAGAGGCCACAATCGGTATCCGGGCCCCATTGTGCTAGTGTTATACAAACACATGGTAAGTGACAGTAATAGCTGAATCTGCTCTCCAACACAACCCCAGTCCCTCAGTCTACATACACATCTCCCGTTGGCGGCATGGTTAATGGGATCTCCAGGACGTGCTAGAGTTCTCTTCTGCCTCCTACCTATCCTTTTAGCTCTACCAATGGGACAGTCTTGGGACCAGCTGTGGGTCACTCACTGGGACAACACAGCAGCAGGGCAAGACTCCTCCATACGTATGCCTCCCTAAATGGGACACCCGGTACTGGTGAAAGGAGAGTTCAGGCTATCTGACCTATCCAGCCCTGAGCAGGCTGCCAGCAATAGTTCCAGCAGTGACCATGACTTCATGTGGGTGCCTTTCAGCTACGATTTAAGTGTCTTTCACCTGCAAAGCGCCTTGCTAACACGGCAAAGCGCCTTGCTAACACGGCAAAGCATTAATAGATGCTGGGGAGTAGGATGTCCCCTGGGATCCCAGCTCAACAGCTCTTCTGGGGAAGCACTTGTGGGAAGATCTGTAAAGCTTTCAGAGCTAGAAAACCCAATACCATGTCAGGGTGGTCGGAGTTTAGAGCTGAGTGAGGAAAGGTAATCACTCTACTAATTAATATTTCCAGCACTGCCTGGCAGTGTTGCCTCATAAAGTGGTTCTAATTTCTTCTCAATGAACTTGATGTGACAGGACAGCACACCCTTGAGTGACATACTTAAGCTGACCTAACCCCTGGTGTAGACAGCACTAGATTGATGGAAGGATTTTTCCTTTGACCTTGCTACCACTGTTTGGGGAGCTGGATTACCAACGCAGATGGGACACCCCTCCCATTGCTGTTGTGAATGTCTACACTGAAGCCTACAGGAATGTAGCTGTGACGTTTGATATATAGACACACCCTAAAAGCCTACTGCCCGACTTCCTTTTCTCAAATTCCTCCTGCCTCCAAAGCTGAAGCTGGCTTCTGTGTGGCTGATCGGGTGGTAGCTGGAGGACAAAGGCAACGTGGCCCGGCTCAGAGAAGTAGTAGGATCATCACTACTCGGGTGTTACAGCAGTCTGGAAAATGTCTCCCGCTTGCCTGTGAGCAGCAAATGTGTCACCCCGCTAAAGGATGAAGGAGCTGTCCCGGAGCCTGGTGAGGCCTGGCAGCATGGGTGTGTGTGCAGTTGGGGCTGACAGTTCTATGCCTGTGATTTATCCATTCCCAAGTGCACTGGGGTGACCTATGTCATTCTTTTATAAACATGGCAATTTAGAAATATTCAAATGCACAGAGATCTGCACCTACAACCCTGAAAGGGGGCGTGTGGAAGCAGATGTATGTCTTGCCCTAAGCAAGAGCTGAAAATGCAGAGTTTTCATTAAGGTTTCTGAATAATTAGCTGCACTTTCATTTCAGGTTCCCTCTTGCTTACAAGGTAACACACATGACCAGCTTGCCATCCAAATGTCACAGGCCTATCGGAAGCAGGGGATTCCCTAATGACAGCGCTGATAAAGACACAGATGTTGGAGAAGTGTCAGTGCTGTGTCTGAATAGGGAACAAGGTGAGCGAAATGTCAGGGAGAAGTGAAGACATGGTTTTGTTCTGTTTTTCAGTGGGAGCATCCCTGGAGAGTGAGTGGGGGCTGTCAAAAACCCCAGTGAGACTTGTGCACAGTTTCCTCTGCTTTCTCGCTCTCCGGTTCTTCCTGAGGCACCAGAGTGATGGAGCAGAGTTGAATGTGCCATGGTGTGCAGAATACATTTGAATCACCAAGCACCATGCAAGCCTTCCCACGTTAAGCACTGCTCCCACCCCCTCCTTGCATCCACGTAAGGACAAAACCCGCCATCAGGAATACGGTTGCTGCCACAACGAGTTTGGAGGGGAAGGGGTTGTTCTCACATCAGTGCACATGCACCTGCCATGAATGTTAATGATCGTTACATGCACAGCTGACAGGATGCAACCTGCTGGGGTAGGGAATAGAGGACTGTGCAGTTCTATGGGACTGATTTGCAGAAGGGCTTACCATCACCAATTCCAACTGAACTCCGTGGGAGCTGCTGGTGTTCAGTCAGTTCCATAAAAATCAGGCCCCAGGCGTATTACTGCTATGGGAACCTATTTGGCCATTGGAATAGACCTGATTGCCCTGGATTTTGAGTATTTAAAAAAAAAATTTCTAGGGGAAGATACCCCATACCCCGTCCTCCTAAATAGTCTTCACCTCTTTCCACTTCACATTAAACTGTGCTATGTTAACATACGCTCCACGTAGACTTCAGAGGAAAAGCATGACCATCTCCAGCAAAATGCAGCTTGATGTGTTTGTTTGCCAAATGGTGTTTGCTTCTCTGCTGAGACATGGTTACGAGAAAGCTATTCTGTTTAAATAGGAAAAGACTAGAGCAAGCTGGAAAAAGGCATTTCCATTCCATAGGAAAGTCCAACATTTTGAATTTTATTTTTTTGTTCCAAATTGGAATGGAAAAAAAACTACATTTCAGAATTTTGGTTCTATGGGAAATTTTGAACTTTTTTTTGGATTCAGGACCACTGAAACATTTCATTTAGGTAATGTCAAAACATTACATTGTAAAATATTGACAATATATAAATATAAAAGTATGCTATAACATTCAACTTAATCTTTTAATATAATATAACAGTTTGAGTTGAAACACAATTTTTTACCTTATCAAAACCTAATGTTTTGACATTATTGAAACAAGAGAGACAACATTATTCATTTCAACATTTTTCCCTGCTCTGATTTAGAGGAAGCTGCGCTTTCCGAGGAACAAAGGTTCCATTGAAAAATCTTTCAACCAGCTCTTGAAAACAAATGAATAGACTCTCCTGCCCACCTCTCTGAGCAAACACACCCTCATGCGGTTATGGCAGGCTAAGAGAGAGAGAGTTTGTGAAGATACCTGTGTTACAGTATTGGCAGCACATTCGTGTCTGAGGAGCACATCCCCGCTGTGCCCTGGATCCCTTTTCAGAACCAGGTGCCAGTGACTGGGAAGAGGTTTCCTTTCAAAATCACATTGTATAAAATACATTTTTTTTCAGAGCAGAGTTGCTTAAAACCACTTTTTTGCTTAATGTAGCAGATGGCCCAGTGTAAGATGCTGCACAGACACAGCTGCATGTGGCACTATGACAGAGGAACTTCGTAAATATCTCACTGCGTGCATTTGCAGAAAGCTGGAATGAAACCCATTTTCAAACTTTCCCGTCTTTTTTCTTTTCCCCCTGGGAATGTGCCTTGCTTGTCCCTCAGCACCCAAAGATGAGACAAGCTGCCTCCGTGATCTGTGAAGCTTTCTAACAGTGGAGGTCAGGGAAATCTGCTTGCCAGAAACATGGTTAAGGGAAGTGTCCATTAATCTGAAAGCCTGCTGTGCCGGAGCTGTGTAAGCATGTGCTGGCCACATGGTCTCTTTTTTCACAGTAGAGGCATTGGAATTTATGTTCCAGATGGGTCACTAGAGACCAGTTGGGGCTGTATGAGTGTTGGTGTTTCCCTGGGATCAACATCCTCTAGTTCTGGGGGACCCAGACCCCACCTTTCCCTTCTTTACCTACTTGGTTCCTCCAAGACCTCATGTCACAGTGTCCTTTCTGGGGCTGAGAAGGACAGAAAATGAATTGAGGGGGCCCCATATGCTAGGAAGCTACATTAGCAGTCACTCCGTTTCCCTTTTCAGTTGGAGGTGGCTCAGAAGAACCAGTTACTCGGGGGTCAAACAGTTTTAGTGAACCCTAAATCCCTCATGGCAGTGCCATCCTTACCATCAGTCAGCCAGAGGGGTCACTGCAGAAAGACAAGATGTCCTGGACATGTAGCATACACAGCATTTCATGGCTCTGTTAGCAGCTCATCCAGACATTGCTTGAATCTGAGTCTCTGGTGCGCTAGGGAATTCTGCACTCCAAACGGAATCCAACCCCAGAAGCTGCCATCTATGCAAATACGGAAGCCAACTGCAGCCCTTTGGCTGACAGTCCTGCTAGTACACAGGACATATCTTAGATTTGAAAACATTCATCTCAGTCCATCACTTCAGCCGCCCCATGTAAAAGCAATCCTATTGCACAACTCTCTAAAAGAGCTTTCCCCAAGCTGTTCTGCAACTTCCTTAGCAAGCTGCAATGTGATGTTTTTCGTGGTGAACATTGTTTCTTCTTAATGGAGCTGTGTGCCCTGGCCGAATGGTGCATTAAACAGTGTTTTCAGGCAGCTATTGGATTAGGCTACCAACAGGTGTTATAGCCATTTGAGATGAGAAACAATCATAGCAGGAACAAGGTTACCTAAAATTCCCATTAAACCGGGGCAAAGAAAAACACAGCACTTGAAATTGCTTTGCAAACTGCAGAATGTCAGACTAATCAATGTCAGCTGAACGCTACTTCATTGTATGAATTCCTCTGTCATATTTGTTTTAGACACGAGGAGGTAATTAATATTGATTTTGCTTCCTGACACAAAAAGTTTTCTTTATATTCATCGGATGGATTTCTTGTGTCTACTCCCCAACTTTAGGCGATTAAAATTTAGAAATTGAGGATTGACTTTTCTCCAGGAGGCTGCAAAAAGCCCTCCCATAATCCCATTGTTAGGAAAGAAAACAGGGTTTATAAATTAGTACCAGGGGCTCACCCTGCCTGCACAGAGTTGGGGATTTGGGACCAAATTTTTAAAGGAATGGAGGTGCCTAAAAATGCAGATAGGTGCTTAGTGGGATGCTCAAAACCACTGAGGCACCTAACTCCCATTGCAGTCAATGGCAACCTGCCACAAGATGGCCCTTTAAGGGAATTGGGATTAGCACCCCCCCTTCCCCCACCGAGTAATCAGCTGCCTCCCAGATGGTGAGATAAAAGGCTAATATGCAGCTTGCTTAATGTGGAGAGCTGTAAGGTCGGCAGAGACAGACCTGGAAGCGGGTTTGCCATATCAACTGGTGAGAGTCCTGCCTACTGTGGAGGTGGTAGCAGAGGAAGTCGGCTGAGGCCGTAGGAGAGGCCAGGCAGCAGGACCTAGGTTACCTGGTTTGATTGACTTTGAACAATCAGTTCATCCCTGGGAAAAGGGACTGAAATGCAGGGGGAGTTTCATCAATGCACTGGCTAGTGATTTGGCCTACTGGCTTACATGAGAGTGGGGAAACTGAGGCAAAGGCAAGGCCTGATGCTGAGTTTGGGGAGAGGCTGTTACAGAGCCTTACAAAGGGATTTGGATCAAACCCTTAGGAATATGCTTTTGGCAACATTTGGCCAGGAAAATTTGAAGGAATTTCTTTTGCTCATAGAGGATCTAGGTACGAGGTAGTGAGATGACCATGCTTGGATCCCTTTAGATCCAACTGGATTATAAATCACTAGGATCCTATTGCTTGCTAAGGTCCTGATCCAAAGCCTGTGGAACACAATGGGGTTTGGCTCAGGCCTCAAACCCAGCACAGAGACTCTGGGAGCATGTGCTGGTTGTTCTTTGGAATGACCCAGCAATAGAGGGTCCCTCTTTCCCTTTGCTGGATGCAGGAGTGGAGTAAAGGTGCCTTTTTGCCTCTCCAATGCTGGCGCAACATGGAGCCTACACTCTGTGCGCCATGCACTAGTTGAGAACAGACACGTGAAGTGAGCTCCAGCCATACCTCCTCCTGCTACCTATGCTGGAGGCTGTGCCAATCCCGTTTTACCACCTTATAATCGAGGTCTCCTCCAGGGGGCATGTCCTGACCCCTTCACGCTGCTATAGTGACATAAAAGAGTCACAGGGAAGAATCAAGGCCAGTAACTGGAAAGAAATTGGGGGAGATCTTCTTGTTTGTGTGCAATTCCAAGGGGGCATCTTATTCACTGCTGCTGAAAGAAGATGCTTCACTCCCATCTATGCATATTCCCTTCCCTGCTGTGACCTGCAGGGTTAACGCAGCCTGATTAGCCGTTTGATGGCCCAGAAACATGATTAGCAAGAGAAACTTCTGCACTTTCTTAGTGTCATGATTCATATCCTAATGTCAAGGAGTTTTCTCACCTGGCAACACAGCCAAGTTGTGTGACCTGATTTCTAATTATGTATGTGAAGGATGCTGGGAGCTCCTGTTGCCTCTACCAATACGTATCTGTGGAAGAAGAATTTCCTATGCTACCTACTGAGGGGGATAAACACAGATGTGTGCTAGGCATTCATCCTCTAGATAGAAAAATGTGTGCTCGGTTCTTAAAGTGCAGCAGCAGGAAGGTCTTAGCTTTGCACTAAGAGGGTGTAATTGTCACCATAAAACAGTGCCCTGGGGTGGAAGTGACTGGGAAGATCCTAAGGTTCTAAGAAGATGAATTTTGCCTAGGACATCCTTTGGGATCCTACGTTCTCCTTTTCATAACGCAGAAGCAAAACCCACGACTGTGGCGTTTGGTGGCCTGGGTCAGATGGACGCTGCTATCGTGGTGCTAAATCTGGCTCATTCATCCAGAACTATGGTTGCTTCCTTGAACATAAGGCAGGGGTGAAAGGAATATTAAATTCTTACCGGTATGGGGGCCTGACTCCGGGGGGGGCCTTGGGCAGAAGAGGTAGGGCTGGAGGGTCAGCCTCCCCCAGTCAGCCTATCCACGCTGCCTTGCCCACGCCGCCTGGGGCTCTGGTGGCAATTTAAAAGGGCCTGGGGCTCTGGCCACCTCTGCAAATCGCTTTAACATTGGCTGTATGTGGGCCGGTACTAGCTTCTTACCAGTACCCTGTACTGACCTGTACCAGCCTACTTTTACCCCTGACATAAGGCCTGACTGTAACGGGGGATGATGGTGTCCACTGGGCATTATCATCCTTCACAGGCTGGAACCTTGGTGGGCAGTGGTTTCACCTTGTGTTTGGATCCTTGCCAGTGATCCAGGGAGTGGATCAAGTTTTGTTCCCTCATTAGTGGTGCTGTGACCCTTCTCCACACCAGCGTCCAGAGGCTGAGTGTGCCATCCCTGTTGGGGAGTGGAGCCGGGAACCAAAGCCAGATTGTGCAGATGCCTAAGCATGGAGCTTCCAGCCATCTAGATTTCCAGTGAGTTTAGAATGGAACTCCTGATGAAGCAGCCTGTCGTAACTTTCTGCCAGCTGCCTAATCTATAGAAGTTGTCAGAAGGAGATGAAATCAACTTGCTTGCTGCAGACTGTCCTGTCTCCCTTCGTTGTAACTCAGAGTGATGGATGATTTGGTACATATGATCTTCAAGAAGGAGCTGTAACTTTCAGAAGCTTAAATATGACCAGAGCCTGGAAATGCCACATAGTCCCACCCACAGAGCTGCTAGTAACTGATAATCTTAGCATCATGCAAAACATGGTACAAAGATGAACTGATTCAAGTCTCCAGAGAGGTAAGTGTTAGCTTCCCCAGCTGTGAAGTGGATAAATATGGCCATGTGGCAAGGCTGGCATTTTCAGAGGCAAAACACAGAATTAGGGGCCTAACTCACCTTGGTAAAGGGGCCCCTATCTGTTTGTTATTCTCCATCCAAGTCAAGTGGCACAAATGGGATAAAAGCCCGCAGTGCCCCTCCATTAGGTCTCATACTTCTGCTTAGGGACAACAGGACAGTGTGAAGAAATACTGACCATGAGTACAGGTGACTGCAGTGCTGCTGTGATACAGGGTACGTCTACACTATGGGATAATTCCGATTTTACATAAATCGGTTTTATAAAATAGATTGTATAAAAGTCGAGTGCACATGGCCACACTAAGCACATTAATTCGGCGGTGTGCGTCCATGGTCCGAGGCTAGCGTCGATTTCCGGAGTGTTACACTGTGGGTAGCTATTCTGTAGCTATCCCATAGTTCTCGCAGTCTCCCCCGCCCCTTAGAATTCTGGGTTGAGATCCCAGTGGCTGATGGGGCAAAAATCATAGTCGCGAGTGGTTCTGGGTAAATGTCGTCAGTCATTCCTTCCTCTGGGAAGGCAACGGCAGACAATCATTTCGCGCCCTTTTTCCCTGGATTTCCTTGGCAGACGCCATAGCACGGCAACCATGGAGCCCGTTCAGCTTTTTTTTTCACAGTCACCGTATGTGTACTGGATGCCGCGGACAGAGGCGATACTCCAGCGCCACACAGCAGCAGTCATTTGCTTTTACATGATAACAGAGACTGTTACCAGTCGTTCTGTACCGTCTGCTGCCTGTGTAATTTGGCAATGAGATGACGGTTATCTGTCCTTCTGTGCTGTCTGCTGCTATCATGGGTGCCCCTGGCTGAGATCAGCCGGGGGGGTAAAAACAAAACTGGGAATGACTCCCCGAGTCAATCCCTCCTTTATGGCTTCTAAAAATAGAGTCAGTCCTGCCTAGAATTTGGGGCAAGTGTACTAGAAAAGCAGTGTATCAGAGAGCACAGCTGCTCCGTGTCAGATCCCGCAGAAATGATGAGCTACATGCCATTCACGGGGGGTGCCTCTGCAACAACCCCACCCATTGCTTCCCTTCTCCCCCAACCTTCCTAGGCTACCGTGGCAGTGTCCCCCCCTCATTTGTGTCATGAAGTTATAAAGAATGCAGGAATAAGAAACAGTGACTTGTTAGTGAGATAAAATGAGGGGGAGGCAGCCTCCTGGTGCTATGACAGTCCAGGCAGGACATTAAGCAGTGTCGGGGAGAGGAGCCCAGCATGCCGCTGCTATGACAGTCCAGGCAGGACAGAATCTTTTCTTTACACAGGAAAGGGAGGGGGCTGATGGAGCTCAGCCCCCAATTGCTATGATGAGGACGGTTACCAGCCGTTCTGTACCATCTACTGGGAATGACCAGGAATCATTCCTATTTTTACCCAGGCACCCCTGAGGCCAGCCAGGGGTATTCAGCAGTTATCAAGCATGTACCGTCTGCCACCAGGAAGGGGAGAGGAGCAGATACTGCTCTTCACTGCTGCAGCATCGCGTCTACCAGCAGCATTCAGTAGACATAGGGTGGCATTGAAAGAAGTCAAGAAATGATTTCTTTCCCTTTTCTTTCACGTGGGGAGGGGGGAGTAACTTGACGAGCTATACCCTGAACCACGCCGGACAATGTGTTTGAACCTACAGGCGTTGGGAGCTCAGCCAAGAATGCAAATACTTTTCGGAGACTGCTTGGGACTGTGGGATAGCTGGAGTCCTCAGTACCCTCTCCCTCCCTCCAGGAGCGTCCATTTGAGTCTCTGGCTTCCCATTACGCTTGTCACGCAGCACTGTGTAGCCTGGAGATTTTTTTTCAAACGCTTTGGCATTTCGTCTTCTGTAACGGAGCTCTGATAGAACAGATTTGTTTTCCCATACAGCAATCAGATCCAGTATCTCCCGTACGGTCCATGCTGGAGCTCTTTTTGGATTTGGGACTGCATCGCCACCCGTGCTGATCAGAGCTCCACGCTGAGCAAACAGGAAACAAAAATCAAAATTTCGAGGGGCTTTTCCTGTTTACCTGGCCACTGCATCCGAGTTGAGATTGCTGTCCAGAGCGGTCACAGTGGTGCACTGTGAGATACCGCCCGGAGGTCAATACCGTCGATTTGCGGCCACACTAACCCTAATCCGATATGGTAATACCAATTTTAGCGCTACTCCTCTCGTCGGGGAGGAGTACGGAAACCCATTTAAAGAGCCCTTTATATTGATATAAAGGGCCTCGTAGTGTGGATGGGTACAGCGTTAAATCAGTTCAATGCTGCTAAAATCAGTTTAAACGCCTAGTGTAGACCAAGCCACAGAAAGAGCTGGAGGCTGGCATGGAGATTTCTGGGCTGCAACTATGCAGGCTGACACTGGAGAGCTGGGGTGTGGGATTTGCCAGACCTTGATAGACCTGCCTGGGGGATTAGCAGAAACCTAGGGGGAAACAAAGGCTGAGGACTGAAGGCAAAAGAAAAACAGGAAGCAGAGTAGACTGTAGCTTATCCCTCGCTTTGCTGATCACTGCCAGAGAGCATTGCATGTACAACAGAAAGTAAATTAGAGACGCTGCAGAGACCGAGCATGAAAGTGTAAACGGTGCTGAGACAGGGACATTTGAATATGCCGGTGATGTTGCTATACTGTCTCGGTCTTCACCTGGGGGCTTGATTCTCCTTTGCTTTGCACCTTTAGACCAGGCATTAATAACAGTGCACAGTGAAGGAGCATGATACTCACTCTGCACTGGTGTAAATCGTTAGACAAGGTGCAAGGCAACAGAGGATCAGGCCCAAGGGGTGTGTGTGTGTGTAATGAGAGTGTGTGGGGGGGCAACATGTGGAGGGAGTGTATAAATAGTGTATGTGGGGGGGGGGAGGGAAGGAGCATTGCTCTGTGTTTGTGCAGCACCTCGTATAAGGAAGTCCTGATCCTGGCCTGGCACTCCTAGGCATTACCCCGATACACGTCACCATCAAAGATGTTTGTGTGCAAATTAAACACCTGCTACGTAAAGCCCAGCTGTGTGTGGAACAGCACAAAGTGACTCAAGGAAGTGGATTTGGATGATTAAGAGCTGGAAGGGGCTGGGGTGGGAGGTTATACCTGAACAACTGGGCTGAGAGGGAATTGAAATACCAGCACTGGCCTGGAATGGCTTGCTTCTGTGCAGTGATATAGAGCATTACAGATGAGAGAGCGGGCGCGAGAGTGATGACAAGAGCATCATTGTACCCAGAAGAGAGAGACCTTTCAGACATAGACTTGGCTGCTGACCATGCGGTCACCAGAGGAAGTGAGAGAACCCTGCCAGGTGAAGGGATGTCAAGCGCTGTGTGTCAGAGATGAATCACAAACAGTGTGCTACCATCACTGTGTTTTCAGTGCAGGACTCTCCAGTGGGCCTGCAGGCTGCCCCGTTCAGCTCCGCATCCATGAGAAGTCATTACAGCCTCTTCCTGTGACATGGACTCAGGAGGGGTCGAACATGCTGGTTATGCCCTGGATGGATTTCAAGAAACAGCAGGGAGAGTCAAGTTCAATTCCTTGCTCCAGCACAGACTTCCTGTGTACCCACAGGCAAGTCATTTAGTTTTTCTGTGCCGTGGCTCCCCATTGCAAACTAGGGGTAATAGTATTGCCCTGGCACACGTTAAAGATTGGAAGGCACTCAGGTACTGCAGTGTTGTGGATCATATGGGTACCTGAGACAGAGAGAGAGAGAGACATCTTCACAGGCTTTGCTAGGCAAAGCTGACTGGCTGGTTGTTCGATATTTATGGTAGAAGTGGAAGGCCTTATGACTGTCCTGCTCATTGCAGGCCCATGTTACCATGACGATGTGTCAGCCACACCCCATATCTCCTGTAAGGTTGTGACTCCTATACCACACAACCCGATGAGACTCTGAACAGTTGGAAAGCAGAACAACCAACCGGTCCCCTGCCTTATTGTTGGGAAGGGCACTGAGCTGGGAGTATCTTGGGATTAGTCTTGCTAGGGTGATTCTACATCACTACTAAATCACTAACTGAGATGAGATTCCAGTGCCCAGAAGGCTCCTATATCTCACCCACAGGGCTCCGTTCTTGGTCCAGTGCTATTCAATATCTGGAGGAAAATATAAATTCTGCTACAATGTGCAGATGACACAGAAATTGATAGAGTGGTTAGTAATGGTGGAGTCAAGTCAGTTATACAGAGCAACCCGGATCACTTGCTGAGACGGGCTCGTTTAGACAACATGCATTTTATCATAGCTGAATGCAAGGTTATATATCTCGGAACCTGAAATGCAAGGCATGTTTACAAGATGGCGACCGCCCCCGGGAATGCAGGGGCACTGAAAAGGACTTAGTAGGCATGGTATATAACCAACTGAACATGTGCTCCTGATGCGGTGCTCTAGTGAAGAGGGTGAGTGGAATCCTTGGCTTTATAAGCCAAGGGATATCAAGTAGAAGCAGGGAAGTGATATTGCTTCTTTCTATGGCATTAGTGAGACCATTACTAGAATATGCTGTCCAGTGCTGCTGATCATGTTTTGAAAGGGATTTTGAAAAATTGGTGAGGGTTCAGAGAAGGGCTAAAAGGAGGATTTGAGGTAAAAAAAACAACAAGCCTTTGAGCTAAGAAACTCCATCTATTTAGTTTATCCAAGAGAAAGGTAAGAGGTGACATAATCACAGTCCAAAAGTACCTACAGGGGTAAAAAGATTTCTGGTAGTAGCTATCTCTTTTGTCTAGCGGAGAAAGACAAGGAGATCCAGTGGTCCGAAGCTGACAAAACACAAATTCAGACTAGAGATAAGGTAAAAAAAAATTTTATCTGTGAGTGTAGTTCACTATTGGAACAGCTTAACAATGGGTGTGGTAGATTGCCCATCCCTAGGAGTGTCTAAGACAAAACCGGATGTTGTTGTTAAAAGAGATGCTGTCGCTCAAACAGAAGTTATGAACATGGTGCAAGAATGACTGGGTGGGGTTCTCTGGCCTGTGCTATGTAGGAGATCAGATTAGATGATCTAGTTTATGCATCTATGAATCTGCCTTGTGGCACCCCCTCACTTAGAGCTCTATATTTAAGGCCATGTAAGAGATGCTTTTCTTTTAACGTAAATTCTGAGCCCTGCCCTGTAGACATGTGCAAGGATCCCTTTCCCCTACAATGTGTTTCCTAAAACAGGGCCTGGGTATATTTCCACTGGAGAGTGTGGCCCCTGTTCCCTGCTAGCAGATGTTAGCTATTGACAGGGGATGATCAAGTGAGGATAGGACCTTGGCCTACTCTGCCTTTGCAAGAGTCCCCAGGTAGAGATTCTGGCTAAATCAGCCAGGATTACCCATCCTGGGATGCTTCTGGCTGTGTAGATCTGATCTGAGCTCTGCATATGTATATCCCTGCCTTGGAGGGGAGGGATGAATGTGACGTAAATCCCTTCAGCAGAAAGCATGATAGGACAGCAGGGGGTTATGTTAGCAGCTCAGCTATTTCAATCTTTTGCTCCTCTCATTGACGATGAAATGACTGCTGCTTTTTCAGGACCTGTATCTCTGACAACTCTTCACCTTCACTGTCTGTAAAGAGAGAAATGACCTGGGGCCCTTGCCCCATCACTCCCTGTGGTGGAGAGTAGGACCAGCCACTGCAAAGAAGCCTTTTAGCTTTGCTGCAATGGCCTTATCCTCTGATTGCTCTCTCTGCACCTTGATGTAGGCAGCTCCCTACTTCTGAGGCCCTTCATCAGAAATTCTTCATATAGGTGTGTACCAGATTTCCACACCCTATCTGCTCCCCTCCACCTGGCCACGGGATGCTCCTGTGACATTTAGTCATATCATGCAGCTGGATTTAATGTTTTTGCCCCAGTACTCTTTTGTATCTGGCTATTAACCAGAATCCCTTGTTGGCCATACTTTCTATTTAGGGTCTGTTAATAAATGGCTCTTAAAGGGTCAATAAATGATGAATAACTGTTATAAAGAATGTGACTAACATTTATTATAGACAGTTTCAGGACATGGGTTAGATCACCAGACTCTAGAACAACGACTAACCATTTATTAAAGCATCTATTATTCAATTTATTAACTCTTTCAAAACTGTTCATGAGGGGGCCTTTCATATTTCTCATAGCCTGGGTTTGCAGACCTTTATGGGACTTTAACACCAGAGTGTTAAGCCTGCTCTAGGCTGCGCCTGTGAAATTCATTTTCACAGTGTTTTCCCGGAGGAAAATTATCCCTCTTTAAAAATAAAAATCATAATAAAAAAGCCTCCTTGTCATATGCCCTCTTGGCATGATCCCCAGCTTGGCAGTCATAGAAATCATTTATTCATGTGTACAAAGCACAAAAGGTAGAGCCTAGAAACAAGTACAAGAGGAAAAGAGGACAGGGGTCTAATGAAAAAGTATTCTCTTTTGTTTCTTAACATTGTTTTGATCGTGTATCTGAATGGACATTTAGTGTCTGTTTCCATAGCTACATGTAGCAAAACAGAGGGAAAGCAAAGCAAAAGTAATTGAAAATGCTGGTGCTGGCATCAAAGAAAATATCAAGATAAAAGCTGTGCTAAAAATGGGACAAAGAGAAAATGAGGCAGAGAAAATGGAAGAATAAACAAAAGCTGATGTTACATTTATCTCTGTGATACTGTTAGTCTTTTGGTTGGGAACAGCACCTATAGTAGGCAAGAATTCACACCTACCATATACCTTTGTTATTGCTGTTACAAGATTAGTACCCGAGCTGGGTGCTCTTCAGAGACACCAGGAGAGCCAGGCCGTGACCTGGAGAGTGCACAAGCTCAATATACAAGGCAGACAGAGGCAGGAGCATGATCCCCATTTTACAAATGGAGAAACTGAACCCAGTGAGATTTAAATAACTTGTCCAAGGTCCTGTAGGTACTCTGTGTCCGAGCCATGGATTGAACCCTAATGCCTTGACTCCTAGACTAGTGCCCTAACCACAAGATCATCTTTTTCCATGCTCTAGTGCATGCATGTGACCTGTTGCAATAGCATCCTTATCCCAGAGGTTTATGTCTGGATCTGGTTCTGCAGGGAGGGCAGCCTAGCAGCAGAGGAGCTAGACTCTTGGCACTGTCAGAAAAGACTCCCAAAGAGGCAACAGCACCTGCCAGCTCTCAGACTAATCCTCTTGCATTGCCTGAACAATGCAGCTAAGGTACTTACCGTAGCTCTCGTTTGGAGCACATCCTCTTGCCTAAAACAGGGCAGACTTACGCATTGGTGAATGCACAAGGAGCAGAAGCCAGCTGGATCCAGAGATCCTGGCTGACCATTGTCCTGCACCTAGTGTAGTCATTTACATGAGGGCAAGGTGAGTGTGAAAAGCTAGTATTGCTGTCCCCCTCAAGATTTATCTTCTGTTGTTGTTACTAATTATTTGTATTACAGTAGCACCTGGAGGCCTCAACCAAAATCAGAGCCCCATCGTGCTAGGTGCTTCACAAACACACAGTAAAAGACAGAAGAGCTTGCAGTCCAAATAGACAAGGCAGACAAAGGGCAAGAGGGGAAACAGAGTCACAGAATGGAAGTGACTTGCCCAAAGTCACGCAGGAGGGTAGTGGCAGAGTTACCAGTCTCCTTTCTCTAGTCTAAATTTAACAAGTGTTTTGAACAACAAACGGCTCCCTCACTCTCCCTTTCTTTTTTTTCCACTCAACCCACCAATCCCTCAGATTTAGTGGAAAATCTTTCTCTCTCATTTCTATATATTTTAAATGGCTGACCAAAGAAGGCAGGGTATATGGGTAAATACTGTGCAGCCAGCATTTAATTTCAGATGCAGTGAGTTGAAAAATATTGTATAATAAGTTATAGATCTGCTTTCACTGAGCCTCAAATGTGCTGGCTAATGAGTTATTCCTATTTATTGCACAGTTGTGCCTGTGCTATACAGCACAGTTTGTTTACTGCATTGATGCTGCCTTTGCTCTAACGTATCAGGAGAGAATGCAGATGATAGCAGGCTGCTAAATCTTTCCATTCTGTGTCAAATAAAAGCCAAACATCATGCTGCATCTAATATTTCAAATAATGAATCCAACAAGCTGAACGTACTCAGTTGTCCCTGGGGCATCATCTCTATATTTCTTACCCTGGAAATGCAAATTGTCTATCCCAGGCTCTTCTGTCATGACTGTGTCATTTCAAAGTTCACTGTAAATGCAGCATGCAGAACCTGTCACTTTTCACGATAGGAACCAATGATTCCCAGAAAAGTGATTCTCTTCTCTTCTAATCCCCCTGGGGCATATCTGTCTTTCTGAAGGTGCTTATGGCCCTCCTCACCCTAGGATCTGAGTATTGTAGAGCTGAGAGCAGAACGTGCAGAAGGGGGCAGGTTTGTTTCTAAAATAGCCTTCTTTGAGGAGCGGGCTTGCTGGGGGCTTAACCAATATTCTGTGTAGATTTTTAGCAGCAAGGGCGATTAATCATGGGAACAAACTCCCAAGGGAAGTGGTAGATGCTCTATCTCTTGCTGTCTTCAGATCAGACAATATGCTTTTCTGAAAGATGTATTTAGTGAAACACAAGTTATTTGGCTCAGGCCTACTTTACACTAGAGGGGTAAATTGATCTAAGTTATGCACCTCCAGCTACGTGAATAATGTAGCTGATGTCAACATACTTAGATCTATTCACAATGGTGTCTTCACTGCAGTAAGACGATGGCTGACGCTCTCCTGTTGACTCCGCCTGCGCCTCTCGCCCTGGTGGAGTACCAGAGACAACGGGAGAGCACTTGGCAGTCAATTTATTGTGTCTAGTTGATCCAGCGAGTAATGTAGACAAGACCTCAGTATAGGGGTAAGTGGGTAAAATTCTCTGCTCCATGCTACACAAAATCAGACTAGATGAGCTAATGATCTCTTCTGGCCTTAAACTCAATGAAACTGGTTGAGGTCTTCTGCCATGTGGTTTATCAGCTCTTTGGGGTAGGGACCATCTTTTTGTTCTATGTTGGTGCAACAATTAGTCCAGTGGGGTCCTGGGCCTTGGGTGGGTCTATCAGCTCCAGTCAACTGCCATACAAGTATTACATAATAATAAAGGTGGTTGTGTTTCAGAGATGCTGTATGCACACCGCACAGCTTCCTGGTGAAAGGGACTACACGTATGGAAGACATTTAGAGGATAGTAGTGGAAGATGCATTGGCTTTGGTCTTCCCTCCTCTGCATTCCCATTAGTCCGTTTTTATCCACCCACCACAAAAACTAGAAACTTAAACATGCTGCTTGACAGTACAGAGAAATCCTGCCCAGGCACTATCCTCCCTCCTAGCTCCTTACAAAGAAGCCATATATTAGCCATGTGGCAGCTTGTTTAATCTGCGGAATATAAGACCACTCTGCTGATCTCCAGATAGGATCACTAAAATTAACAAAGCTTTTCCAAGCCAGGCTGACCTTGCTGCAATGATCTGCTCGAAAGAACATATGCCAACTCCCAGGGTGGTCACCTCTAGGTCACACTTAATAGCAATAAAAATACTTCTCCCTTATCTAGTGCTTTCCGTCTGAGGATCCCAGCTTTTCTGACATAAATAGGTTGACACACAGTCTCCCCTCAATGGGAAGGTCAGGATTATTGCTGTTTTATGTATGGGGAAACTAAGGCAAAGAGAGGACAAGTGATTCACCTAAGTCAGTGGCAGAGCCAGGAAAGGAGCCCTGACCCTGCTATTGCCTAGTTTTGTGCTTTAACTGCTGAACTATGCTTCCTCCAGGTGGAAACATGGCTAAGAATTCTATAGAACACCCTATTGTTTGATCACAGCAATCCTTTTCTTGAGTGGCTCTGTGTCCCCTCAGACACCTCCTGACTTCAGTCCCTCAGGATTCAAGAGCCCTCCATGTATGTTCCTAGGCAGAGAGCTCATGTCAATGTTTCCCTTGGTCCTGGACACTGGAAGGAGGGAAAGGACACCTCAGATCCCCTGTCCATCTCTGAAACAGAGGACCTGAATGTGTTTTGCAGACCAAACCCACCACAGCAGAGAGACATGAAGGAAGCAGCAGCTCTAGTCCAGGGGAATGTAGCTATCTGCAAAATATGCTTGCCTTGAATTTTCAACTCCAGGTTGTCCAGTTGTCCAGGTAGGCAGAGAACATGGTACTCCATCTTATCTCTGCAGCAAGGAAAGAGAATATGAACCTCTCCTACTTCATACTGTTGGGCCAGATCATCCAATGGAGTAAATCAGCATGGCTTCATTGATTTCAACTAATCAACAGTGATTTACACCAAAGGGGGATTTGGTCTTTTTTCTCTATGATCAAAGGTAACAATTACGTTTTCCTTCCCACATTTATGAGCAATTCAAATGGAAGCCAGGAGAAGATTGCCAGCTGAGCTCTCTAAGCTTCTCGTACCACCTCTTCTGTTCAGTGCCTCAAGGGAAAGCCTGCATCAGCAGAAGTTCTATATAGACTGTAATTTAAAATCTATTAACTCTGAATACCGGTATGGCACATAAACTTAACTGGCTTTTGCAGTACTGCATCAAGTTCCTATTCCTAGTTATTCCTATAAATCACACCTGATAAGCTGGGATCCAATCGATGGGGAAAAAATTATACCACAGCATTAGATTCCATCATACATGACTTGAACTATTACTTATCTGTCTTGTGGCATGAAGAATCATGAAAATTAATAATCTCCCTCTGCCCAAACCTAGTGAGTGTGTGTGTGTGTGTGTGTGGCAATGTTACCTTGAGTGTATTCTTGCTTTAAGTGATCAGTTTAATGTTTTTTGAACTTACAAGTGGTCAATTGCTTTTTAAAATTGCTATAATACTAAAAATTCTGAAACTTAATGGAATTTCTTCTTTTTTTTTACAATCTGCTTCTCCAGAACCCTTCTCTTAATGTCCTTTTCATAAAAGATTTCTGCCTTACTACACGTCTTCCTGCGTCTTCAAACACAAATGGCAAGCTCTTGAATCTGACCAAAATTCAGAACTTGGACCAGTTCTAACATGTGTGTTCTGTTTTGAAAGGACCAGACTGAAACCCAATATTAGGATGTCAAGTATCAGAGGGGTAACCTTGTTAGTCTGGATCTGTAAAAGCGGCAAAGAGTTGTGTGGCACCTTATAGACTAACAGACATATTGGAGCATGAGCTTTCGTGGGTGAATGCCCACTTCGTTGGATGCGTGAAGTGGGCATTCACCCACGAAAGCTCATGCTCCAATATGTCTGTTAGTCTATAAGGTGCCACACAACTCTTTGCCAATATTAGGATGTATTTTCTCAGACAACATACAGTTGGCCTGTGGAATTCCCTGCCATGGGTTGTTGTAAAGGCAACCACAGTTAAAGAGTTCCGGGGTGTGTGTGTGTGTGAGGGTCGGGCCTTAGCATAATAGGGTCCTGGTTTATGATAAGGTTGCCTATTAATAGTTAATAATTAGCTTTCTCCTATTTTTCATGTTAAAAATTTAACAGGAAACTCTGACAGATGCTATATAAATCATCATGATAAGTTATTTCTATGTGACATTTATCTAATGCAGAGCTTCTGGTTCTGTGTATATATATATATATATATATATATATATATATATATATATAGGGGTGGGAAGCAATGAAAAAACAATTTAGAAAAACTCTAACCAAACTTTTTCAAACTTGAAAAAAATGTTCTGCTCACTTTTGGATGAAGGTCTGTCGCCAACTATTGTCTCTTGTCTTAGATTTGTAGGCTTCTTGGGGCAATATTATATTAATAATCAGGGCCTACCAGGCCTACCTCAGTTGTGAGCTGAACTGTTGGAAAGTGGGTGAAAGTTTAGACATGTTCCAATCACCTGGGAAACTTGTGTTTTGAACTTATCCAGTCTGTTGATCAATTCTGGTATCAAGAGGAGAATGAGACCAGAAACTAGGACTCATTTGTTGAAAAAATAATGATTGGATGGGATATTCTGCCTATCCCACCCTCTTTAGGGCCTTTAAAAAAAGACTTTGGAGGGAATCGGATGGGGTATGGACTCCTGTGACACTCCTGGGGGAAAGGCTGAGGGGTTTCTAATTTGCTCCAGAGACCCTGTCCTTTATTTGTGAACCTCCTAGGTATCATGCATTGTAACACCCAGCCCTCAATGCGCCAGTGGGACTTCAATGAGTTTCGATCATCTAGTTATATGGAACGAACATAATTTCAAAATGTTTTGTTTCTCATATCTGTTGATTCATTATTTCTTGTGTATCTTAACTTAATCAATCCATTTCTAAACTTTGTATGAACTTTCTAGTGTTTGCCGTGGGCCTAAGCAGGCTGAGGTCTCTGTACTCAGTACCCCACAACATGTTGGACTGTTCAGTGTTGTGCAGTGACCAGGATATGTTAACTCCTTTGACAATATGGGCCTATTTATGCCATCAAAATGAACCCAACAGCAGGGACCCTCTTTTTGTTCTGTGGGGTCCTGGTCCCTCACTGGGGAATCATAAGTGCTATTGTACCCCACGCACCTCCTGGGTGTGGCTTCTGTCCCATCTAGTGGCACCGAGACCACTTACAGAGAGATTGAGTCTGCTCTATGGCCTTAGCTAAGGGCCGGTTGGCTTTTAGCTCATGGGGTAGAGGCTCGTGCACTAAACTCCAGAGGTCCCAGATTCAATCCCGCCTGCCGATGATCGAGGTCTGTTGGCGTTACACTACCACAGTCCAAATACTGAACATCAGTAACCGCTATTATTATCAGCAATACTTCCATTGTTTTTCATTAGGTCACCCTACTTGGTCCATCTTTCCTCAGACAGCTCTGCTGCCAATGTGACTGATACAGTCAACAAGTCTCTCCATTTCTCTTAATTCTTTTATCCCTAAATTTCCATTTAGAAGCCTTCTATCAACTCGCAGTTCTCGTGCAATTCATCAGTGTAGACTCTACAGGAAATCCATAGGCCCAGACTCTGAAGTCAATGAGGCTATGGGAGATGTAAGGCACTATGCAATGGGAGGGAGGCAGGAGCCAGCCCATGATATTAAGAAGGATTAGCCTCCTCGGCAACGTTCCTATAACCTGGCACTTGACAAGTATGCAGGAAACTCATGATGTGCATCTGAGAAATCTAAGCCGTGTGGGTGACTGAGTAGTTTGGGGGATTAGGACAGGGCTATGCAGCCTTTCCCTGCTAGGTCACACTAGTTCAAAACTGATCTAGAAAAACAGCAAGTGGAAAAACATTACATTTAGTGACTGAATGGTGGCCTCTGTGAAAAGAGCTGGGTCCTCAGCCTAGTGCCTGGTAGGCACTTGTTCTCCATCATTAAAACTGGCCTAGATTGATGGTGCTTTGGTAGCCTCAGCAGGGAAAATGAAAATGAAATATTCCTGGGGGCCAAACTCCTTTCTAACCCATAGAGGTGGCTCTTCCAGAAAAAAATTGATGATCATAAGCCCAGGCAGTCTGGGGACTTATTGTCCTAGGCTGTGTCTGTTCTTGGGGACAAATGGAGGTCTCCAGTAGTCTGTTAGGCACCACCTAACAGAGAATGTCTTGTTAGCCACATAAAGGTCATTGGGCTCAAGTAGATTTTATTAAACACTTCAATCCCCTGGCTTTGGTGATAAAGCAAGTTAAGGTCTTGAGCTGTGGTTTTATATTGCAAATATCTATCTATCACATGAAATGCTTTTGACAACCCGTGCCAAGTAACTGGGTGTTTGCAGCCTTGTAAAAGAGAAGCCAGATGTCCTGTTTTGTTCCTCAGCCCTTCTAGTCTAGCACAGGTTTGCATGATTAAAACTAATCCAGCTGTGAGTTTGTATTTGATGGAATATTATATACAGCTACAGAAGAGGAGATGCTATTTCAACTCTGATTTTTTTTTAATATTTTGTTTTAAAGCCAGATCAGTATCAGTGTAGCTCAGAGGGGCCAGAGACTTCTACTGACGTAAAGAATAATTACAGCTATATAGCAGGTAGGGTGCAAACACTTAGAATGTGTTCCCATGTCTGCACATCTCCGGAAGCACACTGAGGCCAGATCCTCAACTGCTGTGAATTCTCAGAGCTCCTTCCTTTTGCTGGAGCGACATCAATTTACACCAGCTAAGGATCTGGCCCCTTTGCCCTTCACTCTAAGCATCTCCAACGAACTTTGTTATGGATGAAAGGCAGCAATGAGCCCAAAAGAAGCTGTGCTTTCTGCGTGGGCACAGCGTGGTGTTTCTGTGAACCAGGCTGCTGGCAAGAAGGATTGTAAAGGAACCCCTTCCTACACTATGGTTCCCACTGCAGACATGGCTAGATTGAGACAATTGGCTCAACTTCACTTAGCAGTTGTGATTGGACTGGAGTGCTATATAGTTCTATACATTGAATCCTGTAGCTCTAGAGACTGTGACACATGCAAACCAGGGACAAAGGAGTCTTGTGGTTACGATACTGCACTAGGCTCCAGATGATCTATGTCCAATTCTTAGCTCTGCTCTAGATTCCTTGGGTGACTATGGGCAAGTTGTTTAGGGCCATATTTAGGGACTCCCATTGGCCTAGCACTCTTATAAATTCCACTAGGTGCCTATCTGCATCGTGAGAAGCCTAAATAACTAAAAAAAAATCAGGCCCTTAATTTCTCTGTGCCTCAGTTTTCCCACCTGTAAAATATTTCTCTACCTTGTGGAGGCTTGTGAGGCCCAACTGTTAATATATCTGATGTATTCAGTAGTTGAGGTAATAGGGAGGTTATGTATCTCCTCAGACAGTGTTAGATGACAAATGAGGGATAATACCAAGTTACTCATGGGTTATGAGATAGAAGAAAGGCCTTCTTCTGAATGCCCGCGGAGAGAAATTTGAGGCCTTGTTACGTCATGTTCACTGGGACCCTGCCCCCTCCCACTTCACCCTCTTTCAGATATTTTGGGGGGCCCTGAGCTCAGGGGCCCAGTACAATCATTCTCCTTTGCCCCCATTTCATCAGCCCTGACCATACATAAAAGTGAGGAATCTTCAAGGAAGCAGAGATATGGAACTCTGGTGGTTGAGAAGATAATTCAAAAGTCTCTCTATCTTCTCCCACCACCCAGCATTTCCTTTCTGTTAATGGCCCCATGACTAGAGACTGGAGGTGAGTGGAGGTGTCAGCGTGGGCAGGAGGAGATCACTGCAGAAATTCTGACGCTTCCCTGACTAAGTCTAGCCCATCCTTCATGTCAACCCTATTACGTCCACATCTCTTAGCTGAATTAACCGAGGCTGTGCTGATTCCATTTAGCAGCTCCACGTGAGCTAGCATGAGCCAATCGATCAACCCGATCCCTCCTGAGCCCCTCTAAGTGGACTAGAGAGAACAGTGTCAAGCTCACTGTCCTGTTACTTAGTCCCTCCACCTCACTCTTGACAGGAGAGAAAGGCAATCCCCTTTCCTGTGTTTAGCACCTGTGATGAGAGTAGGCCTGTTACTTCAGAGACAACAGGTCACAAAGGCACCATATCAGATAGCAGATGCCCCGGGCTGGTTTTACAAACCAAGCTGTCTGTAATTAACGACACTCCTGACGCAGAGCGTTCAACGTCAAAGGAAATCAATTGGGGGAAATGGGACAAAATGGAAAATACTACAATACATTCATTATTTGTTGCCTTCGGTGCAAGGTTTAAGGACCTCCATACTCCAGGTCCTAATTCATCATGATCAGGAAAATCTGTTTATCTTAGTCTCTCATCCTAGACCCTTCCGCATGCGCTGCTCATCCTTAAAGCTCACACGAATGTAGAGAGCACAGGCTAATGGGAAGAGAAATGGGACGTCGGTCAGGCAAACAGAGCCCTGGAATTTGGGGTTGGATTGTGCCTTTAGGCCCAGCTCAGAGCCGGTGGAGGTGCACAATTGCATCACTCCAGAAATAGCAGTGAGGCTGTGACTCACAGACGTCACCCTAAGGGCTTGTCTACATTACCCGCTGGAATGACGGTCAGCGATCAAATCCAGTGGGGGTCGATTTATCGCACCTAGTCTAGATGAGATAAATTGACCACCAAGCGCTCTCCTGTCGACTTCGGTACTCCACCAGAGCAAGAGATGAGGTGAAGACACCATGTTAAGTAGATCCAAGTATGTCGACTTCAGCTACGTTATTCACATAGCTGAAGTTGCATAATTTAAATCAACTCCCACCCCCCAGTGTAGACCAGGCCTTAGGTACAATTCCTCCCCTGCTTCCTCCTTGGGCTAATGGTTTATACCAGTAGCAAATCACAACACTCTTCACACGAGTTTCCCTGTACTGGCCAGTGAATAGAAAGGGTAGAACCAAGACCCTGCCCTCATCAGAGCATTCTGGGGATGTGGTAAGTGGGCATACGATACCAGCTCCTGCCGACATGCCTGCTCCCAAAGTCTGGGTAGCACACAAAGAGACATATAGGAAGTTCTCATTCCCCTGTGTGTTATCAAAGTCACAAGCCAGCCCTTGCAATTGTCTCTTTCATGAGCAGTGAATGTATAAGTTTTGGTCTCTCTCCTAAGAACCTTCTCGTTCCCTTTGGGTCTCTACATTTCCCTTAATGAGATTACAAGTCTGGTTGATGTAGATAATAGTGTTGATATACTACACTTGGACTTCAGTAAGATGGGGTATCACATGATATTTTGATTAAAAATCTAGAACAGTATAAAATCAACTTGGAACACATTAAATGGATTAAAAATGGCTATCTGATAGGTCTCAAATTTTAACTGTAAATGAGGAATCATCGCTGAATGGGTGTGTTTCTAGTCCTGCAGGGATCAGTTGTTGGCACTACGCTATTTAACGTTTTTTGTCAATGACCTGGAAGAAAATAATCATTGATAAAGTTTTCAGATGACACACAGATTGGGGAAGTAGTGAATAATGAAGAGGACAGGCCACTAATACAGAGCAATCTGGATTGCTGAGTAAACTGGGGGCAAACAAACAATATGTGTTTGAATACAGCTAAATGTAAACGTGTACTGTGGAACATGGAACGTCGGTTGCACTTAAGGGCTGGGGCACTCTATCCTGGGATCCTGTGGCCCAAAGGGCTAATGCAGTCCTTGGATGGACGAGCAGGAGAAATGAGGTTCTTTTACCTCCATATTTAGCACTGTTGTGAATGTTGATGGAATATTGTGTCTTGCTCTGGAATCCCCAATTCAAGAAGGATGTTAATAAATTGAAAGGGGGGCAGAGAAGAGCAACAAGAATGATCAAAGGATTAGAAAATCTGCCTTATAGTGATAGACTCAAGGATTTCAATCTATCTAGTTTAACAAAGAGAAGGTTAAAGGATGACTTGATCACAATCTATAGGTACCTGCATGGGGAACAAACATTTAATAATGGTCTCTTCAATCTAGTAGTGAAATGTCTAACATGCTCTAGTGGCTGGGAGTTGAAGCTAGACAAATTCAGACTGGAAATAAGGCATCAATTTCTAACAATGAGAATAATTAATCATTGGAACAATTTACCAACTGCTGTGGTGGATTCTCCATCACTGAGCATTTTTAAATCAAGACTGGATGTTTTTCTAAAAGCTCTGCTCTAGGAATTATTGTGAGGAGGTTCAATGGCCGGTGTTATTCAAGAGTTGGACTAGATGAGCATAATGGTCCTTTGAATTTTGGAATCTATAAATGGATGTTCCCATCCATTTCCCCATTTGGGCTTCTTCCTTTGCTCCATAGATGTCTCATGGTCTGTCATTTCGGGCTCCCCATCCAAATGCACCATCATTCATGCCGGATCTGCACCCGGTGTTGGAAATCTCATATTTTTGTTTCATTGCTTTTAGTCACCCTCCCCAAGCATCTGAGGTTGTGTCTACACTACAGAGGCTATATCAGCATAGATCTGTTGATGTAGCTGTGCTGGCATAACCCCGTAGTGTACATGCAGCTTGCACTGACAGAAGGGGCTTTCCCACCTCCCTGGACAATGTTATCTCTGTTGATGGAAGCATTCTTCCATTGACATAGCATAGAAGCTGCTTCTCTGTAGCAGGAATTCCTTACACTTGCAAAAGCATACACAGAACATGTGCACACCTTTTCCTGGCCAAACTAATATTAGAATGTTACACCACCACTAATTTCTTTCATATAGCCCAACATGATTTTGCGCTTTAATTTTCTTCAGCAGTAGGGTGACAGATTTATTCTAAAGATATATTGAAGTTATAACCCGTACCAATGATTCCAATTTAATAAGTGAACACAGTCCAGCCAGCCAGCACCTGGTCTAGTACTATACTCTTCTACTATCAAGGACAAGATTTTCTAGACAGATTTTAAACCCAGGGGTTTATGATTACTAAAACAGAATTCTCAGCAAACCAGATCTCAGAGATGTGTTACTGCTTTTGACCACACATTTCCCAGCTTTTCTTCTTTTCAATTTAACTGCCCAAAGGGAGTCGGTGGGGGGGAGGTCTCTTTACATAGCAGCTATGGTCATTTTTCAATCTCGCAACATACAAATCCATGTATTGACTGGTAGATATTATTAGGCAGTCAGAGCATATGGACTCCTGTACTCACTGAAGTCACCCCTCCACTTTCTCCCATCATTCCACGTGACCTAACCCCTCTGTTTGCCAGAAGCTGGGAATGGGCGACAGGGGAAGGATCACTTGATGATTACCTGTTCTGTTCATTCTCTCTGAAGCACCTGGCATTGGCCACTGTCAGACAGGATATTGGGCTAGATGTATCTTTAGTCTGACCCAGTATGGCCGTTTTTATGTTCTATATAGACCTAACGTTTAAGTATAGACCAAGCCTGAGAGTTTGCATTTGTGTGGGGGAGGAAATACAGGTGATTTAAAAAGCGTAATCTGTTTCTCTTCATAAAAAATTGTTAATTTCTCCAGCTGTCCATGAAACTGCCTATTATTTTTAATTGTAAACCAAATGTGAACCCTGCAAGCATGAGTGACGACACTTTCTAAGTTACAAGATAGTTCGCATTACAGACATTTCTTAACATTCAAAGCATGGGCTCAACTCTAATGACCTAAAATCATTCATCCAGGTTTCCCGTATTCTTATTCTGGCACACCCAATATTTTTAAAGAATGACTTCTCGCTATTATGGCAAAGCCCAGAGACCCCAATCACAGCCCATTGTGCTAGTGCTATACACAGAGATAGGGTCCTTGCCCCGAGGAGCTTACAATCCACAGACCCAAATGTTAAGCTATCATCCTCTAGGCCCTCTCTGTTCTGTAAATGGCCATAACTACTCTGAATCTTTCTAAAAGCTTGTGCTAAACTTTTATCTGTGTTTCTGCTTCATTTCCTAACATCTTCACCCACTCCTTCCCACTCTTTGTGTCAGATTTAAGTTGTTCGTGAAATTTCAAATTTTGCAAATGAAATAAGTTTCTGGCTGGAATTTTTTGAGTCTCCCTTGGCAATTTTTGCAGCTCCAGGATTCAAATGTGACCATTCATGACCTCTTAATGAGGAGGAGGCAGTAGCTGTAATGTAGATGAAATGGGTGCTACCTCATCTAAGAACTCTCTTGCTGTAAGTTAGCTCATTTCCCCTCCCCCAGCAAACTGTGTAATGTTCTCCAAAAGGCATCACAGGACTAAGAGGGATACATCAGAAATGGGCCCAGGGAACAACAGCAGTGACTTAGTGGCTCACACATAGCGTTATGTGTCCTCCAAACAGAGCAAGAGTGTCCTACTTTGAATGAGGTGTGCTGTGCATTCCTTTATTCCACAGGGATTGCAGAAGTGGATGGACAGCTCTAGTTAAGCCAAATGTGCTCTGTGGGCTTGATTGAAATTCCACTGGAGTCAGTGGGATACTTTCCAGTGACTTTAAAGGTTTGGATTTGGTTGTACATGCAAAGCTAGGTTAAGGTGCTGTGATGTTCCAGGCACATTGTGACATGAGCTCCTCTGTGGCTCCCATTGCATTTAGAGTGGTGAAGGCAGGGGGTACTCTCCCCTCTGAGAGAAGCAAAGGCAGCATCATGGGCCCTCTCTTCTCTGGTGAGGCCAGGGTGAAAGCAAGGAACTGCCTTGGCACTTCCCCTAGCAACCAAGCCATATCTATTTGGATGCCATGGGCTGGGCCAGGTGCGCACTCTTCTCCTGCAATGCATGCAGCGTGCTGCTGGGGTGGTGTTGGCAGGTCCCCCCTAAGAGCAGTGGCGTTGGATTTAACACCCCATTGGTATGAATGGGGCAGTTTATACCTCTCCAAGCTCTTTTTTTTAGGCTATCTGCAGACTCTCGGAGGCCTCATTTTATTTATTACTCCGTGGTCACATTTTTAAGCTTTCCTTCCCAACCAGGAAAATGAGAAACTTCCTATTTTTCTAAAAATGAAAGCTTACATTCTGATGTAATCACATGACTCCAGTAGCTCAGACTCTAGGCACAGCCCTGTAGCATGTAAACCTCAATCTGGCCCATCCTGTATAGAGATATGTTCCCATCCTTGCCTCTGAGCGCAGCAACCCTAACTGTCATTTCAGCACAGGTTTTGTACCCTTTTCTTTACCAATAGATTTGCCCAAATACATGTCTCCTGCTGGGTTTGGGAGTAACAAGAACTGCACACACATTGCCCACCACTTTTCAAGCACCTGTTAGGGTTGCACTTCTGCCTTTGTGACTAGAGATCCATGTTGGTGCTGTTGTCAGGAGTGATGGGACAGAAAACGTACTCAATGGAATTGAAATCTTCCTGATGGCAGAGTCCCACTGAAGCTATCAACCTCTTTCTGCAGGATGGTGAAACATCTCAAAGTCAGCCATGGGCAATGCAATCAGGTGGGGTAGGGGTGGAGGGTGGAAGCAGCTATTACAGTAATGCTTAGATGTACATTAAACTTAAAGAACAAAACACACCAGGATGAACCCATCGTCACTCCCAAGGAGTCTCATTTGGGTGCTGAAGACAGCAGAGTATTCAAAAAGGAAGATGTGACAGTATAGCAGTGTTTTACTGTAATGCTGAACAATCTATCACAGCAATCAGGACCTCACTAGGATTCATCTCACCATAAAATGCATGGTCTTTTTGGTTGCAAATCAAACAAGCAGATCATTTCAATAGGAGCCAAAAGAACAGAGAGAGAGGTACAACAAGAGAGTTAGATCCCTGCCACGTGGCTGCTTTCACCCATTGTCACCTGAGCACCACTGCACTGGTAGTCCTCTCCCTAGCCTCTGTTTGTCAGAGGATGGAGATGAATAGCAGGAGAGAGATCACTTGATCGTTACCTGTTAGGTTCACTCCCTCTGGGGCACCAGGCATTGCCCACTGTCTGTAGACAGGATACTGGGCTGGATGGACCTTTGGTCTGACATAGTATGGCTTTTCTTATGTTCTTATGTTCCAGTGTGGTGTCCTGAGCTAGTGGCATAAAAACCTACTACTGCAAACAGTTATAGGAGTTTCTCCTTAAGCACAAGTGGTAGAGAGCTAGGCTGATGGTCCCAGGTTCAAACCCTGCTGACAATCTCTGTGTGCGGATCATTTCACACCTGTATGGCAGGAAATGGTTAAGCAATTAGGAGTGATGAGCAGTCACAGCCCAGCCTCAGGTAGGATTATACAGCTTGAAGGGTGGAATATACTAAGGGATTATAGTCCAGCCTAAAGCATGAGTGACCTCAAGCATTTCATAAATGTCCATAATATAAGCAAAATCTGCTTTCCAAACTGCTACTGCTTTTTAAAAATGGGCTGTTTTTACATCACGTCAGCTCAACCCCAGGTGCTGAGCTCTGTTAGGTTTTCTTTGCACCCTTATAATGTATCAATAAAGCAGCCAAACAGACTCACTTTGTAATAGAAGGTCAACTCCCAAGGGCTGGCCTGGGCTCTCAGGTTAGAGCTGGAAATACAAAACAGTGCCGGGCTGGTTTTTTGTTTGTTTCCAATCTGACTGCAAATTCCAAAGAAATTGTCGACCCACCTGCGATGATGGGGTAATATTAAGAAAGTGACATGCTACTATAACAGCATTTCAAAATGGAAAAAAACAACAACTCCTCCGCCTGCCCCCACTTTATTCACTGGGGGCAAAGGCTTGGGGTGTGCAGTAGACACATTCCACTCTACACACATTTTGCTGCTGTTTCCTCTGGAATAACAAGTCTTCACGTTGATAGATGGTGGCAAAGAGAACATTTTAAGCTGTCAGTTGATGGTTTTTTAAATTATTTTGATTATACAGAATTTTTTTTTTAGATGAAAACTCAACTTTATTTTCTGCAGCATCGTCAAGTTCTCAACAACCCCTGCGGTGCTGGTGTTAGCAACTGCTTTTCCTGGAAGGCCTGGGAGACCGGCAGAATTTGAGCAGGACGGTGCACTAGGAGGGTAAGTTTCAGGATGATGAGAGCTCAGACTGAACACCCCCCTTTCTGGCCAATTAAATTTCAGCACTTCAGCTAGATTGAAGTGACGAGACTGATGATGCATTCCCTACAATAATATATTGTGTACGTGTCAGTAAAGAGTATGTGTGTGCATAGGGGGGTGGGGACAGGGCGGGGCAGTTCATGAGCCATACAGTACATCCATGTTTATAGCATACGGTAAGGAAGTTACTATATACTAAATGTACTTGGTTATAGTGTGTAATACAGAGGAGCTTGCAGTGCAGAACAGGAGAATTTCCAGGCGATATAAATATTTCAGATTGCTGTGCAGTACTGTGCACATTTTCAGTGCACCAACATATTATTTCTAGACTTTACTAGAGTCAGGAACCTGCCTTCATATTGGGTGAGAAGTTGGGCCAGATTCTCGCCTAGTGTAAATCACTGTTGCTCATTTGAAGTCCAAGATCTACACCAGCTGAGGATCTAATCCACTGAGTATAATCCACTGTTGTCTCTGATCATGGCAAAGGGTAAGTTTCCTGACTGTCAAGGACAAGTGAGATGGATAGAAATCAGAGAAATCTTTTCACCGTTAGATCACCTGTTCAAATTCCTTCCAGGGCAACGGTTGTTACTGTCTGTTGTGTATTTGGTGGTTTATATTAAATGAGCTTATGGTGTTTTCTGGTGTCCACATAAAAATACTATCACTGCTGGAAATAACAGGGAGTGTGGTAGTGCCCTTAACGCATAACCCAGCTACTGAATAGCTGTATCCCCAGAGGTGGTGGTTGTATGTTAGGGTCAAGGTGCACTGACCAGCAGCGGCTGACAGGAAGAGAAACTTGGCACTATTGCTATCCTGTGCTGGATGAATAGAGGGGTTCAGTGTAGAGAGCAGTTAATCCAGCACCTTTCACTAGCACAAAATTGGAACAACAAAGGAGATGGGGGACACTGCATGTTCTGTCTGGATTTCTGACTGCGCTCTATGGGTATGGCTATGCCAGGCACATGACTCAGTAAGAGAATTTACAGAGCACCATGTGTGAGAATTCAAACCTGATTTGATTCCCCAATACCCGTGAGACCGGAGAGCAGCACTTTACTCCTCTATTCCTGCATCTGGAAATACTGCAAACTTTGCATCCTTGTTAAACTGCTTCATGTGACAGGAATCTACAGAGGAGATGAAAGTGCTGCTGCTAACAGACAAGTACTTTAGCTCTGGACAGAAAGAAGCTGCCAGTGCTCAGGCTAAGGAAACAGAGCCTAGGAAAACAGCTAGCTCAGATGACGAGAAGACGGTAGTAGGACTATGACTGGGACTGCAGGATGGTGTTTGTTTATTGATTATAAGCATTGAGTAATAATGTAAAAGTTACATTGGCTGTGACTTGGCCAACTGTGAAAGGTTTTTCCTTGGGATGATTGTTGGGTTCATTACACCATTGATTTCAGTGGAGTAAAATGGTGTAAAACCAGAACAATGCAGCCAAGAATCTAGCCTGTGGTCTTTTGCAGAAGCCTCTTGCTGTCTCCTTTAGTAGCTGCTTCTTTAGCCTGCTACAGTCCATGCAACAGAAACTTGTCCACAAGGGGAACTTAGAGAAACCAAAAGGAAAAGATTCCTGGATTTCAAGGCCATAAGGGACCATCATGTCCATTTGCTCTGACCCCCTCCATAGTGCACAAAGGAGATTTAGATACAACTTCCAGATGGGATATGAACTTTACTGGAGAAGTGAGAACTCCTCTCACCTAGCAGAAAGATGTGAGGCAAGCTGACTACTAGGATCTTCCGTAAGCTTAGATTGAAATCAGAACTGATGGGTGAATGCACCTTGTCACTTTTCCTTTGTGTCTTCATGTCCCAGCAGCTGTCTTGCATTTCACTACTCAACAGGTGTCATTGCCAAATGTATTCCAGTGTGTGCACTCTAGATGAGGTACTGGGTTGCATAGATCTTCTGTCCTATGGTTCCAAAGGTATCTTGCTGGTGTATGGCTCTCTTAACACATGCCTGGAATATCCTCTGTGTTATCTTTTATATTCCAAATCTTTTATTTGATTTGGACTAAGAAAAAGAAGACAGTGGATGGCTAACATTTCCTTATCACTAGTCTGTTCTGGCAGCTCTGGGCTGTAGTGAGCAGTGGCACCAGTTGTGGAGAGTGGATGGGAAATGCACTTGAGTAGAGAAACTGTACCTACAGAGTGTATATAGAAACTCAGTCGTGGCAAATCACCCCCGGATTCCTGGTAATTCTCAACCTGTTTGGCATAAGATGACTAATGCATCATATGGCTGACACAGGAAGTACAAAGCAATTTGGTCTTGGGCTCTGTGTGTATGAGGCTGGAGCATTGGGGGTTTCTAAAAGTTTAGTTTGAGGGAGAGGAAGGTGGAAGAATATTTATTCCCCAAATGCTTTCTTTTTAAAAGGGAGTGCTAGTGATATGGTGACAGATCCCCCAAATCTTTACACATTCTAACACAGCAGTTGAACACCCACAAAAATCAAAACATGGCTTATTTTTAAGAAAGAAGTAACAGATTGATAACAGAAACAACTTGACTACAAGGGAGTAAAAGTCATCTTAAAGAGGTTGGATTTTCAGATGGTGGGAGCTCAGCACTTTCTGAGAGTCAGGGCCCTATAAGGTGGTTCAGTTTAGGTCCCCCCAAAACAGAGACACTTCTAATCACTACTCATGTGTGCAAATCTTGGCTACAGTACATTTCAGTATCTGAAGCAAAGATCCCATGACACCAAAGGATACCTTCTTCTCCAATTAGATATCTTACTTTAAACATTACATTATTTTGATGTATTATTGAGTTTTAAATAACCAGAAATTAAAACAAATACAATATAATCAACTAAAAGAGCTAGAGTCCTTTAAATATTTAATTCAAGTCACATACACACACATGTATAATATGCATATATGCCATTTTGAGTTTTCAGATAATCCCTACATTCCTTGAAAAATTCTTTAAGTAATGTCTGCTTTTGTTTCTGCTCCCAAGATCCCATTAAAGAACCCATGACATTTTTCATAGGAGTTATCTTAACATCCATGTGTTCAATTGATTCTATCATAGAGCAGTGACCTTCTGCCATCCTACCATCAGCCCTGTACTTTCATTAGGACATAATGGTATTCTTCTCCTTAATGTTTTGTACATTTGTAAGTGATACGCCAAGCCCTTCCTGATTTGAGATCCATTCATTTTCCATCCGTGCCTCTGCTTGTTTGTGGAATCCAGCAGTCAGTGAAGTCTATGGCTGCTCTTTCATCTTTTTGTTTTTCCCCATACCCAGTAATTTAGAATTACTATGTGCTCTTTGGGTTGGGGGACCTCCTTCTCTTCTCTTCTCTTCTCTTCTCTTCTCTTCTCTTCTCTTCTCTTCAGATTCTTATACCACGCTTATCACCAAAGTACCTGAGCGCCTTCCAGTTGTTCATTAAGCAATAGAAGGAAAATCTGTTGCATGTGGTTTATTCTTTCTCTCATCCCCACACAGAGGGAGAACTGTGTGTGCAGTGGAGTGCTTCTTTTTTTTTTTTTTTTGGTAGGTCATTTTTTAAAATGTATATACTTCTCTGTCTTTGTGCTAGAGAAGGCAAAGTCATAGAAATAGACCTAGCACTTGAAGCAGAAGGCAGAGAGTTATGCCATGGTTTCAGATCTGGCCCAGAAAGAGCTTGGTTTCCTGCACAGACAAAGCTTTACTCTGATTGTTGAGGGTTTCACTCTGCCAGAGGAGTGGAGTTTTCAACCTCGGTCCTCATCTCGGAGCTTTGGGTGATCTTTTAGATACCATGGAGCCAGGCCATGGAATGCCTTGAAGATAAGGACCTTGAACTTGATTTGAAATTCTCTCGGAAGCCAGTGAGAGCAGAGGACAGGTGCAATGTGCTGCTGGTAGCTGGTGTAGCTGAGGAGACGTTCTGTACCAATTGGAGATTCCTAAGGGCTGAAGAATTCATGGCCAGTCCTCTTGTTTTCAAAGTACCTTAGCACACCTGTGGCGCTATAGAACAAACGGAATAACAGCCCACTGTCAAGCTGGAGATGCTTTAGACTCCAAGAAATAAATACATGATAAAAATAGCGTGGGGAAAAATGGGAGCTCACATTGCTGGCTGCTTACAAAGGCAGTCTTGCTCTGAGAAGAAGTGCTGTAACCCTGGAGGTTATGAATCAATCATAATTGCATTGCTCAGTGCAAGGTTTGTGATCGAAATCACATGTGTCTTGGATCTCTGGGTTTAGCTCACCATAGCAACCCAAGCCTGGGATGGTTGCAGCTGGTCCAAGTTATCTTTTCCATTGATCCTTGGATCATTGTGAGCTGGGTTTGCTTTGCACTTTGCGATGGATGAATCTTGAACTTGCTGAGCTTTCGTTCCTGGGGCAATGAAACATAATCCCTCCATGTCTGCACCCCTTATCTAACTGCAGTTGCAACCCGACCCAGGTCTGAGCAGACTGTATGGAACTATCCCATTCTTAGCTTCATCTGGCTTTTTATGTAGGGACATTGTTCAATAGGTGCAGCTTTGAAAATATAATAGTTTGCACTTTTACAGCACCTTTGATGCCAGGATCACAAAATGCTTTATGCATATTAATTCAGCTTAAAAACAAACCTGAAAGGAGGATTCATCATCATTTATTTATTATTTGTATTGTCATGGTGCCTCAGAGTCCTCGTCATGAGACAGGACCCCAGTTTGCTAAACAAACATAGAACACGCTATCTAGAGTGGTTCACGACCATGAGTGACAGGGCAGACTGTCAAAAAGCCAGGCAGACATCCCAGGCTGGTGGTATGTTCTATAATTAGATTTCACCAACCCAGTACAAAATGTGAACTCCTGAAGCACTGTGACAAGTCTTACCTTAGAGTCACGGACAGTCCCCTTGGGCACTCTAGTCTATCTTGCCATTCAGGCAAGCTGGATTTAGGAATACAGGTCTCCTACACCAAAGATCACAGAATATTCAGGTTGCTCCCACTCCCAAGAGACCTCTCACTTATCCCAGGTAAATTTGAACCTCAGATCTCACATCAGAAACAACACTTGAGCCAATTCTGTAATAAACTAAGGATTTATAACTAGGGAAAAGAAATGTGTTATTTACAGGTTAAAGCAGGCAACATATATATGCAAATGAGTTACAGATTATGGTTCCAAAAGGTGACAGAGAGATAGAAATCTGTCAGCACTGAATGCCTTGACCCTAGGGTCTCTGCCTTTGTTTCCTAGCTCCAGCCCTGTGAGAGCCCAAACAGCAAAGAAATGACGAATTTTCTTGTCAGCTATCTTTCTTTCTTCCTTCCTTCCAGAATTCAAGCTGAAGGGATGAGCTTTCTTGCATGTTGCACCTTGTGGGAAATGTTGGGAGATTGCATGTTGCACCTTCATGGGTAGTAGAGGACTATCAACCAGTCTTAGTATTGTGATGTTTCATGATGGGCCACTTAGTTTTGACAGCCCTTCTTGAAGGGCAGGGGAACCATTCCTCCTGCCTGGATTCACAAGTTCAGAGGAGGCATTTTTATAGTTATAAAGCAAACCTTATGTTTTATCTTATAGCGTGGGATATAGACATTCCAAGTAAGATTAATGCATGCAGCAATTTACAAGCATTTTATAACACCTATCTTGAACAATACAAACAGGTGAGCTGGTCTGGTTTACAGCTCTGAATTTGTCAGTGCTCAGGTGACACCTACAGCCTTGGCAAGAGCTGGTATCTGGCCTACCAGCATCGCAGCCTGCCCCGCAGAGCTTTTACAGATGGAGAAACTGAGGCATGATGAGGTGACTTGCCCAAGATCACACAGAGTCAGTGGCAGAACTGGGAACAGAATTCAGGATTCTTATTCCTAACCCCATATCACTAGAGAGCATCCTGTCCGTTTACTGTGCAAATGTGACAGACTATTCCTTGGTGCTTGTTGTCCGCTACACAATGATACATTTCTATGTAGTGGGTGTTGGGAATTAGAGCTATATTGCAATTACAATGTGTGTGTTTATTTACATCTGCTGATTCCCTGGTCAGTTTTTCAGTTGATTGGGGAACTCGGACTATGGTTATGCTTTTGTTGAAGCACGAACACATTGGAAAACATCAACTGGGCTTCTCCATAAGTGCCAGGAGAAGGGGTGAGCCTTGAAGAATTGATTTGTCTTTCAAAGGATGGGGAGTGAGGTGGCAGGAGGAAGTGATGCGTGCACACTTACTTAATTCCTCTGTCACTGGTGGGAACTTCTAGCTAATTGTGCCTAAGAGCTTATTAAAACATATCTGGCATTGAATTCTCCTTTGTGGAATCTGTTCTAGGGCTGTCTGCAAATTAAATCTGCCTTCCTTTTGATGTAAGATGACTCCTTGGGATGCATTTCTTTTGAAATGTGCTATCCTGATGAGCTGTGTGTTTGGCTTGATTATTTTTTAATTGGGAAGAAAGAGCTATTATAGCAGCACAGAGAGGAATGGAATAAGTATGGCTTGCTAATGCACATCAGAAGGCTAGCAAGGTAAAGAATTACAATGGACTGGATTGCTAAAATAATAGTCATTCCAGGACTCTTCCTTGACATTCTTTGTAATAAGATCTGTCTCTTGACTATTGACTGAGAATCTTCAATAATCATACTAAAGAGACCTGTATCCTCAGTTGCTGTTTAGTAGTGTATTAGCCAGAACATTTAAAGGATCTGGCTGAAACCAACAGAAGTGGGTTGTGAAACTGAGATGCTTAAGGGCATGAGCCAACCTCTAAATTTTGGGGTTCAGGAGGAAACTTTGCCTGGAGGACATCCCAGAACTGCAGCATTTCTTCCACCTTTCTCTGAAGCAGCTGATGCTGACCACTGTTGGTGCCAGGATGCCAGGTGAGATGCACCCCGGGTCTGATCCAGTCTGGTGATACCTATAGAAATCCATGTAGCCTTGGGCATGATTCTCTTGCCTCTCATGCTGCTTTCACACAGCCCTAGCGTCAGTGCAGGCATTGGTATGGATAGGAGCAGAACCAGGCTCATTGTTTTTAACTAACCCTGTTGTGTGTAGGTTTTGTGGTTGGTGATTTTTCCAGGCGATTCTCACTGCAGTGCTTAGGCCCAGGGATTGGCATTTGTGCACACCTCCAGAGAAGTGAGCCTTTCTCCATTAAGTCTCTGCTGGGACGCCATCTTGGAAGCAACTATATAAGGGCTGCTCAATGAAACCATCTCAGCTGTCACAAACTGGCTTCCTTGATGGTGGTGTCTGTACCAAGGGCCTGAATTCAAAGCCCGTCCAAAGCAATGGGAAAGACTCCCTCGGGCTGCGGCAGGCTGTGGATAAGGAGAACAGGGAACAGACTCTGGGAGGTGGTCTCTCCTGGTTCTATCTGAGGCATGGCTGCTGCTGTCCATGCTGTGGCATTCTGTGGAGAGAGGACTCACTGGCAGAGAGGACTCCAGTCTCTAGAGATCTCACCATTGCTGTTGTGATCAGCATGGCAGATTTCAGCTCCAGAACCAGCTCTCACAGTCGCCGCCCCTCTCCCCCGATTCTCTCTGAAGCTTTCAGTGAGTCCAGATGGCCGGTTTCAGTCCCTATGGATGCAGCAAAGGCTTGCCTTAGCCTGCCACGTTCAGGCAATTTCATTTCCAATCTGTACGGGAATTGCTGTGAAAATTTCTTTTAAACATTTGGCGGAAATCTAACAACGTTTCAAAGTAATCTCTGGTTTACATCAGGCTGGTAATTCTAATAAATGTTAGAGACATTTGCTGGCATTTTCCACTCTGGAGTTCTTTTTTCCTCTCTCCGTCATAGTGCTGTCTCTAACTGGCCACCCCTCGCAGCTGAAAGCTGTTTTTAGATAATTTTTAAAAGTTCAGTATAAAACACTGTTGTTTTTACCATAGCTTTTCCTTCATGTGTCATGGGGCAAATGCCAATGGATAGGAAGAGGATCATTTTCTCTACCTGCGTCATGTGACGTTCTCCTTGTGATGAACATGGGTCTTGTTGTCCAGGCATTACCATGAGGCATGGTACAGCTGGGTTCCATTCCTGGCTCTGTCAGAGATGCCCTGTGTGCCCTTTGGTGAGGTACTTAGTTTCTCTGGGTATGTCTGCACTGCAGTGAAACACCCGTGGCAGCTGACTGGCACTGGGGCTGCAGAGTTGTAAAATCGCAGTGTAACTGTTCAGACTCAGCAGGAACCTAAGCTGTGGGAGCCCGCAGCTCACCTGGAGGGTCCAGAAAGCTCAGACCAGAACCGGAATGTCTACACCACAATTTTACAGTCCCAAGTCTGCTGACACAGGCCAGTTGTGGGTGTTTAACTGCAGTATAGACATACCTTCTGTGTCTTGGGTCCCCAGCTATAAAATGGGGTTCACAATCCTTCTTCTTTTCTCCCACCCTCTGTCTTTCTCACCTAGTCAGATTGGAAGTTCTTCGGGGCAGGGACCATCTCTTCCTGAATGTATTAAAGTGCCCAGCTAATGAGGCCCTGATCTCAACTGGTGCCTCTCTGTATTACCATAATACGAATAGTAAAGAGTCAAGAAACTGACTTCTTTCATTTGGTTATTTTACTCTAGTCTGCGACTGAGTTGGCTAATTTACCCCAGGGTGGTAATGTCCATGCACAAGGGGCCATGTAGAATGCATGAAAGCAGCTGCATATGAGACAGACAAATGGATGGAGCTGGAATGAGGGGTGGGTGGGTGATGGGAAGCTTGACAAGCGACTGGCCAACTTAGAGAGAGTTGGGCAACAGGATGGCCATGAGGAAAGGAGAAGAAGGGGCAGAGAAAAATCCAGTGAAAACTGGAGCAGAGAGAAACAAATGCAGAAGCGAGTGTGCAGGACACGGAGCAGAGAGAGGCAAAGAGAGAAGAACTCTAGGGAAGAGATAAGCACAGGCCCAGGGTAGGGGAGATACCACAGTTGCAAGGTCTTTGTGCAGAACACTGTAAGGAGCTCTCAGCTCTTTGTCTGAGCAGCTCTCCAAAGAGTCATGTGTTCAGCACTTGCTCTCCCATGGATTTTCGTTGACTCTCCTTCAACTCACTGGAGCAATTAACTTCTATGAGAATATAATTAGCTACAACTAGAAATTAAAACCCAGGGTATTACAGCAACAGAGAGGCAAGTGATACAGAAAAGGTGCCAGGAGAAGGGGGAAGGCCATTCTTCTCCAGGGATTTGCTCCTTTTCTGGGGAAGAATTAGCTATTGGAGAACAAACCAAGGCAACTTAAGCCCAGTTCCTGGATTATTTGTGACTTTCGGGCTGGTGCTTACATAACCAATGCATGAAGCCATGGGCCGTTATCTTGCCATGACTGGAGTGAATGTGCTAAATGCACTAAAAACCCAATGAATCACATTGGCTGGGACTGGGTGCAGGGAAGGAGGGAGGAAACTGGTTGCTTGTAGATGCCCCATTAGGTTCAGCAGGTAACAAAGAGCAGTTTTCATTTGCAAAAGCTCAGCAATCTACCAAATTGTTGCTGAAGCGAACACCCTCCCCCTGCCGGTCGGTGGGAACAAACATGGCTCAGCCAATGTACCTTCCGCAAATCTCATGGAGGAAAGCTTCATTGTTCTGGGAATAGTCCAGTCAATAGTATTACATGGTGCCATTTGGGGCTGAAGAGTACAGTATGTACAGTCCTAGTGTCTCTGACTGTGCAGCCTGCCTGCAGTTCTCTCATTGTCTTTGTCAGGAGTTTCCAGCACTTATTGTTTCTAGTTATATTAAATGCGTGTTTCTTAACCTTATGCAGGACCCACTTTCTATTACTGTCCCATTCATAAACCGTTTATAAAGAGTTAACGGATGTTATAAGGATGTTACAAACATGAGTCGTATGTCTGGTTCTGTTCAATATCTTCATCAATGATTTAGATAATGGCATAGAGAGTACACTTCTAAAGTTTGTGGACGATACCCAGCTGGGAGGGGTTGCAAGTGCTTTGGAGGGTAGGATTAAAATTCAAAACGATTTGTACAGACTGGAGAAATGGCCTGAAATAAATAGGATGAAATTCAATAAGGACAAATGCAAAGTGCTCCACTTAGGAAGGAACAATCAGTTGCACACATAGAAAATGGGAAATGACTGCCTAGGAAGGAGTACTGCGGAAAGGGATCTAGGGATCATAGCGGACCACAAGCTAAATATGAGTCAACAGTGTAACATTGTTGCAAAAAAAGCAAACATCATTCTGTGATGTATTAGCAGGAGTATTTTAAGCAAGACACAAGAAGTAATTCTTCTGCTCTACTCCATGCTGATTAGGCCTCAGCTGGACTATTGTGCCCAGTTCTGGGCAACACATTTCAGGAAAGATGTGGACAAATTGGAGAAAGTCCAGAGAAGAGCAACAAAAATGATTAAAGGTCTAGAAAACATGGCCTGTGAGGGACAATTGAAAAAAATGGGTTTGTTTAGTCTGGCGAAGAGAAGACTGAGAGGGGCCATAACAGTTTTCAAGTACATAAAAGGTTGTTACAAGGAGGAGGGAGGAGAATTGTTCTTCTTAGCCTCTGAGGATAGGACAAGAAGCAATGGGCTTAAATTGCAGTAAGGGTGGTTTAGGCTGGACATTAGGAGAACTTCCTAACTGTCAGGGTGGTTAAGCACTGGAATAAACTGCCTTGGGAGGTTGTGGAATCTCCATCATTGGAAGTTTTTAAGAGCAGGTTGGACAAATAGTAGTCAGAGATGGTCTAGATAATAGTTAGTCCTGCCATGAGTGCAGGGGACTGGACTAGACAACCTTTTGAGGTCCCTTCCAGTCCTGTGATTCTATGTGTTACAGATGGCTGCATGCACATCAATAGAAATGGTTATGAGCAATCCAGTAAAGAGGTGCAGAGAAAAGTAGAGGATGTTGGTATTCTCATGTTTGCTTTTGTGATGATTTGGAACAAAAGCCCTAAATATTTTAATTCTCCCGAACATGGAAAACCTGCGGGTCTGTGACTCCAGGACAGTCCCCCTGGCTGGCTGCCCCAGGGCTGCAGACTCTGGAAGCACTAGGAGCCTGCACTGCCAAGGGAGCTAGTACTTCCAGGGCTTCCAGGCTCCCCGTAAGTCCACCAGGTGAGCTGCAGAGGAGCCAGATGAGTGAGCTGGTAGGAAACCTGCCTGCTTTCTTTCTATCAGACTGTCGTTGAAATTGAATGGTCTCACTGGAACAATTTGATCTTCGATGATGGAAAACCTTTCCGCAGGAGAATCTCCAACCAGCTCAATAACATATTGACCCTTCGGAATCTATAACAATTAATAAATCATTTATTTAAACAGCTATTAATCATTTATCAACCCTTTATAAACTTCTTCTAAATGGGCGCTTAATAGAAAGTGTGACTTTCAGGCATTTAGCTTGGGATTTGCAAAGGAGTTTAAGGGAATTAGGTGCTCAACCCCCTGCCCCCCACATAGAATGTCACTGGGATTTGGGTGTCTAACTCACTTAAGCCCATTTAAAATCAAAGCCTGAGGCATGAAAACCTGTTCATGTTTCTCACTTCAGCCTCATTTATCAAGAGCCTGAACCTGATACCCTCGCTCAAGTGGAGGTAAATCTTATTCTGTGTGTGGTCGCATTGAAATTTGTGGCATCAAGTCCCACTCAGCCTGAGTAAGGGCACCAGAATCTGATCCTAAATTATTAACAAGTGAATTTTTTTGGGTAATAACTCACAGCCAAGCCAAGCTGAACCTGTCTGGAAGTTTAAGAAAATACAAGTGAAAAATGGAATAGAATTTCCCCCAAACTTGTGCAGTTTCTGATATTGGCTGTGCCTGGAAGCAGAATTTACAGGTAGCCACCACAGACTCCACTAATAAGGTTGATCTCACACAATCCAAGCCCCAAATTGCCCCTAAAATGGGAACGAGGGTAGCATAAACTCTAACCAACTGCAGAACATGCTGAGCTTCCCCTGTCACTAGCCTAGATCCTCAGCTGCTGGAGCCATATTGAAATCAATGGAGTGACACCAATTTATACCAAATGAGAATCTATCTCACTGTGTTAGGTCTAATGGCACCATGGTCATGTTTGGGGTGGGTGAAGGTGGCTGGCTGCAGTAGAGAGAGCCTGATCTTGTGGTGGTGAGGGGGGTTCTTTCCTGACTTCAAGACCAAAGAGGTTGTTGGGATGAATTCAGTGAAACTGTGAAGAAGCATCTTAAGTTTCTGTGCAAAGGACTCTTTTTTTCTTTTTGTGTTTTGGGGAACCTGTTTACTAAGTGGAGCTGCCTGATGCTCGGCAGTTTGTATTTGCAAGGCATCATGGGATCTCTTCCTGTAATTTTACTTCATGTGGCTACAACCCTCTTCCCTCAAGCTTCTTGTTCAAATGAACCTACAACTCCAACGGAGTTTTGCCTGATTTCTGGTCAATGCTTTAATAAGTGAAACAGTGAATTTTTGCATCTTAAGCCGAGAGTCTCTCAAAACTCAGCCATCAGGCCAATGAAAGCAAGTTGTAATGAAAACTGAAGCTAGGCAGAAACCAGTTTCAGGCCTTTGTTATAAATTTTCAGTCCTGGCTCCACTTTGAAGTTATTCTGGTGAAGGAAAAAAAAAGGGACAACAGCTTGGCAACTGTTTCCCAATATAAAGAATATGGAGCTTTTTGGTTCCCAGCTGGATACGTGTGCTCTGAAAAACCTAGGCCGGACCCAGAAGAGAGCGCTGAACTCCTGCCAGTTCTGAAAGGGAACATAGAGTATTTGAGAAAACAAGGGGGCATTTTTGTTTTGCCTTGACAGGGACATGCTAGTGAATGGAATCACTCTGTCCTGGGTTGTCTGCTTGTCATTTGAGAAACACAATTGCTTCTATCAAATCCTCTCTGAGCCCCATTTCAATTTTTGCAAATTACTGTCAGCTGGTTTTCAAAGCACTCTTTAAACACGAAAGCATTTGGTAGAACGCAGACCCATGCCAGGGTCTATCTCATAAAATACATCCCAACTTTGAAGTGAAATTCACTAGTTTGCATGTACATCACACAGAACATTTTAAAGCAAAGGTGGGGAGGGAAACTATTACTGGCAGAGAAATGCAAGGCGCTGGATTCTGCAACCCTGGACTCCTGATGAGAAGTACTTATCCTCTCTAATAGTTGAGTACCTCTCAAATGTCCTGTATTTCAAAGGAAATTACTCATGTTAGTCTCAAAGACCCAGATGCTCAAAGAAATTTAGATACCAAACTCCCACTGAAATAAGATATTTAGACAACTAAATATCTTTGAGAACGTGGGCCTAAAGTTACCTATGTTCTTCACCAACCTGGTGTTTCATCCTACTCTTTATTGTTGAAAATTACATATCTCTGAAAGAAAAGAGTCATGCCGCTGAGTTTACAGCAAGCATTCTCTATAATAAGGGAAGGAAGCCCACCATGTGTGAAGCTTCCTGCATGGGTAATGTTTTCTGTATCTTATTTTTTGGTCTTCATCAAACACTGCATCCCACATTTGGGTCTTTGCGTATGGAGAATCACAAATAACCTCACTGCTGTCACTTCTCTACTTAGATTGTCAGCTCTTTAGCGCAGGGACTGTCTTTTGTTCAGTGTTTGTATAGCACCTGCCACATTGGGGTCCTAAGCATTTCAGTAATAAATAATTAATGATAAAATAAAACACATACCACTGCTGATGAGGATAAGCCTGTGTGTGTTGGTATGTAACTGACACTGGTTGATAAGCCAGTTATCCTCTGCTTGTTGTCTTTTCCTTTGCACAGCGCCAATCACAATGAAACCCTCATCCATAATCGGGACCCCTAAGTAAGGCTGCAATCCCAATAATAAATAGTAACAATAAATGACTGAGCTGATTCCATGTTGCACATACTGTTCAGCAGAGGCAGGGGGTACAGAATCCAGTCTGTTTTGACATTACTCTACTTGAAATTCCACTTAACGTTCTCTGCAGCTGGATTTTATTAAACATGTGAAGATAAAGCGAAGCACCTTTTATGTATGCAAATGCCAAAAAACAATTTTAAACAAATTATTACAGAAGCGTCTTTGGAAACATAAGAGGGGAGCGGTGGGCTACACGGCTTGTGCATTGATTACTGGTTTGGTTAGAAAAAAGCATGAGTAATGTTTTAATTTCCATATCATCATCCGGAGAATGAAACATTTTTAAAGTTGCCTTTGACAATGCAGGTCCATTCCTGTTATCGGCTTTCTGAATTTTAATTCTCTTTGGGAAATTTAGGCTTTTATTACCTTGAGCTGTCAAGGAATAAGATATTGCAAAATAAATAAATGCAATTATGAACCTCAATAAAATAAAAGTTCGGTGTTGCCACATGTGTAATGCGTTACGTTTCTAGAGTGGCTTATACTGGAAGATCTCAAAGCACTTTGCAAAGACTAGCAGAGACCTGGTTTAGGTCTGAAATTGCACCAGTTTAACTAAAGGTTTAATGGTGCTCTGGTTTAAAAAGGTGCAACTTTGTGTGTGGACACAGCATAGATTTAAACTTGACTGACATGAGTTTAGTTTATTAAACAAGCTCACTCTAAACTGCTGTAAGGCAGGTTTAAACTGACATCAGTGTCCATTCATTTAATTAAGCTGTCACAGCATTGCACCCAGTGTTTAATTTGTGCCAGGGCTTGCCAAGGGTGAAGGCTAGCACCTCTGGGCCAGCTGCATCAGTGAAAAAAATTGTTTGAACCCCAGCACCTCTTTCATTACAAACTAAGCATTGCTTGCACCTTTAGTGAAACTGGGCAATGTTTGTGTTTTGACAAGTCTGCAGTCTCACAAAACTCCGGGGAGGGAGGTTCAGTAGGTGAAACTCACCCCTTTGCACTAAGACTATTTTGAGGGGTTCAGCAGGGCTTGTCCTGTGCCCTCTGCACGGGGGTGAATTTCACTCGGCGTTCTCTCTTCTGAACAGATGTGGAAATGGAGATATTGTGGCCAGGGCTGCCCAAAGGATTCAGGGGGCCTGGGGCAAAGCAATTTCGGGGGCCCCTTCCATAAAAAAGTTGCAATACTATAGAATACTATATTCTTGTGGGGCCTGGGGCAAATTGCCCCACTTGCCCTCCCCCCCAACCAGGGGCAACCGTGATTGTGACTTGTCTGTAATATTTAAATTAAGACTGGGTTTTAAAAAAATGCTTTAGTTCAAACGGGTCTTGTTTGGCAGAAATGCTATGTCCTGTGTTCCTTTCTGACCTTGGAATCGATGATTATCCTGCAACCAATCAGTGGCAGAGCTGCAAATGGAACTCAGGCATCCTGTCTCAGTCCTCTGCTGTAGCCACACTTCCATTCTCCCCATGTTGCTGGGGAGTTAGTTCATTGTGGTTAATTCCTGGTATGGAGACACACCTCTGTGTATAACCTATAGGTCACCTTTGAAGTGCTGTCCATTTGATCCAAAAGAGAGAGAATCCTATTGCACAGAGATCCCAGCGTGTGCAGAAAATTCTCCAGGTCTTATCAAGCAAGCAAAGGATAATAAAAAAAGATTAGGGCAAAGTCCTAATGGGATCACACTGAAGACTATTTCTCAGAACCAATTAAGTGTGTGAATTCATTTCCTGAGCAGATAGGTATTTTATTAGACAACAGTGTTTATGAAGATCATGAAGTTTTCCTTGCTAGTGAATATTTTTGAGAAGATTTTGCTGGGGATTCAGCCATCACACTGGAAAGAGGGGATACTTGGACTGTATTTTTCCAGAGCAGCTCTTCGGCGAAATAGCAGGAAATGGAAGAAATCATGCTGGTGCATGAGGAGGGGGATGAAGGACTGAAACATAAAGGCTGATTCAGGGTGAAGGGATAACACTTATTTGCATTAAAAAAGAAAAATAACTGCTCTTCAGTTTTAAAAATATTGCTTCATTTTGTTTGTTTCTCGCAAGCCCAAAGGGCCTGATTCTCCCACTGCTCTGTGCCGTGTGCAGTCCCTTACACCAGTGTATGGTGAGTGTGAGATGCTATCAGATCAGAATGGCTGAACAAGGGACAGGACAATGGGGAATCAGAGCACAGACTGAGGCCTGACCTGGGTCCTATCTATGGCTGAAAAGTACAGAGTCTCAGTTGTCACAGGGACTGATTCAACATTGCTCTGATCCTTGTGTCCTCATTTTCACTTGTGCAGCGCACAGGTAAAACATTGCAATTTGGCAGAGTCTTATACCCACTTTGCACTGATGACCTTTACCAACAGAAGTGCAGGGCAATGGTGAATAGGGTGTGTGATATCTGGGCACTGCCATGGGCTCAGGATAGCAAAATCGGGATGCTGGCTCACACACTGATTAGAAAGAAAAATGCCCAAGCTTCAGGGCTCTCTGTGCTTTAGTTGTGCTGTTTCTCTGGTTGGACCAACTCACCTGTTCACAGCAGCAAAGTGCACAGGTAGAGAGTGTTACTTGAGACACCTGTGTCAGGTCCCAGTGCATTCAGGGGTATACGCTGACTTCCTTTCCCTTGGAATTCCAGATTGCTGGCAGCTCTCCAAGCACACTCAGCTGAGAAACCTACCATGGAACTCTGCACTCCCGTCCTCAAGAAAGAGAATCAATGCCTTTAAAAAAAGTGAATGTTACATGACTGTGTAATGTGGTATTGCGGTATTGCAACCATTGTTAGCCTATCTGTCAGCATCTAAACCTAGAAGTTGTCCAGAAAGAAAGAAACGGCTTATCAGGGGAATTTAACCCAGATCCTCTGGCTTATGGCCAAGATTGGTTTTCAACTGAGCTCTGCTGGCTGCAGTCCAGGGATCTCTTGGCTTCATGCACAGCTCGGGGCTTTATTTCCTTTTTCACTAAACATACAATAATTCCACATTTCTCCGAGGAGCTGTAGAAAAAATGCACTGAACCAAGAAAGAGACCCATTGGGGAAGGTAGGGTGGGGTGCAGGGGTGCTACCTCAGTTAAGATCTTCCTTCTCCTAAAACAGAAGGGCAAGGTGCGGTGACATCCCTGCCTCTGATGGTGTGTCATTGTCTCCCCACACTTTCCTGGAAACTGCAGACAGGAATTGTAGCTTCTGCCTTCCTTGCCTGAAAAACTGTCATGGAGCATGTTTGCTGCTCTTCAGTCATACATTGTGTGTGTGTGATTTAAAATACATTTGGAAGCTTCAGAGTGCCCTTAACTGGGTTGTCAACTTATTTCTAAGTGCACTGAGTTGGTCCCCATTCTATTAATCTTCTAATGCCCCTATTCAGCCACCTGGGAAAATCCAGAAATGCTCCACTTAGCAAATAGTTTCCTCTGTTGGCACAGGCACCTGAGTATAAGATACAGGATCAAAGAGGCATAGGAGATGGTTTTTCCAAAGTTGAATAAGTCTTCACTGGCGTATACATAGCCACCTATTGGTGGTGTGAACCCGAGACCGCTTTGTCCATACATCAGAGGGACTTCCTCCAGAGCGTGAAAGATGAACTGTGTGTAGGTCATACAAGGGAACTGCCTTCTTGTTGTTCTTTTCCCTGAAGAGCTTCAGAGTTTGGTGGCAAATGGCTATAGTTTTGATCACAGAGATATGAATGTGTTAGGGAATCTCCATTGAGTAACGCATTGAGGGTGGCGTCTTTTCCCAGTGTTACAATGAAATCTGTGGTAGCCTGACCCCAGCCTGCTGAGGGTTTGCATGCTGTAGAACTCCAATAAATGTTTCTTCTAAACAATCAGCTATAAACATGTGGCAATTCAGATGGAACGCCATGCCCAATCTCATTCTTATTAGCTTTTTGCCCAGAAAAGAAAAGATCCTGGGGAAAACGACAGTGCCACCTCTGTTGGTAACTGCTGGCAGTGTTTGAAATGGAATTGTCTCTTTCATACAGTTCCAGAGAGTGCCTTTGCAATGTGGTGGCAAGATTTTCCAGATGCTGGAATCCTGCGGCGTAATTACTGCTGATTCACGTGGGCAGGTGGTGTTGATTAGACTGAATAGAAGCAGGGTGTGTGGAGGATGTAGAGAGAGGAAACTAGGTGTGGAATAGAGCAAGGGTGATGCTAAGGGAAGAGAGTAGCCAAAGCTAGGACTGGTATAGTTTTATTTGTGATTTTCCCAGGCACCTGAAAGAGGGGTGATTTTTGGCTCTTGTCCTGCAGCTGCAGCTTGCATTAGGCTCTTGTGCTCTTTAAAGCTCTTCTTCCTAAATTGGATTGTATGAGGGACAGGCCTGGGAGCTTCCTGCCTTCCAGTCTCAGTTATGATGCTGATTGTTGGCCTACGGAAAACTGTTTAATTTCTCCGTGCCTTAGTTTCAACCTGTGGTGAACTGTTGGGGATGATTCTTCTATAGCATGCAGAGAAGTGAGTGAAAAGGGGTGTGTGTGTTTGTGTGTGTGTGTGTGTGTGTGTAATACTCCATAGATACCAACTGACATTCACAGGTAGATTATCTGATCAAGGGCAAGACTAATACAGTGATGGCAAATAATAAAGGGTCTATCATGTTCCTCAGTAAAACATGATGAACTGGAAATAATCTGAAGCTTTTTGGTAGTTCATTGGAGCAAAGTTATATTTTATACCTTAGCTAAAAAATATTTTTTCCTTTCTTCCATAACAGATCATTACCTGCAGGAGCGTGGGGGCTGGGGGAAACTTGAATAGATCTAATTGGAGCCATTTGGATTTTCCTCTGCCTTTGTCAGTCTTCTACACTTTCAGGATAAATTCTGTGTAGCTCCTTTCTTCAAGGATCTGGTTATTAGATGACAAACTCACTACATGAGGTTCCTATACAAGTCAGTGGAAAGATGCCCACTGACTTCAATGGGCTTTGGATCAGGCACTTTACAACGTGTATGGGAGTAGTGAGGAATGATCTAATAGGAGGTATTTAGCCAAATGACCTTTTCTAGTCCTTCACCACTGACCTGTCCTCAGCAAGGCGCTGCTGGAGAAAATCTACTCCAATGGAGACACACAGAACAGATTGGCATGTGCTAACAGACCGCTAAGCACTCAGTGAAATAGCTGGAGCTGAACTATGAACTTGCATTGGAAAATTACCAATACAAAGAGCAGAAAAATGTTTTACTTCACACTTACAGGCCAGCTGAAGTTTTTTGTAAACTTTACCACAATGAGGAATTGATGGGGAAACCCTGTGGCATTAACAACGTTATAATGAGGGATCTGTGGGCGCTTCCAAATTTAACAGTCAAGGTCTTCTCCCAAAGAGGATTAGAAAATGACTTTGCGTATTTCCAGCCCACATGTTTATTTTTCTGAGGTGGTTAGCAATACAGGCAGTAACAGGCAGGCTACATTCATAGGAGAAAAAAACCAGTGACCTTCAGTTTGAGGCAGAAATTCTGGGTGAACTCCTCCTGATTTCTCCTATTTCTTAATGCACACTGATCTTTATACACAGCACAGTATTACAACCAGCACTTCCAAAGCACTCAGTGCTTATCCGTTCAATAAAAGTTTTCCATTTTGCTAACTCCCCATCAGCTCGCTGTGAAGGCAGACATTTTTATTTTTGCAGTTGTTTTGCAGCAGCTTAGAAGGAACATGCTTAATGAAAAGAGATAAGAGAAACAAGCCAATGTTCAGTGTGCTTGGTAGAGTAGTTTTTTGGCTTTGTTGCCTTGACCATAAGATACAACCAGGTGTTTATGTGATGGGCTTGACCATGATAGCAAAAGTTTCAATGTGAGTTATCAATGCTCAGCAACTTGCAGAACCAGCCCTTATGCTGCTAGTGGCAGAGAGTCAGCAGAGTTGGAGGGAGAACATAGAACAGGAAGGTATTTCCTGGGTCATCAAGTCCTTCTCCTGCTGTCACAGCCCATCCAGTCATAAACATGTCAAGCTTCATCTTAAAACTAGTGAGGTTGTTTGCCCCTGGGGCTGTTTCAAAAACTCCTTCCTGTGGTGGTGAGAGAGCGTCTCCAAATTTCCAGCCTAAATTCATTCATGGCTAGTTTCTATCCATTTGTTCTTGTGCAAACATTGTCCTTTAGCTTTAATTTATTTAATTTAAAATTAATAGACTTTCTCACTCCTTGTTATTCATGCTCCCCTTATGCCCCCTGCATTTATAGAGAGCAATCAGATCCCCTCTCAGCCTTCAATTTGTTAGGCTAAACAAACCAAGCTCCCCCAGTCACCTTTCATAACATAGGCTCTGCATTTCCCGATCATCTCTGCGCCTGGTGCAGTCTGAATTCATCTTTCTTGAACATGAGTGATCAGAATTCTATACAGCATTCCAGAAGCACAGGACTTTTTGTTTTTAAATTGATCGTCCCTCTTGTTTACTAGCATGTCTTTTTGGAGAGCATCTATCATCATAAAGAACCTATAGGAAATGCATTTCCAAAGAACTTGACCCCATGTGCTGGGAGTCTTATGATGATACGATTTATTAATTATGTTGAAAAGAGAATTATATTTATATAGAAGAAACGTGAGCAATTCTGACTCTGATCAGTTTAAATCTTTTTAGTTAGTGACCCCATATTCTGGCCCCAGCATTCTGCCATGCTGGGCTAATTATCCACCTAGTGGGCAAACGGGAGCTTGCACATGGAAAAACTGAAAACTATTTATTGTTAATTCTCAGAAGTGATTCTAGAATGGTCGTTATGATTTTTCCATTTAATAAAAGTACATGAATCAAAGGGCACTTTGTTGGTTTCCTCAGGGTTATGCATTTTAGGTGGAATTTTCCAGGCATCTCTTTTCATAACTGGTTCAAACCTACCTTTTGAATATTCTTGGAAGCTTTGGCAAAGGGCTTAAATCAGAAACCCTCTAATCTCTTCCTTCTACCTACCTGCAGTATTTATAGTGCATCAGACACCAGATTCCTATCAGTTACACCTTCATTTGTTCACTTGGTCCCCAGGATCTGTTCTCTGTTGTGTGCTCTTGCGCTCTTTCTACAACTTTCTTCTGAAAATTTACAATTTCCGTAGTATTAAAAATGTCCCCAGTCCCTGGTTTTTCATGCATTGAACAAATGGATCCAAATGGAAGTGGTTCCAGTCCAATGATGACTCAATTTTCAAACAAGAAAAACCTCTTTCTTTGGCTTTGATTTGTATCCACCTATTGCTAAACTAGGGAATGACAGTTTTGCCTTGCTCATGACCATATTTCCTTTAGTGCCTACCTTCGTGGGGTTTGTGCCTGTTGAGTTTCACTCTCAGGTTCAAAGAATGTCAAACTCTCAAAGTAAAACTGATTTTTTGACATGTTCTTGCAGTAAAACCACTTGGCCAAGAGAACTCTAAAGGCTGATGAACCTCCCTGAACTTCTTCACAAATCTGGCCTGGAGTTTAAGGTTGTAACAACACCTAAAAATAGTGGAATTTCCTGTGATTTTGGGTTCCATTGCAAACCCCAAACTTCTAAAGCTATACCTTGAGCAAACACCTTAGGGAGACCAATAAGTACATTTCTACAGAGGGATACTGCTTCCTAATGGGAAGATGCTTCATGTCCTTTCACATGTCCTTAGGTTTGAGGCAAAGTTGTGATCTATGACAGCGAGAAGAATATGAACATATGGCATTGAGACAACAGAATTTTTAAAGGGGTGAGAGAGTTCTGACTCCTCTTTTGGCAGTTTTTGGCCAGTCTAGGAGCAGTGCTGAAGAATCTGGTCTTGGTTCATCCCTCTGTGATAGACCAAAGCTAACGCTACAGAAAGAGAAGGTGAAATCTAATGTCTCAGCCTCAGGTAAGGGCATTGGGCAAAAGAAAGTCTACCCCAAAAGTCTGAGAGGGGACTAACAAAAGGAACTGGTACAAAGATGCACCTTATAAATAGGACACAATTTGATAGATCATTTCCCTTCAGTCAGTCCCCTTGGGTTTTTCTTTTCTTGCTTTAAAAACTTTCTCCTGAGCCTCAGTAAGTCCTTCCAGCTCCCCAGTAGGCCAAGTTTGTTGACAGACACATTGTGATAGATGCTCACTCTAACCTATAAGGCGTCTTGATGCTTGTAATCCTCTGTGCATTAATTCAGTAGGTTTTCCCAGTAGCCTCACTCGCTGGCTTAGCTGAGGATGTTAAAACCAGAGCTTGCTGAATTGCCTTCATTTCTTTAGCTGGAAAAGTGAACTCAACCATAAGAGGAGAATCAGCAACAATAAAAACATCTCCTACTTTGCAGCAAGATCTAGGAGGCAAAGCTATTCCCTAGTGCATAGGCTCATTGCTGCTTCTCATTTCGATCCCTGGGATCATTGCTGTCTGCAAATGAAAAGGCAGAAGATTGGACACATCAGCAGGGACCTGCCCATTTTAATGCACGCACAAGGGGCTTGAGGAGATGTTCAGTTTTTCTGCCAGCTCACAGGGGGTGGGTGGTTCCAGAAGACCCAGCATATTAAATGCATGGTACATTTAAACAGTTTACAAAAATATGTTCCTTGTTTGCTGTTGTAGTTATAATGGCTTGTCATTTAGATGGGACTGTATACAATTTATAGTCACTTAATATCATTTTTATTACATGGTTAATCACAAAGAAGAATAAAAAAAGAGAGAGCCTGATTGCCTCTATTTCATTTGCTTAATGGAGTGCTCAGAGTGGAAGAGAAAGCATTTGCTAATCATTTATTTTAGCAATCTGAGTGATGTTTGAGGGTTTCTGACAATGTCACCAAGTAATGTTATGCTGAAAGGTTTTAATCTTTCCTTTCGCTAAACGTGAACAGAAAAAGGAATCGCATGATGGATGCTGTGTCCAGTAAGAGGTAGATATAATTCATGGCCACCTTGCATACTTACATAGCCCTGGTGGTCTTGAACCAAAAACCATTTATAATCATACCTCTACCCAACATGATCTGGCCCTAATGTTGAATCAAGATCTCTAGGGACTGTTGTAATACAAATAATAATAATGATGATTTGGCCTATGATTTTATGGTGATTCTAGAGAAGTTTCCAGTGTTGTTGATCTGCTCAGAATGGAGATATATAAAAATGGAGAGATGGTGGAGCAAAATGTGGTGTGTCTGCTAATCCTTAGAAAACACAGAGAAAGAGAGAGAGAGAGACCATGCTTTTTGAGGTCTGGAATCTCTGTCCTTTGTAACCACCTTTTCTTTTATCTTGATTTTTTATCTCTTTTCTTTAATTAGATTGTCCAAAATCCTTAAAACTTAGGGAGGGAAGTTTATAAAGAAATAGATTCTTTTTTTAAATGCACTTTTGATTAAATGGATTTTGCTGATAGAGACCATAGGTTCTGACACACATTCTGCACCTCTGAGGAAAGTGGACTGCAGAATTTATCAGTTGATTCTGCTATGAGCCCACTTCTTGAACGTCTCTGGTATTACTGTGTCCCACTGATTATCCTCATTCCACCAAGTTTCTGTGATACCTGTTATATCAATATCCTCATTTAGTATGAGGCACTCTAGTTCCCCCCTTCTTATTATTTAGACTTCCAGCGTTGGTCTATAAGCACTTTAAAAACGTGTCACTTTTTAGCTGCCTGCCATTACATGATGTAATTGAATGGGACTTTTTTTTTCATTTGACTGTTTCTCATCAGATCCTATCTGTATTTTATCATCTTCCATCCTCTCCTCCTTATTAGGAAATAGGGAATCTCCATTTATAGATCCTCCCCTAAGGGATGTCTGAACCACGTGCTCCTCTGCACCTGCTGGCTTTCCCCCAGCCCTTAGTTTAAAAACTGCTCTACAACCTTTTTAATTTTAAGTGCCAGCAATCTGGTTCCATTTTGATTTAGGTGGAGCCCATCCTTCCTGTACAGGCCCCCCTTTTCCCAAAAGTTTCCCCAGTTCCTAATAAATCTAAACCCATAGTGCCACAGTGTAGCAGGAGCAGATATCCTGGAAATCCCATTCCAACCTGTCATAAGGGGATTAGGAACCATTTCCCTCCTCTTTCCTCTGCAGAAAGGGAAAGTTTCCAGTGGCAACTTCAAAGGTTGTACATGCTGCTCATTATCTCTGCTAAGCATTTGACATCTGCTTCTAATTCTTGACAGCAGCTTGCTTCTTGTGATCCATCTGACTTTCTAAACTTGTGCAAGAGCCTGCTTGTGCTGTCCCCCACATTTTTTCTCCGTCAATAATATTTCCTGTAATATCAGTTGTTTTCCTCAATCAGTAACATGTTCTGTAATACGTTCTTATTGTTTGGGCTCCAGGGATTACTCCTGGTTAGGGAAGTGCGAAAGGCAGCCCAGCCAGTAGCCAAGTTGGAGTGATTCCAGGCAAACATAAGCCAGAGAGAATTTGGAAGAACATGCTGCTTTTGTTAAATGCTGATTTATTGACAATGCCCTCTGCCTATTTTGAAAAACATGCCCTGACTTCCTGTTTTATTCCTTTAACCCAAATCATGTTTGGAAAGGGAGCAATGCTTCAGGGAAAACTCAGCACCTCATAGCTCATTAACAGGATGCAGGAAGAGTATCTATGCCAGCAAAAGGATCATTTATTCCCATAGACATCTTGTGAGCCCAGATATCTGGGCTCACTTTTTGCACACAGTGATAAGTTATACTGCTCCCTCAGAGGCTAAACTTTGATGGCTCCAGACAGCTATGTTTCATTGTTGAAATGAGTCTTTCTTATGCTTACCAACTAAAGAATTTGCAGATTGGACCACAGTAAGGGTCCGTCTAATCCACTGTCCGTCTCTGACAATGGCCAGCAACGGATACTTTTGAGAAGAGTGTAAGAGACCTGCAATGGGCAGTTCTGGAATAACCTCCCTAGGGAGGCTCCTGTGGTGCAAAGCCTGTGAAGGATACAAATTCCCTGGTGTTAGTGACTCAGTCCAGGAGGTTCTGATTTTTCCCCCCATAAAGATGTGAGCTGAGATAGCTGAGCTCGGTTCGCTTCAGCACGCCTCAGTCTCATTTTCCATGGCTTTCTTTTGCAGCAGCTAAAGTTACTTTTTGTTGTTGGGCCTAAGTCACTCCAGTTCCAAACCTGGGCAGCGGGTGGAGGGGGGAGGAATCCACCATCAGAGGCCATAAATAAGAGTCTCTCCAGCTTACCGTACCAAGTGGATGGCTCAAAAGAGAAAATTAACTGTGACAGATCCAAACCAATGGGGTACAGGAGTCTGGTAGAGGGCAAATATACTGGTCACTGGATGAGGAGTTTTCTGTTCCCTGAGGGACCAGAGCAAGGGCTGCACTAGAGTAATCAGGAACCTGCTAGAACCAATTAAGGCAGACAGGCTGATTAGAACACCTGCAGCCAATCAAGGCAGGCTAATCAGGGCACCTGGGTTTAAAAAGGAGCGCACTCCAGTCAGGCAGGGGGGAGCCAGAGGAGAGGAATTGCGTGTGAGGACCTGGGAGCAAGAGGCACAAGGAGCTGAGAGAGTGAGGCTGTGCTGCTGGAGGACTAAGGCACCCAAGTGTTATCAGACACCAGGAGGAAGGTCCTGTGGTGAAGATAAAGAAGGTGTTTGGAGGAGGCCATGGGGACGTAGACCAAGGAGGTGTAGCTGTCATGCAGCTGTTACAAGAAGCACTATAGACAGCTGCGATCCACAGGGCCCTGGGCTGGAACCCGGAATAGAGGGAGGGCCCGAGTTCCCCCCAAACTTCCCTGTCAGACACAGGAGGAGTTGACCCAGACTGTTGGGAAGATCACTGAGGTGAGCAAATCTGCCAATAAGAGCAGGACCCACCAAGGTAGCGGTGGAACTTTGTCACATAACATTAAATATTTTAATTCCCTGGTGAATTGTGTATTGTTACCATCCTGTCAGTATTAATGCTGGATGTAAATCTAGTCTGCCAGTGGGCTCCTTCTAAGATGTCACTGTCCTAAGTGAGGTCACCCATCTGCAAAGTGGCTACTGCTTAGAAGGAAACTCAAACAAGCTGGTTGTTGGGAGGAATTGCAGGCAGCTGGGAAGGAACAAAACAGGCACCCAGATACTATGGTGATGGGTGCATAATTAGAACCTGAAGCCAAGTGGGATAACAAATTAGAAAGAGGAGATGAATTTAACAAAGCTTGAGTATATAAATGTTAAAGTAACTACTGCAGAATAGCACCAGTGCCTATATAGTGAGCATACAGGCACTGGTGACAGTAATACTAGCTAATGGTGTCAAACTCAAAGCGAAAAGTATATTAGTGCTACTGGGTATAATGATTTTATGTTAAGTATTGGAGGGGTAGCCGTGTTAGTCTGGATCTGTAAAAAGCAACAAAGAGTCCTGTGGTACCTTATAGACTAACAGATGTTTTGAAGCATGAGCTTTCGTGGGTGAATACTCACTTCGTCAGACACATGTAATGGAAATTTACAGAGGCAGGTATAAATATGCAGGCCAGAATCAGTCTGGAGATAAAGAGGTTAGTTCAATCAGGGAGGATGAGGCCCTCTTCTAGCAGTGGAGGTGTGAACACCAAGGGAGGAGAAACTGCTTTTGTAGTTGGCAAGCCATTCACAATCTTTTTGTTTAATCCTGAGCGGATGGTGTCAGATTTGCAAATGAACTGAAGTTCAGCAGTTTCTCTTTGAAGTCTGGTCCTGAAGTTTTTTTGCTGTAGGAAGGCTACCTTAAAATCTGCTATTGTGTGTCCAGGAAGGCTGAAGTGTTCTCCTACAAGTTTTTGTATATCGCCATTCCTGATATCTGACTTGTATCCATTTATTCTTACGTAGGGACTGTCCAGTTTGGCCAATGTACATAGCAGAGGGGCATTGCTGACACATGATGGCGTATATTACATTGGTGGACATGCAGGTGAATGAACTGGTGATGATGTAGCTGATCTGATTAGGTCCTGTGATGGTGTTGCTGGTGTAGATATGTGTACAGAGTTGGCATCGAGGTTTGTTGCATGGATTGATTCCTGAGTTAGAGTTGCTATGGTGCGGTGTGTAGTTGCTCGTGAGAATAAGAACATAAGAACGGCTGTACTGCTTCAGACCAAAGGTCCATCTAGCCCAGTATACTGTCTACCGACAGTGGCCAATGCCAGGTGCCCCAGAGGGAGTGAGCCTAACAGGCAATGATCAAGTGATCTCTTTGCTGCCATCCATCTCCATTCTCTGACAAACAGAGGCTAGGGACACCATTCCTTACCCATCCTGGCTAATAGCCATTTATGAACTTAACTACCATGAATTTATCCAGTTCTCTTTTAAATGCTATTATAGTCCTAGCGTTCACAACCTCCTCAGGTAGGGAGTTCCACAAGTTGACTGTGTGCTGTGTGAAGAACTTCCTTTTATTTGTTTTAAACCTGAAGAATATGCTTAAGGTTGGTGGGTTGTCTGTGGGTGAAGACTGGCCTGCCTCCCAAGGCCTGTGAAAGTGAGATATCATTGTCCAGGATGGGTTGTAGATCACTGATGATGCACTGTAGAGGTTTAAGCCGAGGACTATAGGTGATGGCCAGTGGAGTTCTGTTGGTTTCTTTCTTCAATTTGTCTTGCAGCAGGAGGCTTCTGGGTACACGTCTGGCTCTGTTGATTTGTTTCCTTATTTCTTCATGCAGGTATCCTAGTTCTGAGAATGCTTGGTGAAGATCTTGTAGGTGTTGGTCTCTGTCTGAGGGGTTGGAGCAAATGTGGTTGTACCTCAGTGCTTGGCTGTAGATGATGGATCATGTGGTGTGTCTGGGATGGAAGCTGGAAGCATGAAGGTAGGCATAGCGGTTGGTGGGTTTTCAGTATAGGGTGGTATTAATGTGACAGTCACTTATTTGTACTGTGGTGTCTGAGAAGTGGATCTCCCGTGTAATTTGGTCCAGGCTGAGGTTGATGGTGGGGTGGAAGCTGTTGAAATCATGGTGGAATTCTTCCAGAATCTCCTTCCCATGGGTCCAGAAGATGTCATCAATGTACCGTAGGTAGAGAAGGGGTGTGAGTGGACAAGAACTGAGGATTTTATGTTGTGTTTCCCAAGAGAAAATGTCTGATATTAAATGTGCTATTCAATATGAAGCTTGTATCACTGAGCGTCAATTATTCTGTATTGACTTAGAAGGGAGCAACTCATTCTAATATGTTTCACTCAAGAAAAAAAAACCAGAGTAAATTACCTCCATAGTGTAAAATAGGAGATGGGTGTATGATGGGCTCTGCCAAAGATGATTGACTTGCCACAGTCCTTGTATCCTATTCCCACTGTCTTCTTTGACCCTTCTTCCATACAGTCTCCTCTACCCAGAATCCTCCTCCCCAATCTCTATTTGGTCTTCTGTCTTCTCCTCCTTCCAACACACATCTTTCAGCAAGCCTCCATATCCTGGGAGCAAGGATGGTGCAGTGTGTGGCAGACAGGGAGCTCCTCTGTAATCATTTATGAATATTGTATATTGATCTGGTTATTGGTGTAGAGTAGCCTGAATGGAACCTTGTGGGAGGAGCACAGGTTACAGGAGGCATGAGTTTGGACACAGCACCGGGAAGTCAGTCTGTGTGCACATGGCTGGAAGGGTAGATGTAGTTGCAACACCTCTATAAATAGTTTGCTTAATCAAGAGCCAGTTTCTTTCTAGAAACATGGAGTCCTCTCAGGTTATTACCCAGGACGAGATACATGAAACAATTGGGAAGTTTAATATGACTAAACTGGGTTAAATCAACAGTGTTGGAAAACAAACAGGAAATTGAAACAATGACGTGAGATAAGAGACCCCCTCAGCAAACACTGGAGGGTTGTTAGAGGACTGTGGGAAAACCAATGGCCTTGGCTTGGCCTCCTGCTGAGCCCCACAAACTGGTTGTTGTTTGAAGAAGCTAGGCCTGCCTGGGTCACCATCACAGCATAGTGGGGCTTTAGGCAAGATACACGCGTGTAAAATGTTTGTCATTTCAAAATCCTTTTCTCCAAATGCTTTATTCCTATTGGTGTGATTAAACTATATTTTGGTTGAAGAAAGCAGTCACGCTCTATTTACCACAGGTCACAGTTGGACCTGCTGGGTAAGCATGGTAGATACATGGGGTACTTCACCCAGGGCCCTGTCTACACATGGAGACTCACCTGACCCCTGAGTGGGGTGCACTCAGAGAAACCATGAAGACTGAGGTTCCATTAGCCCTGCAACCAGGGCACTGTTTAAAGCAGAGACTTGGAATTCAGGTGATCTGGGTACAATTTCCAGCTTTGACATAGACTTTCAGTGTGACCTGGGCCAAGCACTTAGCGTCTCAGTCCTGCAAATATTTAAACAAGACGGAAGCCTTAATTTCTCTGTGCTTCAGTTCCCCCTCTGAATAATGGAGATAATGGTACTAACCGTCTCCCAATCTTCTTTTCTGCTTTTACGTTCTGTAGTTCAGGAGCTGTCTCTTACCTTGTGCGTGTACAGCAGGGCACTGATCTCAGCAGAGAGTCACGCAATACAAATACATTATGGATCCTAGTGTCCCTCAGGGAAATGTCCATGAGTCTCATTTAGAACGGAATAAATTGAAACAAAAAAAAGTGAATAAAGTAACGCAGCCACCTAGTACTGACCAGGGACATGGCCTGTCTCACTGCTCAGTCACGCAGTTTGCTGCTTTCCCTGTCTCTATGGCAATGATCCTGCACATGTCCCACACACCTTACCCATGTCCTTAACTTTACTCATATGCGGAAAATACAGCATGTCTTTGCAGGAGCCGGGACCTGTGTCTATAATGTCCTGTCGGTCTAGATCATAAACTCTTAGGGATAGGATCTTTGCTTTTTTTATTTGTTTTTAGAGCATCCGGCACATTGCTACCACCCTGCAAATGAGCAATATGGATAAGAAAGGAAATATGTACTTGACTTTCTTGGGCAGCTGGAGGTGAACTGGCTGAGGTTTTATCCTTCCACGCATAATAAACATGGTAATAATTTTTACTTCCTGCTTTATTTCAGTTGGGAGCCATGTACAATCATCAATAAAAACAGAAGCTATTAATCATGGAAGATAATGTCTCTGAGCAGATGTAACTGACAGCAAGGAACATGGAGGAGGGTTTGGGGGAGTCAGTAGTGGAGAGTGATGATTTAATGCTTGTAGTTTCAGTAATATTACTGGATTTCTAGCACATAACTTCTACAGGCTCCTTTAATTTGGTACCATGCCCTTCTGCGTATTGAAATACTTAGTGGTCTCCACCATAGTAACTGAGCATCTCACATGCATAACTTAATTTATGCTCAAAACATCTCTGAGGGAAGTGCTAGCCCCATTTTACAGATGGGGAACTGAGCCCCAGAGGGAGAATCAAAAAGGTTTCTAAATGCTGAAAATTGGAACAAAGCATTTTTATTTTGTCAAAATGAAACATTTTGTTCTATCAAAAACTGATTTTTTTTCAACTTTTTTATTCACCAAAATTTTTGGTTTGATTCAAAATGATTTTTCCCATCTGGAATTACCAAGGAACCCAAAAATCTGTACTCCTGAGTCCCAGCCCAGCACCTTAGCCACCACCAGCAAATCCAGTGTCTTGCTGTAAGACTAATAACACTTCTGAGAACCATACTAGAATGCAGCCTTATCTGAAAGTCAGCAAGAATAGGAACCTTTGCAGTTATCAACCCTGCAAGCCAATCCAAAGAGCTACAGGGAGAAGGAAATGCTGAAATGACCCTGACCTCCTTGCAAAAGGGCAACAGAAACTATTCTCTGCAGCTGTTGGGCAACTGAAGTAGGTGACAAATACAATGTAGAGGTCAAATGTATATAGCGCTTCCTCTATGGCCTTAATTCTATGAATGCAATAAATGATGATTAAAAAATTCATGTAAATATCTTACTTACTGTTGGCGTTGGAAACAAACCAATGCTAATAATAACACTAAAGTAACCAGAGCAATTGCAGTGCAAACTTAACGCCGTCTTAGATTTGCAAAGGAAGTTTTTCTCTTATTACAGAGTTTGTCTCCATTTTAAAATAGAATAGCCTGGCCTCATAGTCTGAACCCTGGGCACTGTTGGAGCTGAGAGATTAATCCAGCCCCTTTTTGCTTTTTAATGCTGCTATATTGCTTCTGCAGTATTCATGTGTCCCAATAGTCGGCTCCCACAGAACTTCTATCCAGATGAATATGACATTGGCGCATACTGCTAAGGCAAAAGGAGCCTGACTGGGTTTTGCTCCCTGAAGAACATTATTCAAGTCTAGTGTGGGCAGCGGTTAGGTGGGGGGTATCTGAGTTTTGGTGCTCGAACCTAACACCCACTTCTAGCTGGAACAATTCTTTAGCATCTGTCACAGGGATAAAAAACTCACCTGCACATATTGTGATGTCATCATTGGTTGCTATGGCAATGCTTGTGAGGTCACAAGTAGAAGTTTGTGAAAGAAGCCACAGGGACTCGATCCATATCTCATTAGAGTCACCAGCAATACTCCACCTACACTAATAGGAGTTGGATCAAGGGCCAGGAGAGGAGAGAGAGAACCTGCAAAGAAACGAAGATAGTGGATGGGATTCATCACTGCATTACTCTGAAGCCAGTGGAGTAAGATCACTGTCAAACTACAGCAGCCCAGCAGGGAGTCAGGCCCCTTGTTTCATGAAAATATGCCACAGTCCTACGCAATGAAGTAAGTGAACAGAAAATGCATGAACATCAGAATGGCCAAAGTGAGTCAGACCAATGGTCCATCTAGCCCCGTGTCCCGTCTCTAACAATGGCCAATGCCAGATGCATCTGGCAGTTGGAGATTTAGGGACACCTGGGACATGAGGGAAGAACTGCCTGCAAATTCAACAGTTCCTCAAAGTTTTCCATAAAGTGCCGGTGACTCTCTAATGCAGCACAATAATCACAAGACACCTCAGCACAGTGCAAAGCAGCCTGGAAGAAAAATAAAATAATAATTTGCATTTTATTCATTCCCATCCTTTGCTTTTATACTGGATATGTCTTTAATGAGAATTCAGTGATAATGAAATTTTGCTTTGAGAAAATTAATTTTGGCTATTAAAAAGTTACTCAAAAGTAACCAGGATTTGGAACTGTAATGGGTGTGAAAGACCAAAGCAGAAAATAAAATATATCTGATTGTAATCATATTATGACTTTCTATTAGAACTTAAATTATACGGTGAATAAAGTGGCTTTGAAGAATGTAGTTCCCAATCCTTGAACTGAAAAGGACCATTGTGTCGAAGCATGATATTTAATGAACTGCTCTAATGGCTTGGAACTTCTCTGTTTGTAAGCTGACACCTAAAATCTAGGACACAGCATCTTCCAAGTATTAATTTAAAATGAATGTTAATAAAACTCCTGAGGGCTCAAAATTCGCAAAGGAACAATCACATGTGCCTGTGGGGGAAGAGTTCCTGCACTCTCATTCACAAAACAAACCCAGCCCACAGACCATGCTCTCTGTGCATCAGCTGGCAGCAGTTATTTCCTTACAGTAGCTGTTGAGGTTCTGATATGTTCTTATCATTGTAGCATTTGAACACCTTAAATGCATCCTCATAATACCCTTGTGAGATAGGGATCGTTCCCATTGAGAACTGAGGAACAGGACAGATTGACTTGACCACGGTCATATGACAGATCTGTGGCAGAGACCAGAACTGAACCCCAATCTCTGGAGTCCCAGTTTTTCACCTTAACCCCAAGATCATCCCATCTTGTGAGTTGGTCTTTTTCTGCTCATTTAGTGCTGTTCTTCCTGGTCAGTTTATGGGCGTGGGCACTCCCTGGTGCTATATGTAGAAGAGGAGCAGTAAATCATCAGTCCCTTACTCATTTGCCACCCACCCAGCCCTCCTCCCTGTAGCACTGGGTCTGTGTCCAATGCCCGGACAGGTTAGCTTGAAATGCCTTGCCTTGCCTATGGTGCCGGAGAGCAGGGGATGCATATTTCTCTGAGCCGAGTGATTTCAATACCAGCGTTCATCTTACTGTCTGCTTTATATCACTTCAAACTCCAGCACGTGGCCACGAGTGAGTGTGAAATAATACGTCCCTGGGGGAGGCTGTGGAAGTTAAGGCTGTGCAGTTACTGTGACACAGGATGAGGCATCAAATCTGATACAGTGACCAACCTCCAGAAAGGCTCACTTCCCCCTAAGAGAAGATACGTCTTGGAATTAATGCCAACAAACCAGCACTGCTAGATCTGCCTAGAATCAAACACCATAAGGATAAAAAAGAAGTACCACCCTGCTTAACAGTTATTCATCCAAACAAAAGTACCTTAATTCTGTACATAGAAAAACTAACATTGCCACGATCTTTGAGCATTTCTGAGATATTTCTGCCTAGTTCCCTTCAGCAACTGTACTGGCATCAGAATCCCAGCTCCTGGGTAAGGATGAGACAAGCCTGGTTAGTCTGTCGTGTGTGCAAAGCCTACTGGCCTAGCAAGTGCCATTTTATCCTAGGAGAAGACCCTTTGCATGTTTCTCTTTCCTCAAATCCATCTTCTCTGTGTTTATATCCAGGGTTTTGAACATCACAACATGGACTCTGTAAAGCTTTTCTGCATCAGGAGCTCCCATCTCCTCTCTTTCCCAAAGGCAGATAATGGGTGCACGGTCGTCTTTTTGCCATCATCAGATCTGGAGGAGTTGACAAAGGTCATTCTGGAGTTTGGGGTCCCTTGCAGACATTGGTTCTAAGGAGGACCATATCTGTAGTAAACTCTGGTGAGCTGTATTTCTGTTTCCATTAGCTTTTTCTCCAAGCCATTTCAAGGTAATGCCACAGAAGTCATTTTATTCAAACGTAGACAATTCTTAGAGCCCCTGAGGTAATAAAGAGAGATGCTCAGTCACTCTCTCAAGTGTTACTATATTTTGGCTTGGAAGGTGATGTGGCATTGGGACCGTCCCTTTAATGGCAGAGCTTTCCAGACGGAGTCTGGGTGGGGAGCTGTGATGCTCTTGGGAGGCACAGCCCATTGGAACCAGACACAGAACAAAAGACATCTCTTGCAAGCAGCTTGAGCACGGAGTGATCCCTGAACACCATCCCACCCCCTGGCTCTTTCTTCTCACTGTTCCCTGGCTGGGGGGAGCCTCTCACCCGGCTCACTCGGCTGGGGCCAGTCAGGATGGTGCATTGGCACACAGCCCTTTCTCAGGGTTGCCATAGCTGACTCTCTGTGTGGTAACCGAGTGGTGGTCATGCTCGCTCCTTCGGCAGGTGGGTACAGTCATGTGGCTCAGGTCCTGGACTGGGACTCCGGAAAGCGGGATGCAATTCCTAGCTCTGCCATAGACTTGTTTGTGTGACCTTACCCTGTCTGTGCCTCAGCTACCATAAAATAGCGATAACAACTCTTCCCCACATTTCGGGGGAGGGGGAGAAATGAAGCTTAATTCACTGATGTGTGTCCAGTGTTTTGAGGTCCCCGGATGAAAGGAAGTAGAGAAATACACTGTCATTGCACATGTAGCGCTTCAGGTGTGCAGGACACTTCACAGATAAGTTAAGGTGAGAGCTCCAACTGCCCTGAGGAGCTTGTACCTAGGCTAACACACTGGATAGAGAGATAAGGGGAGGGGTGGGTGAGAGGGACAGCAATAAGAAAATGGGGTAACTTAGGTGAGCAATGAACATCTCTTAATGTAGAGGGGACCACTGGGCTTCATGGGGCTCCTGGAGGAAGTGTGTTTTAGGGATGACATGCAGAGGCAAGGATGGCTCTGTCAGGTTGGAAATTCCAGGCCTGTGGGTGACATGGCAGAAGGCCTGGAGATGAGGCTGGGAGGGCAGAGATGTAGCAAGGGTGGGGAAGTTAATCAGTTTTGCAAGTCTACGACACTTTCCCCCACGGATCTCAAAGGTTTTATGAAGACATCACCTTTTCTCAGGATAGCGGTGAATGCAGGAATAAGATGGCGGTGGGCAAACCCTGCCAGCAATGGTCTACTCTATCTCATAGGTCTCTGGTTTGGGTTTGGAGATCAGGCGGTTTTCTAACATGTTCATTACACTATCTAGACTGCTGTTGCTTTAGCTCCTCCATGGGTGGCAGCAGGGGCGGCTCTAGACATTTCACCGCCCCAAGCAGGGCGGCATGCCACCAGGGGCGCTCTGCCAGTCGCCGGGAGAGTGGCAGGTGGCTCCAGTGGACCAGCGGATCCTCCGCAGGCACACCTGCAGGAGGTCCACTGGAGCCGCATGCCACCCTCCCAGCGACCAGCAGAGCGCCCCCGGCGGCATGCCGCACCAAGCACGCACTTGGTGTGCTGGGGCCTGGAGCCGCCCCTGGGTGGCAGGTTTCTCTCCTGAATCCCCTTGTCTCTTGATCCATGCCACTGCACTTCCTGCTTGCGGATTATGCTCTTGTTTTTAGGACCAGTATCTGCTTCTCCAGCAAGGTTGGACGGGAGCCTTAAGTGTTCCCTTTCATCCTCTGCTCAGTCCCTGCATGCCATCGGCATGAGTGTTCAGCCGCATCCAGCATGCTGGTGTGTTGCACAAAAGAAGGGTGAGAAAAGAGGGTAGGTGATCCCAAGAGCCCAGAGAAATCCCAAGACTTTCTTAATATGCAGGGAGGGAAAATCCCAGTCTTTTATGGTTTGCAAGGTATAAAATGAGACATGCAGGTGAAAAGCTGCATTGCACCCGGCTGCCATGTAAGGAAGGTTGATGCTGTCAGGCTGGTAGAGAATCAGACAGGTTCTTCACTTGGTCAGTTACAAACACATACTACCCACCCAGTCCCAATGGGCCCCTTTGTAGTGTAGATCTCTGTCACGGTGATTTAACCATGTGCCGTGGTAAGAGCAGTTGTCTCAGTTTCCTCTCTCTTTGGGAAGTGGACATATATCCTGGCCTCTTTCCAAGCATGCCCTATCATAGCCTACAACTCCCAGGCATTCTTTTGGACTATAAATCCCAGTGTGCTTTGCCGCCAAGGAAGTACAGTACAATACACTCCATTAAAGCCTCCTCGAACGCTTCTCACTTGCAGATGTGATGAGTTGCCCTCTTTTTGTCCTCTCACTTCAGAGACCCACCTTAGCTCGTGTTCTTTTGGACACAGATGCTCACATCTTTCCCAGGACATTACTGATCAGTGACGATGACTCCCTGGAAACAGATGTTCCCTTGCCCACAATCCACTTGTTATTTTCCTCAGCGAGGTGGTTGGTGGCTGTTGGCTGTTCCAAACTGAAGGGCTGTCAGCTAAATGAGTGCAGACATGCACACATACCCCTAAAAACAGCATGCAGCTCCGCAGCCCCTGCATCTGTTCTGGCAACACTATACTCTTCACTTCTCCCAGGTCTCCTCTCTTCTTCAGTCTCTCCAATGCTATTGTACCTTCCCATCCACTTCTGGAAATCAATGCTTTGGGTGGGGAATAAACATGTGTCATTTATCTAGGGAGCATTGCCAGTGTATTTTTTCTAACGATTCCAATAGATTTATAAACCCAGGAGGTTATTGGTATAGACAACCACATAAATGAAGTCTTATTTTAGCAGAAACTGCTCTGAGAACATAGATGGATTTCTGTGCAGAAAGATTGTATGGTCAGACTTGATTTAGTCCAAGAAAGCAGAGCTGTTTTGGTCCATCATTAGGCTTTTTAAGCAATTACCTTCTAGCTAGAATGGGGTGAGTTTGGAACTCCTGCTGTAAATGGCTTTCCAGATCCATTAGGGACTAGCTCCCTCCAGCGGTAACTGTGTTTTCAGTGGTAAGGTGGGAGGCAGCCCAGTGGATAATTTACACATTGGTGAGGAATGTGTGTGTTGTCCTCTAGTGGCTGGAGTGCAGAAAAGGGGGTCAGCCTGCTGTGGCCTCCAGCTAATGGGCTGAGTGGTAGAGGCCAGTCCTTTGGAATTAGGCGCTGTGAGTTAAGACCCTAGTGATCACCTAGCTAGGGACTTGATACCTGTGTGTGTCAGTCTGATAGAGTTGTAAAGTTGCTTTGGGGTCTGGGGGAGGAAGAAGACTATTATTAATTGCCAGTCAAGAGGAGGAAAGGACCCTAAGGTGATGGCCACTTCCTCCTTCTCACTTATCCTAAGTGCTGAAGGACCTCAGCTCTCATGGAAATCATTCTGAGATGAGGCTTGTACAACGTGGAGCAGGAGCACATCTCAGGCCTGGAGCTCTCCAGCTTGTGAAGAAGGCTGAGTCCCAATGACATAGATTGTCAAGCTCTTTGGACCACACCCTGAAAATCATCTCTACCTCACAGGAGTCAACAGTGCTATGTCTTCTTATGCCAGCTGAGGATCTGGCTCGTTGCTCTTTGTCCTGCCCTTCTTCCATCTCTTATTATAAAGTTTTGATCGGGTGAGCTTAGAAATGATTGAATATCACAAGAGTCCAGGGTGCAAATCACTGAAATCACATACAGGTCACGGGAGACGTCAAGGCCCAATTCTTGGACTCCTCCAAAGGTCGGACTCTGCAAGCTGTGGGAGTAAATGGGTAAGGCCAAGAACAGACAGACAACCCACTTGGCAATCTAATTTCTCCCTCAGCTGGAGCTAAGGGAGGAATGGTAGAGGGAAAAAAAGCTTTCTTCCAATGTTGTACGTGAAGTAGCTGGACATGGTGCTGCCAGAGGATAATGCCCTAAACTCTGGCATTGGTGTCCCAGAAGAAAATAATAGCCTGTCCTTCTCAATGACTGGCATTGGGTTTTGTGGCCACAGAGAATATAAAAACTACAGCAGTGACAGAGACAGTCACACAGACCACTTTTCACCCCTTCCCACAACCCTACAGCAGTACATTTATGGCCTAATATATTATTGACAAGGCTGACTTTTTTATACAAGTGTTCTGGCATAAGTGGTAATAAATGTGTATCGTCTGCTCTTTATAATCCATTAACTCATTAAAATAATTGTCTTAATTTGATTGTTAAAGTGATTAATAGGGTAAGTGTTAAAGGAAATTAATACTCAAAGTGAAGCATAACTGCAGCCGAAAAATAACTCCCCGGAATTGGCGTGGAGGCAAGGTAGAGGCTTGTGGTTAATGAGCCTTGAGAAGTTAAATATAGTGCAGTGCAGGGGAGAGTTGGGCTACTCTATGAAGCGGGTGTGGGATAGCAAGGTGACTTTAACCTGGGACTTTTCAATCTCGTGCAGACCATGCTTCAAGCCCACTCAGAGCTGCTTGTGTCGCCAACTTTGGCCAAAGCCCAATTTGTTTAGGAAGAATCATTCTGTCCCCCTACTATCCTTTAATGCTGCTCCTATAGAATGACCTTGTTTGGTTCCCCTAGTACAAGGGTGGTGTGTTGCTCCAGTGTAGGCAGCTCTAGCCTGCTTTTCTGTACAGCCTCTGGTTTAGGCACAGGATGGAGCTGCAAGGGGAGTCTCGAGTATAAAGGAGTCTTGTTGTTCCAGGTGGTGGAGCAGTCCATAGGCATCTGTGAAATGAGAGCAGCTCCCAGGCTGCTCTGACTTATACAAGGGACACATCAGCCCCCAGAACAGCCCATAATTAGGGAGAGAGAGGAGGCATATAGGCCAGGAGATGGGGTGGGTAAAAACTGAATGAGATTCCTGAGCGATGTAACACAGTACCAGGTTCATTTCTTTCATGGCGGAGGGCAGCAGTTAGAGCTGGGTGAGAGATTTTAGGGGGGGGTTTTGGGGGGAGGGAGGAAGGAATCACCAAAGATGCAGATTCAGGCCAACTGAACATTTTTGAAAATTTGTGTCACATTCACCAAATTATTTCAGTTGGTAAAAAATAACAACAACAAATCCAAACAAATCAAAACGTTGGGTTTTAACATTTTTGGAATGAAACCTTTTGCTTTTTCATCTTGAAATGACTATTTGTTTTGAAGCTTACAACATCATTAAAAAAAAAAGTAAACATTTTTAAGAGCTCAAAAATGAAACAACTTGTTTTGTTTCGAGTTGAATAAAATGTTTTGTTCATCTCAATATTTTTTTTTAATTTTTCAGAAAGGCCAGCAAATCAAACAGTCACTTACTTGCACAGCTCCAGCTGAGACAGAATGTCCTTGGGTCCACAAGGGCACATCCTGCAATATGTCCATATGTGCTGATGGGTAAATTTGTTCTGAACATCTCTACAGAGTCACTCATTGAACCAGAGACGAATTGCTGGAGCAGGGTGTTGAAAAATTCCTTGATTTGTTACTTTCTGAAGCTTTCCACTCTATATACCCTCTTTCCTTTTGCACAGCATCTTCTACTGCAGTTGAATACTGCTACTCTAAGCTGGAGGCATCGTTGTATTTAGAAATATATGAGCTCTCATACATCTTTTAGGTAAATTGCATTTTATTCTTACCTGTCACTTCTGTTTTTGCGGGATCCCCTCAGATGAGAAAAAGCAACTTCAAAAGCAATTCCTTTTTGGCAAAACGGCCATATCTACTCATTCGAAATCTACCACGGTCTCATAGTAAATTCTGCTCCTGTTCACAGGTTAACAACAGCAGAGTCTTTGTGTTCAATTTTATCCATGCAGAACGATGATATATATTAATGTATACTCATTTTTTCCCTGATTACCGCTTGTCAATCAATATCTCCAGCAAATCACTGACAGTGACAGAGATCAGCTTCTTGTGGAAATTAGCCTTCCATGTACATTACACTTTGGAAGCACGCCACAGCCTCATGCTTTGAGTAACTGAGTTGTACGGTTAGTACTGTAATATCAAGCCATATATAGAAACATTGAGGAATGTTAAGCAGCCATTCATTACTGGGATAATAGAAATCAGAGCCTGTGTCTCCCCATGTATCAGTCTCCACTTATTCCTGTCTCCCCTACTTGCACGGCTCTCACTCTCCTCTCTCACGCTAGGCAATCACCTATATTAAGGCTCATTATATGCTAGCTTCATCTGGAGATGGACTTGTACTCAGACTAAGAAATTAAGGGAACCATTCAGCTGCAGATATAGTTAACAGGGCTGCTGAAGATTCTCTAAATGGTGAAGATGGAATTGTCCTGTGGAGGAAACTGTAGAAATCGAAGCAGCTGGTTTGCTGAGCCTGTGAGAATCTACATTCATCACCTCTCCATGGGCTAGCTTCCATGTGATTGATACTGTGCCAGCACCTACATATTATGGTGACCAGTGCCCTACAGCTATATTAAAAGTGTGACAGACTCTCTGCTGTGGTTGTGATCCACTCCGTGCAGCAGAGAACAGGAGCTGGTTACAATTCACCCGTTCTCTGCCCAGCTAAGAATAGAGACACTTATGTCCGCTGACAGAGATCCCAGCTGTCAGTTGAGAATAGTGGAGTGCAGCAGAAATTCGACCCTGCCCCCTTTGCAGAGGTTGGGATGGGAGGGCTGACAAAGCAGCCAGCTTCTCTGGTTTTATACTAGCTGAGAACACCCCCAAGCTGAGTGGATTTCCAGTTGGTTAGGCAGGGCCAGATTTGAGTCCCATTACAGACAGTGCAGCTCCAAGAGGCTAGAAGCTGGCCCAGATAGTTTAGTAGCAGAAAAGGGCTAACGGCTCTGTGAGCTCACATCTGTTTCAGTCTTGGTGTTAATTACAGGGAATCAGGGACCCTGTCCAGTTATTTTGGTTGACGCTTCAAATCTCCCTCTTCCCCATTTACTGTTATTTACCATAATAATAAACATTGAGGAATCATGACATTGAAATCTTTCTCCCCGCTTACACATGGTGCCCCTAGAAGAAGCACTCTCAGCCTGTCAGGCTGCTAAGAGGAAGTTTGAGGAATGCAGTGTACTCTGAAAAGTACAATGTACAAAGGAGCAAGGTCTGCACAGAGCAGCAAAGCTAGGGGGAGGAAAGCTGCAGTGCATTTTGGACTTCCTGGCTTTGACAGCTGCACCTCTCCGAATGCATTTCATTGCCAGAGATTGTGCTGCACTGCCAAAGAATATGTAATGTGCAGCAGAATTCAGTGCTGGCCCGAGACAGATGCCAGGGTGGACCATATACGGGATTAGGTTCTGTATGCTGCAGAGTAAGTACAGGGGCACCGCAGGAAAGATTTCTCCATTAGAGTGAACTTTCTTCAGAAAGCTGTGCAGCATTACTGAGACCAGACTGCACCTTGATCAAAAGCAGAGGGAGGGAAGAAGGAAGAAGGGACACATTTCCAGCACACTGCTACAGAAGAGACATGGATGTGTGGTTTTCTTGAAGTATCAGTGTCTGGGAGAAACGAAGTGACTCAGACACATAAAATACTGTTAGAAGACTTAAACAAGGCCACCAGGTCCTCTCTGGACCAGTAAACTCCAGCATCTGGGGCATGGGAGGAAACAATCCCTGTAGGCAGGTTATTGCCAACCTGTCTATTGTATGGTGCTTTGCACCTTCCTCTAAAGCAGCTGGTTTTGGCCACTGTAGGAGACACAATGCTGGGCGAGATGGACCGCTGGGCTGACCCAAGCTGGCAATTGCTTTGACTCTAAGGAAAAAGGTCCTTTTCCATGGGGCTGATTGCCTATCTGAGGCTCTCTTTCTGGCAAATCTCATTCTGTGGCTATGTCTATAGTGCACTGTGAGCTAGGAGTGCGATTCCCAGCTCACAGTACACTGGCAGCGGCAGCAGAAGCAGGGACAGCGCAGCAAGGCTTAGCCGGGCAGAATACGTACTCACTGGGACTGAGCATGGCTGCTGCTGCCTGGGCTACCACAGCTACACTACTATTTATACTCATGGTAACTCTCATCGAGCTGGCATGGGTATGTCTATGCAAGCTGGGGAATCACAGTCCTGCATCTTAGCAAGGGGTTAGACTAGATGACCTTGGCAGTCCCTTCAGACCCGACGGTTCTATGATTCTATCCCTAGCTCAATGTGTAGATGTAGCCTGGCAGAGGGGTATCGCTTAAGCATACACATGGTATACGTTCTAGCCACAGTGTGAAACTGCCACCAGTGTTAGGTAGCCTTGTGAAAATTAATGTGTGAAAACTGACGTTTTTACTAATTGGATACTAGGTGAAATTTGCTTTATCTATTTCTCAGCTTTGTGCAACCAAACTAGTGACATTTTTTCTGCTGGGTCCTACTGTGAATTTGCCCTGGATGAACATTTACCATTATGCATAGCAAAGCCAGCTTTTCATGGCAATATCAGTATGCCACTAGTGCAAACCCCATCACTTGTATCGGTGAAAACACTCAGGGCCCAAATGAAAATTATTTTACTTTGGTATGAATTCCCCCTCCCCACGTCCAGGGCTTTCATCCCCAGCACCACTTTCCCATGACTCATTTACCTGTGCAAATTGTCCTCCTGGTTGTTCTAGTGTCAGTGGAGCTGACAGCGAGAAGAGGAAGGCTTAATACCTACTTGCTCTTAATTTTCAGGAGATATGGAAATGAGCAGACAAATGCTTGTGATTGAAGGACCATTGCATATGACCATAAGCGGTAAATTCATAGGAAGATAGGTCTGAATACTGATCATAATTCCAGCTGCAAGAGGTAAAGTTTCTGGAATAAAAATGAGAGGTTCATGCTGGAGTTTTATGCAGTTTACTTTCAATGCCATTTACAGTTATTTCTTGTTTTTATATCCTGTTTTATTGAAATCCATTTTTTACTTTAATGTTTTTGACTCAGGGATAGATTTTTGCCTTCGGAGCATGGATGAAATGCCAAACTATAAAGAGCTGGTTAAAATTATCAATGCAAATACTGCAGATATGGGTTTTATGAGTCTCGGCATTTTTTTTCCTCTAAGTGAAGAGTATTTATTCTGCTGAGCTCAAAGACAGACTCATGCCTCATAATTTGATTAGTATATCAAAAGGTAGTCATTGGTTTTGCACCTGTCTGCAGTGCCATTCCTGCTGTTTACTTGCTTCTGAGAGTTTCCCTCATTAGTTTATTTTAAGAAAGTTTTGTGCTGGTGAAAGGTGCTGGCTTACTGAGCCCTGCAGGGTGAAGATCTCTACTTGACTCTAGAACAGTGCAATAGCAGTGCAAGCTTCCCATAGGAGCATATCCCACTACCTGCCCCCACCGCATATCAGCTGTGGCCTGGAGCAACTGCCTCTAGGTAAAGCATTTCCATTTTCATGCCTTTCTTTCCTCTTGTGTTTCTGCTGAGACTGCCAATAAAGGGTCCAGCTAGCCTCATTTATGGTGTTAACTATAATATGGATATAGACCAGTGACTTATAGACACAGGAATGCAACCACCAACCTCAGTCCACAGAGGCCACTGAATAGATGTCACATGGCAAGAATGATGTCCCTTGCTGGAACATTGGGGGCAGTAGCTGTCATCTTGATAGATGTAATGGAAGATGATCCAAAATCCATTTATTCAGGATACAAATAAAGAGGCTAGCAAATGCCTTGGAAAGAACTTTCCTGCACTGAGAAATACCCCATTCAAAGCACCTGACTCTGGCATGGTACTGGGCAAGTTCTCTGATGTTAAAAGAGCCAGGAAGTCTGAGTGATCCTAAGCTCTGAGTTCCTCTGCTTGATAATTAACCACATGAGCAGCTTAACAAGGATGCATTATCTGCACTAATTGGAAATTATGATTATTTGCATTACAGTAGTGTCTGGAGCCCTCAAGCAGGATTGGGGTCCTGGTGTGCTTGGTGCTGTACAGACATATAGGAAGGTACAGTCACTGCCTTGAAGAGCTTATGGTGTAAAGCCTGCAGTCTTATCCAATTTAGCCTTTTGTTGGTCCCTCTGAGGTGTAGTTTAAGGCATCGTTATTCCCCCTGAGTTTGCATTAGGAAACGAATAGCAAGATAATTGATTGGAATATTTATCTTAGTCACACACAGGCTTGGGCATCATCATCAGAATAAACCAGCCCTAACTTTTGCTAAGGAATTTCATTAGCTAGATGCCAGAGACAGTTACGCACGTGCATATTTTTGATCACTAAGTCAAGGTGTGGTTGTTTGAGCACCTAGCATCCTGCTCATGCTTCCTGTGGGCAATAGCTAACCTGATTCGTCAAACCCCAGTTTCATGCAGCCACAGTTGCATCAGGTGAAGGCCTGAGCTGTGCTCCCCTCCTTATTAAGCACTAGAAAGCATCATTCAGCACGAAGAACGCAGGGGGTCTAATTGGCTCATCGTTATGGGAATGGAATGCCCATTGGCAGTAATAGAGAGTTGTGCGTGTTTATCAGTTCAAATGCATGCAACAGGTGGTCTCTAGAACTGAAATGAAATGGGTTTTAAAATCAATGGTGCATTTACTCTTAAAAGCAACTTTGCATCTTTTCTCTCTAATTCCCTTGTGGCTTATGATATGGCTACTGCAGTATAGTGGTTCTTTCCCACTCACAAATAGCTCTAAAAGAGCAGTGCTCACAGTATGTGTCTTTTTGCTCACCACGCTGCTGTATTAAGCCCCAAGAAGGCATAAGAGGGCAGAACAACTGGAACACACTAGGAAATATCAGATTAATTGAACGTTTGGAGAGAGTGCTCTACACGGATACATTCTGATAAGGTGGGCTGCAGTTTTGCAGTTCCTAATGGAGCAGAAGATATTACACAGCTCGTAGACTATAAACATACATTAACCCTAAAGCAGTTGAACAGCCGACAGTCTAGTTCGGGCAAATCCAGCAGAGCAAGCTCGTTGGAGTCTAAAGGGCAGGGTCAGCACTAGGGTGAGTGGGACACAATAGGCCATAATAAATAATAGTAAAACAGCATTAAATTGTATTATTTACATGTGATAGTGCCACAAAGCTCCAGTTAGAGGTCAAGGCCTCATGCTAGGCACTGTATGAACTTTTAACAAAAAGAGCAGAAATAAGTTATAGGCTCCCACTGTGTACAATCCTCTGCTCACTAGTGAGTCAGATCAGCCCCTCGATATTACTGTCACAGGCCAGGGCAGCCACACCTGTATTCCCCCTCTGTGATCCACCAAGGGCATTCATTCTAGTCTCCTCACTCTGCAACTGACACCTCCATTGGGTGGAGAGCTTCACTATATACCTAACAATGAAATTAATGTCTGGTATCTTGGGGCCATTCCAGGGCCAGAAGGTAGTGCTGGGAAGCTAAGAATCTCTTTTTCGCAGTGGCATAAGGCTCCTGTTTCACACCCTGCTGCAGGATTGCAAGGCACAGGGCTTGAGAGTGATGACATGACAGCAATGACCCAGATCTGAGTTTTACTTGCCCCGGCCCTTGGACAGAAGAACTTTTAGGGAGGAGAATCTACCTTTCAGGGAGGAAGGAGAAAACACTTTTCTCTGACAGGTTGTTTTCTTTTCTAATATAATCTTTCTGACAGCAAGATAGCATTGTAAAGGTTGGGAGGATTTGAAAAAAATGATTCTGTAGCATCAAGGACTTACTGTTTAAAGAGTGACTGCAGCACAGGCACAGTGGCTGCACTTTGGAGAGGGAGTGAGAAGATGCAGCTGAAGGAGTGACAGCAGACAGTCCTGGGATGGATGGAAAGGAATGGTGTAGCTTCAGGCCATCTTTGTATGATTTAGTTTGGGACCGATCCTGCTTTGAGCAGGGGGTTGGACTAGATGACCTCCTGAGGTCCTGCCAACCCTGATATTCTATGATTCTATGTTGTAACTTGCTCTCACAACTACAATGACATTAACTTTGCAACATGAGTTTCTGACCCCTTACCCCTGGAAATTTGATTTAGTTTGTTTCGAGCATCTACACTTTAAATACATCCTCCTACACACAAATTCCTACATGCAATCAGGCCACTGACAGGGTAAGATTTAAAGCAATCGCATTTCCCTGGTAGCCCTAAGCTAATGAAAAGAAAAATAACTATGAAGTGGCCTAAAACAGGCAGCTGGAATGTGTGAGCATCAAAAGCATCAAAGTCTCTTTTCCCCGTCTCTAAGTCGCTGCTGTGAAATTGGGTAGATGCAATGGCCAGAGAGTGCTTGGGGGTGCCAGCATCTGAACCACAGAGCCTGGGCTGGGGGGACACATGTTCATGTGTAATTTGCCAGCTGTCCAAGCACCCTGTGGACTTGCGCTGTGTATCCACTTGTTTTTCACAGTCCCTGAAGCCACACTTTTCTGAACACAAAGGAGACAGAGAGAAATTTTGACCTCAAAACGAAGAAGTGTTAAAGCCTCCTTGATGTGGACGATAAGAGTTGAAGCAAACTACAGACAGCATCAGGAATGCCATTCTCAATCCAGCTTCAGAGACTAATGCTTCAGGGGAGACAAATCTCTGCAGACCTGCCCCTTTTCAGAAGCACAAACACCCAGGAGAAAAATAGTAGACATTTGAGGGTAAACTATAGCATTTATTAATTAAACTACTATTGTATTTGGTAAGCGTCGGTCTCCAGTGTTTAGAACAGGGCACAAACAACAAGGCCTTCTGGGTTCTATTTTTAGATCAGTGATTTATTGTTTTTAAAGCACAGGAATGAGGGCCAGGATTCCTGGGTGCTGTTCCCAGTTATGTCACTGACTCTTTGGGCGACATTGAGTATGTCACTTAAAGCTTCCTGTGCCTCAATTTACCATACCTTTCTGTGAAACTGAGATAATGAGGGTTGTTTGGGGCCTTTGGTAATATTTGCAACGTGCTTTGAGGTGCTGCAAAAGTGCCAAGCCATTCAGGGCACTGGCCTCAAGAAGCAATCCATTTGGTGCAGACCCCATCCTCAGTCATGCACCAGCTTATCGGCTGCTGTGTAAAGCTCTGTGGGCCCAAATCTGTAAAACCCATTGAAGCCGGAGCTCTGACACTAGGGTTGAATCTGTAGCTTGCAGACTCTTTCACAGTGAATGTGAGCCTCCTGCTGCTGCTGCGTTGCTCAAGTCCGATTTGCAGAAAGGTGTTTAATCATTTTTGATGCCTATGGCTCTGGGAAACTCAGCTGGAGAATAGGATTTAAATTGGAAAAAGCAAGTGTTGTGGTCTGAGCACTGAAGCCTCTGCGGTGATGGGAATAAGCCCATCAGCAAAGAAAACACAGATAAATCCACTGAGCCAGCTGCAGGGACCACCTGGCTGCAGCGCTGTGGTCTCAGAAAATAACTTTGGGTAGAGCTGAAGGTAGCCAGATAGGAAACGGTCTGATGCAGGGAGGAATCAGAAGATGCTGACACATTGCAAATAAGAGGAAAAAAATCTGGACTCCCTGCACCGGGAGGAGAGGCCGGGAGATGGAGAATAGAAGGGCTCCATGTTCCACGAGTGCAGAGCTTTTACCTCAAGGTGTCAGACTTCCAGGGAACCACATGCAATGAAAGGGTGTGCAAAGGAGTCCTTGTTCTGCTTCTCTCTCACTGGAGTGTTGGCTTCTCTGGTGGCTTCTCCCTGGTTCTTTCCATGGTCACTGTGGGTCCAGCTGCACTGTGTTAAAACACTCAAAGCACTGCGTTTCGCAGCCCGCCTGGGTTAGCTTCTTGGGCCTCATGGCACTAAAAATTGCAGTGTAGACATTTGGATTGGGGCTGAGGTCCAGGTTCTGAGGTCCAGGCTCCTCCTGGGGTCTCAGAGCCTGGGTTCCAGCCTGAGCCTGAACATCTGCACTGCAGTTTTATAACCCTGCCCCCAAAGCTCTGCGAGCCCAAGTCAGCTGCTGTGTGCCAGAAACGCAGCTGTGCCACGGGTCTTTTATCATCGTGTAGACGTATCCTCTGTCTCTGACAGCCGCCCGACCCACCTGCTTTATAGCCCTTCTATTCTCACAGCTACCAATCAGCTCTGGTTTGAGCCCTTTGGTTCCCAAACCAGCATGGGGTGTTTTGGCCCCATGACCAGAAGATAGCTAAACAAAGCGGTTAAGGCACTGCACTGGGACACCTGGGTTCATTTCCTGGCTTTAGCACAGGCTGCCTGTGTGATCTTGGGTGAATCGCTTGATCTCTCTGTCCTTCTGTTCTCTATCTGTGAATTAGCAACCCTTTCTCTCTCCCATCCTTTGTCTATTTAGATTATAATTTCTTTGGGGCAGAGACCACACAGCACCTATCCCAATGGGCCTGTTGAGGCCTCTGAAAGCTACGGGAATAACAATAAATAATGATAATAAAGGGTTGAGTGGTGTTTGGTTCAGAGGAAACTTCTTGAGTTCAGACTACTTGGTGGTTTTTAAGTTATCTGAATCATTTTGCCAATTGCTAATGAAAATGCAACTTGCAAAAGATTCTCAAACACATTGTTTTGTTCTTTTTTTAAAAAAAGAAAAGAGAAAACCTCAGAGTAAATGCAGAGAATTGAGCTGAACATAGCAATTATTTCCAAACTTGAACTTTCACAATAGAGACAAATTGTAATCATACCCTTTGAAAACTGCAATTACAACTACATCCTGGTAACCTTTAGTCCCCCTGTGTGATACATATCAAATGAACTATAAAGCACTAGTTTTTGTTTCTCCTTTTGTTCTTGCCATGAAATGCAGGAGAACTTTCCTGAAGCTGCCCATATCGTAATTTTCCTTTATGAAGTGCCCAATGACTGTACAAAAATTGGGGGGAATACTTCCTTAATTTAGGGGTTACAGCACATGGATGGATAAAATATGGTACTTTTGGAAATGGAACATGTAACAGGATCACCGCTTCCAGCTATAGTAGATCTGTGGAGACGGAGGAACCATATCATCTCCTTATTATGCTGCACTGGACAGCTTATACTTCAGCATGGACAAGGACCAAAGAGGTCTTTGCAAAAAAGACAGGTTACATTGACAACTCCTGTAGTGCAGAGGGAACTGTATAGATTATCACTGTATAGATTGTCACTTCCCCTAGAGCAGCAGACTTGTTACCGTGTAGTGGACTGAATAATACGTCACTCATTATTTCTATGAGTATGTTCCCTGGGTCAGGTATTTCACATGTTTGGAATATTATGCCCTGTCAAGAATTTCACATGCCACATGCATCATTCTGTCCATGCCCTGGATTGAACTGCTCTGTGATTCTGAAGTCCTAGGGCCCATGGGAATGAGAAACCCATATGGAGCCCCCAATAGACCTTCCCTCCTCCACAAACCCCATCCTTCATCAGGGATTTCCTTAGACTAAGGAAGTAACTCCCAGTACTAAATGGGAAAATATCAGGTGCACTGAACAATGGTAACCAGTGAGTCCCTTATCAGTGAAAAGGACCCAAAGAGTATCGATGTACGGAAAATGTATGCTACCGTATTAGCATATACTGTAGCAATTCACAGTGTGCTATCGTGAACCATAGGTCTAACAAAGCAGATGCATGAATGCTCCAGATATGAGTGGCCGACGGAAATGCTGCAAAGAGAGGAGAAAAAGCTTTTTCCCGAGCTGCCGGAAAAGCCCAGTGGAAAGTCAGAGTCAAAGAACGTGATCCAAAAACCCATTGAGGTGAATGGGAGTCTTTGCATAGACTTGAATGCGGTGGTGAGCTGGAGCCGGTTCCCACAGGTTCCCAAGAACCGGTTGCTAAAATTAGACCTCTGTGGAGAACTGGTTGTTAAAGGGCCAGGGAGTGGGCAAAGAACTCCAGTCCATGGGCCGGACCATCCTGTTGCTCCCAGGATTCCCAGCTGGGGAGGCTTCCCCTCAGCTGCAGTGTGGCCAGCCGCCGGCATCAGCTGGGCAACTCAGCTGAGCTCTGGAGTCGTCCTGCTGCTGCTTTTTGAGAGTCCCGGCAAGGTGTGGGGGTGTCCTGCTGCAAGCTCCAGGACTGGCAGAAGGGGAGGGGGCAAGTGGCCCTGCGAGGATGTCTCCCCTAGACCCTCCCCCGCTTCCCCCAACCCGAAGAGCAGCACCATGGCCAGCAGCTGGGCAGCTCAGCTGAGCTCTGGGCTGCTGGAAAGGTAAAAGGGCTGCAAGTGCTGGGGCTGTGCGGGGGGGAGGAGGACAAGTGGGGGGGCAGCATGGCCAGCAGCTGGGCAGCTCCACTGAGCTCCTGAGTCGTCCTGCTGCTTTGAGCTGCCGGCTAGGTAAGGAGGGAGGGGGCTGCAAGTTCTAGGGTTGCCAGAGGGCAAGTGGGGCAATTTGCCCCAGGCCCTGCAGGGGCCCCGGCCCCACGGGTATGTCTCCCCCCAACCCGGCCTCTCCCTTGCTCCCCTCCCTTAAATCAGAACTTTGTATGGAGAACCGGTTGTTAAGATTTTGGCAGCTCATCACTGCCTGAATGGGTATTTGGGTCAAGTCCAAAATGCACAGGGTAGGGTTTACTACTCAGTTGCTACTGACCCTTGAATTCTACTTGAAGACTTTCCCAGACAGCTGAAGCACGGGCATCCTAAACTGGGATTCCCCAGCTTCTTTCAGCAAACTGTGGTCTGACAGATAAGGAAGGAGGCCCTATGTCAGGCTACAGGGTTTCGTCTCCTAGAAAACATGACAAGATGTTTAAGAGCTAAAGCCACAAGGCAGCTCCTGGAGTGTCACCCTGCTCAGCCGCGACGGTTATAGATACTCTGGAGCAGTTTTGTTTCTAGTGGGGCTGTGTGGAGGATTGGGAAGTTGCATAGAACCACTTCTGGTCCTGTATAAGGTTTGGAGAAATGTAATTCACATTGACCCAGACAAAGTACTATACAAACTGGACCAGGGCAGGATAAGGTACATACACAATCACAACCACAGAGGGCCAGATTTTCAAAGCTTAAAATGTATATGGCTGCATGTTGATGCACCTGTCTTAGGAACACAAAATACATGGCCCCATCAGCAATTTACCTGAGTGCACGGCCAGTTAGGGCCCTGATTTGCATATGTGCATTAAGCATTTGTGTGCATAAGTTGGGGATGTGAAAATTCAGCGCTCACTGAAGTCAACAGGCGTCTCTCTATTGATTTCCGTGGGCTTTGAACAAAGCACTAATCTGCATGAGTTTCTCATTTTGAAAAGCTGCTCCAAGTGTATCTGTGTGGACAGATACACCGGCCAAAATTCTCAGATGTGACCAGTGATCAAGATTACTTCAGAGAGCTTGATTTTCAGGAAGTGTTGAGCATCTCCCGTCTGAAAATCAGGTCCCTCTATGATGTCGCATGTTGAGCACCTAAAATCGCTCATCGCTTTGGAAAATTCTGGCCATCTCTGGGTATGTCTACACTGCCATAAAAGACCCATGGCACACCTGTGGCTGGCCCGAATCCACTGACTCAAGCTTGTGGGGATTGGGCTGCGGGGCTATAAAATTGTAGTATAGATGTTTGGACTCAGGCTGGAGCCTGGGATCTGAGGCCTTTCAAGGGGGGCAGAGTCTCAGAGCCCAGGCTCCAGCCAAAGCTCGAACATCTACTAAGCTGATTTTAGCCCCGCAGCCGAAGCCCGAGTCCGATCACCTAAGATCTGAGACTTGGAGTTGTGGGTTTTTTAACTGCAGTGTAGACGTACCCATCCTCCCTCCCTCCCCACCACTACCACCAGCAGCAGCTAAAATAAACAACTCACATTCCAGTGACCCAGATGAAACTTACAGCGCTCCAGACATCTGGGCATTAGACCATGGAATTTTCATTTGAGGAGGAATCCACCAGAAAGGCAAACCAATTTAAAGGGGCTTTTAGAAAGAAACCTATGAGGCTGTGAGGGTCAAGGGAAAGCTTGCAAAGAGCTCCTACAGTTACAACATCCTCAACACATCCTCAGGAAGTAGGAAGGTGATGTTACCTTGGGATGCAATATCAGGGAGACTACTACTGGGAATATTTTGTCCTGCTCTGGCGTCCACACTTTGAAAAGGATGTTGAAAAACTGAAGAAGTGTTCAGAGAAAAACTCTTAAGAATGGCAAGTGGTCTGTAAAACACCCTTTACAATAAGAGGCTAAAGAGACTCAAACTTTTCAAAGAAAACATTAAGAGGCAGTTTAATCACAGTCTAGGAGTTACCTAGACAGGGAGAAGATTTGATACAAAAGGGCTTTTTAATCTAACAGACAAAGTTACAGCAGTTCTTAACTGTGAGCATAATTAAACAACTGGAACAGATTACCAAGGGATATGGTAAATTCTCCATCTCTGGATTTTTTTAAATCAAGACAGGATGTCTTCCCAAAAGATATGCTCTAGTTCAACCAAAAGTCGCTGGGCTATAATCAGGAATCCGGGGGTGAAATTCAATGGCCTGTGTTATGCAAAGGTTGGACTAGATAATCATAACAGTCCCTTCTGGCCTTTAAAATCAATGAGACTCCAAATCCATGCAAGATCCTCCCTGTAGTTTCTGTGTTTTCCAACTGGGGTTTGCCGACGTAGAAATGGATAACGTATTACTGCAGGAGAATGCATGAGCTATCCCTAGATCTGGCTTCCTGTAATTGCAGATAATGAAAAATCGAATGTGTCAGTAATGTATTCCAAGTACCAGTAATGTAGTCGGACATTAGCTTCCTGAAGGCAAGCTTTGAGAATATCATCCAGTTTGCTTATTTTTTGGATAGTGCATAACATCCTTTCAGTGGCTCGTGTGTTTCGAGCTTTCAAAAGCACTTATTGCTTAGTACAGTGAATAGCAACAAGGGAGAAAGAGTCTTCGAACAGCTTCCCTGAACCTGTAGATTCTTACAAGTTGCCCCAAATACAACCACAGCAGGAATTCAGCTGTCAGTTCAGAAGGTCCTGGGTTCAAGTCATAAGGCGAGATAGTGGCTTTGGTGATCACAGCAGGCCAGTCCTCAAAAGACATTTAGCTACATCTAATAAACGTTCATGTTGAGAAGGACAAGTTGTTAGCTCTCCCAGATGAAAGGAACGACTAAAAGCAAAGCAGTTGGAGTTCGGAGCTGAGAATCTGGCCCTGTTGGGCTGATGCAGCCACAACTAAAAGTGGATTATCAGATTGCTGAGGCACAGTTCATACACCCACCTTTAATGCAACAGGCATGGCTCGCCAGTCAAGGCTATGTAAAGTCCTTAACTCCCTCTGCCCTAAAACTGGTGCTCACCGGTTTCCAAGAAGTAGTTCATAAAACCATACAAACTGCTGGAATTATTTTCTCTGACATATCCAGTCTGACACGCATGAATGATGAAATGGAATTCTGCTTTTCGTGGTGGGAGTTCTGGAACATCTCTGCAGTCCCACCTGTCGTAATTCTTACAGACTGTATTTAACTGGGTTGCAGCACTGAAAAGGCTCAGGACTGCAGTGAGAACAGTCAAAACTTGGAGGAAATCTATGAAATGTTTGGTGCAGTGGCCTCTGATCTGGATTGCTCTGAGTCAGAAGGCTGCAGATAATTAACTCTCTGTGTGTGGCTAGAATAGGAGTCAGTTCTACAAGGCCCCAGTGCAGATAAGCAATTAAGCATGTGTTTAACTCCTGCAGGACTATTCACATTCTTGCATTTTTGTGTGTATTCATGAACTATCCATAGACAATACATGTGAGCTTTTTTGCTCTGTTTGGAGATCAGCAAATATTACCAGGCTGCTATTTGAGTTACAACCTCCTTTGATACAGGGGTGCTCAGATAGCCAGTCACATGGCATTTATGTTAGCTCCAGCCAACCAGGACTACAGCTAATATGTGAGGTGGGTCAGCCCTTCTGAAGAGATCTTTGCTCTTTGAGAAACCATTCTCTGTTGACCTTTATGTGTGTCTGACTTCAGCAAGCAGTGGCCTTGGATTTTCTCACCTGAATCTTCTGCGCATACTGGCGACAGTCTTATAGCTATTCGAGAGTTTGGCTCTCATAATTATAAACTGATCTGAAGGTGGGGGAGAAGTATATGACCATGGGATAAGTTAGTGCCCCACTCACTGTCCATATCATACCTAAGAACATAAGAATGGCCATAGTGGGTCAGACAAAAGGTCCATCTAGCCCAGTATCCTGTCTTCCAACAGTGGCCAATGCCACGTTCCCCAGAGGGAATGAACAAAATAGGTAATCATCAAGTGGTCCATTCCCTGTCGCCCATTCCCCGCTTCTGGCAAACAGAGGCTAGAGGACACCATCCCTGCCCATCTTTCCCTTTTGGCTTTGTAACAAGATTTAAGCCTTGGGAAAATCAGCCTTGGAAAAGTGGGTTCATTTGAACTCAGGGCCTGCACAGACCTATGTTAACAGGTTCTTGCACAGAAAAAGAAACAGAGTGGGACAAACCCTTTCTGATTAGCAGCCCTTGGCTCTGTCGACTGTGGAGGAGAGCTCTCTCTGGACAACGGGAAAGGCAGAGGACAGTGTCTGAGACCAAAGCAGCCAGCGCCCCAGAACACTTCCTTGTTAGTTGACGGCAGCACTTGAATACCTGCACTCTCCTTGAGAAGAGTTTGGCTGCAGGCTGGAGTTTGAAAGTGGCCACTGGTGAAGATGTAAATAGAAGGAATAAAAATCCTCCAGTACATACTGAGCCATGCTAGCTTTTAAACGTCTATTTCTAAATAAACACTGTCAATAAATTCAGCTCATGGTCCTCTAAGCTTTTATCGCCAAGCAAAACAACTCCCCTCAGCAGACTAAGCAGCACATCGGGATTCCTTGTGTATCCCAGAGATCGCGCTTGGCTCCGTGCATGCTTTCAAATGCTGAACTCTGATGCCAGAAGCGCCGGATGAGAGGTGCTGTTGAAAGTTGCCCCAGAAGCTCTCGTGAGGCATGGAATCTGATGCGTGACCAGGCAGAAGCGCCATCAGATTTTAAACACAAGCCTTCTGTTTTAGTGGTGCCTCCAACAGTATTAGAGGGGCAGCCATAGAAACATAGTGGCATAATCCATCCGCTCCTTATTTAAGACTGAAGGAAAAATGGGCTGGGCTGGAGGCTTCACTACGGAAGCTGCAGGAGGAAGGACAGTAGAGTGGGAATAACTGGCTAGTGATTATGGAAGAGTCAAAACAAGGGTGCACTGAGATGGTCAATGCACAGTTGCAAAGAAAACCACTGTGTATAATTGCGGCATCTGGCTCTGAGCTTGTGGGCCTCTGAGCTCATGCAAAGCATCTTTAAAAGAGGCTGTGTTTCCTGAGATATGTAAGAAAGGACTCGATACACAATGCAAAATCTCCTTGAGTCTGATGCTTGTTGGAGTAGATGCTGGCTGCTGGGGAAGATGTTACTGATGTTGGTTGCATTTCAGTACAATCAGGGTCCCACTGTGCTAGGCTTTGTACAAATATGTAATAAAGAAGTAGAGCAACATCTAAGTAGAGCAACATCTCTTTGCAGTGAAACCCTCACTGAAACCAGAGGAGCTGTAGGAAAAGAAGAGAGCTGGGTTCAAGTCAGCACCTTCCATATCCATGGTGCCCCAAAGCACTTAGCAAAGCAATGTGTCAGACACCAAGATTGCAGTGGCTGCGTGTGATGGGGTGTTCACCCCACACAGGACTGGAAGGGGTTAAGGGGTCCAGGCAGGCCAGGCTGCACCTGGAGGAAGAGCCAGGGAGCAGGGAATTGATTGCAAGCAGGTTCAGCTGTGCAGGAGTAAAGTCACAAAGCTGGCACCAGACAGGGGCTGCTGCTTGGAAAGGGCAGTCATTCCCTAGGAGGGGGGGAAGTGGGGTTGGAGCTGGTACCCCCTGAGGAAAGAGAGGAGTGGAAGTTGTAGGAAGCAGTCCAGGGAAGGAGCAGTGAGGGCCGGGAGAGAAAATCCCAGAACTGCTGGGCTGTGGGTGGCTGGACTGGAACCTGGAGTAGAGGGCAGGCCTGGGTTCCCCGACCAGGAGTGGCACCTGAGGCAGTGAATGGGAAGACTGCCTAGGACGGCTGATGGAAAGGCTTTGATATGCCCCCAGAAAGGGGGGATCATGCTGAGGGCCGAGTCACACGTAGAGGGCCAGGAAGAGGTGTGATTACCGGTGAGCGGGGCACCCTATGACACTGCTGATCATCAATTCCATGGGCTGCAACACTTCCTGCAACCCTAGGGACATTCCAAAGTGTTTCTTCCCGGAGCAAGTGCCGGCCAGGGCCCTGGGGCTGTCCTCCAACCTCTCCCAAAAGTGCCCTAGTGGGAGCAACTTCCATTTGCAACAACAGTCAGAGGCAGCAGAAAGGTCACTCAGGTTTACACCTCTCTCAGAGGATGTCATGCTACTTGGGTTAATGTGAGGAGCCCAGCTCCTGCATGAGCCTAGCCTGGTAATATAATGTTAAGATTCTACCTATATGCAATAGTTGTTGTTTGTTATTTATTACTAGTTATTTCTTGTGTTACAGTAGCATCCCTACGCCCAAACGAAGGGTGGTAGGAGCTATACAAATGGGTTGTAAAAATGGCCCCAGACCTATTAAGCTTGCAATCCCAATAGAGAAGGCAAAGGATGGGAGAAAAAAATATTATCATGCTTGTTTTACAGATGGGAAACTGAGGCAGAGTGAGTGACTTGCCCATGGTCACCAAGGGAATCGGTGGCAGAGCTGGGATTTGAACCCATGCTCTATGCTGTAGCACTAGACCATCCTTTGGTAGAAGCAATATAAAATGCAAGCACTTGTGAGGGACCCATTAATCTTGTGATTATTTCTATAACAGACAAGATATGTCCCAGACACAGTTTTAAAGCCTTTCCCTTTGGCCTCAGTGTAGTTGATACGTAGCCAAAAGGAGGCAGGATTTGACAGCCCTGGGGTTTCTTTCTGCAGATCTTAGCCTAACCCTGTCCAACCCCGCTCCCCACACACATTCTTAAAACAATATCTCCAATTGGCTTTGTTTCCAGGCTCTGGTGGCTGGCCATAAATCTAATAGTTCTTTTGGCCCACATCATAGGAAACCCTTACACAGAGATGTGAAGCCTGAGGAACCCCAGAGCACACTTTAGATGAAATAAGGGGGAAATTAACTTTGTTAGTCTTCAATTTCTTGGAGCTCTGCCATTTGATTTAGCTTGGTAAGTGGGTTGTCAACAGAAAGCAGTCACTCTGAGAACGTTAATTGTGTGTCGAGGAGTTCTGCCTGTGCTATAAAAGTATTGTTTGTTTATTTGGACTCAGGAAATCCCTATGCGAGGTGAAGCTTCCAAGCGCTGCACGTCTGCAGTGAGCACGGAAGTTATTAACACTGAAGACTTTCCATGAACAACTGACAACCATAATAAAGCACATTCCAAAGGGTTTATTAAAAGTCCCAGCATTCTACGCAGTGGAGAGAAGGGGAAGCAACTGCATTGTTGGGGTGCTTCTGAGCCCATCTGTATCAGATTTTTGTGTGTGTTCCTTTACCTGCCTTAACCCTAACAGCGAGACTTCATCCTTAGCAAAGGAGAAAAGTCCTTCTCTTACCTCCCCCTGAGCTTCATCCACAGGACTAGTCATCTGAATAATTCTCACCCCTATTTTAAATCACCCATTATACCTAATGTTCCTGGTCAAGCTTATTCTGAAGCTAACATTTGGTTTGACATTTGAATTTGGTTATAACTGTCTTTCATGCCGGTCCAGGCACCATGGCGGCGGCGACTCAGTGCAATTTACTATGTATTGGTTCTAATGGCCCTAGTATTTCATGTTCAGTGTAATACTGACTTGATATGAGAAAAGGAGGAGATGCTGAGTTGGAGCTACTGCACTGGCTATAGATCATACTCCACTGGTAATGAGCTAGGTTACCTTGCACAAGGTATAGCTGGATCTCATGCTTTCTCTCTGCTAAGTGGATATTGGATGTTGTGTGCCTGGTGCTAACTCACATTAATACTGTTGCAATCTCTCAGAGCATTTTTATTCACAGAAATTCTACTTCAAAAGATACAGGGTCAGATTTTCAGCCAGGGCGAATCTGCTCCATTGATTTCAGTCAAGTCAGACCGATTGGTGTCAGCTGAGGATCTGGCTCACAATTTTTACCCTGAGCTTATGCTAATGGAAATAGTTTCTTAAAATAGGAGTGGGATTTTTTTACAAAATATTTACAAAACTGCAAATTTTCCACACTCCGCAAGTCTGCTGAGAAATATTTTCTTCAAAGATAGATGGGCTTTAAATATTATTTGATGTTGTTTTTGTTTAAAAGGAAGTGACATCCATTTCAAACTTGCATAAAATTATGCAGCCTTCAAGCACAGCTTAAGTGAATAGAACATGTTATGCCCAGTGATGTCAATGCCCTAAAAAATAGTCATTCCTGGGGGCCAATGCTACTTTTGTAGGAGGATCCATTCTGATTGGATTGCACCACTTGCCATTGTTGGTTGTATTTCTGGTTCAATGAATCTAAATTTGCAAGCACTCAAAAATGCTCACAAATGAGTCACGAATATATCAGTGCTCACAAGCCCACATCTGTGCAAATAGCCATTTATTTGTATGCGCATATTTTAACTTGACAGCCTTCTCTGGTTCACAACACAGTTGCCTTCGCACTGTTGGCCTGATCTAAAGCCTCTTAAGTCAAAGCTTTGGACTGGGATTTGTTTTTAGATGGTTAAATAATATTGTTGTGAGTCTCCTTCAGAGATTGCTGACTACTAAGGGAAAAGGTTGCTATTGGATCTGAGTGGCAGGCAACTACCAGGGATAAGTAAGAAAATCAGACTGTTCAGAGAAGCACCATACGTTATAGTCAAACTTTGTTCTGTCTAGGTATTTATGTGGCCCTCATGCCTATAGTATCTGAGCACCTTGCGATTAATGGATGTTAGCTTCACACTGTATGAGGTAGAGGAGGATAGTCCCCATTCACAGATGAGAAACTGAGGCACAGGGTGCATTGTTTCTTGCCTGATGTCCTATCGGTGGTTTGTGCAATAGCTAGTAATTGAATCCAGCTGTCCAGAGTCCCAGTCCAGTGACTTAATGACTAGACCATTCTTTCTTCTGCGTCTGGAAATCTGGTGACAATGGGCTCTCGTGAGACTTCTGGTACTTTCTGAGTTGGGCCACATGGACAGCAGTCTAAGAGCTGGTCCACACTAGGGGAGGGAAATCGATCTTAGATACGCAACTTCAGCTACGTGAATAACGTAGCTGAAGTCGAATATCTAAGATCGGATTACTCACCCGTCCACACCGCGCGGGACCGATGTTCGCGGCTCTCCCTGTCGATTCCGGAACTCCGTTGGGGTTAATGGAGTTCCGGAATCGATATAAGCGTGCTCAGGGATCGATATATCGTGTCTAGATTAGACGCGATATATCGATCCCCGAGCAATCGATTTTAACCCGCCGATATGGCGGGTAGTCTGGAAGTGGCCTGAGAAGCACTTGTCTGCTTCTTATGTCCAAAACTTGGAGATGAGCAGGTTTTTTAAAAAGCATTAGATATAATGAGCCTCTCCACAGCTGATTATACTGGACTAGGGGAAACAAACCAAATCTAAAGTTTGGAAAAGATATAAATCTTCCTGCTCCAGGTCATAAGCCCGGGACTAATAGGGATTAATAAATTTTCCCTATGGATAGCTTCTTCCATAATTGCCTATTTTAGGGTTTCCTACACTTTTCTCTGAGGCGTCTGGTGTTACCCAGATGCACACAATGTTGTGGGTTTTTTAATAACACTCTCACCTCTGGGAAGGTTCAGGTTGATTTGATTCTTATTTCAGAGAAAACAAGTTGTTCCTAACAGCAAAATGGACAAAGTACCTCTAAGTAAAACTGCTGGGCCACATCCTTGGCTGGTGTAAATCAGAATTGCTCCCCTGACTTTCATCAGCGGAGGATCTGGCTTGCTCTCTCAATGTACCTTGGGTGGTGGGCAGATCATTCCGAACTGCTAGTTCCCCTGTGCCCAACATTGTGCTATAATCAAGCTTTCCAAAGCCAGCAATTTTGTAGAAATGTTGCCATAATAAAACACAGTATCTGAAGATGGCCACCGAGACCACACACACACACACACACACACACACACACACACACACACACACACACACACACACACACACACACACACACACACACACACACACACACACACAGAGGAGGGTACTATAGAGACTCATCAGCTCCAGAAATCTATCAGCTGTTAATTGGCTCTTGTAAACCACGCCTATCAGCCCTGCTGAAGTAAACCAGAATATATGTAATAAAGAAAAATGATGGACTTTTCTCTATACCCTTCATAATTCAAGCTATAAGTGCACAGCTTGACCTCAGCATTGTGTTTAGACAGCAACGTAGGAACTAGTTGCTCGTATTGTGGCTGGGGCTGTCCTAGACAGCAAAGGCTGCGTTGCAGCATCAGCTCTGTACCAGGTTAGCTGCAAAAGGAAATGAAAGGTCTGATTTTTTTGCTCTCGTACACGTTCAATGCAAGTGTAACCTCAAGGGGAGTCACTCCACCATTATGAGAGAAGAAACTTAGGCCTACTGTCCATTTGTGATCTGTCTTGGAGAAGGGGCTCATGGGATGGGCATCAGCTCAGTGCAACTGGATCCTAGGTAGCTTTGGTGATATAAAGCCAGCATGATTGACTGAAGGAAACTGTCTGTTGCAAAACACAGGAGGAGAGGGGGAAATGATATCTCGCCTCTAGTTGAAGCAGCATTGTTACATTAGGAGTTACGTCCTGTAGCTTTTAAATGTAACTCGATTAGAACCTTATCTTCTGAATAATGACTACTGTAACAGACTGCCTTGTGTCCTGATTAGATTAGGGGGTGACCTCAGACCATTTACCAGGGATAATGTGAAGGTGGGGTGCAGATAGCAGGCTTTAGACCACCTGTGCTCTGGAGTCTGAATTAGATTTGCCACAACATGATTGCGTGTCTCGATCCAACCGTGCTTTCAGTAAATTGCTCTTTACTTCCACTGTCCCCCTCCCTGAGTTGCTGGTGTTTTATTTTCCTCCTGCAGCAGATGGATTCAAGAAGGGATAAAGAAGAGCTTTGAAGCTGGGTTTGTTGGTAAGCAATTCAGCACTGAAGCAGCCCCCCAGCAAGTGACCAGCGAGGAGATGGTGAGGGCAAACATCAAGGAGCTGCCCACTAAGACATTAAAAAACCTGTGGCATTTCTGCCCCAAGGATAAGAGTGTTAGCCCTATTGGCTTTGAGTATGGAAAATAAGCATTGTTAAAACTCCAAAAATCTCAGGTTTTGGATTTTCACTTTTTTTTAAAATGAAACCCCATTTTTTGACAAAAATAGAAATTTTTCACAGAACTCTCCATTGTATTGACAACCCACTTTCCACTGAGGAAAAACATTTCAAGGGAAAATTTTGGCCTAGCTCTAATGATCTGTATTCCTGTAGCCTCAATCTGGGACCAGGGCCCCAGTGTGCTAGATGCTGAACAGACATGTAGTGCAAAAATGAGACCAACTACATGGAGTGTTACTGCAATGCTTTTAATTCTGCTTAGCACAAAAACAGACTCTGTAGTGGTGCCACATGATCATCAGGCAGTCCATGGGCTTTGATATCTGGAGCGACACCAAACAGAGCTGTTCTAAATTGCACTGGTGATTTTTGTACAGGATATAGTGTGATTGCGGGGGAAAGGGGAGTTTGGGAACTGACTGAGTCTTTGCTCACCTGCTAATTGCCAAAATAAATTGTAATAAGCAGGGATGTTTCCTGCACCACAGGAGGCTGGGGGAGCCCTGATGTGAAATGTTCTGTCCCTTCCAGAGCTTAATTTATCAGCAATCAGAGGTCAGGGCTCCCACTTGAGCAAAGCGTACTTTATTCAGGGAAATGCTCTCTGTGACAGCAGGATGGTACAGCAATATCATACCTCACACAGTTCTAGAGACAACTTTTCTCTAAACTGTTGAGGGAAGCAAAGCACAGCATTTTAGCATGAGAAAGTAGCTGCTGTGTTTCCCAGGACAAAGCTATGAGTTATAAACCATGGTGACGTCCAAGCCACAGGGCTTACTGATTCAAGGTGCACTCAGCCCTTACTCAGTCAAAGCTCCCGTTGATTTCTAGGGTTTTGCCGGAGTGGATATGGCAGACTGAATTCTGCCATTGGAGCCTCACACACCAATTCCCATTGATTTTAATGGGAGTTGCCCACAGATACCTGAGGGTAAAATTTGCCCTCCCCTAAGGAACGGCTAATCCAGTCAGGCAAGCCTTAACCTCAGCTTCAAGTGTACTGTGATCAAAGTGATTTTTGATGAGGGCTACATATAACGAGCTCAGAATATGGCTTATGTCTTATCTACAGTTGTCTTGTTGAAGCACTAGCCTGGGACTCAGCAGCTGTGTGGTCAGTCCCTAACTCTGCCACCATCTTCCTGTGTGACCATGGGCAAGTCACTTAATCTCTCTGTGCCTCAGTTCTGTATCTGCAAAATGGTGCTCCCCCCACACACTCTGTGTATTGTTTGTTTAGACTCTTTGGGACATGGGCTGTCTCAATATGTATTTGTACAGCTCCTAGCACAGTGGTAACCCCACATTGTTTGGGACTTCTGCAATACAAATGACAATATGGGCTTTTGGAATGATTTTACTATTTTGTAGGAGGGTGAGCACTGTGTGATCATCCTTAAGCCCCACACCTGCAGGTAGGATGTGAGCTGAAGCTTACAGCCCAGATGTTATAATATTCCTTATTCAATCATGCACCTTCATATATCTTGCCCTACTTGTTTAGATTAGTTGAGCGCAACTGGCTGCATGCAGAGGATAAACACTTTTCTAATGCAGTTGTTCAATTTCCCTATGGCTGCTATTCTTTTCTTAAAAACAACACAACCAAACAAAACAAAAAAACCCAACTCCAACCATCACGGCTGCTCTAAACCACTGATTACAGTTTTTAAGTGAAATAATCTCCTTGAAAATCAGTTTAACAAACCAGTCCCATTCAACAGCCAAGAAGAATGGGAACTGTTCCTAGGTTCGCTCCCCAGCAATGAACTAACAAACCGTAGCTCCAGGCAGTAAATTTCTTGGGGATTACTGTTCAGTAAAAACACAGCTCAAGGGAGAAGTGATCCACTGGAAGAAATATAAATTACAGAAGATGCTGTATGTGGCCTTTGTATCTACCCTCAAAATACATTTAATTAAGGAAAATGTGGGAGGGCTTTTTTTTTTTTTTTAAAGACTGAAAAAATAATCAAGCAGTAGAATTTGCTTACCCTGCACTATGCTGTAAGGAAATGCTATTTTCCAGACACAGGGAATAAACAAAAATCCTTTTCCCCTGTAATGGAGGTCATATCTCCGGGCATCCCTACAGCTTCAATGTTGATCCAATCACCCTCTCTATTTCTTTTAATCAGGGATTTGATTTATCTTCAGTGTGGCATGCATAATGAGGGAACAGTTATTTTTAAACAACATTCTCCTTATGCCCAACAACATGGGCAGTCTAGAGCATCTGTTCCCAAGCCCATAGTTACTGCTGGAGCCCCTGCTGCTATAACAAATATTCGTTTGTGTTAGGTAGTGCTACAGACCATAAGTGCGATCAGTGCACCTTCGTGCTAGGTGCGGTACAGACACACAAGAGACTGCCCTATCCCAAAAATCATACAGTGTAAATATACAAGACAGACAAATGGTGGCAGGAAGGAAGCAATCTGGGTGCATTTCCTAACTCTGCCTCAGCCTCCCTGTGTGACCTGGGCCAAGTCACTCAATTTCTCTGGGCCTCCAGGCTCATGTGCGATTACGTGGGATGGTGATCGATTTCCCAACATCCAAGCAGTGCACACTGTCAAAGAATAACTGCCAAAGCTGAGAGACCTTCAGAACTTTTCTACCCTAGAAAATGCCTCAGCAAACCTTTTTGGGAGGAATAGGGGAAAGGAACTTCCTCTATGGCTAAACCCTGGTGTGTTGCACTAATCTCCCCTGAAAACAAGAGGCTTATTAGACAGCCTGTTAAGCAGATGACTCATCAGAGGGAAATCAATAGGGACTTGCTGATTGAAATCCCACTGGAAGAAACAAAAGACAGCAGACGTAATTCTCCTTTCACCTAGGCTGGTGTAAACCAGGAGTAACTCTGTTGAAGGCAGTGGGGTTACACAGGGGCAAAACCAATGTGAGAGGTGAAGCAGGCCCCATGCTGGCAGTTCCTGAAGTGGCACCATCTCTACAAGCTTTACTGCCCCTTTCAAGAAGCGGTTTATTGCATGACATAAAAACAAAATATTAGCTCTAAATTTCTTAGAAAATTGAGTCCCGGTAGCACAGAGGGCAGGTCATTCCTGGCTTCCATTAAAGATGATCATTTTAGCATGTCTCTGGCAGTTTTGTGACACCTCGTGTCATATTAGCAAAGCCAATTTGTTAATCTGCTAGTGCCGGCATTAAATATCCCCTTTTGTGCACCGACACCAGATTAATGAGAAGTCAAAACCTAGCTACTGTTTTCCTACTGAAGCCATAAAATGTTGTGTATAATTCATTTGCCCATGTAATGGAAGCTTAGTGGCATATGAAAAGCATAAAATAGAATTTGCAGTAATGTCTTCTTTAAGTCTTAAAGATACACTTGTACCGTCTCAAAGCTCAATTCAGGCATCACATCAATGGTACAAAGCGCATGAGATCTGCTTTACCACTGTAAGTCGAATCAAAGTTTAACCCGCTCTCCCTGCCCCATCGCAGTGTAACTCCACCCCCGACAATCCACTCGCTCTGTTGTAATAGCTCATTGGACTCCAAATAGGTGTGAAAAGCTGGCAGCTACATCCCTCTGATATTTCCATTACTCCAGACAACTGAAGATGATGAAGTGGGGAGAAGTGACGTAGTGGGAATAGACCACTTCTGTCTCAATACTATTTCCTAATGGGATGCTGGCTGCAGGCTCTCTGTTTCTCCTCTCATTTAATCACTAAGTATGCTTCATAAATAAAAGTAGGACATATCCTCATTATTGCCTTGCAAGCATAATGTTTGCTAAATGATATTCTTCCCGCAGATTCCAAGAGGCCCATAAACTACTAGCCCAACCTTGGATTTATTATGGACCAGATAATCCTATTTCATACCATGGTCAATATTAATGTATCAATATTTGCATACTATTGATTATGCAAAATTATGGGATACCAAAAGGAAAACTTGTAAGAACTAAAAGATTCTTGGGGGGAACAGGAGTCTGGATAAACAGAATTGGTTGACAATTTTTGTGTGGAAAGATTCCACGATTGAAAACTATGGTGTACTCAAAACCAACATTTTTCATATGAAAATGCCAAATTTGACCCTTCCCACCCCCAAAAATGGAATGTCAAAATTAAAACTTTTCTTTTGGATAAGCATTTCAAAATTATATTCATTAAAATGTCACTTTGTTTCAGCTTTTCATTTGAAAAGAAAACTAAATGAGACAACTTTATGTCCAAATGCTGATTGCAGACAACAGTTTGTTTATTTTTTTTTTTACTTGAAATTTGCTTTTGTTTATTTTTTTAAGTTTGAAACTTCCTTTGGGAGAAACAAAATATTTATTTCAAAACTTCTTGCAGGAAAAATAACTGTTTTCTGACCAGCCCTAGTAATACAGCCTTTCACTGCTCTTCCTGGCCACAGGAGCAATAAGAGCTACAATTACTCAGCACAAAAAGGCCCAAAGTGTGATAGGTACAAGAAAAACAGCATGCTGGAATCAGACAGATGAGTCAGGCAGTGATGCTGGGAAACACGTATTAGCAATGGGGTCATGTCAGTCACCAACAGTTCTGCCCTGTCTTCTCCACTTGGCCAGGATGGTGCTGTAAAAACCCCCAATGCTTCTCTCCTACAGAACAATCTATCTCAGGACCCTGACTGGAAAAAGAGGTGATTGGACATTGAAAAGGCAGTGGGATGGGAATATGTGACCCATCTTTCTCTCTCAATAGGAGATATAATGGTGCAACAGTTTGAGACTCTTCATGCTTGATCTTGTTAGATGATATTCTTGTCTAACTTGATTATTAAACTGTGATTTGTTCTAATTAGTGTGGGTAAATAATATGAATAGTTTCAATACTCCCCCTCTTCTTCCTTTTTATTTCTGTTTCATTTGATTGAAATCAACAGCCCTTGACTGACAACAGTGAATCCGACCAGCATTTTTTTTCAAGTTTGTTTTAATTGAGTTGTCTGAAGCTACCAGCAGACTTTCCTGTTGCAATGCTGGGCAGCTAACCTGAGTGATGGATTTTCAAAGTTTATAAACCAGAGCCTGGATTTCCCTTAAGCAAACAACTTAGAGTTAGAACAATAGCTCTTTAGTCTTGTTGGAGCCAAGCAAAGATAAATATTACCTTGCCACCATAAAGTACTGAAGCCAAGTCATTCTCAGATGGACAAGGCTACCAGATAGGTATCTAAAGGCTTGTTCACACTTGAAAACCTACAGCGGTGCGGCTGCACTGTTGTTCCCCGTCAGTGTAGACACTCCCTGCACTGATGGGAGAACCTGGGCAAAGGAAAATCCATCTCCCTGAGAGGAGGTAGCGAAGTAGACAGAAGAATTCTTTTGTTGACCTAGCATTGTCTACATGGGGGTGTAAGGTTGGCTTAACTATGTTGCTCAGGAGAGTTGATTTGTCACACCGATGAGCTATGTAGCTGGGTCAAGCTAACTTTACTGTAGACCAGGCCTAACCCTGACGCCGATTTAACTTGCTCTGTGGGGGGCTGGGCAAATTCTTGCATGAGACCAAACTACTAGGGACCCATAGGTGGCTTTAAGTCCCCTTTGCTCTCGTGAGAATCAAACCCCACATGTTGCCTCCCAGTCTGGGGAGTGGTGAATCAGAGTATCGTGTTTCCAGAGCTCAGCCAGGGCAAGACGTGAGGATGATCCCACCAGGCAGAGCGGCACTGCTCATCCCAGTTAAGGTGCTTTGATAATGGTATGGAAGCATCTGTGCTGCCTATTCTGGGAGGAGCAGAACAATCCCCGCCTTGACCTTCCTTGCTTTCAATTCATGTTGTTGTGTTGCTTGCTACAGGTCTATACAGTAAGTTTTCATCCCAGCAGATCTCCCTCTGTTTGCTTCTTCCTGAGCCTTCTCTCAGAAATCAGGAATCCAAACCTATTTCAGAGCTTTCAAAAGCTGTTAACATTGTCACACTTCAACAATTCTCCCCTTCGCAGAGGAAATGGCTGGTATTGGTATAGTGAGCAAAGGAAATTGTGCTATTGAGAATGCAAGAGGTGAAGCAGAGGAACATTTCAGAACTGAACTGCACCGGTGACACGTAGAACTCTCTTCTGCTTGCACATGACAAGTGAGATACTACTTTGTGACAGCTACAAAACCATTTAATTTTAGCTCATTGCAAGGGGATCTTTGGTGTCGAATGAGAAAGGGGCAGAATTTATTGCATGTTCTATATTTTAGCTGTGCACATGGGAATTTGGTACTCAGGAAATTGTACCAAACGTAGCACTAGCTCATGCCCAGCAGAATGGAGGCCTGGGGTGTGCAAGCTTCCCTCATACAGCTCGGCTGCTGATTGCAGTTCTGGACGCTCTGGTCTGTGCCTCAATCCTGACCTGCTGCACCTCCTGCTGTTACACAGAGCTGGTTGAGATTTTTCTTTTCAAACTCTGATGGCAAAAAATTAAATGTTGCCCCCAATATTGAAACCCTGCACAACAAATGTTTGGTTTTTCGGAGATTTCCATTTTTTTTTTGTCAAAAACAAAAAAATAGAAATTTTGAATGTTGTGATTTATTTATTTTGGTTGGTCTTTCTCCTACTCCTCACCCCCTCTTGTGCTTTTATTCTTTTTTTGTTGCTGAATGAAGTCAAATAAACTAGGGTTTTTTTTCATTTTTTAATTTTTCCTTTATTCTTTTTGCAGTTCTGTAACTCTTCAAAACATCTCTAGCTTTGGGCAAGGCCTGGAGGCAAAATGAAAAATAAAACTCTGTTACTCTACCACACGGTGACTTGAAAGGTTGGAGAAGTTCTGAAAAGTTACAGAATTGGGGGTGAGAGGCCTGGCGTGAAGAAGATGGAAAAGGTGAAGGAAAAAAGCCCAAGTCTCACACATCATTCAATCTATTGCATTCCAGAAGAAAAGGGAGTATAAAGGAGATTAAAATGATTTTTAAAAAAATCAGTGTTGAAACTGAAACACCAAAATGTCTTGCAAAAATGTTTCCCCATTTTTTTTTACCAGCTTTGTCATTCCAGACCTCTATCGTTCCAGTCTGCATTCCAGCATCTAGTGTTTTAACAACACACCCCATTCCAACCTGCTTTATCTCACTGGACCAAAACATGGCTGTATACATAGTCTCATTTTGTCCCAGTGCTGGAGATGGGCTGCATTGTACTTCCCAGCCTGTGTACCCAGCCTCCTAGATAGCTCTCTTTGGTGTTGCTTGCTTTGAAATTGTTTGACACTTCACAAGATTTTAGGGGGGCTTTTAAAAAAAATGAATTAGTCTCCTAAATAGCCAATTAGTCTCCTGTCTAACTTCCAAGTGCAACGAGCTTTCTTGTCGATAACATTTTCTACCAAACTATAATAATCATCTGCTTTAAAGTAGAAGCCAAAATGGTTCAATAAACAGCTTTTTCCTCTCCTGTTGCCTTTGGGCCTGATCCAAAACTCACTTTTGTTAAACTAGGCTCCTGTTGACTTCAGTGGACTTTGCATCAGGTCCTTGGTTCCCTTTTCTTTTCTGATCACCCTCTATATTTTCTTTTCCCTCTGGACTTTTCCTCCTTGCCCTGCCCTCTCTATGATTATGGCCTGTAGATGTTGGCCAGTATGCAGCAGTCATCATTTTTTGTATCATACTGTGAAGCACCCAACTGTGATACTTCTGAGCCTGACTAAGCCAGTTACCTCTGAGGTGGAGCCTGCTTATGCCTGCCAAGTCATCCCTGACCAGAGAGTGTGATGAGTCCTCAGAGGCACTTACATGCAGGTCTTGGGGTAGGCCCAACACCACTCAGTCAGGCTTCAGTCAATCCACAGGCAAGGACCCACCCAAGCAGTGCATACAACAAAGTCCCATCCTCCACAGTGGCTCTGCTGACTGGTTCATAGAGTAAAAGAGTTAATACCAAAAGGAAGCATCTCTATTTTGCCAGCCAGAAAGAAAATCCTTGGTTAAAACATAGGGACATTAATCCTAGACATAAACCCCCATCTCACTAATACAGCTGGGAAGGTTAGCGGTATTTCCTGCCCATTGCCCATTTTGCAGATTGGTTTTGCTGCTTGAAATCAGCACATCAGAGAAAAAGAGGCAAAATCTAGAATGGCTGGGGCAGGTGGCTGTATCCTGCAGGAGCTGATCCGGAAATGGGTCATGGAAGGCGTTTTCTTTTCTCTCCCAGGTAGCATGTGTGTGTCTTTCTTTAAATTCTGATTCAAGATCTTAAGCTGTGCCCCTTCTCCAGCCCTCCAAAAATAGAAAATCAAACTCAGGAAAAAGCAGCCAATAGACAGAAAAGAAGCAGTTGCTTCATTTTTGCTTCCACCTTCATATGTTATTATCAGTTTCTTCCAGGTATTTCTGCAGCCTCCCCAGAGGCCATTGCTGGAGCGACATTAATTTAATTTACTCAGATGCTGCTGTCTGTGGTGTGCTCTAATTTTAGACTTTGTCTCTCTGGATTCTGAATTTGGATGTGAAGAAATGACAAGTCTCTCTCTCTCTTGTATGCACAAGGTGGAAGCTGCTCAGGTTAGGGATTATGGAAACATGTTTCTGACAGAAGTGAGTGAGTACAAGAAATGCTTTTGTGGGTCACAGTTGCCAACCCAGCAGTAGCAGATGTTGCTGCTTCAGGAATTGGTGCCTGGCAGAGCTGAGCTGAGCTGTGCTGGATTGTCACTGACTCAGACTCTGAGCCAGACCTTGCTGTAGGACAGGTCACATGAGTGTAAATCAGGATAATTCCACTGAAGTCAATGGCGTTTATTCCAGATTTACACATTGAAAACGGAGAGCAGACCCTTGTCCTCTGTGTCACAGGCTGAGATTTTAAAAACCACGTACGATGTAAAAAGCCTGAAGACAAGACAAAGCGCCTAACTCCCTCAAGGCAAATGCAATCCTTAGTATAAAAAGTTCAGCATCTTAAGGCAAATTGTTTCCTGAGAGAGACACCAAGTGTTTTAGGAGTGTGTTCAGGGTATTTGTGTGTTTAGGGATGGGGCGTGGTTGTGTGTGTGTCTAACTGAGTCTGGAAATCAGACAGAGTTCAGACTCTAGAGCAAGAGCAGTGAAGCCTTTGCTACCAGCCCTTCATACTCAGCCATGCTAATACAAAGCTTATTCTTTGTCAGTTCAGAGATGAATCCTTATTTTTCATGGCAATTTTTCAGGTAGGATCTAGGCAGGAAAGAAGGGGATTTCCTCTAATGGGCTTTTTTTGTACCTAGACAACCACTGGCTTACCTCAATGATAATGAATTGGTCTGATCTGCACTCACCACTCGCTGCAGCCCAGCATAGGTTGTGTCATCAGTAAATGCTATGGACACGGCAATATATTCATTCAAAGACCACGTGCCATTGGCTAATGCTGCATCGTCATTGCAGAACTGCTGTATTAAGCAGGTTTTCAAGCTGTGATGATTAACAGCCCTTCTGAAAGGGATGGCCAGGGCAGGGACTATACAGATATGGTCGTACCTTTGCAATAAAGACTCTTGTTTCTTCCATCCCTTCTGCATTCAGCTGAGTTCAGTCTAGGATACGGCATTCTGTATTGCTCATTTTTCTCCTCTTCCTTCCCAGGGTGCTTGAGAGAGGTTGGAAAGGAGCTGATATTATTAGGGATAATCACAAAGGTGCAAATTTCTATTAGCTATGAGGCCTACTAAAGAATAACCAGTTTCAGGCCTAAGTGAATTATAGCTCTGGAAGCCGACACTTTCTGCAGGTTTGCTGGTTCCACTTAATGTGTGTTTCCAATAACGTTATTCCATTGCAGGGAGCTTGGGTTAGGAGAGCTTTTGTTGACTATGTCACACTAATTCAATTTGTCATAGTGCTTGGTGTCTAAATTAGAAACGAGAGATGCTAGCAAAATTAAATGATAAGCCCTGCGCCAGCTCCCTTCATGGCTGAGATGGGGCTGATAAATCAAACTCCAGAGCAATATCAGCTCAAATAGAATGAAATCATGATCTAAGTAGGTCAATAAAGAAGCCAATAATCGTGTGGATGAGCACGAAGATCTTGGGTCTCTTTCTCCTGTGCCCTTGTGTCACCATTTACGTGTGAGCAAAAAATGCCACTATATCAGAATTCTGCGCTCAGTGGCGAGAGCCCTTTCCAACCTCTGGGCACGGGTGGAAGGTATCAGTTCAGCAAACCATCCCTGCAGAGATGTACCGTGCCCGCTTGTAATTAAATGCTAACTCGACTCTGGTGAATGCAAAGCAGCACAGAGAAGGCAGCAGACGATGTGATGGTCTAACTGGAGCCCACACTAACCAGGTGGAGAAGTTTGATTTCAGGGACACGCTTGTTTTGTACTTAGTGGATCAATAGCAATGATTCTTTAGCCATGATGTGATCACATAAGAGAAGTTGCAAGGGAGGTGGGGATTGAGAATGCACAAGTCCTGCAAACTGCACTGGTGATACCATGCCCCAGGATGTTCAGAGAAATATTTTCCCCTTCATCCTTGTTCACACAGTGTCCCTATTTATGTTATCTAGCTAACAGAATGGGCATGTGATCCTCCTTATAAGACCTGGGACCCTGCAGCTTTACCCCATCTGCAGGCTGTGCACCTCGGAAGGGAAGGGTCAGCTTTCTAGGACCCCTCTGGAATCCATAATGAGCTGCCTGATTCTTGGCTAAGGTATAAACTGTGATGTCACAGTGGGAAGCTGAATAATGCAGTGTGATCAAAGCCCTGGAGGAAGAAACAGTCAGGCAAGTCTGGATTTCAGCTGTTGCATCACCCCCTGTATGATAGTAATTAACATTTATATATTTACATATTCAAAGCTCTGGATGGACATTGACTGGTTATTAATCTTCCAAATACCCTGGTGAGACATTTATTCCAGAGGGGTTCAATAGGCAGAAATGCCAGCTGTGTCGAGGTAGAAGGTTTTGCTACTGGAGATTTTCAGCAAAGGTTGGATAGGTGGCTTAGGAATGGACTGAGTGCATTATTGGAGGTTGGCACATCACTAGGGCAAGTGAGGCTGAGAAGGAATCTTGCATTCTTACCAGGGTCAGAGTGATTTGGTTTGGATTCACTAAGGAAATGTTCTCTTAAAATGGCTCATGAACAGTACATGGGGGTCTTTCCCTTCTGCCCTGATGTCCTCATGCATCTCTCATTAGTGTTTAGAAGAGTGATGGGCATTGAATGGAGAACAAACTCCAGACACCGTGTGTGACAAAGCCTCTTTTTAATCACTATGGCATCCTATCCCCATTCAATCAATGTCTAATATGCTAGCACATTGTAAGACCATATGGAGTCGCTAGATAAACGGAGTATTGCGTTGTAATCACAACATCGGTAGCACTCAGAACCACTGTCCATCTTTCTAAAGCTGACTTCTAGTATGAGCAGCTTTGCTGAGTCCTGAAATGCTCAGTCAAAGCTTGGCTGGAAAAGGCAGCACATAGCAGGCGGAGATCGGGCAGAGCATGGCAGATCAAAGGAAAGGAACATCATGCTATAACACAAGATGTGATGTAAATGTGCATTCCTTATAACAGGAGAGGCACAAGAGTTTGCCAGTAGGGTCTTCGTGAATAGATTTGTCATATACACTTAATGTATGCAGTGTGGCTTAGCTGTGTTGGTCCCACGATATTAGAGAGACTAGGTGGATGAGGTAATATTTATTGGACCAATTTCTGTTGGTGAAAGAGACAAGCTTTCGAGCTTATGCATAGCTCTTCTTCAGAACTATTACCTCACCCCTTCTTCCTCTCTACCATATACTTAATGACTCCCAGACACACTGGATAATGCAAAGCAGCAGTGGTATCACAGATATCCATACATCGTGGTTTTGTCTGTTGCAGTTTGTTGCAAAGTGGAAAATTGAGCTTCTAATTCAGCAGTAGAATTGAAAGCTCTTCTTCCACAGAATGCAGTTATTTCTCCTGCCCTCCCCCGACCCTGGGGATATGTAGACAGAGAAGAACATGTTCAGAGGTTAGCGTCAGCTGAATGGGAATAATGGAGAACTATTTACCTGTATCTGGCTATTATAACCTCTGTGAGCTCAATCCTGCAACAGTCAATGAGGGGTTTTATCCATCCAGAATCCTGGAAGTTGAAGGCACTCAGGACCTTGCAGGACTGGGCTCTGCATGAGCAAAGACCCAGCTTCACATGGGAGATATTTGCTCTCAGCTTCTCTTCTCTCTTTCTGCCCATCAGAATTCCCTGATTATGATATAGGCCTACTACCATGGAAATGACAGTAATGTAAGAAACCCACCCTGATGAAGTCATGCTAGAGACAAAGTAGGAGGAGTTTACCGGCAAACAAGGAAGGGAGAAAGTATGAAGTAGATGTAATTGGGTCTGTTGGATTCAATGAAACAATCTATGACAGATGCCTACAGCATGGGTGGAGTGTCCTTGGAGTGGAAGATTGGCCTTGTGGCTAAGGCCCTAGACTAAGACTGGACAGGTCTGCAGTCAGTTACTGGCTCTGGTACTGACTCTCCGAGTGATTGTGGGCAAGTCCCTTCATCTCTCAGTCCACCTGACTGTAAAATGGGGCTAGTAACATCTGTGTAAGATAGGTCAACGTTGTGAAGCTAAATTAATTACTGATTGTGAGGTATTCAGCTTCAGAAGTGTGGCTATGTGTTGCTCTTTGTTCTTCCTAGGAATAGGAGAGGACAGCATGACCGACCCTGGGTCTCCAATTTCCTCGTGGACCTGATGAGGTTACTGTGGCTATAGATGACTCTGAGACAAACAAATTCATCTGTAAAAGGTATTACAGATTTATTTTTCCTCTCAATATTTTTCAATCACATAAAGAATAAGAACTGGCTTTAAACTCTGGGACAATGAGACCTAGTGGAGAACACAGCATTACTTTTTACAAGGGATTTGATAAATTATTTAGCCATTGTTACATTACGGTGCGGGAGGAGGCCGTGCCAGCTTCATGCAAGAGTGGATGAAGAAGTTTTCCTAATTGACAGTTTATGTAAGGCTTGCAGTAGTTTCTTATGCAGAGTGACATCATACAGGCTCACACAGTGCTTTCAATCAAAGCCAGGCTGGGAAACCCAGCCTCACAGACACCTTTCATTTCATGTTTTCTTAGGTTCTTTCAGAGAGAGAGTGATTGACACACAAGCTGAACTCTGAAAGAAGAGAAAATAGAACCATGGTCTTCGACTTCAATGCAAAAAGATTAGGGTAAGTAATTTTCTCTTTTATAACCTGGAAGAAAATGGGGAAGGATATCTCTGAAGCTGGATATCTGTTATGAGGAGTCTGGCAGACAGATGCTTTAAAAAAAATCCAAAAACCTTGAGGCAAAAAACTCAGACAGAAAGGAAAGTGAGAGTTACCTGAAGGGTCAAATCCAGCAGGTTCATTTTCAAAAGCAGCTGTGAGTGGTTTGAGAGAGTTCCCATTTATTTCACAGCATTCGTCTGCTCTGGTACCTGGTGTTACTCCAGACCTTTGGCCTCATTTCCAAATTGGGTTGTAATGATCCATGTCTATCCTTCTCTCTCACACACACAGATGCATGCACAATGCTTGCCAGCTAACCAATCTATCAGTGGTGATAGGCCATAGAGAGGATGCATGACCATTAGCACCAGCAGCACACATCTCTGTGTTTAGATTATGCCTTCTGGCCCAGCGCTGAGGAAGGCACTGTGTAAACGCTGCACCAACCTGAGTGTAGCCTTCAGAGGCACGATGCCACATACAACCTCCCCGGCTTTCCTCTTGCCCCAGGAGGATGATAGTGATTGACTGTAGCAAATTATGATACACTCTGCAATGACTGGAGCTTAGAAGGCAAACCAAGGCTCCCACCTGTTTCATGTTTTACAAGCATGGAAAGGACTCCATGCTTGTAAAACTAAAGTGGCTCTTTATTAAGAGGAGAGTTTAGAGGGCACTGCATCTGCCACTAGCATTCCAGCCACTTTCACACAGACTGACTTGCTGGTGGCTCCAAGGCTGTGCACAAGATCAGCAAGTTTCTGTACAGATGTACAGGGAGAGGGAAGAGCCAAGAGTCCATAGAGACAAAGGGAGGGTGAGGAAATACCAGCACAAAGAGGGGAAGTAACTTGCCCAAGGTCACATCAGAGATCAGCAAATAGAACCCTGGTTTCCTGACTCCCACTCCTGTGCCCTAGCTACTAAACCACCCTGCCTACCACTAGCCACTAAACAGTGCTTAGTTCCATTTATTCCTGCACACTCAGACCCATGGGCTGGGTAGTCCATGTAATGGTTTACAGAGGGGTTGTGATTCCTCTTTCCTTCCTCCATTCCACAGACACCCAGTCCAAGTCCCAGCCTAACCCCAAAGAAGCAGCTGCTCTAATGCAGTCCCCAAAGCCAGCATTCAGAATCAGAGATGCAATTCTACAGCTCCGTTCAGTTTAAAGCCCAGCTAGAGTATCTCACTTCTCTGCTGTTTCCAGCCACCATGGAGGGGCTGAGATGAAGTACTTAGTGAGAGAAAGGGGAATTCTATTCTCCTCTGCATCCCTTGCAGTGACTAGAGGCCCCCAAGGGGGGTGGTAGTGAGTTGCTGGGGTATTCTCTTGTCATTTGAGCCCTGCCTCCAAGTGTAGCTATTGTAGCTCATGATGCTTCCTATAGATGAGAAGGAAATGAGGGGAGAGACCTTCATTTGATAACCTACAGATAAATCTAGAAAATTTACAAGGCTGTGAAAGCTCCAAAGGATTAAGAAAGCACTTTGCATACCGCATGCATTACAAGGAGAGGAAAAGATTTGAGAAAACAGGAGTCACGCAGAAGGAAACATTAAGATGTATTTGTCCAAGGTGGGGGAGGGATAGCTCAGGGGGTTGAGCATTGGCCTGCTAAACCCAGGGTTGTGAGCTTAATCCTTGAGGGGGCCATTTAGGGATCTGGGGCAAAAATCTGTCTGGGGATTGGTCCTGCTTTGCGCAGGGGGTTGGACTAGATGACCTCATGAGGTCCCTTCCAACCCTGATATTCTATGATTCTAAGACAGCTTGGGATGGGAAAAAAAAAGCCAAAGGCAGATTAATGGGCAGGGCAAAGAGGGGATTTGGGAACAACATCAGAGCAGGGAATAACAATCAGAACAGATTGAGCTGAGGACATAAGGGGAATGGAGGATGAGCCAGCTTTACTCTGGCCACACCAGAGTGCACAACTCCATTTCTGCAGCTATAGCTGTTATCATGTTTGCCTGACATGACTTGTCCCTGGTTTGAAGCTGAGCAGAAAGAGCGCTGCTTTGGTCAGTGGCCTGTTTTACTGGAGGTCAGATTAGATGATCTAATAGATTCTAAGGCTGGAGGGGACTTATCTCGTATTTTATGTATCATCATGGTTTGAAGAAAAGGACAGATTCTGCCCTAACCTGGGGAAAGAAGAACTCATTGTGACCTAATCAGCTTTGGGTGGACCCTGGAGTTGGGCATCTCAGTTGTCCTACCAGTGTGAAGTTGACTCTTCAGCGTCTTGTACTCAGAGAGAGGCTCTGACCTGGATCATTCATTCATGTTGTGTGTGAGGTTTTTGTCATATTTCAAACAAAGATTGAGGGGGTTTGTGTGGTCTGGGAAGGAGGGATATATCCCTCAGCTCTGGAGATGTTGGCTCAACACCAGATATATGGCACAAGTTGAAAGGAAGAATCTCACCCTTCTAAGTCTCATTTGTGGGCATTACAGAATTCAGCAGCGGCATGAGCGCTATGTGTTAGGTCCCCGGACAGAGCTGAATTGGCAGAACTGTGTGGGGCCCAGGACTGGGACAGCAGGGGTCACACTGGGACAGAATGGAGGTGGACTTGCTGAACTGTGTGTGATAAATTAGAGCACAGTGTGTCTGGATGAAGCCAGCCCTTTATATTCCTCATGCTGATCAGCACTCCATTTCCCCGCAAGCTTAATAGGTAAATGACATGCAGATTGAAATCACTGCTGCTCCCTACCCCAGCCAGAGCTGGGAGAAGAATCCGATCTGCCAGAGGGCATCGTATCCCCTAAGCAGAGACCGATATGACTCTTCCTGTTAATGGATGGCAGAGTTTCTAATGTGAACTAAAATCTATTTAGGGCTAAATGAGAGTGTGAAAGTTACCATCTCTCTGCAGCCAACCAGATGCTCCAAAGGCAAATGCTCAGAACCATTAGCTTCCCTGCTGCTTGGGCACTTTGATTATACAGGATTGTTTATATCCCCCAGTCCCCCACTTCTCTTTCTCCCTTTTTTCTCATTGCTGAGACTGGCGCCTCCTTATAAACTGGCTCAGTGGGCTTTTCTCTGCACATCCATCCTCGTTTTGCCTTTTCATGTCCCAATCTCTCCTCCTCTGTTGCAATTGCAATGGAGGCTGAACACACGGAGCCTTTGCTCCAGGGTGCTGTCCCTGTCCCTTGCCAAAGCCTGTACCTTATCCAGGAACGCTCGGCAGGTGCCTCTGCAGCTTTCACTCGTCTCTTGCAATCTTGGAGTGGGGCGAGAGGGGCAGCAAGTTGTTCAGACTGAAGGCTGGATCATGCCCCTTGCTGCCTGCTGCAGCTCAAGAGAAACCCAAGCTGCTGTTTGCTGACCTGGTTTTTGCTTCAGCTTACTTTCACGATTTTAAAGAGACAGTCGCACCACAGTAGCTTGATGTAGGTGAGAAGCTGTAAGTGATTATGTGAATATTTACTGCAAAAGTATTTTTTTTTAAATCCAGACACAAAAAAACTAGGAAAGTCACTCAATGAGTGAATCCGCAGCTCGTGCAATTACTAATGAATTGCTGCTACTGTTTGCTTCCGTGGACACTCCAAAGAGCGAGGTGTTGGTGTATGAAGAGTGTGGGATACGTGGGGTATGAAAGCTGCTCTGAAAAACCTCTGTGGCATCTGAAGTGTCAAGATACCCCTTAGAAGGAAATTGGAGGCTTACAGCCTCTTCCTTCTTGCACCAGCTATGGTGCAAGACGATGGAAAGGCTAGTGAGACCACAGAAGACCACAAATCTCTGTCTCGTTTTTTTTTCCTTCCTGGCAGTGATGTTCAGACATAAAAAGGCAAGAGAAGAGACCAAATGAGAGGGGAGAGATTGTATTATGTTTAGGGGGAGGGTTTTTTAAATCATTGTCTCTAGTAATGTTACAGATGGAAATATTCTAGGGGACCTACAGGAACACTTCATATAGCAAACTTCTCATGTGCATTATTCCATTCACTTTGAAGGCTCTTTGTGCTTCAGCGGAATAAATGGAAGCTATCACACCATTCCTTGCAGTGGAAAGCAAGAAGAGATCCTCACAACCATGATGCAAATCACTTACAGGTACTTAGGACATGCCTTCCTTTCAGCAGTCCTGCTGGGATTACTCACTTGAAGCGAGGAACAGGCTTATGGAGCTTGCAGAATGGGGCCCTTAATCATTGCAGGTTTCTTACATTTTCATAAAGCAAGTGATATAAATTTCACCTGGCTTGAATAATATTGGAATCCGCTGGTTAAATGAATAGCTGCAAAGTGGTATCTCCCTGCAAATCCTGTGGGTGCTTCAGAGAGAAGCTTTTGTAGATGATCAGCAGCTTTCATTTAAAGGAGTAAAACTCCCACCATAGCTAACAGAATAGACATACCAGCTGCATAACATGCTGGGTTAGAGTTGCCACAGGGGCTTGTGAAATCACTGGCTAGAATGGAATCGGATAGGGCAAGTCTCTTGTGTATGGATGCTGTGTGTATCCAGCAGGTCTGCCCATTTGATTAATCAGTCTAATTAATTTAAAAGCCATTCCCTATTACTCCTCTCACTGCAATTGGAGCTGAATGTGCTTCAGACTGACACTGCATTCCGGAATGTGTGCAAAGAAATGAACATAGATGTAGATTGAGGTGCTAAGATTTTCCAAGGTGCCTAAGGTAAAACTAAATTAATCTCCCAACTCCCATTGACTTTCAGTGGGAATTGGGTTCCCAATTCATTTAAACCCTTTTGCCTAAGCTCTCTGGGGTAGGGTTGGTCTTTTTGCTACGTGTTTGTACCATGTCAAACACAATGGTCCTTGCTTAGTGCCTCTAGGTGCTACTATAATACAAATAACTATTTTTCATCCTGTCTGGAATGAGTGTGTTTGTTTGTAGAAGTTATAATAATAATAATAATAATAATCCCTGTTCTTATATAGTGCTCTTCATCAGTTGATCTCAACAGACTTTACAAAGGAGGCCAGTGTCGTTATGCTTGTTTTACAGATGGAGAAACTGAGGCACAGAGAGGGGAAGTGATTTGCTCGAGATCACCCAGAGCTGGGAATTGGACGCAGTTCTTCCAAGGCCTAGTCTTGGGCTCTAGCCACTTGACAGCTAATGGACACCAAAACTTTCTCAGCAAGCTGCCCAGGACAAGACTCAAACTTGCAGTATATGGGACCTGTTTGGATTCAAGGGTCACAGCAGATCACTTTGAGAAGCGGAGGATGGCTGAGTTTGAAGGCGTCCAGTTGATCTACACATGGTTAGTATCCTTCCAGTTCTGGCATTAATGATATGTTGGAAAAGTGCCAAGTGGCAGAGTCCTATATGTTGTGGGAAGGAGGAGGGGGCAGGAAAGAAGTACGGACAAGGGGAAATCAGTCCAAGGATATTTGCGTTTGACAATATGTTTTACCGGCATATTTATGGTGTCGCTTTTACCTTTCTGTTTCCCTATAATTTATCTGTTTAATACTGAGTTAAGGAGCCAGGAGGCAACGTCTGTCTATCTGTCTGAAGCTCCGAGTGGTCTGGAGATACATTTCCAGTTGAACAATAAGAGGAGAAACTCCCTGTAGAATCCTGTGCTTGAGACAGAGAGTTTTAACGCCTCGCGAGGTGTTCATTCCAGATGAGCATCTTTCCTAGCAAAGATACGTACACTGCAGACAGCAAGTGTCCAGTGTCCTGATTCAGAAGAGTGATTAACAAGGCTTAAAACAAAGCTAAATTAGTTTTCCATGGGCAGGACCCTGGACACTGGATGATCTCTCCAAGAGGAACGGTATCAGTTTGGTTGGTGTTGTCATAGGACCTTTTACCCAAAAAAACTCCTGAAGGTACCCAGTCAGTGTGATCCCTAGTCAAGCACAGAGCCCCATGTTTTCATAAGTGTCTGCTAATTTCAAGCACTCACTTTATGGAAGCACACGTAGACCAAAATTAAGAGGTTCTGAGTACCCACAAGTCCCATTACTTGAACAGGCGCTAGAGATATTCACAACCTGTGAAAACACCAAGGTTCCTCAGGTTGGAGTCCCCAGAAGTTAGGCATCCTAAATTAGTGGAGACTATTGAACATGTTATCAAGAGGACTTACTCTTCGCTCCAGGCCAGTAGGAAAGTAATATCTAGTCCTTGATCATAAGAATGGCTGTACTGGATCTGACCAGTGGTCCATGTAGCCCAATATTCTATATTCCAGTGGTCCTCAACTAAAGGCACACGTACCCCTGAGGATATGCAGAGGTCTTCCAGAGGTTACATCAGCTCATCTAGCTATTTGTCGAGTTTTATAACAGGCTACATAAAAAGCCGTAGCGAAGTCAGTACTAACCAAAATTTCATACAATGACTTGTTAAACTGCTCTATATACTATACAGTGAAATGTAAGTACAATATTTATATTCCACTTGATTTATTTTATAATTATATGGTAAAAATGAGAATGTGAGCAATTTTTCAGTAATAGTTTGCTGTGACACTTCTGTGCTTTTTGTCTGATTTTTGTAAGCAAATATTTTTAAATTAGGTAAAACTTGGGGGTACACAAGGCAAATCAGACTCCTGAAAGGGGTTCAGTAGTTTGGAAAAGTTGAGAACCACTGCTGTATTCCAACAGAATGCAGAGCCAAATGCTTCAGAAGGAATGAACAGGACAGGGCAATTACTGAATGATCATCCCTTATCATACAGGGGTTAGGGACACCCAGAGCATGGGGTTGTGTCCCTGACCATCTTGGCTAACAGCCATTAATGCACTTATCCTCCACAAACTTAGCTAATTCTTTTTTGAACCCACCTATACTTTTGAACTTCACATCCCCTGGCAAAGAGTTCCACAGGTTGACTGTGCGTTGTGTGAAGAAGTACTTTCTTCTGTATGTTAATTTTGCTGGGTGACCCCAATTCTTGTGTTATGTGAAGGGGTAAATAATGCTGCCTTATTCACTTTCTGTACACCATTTGGGATTTTATAGACCTATCAGATCCAACTCTTTTCTAAACTGATCAGTCCCAGTCTATTTAATCTCCCCCCATATAGTAGTGAAATTATGATATTTTGTCTTATTAGCTATCCGTTTCCTAATGCTTCCTAACCTTCTGTTTGCTTTTTTGTCTGCTGCTGTACATTAAGTGGATATTTTCAGAGTCTTTCTTGAGTGGTAAGAGCTAATTTAGACCCCATCACTTTGTATATATAGTTCGGATGATGTTTTCTAGTGTGCATTGAATTTTATCTGCCATTTTGTGGCCCAGTCCCCCAGTTTTGTGGGATCCCTTTGTAACTCTTAGTTCAGTCCAACACTGACTACAATCTTGAAGTAATTTTGTATCACCTACAAACTTTACCCCTCACTGCTTACACCTTTTTTTATATCATGTATGAATATGTTGAACAGCACTAGCTCCGATATAGACCCTTGGGGGACCCTGCTATTTACCTCTCTACATTCTGAGAAGTGAATCTTTATTCTTACTCTTTGTTCTTTATCTTATAACCAGTTACCGGTCCAGGAGAGAACCTTCCCTTTTATCCCATGACTGCTTACTTTGCTTGAGAGCCTTTGGTGTGAGACCTTGTCAAAGTTCAAGTACACTGTTTAAACTAGCTCACCCTTGTCCATGTGCTCTTGACCCCCTCAAAGAATTCTAATCATTTGGTGATGCATGATCTCCCTTTAGAAAAGCTGTATTGATTCTTTCCCCAACAAATGGTGTTCATTTATGTGTCTGATAATTCTGCTCTTAACTATTGTTTCAACCAGTTTGCCTTGTACTGAAGTTAGGCTTACCGGCCTGTAATTGCCCAGATTGCCTCCGGAGCCTCTTTTAAAAATCAGCTTTATAGTAGCTATCCTCCAGTCATCTGGGACAGCAGTTGATTTAAGTGATAGATTACACACCACAGTTGGTAGGTTTGCATTTTCATATCTGAGTTCCTTCAGAGCTCTTGGGCGAATACCATCTGGTCCTGGTGACTTATTACTGTTGAATTTATATATTTGTTCCAAAACCTCATCTGTTGACTCCTCAATGTGGGACAGTTCCTCTGGTTTTGTCACCTAAAAACAATGGCTCCAGTGTGGAGATCTCCCTCGAAGACACACAAACTTTCTGCAGTGAAGACTAATGCAAAGAATTCATTTAGCTTCTCCACAATCTCCCAGTACATGTATGCTGACCCCCACCTACATCCAGCCTGAAGGCAAGATGGTGAAGTGTAGGACTTTTAGTCCCAGGGCAGGGCAGCAGCACAACTTTGCTTATTCATCCTTCACGTCAGGATCCAGGTCTAAACTAGCCGCATTCGGACTGATTTCCTGTGCGTACATCTTGAGTGACATTTTACACAAGTGCAAATTGGTTTCACGTGCTAGCGGATAGAATGTATAAATGACTACAAAGTTGGTCGCCAGTGGAGAATGGGGTCCTTTGGTTTTAAACTCCTCTGTGAACCTGCTTCACTTGACCTCACAGCACATGGCTCTCCGTCCTCTCCTCCACCTTAGCTTCTCAAGTACCAGCCTCCCATGTCCTTCCATACAATGTCACTGCTATTGGCGCAATATTCTTCTCTTCTGCCACTCCTGCCTGTCCCTCTCTGCCTTGGGGACTCTCCATCTCATTTCAAAGCAGGTATTTTCTGCCTCTTGGCTTTATTATTAACTCTCTAAAAGTCTTGGCAAGTTAATTTGTATGGAAGACACTGTGGAAATACATTGGGCAGTGTATGTCTCCAACAAGAGGCTCCAAAAAGGTCTCTTTCTGGGGTGTATTCTGATCTGCTGGTCTCTGCTCTTCACAGCATAATCATGCAGTTTAGCCAATGGGGTATTCAGGCTGTTAACAGCCTCATCCATGGCTCATGTCATTTTGAATCAGAGCTTTAACATGATTAAATAGAGTTAGTTCATTAGAATCACTTTGCATCTCCTGGTGACCTTTCAGGTGTGTAACATACCCAGATACCAAAATAAAGTGAGCACAGTTTGTATGTGGTGGCGGTTATGGAGGTGTCTGTGTCTATATGAAATGGATTTAACCAGACGATCAGCTCTCTGGGGCAAGGGCTGTCTTTTTCCTCTATGTTTGTACAGCACCTAACACAATACTGAAACACAAATAATTAAGGATAATGTAACATTGTGCTCAGTTTAGGTAGCTTCCAGCCTTTTCCAGAATAGCCAAGTGCCAAACTTGCAATTTCTGCCCTCAGTCTATTATTAGGCTATCTACAATAATAGGAGATGGGTTTTAGCCTATGTACAAACCCAATTTGAGGGTAAAATTGTATTAAATGTCTTCAAATATGTTCTTTTAAAATATACTTCCATGAGCTAAAACAGCATAAACCATGGTGGCACTCAGGCTATAATGGAGCTATTTTCATCCAGGAACTGACATCAAACGACCTTAACAATGCAGTTCCAGCCACCTAATTAAAAGTAAAATTAAAAACATGGAACGTGCAGCTCTAATCACTTTTTTTTTTTAAATAGAAAGGCATTGAGACGAAGGGGTAGAATAAATGATTTACAATTTTTGCTGGTGATGACTATGCAGTTAAAGCAGAGATATTCCCTGGAGGATTTCTGAGCCACTTAATGTGCTGCTTCCCTTATATGGGGTCCATTATGCTCGACGTTTGTACAGAGAGGTGTGTGCGTGGGGGAAGCAGACGTCAGACAAAACATCAAGAAAGAGAAAATTAAATGATCTGTGTAATTCTCAAATGACTTCCTCTAAAAAGGAAACCAATGTTATCTTCAGAAAGCCAGAGGAGGCACTGCCTTTATGTCCTCCTGCAGCCCTGTTTGAATGGCTGCAAAGATGAAATGCACTCTGTCGGCTATCTCTTCTGTTTAGGAAGAGGGCATTGCAATTGCAGTGCTGCTAAAATGCTGGAGTGTGGGTTTGATAAGGCAGAGGCAGACAGAGCTGGGTTATCCCCGACAGTTACTAAAACACCTGATAAGAGAGGAGTAAATCATGGCTGGAGGTTTGGTTAAAACAAGAAATCGTCTCGTTTGGGTTTGAACCTGGCTGAACCAGATAAAATGTGACAGCTGTTATTGCTGAGGCCCGCTGAAGGAGGCTCTGGAATCAGACAGACTTAATTTGGGCATAAAAGGAGGCTGAGTAGGACTCTTAATCCAGATGTTTTAGTTTCCTAAAGGGATGTATCAATGTACAGTGCATTTAAGGCCAGGTCCTCAGCAGATGTAAAAGGGCATTGACCAATGGAAATCAATGGAACTGGCTGAGAATCTGAACGTGGAACTCATACCTTGTGTAGAGGGTTGGTAGAAGGCCTATCTACCACCTTGAGCCATCCAAACAGCCTCTGAGAATTTGACCCTTATGCCATACTTCTCACCATCGTATTGTAGTACCTTTGATGTGACATCCTTAGCCATGGAATGGGGGAAAGCTAGGCCGGTTATTTGCAAAGGCTGCTTCTCCCAGGGCTGTATGCAGTGCAGGCTGTGAGAGCAGAGATTAAGGCAAAAGTAGAATAAAAAGCAGGGCTTCTGCTGGCTTCCTAGGTTCATTGGTCCTGCTGTGAGGGACTGGCTGATGAGGTGGAGATGGACAAGGAGGGGCTTTTGGTTCCATCCTGTCCAGCTGCCTGCAGTGCTCTGAGATATTGAGTTGTGGGGAGGGGAAGAAAGAGCCAGGAGCATTCTAGACTCTAGGCCTGGACTCCCGACCTAACAATGGCCCGTAGACATCCTACCCTACAAAACCAACCACCATTAGCAGGACTCAATCCAGGGAGATGCTCCACCCCCCTCAGGATCGAAACCTCAGTGAGTAATTCTGTGATCTCCAGAGATGCTTGACGGGAAGCAATTCAGATCCTCCTGAGATGAACCGAAGGGGTTTGCCCCAAAGGGAAAAAACAAAACAAAACAAAAAAACAACTCAGTGTTTTATCAGGAAAAAAAATCCTCAGCAGCCTGCAGCCAATTTGCAACTCACCTGCCCTGCGAACAGCTTCCCAATTAGGGTTTGTTTGGTTTGTTTCTTAATTGCTGTTAATTCCATGCTGCCAAAGTGTGCCTTACTGACATCACCTGGAGAACGACAGCCTCTATCTTCACAGCCATGCAAATGACCTCCATGTTGCCCACCCCCTATATAGGGCAAGGGAGATGGGTGTGGGAGAGTAGGAGAAACGTGGCATTATGTCTCTCAGAGGAGGAGGGGTTAGTAGCATTCTCTTTGCTTTATACCCTATTTATTGTTCTGCAACAGGAATTTCTCACTGGAAGGAGACCACCAAGTAGATCAAAATAAAGCTGGGAACAGTCCTTTTTCAGCAGTTACTGTAAACACTGCAGCCCTGCGGCTATTAACTTTCTGCTCAGGGCTTTGTGAGGCTCTGGGGAGGATTTTTCCTAACGGGATTCAGCCACTGAACGGATGGAGGCTTTGGCACTTTTTGCAGTGACTTTGTCAGGCACTGAATAAATTGGAAAACTCAGCTAGCGGAGCAACCAGCTGCTGGCAGCTCTGTCCGCCTCTGGTCTCAGTGGAAATGGGCTAAGCTTCCACAGTGAGCATGGCCTTGCTGTTGGAGCAGATCAATCAGCCTCGTTTTCAGCACGTTCAGGGTCCTCCAATAAACCACTAGAAGCCCCGCACCTGGCACAGCAAGGAATGTTTGCCCAGTTTCCCCTTCAGCCACGGGCGATGGGAACTGCTCCTTGCTGTGGGTGCTCATGCAAGCAGGGCATTTGTGGCTGGGCTTTCAAGAGTGCTGAGCACTGCTGATCCCCCTGAAATCAAAGGAGCTGGAGGGGTCAGCTCTTTGGAAGGGGCTAACCCTGATATGGGTCAGGGCCATGGGATGTACCATTGTGCTCTGAGCTGTACAGCCTCAAGGGGAAGGCTCAGGTTTTACTCAAAGGAGAATCTTCATTGGCAAGTTCCCAGGAGCCCGAGGGTTGGCTCTAAAATCGTATGAAAGCAGCAGAAGGCTGCAGCAAACCTTATCCTTAATCCAGATTCACCTCCCTCTATGCCGTTCCCAGCGTGTAGCCAGGCTACTTGAGAGAAAATTGAGCAGGCTTCACCTCTGTGTTTATAATGGAGAGGGGCAGCTGCTGACCCCCCCACCCCTCCTTGGACTTGGCAGGCCATATTTGTCCTCCAGGGTATGCTCTGTGCAATCCTTGCTCGCCCAGCTGCTGGAGCCTGATCACCCTATGTCGATTATTCTTCTCTACCTTTCACCAGCCGTGACACTGGGGGAGATTGTCTCAGCATTAAATCTCAGAGCTCTGCTTCTGCTGCATCTCAGGCCTTTCCTGATACTTCAGTGGAACATTTTAACTTAATAGAGACACCAAGCAGCTTGAGTGCAGGGCTATGAGAGGCCGGTAGACAAGAGTACCTGTGGGAGAAGCTAATGTGAGACATCAGGAGTGAAGAAGGCAAAGCAGGGAAGCCTTGGGAGATATGTAGCTGTTTCTTCTTTCCTTAAATCGTTAAATCTCAGAGAAGGCCAAACTGCTGTGCTCTCTGTGTGCATCCAACTGTGAGCATCAGCACCATTTTCCATAAGATTTACAGCCTGTTTCGTAGTGGGTAGTAATGGGATGGTATCCCTTTAAATATTGTGTGAGCCTTCTAGTGGTGCTTGTTGTGTTCTGTGTTAGAAGCAGCCAGAATCCAGCTTGGTCTTGTGTGTTTGCGTCTATTTAGTAAAAATGGTTATTTGGGACCCAACTGAGCCTATAGGGTTTCTTCATGTTGTTTTTGTTGTGCAAAGAGCAAAAGATTCAACAATGTTTGGGGCAGGTTCTAGGCATAGCTGGCTTGCCCCAAAGAGCTGAGTGTGAGCAACAAAGCTCACAGGGCTGCCAGCGGCTTGTCAATAACTGCAGCCTGGCAGACAGTGGGTAAATCTTCCCGGCGTGCGGCTCCTGTAAATAACAAATGATGTTATGTACTGCCTCTGCTGTGTAATCATCTATTACAGCTAATTGCCAGCACCCAGAGCCAACGTAGCCTTTTGCATTAAATAATATATTCATAAATAATACAGATAAAAGAACTGCTAAAGGTCAGCTTTAAGAGAGAGCTCCTTCTTGGTGTGAAATCACTCTGTCCCTGAGGTGGAATTCTATCTGCTCTGTCTGCAGCCTCCATGCAGGCAGACAGCCTGTCGTGAGACAGGAGAGATTTTCTGCACCCTGGAGACGAATAGGGGATTGAAATTTTGTATTTGATTTCCCCCTTGTTCTGATACCAGCCTTAGCTGCATTAGATGCGTAGGGATTCCCCACCCCTCCCTGTATGCTGCTGCTCCTCAATCTTGGGGTCATCTCTATGTTATATAGATCCCATTCCCCTCTCTGCTTTTGTTAGAAATAAAGTCCATGGGGGGCCTACGACACTCTCCTTTCACAGCCAAACAGCCCAATGGAGATTGAGAAAAGGGATACTTTGGTTTATAGACAGCTCTTAAATATACCTTGCACGGCAAGGCATGATGCATTAAACTGGTATTGTTCTGAGTTGTTTTATGAGGCTCTGGTGGGTAGGGAGGGAGCTCATCCAATATCTTTCTCTCTCAGTGCTTAGCTGTGCTAATGCCAGGGGCGTACACCTGGCTGTTAAACAAGCCAGCAGTAGTGGGGCTAGGTATTGAGCAGTGGCAGATGTGGGGAGGGACGGACGGGTGATGGACCATTCATGTGCCATGTTCAGTACATACATACACCTAAAGGCAGGCAGGGGGCTGGATGCCCTGCCCTCTGTTTAGCTTCAGTAGCACAATCCAGAGGATGGCAGGTTTGGTGGTTCAAACAGCGCTCAGGATTTGCATCCAAGTGGAGGAGGGGGGATGAAAAACTGCTGCCACCATTTGCAAAACAATGAAAGATTTCCTTTAAAAAAAAAAAGTCTCTAACTCCAGTTACCCCAGCAACCAGAGGTTCAGATTCTATGGTGATGGGCACCCATCTAAATAGAGGGATAGCTGTGAGCTTATCTGCTCCTGTTGCTCCTACCCCCTTTCTCCCCAGAAACCATCACCCTCTGTTGCTAACATCACAGTTGGTTGCTGTGGAGATGGTTACAATGTCATAAAGGGGTGATTGTGGCTCAGGGACCTCTTCAAGCCAACTGACAGAGGGCATGGGGAGAATGAGGTTACAGGTTCGTACTAGTGTAGTGTGAGGTGTCTCCTGAAAGTGTGCCACACGGATCATCCTAATCATTGCAAAATGGATATATGGATAATACCTAAAAAGTTCTGTCTATATACTGAAAATTATGTTATTTAGGTCTGTGAGTTGGGAGCTGGCCACCAGAAGGGGATACACAGGTTTATTTCAGGCAGGGGACACATCATCCGACTATCTGTAAATGGATTATTTTATAGTTCACAAGGAATGCCTATATACAGTCTGAACAACATGCTAATCAAGAGATTTAAAATCTCCTGGGGAGATTCTAGACAGGAACAAACAAGCAGCCTGGGTTAAGCTTTCTACAAATCGTGATGCTGGCAAACCAGGTGCCAGCTTTTGCCAAAGTCCCGATGCCTCGCTTAGATACTGACAAACACATAGCTGGAATCAGTCTAGCTGGTGAAATCGATGCATAGAACTCACAGCCTATCTGCGGTGTGCTCTGTCTGCTAACAGTCTGCCCTGAGGCTGGTATACATGCTCCTGCAGCACCTGGGACAGCTTAACATGGGTGAAGACAATGATTGGAATGATAGGTGAGGTGCAGAGATACACCTAGTTATTCTTCACTGAGGGGACAAGCTGCTAACAGGCTTGTCTTGTGAACGCAAGCTTTGGGTGAGCTCACCTTTATGAGACAGGGGAACGTGGCATTACTTAAATTGAGGCTCCAGAAAGTGTGTTGCGATTTGATTTTATATATAGCCATTTGTTTCCATGAATTCTAGTTGTTTCTCAAATCTGTTCTCTGTTTAAAAAGTCTTGTTTTTAACGAGCGATATCTGTAAGTGTGCTGCGCGTTGAGCAGAGTGGTGATGTGAGGTGTGACTGGTAAGCCAGTGTGCACTATTCCTCTGGGAGCAGCAAATTGGCTGAGTGCCTAGTGAAATAGGGGATGGACACTCAGAAGGCTTGGGGGTTACACTATACCCCGTAAGGAGAGAGCAAGGCCTGCGGAGGCCTGGAAGGGCAGCACTTGTGTTGCCAGAAGTAGGTGAAGTTGGGAACTGGTCCCCAGCAGGCCCAGATGAGGCTTCCTCCCCCTAAGGGCAGGGGATAGCAAGGTGCTGCACAAACCTGGCTACCCCTAGGAAGTGTCCCACATATGCAGCGGGCAAAGATCCTGCTCAACATTAAAGAATGAGGGGAGGAATCGAAACAAAGATGTGTGATGCCGATGCAGAGCTGTTTTGCAAGACCAGGTGATCCCAGAGGTGCTGCTCACCGCACATGCGTTGTACTGTAGGGGAAACACAGCGTCCCTGGAATGTCAAGGTCAAACTGAAATTAAAATGGAAACAACTTGCCGTGCGAAGCTTCAATTAAGCCCAGGTTTGCAAGACAGAAGAGTTCAATATTCTGAACAAAATGATTTCCAATTACATGCAAAATAGGAAGCTTGATACTGTTAATGTAGAAAATGTGACTTCCCTTAATTGAATGACCAAGAGGTTTAAAACCAGCACGTCTCAGTCATGTTCTGAAATTGGAGGTTACCATTTACTGGGAACCTTTCATTATGGATTTTTGTGTGTGTATGTGAGAAATGAACTAGCGCTTCATTCCTTGGGCTGCTGCCCTTCACCTGGCTGAGAAATCTCAAGCCACAAGCTTTAAGGGTTCCTTCCATAACCAGCATGGCTGTTTCATCGACTTTAATGCCAAAAGGGACCATTAGAATCCTCTCCACAGCCAGAGAACGTTGTCGTGCGGTTAGTGCATCAAATATTGATAGGTCAGAAGTGGGATTCATACCCACATCTCAAGATGGAGACCAGGCTAGCTAAGCAAGAGAAGACAGAGCCTTGAGGTTAATGCCATGGACCACTCACTCATCCTGACACAGTCACGTTGATTATTTCATTCAGTGTAATGAACTCGCCCTGCCGGAGACCTGGGGTCAGAGTTCCTAAAGTTCCAGATTGCACCGTACATTCACCGATCCTTGCCTGTCTAACTCACGAAGCTCAATTCACCTCAGAGATTTGGAGGCCAGAAGAAAGACTGTTATGATCATCTTGTCCTACCTTTTGTGAAACACAGGTCAAAGGATTGCCCGGCTTCTTGTGTGGCAGGTTTCCACCAGTGCATAGTGAGTGCCAAGGTCAAATCAGAGCAATACCCACTCTACACTAGTGTAAATGACTATGCACTGCACAGGACAATAGTGAACTAGGCCCACTGTCTCTGCAATGAGCTCTCCCCGTTCCATTCAGAGGCCTGATTTTTCGACAGTGCCCCTCTCATGGATCTGTGTGATGCTCCAGCATTTCAACAGTCTGTTGGCAGAACCACTTGAAAGTGCCAAACTCCCAAGGGGGCCCACTCTTCTGCTTGAGCAGGCCATGCAACGCCAACAGTACTGAGATTGAGTCTCTAGGCTCCAGCACTCCTATTTCGCACTGCGAGCTCTCCCCAACAAGTCCAACTGAGAGAGACTCCTGGTTAGAGACGACTTTCACCCTCTTCAGCCATCAATGCACCTCAGCAAATATTTACAGTGACAGCTGTCTACCTTTTCAGAAGAGTTGGGTTCACTCGTCAACTGGAACACAGCATTGGGAAGACCATAGGGTAGCACAGAGAGGCAAAGTTTAAGACAGAGTTCAGACCAGCCAGTGCCAGAGGTCCATCCAGCCAAGCTGCTGTGGAATCTAGCTTGGGTCCTTTTCTCTGTCTGTCCCTTTGCCTGTTAGTCCCTGAGAGCTCAGGCTTAACACAGCCTTGTGACTCCTTTCCCCCTTTGTTCTCCAGCTCCAGGGCCTTTGCTTTTCTCCCCTATAGACAAGTTGGGGGAAAACCTCATTTCTCGTAGCAGTTGGTTGCTAGGTGTGAAGATCCCGGCCAATGGGCTTTCCATCGCCCCACATGTTGAGTTTTTCTGAAGTTCTGCACTCAGCCTAAATGGGAGCTGAGATCTTTGGAAAACTTAGCCATAAACAGCACTTGGTTTGTTTTGTACTCTATCTTTTCATGCAGAACATACTCAATAGCCCTTCCCCTCCTGCACCACGTATACCATGCATGCGCCTAATCTCAGGCTTTCCGCAGCGAGGGATTTGTTTAAAGAGCTCTCATCTGGAGTGGTTTATGATGACAGTTTTTGCCAGGCTGACCCAAGTCTGCTAACTGGAAATATTTAGCCTTCATGGATTCTGACTGCAGGACACTTATTGCTGCTTTGAGAAGAGGCTGATCTCATGCAGAATACATTTCCCTCCCGATAAGTCTCCTTTTGTTGTGAGTTCCTGTTCACGTATGGAGACACAGAAATGAGATTTGGGCTTCCAAAGGGGAAAATTAACCTACAAATAATTGGAGAAATAGAAGAAAGAGAGAGATCTTGAAACTGAGCTGCAGGAGAAAGCCAGGGGTGTGAAGCAGCATGCATACTGAGCTGGAGAGCACAGAAACCAGCCTGGTGAAGAGTAGGGTGGGAGGCAGCATTAATCTCTTAGTCACTTAACAGAAGGAGCCTTACAATGAGCCGCAAAAACTATCCACTTAACTCCCAAAACCCCCTACAGCTGCAGTCCTCCTCTCCCAATGCTACCATTCTGCTCTGTTACCCTTCCCTACCCTTCGCATGGGTGCCTATCCCTATTGCCCTTGTTTGGCCCTGTTTTCAGAACATTCTGCACGTGGGATGGCTGCCACACCCAGGAGTGAAGTAGGGACCTCCAGAGCTGAACAGGGGAGCTGCAATGGCTCAGTCTTAAGAGCCAATGCTCCCCAGCTGTGGCTGTGACAGACTCATATCCTCTGAGGATCAGGCAGTGAAAGGGAGCTAGACATGTTCTCACCAGTGCATTACACCTAACTTTCCAGTTAGCCCCCTTTCCTTGGCCTGAGTTCAGTGCATCATCCCTTGTTCAAGTGAGCAAACAGAGGCCCTATCTCCTGCACAGCTGTGTTCCTAGGCTAGTTAATATTCTTCTACTGTCCATGAGCTTCAGCACATTCAGAAGACTCTGGCCTCGTGTTAATGTTAGATCCCACATGGCCGGGTCAGCATGAGGCCAAAGGTTAAGTACAGAGGCCTGAGAGGGTGAATGAGGATTGCATTATTCTAGATGTGAGGAAAAACACTTCGGCTCCAGCCATGTTTCTGCACAGGGGCTCAGTTCCACTGGTTACTTCCTCCTTTCCTAGTATCCATGTCCTGCATTGCTCTGAGAGCACTGCAGACCCACAATTTTTATGTCACCCATGCCAGCAGCAGCAGCAGCTCCAGGCCCAGATTCAGAGAGAGAGAGACATGCAGATACAGCTATAGGTGGAAGGGAGAATTGCAAAACCTAGCCAGCATCACAACTAGCACAAACTCTACACTGCATTTGTGGGCTATTCCTCCCTGTGGCCTCACAGGGCAGGATTGTGGAACATCTGTCCCTGCCAGAGGGCTGCTGCAACATGCTACATAGGTGTTGGCTATTGCTCCGTCGGGCCACTGACCCCAGGGGGAAGAGCTCACTTTGGTCTGATTCCCCCTCTCAGGAGACTGTGGGCCAAATCCTTTGCAAACAACACCAGCTAAGAATACTGTCCTGTGTTTTAAGCCATTGACTAGAGCAGGAATGTCTTCTGATCTCTCCTGCTCAGCCTCAGGGGCGGCTCCAGGCCTCAGCACGCCAAGCGCGTGCTTGGGGCGGCATGCCACGGGGGGCACTCTGCCGGTCACCGGGAGGGCGGTAGGAAGGCAGCCTTCGGCGGCATGCCTGCGGAGGGTCTGCTGGTCCTGCGGGAGGTCCAGCGGAGCTGCGGGAACGGCGACCGGCAAAGCGACCCCCGCGGCAAGCCACCGTGCTTGGGGCGGCGAAAGGTCTAGAGCCGCCCCTGCTCAGTCTGAATTGTTCTAGGTAACAAGACCCAAAGAAACAACAGCAGGTGCTACGTTGGACCCTTCTAATCCCACCCCAAGTCACTTGCTGCTCCACTCCCCCAATCCCAGAGGTTTTTAAATGAGGAGCCCAAGGCTATAGCTACACAGCAGAGCCACGGTCAACTGCCTCAGGCTTTTGGGGCTCATGCTACGGGGCTGAAAATAGCTGTGTAGATATTCCAGTTTGGGCTGGAGCCCGGGCTCTGAAACCAAGCGAGAGGCGAGGTGACAATAAATCTAGCGAGGGGCATCACCAATCTGTCTGCTCTCCAGCCTGCATCACCTGGGACCCAGGCTCTGCGTTTGGCGTCTGTTGCCAGTAAAGGACCCCAGTAAAGACATCATTCATATTTATTTTTCCTGCTTTCTTGCCAGCCATGCCCATTAGATGGACTGATGAGTCACTGACTCCTAGAATGCCCTCTCCCGCAGCCCCAGCTGTACCCCTTGCACCACTGAGGCCTCCCTGTGCCTCTACACTCACTTTGCCTGTAATTTTAACTCTATAAACTAATGTAATAAACACATCAGGCTTACCCCTTGGCCGTGCGTATCTTTAAGACTCATTAGAAAGTTACAGGCACCCAGGCCTGGCACAGTGCATTCCCACAAAACACATGCAGAGACCTTAGGGTGGTTTAGTTCCCTCCCACTGCTCAGAAGGCTTGTTCCTGGCTCCCACTGCTGTTGCCCAGGAGAACAGAAGCGAAAAGGGGGATGAATTTTTGTGACCATCCTATGCCATTATGGTGTGAGGGGGCAATAAGAGGCCACCCCCTCAAATGTATCCCCATGCCCCCTTTTTGGTGTGGATTTTACTCTTTCAACAAGATGAGGTGGAAGTCTGCATGGCTTACGTTGAGGATTTTCTACTCATCTCCTATTAAAATTCCCAGAGTACGAGACTCTGGAACGTTGCTTTGGGATTGAGCTGCTGTTACATTTAAGACATTAAAATGCTGGCACAAAAAACAAACAACTCTGACGTCGTCCTTGGACTTTCTCCTGATCTGGAGATGAGTGTAGATTCTAATTTAAGATGTAGGCAAAAGCCAATAAGAAAAGGGGAAAAAAACCAAATAGCCTACGAAGATTTGTCTTGGATGTCAGAGTTCATCTAGATTCTTGTGGCTAAGCTTTCTTCAAGGCTTTGCCATTGCAGAGACAGCTGCCGTTGTAAGGGATATTGTAGCTCTGCCAGCTCTCATGATTAAACCATGAGAGACCTGATTTATGCTTTTAATTTGACTTTTTCATGATCTCAGTGTTTTGTATGCAAATCTGGGCCCACCCTTCACCTCCTTGTTAAAATAACTTATCAGTTGCACAGTTCTCCTGTGTGCCTGGCAGGAGCAGAGGAGGTTGGCAGTAGCTGGCTTCATATGCATTTGTACAGCTCACACTGCCTCTTTTAAAATCTCCATTGCACAGATATTACCCTAGGCTGGTTTGGGGGATTTCTTGAAATTTTTCATCGCCGTCAAGCAGAACAGACCATTCTGATCATTGGGTCTGATTGCCTGCATAACACAGGTCAGAATTTTCATCCAGTGATTCCTGCTTTGTGCCTAACTGCTAGAGCATACTATTACTCCTGCATTCAGATACTTGCTGACTTAGAAACACGCACAATGGTTATATTACTGGCTATGATAGTAGACACTATGTTTTCCCTGTCTGACGTCATTCTTCAAAGGCCTCACATGCATAGGCTTGTATTTCCAGGGATTTAGTTTTTTAAGTTAATTTAGCATTTGTGCAAGGTGCCCTGGAGACAGACCTCCTATATTTGTCCACACCAGGGGTTGTGCTGGTACAATTATATCAGTTAAAAAAAAATCACCTCCCCAACTGATATAGTTACAATGATATTCTAGCCTGCCTCTCCTGCACAACACACAATCTCACCCGGTTATTTCTGCAGCAGAAGGAATTAGCCCCAGCCTCTTACACTGTACAGAAGAATACCTATGCACCCATTAGAGCAGGAAAAATCGTCTAGTGGGCATGGCAATGGAGTGAGAGATCAGGGTTTGATTCCCTGCTACATACTCTGTGTGACTCTGGCCAAGTCATTCTGCCTTACCATTCCTCAGTTCCCCATTTGTAACATGCAGCTGATACCTTCCTACCTCATGGGACGTTGCAGGGCTAAATACATTTGTACAGCACCTAGCACAATGGGATCATGGTCCGTCACTGAGGCTCCTAGGCAGTACTACAGTATCTATAATGGGCTCAGGTACTACAGTGATGAGGGCCATACAAGTGCCTAGACAAAGTGATCTCTCTACCGAATGTCTTGCTCATAGCTGTGGTATCTAAGCATCCCTCCCCTACCTCATACTACATTTGTTCCTGGCTTGATGTGTCATTCAAGATTAGAATAAGGCTACTTGAGCTGTGCTTGTATCTTTCTTCTCTGTTTGGCACCTGATAGGGAAGGGAATGTTATTTACTGGGTCGATTTGTTTTTTTGTCCGTGTGCACATTTTCAGAAAGGTTTTTAAAACCAGAAGCCGACCTGAAGCCATGGGGGTATGCACTGGAACGGGGAGTTCACATCAAAATCTCTAGTCCCTGGGTCACCCAGTCTTCCCACTCCGAGAGGCAATTAAATAGCTATGAAAAGGGCTTTTCATTGTGACCCTGGGAAACACCAATGCCTGACTGCCCTGCACTAATTCCTTTCTACATTGTTTTCTTAACCCATTGGAACCTTCATGGTAAAATTAGGCACAAGGTTCTAATGGCATGTGGAAACAATTTCTATTTGTTTTAGCATGTTGGGAGTTTGGACAGTGAGGGAGTGGGACATGGGAGGAGGGATGGGCTAAGGAAAACACTGCTGGTATTTATTTGTGTTGGGGCAGCCTAGAGAGGCCCTAATCAGAGACTGAGCGCCAGTTGTGCTAGGCACTTGAGTAAAATAAGACACTAACTGCCCCAAGAGTTTATAGTCTGACCCTACACTAAGACACAACAGCTGGAGAAAAGCAAAGACCTAGGGAAAAGGGGAGGTTTTGTTCATGGCACACACATGAAGAAGTTAGATAAAAACATAAAATATTCTGGTAAGTGTCAACAGATTATTTTATTTCAGAACAATAACATGCAAGAACCCAAAATAAGAGAGAAACGAAGCAGGCTGCTTTCGAAAGCAAAGCAGCACAGCTTGCCCCACCTTACTCTTGCTGACTGGCTGAAGACTGACTGACAGACTTTTTCTTTTTTTGCATGCTTTCCTAAAGAGCCACCTAGCCTGCAAGCAGGACCAGGAAGCCTCTTACAAATTTAAGTGATAGCTTGTAATTTTAACAGTGTTCTCAAAACACAATAGGTAACTTTAAACAATCATAACTGGTACATCCAACGGCGTGTCAGCCACCTAGTTCATTGTTACTTTGCAGCCATCACAGTGGAAATGATTGGAAGGGGGACAATGTAGCGGCTTTGGGGATTTTTACAGGAAACTCCTTCCGTGTGTAAGGGTCAGGGTGAGGCTATGTCCACCCCACACCGGGCAAGCAGCGTAAATTAGGTCAGTTAACCTCATATGCTGCACCTGAAGGAGAATCTGGGCTTAGTAAAACTGAATGGAAGATGAAGTTCAGCTGGGAAGGAGTAGATGCAGTCTGTATAAAGGGGTAGCAGAGGGGGACTGCAGGGGAGGCAGTCTGCAGTCACTCCCTAGGGGAATGGACTTCGGACCATAAATCCAGAGGGAGGTGAGGGCCAGAAAATCGAGACGAGAAGGAGGAGTCCAAGGCAACAGTGAGAGGGTCTGGGAGCAGCAGACCATTGTTGCTGGGCATAGGGTCCCTGTGCTGGAACCCAGAGTAGTGGGCAGGACTGGGTTCCCCTACCAGCTGCAGGGAAAGTGGCACAGGTCCTGGCCTTGGAGCAGAAGACCGTCTGGACCGACACACAGACAGCTGATCCCTGAAAGGGAAGGACTATATTGTACCCTGGCTGGAGGGCTGACTCATGAAGAGGGAGCACTGAGAGTCCTGGAGAGCAAAGGGTGGGGCATAGTGTGAGCACCCATTGGAAGGGGGGGATGTCTGACCTGAGTGGCACAAATCCCCAGAAGTAGCCGCAAGGAGATGCCCCAGTGGTGAGTGAAGCTCAGGCAGGAAGAGCAAAGTGGAAAGCTAGAGGGAGGGATGGGATCAATGAGTGATAAAGGCTGTCTTGGCTGGCCAGCAGAGCTTGGAGCTGACAGCATATTAAAGTTGACAGGCAGACCGGGGCCGAGTCATGGAGAGCCCTAAAAGGTAAAGAGAAGCGATTTGTGTTTGATGCAGTGGGAAAGGCGAGTCAGAGCAACCGGCCGGGAGGATGGTCTTGGCAGCAGTGATTTCAGTAGACTGGGGGCGGGGGGCAAGGGCAACATTTGTAGCGATATACACAGAGATATATGCATTATGGGCAAAATCCTAGTCCCACTGAAGTCAGTGGGGGCAATACAATCAGCGGGATTGAAAGAGAAGCTTGTTTGCAGACACACTTCACATGAAAGGGTGCAGCCTATCGGGGCCGATGGCTATCCATCATCTGAAAATGACTCCAGAACCCCCCACGTTTCTCTAACCCCCTCTCCTCCCAATGTATTTAAAACTCCATACAGGGCATCAAGCATGAGCCTTAGTCCTCTCAAGCATCCACAAGCCTCCCCTAGGTCCCTGAGTTCCAGGAAAGCCAAGGCATCACAGAACAACCCTCTTCTCCCAAAATAACCTCCTTTGAAGGCTCCCGGCACAGCCCAGATTATTTTGACACCATCACACTGGAGGTGCTGGGCTTGAGAGAGTGCAGTGGCCAAGGAGATAAGAGTCCCTAGCATGCATGCTGGAGGAGGTTCCTGGCCAGCTACTGAACAGCATAATGGGGAAAAACAGGGAGAAATTGGCCAAAAGATCATCTGAACAAAAGTAAGGCTGTTCACAGAAGCTTTATGTCCAAATATTTTGGGGGAACATGGGGTGGTGCTGATGTGTCACAATAGTTTGAACCAGGGAGTTTGGTGTTAAAACTAGAAGGGTCGGCCCCAGGCCTTTGGGCCTGAAAGCCTGTATCCAACCATTGGCCCGGAGGGATCAATAGACAGGAAGATGAATAGAACTAACTGAAAAACAGTGATGTTCACATACACTTTCTGATTTGGGGATTTAAAAAACCCAAACACAACATTTAAACATTTTCATTCTTTGTTGATTCCTCCTGCCTATCCCCATGTTTCCTTTTCGTCCATTTTGCCCTGGGAAAAAGAGAAAACAAAAATCCGTCTGTTTAGGAACAAAAATTTTGATTTTTCTTCCTGGGGAAGGGGAATTTTTCGCCTGAAAAAACTTCTTTTTAAAAAAACCCAGCCACCTTGCTGTGAAATATTTCATTTTTTTTAAAAAGGCCATTTTTCTTTGAAGGGGGAAATAAGTTCGGGAAGAAAAACTGTCAAGCAGCCCTAAAATAATAAGCAGTTAAAAGCATTCTTGGTTTTAAAGACAGCTGAAAGAGAAATGAAATGAAAATGAAATACACACAGAGCAGGCCTGCTGTGAGGAAGTGAGCAGAGCGTCAAACCTAGGGTTAGAGAGATTACCAGAGGCTATTTGGGGGAGGTTAGCATGATGACAAGCAGAAGGTTGAATCCTGAGTTATCCCACTGAGGAAAATGAAATGTCGAAGAGCTTTATACAGTCACAACAGAGCACACAGTCAAAGGTGAACAGTGCTATTAGAAGTTGACAAGGCACCAGGGAATTAAACAAATTAAGACGTCCATCCCTCAGTCCACTCCACACAGGAATCTTTGTGACAAGAAGGGATGGTGCTAGAAACATTGATGGGGAGGTGTTGATGAATGAGCACAGTGGACCAGATCCTCAGCTGGTGTAAACTGGCCTAGCTCCATTGAGGAGCTGCCCTAGAGACAGCTGTATCAGCATTCCAGCCAAAGAATCTCGGAGCAGTTCAGGGGCTGGTTAGATGGAAGATCCCATCAGAGGAACCCGACTGCAGAGATGATGGATTTGGGAAAGGCCTCTATTTATTCTGGCCAGAGACTCTTAGCCGGAGTATTATGCCCAATGCGTGTGTTCGAATTGTTTGACTACATTATTGATGGATAAAAGTGTTATGGACATCATTTCTCGGGCTGTCTGGGAAACGGTTTGATCACTCAGCGTGTAAATTTGATCAAACAGACTAGTAAGTATTAGTGAAGGAGCTGTGGGACCAGAATGGCTAGAAACCTCATGAGGAAAACTAGGGTGCTAAAGAAAAGAGGTCAGTGGAAAGAGGGAGATATAGGGTCTGCCAAAAGCCCCTACCCCAGGCAGTGCTTCCTAGAGGTAGTGCACTGGACTGGGACTCGGGAGATCAGGGCTCTATTCCTGGCTCTGCTGGGTGGCCTTGGGCAATACACTGTCACTGCCTTGTGCCTCAGTTTGTCTCCATTTTATAGCTGGGGAATGATACTGACCTCCTTTGTAAACTGCTTTGAGATCTACGGCTGGAAAGTGGCATATAAGAGCTAGGAATTGTTATTACTTCCACTAGTGCACACTGGTAGGGTCATTTATTTATCTAGCATTGCAAATGGTACACAGAGCTATAGAGAACCTATGAAAAGACAGGGTCCTGGCCCAGAGAACTTGCAGTCTAACTCAGGGGAATAAATAGTTGAGCCCTTTCTCTGTTCGATCTAGCTATGGCTTTCACAGCACCGACGACTGAAGTGTCTCTCTAGGTACTCATGACCCTCATCACTGAAAGCTGGGATCTTCACAGCTTAACAAACAACTCCCCGATTATTACAAAAAACTGACAAACAAAACTCTCTCTCCCTTCTCCCTCTTTAAGAAGTGGCTTGAAATGTAACCGATTTCTTTCCCCTTTCTTCCTGCTGACCTCTGTGTGTCAGAGCTACAATAAGGGCTGACAAGGGGAAACTAAGCCAATGAGATGGGTGTTGCGTGTACTTCTCTGCCTGCCAAGACCCATGTGCAGGCCACGATGTGTATCGAAGACCCAAAATAGAGGCCACACAAAAATGATTCATGCAGGAAACGAGCCATGGCTGTGGGGTTCCTTCCACCAGTGTAAGTAATGCCTGTATAACCTTGGTTTCAGGATTCTCTCTCTTTTCAGCAATAAAAGTGATGCCCGATTTATGTGGAACAAAGGGCAACTTGGGACTAAAAGGAATGATACTTTGAGAGGCGTGGCTTAGCATTCAGCTCTGCCTGCAGTGAGACCCCCATACTCACCCTTGTCTCTTGCACCAATAAGTTTCACAGTCGAGGCCCAGCTCCTGGGAATGTCCTATCTTCTGTGCCCATGAGTGGTGGTCACGATTCTACTGATTCGACCATGAGTCTGGCGATAGTTAGTGGTGTTCTTAAATCCCCAGCTCCTGGAGTCAGGTAATTATGGGAGAGCCTCAGCTTTCCTTTAAAACAAAGTTATAGTTTCTAGTCCTCATGACTAGGAGGGAGAAGCCATAAAACGTGAACCCTACACTCTCCAAAAAAAAATACAGAGGAGAAGAACTGATTATATTTTTAAAAATCTTATGATGTGGTGCTTGGGGATAGCGAGGCTGCATGAGCAACAAGATTTTAAAATATAATCACGTGGTATCCGTCCTTCCTGGGAGAGCTTCTCCCATTTCCTGATGCTCAGTCGTGACAGTAATGCAGTGACGGGCAGAGCTGACATGTTTGCTGCCCTGTGGAATGTGCTACTGGGATGCAGGTCTAATGTGCTACTCTAGTCTTCTAGGCTAGACAGGCAGGAGGTTGTTCATTCTTTTTGTAAGTGATCATGGCTTGTGTGGAGTTTATGGAGCAAAAACAATATTGCAGTTGGATGGCTGTCACTTCATTGAGTTTTATGCACTTTCATCAGATCCACTCAGTTGCCCTGTTTTATCTGTTCTCCTATGCAGTCTAGGAGTGGTTCTGCCAGCTTCCCTGCGTGGCCCTGCATGCTCAGATCCCGCAGTAGGAGCAGGGATGGACTGCTGTGATCCTTACCTCTGCTCTGCACAGGTGTCAGGCCTACCATACACCTATGCAGGGCAAGGGGCTGGGGGGATTCATGGAATTTCTAGCACCAGCTGGCATTTCCTCTTTGTTAACTGAACAAGCATCAAGTGGAGAGGAGTGGGAGCTAGAAACGCAGGGTCCAAACCACATTGAATTCTGGGGAGCTTCACTTCCAGACTAGATCCGAGTTTCTTAGATGGCATGCCTCTGTACAGGAGAGATCAGAAGTGGAGCCCTGGTTTCAAACCCGAGGCAGTTTGAATTGGATCCAGATATCACATCTTGGGTCCAGCTGTGGCTTTAGTAAACACTGCTGTTTGAGAGATCTTTGCCGATAGCTGTCCTGTTCCCGTCCTTGTCTATGAGACAAGTGTCCTTGTCTATGAGGCAGCATGGCGGAGCTGTAAGGGAAGGGGGATCAGACAGGAACTGTGTGCTGCAGATCCAATCTGAATTACATTGGCTGAGCTGTGTGTGGGGAGCCTGGAGCTGGAATAGCCGGGGGGAGGGTGGGGGCTGCAGGTCATGATGCAAGTGAATTGGCAGAGCAGTGTGGGAACAGCTTGCACAGCACTTGCCTGCATCATGGACCCTTCACTTCCATCAGCATCAACTTCACGGGCACCAAAAATGTCATCTTTGTCCCATCCCCTGCCATCTCTTCCTTCTGAATGTTCAGTACCAGGGTCAATGCACATTTGAGGGGGTTCATCAGCTCTGTTACCTGCATTCAATTGGACACACATAGGACTCATATTTTTTAGGATTTGTTTTTTTTCTGTAATCTGGCTGCAAAAATTCCTAGCTGCCTCTCCTCCAGGGAGGAACACAGATCAGAGAAGCCCAAGGCTTTGACTCTACTTCAAGGACTTTCCACAAGATGATGCTAGACAGCATGTGCTGTTTGCTGAGCTGAGCACTGAAACAAAGGGCTTTCCAGGTGCAGGGGCAGTAGGTTTTTGTATTGCAGTGTGTCAGGGTGGGCTGACAACCCCTCATCAAAAAGCATTTCTTGAGCCAGAAGATCTGATTTATCATCTCTCTAGTCTTTGTATCACGCTGCCCTTCCACGAAGGGCCGGCTCAGCTCATTTCCCATAGCAATGCAGAGACTCGAGTTAAGCCATTCTGCACACTCTCTTCCATGCCCAAAGACATCTCAGTGTTGAGTTTCATGGGATGCCCAGGGATGAAGCTCTAGCTGGGTAAAATGTTCACAGGAATGACTCTGGGAAGAGTCAGCCCAAAACACAGAAGGGCCAGGCTGGACAACTCTCAGGCCGCCTCTCTCGACTTGCCCCATTTCACTGCAGAATCATTTGCTACCCTCATGTCCTTGCCTCAGACAAGCCCCCACATGCTGATGACTGGAAGTGTTCTGAACCCAAATGGAACTGTATCTCAGAAACATAACACGTCCTAGGAATCACCAAAATGGCAGATTTGACAAACCTCTGGGGAGAAAGGTAACAAGTCTTTACAAGTATCTGGACTAGAGGAAGAAGGGTCTTGTGATACAGCACCCGAGTGGGACTCAGGAGACATGGGGGGGGTTATTCTCTGCCACCGACTCCCTGTGTGACCATGGGCAGGTATCTTAATCTCTCTGCCTCTTGGTTCTCCATCAATAAAATGATACTTCCTCTCTCCAATCCTCATTCTTTCCTATTGCAATTGAAAGCTGTCTAGGGCAGGGACTAAGTTTACCTACAGTACCTAGAACAACGGGACCCCAGTTTGGACTGTGATTTAAATAATTAACCAAAACAGCGATAGCAGAGGTGTGTCAAAAGCTGTGTGGATGGTTGCTGGGTCTTCCATGCTCGCTTCTGATGGAAAGTCAGTGTTATCTCTCAAAATGAAAAAGGCACCAAGCCCAGACAGAAAAAGCAGAGGTTTGTGCCGCTTTGAATTCAGAGTCCGCTAGGAAGCCCAAGGGGTTAAAATTCAAGGTTTGCTCATTACCTGGCTGTACTTCAACGACTGCTCCTTTGTTGTCAGGATCCCAGTTTTATGGGCTTGGGGTTATAGATATTTATCACATTTTTATATATAGCATTTCCTCCAAATTTAAAGACAAGGGTATTTTTCACCTCAGCCAGACTCTCATTTCTTATATATTTGCAGGAGTCTCAAGGAAGGGGAACCTCTAAATCACTGGGAAGCTCTGACAATGCAGACCCTGCTGTGCAAAATTGCTTTTAAAAAGCACTTACTTTTTATGGTCTAATTTAGGGCGACATTGAATGTGCTCGAGAATACTTTCCAGTTCCTCCAAGTGTTCTGCCCCTGTTAAAATGTCTGAAAGTCCTTTCCTGCGTTCATTCCAAGCCAAATGTACTGTGTACTGCTCAGATCTTTGCCAAATGGCCAAACATTAAGTCATCGTTTCAAGGATAAATTACGTCTTCCTCAGGTCTGGAATTAAACTAATTCTGTAGGGACAACGGGACCAGGATGGTTTTTATTTCACATGCGTTAATGCCTCACTTATTATTTGGCTTGTAACTGCTACAGGCAGACTTGTTGTGGGGAATGATGGGGAACTGAAGGCTTTGAAGGTCCAAGGTTCAGCCAACAACCACAGACACAACGACGCTTTCCAACCAGATATCCAGTCGTGTGTTTTCAAAGGTGTAATAACCTTATTCCCAGATTTGGACCTTAGCGTCCAAAATATGGGGGTTAGCATGAAAACCTCCAAGCTTAGTTACCAGCTTGGACCTGGTACCTGCTGCCACCACCCAAAAAATTAGAGTGTTTTGGGGCACTCTGGTCCCCCTGAAAAACCTTTCCTGGGGACCCCAAGACCCAAATCCCTTGAGTCTCACAACAAAGGGAAATAATCCTTTTTCCCTTCCCCCCTCCAGGTGCTCCTGGAGAGATACACAGACACCAGTTCTGTGAATCCAAACAGAGTGAATCTCCCTCTCTGTTCCCAATCCTGGAAACAAAAAGTACTTTCCTATTCCCCCAGAGGGAATGCAAAGTCAGGCTAGCGATCCAACACACAAATCTCCCCTTGATTTCTTCCTCCCACCAATTCCCTGGTGAGTACAGACTCAATTTCCCTGAAGTAAAGAAAAACTCCAACAGGTCTTAAAAGAAAGCTTTATATAAAAAGAAAGAAAAATAAGTACAAATGTTCTCTCTGTATTAGATGATACAACACAGGGCCAATTGCTTAAAAGAATATTGAATAAACAGCCTTATTCCAAAAGAATACAAATCAAAGCACTCCAGCACTTATATTCATGCAAATACCAAAGAAAAGAAACCATATAACTTACTATCTGATCTCTTTGTCCTTACACTTGGAAACAGAAGACTAGAAAAAAGAAACTACTTCTCCAAAGCTCAGAGAAAGCAGGCAGCCAGAAAACAAAGACAAAGACACTCAATTCCCTCCACCCAAAGTTGAAAAAATCCGGTTTCCTGATTGGTCCTCTGGTCAGGTGCTTCAGGTGAAAGAGACATTAACCCTTAGCTATCTGTTTATGACACGCCCCCCAAATTGCAGACAGTGGGGAAGCTCACTGGCGGCGATTTCCTTCTAGAACTTGAAAATAAACAGATTAATACAACACATACACCTTTACATATACTCCTAAGTATATAACTAACAGACTTCTACATTTTAAGAACACTTTTTAACTACTGAATTCTGGGAAACTCTCACGGGAGAGTGCATCAGCAACTTTATTAGAAGCTCCTGTGATGTGTTGAATTTCAAAATCAAAATCTTGGAGAGCTAAACTCCAACGAAGAAGTTTCTTGTTGTTCCCCTTGGCAGTATGAAGCCACTTTAGTGCAGCATGGTCAGTTTGTAGTTGGAAACCGCCGTCCCCAAACATATGGGCGTAGCTTTTTCCAGGGCGTACACAATGGCATAGCATTCCTTTTCACTGACTGACCAGTGACTTTCCCTCTCAGACAGTTTCTTGCTGAGAAACACGACAGGATGGAAGTTGTGATCTGTTGCTTCCTGCATGAGCACTGCTCCTATACCACGCTCAGATGCATCTGTGGTTACTAGGAATGGCTTGTCAAAATCCGGGGCCCTGAGCACAGGGTCAGACATGAGCGTCGCCTTAAGCTGGGTAAAGGCCTTTTGACACTCATCAGTCCACTTAACGGCATTTGGCTGGGTCTTTTTGGTCAGGTCGGTCAGTGGGGCAGCGATTTGGCTGTAGTGGGGTACAAATCGCCTGTAGTATCCGGCCAAGCCTAAGAAGGATTGGACCTGCTTCTTGGACCGTGGGACAGGCCACTTTTGGATAGCATCTACCTTGGCCTGTAGGGGGTTTATGGTTCCTCGACCCACCTGGTGCCCCAGGTAAGTTACTCTGTTTTTGGCCTATTTGACACTTTTTGGCCTTAACAGTTAGTCCTGCCTGCCTGATGCGCTCAAAGACCTTTTCCAGGTGTAGTAGGTGTTCGGGCCAGGAGTCTGAAAAAATGGCCACATCATCGAGGTAGGCAACTGCAAATTCTCCCAGTCCAGCTAGTAGACCATCTACCAGCCTCTGGAAGGTGGCGGGTGCATTTCGAAGGCCGAAAGGAAGGACATTGAATTCATACACCCCCGCATGGGTGACGAATGCTGACCTCTCCTTGGCAGGTTCATTTAGCGGTACTTGCCAGTACCCCTTGGTTAAGTCTATTGTAGAGATGAACTGGGCCCGTCCCAACTTCTCCAATAGCTCATCGGTGCGTGGCATTGGATAGTTGTCTGGACGAGTTACCGCATTTAGCTTACGGTAGTCCACGCAAAAGCGTATTTCCCCATCTGGTTTGGGTACCAGAACCACTGGAGATGCCCATGCACTGGTAGATGAGCGGATTATACCCATCTGTAGCATGTTCTGGATCTCCCGTTCTATAGCAGCTTGGGCATGAGGAGACACTCGGTAGGGTGGGGTTCTGATTGGGTGAGCATTACCTGTATCAATGGAGTGGTATGCCCGTTCAGTCCGTCCTGGGGTGGCTGAGAACAATGGGGCGAAGCTAGTGCACAGCTCCTTGATTTGTTGCCGCTGCAGACGTTCCAGGGTGGTTGAGAGGTTCACCTCTTCCACGCCACCGTCTTTTTTCCCGTCGTAGTAGACACCGTCAGGCCACTCAGCATCATCTCCCTGGACTGTAAACTGACAAACCTGTAAGTCTCTGGAATAGAAAGGCTTGAGAGAATTAACATGGTACACTTTAGGCTTTAGTGAGGAATTGGGAAATGCTATGAGGTAGTTTACAGCTCCCAGGCGCTCTTGGACCGTGAATGGCCCTTCCCATGATGCTTCCATCTTATGGGCCTGTTGCGCCTTCAAGACCATAACCTGGTCTCCTACCTTGAAGGACCGATCTCTGGCATGTCTGTAATACCAGGCCTTTTGCTCTTCCTGAGCATCCTTTAGATTCTCTATAGCAAGGGCTAAAGAGTGTCGGAGGGTGCTTTGTAGGTTGCTTACAAAGTCCAGAATGTTAGTTCCTGGAGAAGGCGTAAACCCCTCCCATTGCTGCTTTACCAACTGTAATGGCCCCTTAACCTCGTGACCATACACAAGTTCAAATGGTGAAAACCCTAAACTGGGATGTGGTACAGCCCTGTAGGCAAACAGCAACTGCTGCAACACTAGGTCCCAATTATTGGAGAATTCGTTGATGAATTTACGTATCATGGCCCCCAAAGTTCCATTGAACCTTTCCACCAGGCCATTGGTTTGATGGTGGTACGGGGTGGCAACCAAGTGATTCACCCCATGAGTTTCCCACAGTTTTTCCATGGTCCCTGCCAGGAAATTAGACCCTGAATCTGTAAGGATGTCAGAGGGCCAACCTACCCTGGCAAAGATGTCTGTTAGGGCCAGGCACACAGTGTTAGCCCTGCTGTTGCCTAGAGCGACTGCTTCTGGCCATCGGGTAGCAAAGTCCACTAAAGTCAGTACGTACTGCTTTCCTCTGGGCGTCTTTTTTGGGAAAGGACCCAGAATATCCACAGCTACTCGCTGAAATGGGACCTCAATTATGGGGAGTGGCTGGAGAGGGGCCTTGACCTGGTCTTGAGGCTTTCCCACTCTTTGGCATACCTTACAAGACCGGACATACTTGGCAACGTCCTTGCCCATCCCCTCCCAGTGGAAGGACTTCCCCAACCGGTCTTTGGTTCTGTTCACCCCAGCATGGCCACTGGGATGATCATGGGCTAAGCTTAAGAGCTTCCCCCGGTACTTAGTTGGAACCACCAACTGTTTTTTCGGCTGCCATTCTTCCCGGTGTCCACCAGAAAGAATTTCCTTGTATAAAAGTCCTTGGTCTATAACAAACCGGGATCGATTAGAAGAGCTGAGAGGCGGTGGGGTGCTCCGTGCCGCCGCCCAAGCTTTCTGAAGGCTGTCATCTGCTTCCTGCTCAGTCTGGAACTGTTCCCTTGAGGCTGGGGTCACCAGTTCTTCCTCAGACTGTGGACTTGGGCTTGGTCCCTCTGGAAGCGATGTAGGTGATGGTGTTGTTTCCGTTGCTGGTGTACCGCTCTCCGCTGGTGCACCTGAGGGTATTTCAGGCTCCGGCTGAGCCTTTTGGGTATGGCTGTCTGTTGCTTCTGCCAGTTTTTGGCTCGCTGGCGCCCTCTGGCGTTGAGTTTGAAGATGGGGTTGCACTTGCTGGTGCTGGTTGCTGTTCCAGTTCCGGGCCTGGGACTGGAGGTGCTGTGGCTGTTTCAGTGGTTGGCATGGAATCCGGGTCCACTACCTCTGTCTGGGTCTCTGGTAACACAGACGGGGCCTCTGTGGACGGCTCAGGAACAGGAATGGGTCTGGAAGCTTGCCTGGTTTGGCTACGTGTAACCATTCCCACTCTCTTGGCCCGCCTCACCTGGTTGGCCAAGTCTTCCCCCAGTAGCATGGGATAGGATAATTGTCATAGACTGCAAAAGTCCACATTCCTGACCAGCCTTTGTACTGGACAGGCAGTTGAGCTGTAGGCAAGTCTACAGCTTGTGACATGAAGGGGTAAATTGTAACTTTGGCCTTTGGGTTGATGAATTTGGGGTCAACGAAGGATTGGTGGATAGCTGACACTTGTGCCCCCGTGTCTCGTAACCGCTGCTACACCATGTCATAACCTTATTCCCAGATTTGGACCTTAGCGTCCAAAATATGGGGGTTAGCATGAAAACCTCCAAGCTTAGTTACCAGCTTGGACCTGGTACCTGCTGCCACCACCCAAAAAATTAGAGTGTTTTGGGGCACTCTGGTCCCCCTGAAAAACCTTTCCTGGGGACCCCAAGACCCAAATCCCTTGAGTCTCACAACAAAGGGAAATAATCCTTTTTTCCCTTCCCCCCTCCAGGTGCTCCTGGAGAGATACACAGACACCAGTTCTGTGAATCCAAACAGAGTGAATCTCCCTCTCTGTTCCCAATCCTGGAAACAAAAAGTACTTTCCTATTCCCCCAGAGGGAATGCAAAGTCAGGCTAGCGATCCAACACACAAATCTCCCCTTGATTTCTTCCTCCCACCAATTCCCTGGTGAGTACAGACTCAATTTCCCTGAAGTAAAGAAAAACTCCAACAGGTCTTAAAAGAAAGCTTTATATAAAAGAAAGAAAAATAAGTACAAATGTTCTCTCTGTATTAGATGATACAACACAGGGCCAATTGCTTAAAAGAATATTGAATAAACAGCCTTATTCCAAAAGAATACAAATCAAAGCACTCCAGCACTTATATTCATGCAAATACCAAAGAAAAGAAACCATATAACTTACTATCTGATCTCTTTGTCCTTACACTTGGAAACAGAAGACTAGAAAAAAGAAACTACTTCTCCAAAGCTCAGAGAAAGCAGGCAGCCAGAAAACAAAGACAAAGACACTCAATTCCCTCCACCCAAAGTTGAAAAAATCCGGTTTCCTGATTGGTCCTCTGGTCAGGTGCTTCAGGTGAAAGAGACATTAACCCTTAGCTATCTGTTTATGACAAAAGGCAATGTTGTTGCGAACGTTTTTCGAAGCCGCACAGTTCTGAGATAAGCTGGTTTCTTGCAGGCACTGCAATTCCCCAGGACACGCTGGAGATTGAAAGTCCTGTTTGTATCTCCAGTGCCTTGAGATTTTCAAAAGGTGCTGAAAGCACCAGCCCCATCCATTGGTTTTCGGCAGGCTTGGTGGATGCTCAACCTATCTGGAAATCAGGCCCAAAGTTGCTCTGGATTTCACGTTGAGGGGCACAGAGGAATCGCCTCACAAGCCATTCAGAAGGGCATGAGGCACTTGGTAATTGTAACAGATCTTTAGGCATTTCTTCCAAGAATGGAAGAGTCTCTTTATACAGCAGCTTGGCTTTGCTCTCAACCTCTTTTTTCCTATCAAAGGATAATCTACAGGAGTAGCTGTAGGTTGGCTCCATGGATCCTTCCCGGAAGCAATATCCTGAGACAGAGAATAATAAGCACTGATAAAGGAAAAAATCTGTCAGCTGCTCTAGTCAAATCTAGAGCTAGTCACCTTCCCCTGGGAATAAGGCAGGATTCACTGTTTCAGAGATTGCCCGACCTCTTCATTAATGCACAATCTCGGCTGAGTTTAGTGCCATGTCCCTGTGATGTGGTTTGCAGAGAAATATTTGCCTAACAATCGGACTGGTAGAATTTACTGTATTTCAGCAGCTAGATACTACATGGATTGGCAGTATTTAAACAGCAGACTATGGTGCTGTGTTACATCCTCCCTCCCCCGACAAAAGAGCGTGATTTTTCTGCACTAGCTTGAGTACATTAAATCCCCTGATAGATCTCTGCAGCCGTCTATTTAGCGATGGAAAACAATGTGGGATTTGGGAGTTGACAGCCACTGATTACCCAGAGGCCAAGCACGGACTCCTCGGCTCTGATCCATGACACATTTCAACTCTTGTCTGCAGGAGCTGCTTATGCAGGCCCGAGGCTGAAAGATTCCGTTTCGCCTTGCGGGCAGGATGCCATCCGGTCAGATCATGGGCTTCAGTTTTTCTTGGCAACTTTCTTTTGTTTTTTTATGGTAACATGCCAAAGAGCTGAGAGGGATGGGTGGAGGAACACCCCCTCCACACACATCTGTTACTCAGCAGAAAAACTGCAGTGTCCCCCCACAAGTACAAGACCCCCAGGCCATTATCACTCTTAAAAAAATAGTGCCGGAAACTTTCAAAGCAAAAGCACAAGCCTTTGTGTTCCTGTCCTCGTGCCTTTCTTGGCACACCTCCGAATCCACACTATGCTCCTAACTCCATCTCTTTGGTAGATGGGGTAAGAATAGCTCACGTAGGCAGGAGGTAAAATTCTGTCATGTTGCTTATACTTGGGATACTTGGGGCTGTTACAAGGGAGGCAAAGTAGCCTAGTTATAACAACGTTTGAAAGGGAACTGGATAAATTCATGGTGGTTAAGTCCATAAATGGCTATTAGCCAGGATGGGTAAGGAACGGTGTCCCTAGCCTCTGTTTGTCAGAGGATGGAGATGGATGGCAGGAGAGAGATCACTTGATCATTGCCCGTTAGAGTCACTCCCTCTGGGACACCTGGCATTGGCCACTGTCGGTAGACAGATACTGGGCTAGACGGACCTTTGGTCTGACCCAGTATGGCCATTCTTATGTTCTTCTGCATAGAGCCCTAGACTGTCACTCTGGGTTCAATGCCCTACTTTGTCAGTGGTATGCTGGATGCCTTTGGGCCCTTAAAAGTATCCTGGTCCTGGTCCTCAGTTTCCCCCCCTTTTGTAAAGTGCTTATAGACCTATAGTCTCTAAGAATAAGATATTACAGGCTTCACCTCTATCTCGGCTTGCAAAAAGGCTTCATCTAAAGCTCCCAGGTTCTCAGTGTGGAAAAAGTTGAATTACAGCTACTAACCTAGAGGCACACATGATGCTCTTTCAGCCAACCTCTGGCTAATTCTACAATGGGGCAACTCCTGCCATCCAGCCACTGCAATGTGAGAAGTTGCATGGAGCAGAGCAGATGAGTAAACCCACCTGTCTCCTTTGTTGTCAGACATGCCCACATACCCATCGCCAAGCAGGGTGATCACACAAGTGGTGGAGGATGGATTAAACTGTCAATCTGCCAAAAGATCACGGCTTCCTGTGAAAGTCAAAATCAGTCAAGTCTGTCATGAGTCTGTGGGTGCGTGGAGCAGTTCGGATTTGTTTGTTTAATTGTTTTGGTCAGTGTCTCAAACTTTGAGTCATTTTGTTGGGGAATCACTTTGAATTTTATTTTTGATGCCGCTTTAGAACAAATTCTCCCCAGACCACAAGTGTCAAATTTTGTGGTTCTAGCCAGAGATGGGAACTGGATGGGAAACATATGAAGAATCCTGAAGGGAAAATTAATTCTTTCTAACAATGCTAGGTGGTGGGAACAAGAGGAAAAGTTCTCTCCACCTGCTATGATCCTTATTAACTTAAAAGCAGTGTGACCTTAAATCCAATCCAAACTAAATGGGACTTAAGCACGTGCTTAGCTGAGCAGAAATGGGATTACTCACCTGCTTAAAGGTCAGCACAAGCTTAAGTGCTTTGCTGGATCAGAGCCAAAACATCCAGGTATCCATGTTACAGAACCCTCCTGGAGTGAATATTTGTCTCTTTTCTTTAGCACCACCTAATGGAACCAGCACAAAACACACCTACTCAAGCACGTCTTTGCAGAATCCCACTAGCTTTGTCCTACAGCAATTGCAGCAAACCCCAAGGAGAAATACACAAAGCTATTTACTGCCAATGAGATGGAAAAGGACAAAGTTGCATTGAAGTGACAGAAAACAGACCTGCCACCAGGGCGCAGCGTGCGGAGAGGGGGATATTTGCAGCACAGTCACAACATTGTAGCAGGAAGTTGGCAAAGTCACAGGAGGACAAAATCTTTGCCAGCAAAGGACAGGCCTGGAGGTTATTCCTGGTTCCTAACCCAGGACAAAACCCTTCTGCAAATTGTGCAATATGGGCCAGCTGCACAAACGTCTTTAGGCTCCTAACATCTATTGATTTGGCTCAGGCCTGTCCCCTCTAGCAGAATGAAGGGAGCTGTTGTATATTCATGGAGCAGCAAACTCAGGCTGTAGCCACCTTAAAGGCATATGCTCCCATTTTGGAAGGAGTCTCTGAAAGGTAACTGACAGCCAAGGCTGACCCTGGGTGGAAGTGACAGATTTGTCTCTTCCGGGACCGACTGCACCATCCAATTGCAACTGCCCAAGGGGCCCCCAAAGCGTGTCGTCCCAATACGCCCTACCCAAGGGATGGCTCTGCTGACAGCCTCCTGATTCTTAACAGTAGCTCAAAACTAAGCAGGGACCATTTCAGCCTTGAAAGGACTCATAGACTCAAGGACTGGAAGGGACCTCGAGAGGTCATCGAGTCCAGTCCCCTGCCCTCATGACAGGACCAAATACTGTCTAGACCATCCCTTATAGACATTTATCTAACCTACTCTTAAATATCTCCAGAGACCTTTGAGAGACTGTCAAACAAACCAACAGATATAGCAGGTTCTGTCCCCTTCCCTGCTCCTGGTGTCTGTAAGTGCCTATCATTCATTACAAGGGTATCGGGACCAACACTAGGTTTCCCCCAGCTGGAATCACTATCCCAGCATGTAACCAGAGGTAGGCAATAAGCGTAATTACAAAATAAGCTGAGATCACCCTGGTACCTCTCCCCTGCAATGAGCATCTTGTCACATGCACATTCTGTTACTCGCTCTCCTATTCACCAAATATTAAGTCAATCGCATTGCCTGGCATGTTGGTTGGGAGGGGTTCCCTGGTATTTGCCCACAGCCACAAGCCTTCTCCTCCAAGTTACTCTTTCTTTGGCCCAGTGTGTGATCAGGTGGCCTCCCCCACAGGCTCTGGGGACAGGAGGCCACAGCCTACACCATTTCTCTTCTGTATCACTCTCCTATCTCCTGCCCCCCCGATGTTTTCTCCATTTCTGTCTCCTTAACTAATTAGCCCTTCCCAGTATCTACCACACCTACCTATAAGCCTTTAAGAGCTGCATAAAATCCTGGTGGATACGACTGTCCTTGTTACTGTGTGTAGAGCCTGACCCACTCTCAGATTCCCCAGTTCCTTAGCAGTGAGGCCGTATGAACAGCACCAGTGAAAGGTGCTTAAAGCAGCTCAAAGGGGGAGCTCTGGGAAGCAGGAAGCTGATCGATGCTGATGAGGGTGTAGCGATGAAGACATTTCACTGGGCTTTGTGAAAACAGGCTACCAGCTTGATCAGCAAAGGAATCTGTGGAAGCATAATGTTTATCGTGTGAAGACCCCAGTCACGGACTGGGGTCCTCGTGGCCTGGGTGCTGTTCAACCCCAGCACAGACAGACCAATGAATGCTCCCTGGCTAGAAAGAAAAAAAGATGTTGCTACAGAATGGCTCCTTTCAGTGTGCAGCTGCTTACCTTGGACAAACTTAAAGGCTGGCTGCTGAAAGGCATGCTGGGAAAAACTCCTACAAGAGGGCAACTCTGCCGGGAAGCGAGTTAATGGAGGTCGGAGGGCTGCAAGGGCCCTGCATGGGGAGATATACTGTGACTATATCCTACTCTGGCATTGCCATCCAGTTCAGGCTAGTCATAGTGAAGCTATACTGGCATTTGGTGGGCTGTGTGAAACATGCGGTGAGTGCTGATGTTCTTTAATAGATGGGTGTCCACTTCATGGTTGCTAGTTCATCTCCTCATGCAGTATTTAAAGGACGGCAGGGGTCGCAGAAACAGAAAAAAAGAACAAATTAAACCCAAGCTAGGGTGCACTATTTTACCTAAGCTACTGCTCCTGGCTGATGATGATAGAACAAACACACACACACTTTTTGCAGAGCATTTTAAGCAGTGTCATTGTGGCCAGTGTTAGCAGATTGAATGGGCCACAGAGCCTGCCCTTTCATCTCAAGGTTAATATAATGGTGTTGATTGAGAAGCTCACCCTCTTCCTACCTAGGCTGTACCTAGTATCTGAATAAACAGCAGCTTAGCTGTCCAGGGATGGCAGCTTCCACCAGCACTAGGCTCAACAACCCACAAAAATCAGAAATAACAACAGCAAGCTCGCCGTAGTCCCTACTTACCCTGAGCCAGGCTTCTGGCAGCCAGGCACTTAGCTTGCTCATGTCAAGTGCAGAGACCTGCTTCTGTTGCAGACTCTCTCTGGAAATAAAGTAGACGGAGAGCTTGTTTTAAATGAAGCTGGGGAACTGAAGGTAATCCGTCAGGCAGGCAAAGGTACCTTCAGAGACTATAAACAAGGCCAGGAGCCAAAGTCCTCTAAGAGGATGCTGGCTGTTGGCTCTAAAGCCAGAGGTTTTCTAGCAGCAGCCAGTGGGGCCTGGGAATGTTCCTTTGAATTGCATTGTTGCAGTAGGTAGTGAGATGGCTAGATAGGAGCCTAGCATCTAAAGGAGCTAAGCTATGGAGGACCTTCGAAGGGGGGAGCCTGCTAGGTGAGCAGCGAAGCCTGATATTCTCAGAAAAACCCCCAAAGTGAGGAGGTGGGAATAAATGGAAAGATAGTAACAGGGCAAAATAGTAGGGCCCCAAGAAATACATTAATTAGAAAAGCTCCCTGTTGCTAGGATGGAGAGCAAGTGTGGGGGACCCTAGGTAGCAGCAGTAGTGGGCCTGCAAGGAAAGAGTGAGGATAAATGATGTTTCAATTCTTTGGTGTGGATACTGATGTAAACTGCTTTGAATACCGATCCTCTCCTCGTGTTACTAACGGCACCTACCAATACTCAGTATTTGTCTGTCCCTGCTCCTGTCTTCTTTCAAATCCAGATTCACCTGAGTATTGACTCTGAACAAAATTTGGGGGTCATGGTGGCTAATGAGCTGAACATGAGCTCCCAGTGTGATGCTGTGACTGTAAGAGCTAATGCGATCCTGGGATGCATAAACAGGAAAATCTCAAGTAGGAGCAGAGAGGTTATTTTATCTTTGTATTTGGAACTGGTGCTATTGCTGCTGGAATCCTGTGTCCAGGTCTGTTGTCCACCATTCGAGAAGGATGTGGATAAATTGGAGAGGATTCAGAGAAGAGCCATGAGAATAATCAAATGATTAGAAAACCTGCCTTATAGTGATAGACTCAGTGAGCTCAATCTATTAAGCTTAACAAAAAGAAGGTTAAGGGGTGATTTGTTCATAGTCTATAATTATCTACATGGGGAACAGATATTTAATAAGGGGCTTCAATCTAGCAGAGAAATCTAGTGGCTGGGAGTTGAAGTTAGAGAAATTCAGACTGGAAATAAAGTGTGCATTTTTAACAGTAAGGGTAATTAGCTATTAGAACAATTTCCAAAGGATCATGGTAGATTCACCATCAAAGACAATTTTTCAATCAAGAATGGAGGTTTTTCTAAAAGATCTGCTCTAAGAATTATTTGGGACAGGTTTCTGGCCTGTGCTATAGAGGAGGTCAGACTAGATGATTACAGTGGTCCCTTCTGGCCTTGGAATCTATGAATTCTCTCTGTATCTCAGTTCCCCATCTGTAAAATGGGAGTAACAATACTTCTTTTCTCCTATTTCTTGGCTATTTTGATGATAAGGTCTTTGAGAGAGAGACTGTCTATTATTATGTGTATGTACAGTCCCTAGCACAATGGCACCTGATCTTGGTTGGGACCTTTCTGTGCTAATGTAACAAAAGAATTTGCAGATTTTAATGTAAATTTTCTTGTGTTTTAACAAGCTTGGCAAATGTTAAGAGAGCATAATAATGGCTTACTTTATTTGAAGAGAAACAGTCAATTCCAGTAGTTCAGACTTTGTGAGCAACCCTACAATAACAAACTGGCATTTGTTTGCATGACAGAGGGTAAAGCTCATCAAAGGGGAACCAGATTTCATTTTTTTAGCTTCCAGGAGAGCTTTATAAACAATAGTGAGAAAAAATATTTGAAAATGCATGAGGAGTCCCTTGGCTGAGCCCTTGTGAATCTGCAATGCTGCTTTTGCTTCTAAAAGCACTTAGAAATGTATGAAAAGTGTTGTTCAAATGAATAAATAACAACACTTGGACTGTTCTGCCTGAAGAGACGAATATGCTTTGCATAAACCCTCATCGTTATACTCCTGCATTCCCAGCCCTTCCTATTAGAGTAAAGGAGGGATGGAAGCATGGAGAGGAAAAATTAGGAAATGCACTGGGCTCTGTCCAGGTGGAATCTGAAGCCAAAGGAGGTATCAAGTCAGTGCTTGGGATGTGGAGGGGTAAAATTTGTGGTTCATCTCTCATGACAGGTGCAGCTATTTCTGCACTAATCTTACACATGGCTTCCATGTGCTCTAGAATTAACCAACTATATGCATATCCCAGACAGAATGAGACTTTTCTAGTGTAAAGCAGAGTGCCTGGTAGATCCAGCTGTGGCCCTGGGACAAAGCAAAACTTCACATAGTGCATGCTGAGATCTGTAAACCATTTGTGTATGTTGTAGAAAGGAAAGGCAGCATCTTTTTGCTCATGGAAGCACCAGCAACAGTGAATTCTGGGGCAGAAAAAATCAAAGGACCTAGTGCAACCTGAGGGGAGCAAGAATTCAGACACTGAGGGGATGGGCACTAAGGGCAGAACCTAGCTAGATAGACTGAGATTAGCAAACATAACTGGAAGCAAAATGCAAAAGTTTAGCAGAGAAGCAATAAACCACTGGACCAGCTTACTTAAGGATGTGGTGGATTCTCCATCACTCAGTCTTCAAATGACAGTCTTTCTGAAAGACACTCAGTGAGATGCTATGAGAGAAGCAGATATCACTGAGTGAAATTGTCTGGCCTGTGGTATGCAGGAAGGCAGACTAGATCATAACGGTCCCTTTTGGCCTTATCTACAAATTTGGTTTCTTTGACCAAACACTTAGAAAGTTTTGTCCAATCTATCAGAGAATGATGCTTGAAGGGAGCCTGGCTCTTCATCACCACGACAAAAGCAATACTGTAAAGCTTGGAGCCTCCCTCCTCCCATTGCTAATGCACAGTTATACAGGCACACATCACTGCTATAAGACACCGGGGGTTATCTAGGGTGTTATATTTGCATATTTTGCAAGTGCACCAAGCTGTAATGCGACCAAGTACATTATTCATTGAAAGGAGAGTCTGGCACAGTGAGAGCTCCTCCTCACACAAAACAAGAGGATTCCCTTTTAGGCTGCACTAATTGCTAATAGAATGCGAGCGTGATACTCTGTTCAGAGGGTGATGAGATCTCTGAGCACGATACTCGATGGAGTGGCAGCTCTATCATCTCACTTTTTTAGTCAATCTCCGCTTCTTGCATTTGTGGGTCACTATTTCCTGAACCATACCAGGCCCCAGAAAGCTCATTGGGGAGGCAGATTTTTCAGCTCCTCCAGAGCGAAGTATAGAGTGCACATTGCAGGACTAGAAATGCATCTGTTTAGACTCCTCATTTATATGCACTTTCATAAATGTATTCATTTATTAGTCTAATGGGAAGATTGTGCTACTGCCTGCAAAGAAATAAGCCCTTTATTCAAATAGGTGTTGTCAGTTTGAGACAGTTAATAAGACCTATTCCCAGTCCACAGGAGTGCACCGTAAGGTCAGGATATTTAGCACTAGACTGCACTACTGGGGAAATTGAGGTGTTTGCTAGAGGTGCAGAGTTGAAGGCTCCATTGCAACAGGTGCTGCACATACACTTCTGATGTGTATGGATCCGCATTTGTACTCAAGCACTCTTCTAGGTGCTGTATGTTATGTGAGATCTGCAACTTCCAGATGAGATTCAATTACCCCTGCGCCTCATGGCTCAGCCTGGGCAGAAAGCTTGCCCTTGGCTTAGGAGCTGCCTACAGTCAAATAAGCTTGGGTCAGGTCTCAGGAGGGGTAATGTTTCCAATTAAGAAACATGCTCTAATGTTAGCCAAGCCAGCCAGTGTGCCCTGTCTCCCAAATAGCCCATAACTGTGAACATAAGGAGACAGAGCCAAGCAATGGACAAAGTAGACTCTATTTCACAAGGCCTCGCTATGTCATCTGCATGCCCCAGTACCTGAATAAAGATGCCTGGGTTCCCAGAATGGGCACCAGGGGAAGGCTCTTTGTTCATAAGTGGCTGTGAAATTACATCAGCAACCTGCTAAACTGCCCACTTAGATCGCTGGGTAGCAAACATTCTCCCATCTGCCAAGAGATTTTCCTGCCGACATTTATATAAATAGAGAAATCAGACTGCTATTCACATCTGGTTAACAAACACAGACTCTAATTAGTCCATCTGATTAAGATTCATTTGAGAAGTCACTTCAACACACAAACAACAGTGTCACTGCTTTGCTGGGTGATAGAGAGGATCAAGAGGGGTACCTGCCTGGCTCCAACAGTGGGATGGGGAAATGTGTAAATATTAAAGGTGGGCATCCTCAGAGCCAGAGATGACCTGTACCTGCCGATAGTGGTGGGCACAATTAAGGGCAGAGTGAGGGCTGTGGCTTCAGCAGATGTTACTGAGCATGCTCGGTCTGTGTGAGCATACTCAGTACAAGTCAAGCAGCAAATCGGGGGGGAGGTGGCATGTGACCCCGCTTGTCCATGCCTTGCATTGCCTCTGCTCAGAGCAAAGGGCCAGATTCTCTGCTAGAGTAATGCAGTTGAAGTCAAAGGAATTACCTCAGCAAAGATTTTAGCCAAGTATACTAATGGATAGTGGGGTAGAAAACAGTCTCTGTTTATCATGAGCTAAGGATAGGCAGTGAGCTGGAAATGAAATCACCATCCATTCTGGAGAGTGCAAAATTAATTATTTTCAGCATAAATCCATGCTATAGAGTCTCCTCTGCACTCAAACTTTCCCCACTGCTTTGTTCCATCCAGCAACTCTGGTCCAGTCTGTCGGAGTCTTTGCTCAGTTTTCCAGCTGCAGGATTGGCTTATGCAAGTGGAAGAGTGGCTGTTTCTTGAGACAAACATGAGCTGGCACTCCATAGCACAAGGGGCAATGGAATAAGGACTGGAGAATCCTCACACCAAGAACAGCTTCTGTTATATGTCATATTTGTCCTAGACCACTTCGATATCTTCATGCGCCCACAGAAGTGTTTGGAAATAGCTGGCACTGGCTGAGGATAATGACTCAGAGTCTAATCTTCCGTGTTTCTATTTGAGAGTTCATACTTATATCACAGTGAGTTGAACAGAGAGGAATCTTGAGTCAGTCATTGGACCAAGAATCAAACTTCTCTGTGTGAGGCTGTTGAGATCTGGGGATTTTGTTGGCCTAGTATAGAGATAGGGGCCAGATGTGAAATTCCTCTCTGAGTCAGAACTAAACCAATGTTCTGTGGTATTTTGATCATCTGTAAATGATACCTCGTTACACTGGTATTGCACTATAGACCGTGCAAGTTTTCAAAAGGACTTGAATACCACAGAAGAATGTTGTTTAAGAGTGTTACTAAACAATACACTAAATGTTGTTCACGTGGTGCAATGCAGCATATTATTACAATCAATTTAATTGGTAGTGTGTCCTGTCTTATGAATCACTGAGTTATTAACCTTAACAATGTCAATGAGCTGCCACTGTAATCAAATCCAAGTAAATAAAGGTTTGGGATAATTAAGAGCAGCTTTGTAAGCAGGAATATATTCATAAGTTGTTGATGCTACATGATTAAATTGTTGCACTTAGAGAACAATTAAGCAGACGCCGTTGCAATACAAGGCATAACCCCATTTGAATGACCCCTAAAGACACTGGAGAACAGGAAGATATTAGCATATTCAGTGCAACTTTCCTATTTTCCTGCATTGTATTTATGACATGCTGCTATATTGTGTGACACAGCAGTGGCCAAGGAGTGGATGTTTTCTAGTTCTAGAGAGCTGTCCATTGAGAATACAGGTCTCCACCATGGGTGGAATGCTCTGTCTTCATCTAAGCAGTGCCCACTCCTACCGATATAGGGCATTATAAACTAGAATCTCTCATCTATACATCCACCCACATCTATAATACAAAGGCACAGCACGCAACCAGATCATTAGGATTGATACAAGATGCCAATGTGTGGACCCTTGTTTGAATAAAGCTTAGGGGCCTCGTGGGTAACAGTCTAAAGGCAAATGCTACCTGTTTTGCTCATTGGTTTGAACATCTGCACTGTGAGAGGCATGGACTAAAATGTAAACTATACTGGGAAAGTAAAGTGCAGAATGGTAATCACATTTGGGAACCCCCTGCATGAGGCAACACCCATCTTGTGGATGAGTCATCGGGGATGGCGGTCATGTGGGATAAACACAGTGTCAGTTTCCATCTAGCTGCTTTAATAACCAGAGGAGAAACTTTAGATCCTGAGTCTGATCTCAGCTCCAGCAATATAAATCTGGAATAACACTTATCAGCTGGAAGTGACAGAGGAGAAGAAAGACCTGGGTGTACTGGTTGATCATAGGTTGACTATGAACCACCAGCGTGATGCAACTATGAAAAGGGATAATGCAGTCCTAGAATGTATTAGGTGAGATATTTCCAGTAGACACAGGGAAGTGTTAGTATCATTGTACAAGGCACTGGTGAGACCTCATCTGGAATACTGTGTGCAATTCTGGTCTCCCATGTTTAAGAAAGATGAATTCAGACTGGAACAGGTACAGAGAAGGGCTACTAGGATGATCCAAGGAATGAAAAACCTACCTTATGAGAGGTGATTCAAAGAGCTTGGCTTGTTTAGTGTAACCAAGAGGAGATATGATAGCTTTCTATAAATACATCAGAGAGATAAACACCAGGGTGTGGGGTGGGGGGAATTATTTAAGTTAAGCACCACTGTTGACACAAGAACAAATGGTTATAAACTGGCCATCAACAAGTTTAAGCTTAAAATTAGATGGTTTCTTACCCTCAGAGGAGTGAAGTTCTGGGACAGCCTTTCAGGGAGAATAGTGGGGCAAGAAAACCTAACTGGCTTCAAAATTGAGCTTGATAAATTTATGAAGGGGATGGGATGATGGGACTGCCTACAATGGCATGTAGCCGATCTGCGACTGCTAGTAGCAAATATCTCCACTGGCTGGCAATGGGATACTAGTTGAGGAGGGCTCTGAGTTATCACAGAGGGTCTTGCCCACATGCTCTGGGCCTAACTGATCACCATATTTGGGTCAGGAAGGAATTTTCCTCTGGGTCAGATTGACAGAGACCCTGGAGGTTTTTTGTCTTCCTCTGCAGCATGGGGCACGGGTCACTTGCAGGTTTAAACTAGTGTAAATGGTGATTTCTCTGTAACTTGAAGTCTTTAAATCATAATTTGAGGACTTCAGTAACTCAGCCAGAGGTTAGGGGTCTGTTACAGGTGGGTGAGGTTCTGGGGCCTGTGATGTGCCGGAGGTCAGACTAGATGATCATGATGGTCCCTTCTGGCCTTAAAGTCTATGAGTCAGTAAAATTACCCTTCATTGACACCAATATAACAGAGATCTGGGTCCACCACCCAGTTAGAAATATTTAAATAAAATGCACAATTGATAAATGTATAAAATGTTTATATTGTGATGGAACAAAGTGGTCTCTCGAATGGAAACTTAAGGATTTGATGGGAAACCCCAGGCATAAGGGTCCTGAACATGCCCAATGGAGTAAATAGCAGCACTTTGTATAGTGCATCATGATAAGATAGTCCTGATTCTTTATATGTCGAACAGGTGTGCACAGGTAAGAACCTGCAGCCCCAGTGGTTTCTATAGGAGCTGCAGTTGCTCTGAGTCTTTTATAAACAGCCCACTTTTATCTAGGGGTCTAACTATCAATTCAGGACCCTTCCTTTAGGCACCCAGCTTTTGAAATGTTGGCGTTACTGAATAGCTGAGTCTTTGTTCGTGTACAATTAGAGTTGGTTAAACAGGAATTTTTTCATAAAAGTTGTATCTCTGTTTTTAAATGAAATTTGACATTCCAGTCAATGCCATCACATTCATCACAAAATTTGAAAAAACTGAACCACCATAGAGCTGGTTTAAAAAAAGGAACAAAAAAATCATAAAAATCAACCTTTGTTCTCATTGAAACTTTGGTTGAACTTGCAAATTTATTATTTGTTAATGGGAAAAAAGAAGGATCCAAACTACTGTTGTAGGATTGGGACAATCTGCCTTTGCAGTTGCTCATACAAAGCAGTCTGGACCAAAAAAAAAACCCTGTCATTTCCCTGTCTAGTGCAAAACATCACCAGTGCTGATCTGAACAGCTTCACAAGGATGTAGGGTGAGCCAAAGGGGGGACAGGGAAAAGAATGTTTCTGGGGGAAATGTCTCCTGAATACTAATCTGGATTTATGATGTTTTGCTGCACTCCTTTTACCTACAGGGTCACTTACCCTTCTGCTAGCCCTTATGTGTAACACAGTGGTCTCTCTTTCCTGGTGAGCAATTATTTCTCATGCCCACCACACCTCCCTGTGTCTTGTTGTGATAATGAAACTAGCTTTAGGCAAATGAGTGGAGATTCCCCATCCTCTGGTTACAGCTCTACCATCTCTACCATCTCCAGAATTAACCATCTAGGCAGGGCCGGCTCCAGGCCCCAGCATTCCAAGCTGGTGCTTGGGGCAGCAATCTATAAGGGGCGGCTTTGCCCCCAAGCAGCCCGCTGAATTGCCGCCATGGGCAGGGTGGGGCAGTCTGTGTGCCCTTGAGCCGGCAGGCGCGTTTCCGCAGCGGTGGCAATTCGGCAGCAGCTTCTATGTTTAGCTGTCCAGGGCGGCTTCAGCTAAACATAGAAGCTGCTGCCGAATTGCTGCCACCGCAGAAACGCACCTGCCACCCTAAGGGTACAGGGACTGCCCCCACCCCCACCTGTGGCAGCAATTCGGCGCGCTGCTTGGGGCGACGAAAACTGTAGAGCTGGCCCTGCATCTAGGGCAGAAAACCTTCAGTAACCTAACCCAGTATCAAAAGGCTCATTTCATTTCCTAAGCTGAGTTGGAATTGGGGAGCTGTGATATCAGCTAGAAGTGAAAATATTTCTGCAAATATTGTTCAGTGGGCAATCTGTATTTCTAAAACTCTCATTTCCTGAAACTCTGACAGCTGGATGGCAGGCACTTATCAGTCCAAGACTGTCCTGCTCGGAGGAGCTATCATTTGCTAATGCATAAAATCCTTAGTTGTCGCTTATGCATACTAAAGATTTGTTAATTTTTGCAGTGTTTAAACTGTTGGTGGTGGTTTTTTGTTTTTGTAAGCCAGACCCCTAGGAGCATGGAAATTGGTTGTGATCATCATAACATTATCCTTGAAGATTTCTCATATCTCTGGCAATATGAGAGGAAAATTTGGGGTAAGGGAAGGCGAGCTGAAGTCTAATAGTTTTAAGTCATTCTCTTGCTGAGGATCCTTCAGCCTTCTTAGGCCCTGATGATCATTGTTTCATCTACAAACTCCCTGCATGGCTCAGAATATAGAGGAGTGAATATTCCTGAACACTTCATTGTGCAGTTCCCATTACGGATAACAGCAGCAGTGTCTTTACTCCCCCACCAGGGACATACACTGCATGGCATGCTGCTGTGTTTAACTTATTTCTCCCTGTTAAAGTTGGGGAAGGGAAGACGAGAATCCTTGCACGAGGTTGCAGGACACAACCTGATAATTTGCACCTTGCATGTGTGTGAGACTGATTTGCACAAGGATTTATGTGAAGTTACCCCTGGAGGGTTAGAGAGATTTCCCAATGAGATCGATGGTGTTTTCATTTGCAAAAATATATATATATATGTGGGGCCTGCTTTCCAGAGGTCCTGAGCGTGCTCAGTTCCAGCCAAACTGAATGGATGCATGAAAGACAGTGAAAAATGGGAGTTGAGAGTGGAAAACTCCTTGCAATCCTCCCTCCACATCGTATACTCCGTAAGTTCCCCTTCAGCCTATGCTGCGTGCAGTTATTGGGGATGGTGTGTGTGGAAGAGCCAGAGAGATACTTTAATTTAGAAGACCAGTGAGTAGTTCAGATAACGTGCAGCAGACCCACAGACCAAACCCTTCCCCCAGCCTGGAAGGAGAGTGGAGTCACTTGTTAGGTTATGGCACTGAGGTTCTAAAGCAGCTTTGACAGGAGATGCTTTCTGTTCAACGAGCCTCTCCCCGGGCCAGACAGTAACTTTTCTACAGGCTCCTGGGTTGCTTGAAGAAGGCAGACTCCATTGTGGAGACAATATGGAAGTCTGAAGTTGTCACAATGCATTTCCATCCATATGGAGCCAGCCTGCCAGCCACATATTGCGCACCAAAGTCAGGGGATCTCTTATTGTAGTTTGCATCATGGCGCTGTGTAGAGGACCCGTCCGAGATCCAGGCTTTGTGCCAGGTGCTGTACAGTAAGAAATGGTCCCTGCCTCATGGAGCTTGTGGTCTAAATAGACAAATAAACAACATACCAGAGAAAGGAAGGGTTATTCTGAGTGCACTGGAGGATCCTGATAAATGACTTGCCCAAGGTCACTCAGGGAGTTGTGGCATAGCTGAGAACTGAACCCAAACCTTCTGAGTCCCAGCCCAACTGCCTTTAACCACAGGGCCCGCCAAAATGTCTTTGCAGGGACCACCAAACATTCATGAGCCGGCTCTGGGTGAGACACGGGAATAGAATATAATTAGAGGCCAGGGAATTGTTTCCAGTGTGTTCCTTCCATGACCCCACTCCTAACAAATTAGAGTGGGATTTCAAAGGATCCTCCCTTGGAGTGGAATGTCTTGGCAAAGAGAGAGGTGAGAGGGAGGTCAGGCACACACTGCAGCAAAGGAGAGTTCTCCCGCGGTCAGCCTCCAAATGCAGAGTGCTGCTGACAGAATGCTCACCGCTTGTCCTGTGCCTACCAGCTCCAGTTGAATCCTGGCTGCTCTGGCTGTTCGCTCGGGACCTCCCAGGACTAATTCAATCTCTATCGTCTCTATTAGGTAGTGAAATATATCTCTTCTAATAAGCAGTGACATGGCAATTTTCTCCATCATGTCAGTTGTCAAGAGGGCCAGCAGATTTCCCTTGCAGCCCAGGACTTCACTGCGAGTCTACAGAGGTGTGGCACAGAAATAAATCAATTAGAAGGCAGCATCTGGGATCCACTCCAGAGCGGTCTGCGCAAAATGGTGAATAGGCTCCAATCGATATGGCAAGCTGAATGCAAGGGGCAGGGGAGGGTGATACTGGACAATGACAATGCACCATTAACACTTTGGCTTCGACAGCCTGCCCTGGAATAAAACACCTCAGTGATGCATGGCTGAACAATGAGATGGTGTCACTCCGACAATAAATGGCATTGACTCCCTGGGACGCCGCAGCTCTGCCTTCCTCCCCTGCCAGATGATGGAGGCGTCTCTTCAACTGGGTTGCCGAACAAAATGTGCACCCTACTAGCTGTTGGCTGTCAAAGTGAATAGCTTCTCTGAGGCCTGAGCTCCTGCTTCCCTGTCATTTTAAGGTTCCTATGTATATTCATGTTTAATTTTAAAGGAAAACACAGCACTGATGGAAGTACCCTGCTGACAGCCCTGGCATTGACTCCCTGGGACGCCGCAGCTCTGCCTTCCTCCCCTACCAGATGATGGAGGCGTCTCTTCAACTGGGTTGCCGAACAAAATGTGCACCCTGTTGAGTCTGTTTATCCATACAGAGTAGGGACAGCCCTGGCAGAAGTTGTTAGAGCTTTCCCCAAAACACACAAACCGCATACCCCCAGTGTATTCCACTGTCCTATTTGAATACTCTCTTCGCAAGGTGAGAGGGGAGTTTGATCACCATGACCCATCCAGGACCTGGCCCCCTCTACTGAGACTGGGAACAATCAGGCCAGTTAGTGCCAACTGCAATGGTAGATTTTGCTATAGTGACATAAACAGGACCCCAGGAGGAACCAGTGTGTGACTCCTGTTACCAGCACTTGTCACAGGTCATTGCAAACAGTCCATCAGATGAAGAAGCTTTCCAGCCACTCTCAACCATGCTCCCAAGGGAGACATTTATTCTTGGTGGAAATTGGTTTCAGAAGAATCCAGGCCATCAGCAGAATGCAGGCTCTGGGTAAAGAATACAGGTTGGTCCCAATAGGTGTGAGAGCAGGATCTGCTATCCACAGAGGAGTGGTGCCAGGCCACCCACAATGATAACTTTATTCATTCCTCTAACCCAGCACAGCTGCCGTAGTCTTTCCAACTGAGCTGGGTCCAATGTGCAGATGGCACAGATATGAGACGAAAGAGTAAGGGAAGGGAGCATTAATTAAATGCTCCTCTGCCGATACTTGGGAAAGGCAACTGGGTTATCCATCAGCTATTGGGCAAACCACCTCTGACATCACTGTGGTGACAGCTTCTGCCCTCCCATTGTGCTGAACTCAGTGTTACAAAAATGAAACAGAACAGTAGTGGTGTAAGGAAAGTGACCTCATTGTAGCTATTGGGCCCAACTTCAGACGCGTGAGGGAGTTTGGTTTCATTCATCTTCTGAACATGAGGGTTCCGAATGGACTATTCTTAGAGAGGGCCCATTGCTCATTCCCAACCGCATGCTGCATATTCCCGTAGCCAGGCTGGCATTTGGGTTCTGGGTCCCTCTACTCATCGTCTCTACATACGTGTTTGATATTATTTATATTACAGAAGCATCTGGAGGCTGCACTTGAGACCAGGGTATCATTGCTCTAGGTCAGAGGTCAGCAACCTTTCAGCAGTGCTGTGCCAAGTCTTCATGTATACATGCTAATTTAAGGCTTTGTGTGCCGGTAATGCATTTTAACGTTTTTTTAGAAGGTCTCTTTATAAGTCCATAATATATAACCAAACTACTGTTATATGTAAAGTAAACAAGGTTTTCAAAATGTTTCAGAAGCTTTATTTCAGTGATGGGCTGAGTGTCTCTGCCCGCCCCCGCTCTGAGGTTTCAGCTGCCAGCTCCTGCCAGCTGGGGTCTCAGCCTGCTGCTGGCCTGGGGGAAGGAACCCCAGGCCAGCAGCGGGCGCTGAGTGGGACCAGTGGTGGGACCTTGGCTGACAAGGGGCCAGCAGCGGGAAGCCCAGAGCGGTGGTGGACTGAGCTGCTCAGCCTGCCCCGCTTGCCACCTTTGGCACGCATGCCGTAGGTTGCTGACCCCGTTCTAGGTGCTGTATGTACATATTGTAAGAGACAGCCCCTGCCCTAAAGAGCTCACAATTTCAGTAGATATGACAGAGACAGGGTGAGAGGAAGGAAATCATATTAGCCTCATTTCACCAATGGGGAACCGAGGCAAGGAGAGATTAAGTGAGGTGGCCAAGTGACGAAGTTGGGAATTGAACCCAAATCTTCTAAATCCCTGTCCTGTACTTTAATTCCATGACTTGGCCCCTCTTATTCTCTATTCTTCGGTGTCTGAGGGGCTTTTTACGATTTGTTAATATTTCATGGGTTTGTTTTTTTCCAAAGTTCACCATCTATAAGGATCAACCCTCTAGGTTCCAGGGACCTGCTACCTATTAACTTTGACCTTCAGCAGGTTCGATTATGCTGATGCTGTAAGGGTTAAACAGCTGTCACTGGAGTTACAGGCTTTCATTTGGCTTTTGCTACCGGCCTTCACTTACTGACACAACTAGCCTCTCGCTACCTTTATTAGTGCAGTCGGTGGGCAACATTCCAAATCAATTAATGTTATTGTTTCATTTCTTAGGCCCATAAAAGCACAAAATTTACAAGAAATTATTAAGGCAAGGAAGTTTGCCATAGAACCATGGCAGAGACAGAGAGTAATTAGATCAGCGAGAGCCACTCAAATCCCATCTGTTAAGCATGTTCCATTTATTTCTTTGCTTCAAGAAATATTATTAGCTTTAATATTGGGGCGTGGAGGGAGAAGAAAGCACAACAGATTTTTATGTTAGTGCTTCTCAGATGCATCTGAATAGGTGGAATTGCTAACAGCCTATCTGTGTCCAGGCAGCTGTGGTCTGGTTAGATATTATGTGTCAAGCAGGGATTGGTCTGGGTGATATGAGGATGGGAGATCTACAGGTAGGACCCATATCCTGCAGGAAGTGATGCTGGGGATGGGTCAACATCATTTCCCAAGGGAATCAGCGCCCAGAACTTGAAGCAAAAGTCTGAAGGTGTGACCCAAGTAAACCCACTAAAGGTCTGTGTGAATCCCTGTGAGCCAAACCTGCTGAGGTCTGTGTGTCTGTAACATACAGGATGGCTATAGGATACCAAAGAATGATGAGTCTGAGATATGCCGTGTTCACAGGGTTTATCATCATCATTATGGCAGGAACCAAAATGCATTCGGGACTGTGTTAGTCACTGTAGAGACACAGAGTAAAGAGACATTCCCTACACTGAATAGGATATTGACAAGATAGATTAATGGATGGTATGGAACCAGAGGCCCAGAGATGTGAAGCAATTTTCCTAAGGCCAGTGATGCATGTGGGAATACAACCCTCCAGGTCTCTTGATGCTTATGTGAGTTTCTTGGGCACTGCCCCACCCTGTCTGCCTCCCTGCCTGATACCCAACGGGGAGGCTGAGAAAAATGAGCAGGGAAAGGCAGAAGGTCTTTCACTTTGCTCAACTGTTGTGAGAACAGTCAGGAGGCTCAGTGAGCCGCCAGGTCTCAAACAGACAGATTTTACTGATTGTGTCATTTTGCTGGCTAAATAGCCTGGAGGGACAGCAACAATGGTCAAATTATTGACTGTAAATTAAAGTAAAAATAAAGTACTGGAATCACTGAGGCAGTGAAAGAAGCATCTGGAGGTCAGTCTGAAACCTGCCCACCCCACGGGACAGGCTTAATGTGTGGGTGCTGGGTGGTGTTGGTGACCTGGGATATAGAAGAGGTCAAGCTAAGTGATCTGGTTGTCTCTTCTGGCCTTAAGCTCTGATTCTGTGACTAGGAAAATCCTCCCTCTGTGCTGGTTTTTATTGGTCACATGACATCAGTTGGCCAAGAAGGATGAGACACATCCTACATAGCATTGTAGTTCCCTCCCAGGAATGAGATAATGATATCTATGAGTAAGGAACCTGATTTTCTCAAGTCTTCTCATTCAGAGCTGTTTGAAATAGTCATACTGTCATGTGTTGTGCTCCCATCATGTCACAGGCTAAGCAATATCCAGCTCTAGATCACTGCGTGGATGAAAGATTTCGCAGGCATTAATTGGATGTATGGTGGTCATGCAGTAAGGGACCCACGTGGCACTCCACCTGCTGTCTCAGTATTGAAGCGCTTCTCCAGAAGAGTGCTGTGTTGCTAGAGATAGGATGAAAGTTTGGTCTTGTAGCTAGGCGCTGGACTGGCTACCTCTGCCACAGATCTCTGTGTGACATGGGGCAAGTCACTTAATCTCTCAGGGCCTCTGTTTCTCGTTTGTAAATGGAGCTGGCTAAGGATACTACTTTTTCTCCTATCCTTTGTCTTGCCTATTTAGATTACAGACTCTTCAGTGACAGTGTACACTGCCTGGTGCAAGGGACCTGGATCTCATTTGGGGCCTACAATTGCAGCTATAATATAATAACAGAGGTGCTGTCCTTTGGATAATGCATAAAACCAAGGTATTGAGCATGTGTGGTCATTAAAGATCCCATGGCTCTTTTCATAACACTAAAGATGTTCCAGAACTTTAGTCTAATTCCGATTTAGGTAATTACATTCTGCTGTCGTAAATCCTCCTGCTGTTTCCATTAGAAGGGTGTTCGTCACTTCCTGTCCTATACCGCAGTGTGTTGCTGACCAGTAGCCACATTTCATTCCAGAGGTGGCTGCACTCCACTTTGGGATTCTGTGGCCCCTCTGTGTTGTTTGCATATCAGTGTCAGTGCTTTGGGATCCTTAGGGACAGCAGGTGCTATCTGCATGAAAAAGCAGTTTTATTAACCTTGGCAGAAAATGCAGCAATCTGAGGACTTTCGGTCCTGGGGCTTAGCCTGTCAGTCCCAGACTTTCATTTTTTTCTAAAACAATTTATAATTGTTTTTAAAAAATCTCTGTACATCTCAGATTCCATGGCTCATTCAGTCCTGGGGCCTCTCCTGCAACTGTCAACAAAAGGACCAGTTGTGATGGCTGTTGACTCATACAGACACTAAACTCAATGAACCAACACTGATTTACACCAGGTGAGGGACTGGACCTAGGGGATTACCAGCCTCTGTTTCAGACTAGTGGTGTAGAGGAAAGAGGTTCTATATTCCCCATAATACCACCCCTGAGTCACATCCCTTCCTTCCCAATATACATAAGCTGATTTCTATCTCAGTTGCCATCAACTTAAATAATCTGATTTTGAGGGCAGAAGTAGATAATGACTCAAAGCTGATGGGGAAGAGCGAAGGAGGGATTGGGTTGTTTAATATTCTTTATCTTGGCTTCCTGTGGCATCATATTACATTTCCGAATCCATGGTAGCCGTGGATAATTGGCTATAAAACCAAGAACTCTGAGTGCGGAGTTCACGGTGCCTTTAAGCCCTTGGTTTGGGGAGGGGAATTATTGAGTAGCAATTTTAATATGCTGCAGTAGCCAGCAAAGGTGAGAATGACTCTGACAAATCTGTAATCCTTTGATATTGGCTCATGGCAATAGGTGCCAGCTCTTTAATGTTCATGGATATGTAAATTGTGGAATTGGTTCTCTTACCATTGAAGGACAAAGACTTTTTTTTAAAGGGTCATTTTAACTATGAGGTGCTTATATCAAAATGTTTAACATTGACATATTACATTAAAGTGATGTTTTTAAGATTTAGATTGCCAGTTTGAGGCAGTAACTTTCAGTTCATCTGAGTTGAAGTGCTGGGGCTTAGTAGTGAATCAAAGAGCTCGCTAAGCAACCTTGGCCTTGGCTGTCTCACTTGGTAATTTCATTTTAGCCTCAGTTCAGAAGTAAGCTTCAAGTCCGGCTTCTTCTTTATTGAGGAGAGAGGATCAAGGAAACTTAAATATTCATTTCTTACTCTATTGTCCGTTTCAAAATGGTGTTTGAAAGTGGCAGCTGGTGGAACGGATCAGAAATAACAGTCTCTTGCAGTCAGTGAGTGTTGCTATCCAACGTTCGATTCTTGAGGCCTTAGGGAGCATTGGATTCCCATAGGGACAAGAAAATTGGTTTTAACAACGTGAAAAAACATAGAGAGAACTCCCCCAGCTGCAGTTACAGCCAAAACATGCAACCAATGACTACAGCAACCTCCCTTCTGTGTGGCAATAGGTTGTACTTAGAACAATTTCTGTATTTTCCCCTGCTATCTGTGTGGACTGTTAGCACCACCCCCTGCTTCATTACTGCCCCTTCTGACAACTTGAATAAAGTCTGAACAGGGCTTGAACTCCCTGCTAGCTGAGAATCAGATGGGGCCCCTGGACCTTGCCACAGGAACTGCACTAAAGGGAAGCTTCTCTGGGGAGTGGAGACTCTGGTTTTTGGAAAGAGTTTCAGGCAATGAAGAAATGAATGTGTGGTCGTGTTGGGAGGGGAGAAGCAGGAAGAGGGAGAAACACACACTATAGAAGGAGAGGAGATAGGAAGAAGAGAGAGAGGAGAATACACCTGTCATGTGGAGTTATTCACTATCTACCTGTAACTGAAGGGGCTTTTCCTTCTGGAGTCCCCACGTCTGTGTTTGCGGCCCATGCACTGCTGCTCTTCATGATATTTTGGTGAGGGGATCAATACTGCTCCATCACTTCTTAGAAGTGGGATGGACAGATAGAGGCCATGTCTATCTGAGAAAATTTGCAGGGTTTAACTTAAATTAGTTAAACTGGTGAAAACTGCTGTGTGAACCCTCGTGATTTGGATGAATGCCTTACACTGGTTTAGTTTACATTGGTTTATCGTAGACTTAAGCTCTGAACCAATCAAAATAAGCCTGGTTTAAACTGACATAAGAGCATTCACACAGCCTTTTGCACCAGCATAACTAAATTAGTTTTAAATCATCCCTCTAGATAAACTGTTGCAACTTCCTTGTGTAGATAAGGCCGGACACTGGGAAGTCCTCTCATATTGATCCAGCTCCCCATTGCTGACATGTTCTGCCTGGATGGATCCAGGAATACAGAGCAACAGTTAAGGAGTTAAAGGAAAAAGCAACAGCAATAGCCTTTGAGCTGAGTAAATCCTCAGAGAAAAGACACATGAAGACAAATTCATCCATGGTGTAATTCCAGGGATCACCAAGCAGTTATACCAGGGTGAACTTGGCTCATCATACCATATTTAATGCTAGAAGAGGGGGGGGAACCCTATGGGAATATTCTGCTCCTAAAGTTGTCATGCAAATATAACGTATCACAAAGTAACCATGGCAACAAGGGGAGCAAATGTCTTGCACATTGTGTGTCTGGTAAACAGATTTCTCCAGACTCTCGCTTATTACATTATTAAATGGTATGTTTGGGTTGAGCTTCCGCACAGAACATTATTACTGCTAAGGGCCAATCCTTGTAACGAAACTCCCATCACAGACACTGGTCCTAAATGCCAAAATGAGACTCAGCGGTACAGAGGTTCTTTTCACTGGGGAAAGTTCAGTGAGTGGTGTGTCCCGCTTCTAGTGGCTGGTTCACATTAGAAGATCAGAATCCCCCATTACTTGCTACCAGCTAATGATGTTACTCCTTTAACCCTGTAGAATCCTGTTCTTTCTAGCACTGAAGGCCTGTGGTTCAATGGTGACTGGTGCCCTATGGTAATAGCAGTTATTATGTAATTTTACTCTCAGACTTTAGGAAGGGCTGTTGGTTGATTGGGTACCAGCAGCACTAATCTGATATTAACACCCAGGCCATTCATCAGCTCCTGGCCATGGGGACTTGCTCATGCTACAGCTGCCACCTCAATGTGCCGTGAACTATTAATAACACAATGCGCTCGCATGGACGGTTTGTTCAGCAGAGATTTAATTTCACACATGTAAGAGAAATGTTTGCATGAACTGGTATAACACGACATTGTAAGCCTGTCACTTCAGAGACATTAAAACATGTTTTTCAGCATCACCACCTCCTCCGCAGTCCCTGGTTGCATTGTCAAGGATGAACTAACTGAAACTGCTAAATTGGACGCTTTGCAATAGGAAAGGTGCAGAGCTGGGCTCTTCCGGGACAGGCAATGCAAGGATGGCAGCTTGTCATACGGCAGGGAAAGGATCTCAGAGGATGAAAGGAAATCTCTCCTGTATCCCCCTATGTTGTGGTTGCACTGGGGAGTTTAGCGATCTTGCAAGGCCACTGTCCCCCATGGAACTGTATATGGCACTGATCCTCTGTCCAGCCAGCAAAGCCGTGGCTGCTTGGGTTCCTGCCTGATTTGTAACCTGATCCTCACAAGTGTAAATCATCATCACTCCACTGAAGTCAATGGAGATTTACACCAGTTCAGGATCTGGTTCTAGGACCTCTCATCTCAGAAGCAGATTCTCAGTGAACAGCATCTCTAATGCCTAGGGTCTCTCCACACTCCAGCCTGCTGTCTGTGTTATGAAGCGTCCGGGCACATTCAGTGGAGAGCAGAGTGGCTAAGACAGCCCCCATGGGCCATGGCTTAATTCAAGATGAGGAAACCTGTTGCTGTAACACCTTGCATCCACACTGGCTCTTCTCTACTCAGTCATTTGCAGCACTAAGACACCTGCGGGCTCACCCTGGGCTTCGTAGCACCACAGCAAACTATGCCGGTCTGGGAGTGCTTTGTACTGTATTGTAGGAGCCCTTGTCCAGCCCTTCTGGAGATTGTGGGTGGAAATGGTAGGAGTCCAGCAACTCAGAGCCTGTCTGCACCCCAGGGTGTAAATTCTAGCTCACCCCTGCGTGTTACTCACTAACCAGCCCACATGGACCCTGCTGGCAGGCACTAAAAGTTCCCTAGTGCACATTGACGTAGTCCCAGTTGAAACAGTACTATATTAACATGTACTAGAGAACTTAAAGAGTGCGCCAGCAGCATGTACACGGGCCAGCTGGTGCACGATACACTGGTGCACACTTGAATTTACTCCCCGTTGGTGCACACCAACTAGTTCTGGGTGAGCACGCTCCAGATTTCTGTCTGCAGCTTCCATTCCCATGGGTAGCAATGCCTGGATCCAACTTGAATCAATGACCTCTACCAAATGCTGTCACTATGTGGATGCAGAGTGCCCAGCACGATGGGGCCCTGATTTCATTTGGACTTCTGGGTGCTTTGATAGTACAAAGAAATATTATTGTGGGGTTGTTTAAATGAATTCCTGCTGTAAAGCATTTTCAAGAATAGAAGGCTCCGCAGTTCCCTTTTTGATCTAATAAACTTTGATTTGTCCAACTAGCAACTCCAGAGTTTTTTTCAAGCTATACGTTGCTTTCTTTACTTGTCTCCTAAACAGGATTGTAACGTCTCATGATGGGCATGGGCAGGGCCGGGGGGAGAAATTCAAGCAGCATAAAGTGCGCCTGAAAATAGCTCCCAAAATGAGCTTTGGCCAGCCCTCAGCTCCAGGGTGCAAGCAACAGATGTGGCTTCACTTCAAAGGCAGCTTTCATGGGCAGGTTCAGGAAATGTATGCTGCTGTTTTTATGCCATTCCTTTGCCATTTGCTTTTCTTCAAGTCCATTTTACAGCATACTCCATAAGCAAAATTAAAATGTGCAGTCTTGCATTTGTTCTGTTTCAAAAGGAAAGCCACAGAGTTGAGCGAAAATTCATTTGTTTTCCCATCTCCCTACATTTCTCAAACTCTGGGCTGAGACACTTATCCATCAGAATTTTAAAAATCTTCACTGCAGCTATCAGCGCCACAGCGGTAATATTAGTCAGAACCTGCCCTGTTGCCTCGTCTGGACAGTTTTGACAGCACCAGATTGGGAACCAGACAGCAGAAAAGCTCATGATCGGACAGTCAACACCAAAGGGTGAAATTTGTTGACAAACTGGTTTGGTTTGATTTGGTTTCTGATTCAATGACACCAAAACATTTGTGTTGATTTCATGTAACTGGTACAAATTTCTGAAATTTATTTAAAAATAAATAAGTACGTAAATAATGTTCAAAATGCTCACAATCAAAAAAAAAGTGTTGTTTTTTTGGCTTTGGGTTGAAAATTTTGGGAAAAAGACCACCTCGTTTTTGGCCCAACTTGAAATACGTTTTCCCCAACTCTTCAGAATTGACAGCAAACCAGAAAATCCATTATTCACCCAGCTCCGTCAGTAGCTCGTGTTGCTGGCACTGCAAGTCAAGAGTTTAAAAAGCCAAAGGCGTTGGTTCCTGGTTGTAATGATTTTTTTAAATCTATCCTGGGCAGTGATTTTGAATCCATTGTTCGCCTGCTCCCATCCCCAGTCATACTTCCTCATTGTATTGAATTATATGGGAGTTAAAAGAAATGTTTTAAGGCTGTTAAAATAAGAGGAAGGGAGAATTTGTCTGTCATGTGCAAATAGCCCACTTCTCGTATGCTCTAACTGAAAAGTCTGGGCAGGGTCTCAGAATCCTGTGATACCCTCCTCTACGCTATGGGATAAGAGTCTTTGGGTACATCTTCACTACCCGCCGTATCAGCAGGTAGCAATCAATTGCTCAGGGATCGATATATCGTGTCTCATCTAGACGCGATATATCGATCCCCAAATGTGCTTATATCGATTCCATTACTCCACCAACCCGAACGGAGTTGCGGAATCGACAGGGGGAGCCATGGACATCGATCCCTCGCCGTGAGGACGGTGAGTAATTCGATCTTAGATACTTCGACTTCAGCTACGTTATTCACGTAGCTGAAGTTGCGTATCTAAGATCGATTTTCCCCCATAGTGTAGACCAGCCCTTTGTTTTGTTTGTTCCTCTGGGCAATGGCACCTGGTCCCTGCAATCTTTTGGTGGAGATAAAAATAGCATCACCTCTTGGGGATGAGCTTTATTTGCAGTTTGCATCTTGTTCTGTGGCTGGTAATTAATAATTTTCTGTGAGTCATTAACTAGAAGGCAGTTGAGCAATTAGAATCTATAAGTCATTTTCATATAGTGAATGTGGTTCACATAAATAACTGGAATGGCTGGAGCTTGTACTCCTCATCCTGCCATGTTTGACACAATGGAAGTTGGAGAACTTGATCTAAGGACTTCGTGACAGTTTAGGTCTAGCACCTCTCAGCCGTATCCTGGTGAGTCTGAAGTGCTGGATTGCAAATGGCTCAAGAAATCTCCACACCTCTGGCACAAATCTGGCTTGTCTTACCCACTGCCCAAGTATCAAAAGTGAAGCTTGCTCCTTAAAAGGTAAAATGGATTTTGGCAACTAAAAGGATCTTTGTGGAATGGGTGAAAAGCTGTAGCCTGTTCCAGGCTGGAATCTCACCCTATCTTGCTACATTATTATATCTTTCAAATGGTGAATTATTGATCTTGAGCAAATTTGCACAAAAATCCCATTATTTTTGCATTCCAAATTTCTGTGTGGTGCATGGCTTTACTCCGGAGTTATGCTCCCGGGCCCTGATCCTGCAATTGGATCAGTGCAGACAGGGCCCGGCACCCATATGGTGCCCCTTTGATGTCACAGGAGCTTGCCTGCGTGGATCCAATTACAGGATGGAGGCCCTGGTGGCTGTAATTCAGCCATGCAGGATTGAAGTGTTGTCTTTGTTTCCCTGTCTATAGCTCTTTTGGGGGCAAAAATCAATTCATCTCATGAACCAAGTCTTTGCAATGAAAGAAGGAGCTTCACACTTCAGTTCAGCACCTCGTGTGTGCGACATTTTCTATTAGCTCTCAGGGATGCTATTGCACAGGAGCATTCGCCATCTCAGGTGTCCTTTGTAATCCATGGAGGAATAATGTGTAAAAAAAATGACAATTAGGAGATGGATGAGGCTGCTACTGGAAAGTAAACCAGGGGGCTCTGCAATTTCAGCCGCTTGCATATTAACAGCAGAACAGAAAGTGCAACTGGTTCCATTAGAGCTCAGTGCCCCATGCCCATCTAGGACACAAGGTACGTGTGAAAGACTGTGCAGCTGCAGAAAGACACCGATGCACAAGACTCTTACTCTTTTTTTTCTAAGTCGGTAATGTTGTCCTCATGCCACTAGCTGTTACCTGTGGTTAATGGATTGTTTTTTATAAGGAAAATCATAGGCTGCAAATGCTTTTGCAGACTGGGCTAATGTTGCTAATAGCTGATTTCAAGAGGGATCTTTGCCAGGGAACTCTTCTTTAGAGTTTGCACTAAAGAAATTACGAAGCTGAAGCACAGCAGCAAACAGGAGAGTCTCTGGTAGGCTTGGCCAAAACTCCATCGGGCCCAGTGCACTGCCCTCTCTTCTGAGGTTCCCTCAAGCCAGATCATTTGGTAACTGCCACCCCAGAGAATAAAAAGGGTGCTAAGCCCTTTGGACCAGGGGCTGTCTAACTTGGGCTAGATTCTGACTTGAACTATGGACCCACACAAGGGAGGAAGAAGCTCAGAGATAGCCCTACCCAGCCCAAGAGACACGGTACATAGGGATATGTGGAGCTCTGTGGGTAGAAAGGGGCAGAGGCGTCCTGGCACCCATGTACTGGCCAGAGTAGATGAGTCAGTACAGGGAAGGTGGGGCAAGGTAACAGTTTACTGCTGGTCCAGTGTCCTCTCTCCAGCAGGAACCAGTACAAGTATCTGATGCTTCAGAGAAACATGCATCACAGAATCATAGAATATCAGGGTTGGAAGGGACCTCAGGCGGTCATCTAGTCCAACCCCCTGCTCAAAGCAAGACCAATCCCCAACTAAATCATGGACAAGACAAACTCTTTTGGTCCCTTAACTCAAGGGGCAAGACCAGCACCCACTCCTATATCATTGGCACTCTTGCCTGCTGTCCCACTAAGCAGCACAAAAGACCAACACCCCAGCAGCCTCCTTTACATCTGATTATTCCTCTGTGCAGCTGGAAGGGGAAGGACGTGCCCCTCCAGTATTGCCTAGCCGTGGCTGCCATCTGGCTTCTTCCAGGGTAGCACTTCACTCGTCCAGTCCAGCTGGCAAGGCGGGTGTGTATGGTGCCTTCTGTTTTTCTAGTTGCCCTTGTTTTTCAGCCCCTGGATTTGAAATTCTCTAGTGGCCTCATGAAAGATCCCACTGGCAGAGCGACTTGGCAACAATTTTGCTTTCAGTGTCTTTTTAATAATAATCCCCCCCCCGACCTTCCCCCTCCCCGAGACAAAAGAATTTTGCTGTCCTTGTCGACTTTTCCCAAGTCCCCCTGGTCTTAATCTGAATCTAAATTGGGACCACACCAAGACACTGTACACGATGGGCTTTGACTCAGTGCTAATAGCAAACATGTTTTGATTGTCTCCCCTTGATTAATTCTGTTAGAGAGGTGACAAACTCAACCTCTGACCCCCAGTCTGCTTTCACTGACACAGGCAGCTTTTAAGCAACTCCGATAACTCAGTCATCCTCGCAGGCCTTTTTGTTGCCTGGATGCGAATGTCTTTTGTCTGCAGGGGAAGTGAGATTAATGACTGAGAGTGTCCCCAATGATTTCAATATTCAAGTTGTGGCTAAATGTGCTAATGCTGATGGAATGACCTACAATATCAAACTGCAACATCACTAACGACTCCACCAACAGCTTGAGACGCTGGCTGAATCTGTGGGAGGGGCTGGCTTTATTTCCCCCTCGCCAGGTGGAATATCAATCTGCAGATCTCATGCTTTTAACTTTGCTCTTAGGCTGCAGCACTGTTTAATGGGAGGACTGTAGTTCCATTTGCTGGGAGCGGTGCAGCAGTTGGTACGGTGATATCAACCTCTTCCTCTTCACACCCCGCACCTTTCCTCTCTTCACATAACAGCTACAGAACAAAGTGGGAAAAACACGAACACCTGCCTGCAAAGCTTCACATCTCCATCCCTGGAGCAGGAAGGGTTTAAGTGCCAGTTTTGACTCATACTGTGTAGCAGCTTAGTCCATAAATAGTCCTGTTGGAATCGCTGGGCAAGTTAAGCTGCTACTGAATCTGGACTTGTTGAGCTAGGACTTCCATCGTTTTAAAGAGCCACAGTTAAGCTCAGGTGAACTTTAAAAATCTTCTTAGCCTATGTGCAACATTCTTCAGGTGGTACGTAGCCAGGATTCATCACCGACTTTGGTCCGCTGGTTGGATCATGTATTCTTATATCAAAACTGCTGATATACTTTAAAAACTCCTCCTTATTGTCCTTAACTCTGCTGGACATAGAGTTCTCCTTTTGTCCCTTTGCTTTCCACATCACTTTCCTACAATTCTTTGCTTCTGATGTATATTCATTACTATCATCTTCAACTTTCTTCCCTTTGTTATATATTATTCTTTTTTTTTTTACAGTTGCCTTTACTTCCCATCTAAATCAGACCAATTTTTTAAACGATACAGCCTCCTTCCTTGATTGTGGCCTTTTGGAAATCTAGTAAAGTGTGCTTAAACAATTCCCAATGATCATTCATATTTTTGATTAAATTCTTCTTCCTAGCTCAGTTGGCTCATAACTGTTTTCAGCTTTGTGAAACTAGCCCTTTCAAAGCACCAGGTATATATATATATATATATATCACTGCTCTGGACTTTATTCTGGTTTACACTTTATAAATGGGATCAAGTCTTGATCACTTATACCTAAGTTACTGTTAACTTTTAGTTCTGTGAACAGTTACTTCTTATCTGTCATGAGAAGGTCCAATATAGAATTCCCCCATGTGGATGCAACAGTTTTGAGTTAGAAAATTGCCATCTATACTATTTAGAAATTCCAAGGATGTTTTAGTACCCAGAGATTGCTGCTGTTGAGAGCTGGCAGTCATCTAATTTATTGAACAAGAGCAGCTATTTATTGAAAGGGGCTGCTATTAAAGCTCATTAAAAGCATTTGGGAACTGCAAACGTTACAGTACAATCCAGAGGCAAGTTCTACAAACTTGTACTCCTGTGAGTGATGCCCGAGCATGCAGGGGATTGCGAGATTGCAGCCTGGAGCTGTAAAAATCACCAAGCTGGAGTGTTCAGACAACCTGCCTAACAACAGGGTAGTCCTGTCACCTCTCGGATGTTATACAAGGCCTGTGCATGCAGCACTTCAGTATATTGCTTTGCCTTCTCCAGATCTTCACTGTACAGAACATGTAACCGAGTCTTGCTTGGCACAATTACAAGGTTTGGTTAACAAAGGTAACAAGTGAAAATAAAGATGCGTGAAAGCCTCCTCTCCTTTGGGCCCTTTGGATCTCAGCCCATTCCATCAAGTCTCCATGCAGGACTGGCAACAGCTGGAATTAAAGTGAATCACAAGGCAGCTTATAGTTGCAATTGATAAGAACTCTCTTCACTTAAGCAGGCCCAGGGGGTGGTCTCTAGCTGGCAGAAAAGCTTTGTTGGCTTGGGACTTGCTGGCAGGGCTTGCATCATGTCTATCTGCACATGAAAAACATCAGGCCTGTATTTTGTTTATTTGCATTGAATGACTGGGAGTAGTTAGTGGGAGATGGTCCAGTGGCTAGAGCCCTGGACTGGATGTCAGGAGACCTGCATTGTATTCCCGGCTTGGCTAGGTGTCCTTGATCAAGTCACTTTCCCTCCCACTGTTGGTTTTAAATAATGGGCCAGGGCTCACACAGCTTGTGGGCAGGTGCTTTTATTTATTCCAAACTGAAATAAATGTTGTGATAATCAATAGCTCCTTAAGGTTCCATCTGCACTGTGAGCTGGGGGTGTCATTCCCAGCTTGCATGAGCCCTAGCAAGTTCAGGAGATGTTTAGCCGGGAGTCTAGCCTGTTTGCTGGGAACTCTCTTTAGTAACATGCTGAAATGGTTAGGAGTGTGTCCAAGCTTAGTTTCTGCACTGGGGAAAGTGATGTTGGGAGCCGCGCAGGGAAAGTTGTGGACAAGGGCAGGGTGCAGAGCTCCTTCCAGGGGAATAGCGAGGGCATTGTGCACAGCAGGGCAATGCACTGCAGAAAGAGACTGATTCAGCTGAACAAATGGACATCAGAGTCAGTGTGGAAAAAAGCAGCTTTCATGATCTGCATATGCCCACCCACACTCCTCCCTTCAAAGGGGATCCTCTATGATACAGAACTCCAGCCGCGCTCAGTGTACAGGTGACAACCTCAGCCACCAAGTCTCAGGAAAGCATGATGCAGGCAATGGGGGAGCGGGAGCTAAGCCCTGCAGTGAGGAGACAGGAAGCAGAGGCTACTGAGTTAGTCTGGCAGAAGAGGAGACATGGAAGGGCAAAACCAGAGAGCTGTGCAGTGAGACATGAGTGAGAACGGCGGGAAGCGGATGAACTGCAGGCTGCTGCTCACCATAGGAAAGGGCAGGAGGCATTGCACCCAGGATGAGGCGGGGAGGAGGACTCTCTCTACAGCTCTGTTCCATCATGGTCATATGCACATTGCAAGCCGCCGAGCTGAGGTGGTGTTAGAGCTGCTGGTCCCCAAGGGTCAGAGTCACCTTCTGCCAACAGGTACCGTTATAAACTGCTCATTAATTACCTGGTCTCTGGTTCCCTCCCCTGCCCCCATCAAGACCTTGTCTTAAATGCTGTCTGTGTGAATGACAGAAACCATCATTTCACACTCGCTGAACTCAGCCCTTAGCGTCTCTGTGCAGCAAGGGGCTTTTTAGTGCCAGTTGTACTAAGTAATGTGGGTTGTGCCCAGCAATGCCTAGCCCTGTATACTCTCCTCTGTCAGGCCGGAGTGACAACTGCCCCCTTGGCTGACACCCCAGGCACTCCCAGAGCTAAAAGCACAGCAGCTGGGGCTGTAATACACTCACATCCCCCATAGATCGGGCACAGAGGATGACTGTAACACACACGTCTTTACCATCGTCCTCTGTGGATGGCAGGGAGAGGAGATCATTGTAGAAGTGTACGTGGCTGGATGGGACCCAGCAACCTAGTAGGGAGCAGTCAGGAATTACACGCCTTCCCTTTCCATCTCCTGACATGGCAGTGGTTCCATAGGGTTGCTACTGGGGATGGAAAGGACAAAGATACAGCTGTGTGGGCAGGTGGAAAAATAGGTCCATTACATAGTAAAGAAGCAACGTTCTGCCCAGTGCAGGTACATTTCCAGCATGAGGGAAACGTCCCAGGGCAAAGTTCAAGGCTCCTTGCAATGCCACCCGTTTTCTTTGGTGGGATAATCGCCTTCCAACCATCACCTGTAGAAAAGCATCTGAAATCTTTACCACACTGTCAGAAGCATAACACCTCCTTTTGCCCCATCTGTGCTGCATTCGCATGGGCCAGGCTCCAACTCTAACAGGAAAAGTGCATTCTATCTGGAACAAGGTATCCTGGCGAGATGATATGGCAATCAGCAGATAAAGTGACAGTTCATTACACCAAGCAGGGGCAGTGACTGCTAACGCAGCAGAGTCAGGTACTGGAATGTCAGTTCAGGCCAATGCCCTGGCACGCGAGGAAGCTAGAAGAGGCATCAAGGTGGCAGCCTTCCTGACCTTAAAATGGGACAATGAAGAGGCAAGAGAATCAATTCCAGATCAACTACAGACTAGAGTTCAGACAGGCACAAGTCAGTAAATCACAAAGGGAAACTTGTAGAGGGGCTTGGCATTTTTAGTGCAAAAAGATTTCCCATCAGAAAATATGGCTTTGTTCAAGCTGAAGGTTTTCATGGGAAAATATCTATACTGTCCAAAAAAATCTTTTTTCCTGCTGGAACTGTCAGCACAAACATTTTGATTTTGGATGGATCTTTCAAAAAGTAATGGAAAAAATCATTTTGTTTTAAGTTAAACTGTCATTTCTTTTTTTTAAACCAAAAAAGAAACTAAAGAAATGTAACAACTGCCTGTCACTTAGATTGTCTCATTGTCCCTTTGCATTCCCCCATCAGTCTGCAGCCAGCTGTTGTCTCCTGGCTTGGAGTGCTATTGTAAGAGCCTTGCAGCTTGGACCAAACCTTAGCGTTCTTTGTTTGTACAATGCCTAGCACAGTGGGGTGCTGAGCAATGACTAGAGCTCCTGGGTGCTACAATAATATGAAGACTAATTCATAATAAAAATGTTTCATCTCCACATTTGAAGAACCTTTTATGTTTCAAATATTTCAAAACTTCCTCTGAGAAAACAGACATTTTTGACCAAAACATTTCAAACATTTTTTTGTTTGATATTTCTTGTAGGAAAAATGTTGTGGTTTTCCCAGTGAACTCTAGAAAAAAGACTAAGTTGTGGATACTGCTCCAGGTAAATCCATTTCCATGGGGAAGTCATGGAATGCAGCAAACACCAATAGGAATCTGGTCTTGTCCTCCTGCTCCATGTCAGATCAATACGCAAATGTAGAGTAGGTAAAAGGAATTCAGCACAAAGCTTTGCTTCCTCTGAGAACATACCCTTTTGCAACCAACAACCATTTCAGGCAGAGATAACACAAATACAGTAATTACCTGCCTAGAGTCATGGCTGGTATCAGAGTTAAGATTAGTAAGTGTTGTAACTACAATTTGTACATCTCTGTTTCTATCTCCATGTTTGAGTGGTGCCGGGAGGCATGCTCATTAGACAGTGGTGTCAAGTGAGGCTGAGTGTTTCCATTCAACAAGCAATCCGTTTCTATCTCTCTAATCGCCTAATAGGCAGGTACACACAAGGCAGGCTGTTATTAAAAGAGCTACAATGGATGAGTGAAGAGCAGGAAGGGAAAGCAACTTTGTTACCCAAAACTCCCACTAGGGAATATTTGCCAGCTACCTGCAGTGCAAACATCTGGCTGAGATGACAGCAGCTCTAGGGGGTGAATTCCCATGGGGCCAGGTGGGCACCACATTTTTGTGTTTCCGTGCAGTCAAGTGCTCAATCAGTAGTGAGTAAAGATGGGCCCAGAAACTCAGGGGACGTTTGGATCCCGATCTGAATTTCATGGCTCATCTCTAGTAAGGACTGTCTGCAAACTGAGGCCAAATTTTAAAGAACAAACCATGAGTGAAGGAAACAGGTCTCCCTTGGCAGAAGCATGAGGTCCTTGTGGCAAAGACTACCTGTTGGGTATCACCATTTAAAAAATATTGTCACTGCTAGACAGTGGTTTTATAGTAGGGGAGGGGAGCCATACAATAAACCCATGTGCCCCAGAAGGGCCTTGTACTGGTCTGATCCATCCTTATGACCAAGGGTCCCCTCTTCATTGCAGGTTTGCTCAGCTAACAGGAGTTGCTTGAGAACAAGCAGGGATGCTCCCTCTTCCCCAGGGGTTAAGTGTCCTTCCCACAGGTTCATTGAGCTCTTCTCCGCTGCAAACTATGGTCACCTCGATTGTGTTCAGTCCACCTTCAGTATATTCCCCAAAGCTGCCTTTAGTCTGAACTGTAAACTTGGCAAGAGGCAGAGACAGTGACTCTCCCCTGTATGGTTCTTTCATAGTCTACAGCACTAGAAAGAACCTGTCTCGGGTCTCTACTACCATAGTATCTGAGCACCTCCTAATATTTAAATGTACCTTGCCAGGTAGAGCCGTGTTATTATCCCCATTGCACAGATGGGGAGCTGAGGCACAGAGAGACTTGCAGGAGGTTGCACGGGAAGTCTGTAATGGAACAAATAATAGAACTCAAGTCACCCAACTACCAGGCTATGCCCTAGCCACTAAACCATCCATCTAATAGATAATTTAAGGGATTAGGAACAAGATATCAACCCCTTTCTTATATTAGGGACGCTCTTCTTCTGGTGGCCTCTTCTAGTCAAGGGTGATGTACACTGGCAGAGGAAGGAATGCTGCAGGGGAAGTGGTGGTGGAGCCTGCATCCTGCTTGTTGATGTTGTGGGTACAAAGCAGAGTTCACGCTCCAGGGTTATCACCAGCGTGGGAGATAATCCACGTGAAGAGGTGATTTGCACTAGATTGGGAGAAAATACCTCTGAGAAGGTAATGAAACCACTGGCACTCTCTTTGGTAGGTGTGACTTAATTACAAATCACCTGCTGGAGTTTATTACAGCATAAGGCTCTTGTAATATTTCATTCCTTATCCATGGCAACCTGGAAATCGCTGTTTGCAGCCAGCTTTGCTGGTATTAGGGAAGACAACCAAAATGTCACTCGAAGAAGAATGAACTAAATCAGAACCGAGCTGGGATAACGCTGGGCACATGCAGCAGCTTAGGTTGTGCCGAGAGCTTTAATCATACTTCCTGAGTAATCATTGTCTTTTTAGAATGTGAGCACTCTGGCTGTGTCAATGATCAAGGCATGAGCTCCACACAGACTGTACGGAGTCAAAGGTTGTAATTCAAACGTTCATGGGAAAGGTGACTTTCTCTGCAGATCTGCAAGAAGCACTGGGATGCATTTGTTGAAATTTATATATTTATTTGTAATGTGCCGTAGATAAATGTGCTGATGTGCAGATATTGGAGGTAACATGGTCCCCATCACTCAGGCCCGGAGACATATGACTACCTTTACTGATAGGCATAGTCCCATAATCACTAGCATAAAGTTATTCATGTGCATAAGTTTTCAGGCCAAGACTTACAGTTCTGTTCAGATACAATATCCACGTCCTTGATATCGCGCCAGACTGATGTTCTCTTTGCAGGTAATATGCTGCAAAATATACATTTTGATTTGATTTAATAGAGTTTTTGCTAATTTACAAAGCTAAAATTAATTAAATGTTCTTGTCAGTTTTAGAACAAAATCCATTACACTGAGTGTACCCATTCCTCGGACACTCTGTGAGGTAGAAAAAAGGGTGTCCCAAGAAATATGCTGAAATTAAGGATATTCTTCCAGCTCACACTGACGGTGAACGTTAACAAAGTGTTTTAATTTCACTCACCCAGATAGAATGATTGTCACAGGCCTCTAAGGTTTGGTGGATATCAGTTGTGTTATTGATTTAAAAATGATCATCAGAGCTGACCTCTATATATTTTCATTTACAATAGAGCTGATACTACAGTCAGTAAGAATCTTGCTGCTCCTAGCTGTGCATCAGTGAAGCGGTCTAATCCTAGCTTGCTTCAACGGTGTCTAAAGTTACAGTTTATGGAGTGTTGGTTTTGGGGAATTTTAATTGTCTTGGTAGATTTATTCTGGATAAGATTCAAAACTGCAACTATTTACAGACATGATTTTAATGAACCTTAGGGTTTACATAAAGGCACTAGAACTCTGGGCCAAATTATTGCCCCAGACAGCAACTCATGGGTCTCTGTCGCATAATATATATGGAACTGACCCTGGGTCAGATATAAAAGGAGCTGTCCCAGGGCAGATCTGACATGGAGTGTGTCGCTGCTTGAAGCGCCTTCTGCACCTAAAGAGGCAAAGTTCATTTGAAATCAAGAGACACCAAATTCCAGGTGCAATGAACTGTGAGAGGGTTTTTTACAATCCATCTTCTGATGAGAAACAAATGTTGGTGCTTTCCTTTCCTGCGTTTGACTGTGATCACACTCACCCTGGTGTAAATTGGGAACAAATGCAATGGAGTCAGAGGGGTTACGCCAGGCATAAAACCAGCATAAATGAGAAAACAGTGAGGCCCCTGTCTTTAGCTGGGTAACTAATCCAAGGCTGACATGCTCCTGCACTGCCTAATACTGATTTATCTCCTCCAGAATCTCTTCGTTGCCTCTCTTTCCTTTATGTCCTTCCCACCCACCCCCCAACTGAGGCCACTGTAAGGGCACCCCAAGTCCCAGTGATAATACCTGTGCAGTAAGCTAGCCTGAGTCATGGTATACTTCCCTCCATCCCTCATGACACTTCCTGAATTGGCCCAGGGATCAAGATCCCCCCCAGCGGAGCAGCACATTTTGGGTCAGCTCGCCCTTTTTTCCTTTAATTTTGTCAGGAGGAGTGTGACCATCATCTCACAAGGCAACTATGTGACTGGGCATCAGTACTCCTGGCTTCTATTCCCGAGTCAGCCATTGACTCACTGCATGGCCTTGGGCAAATCACTTTCCTGCTCTGTGCCTCCATTTGCCCATCTGTAAAATGGGGACTATAATCTTATCGTCTGGGCAGGGGGGCTGTGAGGATAGAGTTGGGTCCATTTACACTGGTGCATTGACTTTAGTGGAACTGCAGCAGTGTAGCTGGAAGGAGACATTGGCTCACTGCATAGCATTACAAGCAGTAAAAGGCTAAGCACTGTTGTTCATTTGAATGTATAGAGGATTTTGAAATCTCTCCATTTCAAAAAAGAAAGCTATCGGGGGGTGCTCTCTGGCATCTTTACCCTAGTGATGCTGCTGTCGGTCCTGCGATCACATAGATCAATGAGCAGCTTCAAACAGCATCTGTCAGGTTATGGCATAGGTTGGTAAAGCAGTAGTTCCAGCCCTCGGCCGCCATACAGGGCAAAAGTCTTGGTTTGCTACCAGTACGTGATTCGTAACAGTGCATCTTGTTTGCACTGGAGACCCTCTGGCTGCTGCTGCACCATCATCTTATGTCCATGTTGTTTAACTCTTGGCTTAAGGAAAGGCTTTCCCTTTTATAAATCACACACAGCGCACTCCACCCTGCGCACTCCACCTAGGGCCAGATCTTCAGCTAGTACAAGGCAAAGGAGCTACATCGACTCATATCCACTGAGGATCTGACCCCATTCAGAACCTATGTCAGTGTATAATCCTTGCTCCGTTCCCGGGAGGGGGTGGCTCTCAGCATAGCCCCTTTTCCTTAGACAGGATTTGCTGCCTTGCATTACCCAACAAGCCTGTGCAATTCCACTCTTGCTAACGAGCCAGTGAGTAGGTGTGCCAAGCAGAACCACCTGTAGAAAAGTGCTCACAACCCTATTCCTGCACTCCACCAAGGTCAAACGGGTTCCCCGTGCATTCCCCAAGAGGAAACATAAACCAAAGGAAAACCACTCAGAGCCCTGTGCAGGCATCCCATGAAATGCCAGCGCATACTATTTAACGTGTGTCAAAGGCTCCTGAAAGGCATAAATGTCCAGGCACAGAGGGAAGGGGAGGGGATGAGATTAGTGATGTTTGGATCAGAATGGCAAGCTACCTGAGTTACCACAGCCTGGTTTCTGGCACTGCCCATCAAAGCAACAGTTGCCTTCTGATTATCACTGGGCTGCATCCATGAAATCATTAAACAAAATTGTCTTTGGAAAAGAAAAGCTCTTGACATTGTCATTTCCTCTGGAATAAGAACATAAGAATAGCAATACTGGATCAGGCCAGTGCTCCATCAAGCCCAATATCTGACAATGGCCAGAGCCTGATGCCTCAGAGAGAATGAACACAACCAGGCAATTTATCAAGTGATCCATCCCGTCATCATGTCCCAGTTTCTAGCAGGTTTAGGGATACCCAGAGCCTGGGATTGGCGCCTTGACCATCCTAGCTAATATCCATTGATGGAACCTGCCCTCCATGAACTTACCAGTTCTCTTTTGAACCCAGTTATACTTTTGGCCTTCACAACATCCCACAAGAACGAGTTCTGCAGGTTGACTGTGCGTTGTGTGAAGAAGAACTTCCTTTTGTATGAATGCCATCTCCATAATGCTGCATTTTCCAGGAGGCAGTTAACTGGAGCCATTCAGAGGGAACTGGTAAATGTGGGATGTTATTCTCTGAATAAATAATACAGAATTGTTCCAAAATGCAGCTTAGGAACTAAAAACCAACCCCATGAGCAAAAAGAGAAAAGTGCCTCTTGCACTTTGGGAGGGTTCAGTTTGATCCCACGGGCTGTGCCAACTCAGACACATGTTTTTTTTTTAATAAGATGAACAACAGCGAGAAGTGTCCAGGAAGGGGTGCCATTGACCAGTTTGTTCCAGGGTTAAGAAACACTTCTGAACAGTCAGTGTCTCAGCCTTTCTCAGGATGGACATTCTGATCTTGTGGATCAAGGCAGCCTCCAGCCAGTGCTCCACGAAGCGTTTGCAGTTGTGGGCAGAAATATTTCCAGGGGCTGTGGTTAGAGCAAAGGGATTGAGATGCAATGACTTGCTGAAGGTCACATAGCAAATTAGTGGCAGTGGTGGGAAAAGAACCCAGGTCTTCTGACTTACAATGGGACTCTAGCCACTGCACCCCACTGCCTTCCACTGCAGGAGCTCAGAAGAAAAAGCCAGATAACTGAGGGATTTATGAGAGGTTGCAGGAAAGCAAAAAGTGCAGGGGTTCTGCTGCCAAGGGTTGCTGCTTGGAATACAGATGTTGGAGAGAACAAAAATCTCATGTTTACAGTATCAAAAACCTCTGTGGCATCAAATTTACTTTCCTCCTTCCACAGATGCTGTGAGTTATTAACAGGAATAGTTGAGGGGCTCTGGGGGCAGCTGTTGTAGAAATTATACCTCTGCCTTTAGCTCATTTTTAGCCCTAGTTTAAGCCCTCAGAATCTCCTCCCAGAATTGATACAGAAATACCTCTGTCTTGACTATTCCCTAGAACTGGCGCAAACCAATCTGGGAGCAAGAGGGAGATCTCAGTAGAGGATCATGTAAAAGGCACCGAAACATTTCAACAACTGAAGGAGCTAAATCACAGTGAGACTGCTGAGTCCAACCTTCCAAATCAAAAACACACTCCACAAACTGGCTTAGGGGAACCAGAGAAGACAAGGATTGAATGGGCCTTGGAAAGAGAACTGCCTTCTTCTACAAAAGGATAAAGGCCCATTAGCTGGGGTGGGGTGGGGAGGAAACTGCAGTGCCCATGTGGCACCTGTCCTCCCTAAGCCAGCAGTCTCTGGGGTCATCAGTCTATGCCCAGTTTTCACTAGGGCTTTCTGAGTGTGCCTGTGTCCAGTGACCCTGTTTTTAGTATCATGTGTATTGCAATATGGATTAGTATCCTAATATGGATTAGTATCTCCATTTAACATATAGGGATCTGGCAAAGAGAGATTATATGACTTGCCCAAGGTCACACAGTGAGTCTGTGGCAGAGCCAGCAATTGGACCCAAATCTCCTGGTTCCCAGTTCATTGGCTCAATCACAGGACCAACCTCTCCAAAGGTGTTTTGTTTTGCTTAGGGATTTGGACTTAAAGTGCAGCTTATTGGGGGCTGGGAAAGAACAAATCCACAAGACTCAATCACTGCTGAAGAAAGTAAGTCACACAAACACCCACAGAGGGAGAGCACTGCACTGCCAATGGCTCTTGGAGATGCCATTTTTCCAGGGTGTATCTCAGGAATTAACACAAGCAGCTGCACCCTGTTTCCTACAGAGCCTCGCTTGGCAAGTACTGCATTATTCTCAGCACTTTCCAGCCAGTTCTGAAGAAATGATGGAGAAACAGTGCCTGTCCCCAGAGATAACAGCCTATCCGCTTTAGCTGCAGACAATATTGTCTGATAATTAGACACTAAACCACAGTCGCTCGGTTCGCAGGTTCACTGAGCTCTTTCGATGCGGCGTTAATCAAAACTTGTGTGAGTAAATGAGAGAAACCCTCATTCTATTCAAAGAACATGCTAATGACGTTTGTTTTTTGCATCTGATGCATTCGTTAGTCTGAAAATGGAACTGGATGTTTCTGATGTTTGTCTCTCTCTTTTTAATGCCTACATGAGCTTTACAAATCAGACACAAGCCCTTTCAATTTGTCTTCGGCTTGATTTAATCAGAGCAGCGTTGTTTGGAGAAACTGTGTTCCGATCAAAGTGGAGGAAAGGAAACCTGGAGTATCCTTGGTTTAGGTTGATGCAAAGCAAAACAAATGTGCGTCAAGGGCAGTAAAACAAAATGAGAAATAAAAGAGAAAAGTATTAAATGCGGGGCTCTGAATGGCACCATCCCTTCCCCCAGCAGTCTCTTGTGCATTAGAAAGGGGTTAGCAGAGCCAAAAGGTGCCTCAAAAATGTGACTGCCAGTCTTGTCTTCTGACAATGGAGGCTAGGCAGCACCTGCAGCGTGAGAGGTAGCTCTTCAGCTTTTTCACACTCAGCTAAGACTGCAGCTTCACTTGTTTTGTTCATCACCAGAAGGGGCAGGCATGAGGGGTTGCAATTACATCGATTTACCAGTGGTGTGATTAGGTGTTGCATAATTCTGTGCATATGATCCTCAGCTTTCAATTGTATCCTCCTACAGGTATCAGAATTCATCGGTTTTAAGATTTTATTCTATTCTGTTCTCATGCAGGACTCCCATTAAAGAAGGAGATTAATGTCTATCAAACACGGTTCTTCCTCATTCTCCACTCCACATTTATTACGTGCAAGGTATGGGTGCAGAAATGTTAGTGTGTATCAGTATGCTACGTGTCGTTCCAGGGGAAGGCAAGGTGGTGCAGCATGCATTTAGATCAGAATACAGTAAAGTTTGTGGTAGTTTGTAGTAGGGGAGAGTTCTGCAGGCTGGGACCAGGCAAGAATGCAAGGTCTCTGCACTGTCAAAGCATGGCCCCACGTGGAGAGCCTGAGGAGAATTGAAAAGGACATTACTTGACGTTGCTAAACCCACCCAATCCCTGGCTTCTCATCAGATGCTTTTAAAGCTGTCAGCTGCACTGATGCATGGTGGGTAACGGTATGCCACTTATGCAAATACCTTCACCAAAGGCTTATTAAAGAACATTTAGCCTGCCAAACTGACAGCATTACTGTAACACTGAGGTGATTTCTGGGAGGCCTCTTTATAGGCAAAGTACAGTCATAGGAGCTTATGCCCTGGTGGGAATCACACTTATCTAATCTCTTCCACTCCCCTCCCCTTGCCTCCAAATTCAGGAACTTTATGGTACTGTCTGTATTTTTGAAAAGGCAAATGGGAGAGACAACCCTTCTGGAAGAAACAGTGTGCATGAAAAGAATTATATATGCTACAGTAAATTTAGTAGGAAATTGCCATGCCAGCCCCAGAGGAAAAACAGCCTTTTATGTCTTACTTTTCAAAGCACCAAAATCTGCATTTGCCTCTGCACCGCTTATGGCTTTTTAAGTGACCTGAGTGACCATATTGCATGGCATATAAGTTGCACCTCAGTTGTTGTTATTAGTGTTATTTATATTATTGTATCAGGTAGAAGACCTATCTGAGACTGCGCTAGCCACTGTACGTACACAGAGTAAGAGACAGTCCCTGCCTCAAAGAGCTTGCAATCTAAATAGACAAAACAAAGAATAAATGGCACAGTGAGACATCACACAGCAGGTGAGACGCTGTGGTGGGACTAGGCCCCACATTCACTGTGTCACATGCCCATGTCTGACCCACTTGTTCATGGAGCCTCATTTCACAAGGTTCCCAAAATTTGTTCATATATAAATGATATAAGGGGGAGGTTAAATCCTTCAAATGTTTTGTGGCATATACACAAAGGTATATGGTAATTTTGACGTTGGGGTAGCAGAGTAAAGGACCTGAATCCCCTCACATTGACATCACTGTAATTCCACTGTCTTCAATAGAGCTGCCCCTGATTCACACTGGTGTGAAAGAGACGAGAATCAGGTCTGATGTCTCCATTAACATATCAAGATAGCCCTTCAGCAAACGGAGTGGCCTCTTCAACAGGCTTCATTGAAGGGAGATTAACTTGGGAAAGTCTCTACAGAGCTCCAGTTTGAGGAGTAGATGGGATTCCAACCCAATCCAGCATTGCAGACAGCTGGAGGAGACATGCCTGGCACCTGGGTGCTGGCTATTTACAGGGCATTTGTATCCACAGTCACTTGCTTACTGAGCTGGAGAAAAAGAGTCCAAGTGTCAGGAATGGGGGACGCCAAAGCCATGTGTAGGTGAGTGCTGCTGCCTTTCTGACACAGCTGGAATGACTCTTGTGACTGTATTCACCTATTTAATTCAACCTGATTGCTCTTGGCTCATCTGCAAGCCAAGCCTGAGAGGGACTGTTTGCTTGTGACATCGCTATAAGCGTGGTCATGTCATAAGCTAAAGGTTGTATGTTCAACTGAGGGTGATGCAACAGGAGCAGTGCTCTTCGTTTCATGCCAGCAGCCGCAGTAATAAAGACACCACCATGTAGAAAACTGTTATATAAATGCAAAATATGATATAAAAGCAAACCTTTCCCCAGATAGAGCTTTTCATATTTTTCCATGAGACATCAGTAGCACTTTAAAGACTATTAAAATAGTGATGCTGAATCTCTTGGCATCAAAGGTTCCCCAAACCAGTTGCCATTGTTATGAATAGTTGGGAGATCACTATGGGCAGTATAGTGAGGAGCTCTTTCAAAATGTTTCCCTCTCAGTGATGGTTCATCCTCATTTTATACACAATATATTAGAACAACTGTGGCCAGCAAACAAAGACTGAAGGATTTTTAAAGTTTGAAAGAACTCACTTAACTGAATGCATCTCCCAAGGCATTGTGGTTTTGGGATGAACATTTTAATTAACTGATCTATAACAAGACAAAACAGCTAAAGAAGATACTAAATTATAGGAAGAATTGTGATGGGATTCCCTGCTGAGCATTGCAAAGAGGGCTATGAAAACTTTCAAATGATCCATAATTGTCAGACATAAATCTGAGAATCTCAGAAGATGGGGCTGTCACAGGTGAGACATGGCAGTGAACATTTCTCAGGAAATGGTAAGAGAAACAAGGGAAATACAGTAATAATAGAGGAAAGTCACTGGGACGAAGATGGGAGAAAAAATACAGAAACTAAGATTCTACAATAATATCTATTTTGTCCCACCGTGACCCCATTGGCTAATGAGCAGGAATGTGTGTAACTGAGAGAAGAATAGGGCCCATTGTCTACTAAATGCTATGTTCACAGCACATAGCAAGAAGTTAGATACAAACATAAATAATCTTGCTGGAAGTTCGCAGTGTAACATGACTTTATTTCTTTAGAATTCAGAACAATAACACAAGAACCAAAAACAGAGAGAGAGGAAACAGACTACTCCCCAAGGCAGCAAGGCACAATTCACCCTACCTTGCTTAAAACTAGCTTTTTCTGATTGACACCACCTGGTGCTCACACACTTTGCTACAGAGCCCCCTAGCCTGCAAGCAAGACCTGGAACCACCTAACCCCCTCTTATAGTGATAGTTTGCAATTCCACTGCAGTGCTCAATACTCCACGTTAAACAGGGTTCATTCAAATGCAGTAGAAAAAGGAGGAAGCATTTGCTGAGCAAGATTCTGGAGATAAGATTCAAGAGGATGCAACTTAGAACACCCTGAGCAAAATCAGCGTGCTTGTATTTGGGGGACAATTTCACTGCTCCTCCAGCTTGGCAGTAAAGCTGCACTCTCAGCTCTCCTCTCTGCGTAACGGAGAGCACCTTAGAACATTGAAACTGAGACGACTCAGTGCAGAGCATTTGTCACTCTGAATCTCCTAATCCCGTGGTAGAGCAGAGAGCGCTTCATTAAACAAATGCACAAGGAACGCTTTCCCTGAAGGACTAAGATTCCTCCCCCCAAAGGATCAAATAGGAGGCCAGCTCCCGTTGCATACAGCGATCCCTATTCAGGCTTCCCCCCCGAGACTGACGAGACCATCAGACTGTGCAAGGAGCGTTACTGGGACAGGAGTTCACTTCCTTGAGAAATTCAGTCCCTGAATATAAGATTAAATAAATTCTCTGCAGATGTGCCAGAAAATCTGTTGGATGGCAATGCAGCCTCTCTTCTGAAGAGTGGAAATCAATCTCATTATCTGAGTTCATTCTTCCATCAGGCAAGGAAGCCTGGAAATGAAGTGAACAGCATTGTCCCACTGGGACTTGTGAGATGTTCACTCAGAGGAGACCTCTGAGCAGCTTCCATCTCTACAAGTAAAGAAAGAGTGCCTAGGCAGCATTTTGCTGATTGCTATTGTATTTTTTTTCCCCCAAACAGGCATTAGCCGTCGCTGCCAAGCAGGTAGATTAGCTCCTGCAGGGTGCAGCTAAAGAAACTTACGATTTGGGGATCAAAGCTTCAGGAAGCAAGAAATCTGGTGTGGTTTGCAGTAAGTTTTTCATTCCAGTTGCAGTTGGATGAACCATCTGGACAACTAAGGGGTTTAACCAGGACAATCATCAGCTTTCCTAAAGGGGCACCTGGGGAAAGGACTCTGCCTGAATGTGTTACATGTCTCAGAACATCCTAAATGTATCATCCCCATGGACAGAGATGAGGTCCATTATTATTATGGTAGCTCCTGCCCCCCGCCCCCCAAACCAAGGTCTGAGGCCCCGGTGAGCCAGGTTAGACAAAACCAGCAAAGGAAAGACAGGCACAGAGAGATGAAGTGTCTGGGCCACCCAGCAGGTCAGCAGCAGAACCAGGAGTAGAAGCCGTGTCCCAGTGTAGTGCTGTATCCATTAGATCTCACAGTCTCATGAGCTTCAGAATTGTCCTGCTTAAACCAATTAAACACTTGTCAAGCGGGTTCGCAGCCATCCCTCCCGGATGGATCTCCCTAGACTGTTGGTGAATCGACATATGGTGTGTGGAGCACTTGCCAGTGGTCAAGAACTAGTTGGCAGGTCATTTGGTGTGGGCTAGCTTCCTTATTTCCACCTAAGAGAAACAGAATAGCTGTGGGGGGAGATGAAATGGGGAGCACAAGCAGACTGCCCCAACTGGCCCACGGATTACTTATCACGCAGAATGCCGCTGAAAATACAAGAGGGGTAAAATCCTGACCTGTTGCAGCCCAGGGCAAAACTCCCATTCATTTCAATGAGGCCAGCATTTCACCCTAAATACTTTCCTAATCTCACAGTTCCACATCAGCAGTTGCTGTGGTTGCGGGGTTGGTTTTGTACTGGAGCGAATGGGAGGGGAGGTCTCCCTGGGACTGACTGTCTCTTATGATGTGTTCATCATGCTGGCAACCTTTGAGAACCCCCTGCACCTAACCAGTGCAGACTGAAGTTTTTCAGGGGCTTTGGAGTTGTCAGTATGTGATCACCAGGGAGTGAGGAAGGGGAATGGTCTCAGCTGGAGGAATTCATGAGCCACACACGCAGAGCAGATGTACATAAATATTTGTGATGTGTCTCAGTTACTGTAAATTCTGTCTGTAATCTTTAAACTACTTGTATCCAACATGTGGGTTAGAATCGCCCACAGAAAGCCTCAGGGCTGGAACTACACTAAACAACAGCCTTTAGCTTTTAGAAACCCACTACTGATGTCTCTCTGGCTCCAGGAGCATTCCCCTTATTAGTGTGGAGTTGCTGATGAGCTCATCAGTCCCCCGGCTGGGAATGTGAGCACAAAAGGACTTAGCTCCTTAGCAACTACACCTCTACCTCGATATAACACTGTCCTCGGGAGCCAAAAAACCTTACCGTGTTATACGTGAAACCACGTTATATCGAATTTGCTTTGATTGACCAGAGTGCATGCACCCCCCTCCCCCGCCCGGCGCACGGCTTTCTCACATTTTATCCGAATTTGTGTTATATCAGGTGGAGGTATATCAAGGTAGAGGTGTATTACTCCAGGAGTTGGCAGAGCTATCACTTCATACCAGGGGCGACTCAAGGCATTTTGCCGCCCCAAGCATGGCAGGCTGGCTGCCTTCAGTGGCTTGCCTGTGGGAGGTCCCCGGTCCCGCAAATTCTGTGACAGCCTGTGGGAGGTCCACCGAAGCCGTGGGACCAGCAGACCCTCCGCGGGCATGCCGCCGAAGGCAACCTGCCTGCCACCCTCACGGCGACTGGCAGAGTGCTCCCTGCAGCTTGTCACCCCAAGCACACGCTTGGGGTGCTGGTGCCTGGAGCCACCCCTGCTTCATACACCTTTGCAGAGCTGCTCAGATGTCCTCACTAGCTTGCCAGCAGTTTTTATTAGGAAGTAACATGAATGTCAAGCACTAATTCATCATTAATCAGTTAGCCACTAAAGATAAGGCAATAATTCTCAACTCTGAAACAACGAATTCTAAGAGAGCTGTGATCGGCTCAGTCACTCATTAAAAGATCGTGAATGAATGTAGGGGTCATTCATATGTTGTATGTAATTACATCATGCCCTAGTCAATCAATGGCTGCTGAAGTTACAGAAAACACACTGCCGGAGAAGGGAAATAAATTTGGAAAATAATTAGATTAGTTATTAATTGATTTTTGTAGCATTTTACTATTGCTTGTGTCCCTCTGTAAAGAAATGGAAATGTCCAGGAGCTTAAATGTTAGACTTGCTGTTTCCCCACAGGTGTGAGTTAGTTTGCGCCGATGTCAATGGAAACTGGATATACAATACTACAAACTAGATATCTCCCTTTACCCCAGTGGAAGTCTTTTGCACCTGCACTGCATAGGTTTAAATGACTACTCTAAGATCAAAGCAGCAGAGATTCAGGCCTTATGTTTCTGGTGCAGTTTGGTTTTGTGCTCTGTGTTGTCTGAACATAGCTCACTGTCTTTTATTTTGTGTGTGATGTGGTGTTTTATGTACGAGGTACTGGGTTATGACACAAAAGGACTCTATGCTTGTAAAACTAAACTGGCTTTTCATTAAGAGAACTATTTACAGAGATGCTGCAACTGCAGCTAGCATTCCAGTCATGTGTGTACAGACTGACTTCCTTGTGTCTTCTGCAGATTCATCCTTCCTGCAACCTGAGCTTCTCCCTCCAAGTTCCATGCAGGATGCTACATGCAGGAGTGCTAAATTCTTAGCTGGTATAAAGCAGCACAGATCCATTGGCTTCCGTGGAATGACATTAACTTACAACTGTTGAGGACCTGGCCCTGAAAGTTGTTCAGTGTCAGTGGCTTGCAATCATACAGCCTCCCTTTGTCTACAGTTGCTCAGTACAGCAAGTGATCCTTCCTGAAAAGCAGTAATCATGGGATAATGTAACATCTTCTAAACCCTTAGCTATCTTGCATCATCTTACTGAAAAACAGGGATCTCGGGGGAACTCTTATTAACTTATTTATCTGCATTATTCAATGGAGATTGATTTAGCAAAACTTGGCTACAGTTTATTTGACAAGCTCTGATAGCAACTGAGATCTTGGGGGACAGGAGCTAGCATTGATTCAATTGCTTTTGAAATAATCCCATCCCAAGAGTTTTATCTGCAGCACCCTAGTAAGGAATCATCGGCACCTAGCAAAATAAGAAGACACCCAGTAATGGATCAAGGGCCTCATCCAAAGCCCACTGAAGTCAAGGGAATCTTTCTATTGACTCAGTGGGATGAGAATCAGGATCATATTGCAGTTCTGTTCCATTTGATATGGGTTCTTACACTCACTGTAGTATCTGAGTACCTTCAGAAATTCATTGTCATGAGCTGTCGCTGTCAAATGTGGCTCTCCCCAGGGGAGACTGTGGGGTGATATTTTCATTTCTACTTTATTTTTGTTTACTACTGTGATATGAGCACTGCTGTTTCCGTTAGCAAAGGCAAGGTGGGAGACGTGCGCTCTGCACATGGAGTGTAAGGTGGAGAACGTGTCTGATCAGAACATTTCAAATCTGACAATTTTCCCACAAGAAAAAGGGATACACTTTTTGCAAAAAAGAAAAAAACAAAAACCCAATAAATTGATGGAAAACATTCCCATTAACCAGCTCTAGTGGTGAGGTTTGTAGTGGTCTCCTAAGCCAACTGCCTACTATTACTGACAACCCCATCATAAAATCCTGTTCATGCACATATCAAGCTCCATCTTAAAACTAGGTGAATTGTTTCCCCTGAACTACTCCTGTGGGGAGGAAGTTCCAGAATCTCACTTCTCTAATGGTTAGAAACCTTCTTCTAATTTCCATCCTAAATTTATTCATAGTCAGTTTATTCCCATTTATTCTATATGCATTTGAGTGATGGTACCAGAGCCTGGGACTAGCCCCTGAGAAAGGCCTGTTTCCTGCTTGTTAACTCTATTGGGCCTGAATACTGAAGCTGCTGGCCATAGATATTTTAGATATCCTGGGTCCAAATCATTGAGCTCACTGAGCAGAAAGACCAAGGCCTTAAGTTGGATGTGGTACTCTACTGAAAGCCAGCTCAGAGCACAGACCACAGCTTTGACATGCTCCAGGTAGGCTGTGCTGCTGTTGTGACATTCTATCACATTCTGTGTAGTTGGAGTCAACCCCGTTCTTGGACCTCTGTACTGTGATGCTGTCTTACAGAGATCAGCGCAGGATGGCTCAGTCCCCACATTGAGCTGTCAGCATTTTGGGGCCCTCATGACTATGGTTTAAACAAGCCAATAGTTATACTGCTGTGAGGACTTTAAAAAAAAAAAGAGTTTTAATTGAGTAAAATACATACAACCAGGTGTTTTGGTTTCCTCAGTTACAAGCTCTGGCAAGGAGGGGGGTGTATTTAAAATGAATTTCTAAGGCTAAAAATATCTTCAAATGGTATGTTAATTTTGCATATGCTATTTAAATCACTGGCTCACATCTCCAGCTGTTTTGAGTATTGAACTTGGGTAGCTCTTCTCTGCAGTCTCTTTTCACCAACTGTAACCTTTCCAGAATATTTCTAATGTGTTTTTTTGTTTGAATGTATCAATGTACACATAAACCACCTGCCCACAGTGCAGGTAATTCTACATGCTGCATTCAGTGCAGTAAACTGGAGAGACCCACTCTGCTGCTGGACTTCTGCCTGCATTATTTTTACTTCTGTAGGAGTTTTGTTTGATTATTTTCTGGGGGACTATTGGTTTAAGCTTAGAGTATGTTTGTTGAGTGTATTTGCCTCTTGCACTCCCTGGAAATCCCCTCAGGCCCCCTCCCCCATTTGCTGATCCTGTTCATTAGCAAATCTTGCTAGGCCATGTGCTGGGTCTGTGACTTTCATCCATACATGTTTTCAAGATCTGGCTCTTTATTTCAATCAACTTGGGCTAGAGTGTCAATCCCTTGCTCAGAGTAATGAGCAGTTACTCACCTAGGTAGTTCCATTAAAGCAGATGGGGGCTATTCCTGTGAGAAAATGATCCCACCACTCTGAGTGAGTGGTTCACAATCTGGCCCCACTACCTAATATTAAAAATCATCACTGTTGTTAGAAGTACCCAAAGGTCTATTTTAAATAAATCATTGTCCTGATCCCAAGCAGTTCCAAGCTTCACATTTTAAAGTGAATCAGAAGCAGCATCATTGTAATAACCTTAGTCCCAGATTTGGACCTTAGCGTCCAAAATATGGGGGTTAGCATGAAAACCTCCAAGCTTAGTTACCAGCTTGGACCTGGTACCTGCTGCCACCACCCAAAAAATTAGAGTGTTTTGGGGCACTCTGGTCCCTCTGAAAAACCTTCCCTGGGGACCCCAAGACCCAAATCCCTTGAGTCTCACAACCAAGGGAAATAATCCTTTTTCCCTTCCCCCCTCCAGGTGCTCCTGGAGAGATACACAGACACAAGCTCTGTGAAACTACACAGAGAGACTCCCCCTCTCTGTTCCCAATCCTGGAAACAAAAAGTACTTTCCTATTCCCCCAGAGGGAATGCAACATCAGGCTAGCAATCCAACACACAGATCTCCCCTTTTCTTCCTCCCACCAATTCCCTGGTGAGTACAGACTCAATTTCCCTGAAGTAAAGAAAAACTCCAACAGGTCTTAAAAGAAAGCTTTATATAAAAAGAAAGAAAAATAAGTACAAATGTTCTCTCTGTATTAAGATGATACAACACAGGGTCAATTGCTTAAAAGAATATTGAATAAACAGCCTTATTCAAAAAGAATACAAATCAAAGCACTCCAGCACTTATATTCATGCAAATACCAAAGAAAAGAAACCATATAACTTACTATCTGATCTCTTTGTCCTTACACTTGGAAACAGAAGACTAGAAAAAAGAAACTACTTCTCCAAAGCTCAGAGAAAGCAGGCAGGCAGAAAACAAAGACAAAGACACTCAAATCCCTCCACCCAAAGTTGAAAAAATCCGGTTTCCTGATTGGTCCTCTGGTCAGGTGCTTCAGGTGAAAGAGACATTAACCCTTAGCTATCTGTTTATGACACGCCCCCCAAATTGCAGACAGTGGGGAAGCTCACTGGCGGCGATTTCCTTCTAGAACTTGAAAATAAACAGATTAATACAACACATACACCTTTACATATACTCCTAAGTATATAACTAACAGACTTCTACATTTTAAGAACACTTTTTAACTACTGAATTCTGGGAAACTCTCACGGGAGAGTGCATCAGCTACTTTGTTAGAAGCTCCTGTGATGTGTTGAATTTCAAAATCAAAATCTTGGAGAGCCAAACTCCAACGAAGAAGTTTCTTGTTGTTCCCCTTGGCAGTATGAAGCCACTGTAGTGCAGCATGGTCAGTTTGTAGTTGGAACCGCCGTCCCCAAACATATGGGCGTAGCTTTTCTAGGGCGTACACAATGGCATAGCATTCCTTTTCACTGACTGACCAGTGACTTTCCCTCTCAGACAGTTTCTTGCTGAGAAACACGACAGGATGGAAGTTGTGATCTGTTGCTTCCTGCATGAGCACTGCTCCTATACCACGCTCAGATGCATCGGTGGTTACTAGGAATGGCTTGTCAAAATCCGGGGCCCTGAGCACAGGGTCAGACATGAGCGTTGCCTTAAGTTGGGTAAAGGCCTTTTGACACTCATCAGTCCACTTAACTGCATTTGGCTGGGTCTTTTTGGTCAGGTCGGTCAGTGGGGCAGCGATTTGGCTGTAGTGGGGTACAAATCGCCTGTAGTATCCGGCCAAGCCTAAGAAGGATTGGACCTGCTTCTTTGACTTTGGGACAGGCCACTTTTGGATAGCATCCACCTTGGCCTGTAGGGGGTTTATGGTTCCTCGACCCACCTGGTGCCCCAGGTAAGTCACTCTGTTTTGGCCTATTTGACACTTTTTGGCCTTAACAGTTAGTCCTGCCTGCCTGATGCGCTCAAAGACCTTTTCCAGGTGTAGTAGGTGTTCGGGCCAGGAGTCTGAAAAAATGGCCACATCATCGAGGTAGGCAACTGCAAATTCTCCCAGTCCAGCTAGTAGACCATCTACCAGTCTCTGGAAGGTGGCGGGTGCATTTCGAAGGCCGAAAGGAAGGACATTGAATTCATACACCCCCGCATGGGTGACGAATGCTGACCTCTCCTTGGCAGGTTCATCTAGCGGTACTTGCCAGTACCCCTTGGTTAAGTCTATTGTAGAGATGAACTGGGCACGTCCCAACTTTTCCAATAGCTCATCGGTACGTGGCATTGGATAGTTGTCCGGACGAGTTACCGCATTTAGCTTACGGTAGTCCACGCAAAAGCGTATTTCCCCATCTGGTTTGGGTACCAGAACCACTGGAGATGCCCATGCACTGGTAGATGGGCGGATTATACCCATTTGTAGCATGTTCTGGATCTCCCGTTCTATAGCAGCTTGGGCATGAGGAGACACTCGGTAGGGTGGGGTTCTGATTGGGTGAGCATTACCTGTATCAATGGAGTGGTATGCCCGTTCAGTCCGTCCTGGGGTGGCTGAGAACAATGGGGCGAAGCTGGTGCACAGCTCCTTGATTTGCTGCCGCTGCAGACGTTTCAGAGTGGTTGAGAGGTTCACCTCTTCCACACCACCGTCTTTTTTCCCGTCGTAGTAGACACCGTCAGGCCACTCAGCATCCTCTCCCTGGACTGTAAACTGACAAACCTGTAAGTCTCTGGAATAGAAAGGCTTGAGAGAATTAACATGGTACACTTTAGGCTTTAGTGAGGAATTGGGAAATGCTATGAGGTAGTTTACAGCTCCCAGGCGCTCTTGGACCGTGAAGGGCCCTTCCCATGATGCTTCCATCTTATGGGCCTGTTGCGCCTTCAAGACCATAACCTGGTCTCCTACCTTGAAGGACCGATCTCTGGCATGTCTGTCATACCAGGCCTTTTGCTCTTCTTGAGCATCCTTTAGGTTCTCTTTAGCAAGGGCTAAAGAGTGTCGGAGGGTGCTTTGTAGGTTGCTTACAAAGTCCAGAATGTTAGTTCCTGGAGAAGGCGTAAACCCCTCCCATTGCTGCTTCACCAACTGTAATGGCCCCTTAACCTCGTGACCATACACAAGTTCAAATGGTGAAAACCCTAAACTGGGATGTGGTACAGCCCTGTAGGCAAACAGCAACTGCTGCAACACTAGGTCCCAATTATTGGAGAATTCGTTGATGAATTTTCGTATCATGGCCCCCAAAGTTCCATTGAACCTTTCAACCAGGCCATTGGTTTGATGGTGGTACGGGGTGGCAACCAAGTGATTCACCCCATGAGTTTCCCACAGTTTTTCCATGGTCCCTGCCAGGAAATTAGACCCTGAATCTGTAAGGATGTCAGAGGGCCAACCTACCCTGGCAAAGATGTCTGTTAGGGCCAGGCACACAGTGTTAGCCCTGGTGTTGCCTAGAGCTACTGCTTCTGGCCATCGGGTAGCAAAGTCCACTAAAGTCAGTACGTACTGCTTTCCTCTGGGTGTCTTTTTTGGGAAAGGGCCCAGAATATCCACAGCTACTCGCTGAAATGGGACCTCAATTATGGGGAGTGGCTGGAGAGGGGCCTTGACCTGGTCTTGAGGCTTACCCACTCTTTGGCATACCTCACAAGACCGGACATACTTGGCAACGTCCTTGCCCATCCCCTCCCAGTGGAAGGACTTCCCCAACCGGTCCTTGGTTCGGTTCACCCCAGCATGGCCACTGGGATGATCATGGGCTAAGCTTAAGAGCTTCCCCCGGTACTTAGTTGGAACCACCAACTGTTTTTGCGGCTGCCATTCTTCCCGGTGTCCACCAGAAAGAATTTCCTTGTATAAAAGTCCTTGGTCTATAACAAACCGGGATCGATTAGAAGAGCTGAGAGGCGGTGGGGTGCTCCGTGCCGCCGCCCAAGCTTTCTGAAGGCTGTCATCCGCTTCCTGCTCAGTCTGGAACTGTTCCCTTGAGTCTGGGGTCACCAGTTCTTCCTCAGACTGTGGACTTGGGCTTGGTCCCTCTGGAAGCGATGTAGGTGATGGGGTTGTTTCCAGTGCTGGTGAACCGCTCTCCGCTGGTGCACCTGAGGGTATTTCAGGCTCTGGCTGAGCCTTTTGGGTATGGCTGTCTGTTGCTTCTGCCAGTTTTGGCTCGCTGGCGCCCTCTGGCGTTGAGTTTGAAGATGTGGTTGCACTTGCTGGTGCTGGTTGCTGTTCCAGTTCCGGGCCTGGGACTGGAGATGCTGTGGCTGTTTCAGTGGTAGGCATGGAATCCGGGTCCACTACCTCTGTCTGGGTCTCTGGTAACACAGACGGGGCCTCTGTGGACGGTTCAGGAACAGGAATGGGTCTGGAAGCTTGCCTGGTTTGGCTACGTGTAACCATTCCCACTCTCTTGGCCCGCCTCACCTGGTTGGCCAAGTCTTCCCCCAGTAGCATGGGGATAGGATAATTGTCATAGACTGCAAAAGTCCACATTCCTGACCAGCCTTTGTACTGGACAGGCAGTTGAGCTGTAGGCAAGTCTACAGCTTGTGACATGAAGGGGTAAATTGTAACTTTGGCCTTTGGGTTGATGAATTTGGGGTCAACGAAGGATTGGTGGATAGCTGACACTTGTGCCCCCGTGTCTCTCCACGCAGTAACCTTCTTTCCGCCCACTCTCAAATTTTCCCTTCGCTCCAAGGGTATTTGCGAGGCATCCGGGCCTGGGGATCTTTGGTGTGATGGTGGTGTAATGAATTGCACTCGCATGGTGTTCTTGGGACACTTGGCCTTGATATGTCCCAGTTCATTACACTTAAAGCATCTTCCATCTGATGGGTCACTGGGCCGAGGTGAGTTACTGGAGACTGGTGAGGTTGAAGGGTAGGGTATCTGTGGCTTTACTTGGGTGGTATGTGGGGTCTTTGGCTGTCCTCGGTTGTAGGGTTTATGGTCTGTGTGCCCCCTGGGGTAATCGTTCCCCTTGACAGTAGCTTTCTTGCTTTCTGCCAGTTCCATCCATTTGGCTCCAATCTCCCCCGCCTCAGCGATATTCTTGGGGTTTCCATCTTGTATGTACCGCGTGATGTCTTCAGGAACACCATCCAAGAACTGCTCCATTTGTATGAGGAGGTTCAGTTCTTCCAAGGTTTGAATGTTGTTTCCTGTTAGCCAGGCCTCATAGTTTTTTGCAATGTAGTAGGCGTGTTTGGGAAATGACACCTCTGGTTTCCACTTTTGGGTTCTGAAGCGCCGACGGGCATGATCTGGGGTTATCCCCATCCTGTATCTGGCCTTGGTTAGAAAAAGTTTATAGTCATTCATTTGGTGCTTAGGCATTTCAGCTGCCACCTCTGCTAAAGGTCCACTGAGCTGTGACCTCAATTCTACCATGTACTGGTCTTCGGGAATGCTGTACCCAAGACAGGCTCTTTCAAAATTTTCCAAGAAGGCCTCGGTGTCATCACCTGCCTTGTAGGTGGGAAATTTCCTGGGCTGTGGAGCAATATTTGGCGCCGGGTTGTTAGGGTTGGCTGGCACAGGCAGCCCAGCTTTTGCCAACTCCAGTTCATGTTTTCTCTGTTTTTCCTTCTCTTCATTCTCTTTTTGTTGTTTTTCCATTTCTCGGTGGTGGGCCGACTCTTCTTCTGCTTGTTTCCTTCGGTAGGCCACCTCTTCTTCTTCTTGCTTCCTTCTGTGGGCCAACTCTTCTTCTGCTTGTTTCCTTCGGTAGGCCACCTCTTCTTCTTCTAGTTTTCTTTTGTGTGCTGCCTCCTTGGCTGCCTCTTTGGCTGCCTGTTCTCTTTGGTAGGCTGCCTCTTTGATCTGTTCTTCTCTTTCTTTCATCTCCATCTCTTTTTGTTTTATTTCCAGTTGTCGCCTGTGTTCAGCTTCTTTGATTTGTTCTTCGGCGTCAATTTTTGCCTTAGAAGTCATGGTTCCTGTTTTCTTGTGTTGGGGTGCCCTCCGGTGTTTATCTTCTGAACTGCAGGTTCTCTGTTGCCTCCTGAAGTCTGCCTAGCAACAGTGCCTTTAGCTAATTTTCCTTTTCTCTTTCTAGCTAATGTTCAATGAAGGGAAACCAGAAAAACCACTTTATTTGCATGCCTATAAGTGCTGGTACTTGCCTCCTAATGGGAGGGCTATTGCATGACAAAAGACCCTTAACATGCAAGCCACAAACTGCGAGAGAGAGCAGAAAAAAAAATTCTCTCTGGTTCCCTTTTAAAACCAACTGCTTCTCTCTGCTAAAAAGCCCTTAGCAGAGAAAAGAAAAATATAATATTCCTACTGGCTTCTGGATTCTGTCTATCTCCCACCCACTGCCACCATGTAATAACCTTAGTCCCAGATTTGGACCTTAGCGTCCAAAATATGGGGGTTAGCATGAAAACCTCCAAGCTTAGTTACCAGCTTGGACCTGGTACCTGCTGCCACCACCCAAAAAATTAGAGTGTTTTGGGGCACTCTGGTCCCTCTGAAAAACCTTCCCTGGGGACCCCAAGACCCAAATCCCTTGAGTCTCACAACCAAGGGAAATAATCCTTTTTCCCTTCCCCCCTCCAGGTGCTCCTGGAGAGATACACAGACACAAGCTCTGTGAAACTACACAGAGAGACTCCCCCTCTCTGTTCCCAATCCTGGAAACAAAAAGTACTTTCCTATTCCCCCAGAGGGAATGCAACATCAGGCTAGCAATCCAACACACAGATCTCCCCTTTTCTTCCTCCCACCAATTCCCTGGTGAGTACAGACTCAATTTCCCTGAAGTAAAGAAAAACTCCAACAGGTCTTAAAAGAAAGCTTTATATAAAAAGAAAGAAAAATAAGTACAAATGTTCTCTCTGTATTAAGATGATACAACACAGGGTCAATTGCTTAAAAGAATATTGAATAAACAGCCTTATTCAAAAAGAATACAAATCAAAGCACTCCAGCACTTATATTCATGCAAATACCAAAGAAAAGAAACCATATAACTTACTATCTGATCTCTTTGTCCTTACACTTGGAAACAGAAGACTAGAAAAAAGAAACTACTTCTCCAAAGCTCAGAGAAAGCAGGCAGGCAGAAAACAAAGACAAAGACACTCAAATCCCTCCACCCAAAGTTGAAAAAATCCGGTTTCCTGATTGGTCCTCTGGTCAGGTGCTTCAGGTGAAAGAGACATTAACCCTTAGCTATCTGTTTATGACAATCATTCCTTAGAACAAATTGCTAATTTTGTGTAATCCAGTGCATGTAAACAAGTTCCGTCCTCCCCGGTGCCTTTTTCTATCTACTTTCCAGGCTAATTGGGTGTTTTCGCTAAAGCCCTTTTGATAATAAGCCCTTCTGCATGCCTCTTATATATATATAATGCTATATAATATAGACCAAGAAGAAGAAGGTGGCGTGTGATAGGTTTGCACTGGCTGCCAAGAACTCGGGCATTACAGGAGACAGTGTTGGAGCAGATGCTTTCACAGATTCATAGATTTTTAAGGCACGAAGAAACCCTGTGATCATCCAGCCTGATCTGCTGCATAGCACCGGCCAGAGAATTTCACCCAATTACTTCTGTACACTGAATCTGAGACAAGGCTGGAACTGAATGGATAGTGTCCAGCATGGCTGTACCATCTTCTGATGGAACTAAATGGCAGAAGAGTCGCAGGAGCAGAAAGGCTGCCAGAGCAGAGGTCATGGCAGTGCCCGATGGCTGCAACCTCTGTGCCAAGAGAGGGACCACAGAGGGGTACCACCTGCTGAAAAGTTGGCTGAGGGATGCACAGCCTCTGCAGCATGTACACCAAACTAAACCTGCACTGCCCTTGCATATTCCATCCCAGGAAGAGCAGTGGCAGACCGACCCTTCTGTAGGGGTGAATGCCCCACTGCTAACAGAGAGCCATGCTGACTCAGGGAGATGGAAGTGCCTAGCACATTTCTGGCCTGAGCTTTTCAAAGATGTCTAAGGGATGTGGACACCCATTTTCCATTACAGGTAATGGAAATCAAGCCTCTAGATCCCTCCTCTCACTTTGAAAATCCCAGAATGGGTACTGTGTAATTCATTAACTTGCAGCCCCAGACATGGACTGGTCAGATTTAACCCAGTGTGTGTATGTATATATATATGTAGGATTGAACGGGGGATGTCCACAGGTAAAAGCAAGAGCTGTTACAGCTTGAGTTAAAGAACCAAGCCTTCTTAACCACTGCTGTAACAGACTCACATTCTCTATGAATTTGGCACAGATGGGGACTTGTAACCTACACTAACCAGTGGGTTGCATTTACACTCCATGGGCCTGATCCAAAGGCCATTGAAGTCAATGGGAGCTGGATCAGGTGCTATAAGTCTTCAAACCATACGTAGTTGAGACCGAAGCACCCTGCAGCCATCCTTCCCCGGAAGGGTATGTTGTAGTCCCATTGGACTCGCACCTCAGCAGAATGAACCCTGAATACCAACTGCCTGGAGTGTGTGCCTAGATGTCAAAGAATCTGAAAGTCCCCCTCCCCGTATACAAATGGATTGAGAATCCTCAGCAAATCTCTTTGCTTTTATTATGTTTGCCTTTTGAATGGGCATGTTCAAATATCCAACCCCACCGCCCACAATCTGCCCTGCCACATGACTTTTGCTCTTGGGTAACCTAAAAGGCATATGGGGATGCAAAACCTGTCCCTCCAGTGCAATGGTGGTTTGGATAATAGACTTTATTTGTTGCTTAGTCTCAGCATATAAAATGTCACTGTGACTGCTTTAATATGGCCATAAAACGGAGACTAGCTTTGAAGCCTCATAATTCTTAAATATAGACATTGTTTAAATATTTAATGCCCACATTAATGATATTTTAATCCTCTCGGAATGTGTGAAGTTGCAGTCATTTGCATTAATTCTGAGTTGTTGGCCATTTCATTAAATCTCATTATGAAGATGCAGTATACAATGGTGCCTTGTCAATGGGGGTGTTTGTTAATTCCCACCTCAATGCCGGTGCCAACAATGCACCCCTTTAAAAACAGCCTTTAGTACAGTGAGATAAAGCTCGTAACGGCAGCTGTTGTTGGCACTTTCAAGCAGACCAGCAAAGCTTTGATTTTTTTTTTTTTTTTAAATAAAAATTGTTGTTTAGGATCCTGAGTCATTAACCGCATCTCTGGGCATTTACAGCTGACAACAAAACACTGGCAAAATAGGTTCCTCCCCTCCCCCCCGCTTGTAGTCAAGATCCGAGTTCGGATTTGTGTTTCCCTGGCAACAGAGGATCAGATCCCAGCCCGCCTGTAGCATGGCGGGGCCCAAGCTGAGAGTTTGAGCAGGAAAGGACAGGCTTGTGTCACACATGCCATGATACAAGACTTTCCCCTGCAGTGTAGACAGAGTGTCTATGCGATCGGGGGAACAGACCACAAGCGAGGGGACAACCCCTCAGCAGGGAAATGGAGCATGTCAAGAGATACTGAGGTGTAACTGCTTGGGCATGTATATTACATTCTTCCTATTTGCATTGGGCTAGATGATGTCCTTAGGTGACAGCCCATAGCTGCTAGACCTAGGAACACACCAGGTAAGGAATTAGGGCTCAGGGAGCCTCTCTCTTTCCCCCATGTTTCCAGGGGGTAGTACATAAGTTGACCACTTTCCTGTGCCGGCAGTCAATTGCTACCCCTCCTTCCGTCCACACGGATTCAGCTGCATTGGTCATTGAGTGGAGCCAAGGCTGCTCCTACTCCATGCCCACTTGTTCTGGTGGGGGCAGCAACACATAGCCACACTTACTCCTTCCTCTCCAATTCAAGGTGTGTAGGTATTCATTGTAGAGGAGTAAGGGTGGAGCTTCGCCCATCCCCAGGTACATAGGCAATTTTTTTTATTTGGGAGGAAGGAGGGGAGCTAGAGTTAAAAAATAAACCTAGCTGTTAACTATTGGTTTTGCATGATCTGGTAATTCAGTTTGTTCTTTTCAGCCCAGGAAGGGCACCGTCCTCTGATGGTCTCAGCTGTTTGAAATCCCTCTCTTGCCCCCAGGGAATCAGCTGGCTCTTTGTAGCAGGTCCAGGTTGGAGGTACCCCCTGCAGCAGGTTCTGATTCCGTTCTTCCCTGCCTGGAAAATGGTTCAGCAAGCAAGAGCTGCTCTTTTTATGAAGGGGCATCAGAGTGCCTGGATGCAGCTCCGTTGTTTGTGCTTCTCCCACTCCATCTTCAGCCAGGCTGGCTGTTTCCCTCTTTCTCTCTTTTTTATATATGAGGACTTCTGATCCTGGGATAGGTCCAGCCCGAGGCCACTTCTCTGGGCTGAATCCCAGAGCTTCCTGATTGGCTCTTCTCCTCCCCCACCCTCCAGCACTTCTGCTGCACATGCTCCGCGTACTTTTTCCGCGAAGGGAGCTGGGAGGTGAGATATGATGGAGCCTGTGATTTTTTTTTTCTGCTGTTCTTTTGCCTCTGACTCCAGTCCCATCATGCCTTCAGCTATCATCTTCTTTGTACTATTTCCCTTGTTGTGATCTCTGGGTGAGAGAGGAGCCCTATGGAGTTACCTAAATAAAACATAAAAGCAATTGTTTTCCAAGGTAATCCACAGATCGGGTTTAACTGTTCCCTTGTTCTGCAAAGAATGCAGTGACTATATAAAACCAAGAGGCCAGCTAAATGTTTCAGTTTTCCAGAGAGGTGTGTGTGTGTGTGTGTGTGTGTGTTTTCTGCAATCCTGCACTATTCTTACCGAGTAGTGACCAAGCAAAGTACAAAAACCAAGTGTATATTTTCACGGTGCTAAAATGAAATTGCTTAAAACATGGCTAAACTACCCTTCCAACAACAAGTGGATTAACTCCTGCTGCTTGTAGTGATGAACTGTCTCTTCCATCACCTGCAATTGGAACCAAAGGCCAGTCACCAGATATTGTTAGCATTTCTGAGACACCTCATTAACTACAACTTACGTCTTTCCCCATGCGTAACTTTGGAAATAAAGGCCATTCTTTTTCCTCATCCTGATCTGATTATTTCCAATGGCTCCATTATTCTGAAGCCAGTGACAGCACATGCTGTTTCTACTATTGTACAGCTTTTAGGTGCAAACTACTTTTGACAAAGTACACCGATTAAGCTTTCACACAATCTGGATTCCCTAAGTGGAAAAAGGCTTGAGCCAAATATGAGAAGCACCAAGCTTCTTCATGTCATCACGAAGCACTTGATATCCAGCCAAAGGCCACAGAGAATGTTGGTGACAAACTAAATTTCCAGTACTCTCAAGAGAAAGAAGGAAACAGGAAGATATGACTGAAAATACTGAGTAGCACATGTTATTTTACCAGACAAGGACTTGGATGGCCATTATACTGAACAAGCTGAACATATGTCCTGAAGTGGAGATGTTGACTGTAAGTCCTGGTCTACACTACGGGTTTATACCGAATTTAGCAGCGTTAAACTAAATTAACCCTGCACCCGTCCACACAACGAAGCCCTTTATATCGATAGAAAGGGCTCTTAATATTGATATCTGTACTTCTCCCCGACAAGGGGAGTAGCACTCAAATCGGTATTACCATTTCAGAATAGGGTTAGTGTAGCCGCAATTCGACGGTTATGGCCTCTGGGAGCTATCCCACAGTGCACCATTGTGACCACTCTGGACAGCAATCTGGAATCGGATGCACTGGCCAGGTAGACAGGAAAAGCCCTGTAAACTTTTGAATTTCATTTCCTGTTTGCCCAGCGTGGAGCGCTGATCAGCATGGACTGTACGGGAGATACTAGATCTGATCGCTTTTTGGGAAGACCAATTTGTTCTATCAGAGCTCCGTTCAAGAAGTCGAAAAGCCAAAGCATTTGAAAAAATCTCCAGACAGAGGCCACAGCAGGGGCTCAACACAGGGCTGCGTGACAAGCATAACGGAAAGCCAAAGAATCAAATGGACGCTCATGGAGGGAGGGATGGGGGACTGAGAACTCCAGCTATCCCACAGTCCCCGCAGTCTCTGAATTGCATTCTTGGCTGAGCTCCCAATGCCTGAAGGGTCAAAAGCATTGTCCCGGGTGGTTCAGGGTATATGTCGTCAATTTACCCCCCTCCCACCTCGTGAAAGAAAAGGGAAACAAATCGTTTCTTGCCTTTTTTCAATGTCACCCTATGTCTACTGCATGCTGCTGGTAGACGCGGTGCTGAGGCGCTGAACAGCAGCATCCTCTCCCCTTCCTTTCCTGATGGTAGATGGTACAAAAGGCTTGGAAACCATCCTCATCATCCCGTGAGTGCTCCTGGCTGGCCTCGGTGAGGTCAGCCGGGGGTGCCTGGGCAATAATGGGAATGACTCCTGGTCATTCCCGGCAGATGGTGCAAAAGGATTGAAAACCATCCTCATCATAGCAACTGGGGGCTGAGCTCTTCACGCCCCTCCTTTCATGTCTAATGAAGATTCTGTACTGCCTGGACTATCATAGCAGCGGGAGGCTGCCTCTCCCTCATTTTATCTCACTAAAAAGTCAGTGTTTTTATTCCTGCATTCTTTATTACTTCATCACACAAATGGGGGGATGCTGCCACGGTAGCCCAGGAGAGTTGGAGGAGGAGGGAAGCAACAGGTGAGGTTGTTGCAAGGGCACCCCCTAGAATGGCATGCAGCTCAACATTTCTGTAGGATATCTGGGGCTCTGACCCAGAGCGGCTGTGTTCTCTGGTTCTCTAGTAGACTTGCCCCATATTCTAAGCAAGACTGACTCTGTTTTTAGACAAAACATAAAGAAGGGACTGACCTGGGGAGTCATCCTCTTTTTTGTCCATGCGCCCCGACCAACCTCAGCGAGGCCAGCCAGGAGCACCAATGACAGCAGCAGATGGTACAAAAGGATTGATAACCGTCATTGCCAATTTCCAATTGCAGACAGTGATATAGCGCTGGTAACCGTCTCTGCTACCTTGCAAAGGCGAATGAATGCTGCTGTGTAGCACTGCAGTACCACATCTGTCAGCAGCATCCAGTACACATACGATGACAGTGACAAAAGGCTAAACAGGCTCCATGGTTGCCGTGCTATGGCATCTGCCAGGGCAATCCAGGGAAAAAGGGCGTGAAATGACTGTCTGCCGTTGCTTTCACGGAGGAAGGATTGAGTGATGACATTTATTCAGAATCACCCACGACACTGTTTTGGCCCCATAATGCATTCGGATCTCAAACCAGAATTCCAATGGGCGGGGGAGACTGTGGGAACTATGGGATAGCTATGGGATAGCTACCCACAGTGCAACGCTCCGGAAATCGACGCTAGTCTCAGTACATGGACGCACACCGACGAATTAATGTGCTTAGTGTGGCCGCGTGCACTCGACTTTATACAATCTGTTTTACAAAACCGGTTTATGTAAAATCGGAATAATCCCATAGTGTAGACATACCCTAACTTTATTCAACTGCTTTGTTTGCAGGCAGAATATGATTCAGACCTTTCAAAGTGGCTGCAAAAGAGACTACTCCGCAAGTCCAGCAATTCAAGAGGAGATAATATAAATCATGACTCTTAAAATTCAGAGGGATATTGCTGTGAAAATTTCTGTCTAGTAGTATACAATTATGGTAGATGAAACAACAGCCTTCTCCAACAAAGGGCAAGTGGTTTTATACCTTCGTCATGTGGGTGATGATATGAATGTTTATGAGGTGTTCACTAGATTATGAAATGTAGCTTGTACATTGGTGGAGGTAATGGCATCAGTAATTAAAGATATATTATTGTGTCTACATCTGAGGAGCAACAGCTGTCACAGACAATGCTATAATGGTGCTGCCAGTATGGTAGTATTAATTTCAGGTGTAGCAATCAGACTCAACTGAAGGAATTACAAGCAACATATACTCTTTGCTATAGTCATACTTTGAATTTGGCATGCCAATGAGACTATTAAAAATCCAACTATCCTCAGAGATACTCTTGAAACCGCTTACTAAATCAAAACATAATTAAAAATACCCAAACAAGATGTTCTATTTCAAGACACAAAATCTGATGTGTGAAGTACATCACCAGGCACCTGTGTCCTCTACCCAACATGGACTCTTAGTACAGAAGCATTGGTTTCAGTTTCTGAGAACTACCTTGCGCGGTGTGCAACTTGGGAGGTTGGGAAGAATGTAATGAACAACCCTGAACTGGTGGCATAGTAGCTCATATGGAAAAGTTTAACTACTTCTTTGGTATTGAACAAGGTAAAAAAGTCCTCAGTGTGTTAGAAAATCTGTCCAAAACTCTGCAAAAGTCAGAGAGCCAGTCTGGAATGGCAATGACACTGAATTCACGTCAGTCCATCCAATCAGATGAACACTACAACTTATTCTGGGAGCAAATCCACAGAAAAGTTTAAAGTCGGAGACAGTTGGAATGCCTAACCTTCCAAGGAAGAGAAAAGTTCCCAAGAAAATGAAAATAGGGACAGATGAACCCAGCTACTCAAATTCAGCAAAGGAATTGTATAAGTACATTGACTTTGAAGTAATTGATTTTACAATTCAAGTATTCCAGTATTCAATCAAGATATGAACAGAAAGGCTACAAAATTATTCAAGAAGTTGAAATGCTTATAATGCCAAACATAACAGAAACTCAAGTTCAAGATATGCTTCTGGTGTATGATTCCTATCTCAACCAGGATCGACTGATTCATCAACTTCATCTGCTGCAAGCCAACTGGCAGCTCACAGAAAGATCACTGAAGTCAGTTCAGAAATATCTCAGTTCACCCAGACAAACTGAATGTCAGCTGTTCTCTGAAGTGGCTAAGGGGATAAAATGATTTTGGTAAAATCAGCAACCGATGTGTAGACTAGTGTATTTTCAGTGCTCTGCATTGTATTAAAACATGGCTTGGATCCACAAGGGGACAATCACAGCTCAACTGGTGTCAGATTTTACATGTACACAAAGACAAAACCGATGACTTACAGCTTACAGATGATGCAGGAAAATTCATTTCAAGAAACCTAGGGCGATGGTCGTCGTTTGTAATGTTTTCAGATGTGTGAGTCATTCTTTCCATTCATTTTTTAAAAAGCAACAATTTAATAAGTAGACTAGAGCCATCACTTGTCCACTTTTAATGAAGTGAGATAAATGAAACCACAGCACATACAACCCCATAGGTGGAAGTGCCCTTGAGTCTCGGAGTACAAGGGAATCTGTGGCCACTTCCATCTGAGCTGAATTGGCACCAGTATATTCCCTTAACTCTCTTGTGAAAACCAGGTCTCAGTCTCTGAGGTTTGCTCTGGAAATGTTCTACAGCTCACCTGGGAGGTCTTGCAGACCCTAATCTCTGACCAGAAGAGACTACTATTCCGTCATTGTCACTAATCCCTGTTCTGATCTCAGCATCCTTTGTTTTCTTTGGCCCTTGAAGTCATCCTTTCCAAAGGGGACTAACAATCACAGAACCTCTCTCTGTCTCTCTCCGCTTTCTGTCCTGTGGTGTGTAGGAAGAGAAGATACAAACATTCTCCTAATTTGAGCACCTCCATTGTGAAAACTGATACAAAGAAAACATTTATCTTCTCCATAATGTCTTTATCCTACTTAATTGCCCCCATTAGCCTCTATTGGTCATTGGACTCACCAGTTCTCTGGCAAAAACGTCTTGAGATTTGTTTTTATTTGTTCTTCCTGCTCCCTCTTACCCTCCTAATTTTCACCTTGCATCTTGCCTGCTTCTTCCTATTGGCTTCACTCAGGCTGGATTTCCAATTGCAAAGGACACCTGTTTGACCTGAATAACTTTTTGAACTTTACTATTCAGCCATGCAGATTTTTTTCTTGTTTTCTTGCTTAGGGAGCATACATACCTTCTGGGACTCCACTGTGGTTGTTTAGGTAGCCACCATGTTGAGTCCTAAGTATTTAAATGTCCTCATTTTCCACATTAGAACCTCTTTGATGGGTATTTTTTTTAAATGAGGAAGCTATCTAAAGGGCAGATGCATTTGATCCAGATACCTCTAGCATCTTCAAATTCCAGATCACAACTGAACAGTCTTCAAGATGCTCCAGAATTCCAAAAGTCTCTGAAGTGATATCGTTTAAATGAGCCTGGTGTTATTTTCAGGCATGCTATAGTAACGTGTGCTGCAGTATGTTGTTTAAAATCTGCCTAGAATGCAGACACTTCTCCCAAAAAAAGAATGAAAACTATGTGACCATCAAGTTATTTTTATTTGGAAACTATCCTGTGGGTTAAACAGAAAGGCCTCCGTCTAGGCAAACGTCTCCTTCTGCTTTGTTAATGCCCCAAGAATCTCATTGCCCCAAGAATCTCACTGGATATGCTGCATCTGACCAGGAGAAGTGATTCCATTTCTGGCACGTTGATTAGCTCCTTGACAAAATCTCCAAGTTATATCACAGAATGATGCAGTCTAATCCATCCGATGAGAGCTCACAAATAACAGGCAATGAAATACGGGAAAAAAAATCCAATATTCATTCACTGAGTACGATTTGGTTTATATTACTGTGGCGGAATGAGGCATTGTTATTCTCATGCCGCTGGACAGATAAGAGTATGGGGCTATTAGAAATCATTGTGGATGGAGGCGAGGAATTACCATTCCTGGCTTTTTTCATTGCCACCTTTTCAAAGGCCAAAGTAATCTCTCTGAATGCCCTGATCTCCCAGGATTGGACCTTTGCATGCATGATACCAGTGCAGGGGGGGTATTTTTTGATGGGAAAGGTTCACTGGGCAGAATCAGGACCAGGATGTCTATCAAATAATGATGCAAACCTAGAAAGACATGGGGAAGAAGGGGAATACAGCCCTGCTTCAGATAGCTTGAGGGGTGGATTTCCCTGGTCTCCTCCCCCTAAAAATAAAGCACTGAGTAGCATTGGCCCAATTAGGAGTATCTAGCACTCCCAAAGGTATTGGGACTGCCATGGAGCAGTTATGGCTAGTTATGCAGTGGAGCTACTCATTCCCTTAATGGAAACAATTTCTCTGCTGAGGAAATACCTGGTGGCTTCAGAGTAAGACCCTTTGAATTTCCACCTCTGGCTACTACTCTAAGACTCATAGACTCATAGACTCTAGGACTGGAAGGGACCTCGAGAGGTCATCGAGACCAGTCCCCTGCCCTCATGGCAGGACCAAATACTGTCTAGACCATCCCTAAAAGACATTTATCTAGCCTACTCTTAAATATCTCCAAAGATGGAGATTCCACAACTTCCCTAGGCAATCTATTCCAGTGTTTAACTACCCTGACAGTTAGGAACTTTTTCCTAATGTCCAACCTAAATCTCCCTTGCTGCAGTTTAAGCCCGTTGCTTCTTGTTCTATCAGTGGAGGCTAAGGTGAACAAGTTTTCTCCCTCCTCCTGATGACACCCTTTTAGATACCTGAAAACAGCTATCATGTCCCCTCTCAGTCTTCTCTTTTCCAAACTAAACAAACCCAATTCCTTCAGCCTTCCTTCATAGGTCATGTTCTCAAGACCTTTAATCATTCTTGTTGCTCTTCTCTGGACCTTCTCCAATTTCTCCACATCTTTCTTGAAATGCGGTGCCCAGAACTGGACACAATACTCCAGTTGAGGCCTAACCAGCGCAGAGTAAAGCAGAAGAATGACTCCTCGTGTCTTGTTTACAACACACCTGTTAATGCATCCCAGAATCATGTTTGCTTTTTTTGCAACAGTATCACACCGTTGACTCATATTAAGCTTGTGGTCCACTATGACCCCTAGATCTCTTTCTGCCATACTCCTTCCTAGACATGCAGGTTGCCCCTGGGATTTGGACTGCATAAGCTCTTTTACCATCAAGAGCCAGGACACAGGAGAGAACAATTGCTACTGTAATCCTTGTGAAGGCAGCTGGTCACCATATGCCACGTGTTTTTATTGGCTGTCAGCTGCCATTATCCTGTCACTAAAGGGAAGGGAGGGGCTGCCAGAGGCATCAGTCTAGTACACCCAGGTTAGAAAGCAGAATTCTCCAGACATGACTTTGGCATCATCCAAAACAGCACTGGGATCTCCAGCCAGCTTACTATATGGAGGGGCTCTGCATCTGGAGCTGCTTGCCTGACCAAACTGGCCACCAACAGAGTCAAACTGTTGGAAACCAAGGCTTGGTTCTCCCCTTGCTTTACCAGCTGGGAGTCACTCCAAGGAAATGGACAGGCGCACATTGTTGTAAGCCAGGGGGAGGACCCAATGGGGCCTGTTTTTCCTAATAAATGCCACCCCCTTTCTGGGAGGTCATTTATTTGATTAAATGCGGTGGAATGTACAGACGGATCCGCAGAAGGCTAGAGCCAGTGCAGTCCCAGGCTTCCCTCCGTTGGCTCCCCCACAGCGTGGCTCTATAGTCCTGGATGAGGCTGCCCAGGGATCCCCTGCACCCCTCTCATTTAAGCATCTATGTAGATACTTACATCACCTGCATCCCAGAGGGTCTGAGCAGCTAAAAGGGGGGAGGGCTGTTGTGGAGAGAATTTAGTGGAACAGGTAAAGAGCTGCAGGATGAATTATCCATCTGAAGGAATTTCCACAGGGCCAGAGGTGGATGATCTGCATGCTATGAACCTATCCCATCACTCCCCACCCCCAGCCCTCACAACCCAAGCCTCCACCTGGTTCCTGACCAGGCGTGGTGCTGTGAAGGTGTCTAGCATCCCTGCCATGTAGTCAGAGAGATTCCCCTCCAAGCACAGATCTGGTATTGGCCATCCGGCCCCTCTCTCTGTATAGATGTCTAACTATAACCAGAGACTCCCGCAGAGTCAAACAGAAACTCAGACTCCTGCTGAAGCACCTCGCTGTTCTTTATGGTCTTGTTCAAATTGAAGCCACTCCATCCCTCAGGGGTAGGGATTGGTTCAGACACCTTTGGGGTGGCTAAGCGATTGTTTAAACCTTTAGCACAAGGGTCCAAGTTGGGACGTTCTTGATGCCAACAGACAGTTATGGTTAGTTCTTCAGAGCCTGGAGACAGTGGATGGAGAACATCTTCCCAAAGGGGCAGTGGAGCAGCAAGGCATCAGGTATCCACGTCCCTGCCAATAAATTAGAGTGAAGCCGCTCAGCAAAAGGAGCATACGAGCACGTTCAGCAAACACAAATGGTCTTTGCAAACCTATAGCCTGAGAAGCTGAAGGAGACTCGGGAGTATAATAAGGCATCTTCTCGCCACTGAGAGAGTGAACAGGAGACAGAGCCCAAGACAGTGTGAACGCCTCCAAGAAGGCAAGAGGCAAAGCGTGACCCTTCTGTTCAATCCATGGCTGTCTACTGCCACTGCCAACAAGCAGGCCAGTTAGTGTCAGCGGTGACAGGGACATGTGCCTGGTAGGAACTAGAGTGCCATCACCTTGCCCTTTAACATAGCCTACCCAGCAGCCATGTGATACCACCTGTTAACATTCCAATCACGGTGACCAAACTGGGACATATTAGAAAGGCTCTGTAGCCATTAAACAATATCCAGTCTCCCTACACATAGTCGTGGGGCCTTCAGATTCCTTCAGGAAGGGGAAGTCTATTTTTTTTCTAAGTCACCCATGATATGGAACGTTATGGGGCCAATAATCATGTGACTCTTTTTTACCAATCCTTGGCCCCTGGGCTGTAGGCTTTGAGAAGTTTCTAAACTCTCAGCATGTGGGATGTTTTTTGTTTCTAAAGTAGAGGCCATTCTTTGTCTGCCAGATTTGCTGTTGCCTGTTTCTCTGCTAGACACAGCCTGATAGATGGTTGCTGGCAATACCAGAGTACCAGACAGACAGCGCATAACACACACAGAGAGAGCTATTTATCAGCCTTCCACCCAGGCAGGCAATCTACTTGCATGGTTGCCCAAATCTGAGCAAGGCTGTTGACTCATCTCTAATTATAATAACCTTAATTTCCCCTTCAGATCTCTTCTATAGATTTCCATACTAACTAGAAGAGTTCTTCACTCAGACAAATGCATCAGTCTGATTCTTCACTGGGGCGGTTATTATCTGCATTTATTCATGTTCTATTGAAATGTTCCAACTGAATGAGTGTCTACACATAAACCATCTTGTTCCTTTTGATCCCAAAGCTCAGCGGAGAGCGGTCATGTTAGAATCATGGTACCAGCGCATCCAGCCAACTGGAAGAGAGTAATGCCAGGATAGCAAGAGCAGAAGAGTTGGATCCTTGTACTGGGGGTAAAGTTTGCCAAACCTGAAGACGTTCTTAGCTTGGAGCAAAAGAGCTTGGATTAAAGATAGATCCCACAGGTCCTGGGTCCACTGGAGACAAGTAAGCAGTGCTCATCACTCCGTGCATTTCCTTATGGGGAAAGGAAACAAATGGGTGTGATGCTTGGTATATTAAGGAGGGTTAGAGTAATTCATTCGCATCCCTTGGTGGGGTGTTTACCCCATACTTGCCCTGAAAGGGTTAATTTAGGCTGAGAAGGTGGTCAGTTAACTGGACAGGCCACATCTGAGGGGAATCAGGTGGATTACCTAATCCCCTGACTGAATAATTATGGAGCCCAGTTGAGGAGGAAGGAACTGGGCTGAGTTTATAAAGGCAAGAAGTTGCTAGCAGAGGGGGCAGCTGGGAAACAGGCTGCAGCCACTGCCTAGGAGAAGGGAGGTGTGTTTGGGATTACTGAGGCAAGTAGTTTACAGTTACTCCCTGTGGGGGAGGGAGTTGTGGGGCTGGCAAACCCAGAGAAGGGGGGAGGGCCAGAAGGTTAGGAAAGGCACAAGGAAAAGACAGCAAGGTTCAGAGGGGGAAGACCGTGACTGCTGACTAGTGGTCCCTGAGGTGGAACCCAGAGTAGCATGTGGGCCTAGGTTCCCATACCAGCTGCTGGAGAAGTGGCACTGGTTGGGCTGTGAATGGAAGATTGCCTGAGACTGTTTGTTAGAACCGGCTTTGATTCCCTGCAGGAGGGGAAACTCGTCTAGTGAGGTGGCTGGAGGGCCGAGGTGTGAAGAAGCTCCAGAGTCACCACAGAGCAAGACCAGCAGTAGGTGTGCAGTAAACAGAAGAAAGTGGCCTGGAAGAAGCTACTCCTCAGAGCAGGCAGGAGGCGGTGTCCCTAGCGTTGGTGCATACCATGACAATTCCCAATACTGAACTGTGTGTAGCCCTGCTGGGGCTCTCCTTGGCCTGTCTACATTAGGGGTCCTGAGGCTGCTAAGAGCTGGTTCAGGTGTCCCCCTTTCTGGAAAGTTGGGAACTCAGTGACTCCCCGGGAGTTTTTGAACCATGCTGATGAAATATTTCTGGATGGAATTACAGGCATTGCATTAAAGAGGACAGAGATAGCCAAACCTCTCTTCCCCCTCACACACTAGGGCAATCCACATAGCTAGCGCCAGTGGATCTTAATTTAGCCATTGCAAGGATGGAAAGTTTTGAAAAATGCTCTATTGTACATGGGTCTGGGAGTCCCAAGAGCCTGCAAAGAATCATGCTCTGGTTTCCATGCACTGGAATTGAGTTCATGCACCAGAAATGAGTTTACAGCGTGCTGTCTGTTTCCAGACTGCTCAGTTGTTGTTTCTGAAGGCTTTACCTACCCAGGGTAACTTTCCCTGGATCATAAACCTGGGTGGAAACTTGGGGTAGTAGAGGAGCACCCTTAGGCACTAATGAACTCCCCACTCTATCTGTCTACATGCTTGTAGGGCCTGTGAAAGAATGCAGGGCCAAAGCAGCTGAACCTCCACTCTGGTCACTGCAACTCCAATTAGTTGCTAGGGAGTTAATCTGATGATGGCAGCCAAACCTAATTGCTGGAGTGTTGATGGGCTGGAGAGAGCTACTAGGCTAATTAACCCATTCCAGGAAGTAGTAAAGGCGCAAGGAAGTACCAAGGGGAGGGTGCTGCGGTGGAGGGTGCCAGACTCTTGAGTCCCGAAAGAGATCTCGGAGGAAGAGGTCTCCTACCTCTTCTGTCCTTGACTTAGGAAGCTGATGGTGGGTAGTCTCTGCTGTTATAAACATGGTGATATGGGAACACTGTACATAACCCACATGTAGTTTTTACAATCAGAGAGTTTACAAGTGGCCTGTGTGCACAGGGGAAGCTAGGGTAGAGGACAGGCCTAGCACATAATGACTGCTCTCATTAATGTGTTTATCCTCATGACAGGTGTTTCTCTTACCCCCATTGCACTGATGGGTGAACTGAAGCACTGAGAGACTGCAGTCCTGGTCCAAAGCCCATTAGAGTCAGTGCCCAAACTCCTATGGACTGAACAGGCTTTAAATTGGGCCCTAAAATGCAAGTATTAATGAATGTATCCCCAAAAGGGAGGGAGGAATCCCTACCCCATTGTGTAGGCAGGGGCTGGAGGGATTAGGTAACTTGTACCACGTCACACAGCAGAGCTAAGAACTGAACTCGCATCTCTTTGAATTCCAGTCCATCGCCAGGCTCTTACTGTCACCGCTCAGTGCTTCTCCACTCTCTCCCCCAATGCCTTTCCTCTCTCTAAATAAGAGTCCGTTGGGTCTCTGGTGGTTTTTAGTGGATTGTTTCTTTATGGAGCAGGCTTTATGAAACGTAGATATATATTCATCCAGCATCTGTGGAAACATTTAAAATGGGACATTAAATTATAGCCAAGTGCTTTCGGTTCCATTTAGTGCACAGATGAGACCGAGGAAATAACAGCTTTTTCTTTAAGGAGTGCCGAGAATCCACATCCGTTTTCATCTGCTTACAGACAGGGAACAAGAAGAAGAAAAGTTATTTGTGTGGAGATAGTTGTAAATTGAATGTGTCTCTAGATTCTCCTGCATTTTTATGCCAGGTACTCCAATGAGCCTCTCTCTGGCATTCTGAATTCCTCCAGCGGCTTCTGCTTGGGCAGCTTTGCTCCTTGTTGTGTGTGGTATTGAGGGGCGCTGTTGGCTCTGTACATGGTGGCTGCAGTAGTTTTGGCACATGGGCATAGCTAGCTGGGGAAATCCTCTGAAAGGAATAGAGGATAAATTGTTTCTCTTTGCTCCAGCATAGAGATAGCAGTAGCACCTGCAAATCTTCAGATGCAGGAGGGAGGGAAAGCTCCCTCTTTGCTGCTGGTGAAATGGAATAGATCACTGTAACATACCCAGCAAACATTACCAGGCTTTTACTGAGTGGCTATCAATTGTAATATAATCCCCTTTTCTAAAGATCGCTGGGGACATAATCCTGTTCATGTATTGCTACATCTCCTGCAGATCAGCTAGCATACATGCCCTCTACCCCTCTTTGATGGCCCTGTGGTTAGAGCACAGGACTGACAGGCAGGAGATCTGAGAGTTCATCTCAGCTCTGTCACTGTCTGTCTTCCTGGTCAGGTCGTATCCCTGGTGTGTGCCTCGGTCTCCCCACTCGTAAATGGGGATAACAGGAGGTGTTGTGAAGCTGAGTGAATGTATGATTGCAAAGTGCTTTGAGCTCCTTGGATGTGCTCTAGAAAAGCGGGTGATGAGTGGGTGGAAGCTTTCAGGTTTGGCAGCTCAGGATGGTACATTAAAGCTAAGAAGTATATCCATCCTTCCATGTTTTCCTCCCCTTAGCTGATAATCCACAGAGGGAGTTTGTCTTTGCACCATTGCTGGTGCATGGGTGTGACGTGATCAAAAGGGCCTCGCTGGCCAATCAGAATGTGGCCTTGTGCACTCAGTGTCCTCCAGCTGGATTTTGATATCAGTTGGTGACGACTATAGTCACCCACTAGCAGTGTATATTCTTGCAGGAGGGCACGCTCACAGCCTCTGCACCAAAAGCACAGCTCTTGAAGGGTAAAATACACCCTGGGCAAAGAGACACCATTAGGGCTGTGCACCACTTGCCACTCACATAGGGCCTCAAAATAGTGCATCAGAGGACTTACATGGTGGATAGCACTTTTTCTGCACAGGGGCAAATTTCATCCTGAAGGTGCCTGGCCAGGGGATGGATTGGTAAATGAAAGGATCTAACACATTCCAGACAGCATAGGACAGCAATACACACGCCCAAGCTCACACATGAAAACATGCACACCTTGCAAACGCCGAGGCTGCAAGACCCCTTATGCAGAAGGCAGGGTACTTCTGACTTCACCATTTCTCCTCCTCCTCCCCCTTCTCCTGACTGATGCCCCCTTTCAGTCTGTGGGGTGCTCCTTCCTGTTAGATTGCCAGTCTCGTATTTTTATTAGCCCCTAATCTTCTCCTTGAGCTGCAGCGTAATCTTCTCCAAATGTGGTTGTTATTGTAATGGACATCGACTTATTCTATTTCCAGAGTACATCAGCACACTTAGAACAGCTATCTCCTTAAATGTGCAAAAATCTCCTGCCCTGGACCCTAATCATGAATAATAGGTAACAATTTACAAGTTGCTGTGATAGTGAGTTATGATGCTTACAATACAGAGCAGCTGCAGTTACTCCAGATAAAGCTGAGGAAGAGAGTCAGGGTCTCTATTTTTAAGATGTGTTTTCTTTTTAGACACATACTGATCAAATGCATGTGTCCCAGGGACTTGGATTACCCTTCTCCTTGTCTTCCTAGCTATAGTGTTTAATGTGCCTCTAATCTGTTTATCAGGATGGTTTTCTATTAATACAGAAATGTTTAACAGCAGGAGTCACAAGGATTTACCACTGGGTTGTTTAGTGTCTGGCATCAACATTACAAAATATGAGCAATGGCATAGAGAGAGTTGGGTGGAGGAACAAAGGAGGGTGGGAGATGGGAGAGAAGCGCAGCTGTGGGCAGCTGGATAGCTGGAAGCTTCATGAACAGCCTCTTTGTTGCATGGAGGGTCTCTAGAATCAGGGATGTAGCCGGGCATGCAGGAGCTACTGTATGACTTGGAGATACAGATGTAACAGCCAGGCCACGGGATCAGTGTGGAAACTCAACTCACTGGAGCAGGGACTGGATCTCCCTGGAGAATTTCTTTCGTATCCTGGTGTTGCTGCACCACCAGTACCCAAGTGCAGCACTCACTCTCAGGTGGGCATTCAGCACAGGCTGATTTAGAAGCTGATTTGCTAACATTTCACACTCCTCCTCTGTATGCTGCTTGGCAGGCCAGCTGCTGTGTACGTATCACCTTCGTCCTAGGAGCCACCTTCTCCGTCTTGCAGAATGGGAGCCAAGCAGAGACTGTGTGCTTCCCTGAGGAGAGGGGGATACCCAGATCACCCCTAAGGGGCTCTCTCAAGAGCTAGCCCCAGGCCAGGCTTTGCTTACACAGTTAGGGCTCTGAATAGCAAAATGCCCAGTGACTGCCACAGGAATATGCTCAAGTCCCTACGCTGCATATTCCTTAGAGAAGGGCAAGATGCTCCTGCTGCTGCTTGCTCCTTCATGTCCCTCATCTTCCTCGTCTCTGGACAAGATAACTCCCTACATTCCTCTCTCCTGCCTGCCCACTGAGGGTTTCCAGGTCAGTGACATGTCAGCTGAGCATCCCTGGGCCATATTATTCCTGGAGAGGTTTCTCAGAGCTCAATTTATCAAAGCCAAGCAGCTCTGATATATGGCATCAGCCTAATGGGGGTCCCTAATAGTGCTGCTGCTTTGTACCAATGATTTAAGTTCCATGCTATGCAGGAAACAAACTCATCTTGGAGACTAATATATGTTAATAAATGCACATATTTGCAATTAGGCTGTTACCTGAGTCCGAGCGAAATTTGGCAGATGCTAAAAACAAAACCGTTGATTTAATTAAGAAAATTGCCAGGTGAAGTGTTTCTTTAAATAATTAGGGTCAGTACTGGAGTTGGTGATTAGAAGACTGTGTTTATAGACCACATGACAGAGACTCTTCTCTCTGGTCCGTATTTACTGCTTTGGATGGGGAAAGAAATGAAAGGAATTTTAGTGAAATTAACCTAACTGCAAGTCCAATGGAAAGATTCTGTTTGACCCTTGCAATTTATTAACAGCTGAGGGCTGATTTTCCGTTAAGATCAGTTGAGTTATGCTGGCAGGAAACCAGTGTAAAACACTGTAAAACTGACATGTAGAATCTTAAGCCCTTAATTAAACAAATACATGTACTTTATGTATTTATTTATTTATTTAAGAAGTTCTAACAGGTTTACAAATCCTTGCCAGGGAAATATCAGACAAAACAATCAACAGCCAGCTTTTGTTTAGGGAAACATGCAGTAATATAATCATCAGAGCTATCTATTTGTTTAACAGGGTGTTATATGCCAGCACCAGTGTGTCTACACTACCTATGACATGTCATTTCTAATTGTTTTATTGAACTGAGCAAACTGATTACACATTTAACAAACCTGGCATGTCTATTGAAAGTTAATATTAAAGGACAGGGGTGCTGGGTTTTTGCAGGTGTCATATTTATACTTTAAATCTTTTACATATTTCACAGTATCCTTCCACCTGCTGTTCAGAAAGATAAAAATATGAAGGGATTATTATTATAATGATTGAATATTAACATATTTATATATTGTGGCTCCTAAAAGTCCTGAAGAGATCAGGGCCCACAGAGGCAACATTTTAGAGGTTGTATATATGTCAGGGAAATTTACCAGAATTATTTGTGGTGATACAAGATCCATTTTGTACCATTGCAGTGTGTCGGCATTTAAGGTTTGCACCAGGGTATATAGCTAGTTATTTTATACTTCCCTGATCTAACCTGGAGTATGTATGTGACAGACTATAAATGGTGGGCAAAATAAATGAGTTAAGAGTAGAACAAGTGTCTCAGCACCATGCATGTGACTCTTGGAACCCAGGTTCCTTATTTAGGCAGGTTTCCCCATCAGGGAGCATTGAGCAGGTTTTATATAGTTGGCTCAAGTGGTCTTATCCCTGCGTGTTCGTTTCCTAGCTGGTTCTAGAGTTCATCTGCCTAGGCACTTTGTCTCCTATTTCTACTGGTCTCTGCTTGACTAAGGATGCTGTTTTAACTGTTTGCTCAGTTAAATCTCTTCCCTTCTGGTCTCTTTAATGGCATCTCTTTAACTTACTAGCCCAGACCTGTTTTCTTCATCCCACTGGGATCTCTGCAGACCTACAATAAGTTGGTATTGCTGTCATAATTTCATACTGTCCTAATGGCATTGGAAACGGGTCTCAGGACTGGCACTGAAACCAGGAGGAGGTTCTTGTGCAGCCTTGAGTTGAGTCTTTTGAGTGCAACACCCGATCTCCCTTCACTGTAAGGGGTGTTTCTGTTGAGGAAGTAGTTTATAAAACAATGAAAGCTAAATATAAAATAACCAGACTCTGTTATTTCCTCCTGAAGCAACAAGCCATTTTGATGAATGCCACAGAACCTCTTAACTTTGCAATGACCCAGATCTCCATCAGCTACCTTTTGGAGAAAAGAGTTTCCATAGAATATCAGGATTGGAAGGGACCTCATCTAGTCCAACCCCCTGCTTAAAGCAGGATTAATCCCCACATAGATTTTTGCCCCAGATCCCTAAATGGTCCCCTCAAAGATTGAGCTCACAACCCTGGATTTAGCAGGCCAATGCTCAAACCACTGAGCTATCCCTCCACCCACTTTTCACCCTTGGTCTGATCCCAAAGCCCAGTGTAGTCAATGCAAAGACTCACATTGACTTCAATGGGCTTTGGATTATGCCTCACTATGGGTCAGGGGGTCTCATCTGTAAGCCTTTCAAAAGCACGGCATAATTTAAATGGATCCTTCCCCTCTGCTGAACTTATTAGCAATAGGAATGTCACAGGTGCTGGCCCTAGAGCACCTCCAATTGTCGTTTCTGTATTTGTAATAGCTATAAGGTGTCTGGAGGAATGCTATGCTGTTGAAATACCACTGTGGGGGTTAGTGGGCTCCAGGACTAAATTCTCCCTTGGGTTGCTCTGGCACAAATCTGGAGTAATTCCACCTTTATAAATGAGCAGAATGTTCCCCAGGCAGCTAGAGCAGGGGAGAGACCCATGAAATCTCAGTCCAGGTCCCTTACACAGAGTCCAATTCTTGTTTGTCACTGGTGCCCTGTGAAGTTGCTTAATGCTTGTAAAGCACTTTGTGATCCTCAGAGGAAGGCCAAAGGAATTAACTGCAGTTATTCCTGTGTTCTTTGCACATTCACATCTCTCAGTGGGAAATCCCAACGGGAGATTTGAATGCCCAGAGAAGATATGAGCAGGTTGATTTTGTAGGGAGCATCTAAGTGCACTCTTCAGAACATCACAAGGGAAGTGAAAATCTAGCCCATAGACATCAGTTGCTGTGCACTGTATGGCTGCTTCACATCACTAAGTGCCAAAGACTATCCCACAGCTGTCAGCAAACATCTCTCCTCCAAATACCAACAAAGTCTAAACCACATTAAAGGGCTTAAAAATGTTTTAATAACCAAAAGAGATGCACAGAGCCCTGAATATTTTGCAAGATTGGGGGGGGGAACTATGCTCCCAAATCTGTTTTGGATTATCAGATTTTTCTTTAAATGTACAGTATCTTTTAGCTTAATATTAATATTTTTACACTTACATTGTTTTATTTCCTGCTCTTCTGGAAAACACAAAAGCGTTGTTGGACTGTGCCAGCTCTGACAGTCAGATAGCATGGCTAGGACACATCTCATTTCATCACTGAAAAATTAAAGCCTCTTTAACCATCCCCTACGGTTAAGCGCTGAGGCCTTCTCTGTCCTGGGTTTATGTGGCACACAAATTACCTTTTAATATTGTCTTGCTGAGAAACTGCAAGCTTTCTTGAACTTCCCCCTAGATTTTCTTTCCATGGAACCTTGCTTACCAGTTCTGAGTTTGTCAAATTGATTTATTTTTTTTTTTGTCCATTGTTCTTCTTATGCTGCTCTCACTTCTTTCCTAAGAATCATGGAATCTATCATATTGGCTTCTATTTGAATGCCCATAGCTTTCACCTCAAAGGCTGGTATTAATTGGGCAGTTTGGCTAATATTAACCTTTCAGTCAAAGCGTAGCATATTGTTGATTCAATATATTTAATTTTATTAGAAACCACGACCTGGATCAGGCAGTCAAGGTCATTGGGGACCTGTTCAGTCTTGGGACTGCATTGAGAGACATGGGTTTTTTGCATTTGGAAGATAATTTTTAGTGTGCTTGCTGTATTTGCATAAGGCTAAATTGAGACATATTTGTCCTTTTGTCTGTGAACAGGAAACAGAACAATCAAAGGTGCTGCAATATACCTGAAGCTGAATCAACTGAAATGAGAAACACTGGGGCTTCTCTCCTCCTCCCCCTCCATCACACTTTCATAATACTTAAGAAACCATTCATTCTAAATGCCAGAAGAGCTAATTCCATCCATGTTACACAGAGACGCACCATCTAAGCAGAAAGACGAGATTAAATCTCAACAGAAGGAGAGACTGAAAGTTCGCTATAAATGAACTCGGAGTGAGAAATAGCAATTAAGGAATTTTAGAAACGCATGTGCTCTGGGTGTTTTTGTGAAAGAAAATTAGTCAATGATAAGTATCACTTTAAACAAAACCCAACAAAACAAAAACCCACTGGCTTTAAATAACTTCCTTTTGGAATCTTCAGCTGGATACACATTTGTTTTTTATATTTAAGCATTTTATTACACTGAATTGCTCTTGTCTATTTTGAATCCATATTAACGTTTTGTGCAGTACCCTGAGTCACTTTAGGAGTGGGAAAGGTTTTGTCCTGAAACTGAAAATCCTAAAACTTAAGGGGAAAAAATACATTTTTCTGCAACTGACACCCCAAAATATTTTGGTTTAGAGCTAAATTACTCCAGGGGCCTTTGCAATCCAGGATTAGGAGGCTGCAAATGTGGCTTGAACCCATCATAACCCTGCCCCTGTGCTGTGACTTCTAGAATTCTGTGCTACCCTTCTCGGAAAAGCAGTGTGGAATCTCACCCAGAATCAGTTTCTTTCCCACTCTGTAGTGTCTCAGCTGGTGTCAGAAGTCAATGGCTTCTTTGCCATTGTTTTGTTTTCCCTCAAGACACACACATCCCTGTGCGCGCACACACTCACTTCTTCAGCTACACTCCTCTTTCAGCATCAGTAACTAAACTCCCTGCCACAAATACCATTGCTCCCTTGTGACAGTTTCACTATCCTCAGTTCCCCCTAGAGGGTTATGTTGAAATTAACCACCAGCCTATAGTTTCGTTACCTTGATGGTAAATCATCTTATCCCATTCACACAAATAACTGCCTACAGTATGTCATCCCCCCACCCTTAGGCTTTATTCCATTTCTAGGAGACACACATAAGTTGCATTTCTTTTCTTGTCTTGTTCTTGTGGGGATGATGGACCATCTATCACACTGTTGCATTCCCCACTATCTACTCAGTGTTTCAAAGGAATTCTGTCTCTGGGTTTAGTCAAACAGAAGGAACTTATAACAAACAATATACAAATGTAAGAAAAAACTGCCCCTAGGAAGCAACCAACCCCCTTAAGCAAGGGCTGGACCAACAATGGATTTCCCAAGTATGGGGAACAGGAAAATTTCAGAAATGCTTCTGCTGGAAAAATCTCTCCCAACTGGAAGCTGCAGGGACATGGAGACAGAATCAGTTCCTAGGCCTGGGAGTGACACACAAGTGATCTGGTAACTGGAGTAAATAAGGCAGAGATCTGAGAGAGCTGGTGCTTTAGGATAGTTTTGGATACAAGGAAGAGGCAAATGCAAGGACTACCATATATGACTAGTGATCTTTGTATGGATTCGTTTTGGGAGGGCCAACTTTGGTGACACTTTAAAGGGGCCTGATTTTTTGTGAGTAGTGAGCACTTGAAGTCTGAAAATTAGACCCCTTTAAGGTGTCTCAAGTTGGGCCCCCAAAATCACTAAGTTGAGCCAGTAACATGTTAGTTTTCCTTTGCCCCTTTTTCTGACCACACTTCGCCGGACAAATATAACTCATTTTGGTCACTCACATGGCAATTACATCAACTTGGAGGTCATGAACTGGTATTATGAAGTCGTGACCACCCTTCTTTTCTTCATGTCTAGAGGGAAGAGGGGTCCTGGGACAGCTGATATATGGGTTGATACACTGGGGGCCTCTGGAGTCAAAACCATGAGCTGCTGCAGCTCCTTAGCTGAGTTAGTAGCTGCAGGACTCGGATGGGACACTAACATACACTCAGCAGTGGCTCATGATAACATGGGATCATGGTCTAGAAAAGCGTGAGAGTCACTGACCAAAACCCATCTCCTGATTTTTACATGGAACCCGGAGGTAGATCTCACAGTTAACATTTGCCTCATTTTTAAGTTGATTTCAAGTCTGCATATTGCAGATGAATCAGTTTCCACAAATCTAGCCCCATTGTTATGCATGTGAAAATGGCATTTTAGGCATGATTAGCAATCTTTTTTGTTTTTCTCTATAGGGGACCTAAGTGTTTATTTCTGAGGGGGAAAAAATACATTTGTAATTTAGTTCTCAAACTTGAGCGTAATCACTTCCAATTTCTCATGCCAACAACCAAGAAAAATTTCCCTATGCTGAATTTCTCACTCAAATGACATATTCTGTCCCATTGGGCTAGTTTAGTCCTTTTAATTTCCCAAGCACAATAAACTGATAAGTATTAATAATAATACCTAGCACAAAGGGAACAAGAGCAGACTGGTTATTACAATTCTGTGATAATAACCATTTCCCTCTGTTAAAGGGGACAGAAAATGGAGAGAGAATTAGTAATTTTTTTCTAACAAAAGATTAAAAATACTCAGGACAGATTAGATCGACTGGTTGAGAGAAGAGGGGTGAAGCCATTGAAAAAGTATCTCCCTGCCTGTGTTGAGATAATGTCATAGAAACCCCTGGGAAAGAGCAAATGGCCCAGCCTTTGAATGGCACAAGAGAATGTGGCTATTCCAGGTGCTGTTCCAAAAGGGGAAATATGGACGAATAGGGGGATCAAAGCAGAAAGGAACACTTGGGAAACTGAACAGAGAGCTGCCTCTGTGAGTCAGAAGAGTCAATGTTGGTGATTTCAGCATTGACATTGATTCATGGATTTTTTTTTTTAAGGCCAAAAGGGACCTTTATGATCATCTAGTCTGACCCTTTATAACTCAAGCCATTTAATTTCACCCAGCGACTCCTGCCTCAAGCCCATAACTTCTGTTTGAACTAATGCACGTCTCTTAGAAACAAATCCAGACTCCAGTTAAAGAGCCCTTAGGAAGGTGTTCCATTAAAAAGGTATGCCTTATTTCCGGTTTGAATTGGTCTAGCTTCAACTCCCAGCCACTCAGTCCTGATGTGCCTTTGGAGGCTAGGTTATAGAGCCCTCTCTCTACCAGAAATCGGCTCCCGCTGTGAGTGTTTACGCACTGTGATCACATTGCCTCTTAGTCCTCTGTTTGACAACCTAAACAGAGTGAGCTTCTTAAACTGACATCATGGTCTAAATTTGTTGTTGGTGATGGCCTCTCTCCAGGGATGAATGAGTGACAGGGGACTCCCCAGTATGGCAGAGAAGTGGCAGAACTGGGGGTGTTCTCCAGAATCATGGAACAGAGGTGACAGGAGTCAATACAATAGAGGAGGACTCCCCTGTACGGTGAGTATGGCCTGACTTGTTCATAATATCAAAGGGAATGATAGAAGAACAGAGGGGGGAAGAGAACAAGCCCAAGGAAAGGTACAATGTAATCTGGCAATAAGAAGGACCATACCTGGTCAGACCAAAGGTCCATATAGCCCAGTATCCTGTCTTTCCAACAGTGGCCAGTGCCAGGTGCTTTGGAGGGAATGAACAGAATCGGTAATGCTAAAGGGATGATGAGCTGACCCCTTAGTCCCAGACCAAATGCAGCTCTGGTAAAAGCAGGTGAATTAGATTCACAATCCAAGACAAACAGGAGATGACTGCTATCCAGGCCACTGGCCAGGGTGCAGAGAAAAATCAAATGGCAGAGGCGCAACTGAAGACATGCAGGGACTGCTGAGGGTGTGTTGAATGCAAGGGAATCCTACCCATCCTAAAGGGCTCCCAACCCCCCCCCTCAACTACCTGCTGTTCCCCAAACCTCATAGCTAAATCTCCTGCTGTTTGTCTCTCTAGCTCCTGCCTTTGCCTTCAGTCAGCTACAGCTGGGCAGGAAATGGATTGCCAATCCCATGAATTTTCAAGACTCTGACACTTTTTCCCACTCCAAATGCGGTGCAAGGTCAAAATCTCAAACTTCTTAAAACCGATAAGCAAAGAAGAATTTCAAAGGGGTTAACTGAAATGATTTGTTTGGATAATTTCAAAACATTTTGCTTTGCTTTGAGTTTGGCCATTTTTAATCTTTGTTAACATTACAAAACAAAAAGCCTTTGTCTTCAAAGTGGAAAATGAAGCTTTTCATTTAGAAAATGTCAAAATGGGAAGTTTCAATAGTTTCAAAACCATTTGTTTTATGTTTTTGGTTGGGATTTTTTTGAAATTGGGAGACTTGTTGACACGGATCCTCTTCCACTAATGGTTTTGTTTTCAATTAATTGGCATTTTCTGACAATAATAAAAGTTTTGCAGGAAAATTCCTGCCTGACTCTACAGTTTCCCTGAGGAAAATCAGCCTCAGAGCATGGCTCCCAGCAACTGTCCTTGTGTCCTCTCTCCGCTGCCAATAGGCAGCCAGATGTCTCACTGTGACATTCAGACATGAACCCAGCCAACACAATTAGATAAATTAAGATAGATCCATTTAAAGGTGATTAAGAGTTCCTCGGTGATTCATTAAGGATATGATAGCTAGCAGTTGGCTCCTAGAGAAGGCAGCAGTAGGCAGTACACTCCAAGGTGGGAAGTAATACTCAAGCTGGGTTTCCATAGTCTGTGGCATGTGATTTTCTAGCCTTACACATTTTCTTTTTTTTAATTGCATATAAAATAAGTGCTGAGCTTTCGGTTCATATGTTGGGTTTGTATATCAGCTGGTGGCAGGAGGCTTCTCAGGTATCAGGGCCATGAATTGTGCTTTCACGTGGAGGAGACATGTCCCTGGCCAAAGTCTCTCCTCCATCCTGCCGTCATACATGGTGCACCAGCTGGCTGCTACCCTTCAGCCCAAGCTGTCACATTTCCTCATGCTGTATTTGTCTGCGGTGCTCAATCTAAAGCCTGTTGAAGTCAATGGGAATCTGGCCACTGTCTTTAGCGGGCTGTGATTCAGGCCCCTAGTTTTCAAAGAGCTTTGGGATCTACGTAATAGAAGGTGCTACATAAATGTCGTGTCACTCTTATTCGAACCAGTGAGACTGCAAGCTTCTAGGCTGCCTTTCGCTGGGGAAACTACTTCCCTGCCTCTTGCAAGGCAAGAGCCTTTGTCTACTGATGGGTGACCAAGGCCACGTCCAGACTACCCGCTGTATCGGCGGGTTAAAATCGATTGCTCGGGGATCGATATATCGCGTCTAATCTAGACGCAATATATCGATCCCCGAGCGCGCTTATATCGATTCCGGAACTCCATCAACCCCACGGGAGTTCCGGAATCGACAGGGGGAGCCACAAACATTGATCCCGCGCGGTGTGGACGGGTGAGTAATCCGATCTTAGATATTCGACTTCAGCTACGTTATTCACGTAGCTGAAGTTGCGTATCTAAGATCGATTTCCCCCCCTAGTGTGGACCAGCCCCAAATGTCTGTATTCAGGCTGAGCTAAAAGATGGAGAGGAGAGTGAGTTGCCTCCATCTCCACTTGCTTGAGCTCATGACACAATTCCAGGCACAGCAGCACCATGCTATCCTTAGAGCAGCGTTAGTGGTAGGCACTCTTTCAGGCTGAGTTCAAAGCCTGGGCTTCAGAGAGAGAGAGTCTCTGTACTTGACCTAAGCAGGACTCAGAAGGGATGCAGCGATCTCAAAAGCCCATAGCAGGAGCTGCATTTTTTTGACTTCATTCCCCACTGCATTGCTCCAGTGCTCTAATGCAGTAACTTAACTGAAAACAGTGCAGCATTAAGATGCAGTGGTGGAGGAAGCTCTATCCCTTTAATCTGAGAGCCTAATTCAGCTGTCGCTTCCCCAGGTTTTATTTTCATGTAACTGCCTTGATTTCAGTGGAGTGACTCCAGATTTACAGGAATGTAAGTGCTTGTCCACACTGTCATAACCTATTCCCAGATTTGGACCTTAGCGTCCAAAATATGGGGGTTAGCATGAAAACCTCCAAGCTTAGTTACCAGCTTGGACCTGGTAAAGCTGCCACCACCCAAAAAATTAGAGTGTTTTGGGGCACTCTGGTCCCCCCAAAAAACCTTCCCTGGGGACCCCAAGACCCAAATTCCTTGAGTCTCACAACAAAGGGGAATAAACCATTTCCCTTCCCCCCTCCAGGTGTTCCCTCCCTGGGTTCCTGGAGAGATACACAGAAGCAAGCTCCGTGAATCTAAACAGAGGAATTCCACCCTCCCTATTTCCAGTCCTGGAAACAGAAGTACTTCCCTCTTCACCCAGAGGGAATGCAAAGTCAGACTAGTAAATCTAACACACACAGATTTCCCCCCAACTTCTTCCTCCCACCAATTCCCTGGTGAGCTGCAACTCAATTCCCTGGAGTCCCCCACTAAAGAAAAACTCCAACAGGTCTTAAAAAGAAAGCTTTATATAAAAAGAAAGAAAAATACATAAAAATGGTCTCTCTGTATTAAGGTGACAAATACAGGGTCAATTGCTTAAAAGAAATATGAATAAACAGCCTTATCCAAAAAGAATACAATTTAACACATTCCAGCAACTACACACATGTAAATACAAAAGAAAACAATATAAACCTTACTGCCTTACTATATTTGTACTTACAACTTGGAAACAGAAGATGAGAAAGCAGGAAACAGAAAAATCCTTCCCATAGCCGAGAGGGATAGATTTAAGACAAAGGACTCAGACACAAACTTCCCTCCACCCAGATTTGAAAAAGTCTTGTTTCCTGATTGGTCCTCTGGTCAGGTGTTTCAGGTTACTCCCTTCCAGGTGAAATAGACATTAACCCTTAGCTATCTGTTTATGACACACATTTGATGTCACTCTTCTGGAATATGCATTATGGTATAAGCTCCCAGGTGGGCATTCTTATTCCATATGGCAAGCTATTCCAGAATAGCTATTTTGGTAAGCTTCCAAAGTGTAGACAAGCTCTTAGTGGGCCCAGAATCAGGGTTCTGATGTCTTTCCCTTGAATGTCCTGTCTCATGGCTGGAACATCATTACAGACAGCCCTTTAGAAAGGGACTAGCAATTGCAGATACTACTGGAAACAAATATGTAATAAAAGTTAATAACCCCCAGTAAGAGGTGTCATTAAGTGTGGAATATTGCTGCTCTCCTTTTGCAAACCTGGGAAAGCTGAAGAATCCCCTCCCAACTCACAACCACCATCCCAATTCCATATGAGCTGCCAGCACATCTGTCACAGTTCAGGGCAACTGCACCTGATGTTCCCCTTGACAGTTCAGCAAGGGCACCTGCTCTCATGCTGCTTGTTCTTCCCAGGTGTTGCCTCTCTTGGGCGAAGAGACAAATCTCTGTCCCTTCTGACCAGGGTATTTCTGGGCTGTGCTGTTCCCTGCATAGGCTGTGCATTTCCCAGCAAAGACAGTCTGCCTAAACAGACCTGCTTGTTTCCTCTACAGCAACTGATCAGATCAATTGCTGCAGATATAGGTTACTGAGCAAGCCTACTTGTGTCTGAAGGTATAAAGCACTATAAAGAGAACACATTAAAAACAATAGAAGAGCCTACACTCATGCTAAGTTTACCAGAGACCACACCTGCCCCAGGGTTTTCCTTGTGGTTACAAGTCGATCACCGCTTCAGCTCTGAACAAGCACAGGCCAAGTCCTTCCAACCCTACCCTAAGGAGTGGGTCACTTGGTAAACCAGGAGTCCTAGCTATTTGCTGGATCAGGATGAAGGCCCTGACTCAGCCTAAACTCAGGCTTTTAATCCAAAAATCTCTTTGCCTGTGGGTCTCTGGAGAATCCAGTTGGAACTACTGATTTATGTATATCTCCTGGAGTTAGCTTCAAAGGCTGGTAATGGAGGAAGTTCATTAGCATCCCCCCTTTCTACTAGAGACGGTGCATACAATGCCACAAACATGCACAGTTGCATTTCTAACGCAATGTACACCAGAAGGGTCTGCCTTCATCCAGTAAAGCTTATCTAAATTCCAGAAGGTTTGTTCAGGAAGCTGCAGGATAGTGTCAACCTGTCACAACGTCTGTCGAAACTCAGTTTCCATATATAAAAGTTGCAAGAGATTGAGCTGGAAGCTGGTGGTGTGGCTGTGCTCAGCACTGAGAGAGGCTGGCTTTGGAGTTAAGGCCCTGAATGGGGAGTTGAGAGACTGGGTACAGTTTCTTTGGCTCTGCCACAGACTTTGTGTGACCTTGGGCAAGTAAAAGGAGGCTAATAAGCCTTCCTTTCTCCCACCCTTTGTCTGTCTTGCATTCTTAAACTATAGATTCACTGGTGCCGGCACTGTCTGTTATTGTGTATCTATATGGCTCCTAGCACAATGGGGCCCTGATCTTTGTTCGTACTCAGAGGCAATACCATAGAACTACAGTGATAACTCCATTTTGTCAAAATACTACTGGCTGGGTTCTGGTGGGGGTAGGGAACACATCTGCACAGGCCGGTGGTCTGGAAAGTATATAGCAAAGGGACACTTGTGCATAGCTGGCCTATGTTTGAGTGCAATTTCTCCTGGGGTTTTCAAAGTCACATGTTTAATATGAAGCGCCGGTGATCAAGAGTCTTAATGCAGCTCAGAAGAGTTCTCTGCAGCCTCTCATAATGTCTAGCAATGGCATCAGTGAAAAGCACTTTAGGAATAGCATGAGCTGAACTGCATGAGTGATGCCTGGTGGCCAGTCTAACACCAACGTTCCAGGCATTACAATTCAGGGAGAGGGGTCTGGTGCTCAAAATGGCCTTCTAATGCGATGAAGTATGAGCCAGCAGAATTCCTTTGGGAATCCTGGCCCCTGCCTGTTAGACATGGCTAGGCTTATCCTCCTTGTCTGTGCTGACATAAAGCCCCTGCTAGCAGCCAAGAGTCACAGTTCAAAATCAGGATGATGCAACTCAGGAGGCAAAGCTGTTAAATAGCCCAGGAAAATCTGTCTGCATTTTTGCTGTGTCTCCAGCTCATTTATTCAGAGCAACAAGGGAGTTGGGCACATTTACACAGTTAGGTTTGTTTAATGCTTTTGAAAGGAACCATAACCAGTTAAATACCAAGAGTATTAATGCTCTGAACATGCTGGAATATAAATATAGCAGGAGATAAAAATCCAGTCGGTCTCCGGTATTATGGAGTTTGGGGAGAGTAGAAGCTTCCTTTGAACAAACCAGCTTTAAACAGTTGCTCGCTTTCACAGCACATTTGGGAGAGATTAAAACGTATATAATGGTACCTAAAGGGACAGATCTTCAGCTGGTGTAAATGGGTGTAGATCCATTAAAGTCAGTGGAGCTTCCTCTGTTTCCATTAGCTAGGGATCAATCCCAACATCTCCTGAGCACGTAATGGGGCTTTTATGGTTAGTTGTTTTGCTATAAAGCAAATGTTTTCCCAAGAACAAGGTGAAATGCAAGGAGGGAAATAACCATTCTGGAGTTTCAAATGCAGATTTTCAGAGCTTCTGTTCTAGAAGACCAGGGCCAGCTGGTGTAAATGAAACAAAACCCATACAATCTGAAATCAGCCTCATCTCTCGTTCTTTGAGTCATTTAAACAAAGCAAAAAAGCAGAAAGCCAATCACTCCACTTATCTGATGTAAACCGGGCTGCTTCTTTCTACTTGCAAATCACATTCGCACTCCTTGGGCTGGAGTCACTTCCCAGCCACAACATTATCCTTTGTATCCTTAGAAAATCTTTTATTTTGAGAGCTCTGCAGATTGAGGTCACTTTGTCTACAGGCTGTATGAATCTTAGTGGCTGGACCACAGTGCTCTGATATCATTTGGGTGTTTACATCTTCAACTGCCTGGCAGCCACTTCCCATTTCTCCTGGTGGCTTTCTCAACTCGCTCTGCTGCTGTCTCACCCCCACGATAACAGCTGCTATACGGTACTTTACCGAGGTGGGTGACGGTCATTATCCCCATTTTACAGATGCGGGTACTGAGGAAGAGAGTGAAGATGCTTGACCAAAGAGGCCAATCCCTTGGGCAGTACTGCCTATTATTTTTACATCAGTCCCTGAGTCCCTTGATACATGGGGCTGCATTCATGTGACCCATATGGGGTATGCCATGCCCTGCCTGCAATGAAAGCATTAGGATGTTGCCACATCACAGCCTGAACCCTTATGAATGACTCACATTGAGCTCTATTTCAATGATGAGAGGGATCTTCTTATCTCCTAATGATCCGGATAGCCTGTTGTGACAAGTGTAACTCACTGGTGAATGGGTGCTACAGATCCCATCTGTGCTGCTCTGCAGGTGATGAGAGCCACAGCCACTAGCTACAGAACTTTAGCTGAAGCCGTCGCAGCTCACGCTTTTTGCTCTATGGTTCCCCAGTTCAGTTCTGTGTGTCGGCCAAGAGGATGGGTGTAACGCAAGCATTCCCATCCATGTGCCTGGCCAAGTGCACCGGGCCCAATTCTGTTCTCTGACACCTGTCCACCCTGCCGACCTCCCTGAACGCCATTATCAAGTGACCTGGCCATTGCAGACTTAATGGCATGGCAGCATCTGACTATGGTGGGGGAAATTTCTCTCTTCGCAGGATCCTATTGTCTGTAACTTAACCATATGTATAAAACCAATATAATTTGGACTTCCATCCTATCTTCCAAATCTAACATAAAAGTGATGGGTGCGATATTTACCTAGAGTATCTTTTCTTCGTTGCACAGTGACGGAAAGCAGACAGCTCCCGCAACTGAAACAATCTTAGACTGTCAGGTTAGTCCTTCCTTCCTTCCTTCCTTCCTTCCTTCATGCATGGGTCTGCCATAGCCCTTCTGCCAGCCAGTTCAGTGGCTCGCCCTTTGCATAAACCTCAGTTGTTTAAATGGCTTAGGAATTTGTCATTGTTATGAGTAGGAGGAGCAGCAGAAACAATCCGTACCCCTGTGTCCACAGTTGCACACACTTCTTGGACCACCTCAGGAGGTTTATTGCCTTGCTGGGTCCTGACGTTCACTGAAGTCAGCAGGTGCTGGTTTTGCTCTGAGTCTGGGTCTGCCCCCTGTCCTCATGTCCAATGCCTGCCAGCTTACCAGCAGGGGTCCTTCAAGGGAGCTGTGCCTCTTTGGTGCTTTACTCTGCCGGGTTGCATCACAACAAGTATCTCAGCTAAAGGCTATGTCTAGGCTAGAAACACTGCAGTGGCACTGTAGTGCAGACACTTTCAACAGCGATGGGAGGGGCTCTTCCGTCCCTGTAGTAAATCCACCTCTCTGGGAGGCTGTAGCTTGATCAGAAGAATTCTCCCATTGACCTAGCACGGCCTACACTGGGGGCTTAAGTGTGTTTAATGACATCTCTCCGGGGTGTGAATTTCTGACGTGTAGCTGAGTCTACCTAAGTTTCCAATGTAGACCACCCCAACTCTCCCTTCCAGCCAGCTCCATGTTATCACATTCTGCGCTCTGCTCGTCTCATGCTCCCGGCTCGGATTCACTGCCAGATGCATTAGCATAATTTCTCATCCGTTTCCTTAGTGCCTTATGTTCCACTCCTCTGCTAACCCTTATGGAAGTACAGAGCTGTGGGTACTAGAAGCTGGTCCAAAAAAAAAATCCATCAAAACATTTTCCTAACAGATAATGACTATTTGATAAAAATGGAAATTTTCACTGGAAAAAAAAATGTGCTTTTGTCAACCTTTTTTGGGGGGGAGGAGATTCAAAAGCTGAACATTTTTTTAGGTGGGAGGAGAAAAATTCAGTATCTAAACTTCTTGCATGTGTGTGGGGGAACTAATTTCCCAACTTGCTCTAATGGTAACAGTGTAGCAGTAAGGGAGACTTCCAGAGGTACGCAGCTCCCACTGACTGCCAAAGGAGGTCTGAATCCCTCAGTCCCATTTGTGCCTTTGAACAGCTCTCCCTTGGTGGGCTAGCCAGCAGAACCTCAACATGACATTTGCTTCTGGTGGACCCATGTCTCTGCGTTATAGGGACGGATGCCTGCTATCTCCTGGTCTGAAACAGTGCTGTGCTATGCGTTCTACTTAGACTGTAAGCTTTTGTGGGCGGGAACGGGCTATTTGTTCTGTTTGTACAGTGCTTAGCACAATGGGTCCTGGCCCGTGACTCCTATATGCTACGATAAGACAAATAATCACCAATTTCCAGGAAGCAGACGCAGTGGCATATTTCATTGATTCTGAAATCAAGCCATGTTGCACAATAAGTCCGTTCAGCTGCAACCAATTCACACGAATATATAGGGAAGATCCAGTGTTTAGGATGTAAATGTTCCACCAAGGCACCTATCTTTGCTTCATGTTGCTTCTTGGCTTTGTTAGGGATATTGTTTGAATATGGATGCATTGTGCACTGCTTATTTATAGTGGAATTAATAAAAAAAGAAACCCAAGTCTGTCCCAGTAGCAGAACAAGGCTTCCACATAAAAATCTGAATCCTTGCTTTACTGACCTGTTTCTGGGTCTGCCAAGGTCTGAGCTGGTCAGCCCCATGCATACCTGCATGCATGGAACCCCAATGAGACCCCACATTTCCCTCATGGTGCTGTAGTTGAGCATTCTTGGCCTGAGGAATCTGTCTCTTTGCCTTTAGAAAAGTCATGTTACTTGGTACCTGTGCAGTTTGTTGGCTGTTGTGCCATTCGGTAGCTTTTGCCCTACTTTCTAAGCACCTCTGCAATAAAGGGAAATACACTTATTTCCATGACAACAAACCTGATTTTTGTTGTGATGTTAAGGTGTAGTTAGAAACGGCAGCAAGTTGCTATGGTAATGGAGAATGCCATCTGATTGCCATAGGAACTATGGCAGGCTACTCAGACTGATTCAAGTGAATGTCTTCTGAATTATAACCAACCAAGTTTGCTGAGGGAGGCCTGAGTGACACAAACCAATGATAGCGAAGTCTCAAAGATGTGTTGGTCATGTAGCTGTATTAGTGCATTCTCACAGGATATAGGAGGGCTCCCTATAAGACATTCCAAAGTGCTTTGTCTAGCCTACTGCCGAATAAGTCAAGTGATGGTGCCTCTCTCCAGCTCCTGTGGGAGACTACTCGAAGTCTAACTGCCCATGTTGACATGAGAGCCTTGTGAGATGGCACCTCTGTGACACTGTGTGAAGGGTGATCTTGCTTGCACTCGAGCCTGCAGAGAAATGATTGGTAGGTTCAGTGGAAAATACCCTCTCTCAAATTGCTTCTTTCTGTCTTCATGGGAAGCATTAAGGGCTGTTCTTTTGTGGTTAGATGGGTGTCCAGGCTTGGAACCCTATTGCAGTTGGCCTGAACGCTCATATCTTGGTAACTGCTAACAGATTGGATCATGAAAGCAGAACAAGCTACTGGCACAACCTTACCTCTGTGTGCATATGTAAGGAATTCCTCTGGGACTAGGGTCAGAGGCATAACTGGAAAGGAAAATGAAACTGATCCATGAAGAGCCAGATGGCTGGAGGGTGGGATTCGGTGCCATTTGCAGTAACTGCCCGACTCAATGCTGCAGTAGAGAGGCATCCCAAAAACAGCATTAAAGCTAGCAACAGTCTGAAAAGAGACTACCAGCGCAGGCTGTTGTCACGTCACCCTATCGAGCATTGGAATCTGGCTGTACAGGGCTATGCCTTTGTGCAGAAGACCTGCCCCAAAGACCTTTAATGAAGCATTTCAAATCACCTAGTCATTTCACATTCACAAGCAACCTCAAGCTGCTGTTACAGAGCTGTGCCAGCCACCACGCAGAAGATCCTGGGGACAGAGCTGACAGCTGGGGTTTTCAGCACAGGGAAGAGGCTGCTTTCCTTATGCCAGCTAATCATGAAGACCCAATGGGGAGACCGGACAAGGTGGATGAAATGGAAAACTGAGAAGAAGCAGGTGATGGTCAGTGGAGATAACAAATGAAAACTCATAAGTGGGGCATCACCACCATATTGCCTACAAATGCATATTTTTCAGTGCAGGGCTCAATGGGGAGGGCATGGATTCCACCCAAACCAAAGATGACGACACACCGTGGCAGAGGCACCATCAAATCACTCCGCTAGGGGCTGTATAGATCAGTCAAGTAAACGCATTAATCTATGTTCTTTGGGAAGCTGCTGAGGGCTGACCTCCTATGAAACTATCTGGCCCCAATTTCTGGAAATTCTGTCTCTTAGGGCTCGGTGCATCACTGAACCCATCGCTGAAATTCAGCTACCTCTGGATGGACTCTGCCTTTAGGCCCAAGAGATTTTTAAGGGTTTTATGACAGGGAAACCCAGAGCCTCAGGCAGCACAGCATCCCGTAGCATGAAGCAGGAGCACTGTTTACATGACAGTGGGAAGAGCATCACCTACTGAATTACCTACACTGCTTCCTTATAGGATCCTGGAAATTTCCCCCATCTGAATACCCACAAAGCCAGCCTGGGCTTAGTCATGTGAGATTTGATATGATTCCAGCTGCCAGTGGTCACAGCTATGCACATACAAAGCGCCATTTAGCCTTCACATCCATCTGCATGCTGTCCGGTGGCGTTTGGATTAATTAAATGAATTCTTACCACAGCATCATTGTGGCCATTAAATATTTATGCTGAGGGAATGCAGGAAAAGCAGAGACACTAGTTCTAACGGTAAATGGGAGCAGCAGAGAGACATCAGGTGGTTCAAATGTATGTTTGGACTCTGTTCCTTGAGACAGAATTAAACAATACTGGGAATTCACTCCAGCTCAAATGAGACTCGGAGAAATGCTGCAGGATAATAGACTAGAAGGGTGCATGGTCAGCACTGTACTCTAATAACTCACTGAAGAATTTCTAGCGGCCAGAAGGAATAACCACAGACTATTTTAATACAGCCAATGCAACAACTGATGCAAGGCAAACAATTCACTGTACGTACACAGCTGTCATCTGTTTACCCATAAGGTGGAATTAGACTCTCATCCGACCCCACAGCCTAGCTAGCTAGCATGGATGGTTTTGCTTCTCCAACTCCTGTTCAGCATGAGTCATTGGACAGGCTGAATCAATAAGCTGATCTTGTATCTTGATTCACTGGACCAGTATTGGGAGACCCAGCCCCATCATTTCTGAAGCCAGAAACCATGTGGTTGACTTTTTGGACTAGATTCTCAGCTGTTGTCAATCAGGATCAGTCCTCTGTATAATTTTAACATCTTTCTCTGTTCTTTATGATGCTCACTCATGCCCTTGATCTAGAGTATAAATTGTTCTATATACGAAACAATTCACCTACATCAGAGCTAATTTTGCAAGCCTATTCACCCTCTGGTTTTTAAGTGTATTCCTGTTTTGACCCAATGTTTATCCCTGCATCCATGTCCAAATAAATATGAAAGTGACACTAATAACTCATGGAACTGGTGATGTGGAATAAAAACTCTCTAAATTGCAATAAACAGTAAATAGAGCTTTAAAATTAAATGGTGTTCAGTCTGGGACTACAGGAAACCATTTAAAACATGGCTTGGAAATTCCAGGGCTGCTTCTATAATTGTTCTCAAACATTCTCAGTCCCCGCTGTTGTTTCAGGAAAGTGGTGTTTGTTTATGAACACATCTAGCTAGTGATTTAAACTGGAAGCAGTTAAGATGAGTGAAATGCTGTCTCATTGTCTTCAAGATGCAGACGTTCTGATATTTTAATATAGTTATGCTATTTGGATGCTCCTTAATCCTATCTGCAGGGGGAAGGAATTAGCTTCGTTTAAAGGTACTAGCATTCTTTTATTTTTTTTTTTTGAGGGGGGGAGTTTTTCTTTTGACTTTGGGTTTTCATGCCTGTTTCCTGTTGTGCTTCTCATAAAAACAGCACACAGAGTTCAGCCATTTGGCAGTTTCTGTTCTACTGCAGCCCAGGATTGGACTAGCAGGTGATGCTGCAGGTGGGGAATAGCTTACATTAGCAGAATTTTGTGGAGCTCGGCCCTTGAACAACAGGGGGTGCTGTGAGCTAGGAGTGAATTACACTGTTTGAGTGGGAAGGTGGAATAGAATGGGGTTCTGTAGGTAAAAAGTGAGGTGCACTGGCAAAAATCAGAGGGAGTCATGCACATGCCGTACTATTCACACTATATTTGGGTATGAATGGAATTAGTCCCTCATGCTCCAATCAAGCAAACACATTTGACTTGCTGATTTAAGTGTGTTTGTTCTCCCATCCCTCTTTCCACACCCACTGTGTGGTGGGGAGAAGGAACTTGATGTCATGAGGATTATTGAAATAATTCTCCATCCCCTCTATAAAGTCTCAGATAACACTGAGACCTAATGTAGTTGTCTGGATTCAGTTGGACGTGATTCAATTTTTTTGCCTCCATTCCAAAACACAACTAGACATTGACTGTAGCAATGGAATACTTTTCAGCAGTGCAGAGTTTGACTTGCGGCAGAAGAGGGGACTGTATGTGCGTGTGTGTGAGAGATAGAGAGATGTATATCTATATATATATAGAATTGTCATTTAGCCACCTTTTTCAACACTGGTAAGTGGTAATTTGGCGTTCTGCCCAAGTTTGATGCATCCTGGGTCATGCTGGCTTCAAAGTGGCAGTAATTTTTACACTGAGCTTCCATAATTTGATTGATTGAGCTGGTCGATTTACATCACGCCAGAGTGGGGGGATGCTGAGCTTTTGGCTCCCAGTTTAAAGGAGATATCATTTTAAAAGGGTGGAGACTCTCTCACTGATGCTCAAGTACGAATGTCTTAAGCTTCCTCTTTCTTTTAGAGCAGCAGCAGTTCTGGAGCGTAGAGGGGATGTAGCCTGTGCTGAATGTGACATTGTAGTACTGGAGGAAATGAGAATTTAAGGAATATTTAAATTCAGCTAGGACAGTGGGCTAATCGAGAGATGGCTTGCATCTGGAGCAGGAACTTCAGAGGGTCTGATTAGGGTCCCCTAGGGTGGAAGTCTGTTCTGAGTCTCTAGAGGTGCAGCTGGAGAGAAAGCGCTTTAGATGCTTTCAAGCCACCTTTGTCTCCAGGTTTCTGGGCTGCCTCAAGAGGCCAGCGACTCCCTAGCACAACCTAGACAATGCTGGCAGGCTGCCCATGTTATAGCAGTCTTTCACAGCTCATTACAGACAGTAGCACTGCTCCAAATCTCTGCAGTGTTATGTGCTCTGGCCCCACCCTAATGCACTCCTCCCGCCCCCTAGAAATCCCCTATGCCAGAGACTGCCTGTCTTCTGTTTCTGTGCCAAGGGAATTTTTCCCTGTTGAATGTGGTGCCTTTAGAGGCCCCTTTATGCTGCTCCAGGACAGAGGCTGGAGTGAAAGTGAGAATCTCACTCCGGACTTTGCCAATATCCATAACAAATAATCCTACTCTGGCATTGCCAGACTGGATCAGACTAGGGGTCCATCAAGACTAGTATCCTTTTACCAGCAAGGACCAGCACTAGCTACTTAGCAGAAAGGCATTAAAAACTCTGCAGTGATGGGATAACCTGTCCCCAGGGAAAGTTCCATCCTGATTCCTCTCAAGTGGAAGTTGGCTTATGCCCTGAAGCTGGAGGATTTATATTCCTTCTAAAACTTGGGAGCATTTATGGAGCCCTCTGCAAACTCTTCACAGCCCCATGGGGCTGCAGGTCAGTATTGTTCTTATTTGACAGAGAGGTCCAGAGAGGAGCCTGCAGCAAGTGTGAGCCCAACACAGACAATCCTGGCTCGCAGCTCAGACAGCTGGACCAAGGTGCAAATGAATAGATGCAGTTGTTAGTGATTGGTTGAAAGTTTGCATGTTCAGGGCTACGCAAGAGTGCAAGTGCCAACATGAATGTGCGAATAGCCATCTCTGGCCTCTCGCCTTCCCTCCCACTTGCTGTATAAATTCTCTGTCTCGTTTCCCTATCTCCAGAGGGCCATTGCTAAGATTCCGTTTGCATTCTCCATGATCTGATAGTACAATATCCTCATGATGGTTCAATTCGCTCAATTGTTGCCCCTAATGGGAAGCCAGCGAGGACCATGATGCATGTGGCGCTGTGGCTAAACTGGCAATGATGCTATTGCATATGCTAATTAACCTTTGGGCGTCCTTCATGGATGCTCCACAGGAATGCTGATCTTGGGCTCCCGCATCATTTAGAAAGAAAGCTGCTGTCACCAACACGCCTGTCACCAACACACCAGCTACTTCCGTGCTGATTTTATTTGCGTGCAGGTTTTTTCCTACACTGTACTTGTTAACATGTGTGTATTGGTATAAATTTATTTAACGGCTCTGCGGAGCTTTGGAAGCAGACGGCATTTTCTGATGGTACACATTGAGTGCATGTGTGATCTGTCGTTGGAAAACATGTAGAACCAGACTTTCAAAATAGCTGAAGTTTTCCCAGTCTTCGCACTCCATAATTGAGACAGGGGTAAGGACCGGAAATGGGAGCTAAGCGCTGTTGAAAATCTGTCCCCAGTTGTGAGTGTTAGAGCTGTTCTGAAAATTCCAACCTCCAGGGAAGAAACTTCTAAGCTCCTCGCTCTGACATGAGACAGGAGTTTGGGGAGTGACATTGTAGCAGTTTTCCATGTTGCTTTGGGGCCCTCGCTAACCTTCTACATGGCTCAAATCCTGCCAAACCGGACAGGCTGCAGCCATTCCTCCTTGCAAGCATAAGTAATATCCCCTTCTGCACAGTAGCATGGAGTCCATTGCTTTGGCTGACAGCAGCTCGTATGGCAGATGTTCAGGGAGCTTTCCACAGCTCAGCTCCTGACTGTTAAAAATAGCTAATTCTCTCCCCCTACCCCCATCACCACCACCGGCTTCATTTTCTAAGCCATTTTTAAAAAAATCCTTTTGTGGGAGGGGGAAGAAAACCTCTTTCCCAGCCAATGCTTAGGCTGCATTTAGCAAAATGGCACTGGGGCAGACCTAGGTGAATCGGAGAGCAGTAGTGCAGGGTTACTGTATTTCAAGGCAGCTGGAGGGACAGCTCATTTTATTTCAAACTCCAGCAGAGCTGCTAATCCAGGCTCCCGTCACAGCCCCAGTCAGTGGAATGTACATGGCACCCTGCTGCTGAGCATTGCCATTTATTTTAGCATCCAGTTTCTCTGAGGTGAAGGGTATCCTGCAATGGAACTAGAAAGGTCCCTTTATCTCACATTGTGGCTGAGTGGCTTGGCCATGGTTGTGCAAAATGCACCCAGGCAATCAATGCTCCCAAATGCTTTCTGCTGAGAGACTGACATCATGACTACAAGGCTGTTACTCGGCTTAGCTGCACAGTCACCATAATGCAGAGGCTTCCCGAGAAACCTTCACTTTTTCCAGGATCCTCCTTGAGGGATGAGATTAGATCCCTTTCATTTATAAAACATGCTTTTGTTTGCTGGGTATTTTTCTGCATTAAGCCAGTGACTCTCTCCCAAGCTGTAACACAACTGGCCGTGTGACTCCTGAGGGAACGCAAGTCTGCCAGGAGAGAGTAGCTAGCCCCGTGCTGGAACGTTCACACCGTGAGCTGCCGTTAGTAGATGGAAGTCTCCATGTGCTGATTGATATGAATTATAACTAATCCTAAACTCCCCCGCCACATGAGTGAGGATAGATGCAACTCCATTTCCCTAAATGAACCATTGGGGAGTATGTTCCCACAAGGAAACATCCATGTCAGATGCTCACCCATGGGCCAAAGGGGCTGTTTTACAAAATCAACTGGGGAGGAGGGGGCAATGAAAACCAGAAAAGATGCTAGTACCAGGCATGTGTGAACTCTCAGTGGACTCTGCAGCCTGAGCAGCAGCTGCAAGAATTGTTTGAAACGTGCTCTTTGCTGTTGCTTTGTCGTCCTCCTGTCCCAACCCCCATTTGTTTCATCTACCAGTTGTGTATCATTAAAACCCTAGACTGAGCTCTCTGGGGACTTTCTTATGATCTGTTTTTACAGCACTGAACACTATGAAGCCCTGTTCCTTATAGGGGCTCCTAAGTGCTACTGTAATTGGGGTTCTTACTCCTTGGACAAGCTCATTATGCACATATGTAATGTATATATTGAAAACCAAACCAACACCCCCATGCTCCTGCAAACATACACACAAACTCACCTGTACTCCCTCAGAGATATACACGTTTAAAATCACCCCGAAACACACAGTTGCACATGCACTTCTAAACACACACTCAGACCTAAACAACTTTACAAATGTTTTTAAAGGTTTGGGGAAAAGTGAAACCTTTTCTGCCTTCATTTCATTTTTTCCATTTTTGCACTCTCCTGGGTGAGATGAACCTTGAACCAAATCTCCTTTTGGCTCTGAGATAGGAATGGTCCACTGACACCTGGACAACACACGATGCAGAAACTTGCATGTTGGCTTTGAAACCACATGACTTTGCTTAGTGCCTCTTCATGAATGCTAACTGTTTGCTCCTAACGCTTTGTATCATTTCTGTTAATTCTGTTGCCAGGGAAGAGGCTGAAAGACTGTGCTATGTGATAGGATCTTTCTGCCTTGGCAGCAATATAATGCAACTGTTTATTTAGATATAGCACAAGGGCCCAAATTCTCTTTGGAAACATTCTTATTAAAATATACATTTATCTCCTGGCCTTTGGTGGAACAATTGTAACAAACCACAGCTGTGAAGACCAACTGAACAAACTATCAGGGAATTATGTAAACAGCTAGAATTATTGTATCTGGTCCTTTGATTTTTTTTTATGGCAACTAAAAAGAACTTGTTTTAATTAAAATGTTTCCAAATTGGGGGCCCCCTGGGAGGCTGTCTTGCCTACCTCAAAGCAATCAGACACACATCTAAAGGAGGCTCCTTCAATCTGCAGCAGCCTGGTCTGAATCCCCTTCCGAACTGCCTCTTGGTCCAATCACTATGCAAACATTGACCTTTGCGATTCTGAATGAAACAGTCAGATTCTAAACGCTCCGCAGGGGCCCCATCCCCAGCCAAGGGCTAAATGGAAAGATCTCTGAGGGGAGATGCCATTGAAAATGGATGGAAATTAGTTATTTCGAAATAACTTGCCCCAAACCTGTGCGACATTCAGGTAATCACCTCCTAGCTGGTAAGGTGGTTGCCAATGTATTTTAGTATTTAACCCTATAATCATTGGGGGATAGTAAATGTAATGATAACACATATATTTGTAACCCGATATTCCCTGAGAAATTCTATTTAATGCTGTACTACTTATTGCATCACCATAGGACTTGAGTGGTATGATGATGTTTGATGATTTGCAGAGGACCTGTCCGTGAAAGCTTTTTAAGTGGTAGAGCCATTGCACGGGAGCAATTCCACTCTCTCGACCTTAGAAGCCAAACACCAATGGTACGAAAAATCATCACAACTCGTAACTTCTTTGGTTGCAGTGGATGGCCTTGGCGTCTTTTGTGCCACATCAAGCCCTTTGCTTTCCACAAAGCATTGCAGAACCACCTTCTTGGCCATTGGATCATAGTGATCTCTTTCGCTCAGTCCGCCGGAGCTGACGTCGTATGCAGGTAGGCATATCCCTAATTCACTGAGAGTTTGAGTCCCATCAGTTACACTCACTTGGTTTGGCCAGCCTATCAAAGCCGTTGCCCAGGGTGTGGCCACTGATCAATGCACGAATATCCAAAGCAAGCCAGGCACTTGACTATCTGTGTGTCAAAGTTTTAAACCACCAAAACATCTGGATGTCAACAAAACTGCTTGTATACAGAGCTGCTGTTCTTTCATCTCTTTTGTAAGGATGTGAAACATGGACACTATATAGGCATCACATCAAGCAGCTCAAAGCATTCCACCTGCGTTGCCTCCGCAACATCGTGAAGATGCGCTGGCAAGACAAACTGCCCAATCTTGAGATCCTCGAGAGAGCCCAGATGATAAGCATCGAAATGATGATCATGAAGTCACAGCTACGTTGGACCGGTCATGTCAGCCACATGGATGCCAACAGAATCCCACGCCAGCTTCTCTATGGTGAGGTTTCCCAGGACATCCGTCATATAGGTCGTCCACGAAAACGTTACAAGGACACCATCAAAGCCAATCTGCAGTATAGCAGTATCAAACCCAGGGACCTTGAGGACGCCGCCAGCGAGAGAACACAGTGGTGTGCAACAGTCAGAAATACCTGCATCGCCTTTGAGGAAGACCGCTGCCGGCGTCTACAAGAGGCATGCGAACGACGTCACAGAGCACCAGCAGCGCACAACCCACTGACTGCGAACTTCCCATGCACCATCTGCAGCCAAATGTGCACCTCTAGAATTGGCTTGTATAGCCATCAGAAGGCACACCATGAGACCAACAATAGATGATTTGCTCAGATTTGTCATCATCGGATTGATGGACTACCAAGACTTATTGCATAGATGTAGATATCACACTTTGTAATAAGGGTAACATAATTACAATGTAGTTAAATTGTAATTGTAGTGCAATTATCTGGTGGTTCTGGTTATCTATAATGACCACTAATTCATATATCAGAAAGTTAACCACCTGACAGGAAATAACTGCAGTGTAAATATAAGGTCCTTGACACACCCAGATAATATGGTTGAAATTTTCATAGCCCCTTAGCAGATTTGAACAACCAATTCCGAAATTAAGTTTGAGCTGGACAAATTTATGAATGCAGTTGTATAATAGATTGTTTGTGATGGTAGGGGACAGGGCTCAACAGTCTTGTATCTCACTTCGGGGTTTATGTCTTATGTTCCAACAGCTAACGCTGCAGCATTTCAGCTGGTCACCGGCAGGGGTCAAGAAGGGATATTCCATCTTTCCCACCACCACATATTCAGGGAGGGTATTTTTATCTCGATCTATCAGGGATGGTCACGGCAGGAAATGAGACACCGGACGCAGAGGGCCAGGGCTCTGAGGTGGCACCAAGCATTCTTTCTCTCAGGGGCTTGACTGGCTGGTCCTTGCTTGTGCTCAAGGTCTAATTGATCATTATAGGTGAGATCAGGAAGGAATTTTCACCCAGGTCAGAATGGCAGTGCCTTTGGGTGGTTTTCACCTTCCTTTGCGACATATGAGCAGGTCACTTGCCAGGATTATCTGGCTCTCTTTCACTTCATCGCTTCCCTGCTATTGTGGGCTGTAATATTTTGATCTCATTTTGGTTGTTGGGTTTAATGTGTGGGAGGCTGGGAGGTGGTGGTGGCCTGAGGCAAGCGGGATGTCAGACTAGATCTGGGAGTGGCTTCTTGCCATAAACTCTATGAATGATTAATCTGATGGCTCTATTAATACAGATACTTGTAGGCTAAGTTTTTCAAATGTGTTAACGGGTAATAAGGAAATCACTCATATCGTTCACTTTCTGGTTATAGGAATTAGTGGTAATTGCATAATGAAAAGCATAAGCCTGGTGTGATCAAAGTGTAATTGCAATGTAATTACACTCCTCTGTAAAGTGTGACTGAAGGCACTTTCTTCCCTTCTGTTTCTGCTCACTCCCAGATTCCTTCCTGTGCTCTGCAGGATGCAAATAGACATTCAGAAACAGAGCCCTGCCCCTGCCAGTCTTGCCCTGTATGGAAATGGCTCTGTTGCCTACTGATGCTGCTAATTCCTACACTAACAGGACCACAGTAATTCCAGATTGTTTCTTTTTGCTGCTGCTGTGTCATGCATTATGCTCCATAAAAACACGTCGCTGTTACAAAGCCCCCATTCTCCTCCCTGCCCAGTCCTCATCCTGCTGCAGAGAGACAGGCACCATGCATCTCCACTTCCATTTTCACCTTGCCCGCTTTGCTCTATCAGCAATGCCAGCCTTGCTACCCCTGCTCAGTTCCTTCCAATGCCTCAGGCTTTTGAAGCCGCCTTTAAGGCTGCCCCTTGCATGGAGCCCTACCTCTGTCTGAGTCTCCAACTTCTCCTAGATAGTCACTTCTTCAGCAAGCCCCAAGAGCCCTAGTGCAAGTTTGCTGGCTCCCCCTGCACCCTATTATTTTGGTGGAAGTGAGATGTACGCTGAATGCTCTAAATTAACCCGCCCCAGTATGCTTTGTCTTCTGTGACTATTTAAATCCCAAGCTTTCTGGAGCAGGGAGTATATTTAGGTCTTTCCCCAGTGCTAAGTGCCCGGTGTGCCTAATAAACAATAATTACATCCCTTTTGTTTGCCACAGAAATCCATAACAAGCTAATTCCTGGTGGGATTCCTGGTTCTGGTCTATACTGTGCAGCTCTGTCAAAGCAAGTGCTTTGCTGTCTCTTAAGTGCCATTGAAGTCAGATCTTCCTGTCACTTTCAGCCCATTCCCAGAGATGGTTTGCAGCCTCATCCCTCTCAGCAGGTGCCATTCATTCAAATCTCAGCAGATGCTGAGCCCCATGGTCTCTGGCACCTGCCAGGTAAGATATTCTAGCAAACGCTTCAGAACCCCCCTCCTTCCAGCATGCACCATGCATATCTTGCCATGTCTGACTTTCAGATTGCAATATCAACAGCTTTCACTTTCTGCACTGCAGCAAATGATCTTATAAAAACTCTGCTCTCATGCAACCAAGATACAGGAATGCATCTGCATGTACACAGCCTGCTGGAGCTAGGTGGATTTTTGCAAATGGGTCACTGGTTCAAAATGAAATTTTCTTTTATTTTGATTTACTAACTGGACAAGTAACCATTTTCTCTTATTTGCTTAGTCGGCACTGCATGAAAACCAAGTGTTCTGGTCCATAACTTGCTGTTCAGATAAATGTATTACATTGAGAAATTCAGTCATCAGTGCAGATCCTCAGCTGGTGTAAATCAGTGTGAATCTAAAGTCAAAGGAGCAACATGAGCTGAGGATCTGATATTCTCTTCTGAAATACAACTTTGAAGAAGAGTTGGTGTATGCAGCTTAGCCAGGAGTAAACAAAATGATTGTCTTAAAGGAGAGGGGGAAAAGAATGCACTGGCATGCTGATATCCTTCTTTTTATTTCAAGATGATCCACCAACTGGCAGCCACTGGACCCACCCACAATTTATGAATTCCGTTGTTCCGTATGGGAACAGTGCTTCGTAGCAGCAATGCATTTATTCCTCCTGAGCATTGCAAAGACATTCATGCTAAAAGTAGAGTATTTGCAGAAAGATTTTTTTTTTTTTGGGAGCAAGTTCTAGTACTCAACTGGCAGCCAGTGGTCCATAGTCCCTTCCAATATGAAATCTAATGCAACCAGCTGGGTCATATTTCTTCCTTCCAGGATTTGCAGATGAATGCTCAGTGCTGTGGCAATGGTGTTTACAACTGCAATTACTTTATTCCTGAAGTTAGCCATATAAATTGTTAGACTATTTTGCAGTAAGACATGCATTTCCATTCCAGTGCAAATAAACACCTAGCTTCCAGCTTGCCCCTCTCCCCCCCCCCCACCCCTACTCACTCATACTGGAAAGAAGTGAATCATAAAATATCGGTCTGGAAGGGACCTCAGGAGGTATCTAGTCCAACCCCCTGCTCAAAGCAGGATCAACCCCAACTAAATCATCCCAGACAGGGTTTTGTTAAAAACCTCTAAGGATGGAGATTCCACCAACTCACTAGGTAACCCATTCCAGTGCTTCACCACCCTCCTAGTGAAATGGTGTTTCCTAATATCCAACCTAGACCTCTCCCACTGGAACTTGAGACCATTACTCCTTGTTCTGTTGTCTGCCACCACTGAGAACAGCCAAGCTCCAACGCCCCCCCCGCTTCAGGTCGTTGAAGGCTGCTATCAAATTCCGCCTCTTCTGTAGACTAAATAAGCCCAGTTCCCTCAGCCTCTCCTCATAAGTCATGTGCCCCAGCCCCCTAATCATTTTTGTTGCCCTCTGCTGGACTTTCTCCAATTTGTCCACATCCTTTCTGTAGTGGGAGGCCCAAAATTGGATGCAGTACTCCCGATGTGGTCTCACCACTACCAAATAGAGGGGAATAGTCACTTCCCTCGATCTGCTGGCAATGCTCCTACTAATGCAGCCCAATATGCCGTTAGCCTTCTTGGCAACAAGGGCGCTCTGCTGACTCAAGTCCATTGTAATTCCCAAGTCCTTTTCTGCAGAACTGCCGCTTAGCCAGTCAGTCCTTGTGATTAGTGTGGCAGTTTTATCTCTCTCCCTGACTTGGCTTTTGGATGAGAGCACAGGGCAGTTTAGTCAGTTAAACTCAGTAATGACCAACTAATTGAAGACTTGTTATTTGGGTGGCCAGGCAGCTTGGCTGACCTGCCAACTGCGGGTTCCATCATAGCCGAAGTTCATGAGGTGACTTCACATCTATAATTTTCCAAGTGCAGATGGTTCTTCAGCCCATGTTTTTCTGACTGACTATAATGTATTTCATCAGATTAGTCACTGAAGCTAGGGCTGCATCTGGCCCATTTTCACCATCAAAGCTAAATCTTTGGTTGATAGTTGTTGTGAAGGGATTTCCACATGCCTAACTGGCCAACAGGTTGGCAGATTTACCCAACCGAACAGGTGCCTCCCTTAGCCCCCCTTTATCTCTTACTCCTGTAGTTTTCTCTTTTAAAACTCCTGATTTGCATCTCTCTCCAGGGGCCCCTGCAGCTCACTAGCTTAGCCTCTGAAGCCAACTGTCCTCTGGTAACTGAGTGCTGCTTGAATTAATATGGCAAATGAACTGACATTTAGGGTAATTGTCACCTTTTTTGAACACTGATTTTCTACCCTCTGTGGCCATCTGCACTGGTTAAATTCCCAAATCCCAGCTTCAGCAGTCAATGGAGGTTTTGGAGATGGTTTCTCTCCTTTGGATCTTCCAAAGTTTGGGTCAGAAACCTGGAAAGGATCTGATCAGGACACTTTGCCCTTGCTATGGTACAAACTTTTATCCAGCTTTCCATTAATGTGTTGATACTATATGGATGTTCTGAAAACTCCAGAAAACAACGTGAATGTAGCTGTCCAGTTGTACCAGCAGTACTATGCATTAGCTGTGGGAGTAATAAAGTGCTGACGCGCCCCTGAGAAGAATTTATATATATATTTGAATCTCACTTAGTCCTAGAGCTCCCTCAGATCTTGGTTTCTCTACTTTGTCTTCCAATGGAAGTGGTGGAAGCCATATTGCTCAAATTTGTAAAGTTCACTTGGACAAAGTTTTTCAGAATGGAAGTTCTGCAGGGAGAAAACTCCCACTGGACATCAGAGAAATGGACTAGATCAGGCATAATTAATTTTTCCATGGTATTTTGATAGGGCTTGTTTGCATGTGAGATAATTTCCACTGCACACCACCTGGTTTATGTGGCTGTATGACCTTTTAGAACATGGACACAATGGCATTTGTATCACCTCTTTCCTCCTCACTTTGTTTCCCTCTGGCACTGGCCTACAGCTCGCTATAGCAAGTGTAATCTTTATCTCTCCATTGCATTCTATCACAAACAGAATATAGCTCCGTTAGAAATCTCATCTTGCTGGTTTTTTCTTCCTTTATCTCGTCTGTTTTTCCAATCATTCTTTGCCACTCTCTCTCTCTTTTCATGTACCTGCCTTCAGTTTCTCTTGATATAAGCACTTCATCTTGTGTGAATGAATTTAATTATAAGCAGGAGAAGTAGAAGGTTGCAGTATCAGAGCTTACTGCGAAAAAGTCACCAAACAGTGGCTGATCTTACATAGCAGATGTGCGGAAATAAAAGAGTCTGATAGAACAGACTCGCTTTCCCAACCTAGGCTAGAGGAAACGCCTCACCTGGATCTCAAGTCAGACCATCTCTGTGATACGGTTTAATCATTGGAAAACCTCTTTGTAATTTTGACATTTTTGAAATGTAATATTTCAACTTGTCATTTAGAAAATTTAGCTAGATAGGGGGGAATCCCCAGAGGGTAAAAACCCTCACAAATGAAATAATAAAATCCTTGTGAGTTAAATGAAACAAGGTTTTTTAAAGATTACTTCGGCCACCGAACTGAGAAATCAATTATTCACTCTGCTCTAATTAATCCTTCTGTCTCTCCGGTGTTTTGTGAGTCTAAATACACCATGGCGGTGGCTACAGCAGTGACAGACCCATAGAAGTACCTAGATAGAATGGGCCCCATATCTCTGATTCTAACCTAGCTCCTGAATGAAACTGGGATTTCCCTTGCTTCCTGCCTCCTGGTACTCGGATAGCAGATTTACGTGTTAATTTTGGTTGCTCAAAAGGACTGTTTGGAATTAGAGAGGAAGCCACGCAATGACAAAGCCAGCAAGGAAACCCCTGCATATTTCTGGAGAAGGAGCCATACTGATTGTGCCATTTCCACTGCTCCAATTTACTGAGGGATTTCCAAAGGCTCTGCTCTTCCAGACCAAGTATTGGTTTTTCCACAACCTCAAGCCGAATTTCATTAAAGTAAAAATGCATAAAGCTACAACCTTGTGGATCCCCCCTCCCCAAAATTTTAGTGTTCACAGAAGTAGAAAGGATTGATATGTCAATAATAGCAGACTAGTGAGAGAAGAATTTATGACCCCAGAAGTGCTGAGCCACGAGCAATGGAACAAAGCGTTTAAGTCTTTCTATTAAAGAAATCTTATTAAAAAGTAAAACGAGCTTTTCACTGTTTGAGGCTTTACTTATTTCATTAGAGTGATACCAAGAGGCAGCAATTCGTCATAGCTGGAGAGTCAAAATCAATTGTCTAGTTCATAAATGAGCAAACTCTTTGAAACAGCATGTAAACATAAAGGGAATTGGAGACTTGAATGGCCTGTTTGGTTCAGGGAGGAAAGTCAGAGCTGCCCTGAAGGAAAAAGCATTCCTCTTCAGTTCCCCCTGCCTGGATTGCATCCACCAGGTGCCATGAGGCACGGGTATTGACCTCGCAAAGATTTGTAGCACAAGATGATTAAATCCAGGGCCCATTCTGGGCACCTCAGTACCAGAAAGCAGAAAAAATTGGGAGGATATCATCAATTGCTCCTAGCACCCAGAGAGCTTAGCTTGGTTGAAGGGGATGGAAATAGGGGTAATGGGATGAAATGAAGCCAAGGAAAATATTTGGACTAGATTAATCTGCAGTTTATGTATTGGTGAGCACTTACGTGCATGGGGAAGATTGCTCACCCTTGTGACTAAGGATGGTATACTTGGTCTCATAAGTTTCATTGATACAATGAGAGTGCTAGTCAATTTTCATTGAGCTCAGTAAGGGTTACACCCTCTGGCCCTAATTTGAACAGCAGGAAAAGATTTTGGACAGTAAAATCTATAAGACTGTGAAACAGTCTTCTCAAGGGAGGGGTTGGGAAGCTCTTTGCTTGAGATATTGACAGCTAGACTGGACAACGGGACTGCACGGTCAGCAGCAATGCTGCCCAGGGCTCCTGGAGAATGAACTATATGAACTCTCCTCTATTAGCTCCAGTGTCATAGAAACTAGAATTGAATTTCCCTTTCTAGCCCTGCTGCTCTTGCTTTCCAGATAGGCCCACGCCAGGGCTTATACTTACTTTCCAGATTTCCTAATTTCTTGGGATTTTGGCATTTTGAACATGGATCCTCTCCCTGAGGTGGAGCGGGCTCTGTGTGCGTGTGACTCAAGTGCATGCTCCAGGCCCTTCTGGAGAATGGATGGAAATGAGAGACACTGTGAATGGAGTGTCTCTCTCCAAATGGCTGATAGAGTAAGTGGCCATGTCTGAGCCGAAGTGAGCCAGCTGTTATTTCCAAGGGCTTTGGGGAGATAGTCTCTTCCAACTCCCCTATCCATTAATAGAAAAATATTTTCTTTGTCTGTGCTACATAATCGGTGGGTCTTGCACACCAGCACTATTCTTCTGCCCTCACAGAGAGCGAGCCTTGAAGGCTGAGTAGCTGATGCGGGCTTTTTACTTCATCCAAGGTCAAACATGCTGGGGATTTTTTTAATAGCAAGACATTACCATTTGCCCTGCTGATGCACTTAAAGTAGGACCCATCAGATCTAATTGATTTGCAGTCACTTTGGTCAGAGGGTGAGCTAAACTTAAATACCAGAGATGAGAGGTTAGTTCAATCGCCTTCTGTGCTATTGTCTCCTCTCTCGCTGTTCCAGGAGAGGTGCTGCTTTGAATCACTTCCATAACAAGGCTCTGCCTCTCCTTATAAAGCTATTTCAACCCGTTTTCACTTCAATTACTGTATTCATGTCAAGAGGAACGTGTTTCTCACAACAGTAGGGGGGACTGCCAAGTTCCATTTGATAAACTGACAAGTGAGAAAAGTCTGGTGCTTCCTGAAGGTGGTTTCTGAACATGCCCCTCCTCCCTACTATCTTCTCACTGCAATACTCCAGCTTCTGTTTTAGCAGGTTCTCTTGATTCCGCATTTTATCACCACATACAGCTCCATTAACCCTTCTCAGAGCAGTAAAATCAGTCACTGGACGAGACTGATAGGTGAGCAAGACAATTAGCTGAATGATGAGCTCAGAAGCTCTGATGGCATTCACGACACAAGGGGGATTAATTTCACCTGCTGCATGATCTCAGCTACTCCCTATTATGACAAGGGTGGCTCTAAATTTACCTCCAGACTTGCCCTCCTTCCAAATGCTGCAATGGGGTGACCTCAGAACAGCTGAAAGGTGGAGCTGAGATCATGTTACATGGTATTTATGATGAAGAAATGAATCCTCCCCAAAGTCTTCCTTTGCCAAGGTTGGCCCCGATCCAGATTCTCAAATCTGGTGCAGATTTGCTGATTTACACAGTTGCAGATGCGACCCTTATTTTTGGTCCTCGTCATATATTCCGCCCTGGATTCCACAGTCTGGCTTTAGTAGCCTCAATATTTCCTGGTAGCAAAGCTAAGCTACTCCTATTTGTATCAGCCTCGATCTTCTAGTTGTATTATTTATTTATTTGTGAACCAGGACTCATTGTGCTAGGCACTGTATGAACCCAGAACAAAAAGAGGACCCCTGCCCCAAGAAGCTTACAGTTTAAGTATAAAACAAGCGACTACAGCTAGACACAGACCGAGGGAGGGATACAAGGAAATGAGACAATCTGGTGACAGGCCATGGTGACAGCAGGCAGTGACTGAACTGTTACGTTTTGTAGGCATCACAGCACAGGAGAGTTTTGAGGAGGGATTTGAAGGTAGATCGTGAGATAGCTTTACCAATCTTTATGGAGATCCTCTCCCAAACGTGAGGGGCACATGGGAGAAAGAATGAATGGGCTTGTTTGAAAACTTTAACAAGTGGGAGATGGAGCCTGGGAAAATCCAGAATGCATTTAGAACCTTCTGGAACCTCTAGAGTTCAAAATCCTGATGTTCTGTCTAGCACAGCTGGTGGAGAAAGAGGTGCTCTAGCCATGTTGTGAACGCCACATGCCATCAGACCCTTCCATTACTTTACCGTATGACTCCTGATTTTCATTCAGGTGGAATTGGTTGGAAATGTTCTTGATTGGGAAGGGGGAAAACGATTGAACAAAAATAGAATGTTCATTTTTTTTCCTCTGTAAGACTTGACATTCACAAATGTTGAGTTACACCAGCTGCAGGGCAGGTAGAAATAAAAAATTTTAAAAAACGGGATTTTAGCAACACACACACACACACACACACACGGCCACAAAAACACATCATATTTCAAGGAAAATAAAAAGGGGGGAAGGGGAAATCAGCAAAATGTCAACCCGTGTTTTTCCCCTTTTTCTAGGCATCTTCCATGGGAGTTTTGCCATAAATGTCAACAGGACCCAGACTTCACCTTCATACTTAGTTCTTCTAACCCATCTGGCAGATTCCTGTTCTCTTACTTACACCAAGTCCTCTATTGCCTCCTTTGCACATCAGCTCCCACCAACTTGTTTTCCTTGTCCCTGGGGTCTTCATTCTCACATTTTTAGATGACTTATTTGTCGTTATCATCATCGCAGGAGATGAGAGCTTTCCTACTGATATCCCCGTGTTGTGGAGAAATGGGCTCTCTCTGGAGACGGCACAAAGCCAGACGTGACCGTGAGTCTGTCCCAAAACACAAGCCAAACCTCATCCTCTAAGCCAGCCTGGTGAGCTTCACACATCTCGCTGTTCAAGCATCTCATTTTAAATCAGCCATTCAAACTGGGCTTCCCCTATTTGCTACTCGTGAACAAGTAGAACAGGTCTCCAGAGAAGCTGGTGTTCTCAGACAACCTCTGCAAACTCCAGTCGTTGCCATGATAACTGCATAGCCCTTCTCTCCTGCCAAATGTTATTTGCTTTCTCTCCCCCTTAAAGTGTTCCTCTCACCACCCCCACAACTCTACATGCTTTTTATATACAAACAAAATCTGGTTTCGCTTTTGGGTGGGTTTTAATTTTTTTTAAAATGACTTTATCTTTCATGCACAGCTCACTATACAATGACACTGTACTTGCTGGAGGACAGAGAAGGGGGTGGATTTGACTGGCAATGATACAAGGAATCAGGGAAGTAGCTGCTGCAAATAAATCCCAGAGCACCGATGCAGGGAGCCTGCCAGATAGCAAAGAGAACACCCCACCCAGCTCCAATGATGCACTTCATCCTTGACCAGCAGCCCCATCTGCTATTCCAGTACTGGGCCCTCACACACAGTTCTGTCAATGCACTCAATTTTGACCCACCACACTCAACAACCTCTGCCATTCCAGTCCTCCTCCCTTCACCCCCACAACCACATGCACAATTCTGCCAGTGCACCTCACTCTTGACCTGCAGCACTGCCTCCTATTTCACTGACTTCAATGCAGCTGTGCTGCTTTGCACCAGCTGAGGATCTGGTCCACAATGTCTTGAGGGCTGGATCTTTTGAAGCACTGTTGAAAACCTTTGCAAAGCATTCTTTCTGGCCAAGCTGTATGTCAGGCAACATGCTGCACAGTATCAGTCTTATCCCAGGGCTATTAGTAAAGCAATGTCGGTAGTTTCAGACCTTGTCAAAAGACATGGATTTTTTTTATTCTAGGCTGCTGTAATAATGTAGTGCTGATTTTCAGAGTAAGTCAGCAAAACTCTTTGCAATGTGACATAACTTTTGTCTCTGACAATCAGTCACACATTTTGTCTCAGTGGTACCTAGGAACTTCGTGCTCTTCCATTTTACTCTGAACAAAACCGTGTGCAAGGAAATGCCTGTTTTAGAGAGATTAGGCCCAATTTAGATACAATAGCACTTTGCACTCCCTTTGCAGAGAGAGAAATGATGATGCAAGGTGTAGAGAAGATCACCAGGTCCCTTATACTTTAAAATAAAATTGATTTTCTTGTATACACCAAAAGATCCATGTTAGCCAAATTAATCTTTTTATTTAAGCACAACCAGTTTGTGCCCAACTCTCGTTCCACCTCCGGTCTCCCCCTTGTTCTTCTGCCTGCTGTAGCCTGATAACACAACTCATTGGGATAAGACACTGCTGTCCATGCCTCTTGACTGAGATTGAGGTGAGGGTGGAGGTCCTAGGTAGCAGGGTTTTTACCCCTCATCACCTCTCCCTAGGTTTCCTTTGGGAACATGTGTATGAAATTACCCAGACAGCAGCCACTTTAACAAAGCTATTTGAACTGTAGCATTGCTCCTTTCTCTAGAAGTGCTCTTCCACCCTCTAGTTGTCTGCATCCAGTTTCCATCTCTGCTGAACACGCTCATCATTTGGATGGGGCCCTTTAATTTCTCTTACAATAAATGATAGAACCTTGATCCTCTGTCACTAGCTGAGAACAATGCAGCTTTATAATGTGAGAAGGAATGTGTTCCTCTCTCATGCTCTAGGGGTAGTCAGGCTCCTCAGAATAACCATCACCCCCTAACTCTGTGCTCCTATTGGCACAAATGGACCAATGGGATGGTCGTCTTAACTCAGATCTTGTCTACAAGTGCAAGTTTTTCTAGTGTCTGGTTAACCACTATAATTATATCAGTATAATTATAGTGAAACTATAGTCCAAATGTCTGCACAGCTTGGTCTAAGGTATTTCCTTGGTGATATTGTTTTCTGTGCCCACTCATGGTGGGACAAGAAGAAACAGGCTTAATCTGCAGTTTGATGGGGTGTTCACCCCCACACTAGCCCTGTAGGGGTTAATATAGGCAAGAGAGGCCAATTAGCCATAGGCTGTAGCTGGAGGGGAGCAATGAGGCTTGATTGGGGATGATGTTCACCTGGGCAGAACAGGTGGAGTTTTTATAAACCAGGGAACTGGCAACAGAGGGGGGTGTCTGCAGTCACGCTCCCTGATACTGTGGGGAGGGAGTAGAGGCCTGTGATAGGCACTGTCGGGAAGGAGCAGTGAGGGCTGGGAGAGTAAAGCCCTGAGGGGCTGGGTTGAGGGGGTTTTGACTTGGAACCCAGTGTAGAGGGCAGGCCTGGGTTCCCCTACAAGCCACTGTGGGAGTGGCAGGCTAGGGGCAGCCTATCTGGTGATTGCCAGGGACCGTTCAGAAGGAGACTTTAATAAGAACAAATCGTGTCAAACCAACCTAGTAGCTTTCTTTGACAGGGTAACAAGCCTTGTGCATGTGGGGGGGAAGCGGTCAATGTAGTATAGCCTGACTTTACTAAGGCTTTTGATACTGTCTCTCATGACCTTCTCAGGAACAAACTAGGAAAATACAGCCTAGATGGAGCTACTATAAGGTGGGTGCATAACTGGCTGGAAAACTGTTCCCAGAGAGTAGTTATTAGTGGTTCACAGTCATGCTGGAAGGGCATAGCAAGTGGGGTCCCGCAGGGATCAGTTCAGAGTCCAATTCTGCTCGATATCTTAATCAGTGATTTAGATAATGGCATACACAGTGCACTGGTAAAGTTTGCAGACAATACCAAGCTGGGAGGGGCTGCAAGTGCTTTGGAGGATAGGATTAAAATTCAAAATGATCTGGACAAACTGGAGAAATCGTCTGAAGTAAATAGCATGAAATTCAGTAAGGACAAATACAAAGTTCTCCACTTAGGAAAGAACAATCAGTTGCACACATACAAAATGGGAAATGACTGCCTAGGAAGAAGTACTGTGGAAAGGGATCTGGGGGTCATAGTGGATCACAGATTAAATACAAGTCAACAGTGTAACACTTGGGAGGGGAAGCAAACATCATTCTGGGATGTATTAGCAAGAGTATTGTAAGCAAGACACAATAAGTAATTCTTCCGCTGTACTCCGTGCTGATTAGACCTCAGCTGAAGTACTGTGTCCAGTTCTGGGTGCCACTTATCAGGAAATATGTGGACAAAATGGAGAAAGTCCAGAGAAGAGCAACAAAAATGATTAAAGGTCTAGAAAACCTGACCTATGAGGGAAGATTGAAAAAAAACTAGAGAAGAGAAGACGGAAGGGGAGACATAACAGTTTTCTAGTACATAAAAGGTTGTGACAAGGAGGAGGGAGAAAAACTGTTCTCCTTAACCTCTGAGGATAGGAGAAGCAGCAATGGGCTTAAACTGCAGAAAGGGAGGTTTAGGTTGGACATTAGGAAAAAAATTCTGTCAGGGAGATTAAGCACTGGAATAAATTGCCTAGGGAGGTTGTGGAATATCCATCATTGGAGATTTTTAAGAGCAGGTTAGACAAACACCTTTCAGGGATGGTCAGATAATACTTAGTCCTTCCATGAGTGTAGGGGACAGGACCAGATGACCTCTCAAGGTCCCCTCCAGTCCTGCAGTTCTATGATAGAACCCCAGAAGGGGGAAATTTTGCTGTGACTGGGCTGGAGGGCTAAGCCCTGGAAAGGAAAGCGCTGCAGCTCAGGGAGCATGAGAGAGGCCACGGAGCGAGTGAGGGGAGTGGCAGGCTGAGCAACCTCAGGAAGAGGTGTCAGACCATGTGGTGAGCTAATCCCCAGATGGGTCACAGGGAGATGCCAGAGCAGTAAGAGCACCCCTCTGTTACATGCATCAAGGAAGATTTAGGTTAAATGTTCGGGAAAATCTTTCTAACTCTCAGGGTAGTTCAGTTCTGGAACAGGCTTCCAAGGGAGGCTGTGGAATCCCCATCACTGGAGGTTTTTAAGAACATCCTGTCAGGGACGGTTTAGGTTTACGTGGTCCTGCCTCAGCACGGGGCTGGACTCGATGACTTCCCAAAATCCCTCCCAGCCCTAAGTTGCCATGATCATGCAATCCACACAGCTCTGCACTTTTTCCAAATACCCTCACAGCATTCTTGGCAGATATTCTGTGGTGCAATGTTTCAGTACTAGGCTCTGTGTATTCTGGGATTTCTCCCAAACCTTTCAGCGTGTTGGATTTGGGAGGAAAGGAAGGTTCTCAGAAGACACTCACCTAAAATAACTAAAGGACCAGGTCATCAGCTGGGGGAAGTCGGTTAGCTCAAAGGAGCTGTGCTGATTTACACCAGTAGAGGATCTAGCCCAACAAGTAAGTCATTGCTGAACTGAAAAACCTCCTGCTATTCCAGTGCTAACTGCAAATGCCTCGTCAACGTAGCTTGATCCTGACCTGCAGCAGCCCCAGTATTCCAGTACCAGACCATAGAAGCATCTCTGCCACAGTGCACCTCAATCCTGATTTGCAAACCCCTTTGCTGCTGTGTAGCTGGGGCCTTTTCTGAACAGAATGAGCCAACAGTGCCAGATTGTCATGGTTTAGTGACATGTATAAATGTCCCGTCAGCCTGGCCTGAGGCACCAGACTCAAGGCTGACCACTCTCCTTTGTCCAACTGTAAATGTTTACATTAAACCCAAGGATTCCACTGAATTCTGAGCCCAGATGATGAGAATATTAATCAGGCTACAGAAACCAGGCAGAGTGAAAGCACTGACCAAAATGCCAAATAAGGAATTAGTTCCAGAGAACCAGGAGAGACAAAACCCACATTTAACTTTTCTTTCTAATGGCTTAGAAGCTAATCTCACCACAGCTGAAGAGTGTTTATATAGCTGCATTATGGAAATGTTTGTGCTGGAAATGGGGCCAAAGTGTTTTGAAAAGGGAAATGAACAAAAAAAAAAAAAAAGAAAGCAACACAGAACAGATTTAGGGAAAGGCAGGGGAAGCCAAAGGGTGAGAGATGCCTGCTTCTGCCTTAGGGACAAAGACACTGACTAGCTCATGATTGTTTGTTTTACAGTAGAGTGCTCAGAGCCCAATTAAAATCAATTGGTGTATGCTGTACATATGTATAGTAAGAGACACTCCCTGCACCAAAAAATGTATAATCTAAATAGTCGAGCTAGAGCATCAAAAAGGTTTATTTTCCTTATTTGACAGAAGGGGATCTGTGGCCCAGGGAAACTAAGGACTTGCCTTTACTGCAGAGTTAATGGGAGTGTTGTTCCTAACTCAAGTCCTGTTCACATACAAAAACCCTTAACGTGAGTGTGGTGGTATTTTTAACTCATGGTGGTTGGCCTGAGAGGGGTGTATAGGCTGAGTCTCGAGTTAGCACAGCTCATCAGCTGCTAACACAACCAGATTGTGCTGTGGACACAGGCTAATGCTGCTCGAGTGCTGCCAATCCTCCAATGCCTCCCCACGGTTCCCTCCATATGGCCTTAGAGGACAGACAAGTTCTCTCCCACAATCCATTGGGAAACAATTCATAAAGTAGCTCAGCTCACTGCCATGTGAAGACCGAGGGGATGTGCCCACAGAAGTCCCAGCGCCACACACAAGTGAGAGCAGTGCCAGTGTGAGCACAGCAGCCTGAGTGTTTTATGGTTGGGATGTTCTCAGTCAAGCTGAGCTAGCTGGAGCAAATTCTGCAGTGAGGAGAGCCTTGGTACTCTCCCAAGTCACACAGGGAGACTGTGGCAGATCTGGGAACTCAAGCCAGATTTGCTGAGCATCAATCCAGTGTCTTAAGCGCGCGACCATCATTCCTCATCACAACACATCCATTTGGTTCATAAATCCTGGGGCTGTGAGTGGAGTGTTTGAAACAGCCCTTAGCATTTACCCCCACTCTTTAGTGGGTGAGGTAGGGCAGAGACCCTTTTCATTTCCATACACTTGGCTTGATGACTCAGCAGCAGTGGGATGCTCTTGTGTCAGATGATGGCTGCCTGTCCCATCCAATTACGGTCCGTTGAATGTTGCCATCTAGGCAATCAGGAAGTCCTCATACCCCGACCTACTGGGCACTGAAAACTGGCTCTTGCAAAGGGGATAGATACCCAGGCATGTGTAAGACACCCAGGCCTCCTGTACATCTCATCTGTAGCATTAGCCTTTTAGCTCCTAGGAGAGGAGTGGGGAGTTTGGGAGGGAGCATACACTAATCTCCAAATTCCTGATTAAATCCAGGACCATCACTGGTCCTTATGTCAGGACTTGATTTCCCATGGATATAAGCCAGACCATGCAGCCACTGCCAGCTGGCATGCTTTGGTCCAGTTGCATAAGGCAGCTACGATGGCTCCATTCTGATTGGCTGGGACACTTTCAAGTTACTCTTTTAATTGACAGAAGCATCCAAGGTCTGGAGGAGCCAAAATCCATACAGGCTAAAGCAGGCTATGGATAAGACTGCAGCCCAAACAGAGGCCAGGTTGTAGCACATCCTCGTGCTCACTGCCTGCACCATAGTGCAGATTGCAGCCACTGCAGAACCTGCACCCCCCTTCCTATGCATGTGTGTGTGGAGAGGGTGAGCAGGGCTGAGAAGAGTTGGAGCCTTGGCTCCTTCTCCCAGAACAAGCCAAGGGGAAGCCATCTGTCGCCAGTATCGTGCTGGTCCAGATTAGTGCCTTGGCCTCCTAAGCAAGGAGGACACAAGGAACCAGATAGTGACTCTGAATCACAGCTTGGTTTCTAGCCTGCTCCTAGAGCAGTCCATGGCTGGGTTTCATTCAGCATTTGTGGCAAAGCCACTGTTTAGCCCAGAATATAGTAGGTGGATGTATCTGGCCTTGCCAGGACAGATGGGATCTGACTCCTTCCCCCTCACCAGCCTCTGCAAGATTTTAGGGAAACACAAAAGTGCAATATGCTCTTCACAATTGTCAATACACTTGATGTCTTCCTGGTACTCCGGGTCTATTACCTTAATTGCTTCCCTCTCCACACTTTATTTTAAGGTGAGCATTAATTGATTTCTAACTGTAATCACAATTATGGTGTGTTATCCTGATTAATGTAAGGCTTGATTAATAGATAAGGTGCCACTGTTTTCCCTTTTTGAGGAAGAGATGAAATATGTTTTTACTCCATGGCTGAAGTGCTAATTTCACTGGAGAATGCGGTGCTAATGCAAGGCAGTTAATCATCTATTTTGGTAATTTACGGTAGTAAAATCATCAGTCATGATGACACAAAAGCAGTGCATCCCAATGTGCTCTTGTAGATTAAACCAGTGTCCCAAAATCTTAATACTCAGTTCAGCTGTTAAGTACTCCAGCCCTTTTCATCCCAAGTTCTCAAAGTACTTGGCAAAGGAAACTATCGTTATTCCCCAAGGAAAGTGAGGTGACGTGACAGGCAGGTCACCAAATGAAGAAATGTATTAGTGGATTCAATATTGGTAGGAAACAAGTAGGTAACATCCGGTGAATGACCCGTGACCCATTGATATCCTGGGATGGGCTTCCAGGAGTTTAGTTCAGTGGGTTTTGAGAGGCACGTCCCATCCTCATCATCCATCTATGTGCTCCTCTAGAGCCATATGACTTGGAGATTATAATATTATTTAGTTGTGTTTCAGTAATAGTTAAAGGTCTCAGCTGAAATCAGAGACTTATTGTGTTCAGTGCTGTACAAACACAATGAGGGACAGTGCCTGCCCTGAAGATGCTGATAAATTGGAGACCGTTCAGAGAAGATCCCAGAGAACAATTAGGAAGCACGCCTTATCATGACTGCCTCAAAGAGCTCGATCTATTTAATTTAACAAAGAGAAGGTTATGGGGTGATTGGATCACAGTCTATCAGTACCTACATGGGGAACAGATATTTAATAACAGGCTCTTCAATCTAGCAGAGAAAGGTCTAACACAATCCAATGTCTGGGAGTGGAAGTGAGGCAAATTCAGACTGGAAATAAAGTGCACATTTTTATTGGTCAGAGTAATTATCCAAGGGTCGTAGGGGATTCGCCATCACTGGCTATTCTGAAATCAAGAGTTGCTGCTGTTGTGAAAGCTCTGTTCTAAGGATTATTGTGGGGCAGGTCTCTGGCCTTTGTTACACAGGCGGTCAGGCTAGATGATCACAATGGTCCCTTCTGGCCTTGGAAATTCTGACTCTCTTATAATCTAAATATATGAGACAGAAGAAGGGCAAGAGAGAAAGGAAGGATTATTATCCCCATTTTATCTATAGGGAAACTGAGGCACAGATTTGCCCAAGGTTACACAAGACAGGAATTGAGCCCAAATCTCTTGGGTCCTGCCGATATCCCAGTTTCCTCCTCATCACTAACATGCCCTGCACCTGCATAATGATGCCAAGAGCCAGAGGCTGGAAGCGGGGCAGGAGTGCTTCACAGGCTCAAACATTTAAAAACTACATCTTCTAAACGGGCACCTTTCTAGAGCAGGCGTTTTCTCCTTCTTCCCTTCCTGGCAAACATCAGCTCAGAGCAAAGAGAAAAGCGAAGAAACAGCAAGTCAGAGTCTTAATTACAGGGCAGCAGCATTTCAAAGGGATAAAATTAGAACGGTTACCCCCAAGCTGAGGAAAGCAAAGCGGAGGCCTGAGCTGATGCATCCCAGCCACCTCCTGTATTCTCCACATCCTGGGCGAGTCAGGAAATAGCACACAGTGTGCTCTGTCTGATTGCTGCTTAAACCTTCCAGCCACCCAGATCTGCAGCTAACCCTCCCCCAACCCCGGATTAACCAGGTCTCCCTGCCATAAGGGCCTGGGAAAAAGAAGATTAAGCTCTATCCTTTGAGATACAGTATTGTCCTAAGCCATTGCTCCCTGGGTAAAACACAGTCAAAGCAATCGGCCATCAGCTTCCTTGGCCCTAGAGAGGCAGGATGCAGAAATCTATTTCTACTGACAGTCTGTGTCCCTGGACAAACTTGGGAAGGGCCTTTTCTCTGCTCCACTGAAGCTACTGTAGCCAAATGCACAGTAGGGTAATGATCAGGGTAGATTCTCTGCTCCCTGCTACTAGCATTGCACAGACACTTTCATTAGCCCAGCTCCCCAGGACGGTTTTGACAAGGCGTCCTTATGTCATTCAGTTGTTGTTCATTATTTGTACTGTGTCAGTGGCTAGGAGCCTCAGTCATGGAGCAGGGCTGTGTCAGGTGCTGTACAAACACAGAACACAAAGATGATCCATGCCCCCAAAGAGTTGACAGTCCGAGTATAAAACAAGAAACGTGGTGACAGACAGATGGACGGGAGCACAAAATCACAGACTTAATGTCTGCCCAGCTCCTTTCCCATGAGGACTTGCTGAAGTGACCGTCACGGCAGCAGGCAAAGATTCATATAATTGGCCTGGCCATCAAAGTGATTTTTTCACCACAAAAGAGTCAAATATATATTGCATTAGCTCTGAATTTCCCAGGGGTGTTCAGCTGCAAAGAGGCAAATCCCCATCACTGGTGGAACTCAACATAGCTCCATTGAAGTAAGTGGTGGTATCCTGATTTAGACCAGCTGAGGCTCTTTACTTGTTGTTTGTACCACACCTGTGTAGTCGTATGACTGACAGGAAGACTGCCAAGAAAGAGGAGCTCCACACAGGATTTTCTTGACTATAAAGCTGTGACATCTCGAGCTGGGAGAATAATCACTGCAAAGAGGCTGATAACGGTCTCGCACAATTGCTGTGTAGAATCAGAGCCCTTTGTTATTCGGAGCCCTTTGTTATTAGTGCTCGCATCAGAGCAATCACATTTATTTGGAGAAGAATGGCAGCCCGTCAAAACACCAGGCAACCATGAGATACCACCAGAAAAGATAGAATTGTTCCAGCTGCCTTCTCTCCTTCAACGAAGGGCCAATAAATTTCTCCCAGGTGTCCGGACTGTTTGTCCGGCGTATGCATGCATGTTCTCATGATGTCAGGCAATGGATCTGTTTGATGGGAAGCAATGGGCAGTAACTAAACACAAAGATCCATTTTTACAGCAGGCAGATCTGATGAATAGGTGTGCAGAAGCTGGGAGTCTTAACTGCTCTTATAGAGATTGCGGTTATCGCAAAATAAAGACTCCGTTCTGTAGGAGCAGAGTAACCCCGTGAGGCCTGGAAGGGCGTGTTTTCTCCTATAATTATTTGAGGGGCTGACTGAAAAATTTTTGATGGCGCAGTTTTCCATCAGAAAATTCTGTTTGATGGAAATCGAAATGTTGCAGAAGATCGTGTTGATTTCAGCGAGTTCAACAGAAAATTTTTGTAATGTTTTGAAACAAAATGGAGTATTTCATTACAATTTCTCATTTCGTTTGTTTTCTTGTTCCATTTTGTTCTGACTTTTTTTTTACCTTTAATATTATATTATCACTTAATATTTCAGGTGTGTGTGTATATATGTATAATATTTAATATAATGTTTCAATGTTATCTAAATGAAATGTTTTGATAGGGTTGTTTAGCTCTTTCTGGAACTAAAGATTTTGGAATTTTTGTTTGTGGTAAATTTCCAATTTTCACCATTGCCCTCCAAAGCAGGAGGCTGGGAAGCTTCAAAATGTCTGACTTGCCAAGGGAATAGAAATTCCATTTTCCAGCCAGCTGTAATTATTTGTATTGCAGTCATGTCTAGAGGCCCCAAATGAGATGGGGAACACTGTTCTGCTAGGTGCTACAGAAAGAGACAATCTTGGCTAGGGATGTGCAAGTGCCTTTTGTTAATGTGTCTGACAAGCTCTCAGAACTGAGCTACTGTTCTGATTCTAGGCATGTCTTCTGGAAACGTGAGAAAACAAGTCTGTCATTTCCCATATTCAAGCCAGCCTGAGTTTCATTCCTGCTAGCCTCACACCATTCAATACACATATAACTGAGTGCAGTGATACAAATACAAAACACACTTATTTTAAAGAGTGGCCTTTGGGCAGTATGTGGGGTCTGTGTATTAGCCATATATAAGCTACAAAGAAAAGAAAGCATTTTCCATAAGGCTTAAAGGAGAGAAGTGATTTGAAGAGCAATTTCTCCATCTCGCATCTAATGGTAGAGGAGGAATGTGAGATAGGGACAGGGGGGCAGGATGGACCAAGAGCAGAGGCAAGACAAAAGCTGGTAAATGTAGAAGGAGATGGATAGGAAGTCAGAGGGATGGGGCAGAGAGGGTCCATTGAGGTTTGTTTGTTTGTTTGTTTGTTTGTTTGTTTGTTTGTTTGTTTGTTTGTTTGTTTTAAGAGGAAGACCTTTTTGAACTCCAGCTGTAGTTGGGCAAAAAGTCAGAAGAGGGCGGACACTGGGGAGGTTATATGGGTCCATTTCTGAAGGAAAAATGGGTGTCAAATACTTTAGAGACAGTCTCGGCTGGAGCTGGCTGCAACACGGCTGGTTGGTTGGTTTTCCTGTGAAAATTTTCAAATGAAAAATTGTTTTTTTCCTGTGGAAAATTTTGAAATGAAAGAAAAATGACCCTTTTTTTTAAATTTGAATCTCAACAAACATTTTTTATTCAAATGAAATTAAGTTTTCACTTAGTTTCTCAAAAGCTGAAATGTTACGGTTTTCGAAAACCAAACCAAAGTGAAAAATGCCATTTGAAACACAAGAAAACAAAAATGTTGATTTTCATCTTGTAATGTTGATATTTGGATAATGGGGTGGGGCAGAAAAATCCACTTTGTCTTACTTCTTGATGTCTCCATCTTTTAATGGAAAAAAGTAAAAAAAAAATGAGAGAGAATGGGATTTTGCCCATGGAAACAAAATGAAATATTTCACTGAAAAACAAAGACACAACGACAACGTCAAACAAAATGAAAAAATGTTAATTTTGTTTTTTTTAATTAAAAGATTATTATTGTTTGACATTTACATCCCAACAATCCCTGGCCCAAAGAACTTACTTACCTTTTTTTGGACCAATAATATTTTAGAAGTTATTTGAATGACAAGAATACATAGGTAAATCATTTCAGGCACAAGGGAGGTTGTGTAAGAGATGCTATGAGGGTTATTTGATGTAGCTAAGAACCCAACTACAATAATTTTGTCTTTACATCTTCTTTAAAGACTTGCTCCAACCATGCTACTTGAATTGAGTTGACTTGTATATAGCCTGCCTGTTGTTGTTCCTCTTCCCCTAAAATCTGCCAACTTGTCTCCCCGTCCTTAGACCATGATTCAGTTTAAGATTTTGGGTCTGTTCATGTGCTTAAAGTTAGGCTCATGCTTAAGTACCATGCTGAATAGGGACCTTAGATTATAAGCACAGATCGTCCTTGAGTGCTAGGAAAACATCTAGGACATAGCAGGTGCTATCACAAATAATATTAATAATCTTAGAAGACCTTATAACTGTGGGAAGGAACAGACTTGTGTGAGCCAACAGATATTATAGCCCCGATCAGAACACTTCCCAATGAAAGATTAGGAGATTTCCAACCCAATAGGATGATAAATATGACCATGAGGCCTCAACCTTTCAGACTTTCCCACAGTTCTAAGTGAAAATACATTATCTGGGTTTGTAAAAACGTGAAGTAGGGCTAAGAAAGCTGGATAAATGCATACGCTCTCCAAACAAAATCGTTCGTCATCAGGGTTATAAAGATGTCACTTGTCTTTATTTATTTGGCTGTCTCCTGTGGCTGAAGTGATGGACAGCCCTTCAGTCCCCAATTTCTGTGCTTTCTTGGTCTGGTTGCCAGGCTGTATTTTTATGTCTATATATTTTCCCTCTGCTGAGAGTTATTTCCTGCAGTCCATTAGGAAGGCTGGAAGAAGAGGTGCAGTTATAGTTAAAGCTATTTATACTCCTCATTTCCAGCCACGTTGTCTTTCTCATGGAAGAGCAAGTCAGTGAGTTATAGATCTCCCTGGTAGTGAAAGACACATCTCCTTTCATCACAGAAATGCTGTGTTGTGAATGACCCTGAAACAAACAACAAGAGAGTCCCCCACAGGTGCTGGAACTAGGGGTGTTCGGAATTCTGCTGCACCCCCTGCCTTGAAGTGGTTCCCCTTATATACAGGGTTTTCAGTTTGATTCAATGGCTTTCAGCACCTCCACTATACACATCGTTCCAGCACTGCTGGGGACATGACCTGTGTGCAGGGTCTGATTCCGCTCTTGTGCAAGTTCTGCAGGACCCCACTCAAATAATGAAGTCACACTCTTGAAACGGGAGCAGAATTGGTCCATTTTGCTGTACGCAGAGGCAAATATTGCTCTCCAGCCTCAGCTGTTTTCTGGTATGTGGCGGCGGCTGCTGCTGCCCCTGCCTTTTATGTTCATAATTCAGAGATTTTAAGGCCAGAAGGGACAATTAGATCCATCTAGTCTGACCTCTTGTACAACACAGACCTGAGACTTTCATCCAATTACCCCTGTACTGAACCCAACAACTGGTCTTTGGCTAAAGTATGTCTTTCAAAAAGGCATCCAGGCATGATACGAAAGCTTCAGGAGATGGCAAATCCACCACTTCCGTTGGTGGCTTGTTCCATCGGTAAATCACCCTCATTGATGGAAAAAATAATGTTTTGTGTTTCCTTAGTTTCTTCCATTCAAGGAGCTCAACAAGCTTGGTGGAGATGAATGTATAAACCCTCAACCCTTCCTCATCCCCTTCTAGCTGGGTTTTAAGTGGATGTTAACTCCCCCAGTGACTCTCTACAGTGAGAGGTTAAACCTTCTCTACCCCAGTTGCTGGCTAACGGTGGCTGGAACCCTTGGACTAGACAAGACCTAAGTATCATTATTAATTAACCCCACAGATTCCACCCTAGAACAAGTAGCATTGTCAGTTTGGTTACAATGTCATAACATGAGCCCACTGAACGCAATAAGTCCCAATTGTACGAGTGGAAAGAACGATCAGTTTTATTTAAAAGATAAAAGCCTTACCTAGGATTATGCACACATGCATGCGTACACACACACAACCAAAAATAGGAGTGTGTCCCCTTCTATCTGCTTCCCCTTTAATCTATTGGTTTTGTCCCCTCTCAAAGAAAGCTGGGATGCCTGGCGGACCTTTTAAAAATGTTCAGCAGATTTTATCCTGATTGCCTGGCTCTTAGGGAAATGTCACAGATCAAGCCTCAGCCCTTTCATTTCCAATCCCGTTGATGTTTCTGGGCTCCCCTTTTAATATGAAAGCAAGCTAGATCAAGGCGCTGTGTTGGAGTGAGAGACAGAAGTCTAGTAGGTACTGGCGCGCTCCATGGAGGCCTCTGCTCATCATTTTCCATTGTCACTCTGTTCCAGCGCTCTGCGTAGGTGTGACACACAATGCACCAGAAAGCTCCATCGGGCCATGGTGCCACATCAAGCTAATGGCTGCCTACTCTGTGGAGTGTCAGGACCTGACAGCCCTCTTGGGCTTTGCAAGATCTGGAGCTATGGTGCTTAGCCTGCCCAGTGCATGTCAACTGGCATTTACTTCCTGGTCTGCGTTGCATGCATTGGTAACCATCCTGCATTAGGTTCATATGAAGGAGCTGGTCTGGTTGAATAAGGGCGCAGCTCTGAGCTGCCACCCAGAGAATGCAAGGCTGAGGCAGTGGGGACAGAGGGTCCCTCCTCTTACACCTGGGAACACAGCAGAGCAAGCAAAGCTCAACTCCCTGGAGGAAAGGGAGTATGGACTCACTCTCTGCTGCCATCTTTAGCCAGTCAGAGAACAACTCTGTAGCCAGCTCTCCTAATTTATGGTGTTATGGGACTCTTCAGGGAAGATGGGGAGATCCCAGAGGAACCCCCAAAATCACCCCCAAGGAACAATCATGTAGAGTGGGATGGCCAAACCCACTTCTCCCCCACAATGGCATTTCTGAGCCATTGAGCCTATGTCACTTCTCTGTAGATTAATGCCATCCTGCATGCCCCCGGCAGGCTATGGGCTTGTCTTGGTTCTGTCCTTCATCTCTGGAGTCCTTCAATTGGAATGCAAAACAGGGTGGATTTAAAAAAAAACCCAACAAGCTGCTGTCAGGAGGAGGAAGAAAGTTTCTGCTGTGTCATCATATTAAATGTCAATTTGACTGGTGGACCAGAATTTATAGCTTTTAGCCCTGCTTGTCAGCCAAGGCACAATTATGAAAATATCAACAGGGAAGGCGAGCCCCTTGATTGAGTTGTCTCTTGTTATCCCGCTTGGCAGCAGGAATCTAGAGGTCAGATACCAAACTGATCGTCTTTGTCATAAATAAAGGCTGGCACTCCCATCAGTACTTGCTTTTGTTCTCTCGTGTCTGCCAGAAGCTACAGTAGATGTGGCTGTGGATTCTGTGGCCTGTCTCCTTGGGTAATCGCTTTCCTATTGCATAGCCTGTGTGTTTCAGGGTGGACTCACCCACAACTCTGTTTAGAAGATGGAGCCTTTTCTCTCTCGTGATTGCAGCAAGCTTTCATTGCGCAGCTGGTTTTTCTGCTCAGAAAGGGTCACATATGCCTCCTTTGGCCCTTGTCCCTTACTAGGAGAGGAGACATATTGATGAAGATAGATCCAAACAGTTACATCAGGATGGAGTTACTGAGTTCACACTGCTATAACTAGAGCAGAGTCTGGCTGCACAGAATCTACTTGACAGGAGAAAAGTTCTAACTCGACTGACAGATGCCAAGAGATCTCAGCTGACCTTCAGTCCCCATCGACCACTGAAAATTGTCTCTCACCAACTCCTCACAGCAAAGACAAGAGCTTTCAAGAGGGATGGCACAAATAGCAGGATATTCATCTGCACCATTCCAAAGGCAGGGGCAAAATAAACAAGATTGTTGCATTATTTGTTATTAGCCATAGATTGAAAATGGTGTTGCTCAGAAGGATAGTTCTGAGGTTAAGATGTTGGGCTGGCACATTGGAGATCTGGGCTTCATTCCTGGCTTTGCCACAGACTCCCTGCGTGACCTTGGATAAGTCATTTAATCTCTCTCTCAGTTCCCACAACCATGAAATTGGGAGAATAATCATCTTGTCTTTTTTGTTAGTTGACTCTTTGAGGCAAGGATTGTCTTTCACTGCGTGTATGTACAGCACCTAGAACAATAGGATACTAATCTCAATTGAGGCCCACACATGGCTATGGTGGCAATAATTATAATTGCCAATTGATAATTGCTGGCTGATGATTGTTACTCTTTCTTTAAGTGCCCCGAAGGCAGCATGTCTGGTGGATAAATGGAGCCTTTTCTCTCAGTTTAGCTGACACTAAGTTCAAGAGGAGAAAAAGTCACTCTCATCTCCAGGTCACATTGAAAAATCTTCTGCTTGGCCTAAAAGACTGAGGGAAATTGATTCTAAATTAGATTAATCCTTAAAAGCTTCTGCCAGAGAGAACTCAGCTGGTCACATCCCAGCAGCCTCTCTGTCATTTGTAACAAGAGGTGCATCTTAATGTCATGTACTAGCATCACAAGGAGCCCTCTATGTCTCCAGGGCCGGCTTTATACCTTATGCGCCCTAGACACAGCATCTTCAGCGCCGCTCCCTCCCTACATCTGACCTTCATGCTGCACACAGTTAGAGAGAGGTAAAGCACTCCTAGAACGCTGGCACCCTGAGGCACATGCCTCATTGGAAATCCGGCCCTGCGTGTCCCAAGATAAAAGTCAACTCTTCCGAAGTTTGTGGGCTTGTAGCTCCATGGTTTTGGTTCAGCTCTTTCTCTGACCTTATCAGAACAGAAATAGATCCAATGAGAGACAGGGCTGCATAGAAAATTATTGGCCATGTGAGTTGATTATATCAATTATTTATTTATTATTATTATTTGCATTACAGTAGCACGTAAAAGCCAGGACTGGGATTGTGCTAGGTGCTGTACAAACACTTAGATTGTAAGATCTTTGGGGCAGGCACTGCCTTTCTTTTCACTGCATTTGCACAGTGCCTGGCACAATGGAGTCCTGGTCCAGGAGTGGGGCTCCTAAGGATTATCGCAATACAAATAAACAATATTAGTTAGAGAGCCTGTCTCAAAGGCCTCATAATGAGTGATAGTGTGAACTGTCATAGGGCCAGGAGGGGAGAATCCCAAGCAGCTGACTCCAATTTTCACTCCTCCCAGAGGCTGCTGGGAGTGGGAGGAGCCTGGGGCGTATATAAGCCAGACCCAACTCATACCAGGAAGGGAGAGGAAACACCAGGAAGACTGAGTGGCAAGAGGAGAAAGGGGCAGGAGGAGAGGCAATCACCTTAAAGAAAAGGTACTGAATTTAGGGAGAGTTGGGCACAGCTGGGGCCTGCCTCCCCAGGAAACTTTGGACTTGCCTGAGGGATAGGAGAACTTATGGGGAAATGGGACAAAAGACTTTGGATGTAGATGATGCTAAACTAAATACTGACATGCCCCTTTTATTAAGTATCCCTGTGTCCTTTCTCCCCATCCTTTCTTTGAGGGTCAGGACATCCTGGCCCACCAGGCAATGCTTGGTGACATTTGGGGCTTAGCCAGAGGCCAAGTTGCACCTTACTGATAGTCTGCAGAGTTCCATGGTGCTGGTGAGTGTGGACTAGCTGACACCATCTAACCAGACATGGAGAAGGGCAATGTTATTGTCTCTGTTTTAGAGATGAGCAGCTGAGGTACAAAGAGGTGTTGGGTCACATTTTGAAAGGACCTTGTATCCAAAGGCTCCCATTGTTGTCACACAGGGAGGGGAATTCTTTACTGGTATTGCAGTAGTTCCTTAGAGCCTTAGTCATGGATCAAGGCTATATTGTGCTCGGTGCTGTACTAACACAACACAAAGCTTCCCTGCCCCCAAAGACGTTACAACCTAGGTATAAGACAAGAGACAACAGATGGATTAGACAGATGGGGGAGCACAAGGAACCAATAAGACAACATTGGCATTTGTCACGGCGCACCAGTGACCTAACCTAACCATTGTCAAGTTTTTTGTAGGCATCTCAGCAATGGAGAGTTTTGAAGGCAGATAATGAGTTAGTTTTGTGGGTGTTTATGGAGAATTTCTCCCAAGCGTGAAGGGCAGCATAGGAGAAAGCACAAAGATTCTGGTTTTTTTTCAGTGGGAGATGAGCACTTTTAAAATCTAGCTACTTATAGAGATGCCTAAATAGGAACTGAGCTCCTTAGAAAAGCTGGTCCCAATAATAGGTGCTGAGCCCCTCTGAAAATTGCAGCCTAAATGACTTGCCTGAGGACACACAGTCAGTCTGTGGCAGAGCAGGAACCAAATCCAGATCTCCTGAGTCCCAGCTCAGTGTCTTAACAGCAAGCCCACCCTTCTTCTCAAATGAAAGCTTTCATCCCCAAATTTTCCTGTCATGTGCAAATCCCTCTTTCAAGCCCATCCTAGCCAGGACAGTATGTCACACACCAATACACCACTGCACTGATCCCACAATTACCTCTCTCCTAGTAAGTTATTTTAAAAACCATCACCTCCTGCTATTTGATTGTAAATGTTTTATTAATTTGCCTTATGATACATTTATGATACTTGCATGCCATTAATTTCTAACAATATATTTTTGAGCCACCCATCCGTACTGAGAGGCTGCGCTCTTAAATAATCTGCCTTCACTTCATTATAGTTTATTATTATATTTCAGTCAGTGTGTACAGTGCAAATTAGGAAACCTGCAAAGCTTTCTCATCACAGGAATAATTACTGCCTGGTTGCCTAGAAAGTGGGGTTGTGGGGGGAGGTAATCTGTGCTAACTGAAACAGTAAAATATGTGCAGTTGGAATCAGCCCATTCAATACCTTGAGAAAAACCCGCACAGCCTCCTGAATTCTACTCTGATCCTCTGGATTATAAATCCTCTTCCTTTCTATCTTGCACAGAACTTTAAAAAAAAACTCAAAGTTCTGGTATTAATTATTTTAAGATTTTTTTGGCAGTTGTTTTCTATAATTAAATTCTGTTCCTTTAGGGAACTTCATGTTTGGTTTCCCTTTTCTTGTTTCTTTCATGAAATGAGATGCCAAAGTGAAGTTTGATTCCTGCCTGTTCTCAGGCATTCACTTTACTCCCTCTTCCTTTTGAAGGTCACAAATCCAAGAATTTCATTCTTTAGAGATTCAGCACAGGAGATAGGAAGGCGGCAGCTTTGTTGCCAAGCTTGAGCTGTAGAAGTGGGCTGGTCCTACTCCTGGAATCATAGAAATCAGCAATGGAAAAGGCCTGACTTCAGGGCAGCTCCACGAGAGTACAAGGATCCGCACTTCTTGATCCATTTGCCGGACTGGAGCCCGAAGCTGCAAGTTGTTTGGAACGTGAACTATTCGGAGTCCATACAACACCTAGCACCACGGTGAGCTGACTTAGCTGGGGTCACTAAGCACTACCATAACATAAATAATTAATAATCATTGTTCTCCACATTATCAAGAGCATTGCTTAGGCTGACTTTAAATACACCAAGCAATGAGCTTTCCATCCCTTCCCTTGAGAGACTATCCTACTGTCCAGTGTCCTGACTTTGTTCCTGCTATATATTCCTATGCTCACTTTTATCCCACAATCCTTCAGACCCCTTGACACAGTCCTTCTCCCTCCTTAATGCCGACAGCCTTTGCAGCTTTGTGGAGGGTTATCATGTCCAAGTCTCATCATTGTTCAGCCAAGCTATGCCTGTTGGCTCAGATTCTCAGCCATACTATGGCTGCTTTGCCTCAACCCACTAGTGGAAAGTAGCTGTAATATCACCAGATACGGTCGGTGGAGGATTTCCCCCTGAATAAGGAAATCCTCTGGTTGCATAAAGCCCCTTCAGATGCTCCTACCCCACCTATTTCCTGGCCTCCAGGATCAGAGGGGTGGACATGGGGAAGGAGATATGGCTGGAGTGCCTCTCCTTTCCAGCGGTCCCCACCTTTGCCCTGTCCTCCTGAGCTGTGCCAAGCCTGGGACAGAGTCTAGGATCTGGGACATTTAGTTCCATTAATCTTTCCTTGCAAGTCAATTCCTGCAGTCCCTCAATCATTGTCCAAGCCCCACCTGCTTGGCAGCACTCCGGACAGAGCTGTGCTCTGCTTCCAGTGCATGGGATTATTTATTGCCCCATTAAAATGTTTTATTAACTGAGTATTCAAATTAAGACATTCATGTCTATTTCCGTGGGTCTTTTCCAGCTATAATTGAATTCTCCGGGCCCTGGATAAAAAAGCCTATAAAGTCAGTAACTGACACCGTGATGCTGCCTGCTGTTGACATTGAAAACATCCTGCTAAATTCTTTCGGGGAGATCATGACACAGTTTGACCCTATTGAGCAGTAGATGTTGTATGAAAAAGATGTCACAATTGTACAGCCAGCTGCATTTCCCTGGACGTGTTCATTCTGCTGTGGTTGGCCTATACCGGAGCGCTTCCATCCTAGTACTGGGCTTTCCAGGGTAACTCTGAGGTTCCTGTTCTCGTTCTCCCTCCCTCTTGTGGAAGTCGGTGGAGTGACACAACTGCAAAACCAGAATAAGTCGAGATGGCATTGTCAGTGCGCTGCCGGGGACCGCCTGGGCTCAGTGCTCCTCTGGAACACAGACCTTTGAGTTCCCAGGGTCAGCAGAGCTGGGCAATTGGCCACGGAGCAGGAACTGGCACCGGCTTGTCAGAAGTACCAGCCAGCTGGGAGTATTCCCAACAAAGTAGCGCCATCGAGCAGACTGGAGTAGCTGCTTTCATGAAAGAGCTTATTAGCATGGTACACCGCTTTCTGATTGGAGCAATAGGCAATACATTTCAAGTGTACTATGAAGAGCAGAAAAACAGTGCTATGATGCGTTCAGCAGGGACTCCATCAGTTACTAGGGATTCCCAGGACTCTTGGGCAGGGGGAGACTTTGTCTCATTTAAGAAGTGCGGGCCAGACCACCTTTCTCCAGGAGGCCAGAGGGGCAGTGTCATCCAGTCTCTAGAACCGTAGACTGAGATTCATGAAACCTGAGTGTTACTCCCAGCTCTCTGCCCCTGACCTCCTGTGTGACCTTGGTCACGTCACCTCTTTTTGCTGCTGCTTCTCTTCCTCCTCCATTGCTTGTTTGGAGCAGGGGCTGCCTCATAAGCTGCATCTTCAGGGTGCTTTGCATAATGCAATACAGTTCATAATAAATCTGATAATAAAGGGCTCTTCAGCCTAGTTTAGCCACGGCTATTGGACTTGAAGCAGGAATTAACTCAAGGAATACTATGGCCTGTGTTCTGCAGGAGGTCAGCCTGAATGATCACGATGGTCCCTTCTGGCTTTGGAATCTATGACCTCTATTAAGGATGGAGGTGAGACTAACTCCATAGTCTCAAGCCAGCCAAGGGCTGCCCTTGATGTGGGATCCTGCTTTCAGTCTGCGTTGGGGTCCTTAGTCCACAACAGTGCAGTGCCCTTCTGCTTAGCTCACCTCTGTTTAACTTGATGGCTTTTAACACATTCTCTGCATGGGGCCTGTGCACCACTTAAGTCCTCAATATAGATCTTAAGTGGGGGTGAAGCATCACCAAGATGCTGTGGGAATATTATAGTCTTTTGGCCTGGTCCTCAGTTGATGTACTTTGGCATAAGCCAAGTCAGTGGAGCTTTGCTGAGCTACGCTAGCTGAGGGTCTGGCCCTCGATAGCAAATCCACATGTCTATCTCAGCCTTTGTATGTTGCCCATGAAGTGTTTTATATTTACATGTGGTCATCACCTAACCGTAGATAGTGAGTAGATGGGACCAGGTAGCACAGTTGTCTTGGTGGGCAGAGAGACCGTGTTTCAAACACACCAGCTATCCTTCAATTTTACCTTTTCCTTGAAGACAGCCTGGCAGACACCACCTGTATAGAGCGTTTCTTCCTTGGTTACTTTTGCATTTTGTTTATAATTTGCCATTAGACTGTCTGCAAAGCCTTTATAACCTATAATATTCAAATGGAATTCTTTGACTTTAAGCCACTGTGATGTGATCCACAATTAAAGCACATTTGGATACAGTAGCAACACCTCCTCCCTGCATCATCGTTAACAGCTTTTGCATGCAAAACATGGTATTTTAAGTCAGATCAGTGACCATCAGCACAAGGCCCCTCATTTACACCCTAATTACCTATGCTCCTTATTACAACTTAGGAGGATACCTCCTTTTCATGTGCTGTGTGGATTTTGTCACTTCCAGTGTGTAAATAAGAATGTGGCAAATGTGTTAAAGGTTTTGAATTCTCTTCAGGTTACAGCACAGCAGCTCCCATTGACTTCAGTGCGGAGCAAAACTGCTCAGAGCCTTTGAAAATCAGGCCCTAAAGACGTGTCTATATGGCACAGTCGACTGGAATAGCTATTCCAGAATAACACCCTGTATGGGCACTCAATTCTGGAATAAAAGTGATTTTATTCTGGAATAATTATTCTGCTTTGGAAGTGCACTAATTATTCCAGAATAAAGTGACTTACGTTCCAGAATAGCTATTTCAGTCTATTTCCCCATGTAGCCACTATGATAAGAGACAGAAATTGGCTCAGCCAGCCAGCTAAGAATGCCCCCGGCACTGGGGGAGTTATCCAGGTCCTGCACTGCCCCTTTGGCCCCAATGTTGGTGGCATGTCATGTGGGGGAAGAGAATAGCTGGAGTGCTCCAGCTAGCCTCAGCTGGTGAATATCCCCTTGGGCACCAGTTACTAGCTGTCATGGATTAGAGCAGCCCCAAAACTGCTCTAATCTTTGCCAAGTCCTGCACAGAGCCAGCCTGGGGTTTAAGAAGCCACAACCACTTTCCTTGCAACTCTGTCTTCTCCCCATGCTCTTTGAGCAGAAAATCCAGGACCAAAGTGAGTTCCAGATGAAACAGCAGGCTAGACTAGCTACTCCTTTCCTTGGCCCCTTCCCTCCCTAGCAATCCTTTTATTCTGCAACCGTTAGACTCCAAGGAGAGCACTGTGCTGATTGTTCTGTAAAGGACAAAATGTTTTAATCCAGGAGAGCAAATGCGCGTTGGTTAAAGAGCCGTCTATTTAATAGCCACAGAGAGCTCCCTAATGCATCCTATGGAGCGACAGACAGATCCAACCATGGCGGTTGGCCAATCAGAATCAAGTGTCTTGATCAAATTTGACATTTCCAAACATGTTGGCTGGGGCAGCAATCACTCTGCCAGGGATGTAGCCTCTGTCTGGTATCTCATCTGTTTAATTGCATAAATAATACTGTTGAAAAGCTACATTTTATGGTAAACACAGCAGCTCATGGTCCAACCCGTATGGTAGGCATCATACATAGCCCATACTAATTGTCAGGTATTTCAGAGTACGCCCATGGACTACAACTAGCTTAACTCATATACATTAAAGTCCATGTCAGTAGCAGACCACCATTCTCACTCTCAGTCAAAGCCAGCCAGAACCTTTCATTGAAGAAGAGCTCTCTCTGTCTGCATATATAAAATCTCCTCCATAAATTTCACAAGATATGAAAGTTGCAAAACAGACGTAATTTTTGTAGTGCTGAATCTCATTTGCCTTTGCTCTTCTGAATACTGTCGTTTGTAAATCGCAGGGTTTTATTTTTTTCGCCTTCACATTTAGTGCTTATAAAATATTGATCAAAGCTGTCTCTCTGCAGTTCACAGGGATGGGGCGTAGCACAGGCAGGAGTGAGGGGAGCAAAGCAGATGGTAATCGGACCGAAAAGAACCTCATCTGCTTTCAAGTTGCTATCTGTTTGTTTACAAAGTGGCACTTGCACTGTGGTGGAATACAGATAAGAGAGATTGTCGGTAGGAAGGAATTCCAGTTTTTTGGTTAGTCGAGGTGGCTGGCAGCAAGGCAGAGTGAGATAGCAACGTGAACAGAATATTCCCATGCAAGATAAGACGTGGCCTGAAATAGATTTGGCCTCATTCTCTAAAGGGTTTTGGAAGTCTCTTAATGCATTGGCTGAAGTGTCATTTACTTGGTGAAATGAGTGGGAGGCAATGTGTCCTAGCGATTACAGCGCTGGACTAGCAGTGAGGGCTCCTCTTAGCTACAAAAGGGATTGTGACCTAGTGATAAAAGAAAGGTGGGAACAATAGACAGAACTTTTTTTGCTCTGCTCCTAGCTCTGCCACTAATTCATGTTGTGGCCTTGGAAAAGATTTAATTTCTCTGTGCCTCATTTTACCCATCTGGAAAGCTGCTTCTGTCCTTACCTACCTCTTAGAGGTGACTTGAGGCAAAAGTAACTGATATCAGCGAAATAATTGGGGAGCCTTTGATGAAAGGCAAAGTGTCACAGTCAGGTCACCTGATTATTCATATAACTATGATGATTTTACCCCATCTGGCTCACATGATCACCCCAGAGGTCAGCGTCTCTCAGGCTGACCTAGCCTCAGTCATGTTTCTAGTCCAGATAAGGCCAATACCATGGTAATGGTGATGCCTCCATTTTAGGCTACATACACTACGATTCCCCTGAGCTCTCATCAAGCTGGTGCCTGTATAAATAGCAGGGTCACTGCAGTAGCACACAGCAGAAGAGGCATGATTCCGCTATGCTGAATGCAAAGCTGCCTGACACCGGTGGGTACATGCTAAGCCGTGCCTTTGCTGCTGCTGCTACCTGTGTTGCTGCAGCTACAATGCTCTTTACACTCATGCTAGCTTGATCAGAGCTGGCATGAGTGTGTGGACACGAGCAGGAGACTCGTAAGTCATAGTGTAGACATAGCCTTAGAGTGGATGAAATGCAGAGATGCTGGATGGAGATAAAGAGGCGAGTGAAGCATCAAAGACTTTCTTGAGGATTTGTCAAGGCTACAGTCACAGGGAGATCTGCAGTGTTAAAGCCAAGTGGTAAAAGCTTCCTGTACATTATTATTATTATATTTGGAGCTGAGTCATTTCGATTAGTGCTGAAAAAATGTCTGGTTCTATGACATTAAATACAGGGAGAATTACCAGCCCAAGAGAAATAAATGGCACTCAGCTCCGCACTCTGTCTTAGGTCTGGTCTACACTGAAAACTTACATCTGCCTAACTACATCTCTCAGGCAGGGGGGCTGGAACAGCTTGTATAGTGGGGGTGCTGGGAGCATTAAGCCAAACTGCAAACCCTGCATATGATGGAAACCACTTCAAGCCAGGGGGTGCTGTAGCACCTCCCGCGCCCCTAGTTCCAGTACCTATGCTGTCAGGGATATGAAAAATCCACACCGCCGTGAGACAGAGTTAAGCCAACCTTACTCCCGAGGTAGAGAGTGCCTGGCTGAAGAAAATTCTTCCATCAATCTAGCTACAGCCTCTCAGGGAAGTTGAGAACCCCTCCCATCACTGTAGTAAGTGTCTTCGCTGACGCACTTCCCGTGCTCTCTCCCTCTCCCCTTTTCGCCGTCAGTTTTTGTTCTGTTATAAAAAGGAGAATGGGGTGTGTTTTCTGCAGGACTCAGCACCCAGAAGCCCCCCTTGGGACACTTACAGACAGGTTTTCCAGAACAACACGATGAGCTCTTTGGAAAATCTGAGCCCAGTGGTGGAAGAACAGAAGAGCTTTCCCATCCAAGAAGGGCACCTACCAGCACAAGCCAAATGGCCAAGGGGCCATGCAGATAAGTCTAGACTTTGGAGGCATGAGAATTTATCCCAGGCTGGGATGACTCTGCCAAATTGTCAGAATGGCAAGACCTGAAGCAGCTAAATGGGGTGGAATCCTTGGGAAATGCTCTTGCGTCCCAAATAGATGCCATCATCAGCTTTTCAAAGCAAGTCTTATAGGAAACGTTGACTGGTTCCTCACACTGCATGAACCAGAAGGATACCTGTCCCCCTCACACTTTGATAAATAATGCTCTGACTCAAGAAAATGGCCTTCACGTGCGTTTAGAGCCAGTGAGATCAAAAGAAGTTGAGGGCACAGAGGACCTCACCGAAGTCACCTGACAGGATTGGACCCTAAATTGAGTACTTTTAGAATATGGTTACAGCCCATACTAGGAGCAGATGGGTCTCTGTCATGCCATCTAGTGGCTTGTCCACATAAGAGGATAAAAACCTACTGTAGCTACCACCTAATGGCCTAGAGTGGTAGACACTCATGCTTTGAGAGCTGAAGGTCCTGCATGCAGACTTTGCTGAAGACCCAATTTTGGAGGACATTGGGTTGTTACACTGGCACAGAAACACACACACACATACACACACTCTCTCTCTCTCGCTCTGTCTTTTTCTCGGGCCTGCTAGCTCATGTGGGATGGTGTGATAGCACTGGTGTATAGTGCATGCACAGCTCTGGTGGAAGCACAGCATTGGGAAGAAGGAAGTGAAGGCAAAAAGATATTCACAAGGGTGTGAGAATGGGAGGTTAATGTTGTAAAGAGCTCTCTTTCTCATCCTAGTATATTATTTATTTAACCCCTGAAGGAGGGTGGGGGGGTGTTATTTCCCAGGTTGTGATCTCACTCTCAGCACCTGCTCTTCAACCTGAAGGAGAAATTGCTGTTTTTTAGCAATTTCTCACCAAATAATAGTCATTGAGGAGCATGTCATTCAGCTCTGAAGATTGTCTTGATGGGCAACTCATTCCAAAGGCATAAGTAATGGCAATTGGTTAGAACCAAGGCAGGATGGAACTAAATTGTTCTGGGAAATGTGGAACCAAGAGGGGCACTGCCGTCATTTGCTGTTTGAAGAGCGGGGCAGATTTTAGGATAACAGACCCTTTGCAAGAATCAATTTGTGTCTGACTCTGAGAGAGGTCACAGCAACTCTATTTCTAGGATGCAGCAGCCAGGGGCGGCTCTAGACATTTCGCTGCCCCAAGCATGGCGGCATGCCGCTGGGGGCGCTCTGCCGGTCGCAGGGAGGGCGCCCCCCACGGCATGCCGCCCCAAGCATGCGCTTGGCATGCTGGGGCCTGGAGCCGCCCCTGGCAGCAGCATCTGAAGAGAACCATACAAAAAGCTACTAGTGTGGTGCTGCTGGCATGGTGGCACTCCAGGCTTTCCACCACACCCAGAGAAAGGATGGTTCATTGTTGGAAGGCAAAGTGGAGAGGCTAGCAGGCCCATTCAAATAACCAGCACTCAGATATTCCAGTGTATCCACCCCTTCCATCACTGAGAGAGACAGTCCTTCAAGGCAACTCCCTGCTGCAGTGTGTTTTTGATGTTCTATTTAGACTGGAGGGGTCCTCAGTTTCCTGCTCATTTGATTCCAAGCAGACCATTGGTAACACCATTGCTATTGCTCTCAGGTGATAGAGCCCATATGGGGGCTGGGGGGCGGGGAAAGAGGGAATTAACCAACCAGCACAGCATGCCCTTCCAGGAACCAGACCAGACAATGTACATGTGTCTTGCACAGCTCCCCAACCAAGGCTCATGCTGACACCATCAGTGTGTCTGCTTCAGTCTTGTCTGTCACAGAAGTCTGACAGGACCTGGATTTAGCTGACCTCACTTGGGAGTGGCTCTTTTCAACATAAAATCCTATAACTAAGTTTCCCTCCACTTTCTCCCCATGAGAGGGAGAACACAGGGAGTTAGTTTATGTCAAGGTCACAGCAGAAGATGATTGACTTTGCCCGTGAGCATCAGAGCTTGGTGGTGAATCTCCATTATGTCTCAGTCAAAAGAAGAAGCAACAGAAAGATCATGACGAAGTTAAACGTTAATTATAGTTTTAAATATAATTAAGGCTTAAGGGGATTAGAGGAGGCGCACATAACAAGATCTGCACATCCTGATAAAATGGCCTCCAGCTTTTTGACTCAACACAGGAAAATTAAATACAAAACCCTATTTAAAAGATAAATAACGTTAAAGGTGGCCTGATTCAACCATCCCAAATCTGCCATATCAGCTCTTTATCTCATCCTGAGGCAAGAAAGAAGGGGAGGGAGGGTAGAGAAGGATGGTGTCATGGGTAGGGCACTGGACTGTGACTTAAGAGAGCTGGGTTCAGTTTCTGTCTCTTCCATCTATTTCCTGTGTGAACTTGGTCAAGCTACTTAATCTCTCTGTGCCCCATTTGTAAAATGAGGGTAATAAGGCTGCTTCTGCCTATTTAGATTATAAAGTTTGCAGGTCGGGGATTGTCTCTCTCTGTGTTTGTACAGTTCTTGGAACAATAGGGGCCCAATCTAGGTGTGCTGCTGCACCACAAAGAAGAAGAAATACAGCAGATGGTAGTTCCATTCCATTCTTCCTCAGAGTCATTACCAAACAGACTGGACCCTGTGGATCCCACGACACTCACAAAGTCATATTCTGCTGTGTGGCAATTCCAGAACGGCAGCTACCACTCTGCATTGTGACAGCACGTAATGTGGGGGGTTCTTTGCATGTGGGGGTAGCGCTTTAACCACAGAGTCATAGCACGAGCAGCACTTTTCTCGCAGGATCCTGCTGCTGCCCCAAATGTGTACTTTCTGGGGGCTTTGCCATCAGCGGGTGTTGCAGAGCAGCCACGTACAGGGAGAAGTTGCAAACTGCATGTCACAATAATGTCGGGAGCAGCTTGGAAGGGAGGGGAAACTTGAAGCATTGAGCATGGAATTATCAGGGGAGTCGGGAGCCATAACTGGGGCCCGTTTTTCAAAAGATCTATGCATGTTGAGTGAGCCATTGCAAATCTGCCTCCTTACTCTTCCTGGACCATGTGAGACAGGAACTTTCCACCATCTCTTTTATTACATGCACACAGAGCTCCTAATACAACAGGGCCTGGTCCTACAACATGCACAAATAATACTATCACCAAAGCTGTTGATGGTGAGCAGGAGCCTGTGCAGCCAGGAGAATAGGCTGCATTGTGTAGCTGAGCTCTGGCTATTTCCAGAATCTGCAAACTTGGCTGGGGTGGGATTTGTTCTCTCTTCTTCCTTATACGAGGCAATTAATTAAAACTCAGTGGCCCAGTTTATTAACACATCTTATTTCCATCTGCATGAATTGTGTGCAGCGGCGTGACCTTAACTGGAAACTGATTTTTGCAGAGGGACAAAAATTAGCCTCTGATCCCACAATGAGCATGTGTGGGTGGATCCTTGTGGCTTTGCTAGGGCTCCAGGAAGTACCAGCCACCTCTTGGGCGAGAGGTCATTGCAGGATTGGGACCTAACTGGAAAATTTTCAAAAGGACAAAAGACAGTGTGAGGTGCTCACGTCCTAATGGAACTCTATTAGTTAAACATACACACCCTTATTCTCTCTAGTTATGTATAATTTTATCTAAATGCATTTTTAATAAAAACACAAGCAACAAAAAGTACCCAAGCAACAAAGAAAAAAATTTTTTCCACTTTGTTCAGATACTGCGAAAACTAACCAGAGCTGGTTGGGATTTGAAATTACCGGGATTCCATGACCTGTGGTTATTTTCTGGAGGTGGAGGGATGGTCCTTGGTTGGTTTTTGGTTTGGCTTTTTTAAAGAAAAACCATTAGTTCTGTGAAAGTCATGTGTTAATTGCAGATAAATTGATACAGTCTACACAGTAACTGGAGTTCAAAATTCAGTTAAATTCCTGCTGAATAAATGAAATCTGCTGTTGCTTCATCTCTGTATAGGTGAGGTATGTTGCATCAACCATTCTTGCTCTACAGGAAAATTGAGCGTCACTGTCTTCCTCATTCATTAATCAAAGCTGTCCTCCTCTGTCTTTCTAAAATAAGGGAAAGGAGATCAAATATTTTGACTCTTGTGTTCAAATCAGAAAGTAACTTCAGATAGGAAAATCATCTGCAGAAACTGATCTAGCAGGGTGACAGAAATGAGAATTTTGCCTGTGTCTGGGAGTGACAAATATGCCAATTTCCTTCATTATTCTTGAAAAACCTTATTGAATTATGTTTAAGTATCTTTTGCATTTAGTACAATGGACTCCAATGTTCTGTATTGTTGTGGGCTGGGATTTCATGAAACCTCTCTAGGTGGGAGATGGGATGTGAGGACTGGACAATCAAAGGACTTTTGGGTAAATACATCTGAAGTGGATTTCCTGGGAAATACCTAGGGGAAGGTGAATTCCCCACTTCAGGTTATGCAACAACCCAGCCTTCTGAAGCTATGCCCTGAGGAGAGAGTCTTTGTCTGCTGCTGACCTGTTCCCAGAGACTAGACATTGTAAAGCAATGGATGTACTGCACTGCGGAGTGTTCTGGTTCTGAATCTGAGCTAGTTGCGAATGTGTAGACATGGGGAAAACTGATTTGTGGGGTTTGAAAAACTGACACCTACCAGAGCCCAAGGTTGGAGTTGGGGTGACCTCTGGTAAGCATTTTAGTATGCATGGAGGTCTTTTATTGTTTATAATGTGTTTTCTCTAACAATTTCACCTTAAGAATAAATGAGCTTGGTAAGAAAAAGCTGTGAGAGGACTTGCAACTGCGGGTAATTACAGCTGTTCATAACCTCTGGAAAGAAAGCAAAGTGTAGACACTCACCTGCTTAGGCAGTCTGACTTGCTGGGGCTATCACAGTGCAGGCAAGGAACTGTGCAGCCCAGAAAAACCCCGGTCAGGAGGGAGACAGACATGGGTCTCTACTCAAGAGAGGCGATGACTGAGGAGCTAGGAGCCTAGAGTTGGATGCCCTTGTTGGGCCACGAGGAGGGGACACAGGTGCAGTTGCCCTGGACTGTGACAATGTCCTTTGCTATGCTTGAGAAAGATGAGGTGAGAGGAAGGATGGAGACCTGGGATAGATGGTCTGCCCTGCCACAGACTCCTTGTATGACCCTAGGCAAGTCATATAGGGCTTGTCTTCACTGCAGTGTTAGCTGGAATTAACGTTTCTTGAGTTAGCCTCACGCAAGTGAGAGTGATCAGGCTGCAGAACAACACGCCAGCCACACAGAGTGATTGTATTAGCAGCCCAGAGTAGCTGAGTCCCCACTGCATTACCAGCAGGTGCAGCAGCAGCACTCGAGCTTCAACCCCTACCCCACAGGGCCAGCTCACGCTGGGTTTAAAGAAGCACTTCACCAAAGCGAGAGACTTTTGTATACAGACAGGAGTCAGGTGTGGGGCAAATGATACCCAGAGCAACACTGCGGTGAAGACAAGCCCTAAGTCTCTCTTTCCCTCAGTTCCTCATCTGTTACATGAGGAAGATAGCCCTTGCCTGCCTTATAGGGGGGTTGAGAATAAATACGTTACAAATTGTGAGGTGCTCAAATATTCTACTAAGGCAGGGGGAGGGGGGCAGACTCGAACCATAAAAGGATATTTAAAGAACTGGCCTGAGACCTGGACTGGCCAGGTTCAATTCCAAACATTGCCGCAGACTTCCTGCGTGACGGTGAGTAGATTATTCAATGTCTTTGTGATTTGTTGCCTGTTGAAATGGGGCTCATTAAGATGTTTCCGTTCTCTGCCTCATCTATTAGGATTGTAAGAACGTTTAGTATGTGTTCGTACCGCCCCTAGCACTGTGGCCCTCCAGATGTTGCTGCATTATAAATAAATAAATGAAAGCATCTTCAGGTGCTAAAAGGGTGTGAGAAAAAGGGCTAGAATCATTTTGTGCGGAGTATGAAGTGTACACATGGCACTGACACTATGTGTGTAAAACCATAGGCATAGAAATGGAGGGCAAAATTAAACCTTTTACCTCCTGAGACTTGCTGTGTCAGGAGCTGGACACTGGGCTTAGCAAATCAGGATTTAAAACTCTCTCAGGTGGCCAGAAGCCTCCAAGCTGTTAGCAATTAGGCCTGCCAGCTTTATCAGACACTCCTGCTGCTTAATCATAAGAATATAAGACCAGCTGTACTGGGTCAGACCAAAGTCCATCCAGCTCAGCATCCTGTCTACCGACAGTGGCCAATGCCAGGTGCCCCAGAGGGAATGAACAGAATAGGAAATCATCAAGTGGATCCATCTCCTGTTGCCCATTCCCAGCTTCTGGCAAACAGGGGCTAGGTTGCATCCATTCAAAATGCAAGCAGACAACAGAATCCCTTGGAGGATAGGGCCCCCTAAAGAGAGAAGAAAAGAGCTTGTGGGGTTTTGCATGTAGGATCACAGGAAATGTGCTCCCTAATGGCTGCCCAGGACCGATGTTGAGTTGCTAGAATTCAGTCCATTGACTCTGAGCTATGGGCACTTTTAATTCTACTTTGCCTGAGGGAAGCCTTCATTTTGTGCTAAAGGTTAACATAAGTTGTGCAAATTCAGTCTTGTCCCCCTCCCCTTTAATGTTGCCAGCTAATGAATCAATTGGTGAGGAAGTATGTTAGAAGCAGCATTTTAAACCCAGTCAACATAGTTTAGATCTAAATTGGATGTGCCAGGCTGCAAACTCTGAGTCGCAGAGGAGATTAGGGAATGTTCCTAATAGGTGGATCTAATTTAAAAGATGCTAAGAGGACACAATCATGAGGAAAGGAGATTAATTTACAGCTGGAACAATTCAATATCTGAGTTATGAGATAATGGTAGCGCAACACTGGGGAGATCTGGAACCTTGGGCTTTGTTAAGCAATCGGAGCTTCTAGCCTGGAGAAGTAATCCTGCAAAAGAAAGAGAATTGAAGAGTTTCCCACTTATCGGTGCTAGCAGAGGAATGTTTGGATCTGTGCAGTTAAACTTGGATAAGCTTAACCTGATAACAGAAGACATGAGGCCTCAAAAGGAAAGATGATCTTGTGGTTAAAGAACTGGGCTGGGACTCAGGAGATGTGGGGTCAGTATCTGTCTCTGTCACCACCCTCTGGACAAGTTAATCTCTGTGGCTTAGTTTGTCTTCTGTAAAATGGCGATAAGACTTCCTTTCCCCACCAATTGTCTCTGTCTGTCTATTCGTTTGCAAGGGCTTCAGGGCAGGGACCATTTCTTTACAAGTGCAGCACCTAACACAAGGGGTTGGGATTGTAAGCCCTGTGTTTCTCGAATCACAATACAATGCAACAGCAGCTAGCTAAATACAGAGAACACTAGCAAGGCAAGGCCCCTAGCCCATTACAACTGCCCAAAAGCTCAGGTGCCAAGGGTGGGGGGAATTAAAGAGTGCCTCAAAATCAAATCGATGTCTGGGCCAAAGTCACCTCCAGCAAATAAGCTTCCTTCACTTGTATTCTTTCAGAGAGGGCCTTATTGATTTGAAAAACTCCTGTCCGACACAAAGCAGGAAGTGGCCTATTCTGCACCATCTCTTTATTTATTTAAATGTAGAAATGTCAGAGAACAACATTTTAGTACAACTTTGTGTTTATTAGCTTTTTATTTAAAAAACTTTTTTTTTTGAAAGAGCAACTTCCCTTCCCTGAGGATAATGTAAAACCCTGGCTTGAAGGAAGCGAGTTATCGACACACGTCTGAGCCTGTGATCTGACTAGTATGTGTAGTTAGCATATCTCTCCTGAACATGCCCACAAACAGGGCAGACAAACATGGGCCTGTCAAGTTCATTCAACAGCTTCCCTCTTTGATTCCTTCTTTCTTACTTCCACCCACCACCCAAATGACAACAGCCCAAAAAAAAAAAATGATGATGGGATTTCAATATTGAGCAACGGTTTGTAAAATTCAATAATGGAGCTGTCAAAACTGCTTTGTAAATCCGAATAATGTGCTGAACAAATGTTTTTAATCTTTAAAGGTCATGTTGAAAGTAATGTTTTCTCCCTTTAAAACAGTGTTTGCTATGGCACCGTTAGGGCTGGGAGCTCTGAATTGCGGGGGAAGGGGTGGGGGCTCAGTTTTGTTTTATTTTAAATACTTAGACATCATTTGCATCTGATTAATGTGCCAGTCACAGTTTATTACAGACACGTGCACACACTGTCTTTGTCTTTGTTGGCATTGCTAAAATGTCACACTCAGAACTCGGGTACAGTGCAGAAGCTTATCTGCTGTTAGGTTATAGTTATAGTTCTGTGTGTCATTGGGAACAAAAAGTCTTAGCTCAGAGCCATCTAGCTGCCCATGTTTTAGAGAAAATGGGTGGTCTTATGATTAATGCCCTTAGGAGAGCTGAGTTCAAGTCTCAGCTTTGTCACAGACATCCCATGGGACCTTAACCAAATCATGTCATCCACATGCCTCAGTTCCCCATCTGTAAAATGGGGGAGGTGTCACCTTCTTTGTCTGCCATGTCTATTTTCATTACAAGTTCCTTGGGGCAAAGAGTGTCAGTTGTGATGTATTAATGCCATACTTACTAATGTGTGGTCCTGAGCATGGATGGAGCCTGCAGGTGCAACTATAATAGAAATTAACTGAAATAATAATAATTAATAACTACCTATAATACAAATTAACTGCAAGAATAACAACTACCTCTGGGATAGTGTCCCTGTAGCTCAGGCAGAGATGGAGTTTGATTCCCTGAGGGATTGATGTAGAACAAGTCAGAAACTAGGAGTCTTTTCCCACAGACATTTTTTGTCGATTCAGAGATTTCAAGGCCAGAAGGGACCACCGTGATCATCTAGTCTGACCTTCTATATGACATAGGCCAGAGACCTGCCCCAAACTAATTCCTAGAGCAGATCTTTCAGAAAAACGTCCATTCTTATTTCAAAAATTGTCAGCGATGGAGAATCCACCACAACTCTTGGTAAACTGTTCCAATGGTTAATGACTCTCATTGATAAAAATGTACGCCTTATTTCCAGGCTGAATGGTCTGCATTCAAGGTCCAGCTATTGGATTATGTTCTATCTTTCTCTGCTAGTTTGAAGAGCCCTTTGTATTTAAAAAAAAACAAAACTGAAAACCAAAACAAGTTTGGTTTTTGGTAACCAAAGCCTGAAAAATGTTCCGCTGAAAACACCTGAAATCTGGGGAGAAAACTAGGCCAGAAGCTACAGAAAACCGAAAACATTTCTGACAACAAAATGGAAAATTTTCAAGAAAAGCAGACACTCTCCATGGAGAATTCCGTTTTGTAGAAAACCCCAGTTTTCTGTGGGAAAATGTTTGGATGGAAATATTTACAACAGCAGTTCTCAAACTGTGGGTCTGGACCCCAAAGTGGATCACAACCCCGTTTTAACAGGGTTGCCAGGGCTGGTGTTAGACTTGCTGGGGCCTAGTGCTTAAGCTGCAGCCTGAGCCCTACCACCTGGGGCTGAAGTCTAAGCCTGAGGGCTTCAGCCCTGGTGGTGGGGCTCAAGTTACAGGCCCTCTGCCTGAGTTTCAGCTTTGGCCCTCCAGCCCAGGGCAGTGGGGCTCAGGCTTCAGTCCCCACTCTTGGGTCATGTAGTCATTTGTGTTGTCAGAAGGTGGTCACGGTGCAATGATGTTTGAGAACCCCTGGTTTACAGTATCGGCTCCAGGCTGGTCTGTCTGGGGAGGAAGGAAGGTCTTGGGAGGAAGCGACTGGGGAGATCTAAGTTTGACTCCTGGCTCTGGCATAAATTTCCTCGAACAATACTTCCCCTATCTCACTGGGATTGTGAGGTGCTCATGCCCACATCCTTAATATCTGGGCCTCAGCTAGTCTAGTGATGGGGAGCAAGATCATTGAAGTATCCACAGAGGTAAATAGAACAATTTGGTCTTGGGGGAGCGATTGTCATTTCCTGTATATTTGTACCTTGCCTATCACAGTGGAACCCCAGTCTGACTGAGAACTGCAGGTGCTAAAACAATATTAATAAGAACGTTTAATCTTATGACAAACTCTAGTTATCAGTCTTCCTCCACTTTAAGAAGTTCTCAAGAGGAAATAAACTGGTAGGTTTCTGTTGAAATTAAATAGGAATCTATAGAAATTACTCTTAAAAACCCCAAAGAATCCAATGGAGAATGAGATCCTGGCTATAAAATTTGATATGTTGGTTCCGAAATTCTGTACATAGATAATTTTCTAGGCAGTTCTACAGGACTAGTCCATAAGAAGAAAAGGCCCTGGGCAAAATTTTCAAAAGTGCCTAAATGACTGAGGAGCCTAAGTCCTATTTTCAAAGGTGAAAGTCAATGGAATTTAGGCTTCTAGGTCACGTTCTGCACTAGAAAAGGGTTTACTGATATAGCTCCCAATGTAGACAACCAGCCAAAAATTGCTTTTGCTTATACCAATTCCTGAGTGTGAAAAGCTATAATGGTAAGAGCACTTTTATGCCAGCATAAACTGGGGCTTTTGTTGGTGTTAGAAATCTTACAAAAAATAATACTCCTAACTGACATTCTTATCATGGCAAAAGTTTGTAGGGTGGACCTGCCATCAGCCACTTAGGTGCTTTTGAAAATGTGACCCTTGCCTTCAATATCACGGTAATGAGTTCTGAAGTCAATGAGATTATGGGTTACTTGGCGGAGAGCTGGAGGCTAATCCAACTGCCTTTGAAGTTAATGGGAATATTGTCACGGACTTCAACGGGTGCGAAGTCTGACCATATTGGGGCAACTCAAGAGAGATGAGTGGTTGTAACAGAGAGTGCTGATATCCAACAGCCAGGTAACCAAGAATGTGGGTTTATTGGTACCTAGCTGTAGAGGTTCTAGCCAGTGTGTGACAATTAGAAACATGTGGGAGGTCTGGAATGAATGAGTCTAAGGATCTTGCTGTGCCTGGAATCGCAGTATATAGATAGGAATGTGATCCATCCAAACCTGTGCAAATAATTGGTTTAATTTGTTTTAAATCTCTGCTTCATGACCTGCCCATCTTTCCAAGAGCTTCTTTACTGTGGATGTGAAGGAAAAGAGACAGTACAGGGCAGTGGTTCTCAGGCAGGGGTGCATGAACCCCTGGGGGTACACAGGTCTTTCATGGGGTACATCAACTCCTCTAGCTATTTGCCTTGATTTACACAAGCTACAGAAAAAGCACTAGTGAAGTTAATACAAACTAAAATTTAATACAGACAATGACTTGTTTATACTGCTCTATATACTATACATTGGACTGTAATTACAAGATATATATTTCAATTGTTTTATTTTATAGTTATATGGTAAAAATGAGAAGACAAGCAAGTTGTCAGTAATAGTGGGCTGGGACACTTTTGTATTTCTAGGTCTGATTTTGTAAGCAAGTAGTTTTTAAGTGAGGTGTAACTTGGGGGTGTGCAAGAGAGGAGGGAGGTTGCCTAGGGAAGTTGTGGAATCTCCATCTCTGGAGATATTTAAGAGTAGGTTAGATAAATGTCTATCAGGGATGGTCTAGACAGTATTTGGTCCTGCCATGAGGGCAGGGGACTGGACTCAATGATCTCTCAAGGTCCCTTCCAGTCCTAGAATATAGAGTCTATGAATCTGTAAGAGGAATCAGTCTCCTGAAACGGATACAGTAGACTGGAAGGGTTGAGAGCCACTGGTACAGGGCATATTAACCAAACTAATATTTACCACCCAAAAATGTGAACTGAAAATGCTTCAGATGTCATTTAACACCAACCAGAAACAAGGGAAGGTGAAAGAAGTTGGTAAAATACAGAGTTGAAAAACATCTGAAGCATCTGCCTATATAGATAATACATTCTGTGTCCCTGTCTTACTGCAGTGCTTCAAATCAACTGCAGCACAGGCTTTTGCACCTACTAAAAATGTCTTGCTCGTACTCCCAACAAAGGGATGGAAAGGCTGAAACTTTAAGTCCTCTGGGAATCTGATCTGCTTTCTAACTCCCGTTTCTGCTCGGTGATCCTTCAGTCTACCTCCCTGACTCTATTCATGTGTCCAGTTGAGTTCAGGTCCAAGCTACACTGGCTAGGAACAGTGACCAAGAATTCATATACACATTTCAAAAAGAAGATGACAAATGAACATGTTATCTTCAGAGCTATCTTTAATGCTAGAAAAGGACAAGGAAAGAATAGGTACAAAAGATCCCTTGGATGGGAAGAAAAATAGATTGTTCCCCTGATGTGGACACACTTCTAGACTGACTTTTTTTTAACAATCTCTTTTTGGCAACAGGGACAGAGTAGAGATCTGATTCATCCCTCACACAATACACTCCCACTCCCTTGTGCTCACAAAGGGCCTGAGAATTAATAAGGAGTTTTCTCAGCGTGGAGGATGGTTTCTGACACAATACACTTCTGTAATAGATGGGAAACGTGAGGCTAATCGGACAAGACATATTCATAGAAATCAAAGCTAAGGAGGCTGCCACCTTGCAGCCTTTCTATTGATAATTTCTTGACCTTTTCTTTCAGAGAATTTTATTTCTTTCTATCTGTACTGGACAATGTTCATTTCCTTTGAAACATCTGGCATGGGCCACTGTCAGAAGACAGGATACTGGGCTAGTATGGCCATTCTTATGTTCTTACAAGGTTCTTGTTTCTAAGCATTTCATTTATTTCCTGGATGGGAAAAACACAGAAGCTTTGTAGTGATGGTAAGGCTTAGTCTGAGAGTGGGTGAAGGGGCTTCTTGTACGTAGGTGGCTTATGCAGTCTTTTTTAGGGCCTGCCTCCCTTCAGTAGCACAATGGGCGACCTGTTGTTGGTCTTCGGGCATCACTGTAAGACAAATAACAAAGAGGAGGAGTGAGAACTGGGAATCTCATGAGCTGTGATGATGCTGACTGCTGCTGGCTCAGCAGTTCTCTAATACAACAGGCCAGTTCCTCAGCCGCTGTTAATCTGCATAGCTGTACTGCTGTGGTTCGTCACATGAGCAGCCATAATTAGAAAAGGATACAAGGTCTTGCGGAGGATCTGGGCCACTCTAGGCTGATCTGTGCTTTCTCAAACAGGCAAGCGCGAGGGGAGGTTCTTCCCATGGATCCAATTCTCACAGGTTTCTGCGGTTCAGGGAAAGTCAGTCTGTTGGAGAAGCAGGAAGGAAACAATGAGAAGGTAGCCCTGACAGGTGTAGATGGAGCCACGTTCCAGAGCAGAAGGACTCGCTAGTGAGACAGACAACACATCAGTGGGAGACAGAATGGGCTGAGGAATGTTTGGGTATTGTCCCATCAATCCTCAGGGCTGAGGTTGCTACTAACATTGACACCTACCAAATGCCTCCAATTTATCTTGCATGCTGCATGGCCAGGCTGTGAGCGAGTGTGTTCCAAAGCGAAGGGAGCAATGAGAGAGGGGGAGAAATCTGAGGCAGTGCTCCTTTTGCTCAGTGCAACATCTCCACATCCCCTTCCGGAAGTCCTTTTGGGATAGGATCAAAGCCTTATGGAATGGGTGGTTCCAAAAATGGTGTGAGAATGACTCTCTCTGCAGCTTCTTGGTAGTCCACTCAGAGTCTAGGGAGTTTAGCATAGGAGCATTAAAGGGGACTCAGGGAAATGGCTAACGTCCAGGTGGCTAAAATACTAGACCAGGCTCTACCATGCCAAATGCACCCCGGCGCCTGCCTGTCTGTGACTCACAGTTCACACAAAGCGCACCCCCTTGCCTCTGGAGGGCAATGGTTGCACAAAGAATATCCATGGAGTAACAAAAGCTTTCCTGGAGTTCCAGGGTCATGCCAGCCCCACAAAATGAAAAAGAGGAAAGGGGCGAAGGGAAGGGGATGGAAGGGAGGGATCCATTTAAAGGAAAGCAAAGAAGAAATGACACATCCCCTCCCTTCCCTGCTAGACTCTTCTCTGGAACAACCATGCTGCAAAAAAGCAAAGATGCATGTCAGACATGTGCTAGCTTCTCAGGCTGGTGCTATCCACTCAGTGCCTGTTATCTTCTCTTCCTGAATCCATAACTGTTGTGCTAAGCATTAGCCACTGAAAGAGGCAACACAGCAGTAGGCGCCTGGGAAGCTGAATCCACAGCTGTGCCACAGTTAATTTATTTACTGTTCCAAGAACTTCAGAGGGAGTCAGGAGCCTTTTTGTCACAACAGATCCTGGAAATTATTGAAATTAAAAATATAAAGCCCACACCTTGCCCAAGGCTGGCTGTGTGCTATTTCAAATTTCAATTTGTTGTTGCTGTTAATTTTGGTTCAGTGAGCTTAATTCACATTGAATGGTATTGTGAAAGTGTCTGTATCTCTCTATCAGCAATATCCCGGATGAAGAGGATTTGTTTGTAAGAATGAATGTCCGGACACTTCACACAGCAGGTGGTAATTTGTTTGGTGCGGATAGGTAGATAGCCACATAAGTATCTGGCTCTGCATTAGTAACTCAGTTTTAGACCACTGTTACCTTGCCAGTGTGGGAGATGGCAGCTGTTCTATTAGCCTCTGTACACACCCGGGCCCCCACCATTACAGTACTGAAGTATCTCGTCTGTATTAATGACTTTATCCTTGCAATACCCCTGTGAAGCAGGGCAGTGCTAGTGTGGAGGCAGTGCTGCCTAGTGGCTAGAGAACCAGATTGACACTCAGGTTTTATTCCTTGCTCTTACACTGTCCTCCTGGGTGACCTTGGGCCAGACAACACCATGCTCTGTGCCTCAGTTTCCCCATCTGTAAAATGGGGTAATGATGCTTACCTCCCTTTGGAAAGCACTTAGGCATTTTCATCAGTAACTCTTTATGTAGAGCTAGGTATTATCATCCTCCCCCCGCTCATCTTGCAGATTGGAAACTGAGGTGCAGAGAGATTGTGATGTGCTCAGAGTCGCACGGGGGCTTGTGGCAGAGCTGGAAATCAAACACAGATCTCCTAACTCCCAGTCCAGTGCCTTCGCCACAAGAACATCCTCCTGTTGGCATGGATTAGCACAACTAGACATTGGCAGGGAGTGGCAGATATTGGTATGTGCGGTACCAGCTGACAGGAGGGCCATATCTGTAGCTGCTGTCTACTCTGTAACACTAGTCTTCCTATCACTGGCTAATCTCCGCCTAGCACCTCATTCGCTTTGGCATTTGGTCATGTGGTGCAATAATTGGATTAGAACTGGCTGGGTCCCCATGTCTTGTCCCAGTTCTGGCTGTGGAGCTTACCCTCGGGAAGCCAGGAACAGCCAGGAACAACACATTGATGCAGACTGGTGGTTCTTTGCATTTGCCTGTGCACCTGGTTCTTTCACATCTGCTCACCTCCCCTTAAATACATGGGGTGAAATCCTATGGCTGCTCTGCTTTGGAACCCCGAATGCAACGCTGCCTCCTTAAACTTGGTTACAGGAACACAAGGTCTGAAACCAGAGCCAGTCTCCTGCACTGAGCCACAAGAGTCCTCTGCTACCCTTGGGGCTAGACGCTGGTGACAACAAAGCCTTGTTAATAACCTAGCTGGCTTCTTCAGTCCATCTAGCAATAAACAGGAGAGCAAGGGTGCTTCTCTCCCTGTGTACTGGACACCACCTGCCACTTTGGCGAGTGTCCACCAGAGAATAGGGAGCTTTAACGCCTTCCTCGATCGAAGGCAATCGAAAAGGGTTACTCAGTCCCTGTTCCCCAGCCAGCTGAGTTACTGGGGCCTGGATCCCGTCCCAGCAGCCACAGCTAATGCAAAGTAAATGCCTTATAAATAATCAAAGGGGAAGAAAGACTCATTAGCCCGACATCTTGTAATAATAATTTTAAATGAACGCATAATTTATAGAGAGCCTACTTCTGAGACAGGGCCCTTAACAGTAATGAATGTGTCCAGATAATGAAAGCTCCTGCAGGCATGCCCAGGGAGGCTGCGGTTTTCTCCCAATATCAGACCTTCCGGTGAGAGAATATAAATGCAAGGCGGCAAGGCCAGGAATGTAGAAGATCACTCCCTGCCCAAACATAACAAATGCTAATAATAGCAATACCTCAACACCCCCATGCATATGTGTGACCCACATACCTCCTGACTGTGGTGTTCGGTCCCCTCTAATGGCACTGAGACCACTTAGAAATTAATGAGTCTGCTCTACGGCCTTAGCTAAGAGCCAGGTGGGTTTTAGCTCATGTGGTAGACGCTCATGCACTGAGCTCCAGAGATCCCAGATTCGATCCCACCCACTGATGACAGGGGTTTGTTGGTGTTACGTTCACACGGGTATACTCTCATCCATGGAAATGTTACAGCCCGAGTGCCAGACCATATGACTGGCCACCAGTAGAATCTTCAAGGACCAGCTCAGGTCTCTAACAGGCAGGGGCTTTGAGCTCCAAACTCAGACACGGGTTTTGGATTAGGGTGAGATTTCAGCCAACATTGCCAATTCTCAGGATTTTATGCTGAGACTCATGATATGTGGCAAGTTGTCTGAAATTCCCAGAAGCTGGAATCAAGAGATTGTGAGACTCTCCACTTTCATTTAAAGGGGTGGGGGGGGAGAAAGAGAGTTTCTAGCCCTTGTGATAGGGGAAAAAAGTTTGGAAACAGGAAACGAGTGCACCTTAAGGCTCAGAATCCGGAAGGCTAAAAGAAAAAGCACTCAAAATGTTTTCTTTGGCTTAAAAATCGTGTAATCTCATGATTGTGGGTGCCTGACTCGTGATTTTTGAACAGGTGAGGCTGCCCATTCCAGTTCACACTCTGTGAGCGATATCACATGACCACAGCCAAAGCTGGCCATGTGGAACACGAGTTAGAGAAAGCCCTGCTCAATTCTCCCTTCCATCTGGGAACAAAGGGCTTGCCTACATGAACAATTAGTCCATGGCAAGCTAGTGTGTGAATCTACCCTGCACTAGCCTGCTGTGAGCTCACTGCCCCGTGGATCCCTCTGACGCACCTTAACAGTTCATTCATGCTCTTTGATTAGTCCCGCAGGGTCCACATGCGCAGTTTGTGCACGGCAGGGTAGAGTCGCACTCAGCTTGCCATGAACTAAACGTTTGTGTAGACAAGCCCTGAGACAGTTTCCTTGATGTGCAGCAACAAGGCCTGAAAAATTCACCAGCCAATCAAAGGAGCGTTCTCTATTTTAAAGGATGGAAGGATGGCCCAGAGGTCAGGATGTCTCCCTCGGTCTTGGGAGACCTGGATGCAATTCCCTGCTCCACCACAGGGCTTGGACAAATCACTTTAGGCCTAGATCCTCAAAGGTGTATAGATGCCATTTAAATCAATGAGAGTTAAGTGCTTCAATATCTTTAAAAATCTGCCTCAGTGTGCCTCAGTTCTTCTCTGTAAAATGGGGATAATCTAATAACATCCCCCATGGCTGTTGGGAGGGTATGTACACTGAAGATTTTGAAGTGCTCAGATACTGTGGTGATGGGGCCAGATACATAAGATAGAAAGGAAGATCCTGGGCATTTGAAAACAGCAGTGTTTGGAGAAGAGAAGGGAGATGGGGCCCACAATCAGCAGCAGCTTTTAAAAAACAAAAAATCTTCCCTTGCAGTGAGTCCTAGCATGTCATTTTCTGCCCATATGCAATCTCAGTAGCTTGTAACGACAGTCTGTTGGGGCAACTTATCTAGGTGCAGCAAAAGCTCTTGCTTCAAACCACATCCCAGGGGGCAGACTACCTAATGAAACCTAATGGAGCAGGTGGAATTAGAAATGGGGTTTCTCTTTGCAGCATCATGACGCAGTGTGCGAGCCAGGATGCAAGAGAGTTTCTGAGCTATTGCAGATGTTCTACTCCTGCCTGGCATCTCCCTGAGCTTCAGCAGAAGAGACCCCTCAACCTCAACTTCCCATTCCAAGAGCAGAGTTATTTCTGTGAAACCGGGTAATGATGATCTGATTCACAGCTTTGCTAGACTACAGAATGAGGTGGCTGCTGCAGTTCCATAGTGCAGTAATTCCCAGGAGTGAATGTGAGCTGGAATTGGAAAGCAGAGGTGGATCCTCTGCAAATAATCTCTCAGGCAAGTTGCTTTTTGGTTTCCTTAGTTGCACATTTTCCTTCCTTGGTTTATTCTGCTCCCCAAGGATGGGTGGAGGGTGGTAGGGCTGAGCCCAACCCCAATAATAGGCTCCTAAGATAAGGAAAGGGCTTGCTCCGTCTCATAGCAGCAAGGAGCAGCTCAGCAAAAAGGCATCAGATAAAACGAAGTGTCGGGCAACACTTAGCTGAGTTGCAATAACTCTGCAAACCATTGTCACTAGTTCCTGCATAATGGGATCCCGTCGGTCCCAGAACTGAGTCCTGCTAGTGCAGCTTCCACTAGTCTCCCCAGGTCAGTGCTAGGGCATGGCAATGGGTTGGAGTTTGCACTGCCGCTGCTTGTGTTGTAGCACAGAACCTGCCCTGTGGTGCAGTTAACTACTGTGATAGATTTCTCCTTCGTGTACGGCGCACAAAACTCCTACGCTGAGCAGAATAGCTCTCGAAATATTGGAGTCGTTTGTTCCAAGACTCTTGAAAGCCCCCTAAGCTCTCAAAGATGTTGAGCAACTGCAGTAGCTTAGCTTTCATCATGCTAACAAGTGCTGATACTGATGCATCAGGCTAAACACATCAAGCCACTTATCAGGGCGCTGTTATCATTCTGAGGCTCAGCATGAGTGATTTTATTAGTGGAGATAGCACCATAATATTTGTTTCCTCATCAAGTTCAGACCCCAGATCTGACCGCATCATTTGTTAATTTCAGTGCCAAGGCCTGAAGTTCACCAGTGAGGTCTCCATCAAAACTGGAGGCAGTGCTTTCGCTCGGAGGCCTGTCCGGACCAGGCTCTAGATCTGCCACGCTGGCTGGCATGTGGCTGTGAAACTGGCAGTGGAAAGTGGAAGTCACGGAGGAAAGGCCAGAACTGTACAGACGTCGGGATGCCGGCTGTGGGTCGACTCTGGATACCACAATCTGTGCTGGAATCATGCTGAAGGCTAAGGTCAGGGTTGGAGTCAATGAGTGAGAAGGCGAAAGGATCAGCTGAGGTCAGAGTAGGAGAGCAGCAGCAGGATGAAGGGCCAAGAGCAGGGCAGGGGGATCTGGAATCTGGGGCTAAGAAGCCAGGAGTGAGGTATCGGGAATTCAGCAGTGTCTGTAACAGTGAGCCCTGGATCCTCCTATTTATACAGACAATGTCCTTAAATAGTGCACCTGAGCCAATCAGGGCACTCAGCGGGCCTTGCCAATCTGGGCCTCTCTGGCTGGGGCAGCTAGTGCAGCTGGAGCCCCAGGGCACCTGAGGCTGCTGGTCCCTGCTTCCCCAGAGAGCTCCAATGGCGGTGTGGACACAGCCCTTGTCCCAGCCCCAGCAAAGCCAGGTTCCAGACCTGCAGAGACTCCCGGTGGGTACAATCACTCACCAGATTTGCTCCCTGAAGTGGCTGGGATTCCTCATGCAAATTAGACATTTGCACGGAAAATTGCTAGCTCTGTATTTTGCTGTCTGGTTGCACACGCAGGTTCCTGATTAATTCTATTCTATTCAGGTTCTTATGCCCATCACCAAGGTATCTGAGCACCTAATTCTTGGGCCAGATCCTCAGCTGGTGCATTGCTCCATTGGCAACAAAACCATGGGATATCATGACTTCAATGGAGCAATACCAATTTACACCAGCTGTCACCTGACCCAGCATAGGCAGGTGTGGTAATCAGTGTAGATTTCAATGACTGGATAGCTGAAATTTGGGCCCTAACCCTTAAGAATCCAGGAATGGAGCCTCTGGGTCAAATTTTCAAAAGTACCCAAGTCGCACTGAAAATCAAAGAGACCTGGGCTCCTAAATCACCTAGACACTTGAAAATCATATCCCTCTGTCCTTTCAACACTTAGAAGGGTCTCTTCGCATCAAGAACAGAAAGTCATTGTTTAGAGTGATCCTGCGTGGGATGATGCCTCGGAGCAATAGAATGAGCTCAATTCTCATTGTCTGAGTAGCAGCTAGTGATCAGGGAAGGTATTAGCACAGCAGCGTTTGTACTGACCTGGTTCCTAGAGCTGTAACCGATGAGACGCGGGTGTTAGCACCTCTCTAATGACTTGTTCTAAGGCTGACTATGATAAGGTCAGACCTACTGAACTCCTGCATTCTGCCGCACTTAGGGAAATACTTTTCATCAAGGCACAGGGGATGTACCTCACCCGGGAAGTGAGAGTGCTGGAAAACATTCCCAGCTGCACACTGCACACTGTCCAGCCATGGCCTTTCTGCAGGGGAGATTCCTTCACCCAGGTCACTTACCGTGCCAGCAGCACAGAGGAACAAAGGAAGTGGCACAGTATGCAAGTACCTGGCCCGCTTCTCACGCTGCACTTCTCTCTACGCTTACCAGCAAGAAAAGAGATTGTTGTGTGGCTATTCCAGGTGCTGTGTGGGGCAGGGGTGTGAAAGGAACTGGACCATGGCGAAGGATTTCAGACATGGGTCAGGCAAAGGCTTGAAGCCCTGCTCTGCCTTGCTTCAGTTCTCAGAATCCCCTTTTGCTATTCTCAGTAGCAGAGCTGAGCTGATACGGAATCCATTACAGCACTGATGCAACTGTTAAATAGAAATAGTTCATTAAACCTCCAGCTCCCTTGCTTCCTCCACAGCCTTAAATCTTTGCTGGCTATTAGTTGCAGGTGAAAAATTGCACACAACCTCGCCCCGGCCCCTGAAAAATATACACCCATTTAGAACACAGGTCTGAAATGTCCTGAGCACATCCTATGCTCTTTAGAGAGGTCTACACAAGTGATCCCAAATCCCTGGATCTAATGAGCTATTTAAAATGTAGTTATTTACATGTAATTCCATTTAAACACAGTTAAGTTCCTGCCACCTTTCTCCATTATCCAAGAAGCACAAAAGCTGGCATGCAGCATCTGAATGTCTACAAACCTGCAGAATCCTGACTGCAGGAGCAGCATTGCCACCCATGGATTATCTGAATGCTCTGTAATGAAGGGCTAATTAATTACAGCAGGCCCTTTTGGTGCAGATTAAGAGTAGCTACAATGTTGCTCTATTTGTCCACCTAAAAGCACTTGCCCATAAAAGAAAATGAAGGCTGAAGGAAGTTGCTTTCATTTTCCCATACACTTTGGTCCACACCCCCTTGGGCTGCAGAACGCCCATTTCTAAACCCTGCCTGCATTTTCTCATGGGTGACCTGGTGAATGTGTCTTGAGAACTCTGACCGCTGGGAACAGGCAGCTGCTGCTGGTGAAACTGAACAGCCCTTATGTTTGTTTATCGGACTGTGTAATCTGTAGTGTCACTTGTATTGCAAGGTCCCTTTCCATTTTTAACCTGCCTCCCCTCTCTGCCCGTGCTGCAGTTTTCTCATTTCATTCCCTGAGCTGTTTATAAAGGCACAGGGCAAAGCAGGTATTTAGTTAGTTTACATACAGAGCCACAAGCCATTTGCTTGTTTGTTTTCTCTTTAAATGCTTCTTAGCATGCGAGGCCACATAAGAGATTTACAGGAACATTTAGTGTCACTGGGGGTTTTACTGGTTCTTGCTGCGTTTCCACCTTGCTTTCCTGGCTGTCATTAGAGAGGATGCATTTTTGCCCCTTATTCCACCATACAGGTTTCCTCAATTCTACCGGTGCCCTTCCTGCCACAGCCTGATGAAATGGTCTCCAACCCCCTTGAGGTCTAAAGACGTTAGCGGTCCTTAGTGCATTTGATGTTGTTATTCCTCCCTAAATCCACAAAGGAGATAAATAGATAGATGTACTTTAGGGGGAAATCAAATAGACACAAAGACCTCAAATAAAGTCAGTTTCCTTCTCATTGAAAAGGATGTTCAAGCAGAGGTGATGGCAGAGCCTGATAGGAGATTGCCATATGAATTTCTATAATGCTGTTCCCCTGCAGTCCAGCTGCAGCTCCAGAATAAACCTTCACACACACAGGCCTGAGCAAGGTTATAAACTGCAATGTTCTGCCCTCGCTAGGGTTAATGCCCAGGCAGTTTTGAGAGTGTAAAATCAGCTGTCACCATGAGGAAAGCAGGAGGGAATCAATGAGGACACCCTGTCCATTCTGACTGTTATCTACTTTAATACACCTCCGTTGTATTTATACAGCACTTTTGTGTGTTGAGAGCAGTATGCAGATGCTAACAACGTAAACCTTACCCATGAGGGTGGTGAGTAAGCATTTATTACTCCCTTTTGCAGATGGGGAAGCTAAGACAGGTAGGTGAAGTGACTAGCCCAAGTCACACAGGGAGTCAGTCGCAGGGTTGTGTCACCGCTCCTGGGGTTTGCAGGGTGCATCCTGATAATCACACCATCTCGGCAGGTGAGGCTGCCAGGTTGGACTCAGGGTTTGTGGTGATTTGGAAAGGCCAGTATATGGCCTATACACTACTCAGCTGCCACTCAAGCCCTATTTTGCCTAAATCTTGTGTTGGCCCTTTGCAAGGGATGAGTTCACACTTAGGGAACCAGTCAGCACAGGTTCTGCAGGCAGCGTTTCTGCTGGACAAAGCACTCTCCTCCCAGACGACAAGGATGGGGGTTTACTCTGCTCTCTCATCAGGAGCAGACTTTTCTCACTACGTCTCCAGAGTAGGAGGAGGAGATGTTTCAGAATCCCCTCGGGATGGCTGAGATGCAGGGGACTTGCTTTGTGCATCCTTCCCTCGCTCTATGTTGGAGGAGGATTTAGCAGTGAAGATGCTGTGATGCGAATGAGTCACACCTGGAGTTCAGCCCATGCCTCCTTGCTAGAGGCCTGAACTGTCTCCACATGCACACTTGAGTGTATTGAAACAGGCTTGGGCTCCGCACTGACCAGGGTGGTACAAGATGATGGTGTTTTACTGGATGCGTGATGGTCGGATGCTAGAAAGAGGCTTAACCCAGTGGAATCCCCATCTGAAGGCTAAATTTGTTATGTTCTAGCAGAGAAAGGTTTAACACGAGCCAATGGCTGGAAGTTGAAGCTACACAAATTCAGACTGGAAATAAGGTGCAAATTTTTAACGGTGAGAGTAATTAGCCATGGGAACAATTTACCCACGGTCATGGTGGATTCTCCATCACTGGCCATGTTTTTCTGAAAGCTCCACACTAGGAATTGTTTTGGGGCGGGTCTCTGGCCTGTGTTTTCCAGGAGGTCAGACTAGATGATCACAGTGGTCCCTTCTAGCCTTGGAATCGCTGAATGTATGAAAAACCTCCCACAAGATCCCAGCCGGGGCCCTCATGGTCCATGGGCAGCCACTGTAACAAGTGAGCCCAAAGGCAGCCTTTCCAGTCACCATTCAAGTGCTGAACATAAGGGGAGATTTTTCCTCAGCAGATTTACATGGAACCACTTCTGAGCCCAGTCAATGTTACAAGAAACATGCAGTCCCATGCATCACTTTAACTACTGCATGGGCCCCGATGAGCATGCTGTTGGCCGGCAGAAACACAATACCGAAAGCCCTGAGAGGGGTGGCCCCCCCTCCAGCTACATCTGCTTGGAGGAGTTTGGATGCCGTTAACAATGGAGCAGTTGCTGACCCCCCTATGTTGGTGTATTCTGCACACACACAGTCCTAATGTCTCCTGATTGGGCAGTGAGAGGCAGAGGGAGGGAGAGAAAAGTGTGTGATGAATCCTCCTCCATGCTCCCATCTGAACACGTGCGGTTGAAAACCAACTGATGGGAGACTCCCTATTAGCCCTGAGTGGGACACTATCTGATGAAGAAAGATACCTCTTGGAACTGGATTTGCATGTGATCTGTGCCCAAGGATCTTGCCCTGGCCAGGACTGAGGGGATGTAACGACATCTCATTGGCAACAGGATGCTTGCAATTGCTAACTGCATTGATCTCATTGGCTTGTTTACATACGTACTCCCTTCCAAGCAACCTCTTAGTACCCAGGGTTCTGTGTGTGACTGACTTGACTGGTGCTGCTGGCTCAGTGAGCAGAATAGCTTTTTATTAGGTGTCTAGACATGACACAAGTCATTACAGCATCCTGCGTGGCGCAGCTGCCTGACAGGCCCCGCTGACGTTCTGAGACTGAAGGGAGGCACTTGATTAATGATATGAGCTATAAATTGTGTGGAAGTGACTCAGTTCATCTCAGGCAGGGTCTAGGCACTGCAGCTCATGTAATAGGCAGTCTAGAGGCTTGTCTACAGAGGTTGTCCGGATCGGATAAACTATAGTAAACCCCTGCATGGACCCTCTCATTCAGAATTGAAGTGGCCTTAATTTGGTTTAGTTTCCAGTGGATTAAGCCAATTCAGAGTGACCACACATGTAGCTAATCAGTAGTTAATCCGTTTTAAATTCACACTCCACCTTATTCCAGATTCATTTTTATGTGTAGACAAATCCTAGACTGATGCTACAAATGTGTGTGGCCTAAAACATAAATTTGGGGAGTGTCCAGATGAGCCGTTACAGGGGTGTTAATTACCTGGAGTTAACTGGCAATAAATTGACTCACAGTAAAAAAAAAAAAAAAAAAAAAAAAATCCCCTGTGTAGCCATCTCCTTTGGCCGCTCAGAATTTCTCCTCTTCCTGTGTTTTGTTTTATTCTGCAGAAGGCTTCAGTCTGAAGTGTAGTGCAGGCAGGAAGCCCTGACGCTGCATTCAACTGATGCGCCACAATTTAGCAAAGGTCCAGAAACAGGCAAACAAATAAATGAGGCCATATCTATATTTATTGTTTAGCAACATGAATAAGACCTGTTGAGCTGACCACAAATTCCATTGTGTTTTTCTGAGTTCTAGAGTTCCCGTTACCTTGCCAGGGTCCATGGCATGACAGGTGTCTTTGGATACCTCCTCTCCTACTTGTGGCATTTGGATTTCAGCTTAGTAAATATCAGCTGTATTAAATTGCCAGGCAGACTGTTAAATCAATACCTTTCTATCCACGGTGTAAGAAATGGGTGAAAAGCCTCAGAGAATCCTCTGGCAAAAGGAGCTTGAGGAAGAAATGTGGGCTCACAAAAAATTGCTATGAGCCAAGTATCAGGCAGCTTTGCATTCCACATTGTCCTGGCTACATCCTTAAGCAGCATCCTCCCATAAGAGTAAGCACTGCAGTAGCCTTAAATGTATCTGCAGTCGAGTCCCTGTCTGGCACCAGTTTTTTAACAACTCCACTGCTTGGGTCATCGTTAGTAATTGAATCTAGGGCCTGTGTGATCCCACTGGAGCTAAAGGAAGAAAGTACATTAGCAGGCAGCTATAGTAGGCTATTAGCATCTAGTGGAGCAGCCACTAGAGGGAGATGCTGCACACACCTTGCTAGTCAGTTATACCTGCTGTTGTGTTCTCTGCTGGGGAGAAAGGAATTAAAAGTGAGTCTGAGGAGAGGAGAGAAATAACTTTGTTGTATTTAGTCAGAGTTGTGCCTAACCACAATTTCTCTTGCACTGCTACTTCTGACTAGAAAGACCCACAGCCCTTTGTTCCCCAAACTGCTCCCTTCTCCTGCAAACCCACCTTCTTCTGTGTCACCTACAAGATGGATGCTTATATTTTAAAAGATATATATGTACATGGAAGGTGATGTGGCACATCCACATGAAATTTAAGCAGACTGGCAGAGTAGGCCTCTAAACCACCTAGGCATTGTGGAAAATTTTACCCTTTGTTGATAGGCAGGATGATCTCATGGTTGAGGCACTGGACTGGGATTCAGGAGAGATCTGGGTCTAGTTCCTAGCTCTGCTACCCCATCCTGTGGTCCCTGGGGTGAGACACTGAATCCCCGAGTGCCTCAGTTCTGTGAAGCGGGGATCAAAACCCTTCCTTTATCTTTGTAGAGTGTGAGCTCCTCAGGGCGGAGCCCATTGTTCGGCATCACAAAGCCTCTAGACAGTCTGTAATGCAAATAATCACACTACTACCAAGGTGGGTTGATGTCGATGTGGCGTTCAATACTTAACTTGCCCTGGAGCATAGGCAGCAAGGTAAGGAGATAGCGGCCCTTGGAGAAATGTGGCCAGGAGTTGGACTTTCAGGTGGTTGAAAAGAAAAAAAAAATCTCTGGTTCCTTAATGTAGTGCCAGCGTGACCTGGCAATTCGTCCCAGTACAGGCTGAGGCCCAATTAAGATAAACAGCCCAGTGTAATGGAAATGGTAATGCGACCAATAGAAGCAGTCTGAGTTATGGTCTCAATTTTCGCTATGCCTGATGGGTCTGAAATAAGTTCAGAGTGGGTCAAGTGGTTGACTTTTCATTTGCTGATCTCACACAAAGTCTTTCCATCCATCTCCCTCTCCCTCCTTCTGTTCCAGGGAGCCATCTCTTGCTCTGTTAGTCGGGTCCCATGCAAAATTGCCCCTCCTCCCATCCACCTGCAAAGGGAACCTCAGATCGACTCTAAGGGATGGCAAGCAGAAAGCCTACAGAGCACAATTCAAGGAGATGTCATTTCCCACTCTCTTTGCAGTTCATCTTCTGCTTGGTGTTTCTCAGGCATTTCTCTTTTGCATTAATCAGCTCAGACTCAAAAGAGGAGTGAAAAGCAAAACTACTCTTGTTGATATTTTCCACAGCTCACTGTCCCCCAGCTGCACTCCACTCCTGCCATGCAATGAGTTGGAGAGGGAGCTCAGAGCCTGGGGGTTCGAAGCCCCTGCAATGCACCAGAGAATGTCAGGGCTTGCAGTGCTGTCCTAGCAGCCAGAGGTAATTGCCTGGCTCATTGTCTGGGAGGATACAGACAGTTGTATGACAGCGTGTTGCAGTCATTGTAGCAGCAGCAGTGAGCAATGATAACTTGCATATGGCATTTACGCACCCAGAATGCTGGTGGACGCACAGCCATGCTCCAACTGTTCTAAGGACAAGTGGCCTGGGAAGAAAAATAGAATAAAGAGGACTAAAAACCCAGAGCTGTTCAAAGGGAATAATGACTGAATGATGTCCAAGGAGTAACCCTGCTTCATAAAGGGCCCTAACTTGAAAATCCATGAAGCCAAACTCCTACCTGCACCCATGGGATCCAAAATGCTCCCTTTCCCCTCTGCAGCAAATCGTCTTGCAATCGGACTTTTCCCCAGCCAGAGAGGCATGCCAGATGCCGGGAAGGGGCACTTGGTGCAGACAGGTGTCTGCCATCTGAGTTCCCTCCCCTCTCCACCACACTTTCCACCTTCCTGGGCTCCGTGCAAGTCTCACCCCTTCGCCCGTGCCCAAATCCATGCCTTCTTTCAGACTGCCCCATGCAGCTGTGCATGCCAGACTGAACTTGTGTTGTCCTAGCTTCTTAACCGAAATGGCCCGGGATGCCAAGTCAAATGCCTGATAGCCGTGTCTTACATCAACGCTCTTACCGCTAGCAACCCAATTTGCTAGGATTGAAACCAAACGGAAAAGTAGCTGAGAGCAGCTGAGGCTTCCCACTTGTTCCTCTCCCTTACCCCATGCTCTCTTCTCCGCAGGTGTAATCAGTCCCACTCAACGCTGACCTTTCCTAAATTGCTGGCATGTCCCTACCTCGCCATGATGGCATTCAAATTACAGTAATTACAGCGATGCTTTCTAGTCTGCAACACTGCTACTCCCAAAGGGACTGTCAGCACCTTCACTCACCCCAGGGAGATCTGCACTGTCAAAATTCACTCCTAGACACACTTTCAGAGCAGAGCTGCAGGACAGGAATGACTTTTGCCCTCTTGTGAATTCAGGGGATTGTTTTCGCTGCTGGTGTTCACAGATTTAGCTGCACAGGATCTTTGGGGAGAACCCGGGAAAGATGTAACCAAGAAATAAATCAAGGGAGTCATTCCAAGATCCAGGGGCTGGGAACTGGAGTCATAAAAGTTCAAAGTGAAAATAAGGTGCCAATTTTTAAATGAGAGGAGTTACCCACTGGCACAACTTATCAAGGGATGTGCTGCATCCACCATCAACTGGAGGCTTAAAATCAGTCACAATCTATGGGGCTAGATGCAGCAATCAGCGGCCTGTGCTGTGCCAGAGATCAGACCCCTAGCTGACCATGAGGATCCCTGCTGACTCTGAATTCTTGGGTATGTCTACAGTGCAGTTAGACAACCGCAGCTGGCCTTGGCCAGCGGACTCAGGCTAAGGGGATGCTGAATTCCTGTACAGATGCTCAGACTCTAGGACCTTGTGAGGTGGGACAATCCCAGAGCTCTTGGGCCCCAACATCTACTGCCTTTTCACCTGAGCCCTTTAGCACAAGGCAGCTGATTTGGACCAGCCACTGGTGTCTAATTGCAGAGTAGACATAGCCACTATCCGGTGTTTTAAGCACTGGGGGAGAGCAGGGGAGTGTGAGAAGCCTGGGATGGGGAGCCTGCCTCCTCCAATGTAGTATTTCAGGGATGACTGAGTCAGGTTTCCAGATAACATTTATTTAACAGCAAGAAATAATGTATGACGTAAGTGCAGCCCTAAGGCTGCGGTAGCCCAGCCTGGCTACAGTCTCTGTCTCAGACACTACAGCTGGTCCCTGTCTCTGTCAGGGAGACAGCAAGAGCTGTGCCCTATGGGATGTGGGGCAGCTTTATGCTTGCTGGAGCACAAGCTTTTAGAGCATGCTGGTTCACCGGTTTGAGTCTGAACTAGGTCAGTCATGTCTGAAAGTTGCTGCCCATCTGATTGCTATTCACTGGGCTGTGTGAAATTGTAACACACTTCAAAACATGGAAGCATAGGGTTCTGTATTATCTCAGGCCATATAAACTGGACATGCCTGTAACATGGAGCAGACCTGGAGTTCTGTGCGAAAACAGAGCTCCAAACAAAATGTCCCCCACAAACCACAGCCACCCTAGCCAACGAGGGGGCTGAGTGTCTTAAAAATGACCCCCTCTGGGGGACGTACTGGGAGGGTTGACCAAAAGGTTCAACCCTGGGCACTCCCTTTTGTGTAGGCCTTTCATACCCCTGCCACCTGCAACTTTAAATGTCATCCCCACACTCCCAGCATTAAAGGTGAGTCTTTCTTGGTTATAAAGCTTTTCTTGGTTCCAACATGAACAAATCCTTCACTGTCCAAGAACCAAGACTTCTAGGGCCATGAGTTCGATTTTGCATCATAAAGTGTGATAGACCCAAGCCATTTGGGTACAGCAGAATAGCAGAAGGCAGATATACTGGCCACTGGATTAACAGTTTTCTGTTCCCTGACTGACCAGAGCAGGGGCTGCTCCAGGCTAATGAGAACACATGACTCTAATTAACCTGCAAAGAGTCAGGTGAGGCCAGTTAATATGACCACCTGACTCTAATTAAGGCCCTGCTGTTACTATAAAAAGGGCTCACTCCAGTCAGACAAAGGGGAGCCAGAGGAGAGGAAGTGCAGCTGAAGGGCTGGTTACTGAAGACATCTTCAAACCATCGTTAAAGGAGCCCTAAGGTAACGGTGAAGACGGGAGAAGCAAGAAAGCTGTGGGGAAGTGGCCCAGGGAAATGTAGCAACTCTGGCAGTGAAAGGTTGGCTGCCAACAGCTGCTAGCATTAGGGTCCCTGGGCAGGAACCCGGAGTAAGGGGTGGGCCCGGGTTCCCCCCAACCCACCACTACAGGAACATCTCCTGGGAAGGGAAGTCAGGCCCCTGTCAGGACAGGAGGCTAAACTGTTCTGAAATAAGCCCCCAGGGACAACAGAGACTGTGAAAGTTCTCTCACCAACCTCCTTGCCGGCCTATGATGAAGAGGGCTCAGTAGACTGTAATCCTGGCCCTAGAGAGAGAAAGGCTACGTGGAGGGTCACAGTGAGCCACTGAGGCTAGCATAAACCGCCTGGACACGCAGGACCCATGGCAACAAGGTCAGAGCTCTGCCACAAAACTATTGTGTAATGACTGAGATACGCCTATACTTCAAATTAACCATTTAAATATGACAAGATCTCTTAAGCAATTAATCTTGCAGTCTGGGAATCATTTGCAGTAGCTGGATAATAGGCATCAGCATCTGGATTTATTGAGGTGATTATAGGCTGGCTGCCCTCCAGATGATGTTCACCAGTGTCAACTGGCACAATTTTATTCTGGCCTTGAGGACTAAGGAACTGAATCTGTATATCATCTGCTGAACTGTCAGACCAGTCCTGCTCCTAGAAAACTGGGGACAGCATCTGGGGGACTCTGGGCGGCACTGGCAAGATTACGATAGAGTTCCGTTGACCCTTCTCTTGACAGTAGGATCTCAAAATTCAGTAATATCATGGTACTATTTCCTTCCATGTCGCTCCAAACACATTCCAGCTCAAATTTCTGTGACCACTGCCTTCATTAGCCCCTTCATAGTCCTGTTTCTATTTGATGGGCCAGACTTGGCAATCCCAACCCATCCTTCCAGTTCAAACCTCCAATCTGTCCTGTCGCTGTGCAATCTTTCTTTAGCAGGAGCATAGTGCAGAGCTCGTGCTGCTTTCATTTCTCCTACTGGGATTGGATTCTCTACTATTTTGTTCCCTAGAGATGGGGTGGTTATCTGCTCCATCCCATCCCTTGAGTCCAGCAACAGACGCATGCTCTGATCTTCCAAACTAGCAACATCCTTGCTGTCGAAGTTCTGATTAAGGCACCTAATTAGAGCTAACCGGGTCTTTCTTATAACTCTATTTTGATTCTCTCCTGAAATGTTTAAGTGACCACAAATAAGGAGATCTTCACCCTGTAGCTGATAAAACTGCCCCTCTAGCTGTCAACATAGGCTTTCCAGCTCAGCCTCAACCATCTTTGCCTCCTGTGCTCTGTATATCCCCTGCCATGCTCTGAGTTCCAGCCGCTGGCTCTATTGGTATCTAGGTTCTGCTCACTGTGGGGGTTGTTTTCCCACTTCAGGGACCAGCAGCTCACAACCCCTCCTGCTGGCTTGCCAGATGTAACATGCTTCAAAAAGGTGGATTCTGTCCTTTGAAAACACAGGATTCTTTATTATCTCGATCAGTGTAAACATAAAGCCCATGCCAGTAATGCACAGCAGAGGCTACGGAGTCTGTGCAAAAACAGAGCTCCAAAACAGAACACCTAACCCCATACCACCAGCCAGCAAGGGCAGGGAGTGTCTGAAAATGACTGCTTCTGGGGTACACACTGGAAGGTTGTCCAAAAACTGCACCCACCATGCACTCTCTTTTGTATATGCCTTGCAAAATAATCTGGGGACTCAGCCCATTTCCAGCTGGAATGGGTGTCCAGATCTCCACTGGCACTAACTGACTCCCTCTTGTTGGCAGTCTCAACAGAGAGGTCACGGTCTTCCTGAGTAAGCCAAGGTGACTGAACTCTCTTCCGACCTTGACAAGGTGGTCTCTGCAGGCCAGGGGTGAGGCACATTGAGAGGAAAGAATGGACGAGGCTTGCTTTCCTGCTACCTTTCCCGCTCCTATTCTTGGGATGAGTAGAGGCCTCCAGGGTTTTGAGCCCAGCAAGGAATCGACTCAGAAAGAAAACTATGAAAAAACAAGGTGCTTCCATTGAGATCATGGCGATAATTGGTGATAGAAATTAGCTTCTTGGTGGGCTCAATCTTGTTCCTAAGGAAGCCAATGAAACAAATCTCCTATTGACTCTAGTGGGGCCAAGAACAAGCCCAGAGACTGTCACCTGTGGGAGCCCTGCCTCCGTATACTCGTCCTAGGTCAGTAAAGGTTGGCAGTGGGCAGCACATTTTGCCCCATGGGGTCCCACTGGCCATTTAGTTAGCAGCATTGATGGGCTTGGAAGCAAGAATATGCTCAAGTCCTTAGATCAAGTATGGTGCTTGTGACAAGGACCTCAATGGTGGGGGGGTGGGAGGGTCACACAACAGGTTCCATACACTGATGATTGCAAAGCACTTTGAGCACCTAGTGCTAGTAAAGCCAGCGGAGGAACCTTGCAAAAGAACCAGGTCCAGCTCCAGGCACCAGCGAAGGAATCAGGAAGCAGGTGCCTGGGGTGGCCAATAGAAAGGGGCAGCATTTGGGTCTTCGGCGGCACTTCGGTGGCAGCTGAAGCACTCCGCTTTAGTCTTCAGTGATTCAGCGGCGGGTCTTTCACTCTGTCTCTTCCTCTTCAGCAGCACTTTGGCGGCAGTTCAGTCGGGTTTTCCTTTCTGTTTCTTTTCTTTTTTTTCTCTTTTCACCCACTTGGGATGGCAAAAAAACTGGAGCTGGCCCTGAAAAGAACTCCCAGCTGGTGTGCACGGGATCCTATAGTGATTGTAGAAATGAAGGGCTGATGTATGAGCTTGTCCTGGGTGTGATCTGCATTTCTCCTGCCAGCAACCTGACAGAGCCCCAGATTGTCCCTGTTATGGGCTGCAGAAGGACTCCTTTGAATGACTGAGGTGGAATGGCAGTTTGCCTAGGGCTTTAAAGTGATTGTCACTAAAATGGTTGTCACTCAAGGAAGACAAGGCTGTTATGGAGAAGTTAAATGAATTCTTTGCAGCAGTCTTCACTGCAGAGGATATGAGGGAGAAAATATCATAATGCCATTTTATATATCCATGGTACACTCACACCTTAAATACAGTGAAATTAATAGGCAGCAAGTTTAAAACAAACATAAGGAAGTGCTTCTTCCCACAACTCACCGTCAGCCTGTGGACCTCAGTGGCAGGGGTCGTTGTGAACTCCAAAAGTATGACTGGGTTAAAAAAGAATTAGATAAGTTCCTGAAGGCTTGGTGCATCAATACTATTATCCAAGATGGTCAGGGACACAGCCCCATGCTCTGGCTGTTCCTAAACCTCTGACTGCTGGAATCTGGGACTGGATGGAGCACCTGATAATTGCCCTTTTCATTTCCTTTGAAGCATCTGGCACTGACCACTGTTGGAAGACAGGATACTGGGCTAGAAGGGCCATTGGTCTGACCTCGTCTGGCCATTCTTATGTTATCTTGTCCAAACCATGCTACACATGCCCTGACATCGCAGAAGAACTCAGTAAAGAGTCTTGGTATGGTATGAAATATCCAAGAGAAAGGAAGGAGATTTGGCTTCAGCGCTTAGTTACTCCAGCCTCTGAGCAGAAACTATCAGGAGCATAATCCCTCCCAAATGAGTTTGGTTTGTGTGGGCATAGTCTCTAATTTAGCAATGATCCACTACCATATGATTCTTAGGTGGCAAAACTAAACTGAAGCTTCATATACCACTCTTCACTCCACATGATTGCATGAAATGTGCCTTTTATCAGTGACAGAAGGAGTCAGCAGAAGTGACTTATTAAGCTGGCAAAAGTGCCATTTCAGAACCTTTGTCACTGAAAGCTGATCACCTTTTTAACTCCCAGATCAATGCTGCTCCCGCAGTATTCTTCTGAAGCAGCAGTGCCACCCAGTGGCTAGAGGGGCTGAGCCCAAGGCATTGTCTCTCTGGCATTCCCCGGGGGTAGATCCCTTCCACTTGTCTTCTAAGGAGTCAGAATCCAAGTGATTGTCAGTTTCCTGCAAGGCTCAGTGTACCAGTAATTGGGCATTAATACAGATGTTCACAGCTGTAGAAGAGATAATGCCAAGACCCCCCCCCCCCGAAGCTTCTATTGTTGCCTGCTTAGTATCACTAAAGTTACAGCGTGAATTTCATTGAGGAAACATGAACATAAAGGGACAATGCAACATGCTCTCTCTCCATAGATATCAGTGTGGCAGGGCTAAATTTTCACTGCATGTTTCAATCATCCAAACAGAGTTTGCTCAGTGTCACAGGCAATTAGTCCCCTAATTCTGCTCTGTCCTGTTCCCTTTCCCTCTCCTCCACCCCCTGATCTTTGCAGAGCTCACTGAGCACCTCTGGCCTTCGTCTACACTTCCTGCAGCTCGTCTGCTGCACTGGTCACCCACAAGAACAAATAGGAGTCGGTGTCTCTCAATAACCAATTGGATCACGCCAGGAAAAGTTAGGTTTCCCACCCAAAAAAATCCACGTGGATATGTTTGCCACAGCCCTAGCCAGCTCCACCAAATGCTGGCAGGGCCACCATCCCCTCAGCCAATCTCCCTGAGGCTTGTGATGATATTTACAGGTAATTCTGCCATGAACATCACAAAAACCAATGCTTCTCCAGTTAAAATGCCCACAGCTCTGATCTCAGGATGGGAGGGGGGGGACTCATTTGTTTGGAATAGCACAAATTATTTACTTCTTAATATATGTTTCTCAGAGTGTCTGGAGAGCATCTGAAGCACCAGGAGGTAAATGCTCTCGTAAAGATATATTGTTATGGAGGTTACCTAGCTCTCCAGACTCCTGCTGGGACCTGGCAGGCACTACTCTCCAGATTTTAATTGTTTGCTGGAACAACGCCCCCCCCCCCACACACGCACCTCCCTCATGTCTGATTTAGATCAGAATTCTTGTGGTCCTAGGGCAGGAATTCCTGAAATTGGCCCTCTGATCTCTCACTGTTTTATTAGCCTCTGTGCTGATATATCCTGTATCACAGAGATTCAGTGCTTCAGGATCAAAGAATTCTCTATTTATATAGCTCTTGCTAGTAGGCATGCAGCATTCTGTTAGCTTATGTCCAAACCCCCCCAGAACTGAGTACTGCAGGATGGAAATAACCCACTTTCCTTCACATTCTACATTTCCAGTAGATTACTTGTTAACTAAGGTTCCCAGACACTGCAGTGCTGCCTTTATAGATATTGGACTGAGTGGAGCTCAACCTATGTGTATATTGGGCTGAATGGAGTGCTGCCTTCCTGTATACTGGACTGTCTGCAACTCTGCCTACGTTTATTTTGGGCCCATTGGAATGTTGTCTGCACTTCTCTTTCGACCAGCTAGAACAATTACTGCACTTGATATTAGACTGAGCAGAATTTGTCTACTTTTATACCAGACCCACTAAAGTACAGGCTATGTTTTACACTGGACCAACCAGACACTGTCTACATTTTAATCAAGCACTCTCTATGCTGTCCACATTTTCTATTAGACCCAAGGGGAAACCGTCCACGTTTTAACGCAGGATCGTAATAGTTAAAAATACAAAAAGACCTCTGGGGGTCCCATCTTGTCCACCCCACGCTGGAGGGGAGGAAGGCCTGTGCTGAGCTGTATCGTACAATGCATATCCTAGTACTATCTCCTGTCTAGTCTTAAATGATCCAGGAGGTGGAACGCCAAGCCATTTCTTTTGGGAAACAATTCCACAGACATTGTTCAGAGATAATTCTATGTCCGGTTGAGGTGTCCACATTTTTAAAAGGATGTTAAAAATTTGGAGAGGGTGCAAAGTAGAACCAGAAAAAATGATTCAAAAGCTAGAGAAAATGCCCACCAGTGAGACACTAAAGGAGCTAAATCTGTTTACCTTATCAAAAAGATCTACAGGTGGCCTGTTTGTTGGGTACCAGTGATTTCACAGAGTGAAAATACCGGCTATTAAAGGGCTCTTCAATCTAGCAGAGACAGTCATAACAAGAAGTAATGGGTGGACGTTTTTAAAAATGTGTGCCTTATTTCTAAACGGAATGGCTGGTTTTACCAGTGAGGGTGATCAGTCCTTGGAACAAATGATCAAGGGAAGCGGCAGATTCTCCATTTCTTGAAGTCTTCAAATCAGAACCGGAGATGGTTTTCTGGAAGTTACGCTTTGGGCACAATACAGCATTAACTAGGTGAAATCTATTGCCTGTGCTATATGGGAAGTCAAACTAGATGATTTAATAGTCCCTTCTGGCCAATCTATGAATCTTCCTTTATATTCAGCCTAAATTGTTTCCTTCTTCACTTCTGACTGTTACTCCTAGTCAGACCACACACACACACACACACTCTCTCTCTCTTTCTCTCTCTCTGACTCACCCTGACACATTCTCATTGCACCTCTCTCTGACTGGCTATTGCTCTTCAACGCACCATATTTCTCAGGGCAAATTTTCAGACACCTGCTCAAAGCCATCCACGGTAGATGCTTGTATGAGAGCAACGTGCCGGCCCAATAGTAAGTCTGGACTGTTCACGCATACCCCCTACTGTGTATTTATGTTGAGACCTGGACACAACACTTAGCCCCCTGCACATAATTGATCATCACCATCTTTATAGATTCTGATCTGGAACAGAACGTCATCTGTGTCCCACCCTATACATAGGAGCTCCAGGTTCTACCATGCCCCAAGCACCCTCCCAGAATAGGTCATAACTAACCACTCAGATCTTCTCTACCCCCAGAACGTAGAATAGCTGGGTGGGTATGAATTGGATGGGGGTATTTAGAGGCCACCGCGGCAGGTAGCTATCATTGTGACAAGCATCTTGTCTAAGATAATGTTTAAATTTCCATAGGCTACCCAACATGATTAAAGTTTATATGGGTCAGTCTGGGATGTGCCAGGAAGAGGAGCTGAGTGGTAGAGCTAGAACTGGTTGGGACATGTGTTTTATTTGTCATATAAAATTTCAAAGCAAATGAAAATCTGTCAGGCAATTTTTCAGGTTTCTGCCAAAAGTTCTGATTTCCAGTTGTTTGAAACTGTGTTTTTTTCCTCCAATGTTTTGTTTTTCAAGAAAAGTCTGAAAAAGGTTGACCAAAACGAATATTTCCTGGCCAAAAATGTCATTTTAATTAAAAACCCAATTTTCAACTCAAAAAATTGTTTGGACCAGCTCTAGTTAGAACCTCCCAGAGGCTGTCAGGATGTCCTCCTTTTCTTGTATAAGCGTCAGCTCTCTGATTCTATTACCAAGGAGGCAACCTCCATTTCTCTGACAGCCACCAGAGGTGAGGGGATGGGGTCTGAGCAGAGGCTGCAGCATTTCGCCCAGTGGAGATTTTAGGAGCAAAGTCGCAGCCTTATCTCTGTCTTGACAACACTTTTTGCCTGGCAAATGCTTTCTATTTTCATAGTATGGGTAAGGTCTGATGGTTAGGAACAGGCTTGTTTTATTCCACTCTCCCTTTCTAACCTGGTGTCTTCTCTCCACTCCCCTTGGTTTTTAATCCCTTCCCAAGCACACACAACAGATGGTGCTATGAAGTGGATCAGAAGGCACGGAGCAGCAGTCATTAATCTTCATTTCCACAAACCAGCCTGGACCCAGGAGTATGTAAGGAGCAGGGGCCAGGGAGCAGAGCTGGCTTCCCAGCAGCTACTGAGCATGTGGCCAAGTCCAAAGATTCCCCGTGAGAGAAAAAGAGGAAAGAAGGAGCGGTTTTATAACGGCAATGTGATTTACATTCCTACATATGGTGATGATGGCTGGCACCAAAGATACTCCTGTGAGCAGGAGCTGCCTCTGCCTGACAGCAGGTGTTTCTGGCTTCTCCAGAGCATCAGCTTGCAATGATTGCAACCAACCCCTTTGAGTATGTCAGGTGAACTTACTATCTCTTCCCCCAGTCCAAGGAACCAAGAATGGGGGCTTGTCTGCCCAGTTGTGGCTGGACCTCTAGGGGTCTCATCCAACCCACAGAGAAACTGATAGGATCCTTGTCTTGGCTGTCATGTGCGCTGGATTAGGTCCCTACAGCGTAACAAGAAGGTTATTGTGCATCAAAAGTTTGCTATACAGGATAAACCAGCAAACATGGGAGAAGGACATCCCCACGTCCACCAGTTCTCACCACTTTGAAAACAGCCCAGCCCACTGGGGCAAAGTGAAAACCAGACAGCTACAATCCAGACATGTCTTTGAGCCTGCTGCCTCATTTCATAATGGCAGGAGTATTTCAAGAAAGTTTTGTGCATCCATCTCTGGGCTTGGTTTGGTTTGATGTTTGGAGGTGGGTGGGAGTTAAAGAAAGCTGGGGTGAAATCCTGGCCCCATTGAAACCAATGGGAATTTTGCTGTTGACTTCAGTGGGGCCTTGATTTCACCCTAATCTTTAATGGAGAATTGAAACCCCTGGGGATGGTTGTCCTCTCACTCTTATTAGACCCAGTGGGAGTTACAGCTGTCCAACTGGGAAGTAGCAGTCTCAAGTTGGAGCTCTGGTCTGAGTTTTGGGTGAAAATTCAAACTGAATCTGGTTAATCTGAGTTGGTTTGCAAACATGTGACTGGCTATGATTTTCTTCTTTGTTAGCACAGACCATCAGCTACTGGCAACCATCAGCTATTGGGACCCTTACCGCTACAGACAAAGTCCTGGGAGCTAGGTATGTGGTATTGCCTCTGCCACTATAAAATGCATCAGCTTAGAAAGATTTTGGCAGGAAACCTTTAAAACAGCAGCTCCTGGAATGAAATTCTCAGTGGTTGGGTTAGGGAAGCTTTGATGTCAGAGTTTTGGACAAAACAAACAGGAATGTGTGACGAGTTCAACATCTTATTGAAATATTAATTGTGAATACTCATGTATTGATCCTGCCCCTTCCATCTGAGGATCCCAGTGCATGTTACACACAGTCTTTACAGCTTTCAGGCACTTCCCCTATTTTACAGCTGGGGAAACTGAGGCACAGAAAAGCGACGTGACATACTACAGGTCCCACAGAGAATAGGATTCAAGAGCCCTGTCTACCAGCCCCCTAAATGATACTCACTTCCAGCATTGCTTCTAAGTGTCAGCCCCGTGTGCAAGTGGGCAGTGGCTGCTTTACAATCTATGATGCTGGAGCTCCTCCCATACCGCCTTTGTCACAAATGCCTTATTCAACACAGAGTGTGTTTGCCTCTCCGAATTAGTGACTGTAGTTAAACATTTTATTTCCAAATGCTCAGATCCTGTAGTGCTCTGGCTGGCCATACCAGTAGATAGAGAGATTCAGTAACTAGCTGAGGTCACTTATAGGATTCATAATGGGTTCTGGCTGCTTAGAACTGTAGTAGAGACCCTCAGCTTATATTCCCTTCTGATCGCTAGTCTCCCAGGCATTAAGAATGCCTGTTTAACTGCTCGCACAAACAAGGTTCTATATGAAAGCATCAGAGATTTTCCACCACCAATCCCTATGACATATTATGCACTACCGTCAGCCTCAGGACTACATGATGCATTTAAATGGGGCCACGGCTGTCTATACCTTGTGTATAATTCACATGGGCCCTCTGGGAGCAGGAAAATCTAATTTTATTAGATTCATTATCCTTTTCTCAAGAATTAATAGCTCCTGAGAGCCTCTGCCTTAATGTGCTTGATTTTACATTGTAATTGAACTGCAGCGGAAAAATTGCTTTCTTGATCAAAAACTTCTTGCAAACTTTCCTCACCTGTAGGCAGTGCTGTTGTGTGTATGTGACATTGTAAGCTCCATGTCAGAGGGCCTGGCTCTCTTGAGATGACTCTGCAAAGTGGTTTTTATAGTGACAATAAAACACTGTTGTTCCTTTATCCTCAGTGCTTTGTGTGTAGAGCTGGGTGAATAACCATTTCTTTGGCTCACGAGAAATTCCAAAAAATAGTTGAAAAAATTCATTTCTGATCGAACCCAACACATTTTTTTTTAAATTTCCGGAGCACTGAAAAGTTAGAAAAAACATTGTTTTGGGTTGAAAAAAGTGTTTTATTTCAGTTTTGACCATTTTTAAATGTTTCTAATTTTATTTTAAAAATTGAAGGATTTTTTAAAACGAACTGAAATATCAAAACATTTTAGTTTTGGGGCCATTTTTTCTTTTCTTTTTTTTTTTAACTGAAACAAATTTGGGACACTGACACAAATTTGCAAAACATTTATCATATCCAAATCTGCATTTTTCACCGGAAAAAAGTTTCAGTCGAAAATTTTTGACCAGCTCTCACCCGGACAGACCAAACCATCATCGGATACATCACTTTGGGGGAAGGTGAGGGGAATGTCATTTTCTTATTAACAGACCTTGCAATTCTAACTTTATCAAAATGCATCTGTTTCCTAAATTGGATGCTGTGTTTGCTGGCTGGTACCAAGATACTAGAGCGGTCTTAGTTCATTCATGTAAGCAACCTGTCCACTCACTGAACTTCCTGTCACTGTAACTTGGTTTAAAATCTTGCTTTCCCCCCCGCACACATACACAATTAGAATGTGGAACTCATTGCCACAAGATACCATTGACGCTAAGAATTTAGTAGGCTTCAATACCTCTCCAATGAAAAGTCTACATTTTAAACAGAATGACAAATCAATTTATTTTGTATTTGTTAGCAGCTAGACTTTGTATTGCACATTACTGGGAAAATGTGACTCCTGCTCCTAGGGAATCATGTATATTAAACTATGAACTGTCCTTGTAATGGAAAAGTTACAAATAGGTACACAAGAGAAGCACCAAAAAGAAGATAGCTATTTAGAAATTTGGTCACCTCTTTTAGTGAACTCAGAGGAGGATGGCTTCCCACTCAGCAAGCCAGAACCTATAGCCAGGTTCTTTGAATATTAACCTGATCCAGAACAAGGAATGTACAATGTAGTATGTGAACATTTTCTTGTAAATTTGCCTGTATAAAAAGTTGTTTTTAAAGGAGTGGTCATTTATTATTTACAATAGTAAGAAATAAAAAAAACCAAGAGTTCTTAGTAGAATATAGACCCCCATGCTTCAGGCCATGAGCCAACTCTAACTTGATGAAAGAAACTTTTCCTGGGACCAGGTTATCCCAAAACTGCCTGCTGCAGGATTTCTTCCATCTTCCTCTAAAGCCTCTGTTGCTGGCCACTGCCAGAGACATGATACTAGATTAGATAGACCTTGGGTCTGATCCAGTCTGGCGATCCCTATGGTCTTATAGCCTGTAAGCAGCAGAGCTCCCAGATGAGCTAAAAGTGAGGGCTCCCTATATCCCTACAGGATTTGTGCTGAGCTGGTCTCGGCGGGGGAGTCACACACACACACACACGCACACACACGCACACGAGTTCATATTCAGCTGGCCTCTGCTGGCTGACTTTCCTTGCAGATCTTACACTGGGTCCATGTAATCAGATGGAGTTGTAAGTGCCCCTTCGTTTCTTAGCATCTTAGAAACCCCAAAGCCACTCGAGGCTGGAGCAGAATGGAGAAGACGACGGTGCGGGAAACCCATCGGGGAGGAAGGATGGATGCATGTGTACAGCTTTCCCAGGGTCATCGTGCCAGGGTACAGGAGAAGCCTGTGCTGAACACACTTGCCAGGGAGGAGGGAGGACCGACTTGCTAGAATATGTTCTTACCAGAGGCACGTATAAACAAGCTGAGTGGTGGCAGGCATCGTACTCAGCAGGAGGATTCCATCCAGGATTCATTTCTTTCTGCTGGAAGATGGGAGAGGAGGAGTTGTGGCCATGGGTAGCAGCCCCTACACCTCCCCATTCCTAAGCGCGACGGGTTCTGTGTGTCAGGCCTGCAGGCAGGTAACTGATGCCACCGTTTCCCTTTCACTTCACAGCAACTGCATTTGCCGTAGAGCCCCGGGCTACAAAATGGATTTGAACCAGCAGTCACATTTTAGGGATGACTGCAGCTGAGTCTGCTTATTGGTGGAGAGCTGTGAACTTATGGGAGCGCACAGGGTCACGTGCCATCTGGGCATCCCTAGTCCAGGAAGTGAGAAGGGTCATGCTACACAATAGGATGACCAGACAGCAAGTGTGAAAAATTGGGACGGGGGTGGGGGGTAATAGGTGCCTATATAAGAAAAAGCCCCAAATATCAGGACTGTCCCTATAAAATCGGGACATCTGGTCACCCTACTACAGAATGAAGTGCCAGGACCTGTAACAAACAGACTGCAATACTGAAATGAATTGGGGGGGATTCTATGTTATTCTGGGGCTGGTTTTCACCATTTTCTATTAGTGGGAGCACGTGGGAACCCATGGGAATGGGGGCCAGGATCCCATTGCGCTAGGTGCTGTACAAAGACAGAACAAAAAGACGATCCCTGCTGGAAAATGCTCATGATCTAAGTATAAGACAAAAGTTAACAAGTAGGGACAGACAGACAGACCAGCGACTACAACTTACAACTTACCCTTAACTAAACGCCCACCGGCAGAGTTCATCTTTCCCCCAGGACCTTGCATGGAACACACCTGTTTCATGCTGCCGGAGATTTACCATGCGTATTTTTCCCTCAGGCAGCCCTCTGCATTGCCTCACATGCTGTAGCAGCCTCCCCAGAATGGAAAAGAGTATGTACAGGGATAGATGTATACGCTCAGATTGGTGGCTGGCGTAAATCAGCATAGTCAAAGGAGCTCAGCTGAGGATCTGGCCCGTAGTATTTTGTTTTCCAGTTTTCTAAGTGTGTGTGTGTGGTGTCTATTTTGGAGCCTCTTTGAGATACAGTCTGTCTCTTATGCCTTCGTACAGCTCTTAGCACAATGGGACCTCAAAGTACCTCCTGTAATATAAATAATAATCATTTTCATTTCCCAGTTAAACGAATTATTTAAACTAACTATAGCGCCCACTGAATCTATTATAACTCGAGCTCTAGCCTATTTGCAGCAAAGGAAATACCAGACACTGCAGCTCAATATAAAACAGTATCCCCCTGCTATTGCGAAGCATTGTTCTGTCATTGCTGTCAGATCTCACAAGGGACACGACATTGTTTTTCTTCTACGTCGCAGACAGAATTTGGAAGCAGGACTGTTCCATGTACAAGCAACACAATCCCCACAAACATTATCTTCCAGTCCAGCTAACACAAGAACAAATCTTCTCTTGTGTGTCTGCAATTTCAGTCTCTAATCCTGTCTTCCAGTAAGGCGGCATGCAGCCAAGACGCAGCTAGCTACTGGGAAGACGAGGGAACTGTTTGTTAACTGTTGCAACCACAAATGTAGTTCCTTCGAGACAAATGTTTGAACAAAATGCTCTCTCTATTTTTTTATACAAAGCCACAATAGTGCCTGCCCTCACTGTTACCTCTGCATATTCACCCTTTAATGCAGAGCCCGGAAAAGGAAAAAGCAAGGTGCTAATTACTGCAATAGTGGCTCTAATAATGGGGAAGTAGGAGAGTACAAGGAGACCCAGTCCAGGAGGAGTTGGTGGCCCATAGATATAGAATGAACCTTTTCTTATCTTGACCATTATTTTTCCTGAAATTTGAGATGAAGAGGTTTAGCCCTTTGAAAAAGCAGAATGGAAACCAGCCCGAATAGATATGTGTGTGTGTATCTACAGAGATGTGCAGATAGTTAGTGAGAGAGAGATTAGCGGTGGCTGCAAAATAGGTCTTTAGCAAATTTTGACTTTGTGGCTGAGATCCAAATATTTTCATCTGAAAACTGGAACAATTTCATCCAAAACGTTTTCAGTTTTTTTATTTCCCAGTGAAAAATTGGAAGTTTTCAAGGATAGCCCATTTTGCACAGAATTTCATTTAGTCGAAAACCCAATTTTGTATCAAAAAAAGTTTGAACAGAAAGTTTTCAATCAGCCTATGGCCAGAGCTAATTGCTTGAGAGGAAGGTACAAGAAACCCTGGAGTTTTGGGATAACCTGGCCCCCCATGGGATGGTTCTTCCTGATTTTTGTTAGTCAGAGGGCTTATGCCTTCAAGCAGGAGGGGTATACCCCCATCTAAAGGGGGAGGGATAGCTCAGTGGTTTGAGCATTGGCTTGCTAAACCCAGGGTTGTGAGTTTAATCCTTGAGATGGCTACTTAGATATCTAGGGCAAAAGTCAGTACTTGGTCCTGCTAGTGAAGGCAGGGGGCAGGACTCAATGACTTTTCAAGGTCCCTTCCAGTTCTAGACAATAGGTATATCTCTTATTATTATTTATTATAGGTCTGACTGTGAATGGCACATGTGCAGATAGAACCTGTGGGTGATGTTTGTGCATGAGAGTAGTGTCTGTATCTCCCTGGGAAATTCCATTTTTGCTGGCTCTGCTGCATTCAGATAAGTACTTCTTTAGAGCAGCACTAAGTAGCCCAACTGATGAGCTAAGCCCAGTGTAGTAACCAGCGTGGCTGGTTAAACACAGATGCCCTTAGCTAATTAGATAGCACGGGACTCTGTTCTTTGCTAGAAGGACCAGCCACCTGGCTGTCCCATAATGTAATATTCTGCCTCAGCGTTGGGACTCTGGATTAGAGTAACTGGCTGCCAGACACCAAACAACAGCAAAGGACGTGGGGGAGAGGGGAGGTCAGAAATGTGGAGCACAGACTGGACCTTCAGTTGATGTTTGGCTACAACCTCAGACAGTTCTGAACATGCCCATCTGCTCAGCTGACTTGGAAGTCAGTGACTTAGACTGTTGTTATGCAGGGACACCGGCAGCGATCATGCAAAGGCCCCTGTGGTCTCCATTGCAGCGGGGGCACAGGCAGCCGATATACATGGGCAGGCTAGAGGTGCTGCACCCAGGAGGGGAGATGGCACCAAAAGCAACCAAGATGGATCACTGTTCCATAGGGTCTGAGCTAAGGACTGCAGTAAACACTCCAGCCAGTAAGGAAAGGTGAAGGATAATGAACACTGGGCCACAGAGTCCCCTGCCTGAGGAATGAACCCTTTGATCAGCATAACTATTGCACTGTCCCTTGAAGGGAAAATAAATGAGGCCCAGTTGGGCTCCAAGCATGAAACAGGGATTAGATGCACAGCTGCCTGTGCTGGGTCGATCCCATCCCTGCATTGCTTTGGGGAGGCACCCTCCTTCCTGACTCAACTCCACCCTGGTCAGGAGGTTTCTGGCTCCATTAGCTGAAGGGAGAATGTTGTTCTCTGTGAAAAGGTGCTGTGGTTCTGCAGAGATGGACGATAAGCCATGCACAGTATCCTTCTTGTACCCAACTGCGTCCATCTGCCCTTCCCCGCACCCCATCCCCCGCAGCCAGTGGAGCTGAGGATTTCAAAGAGGGCTGCTCCTCCAGGCTCCTGCTTTCTTCCTGATTACCAGTGGCCCGATAATGCTGTTGAACCCAGGCCAATGGACCCCTGGTGGGGGACATAGAACAGAAGCTGATATCCTAGAAGCAGATGGAGGGCAGCTTGGCTCTGTCTGGCTTCTTTGATCCCAGGGGACTGAAAGCACCAAAGAAAATGTGCTTTGTAACTCATAAACAGAGTGCCCCCAACAAGGCCCAAAAGTGGTATTTCTCTCTAGCCAGGCAGGTTCAACACAATTAAGACCAGGGGCCCACGATACCCCGAAAAGACCCCACTTCTGCATAGAATATGGGAATGTGCATCACATAGCAGCGACCCCTTTGGAGCCTGCAAACACAATAACCCAAAAGGTTCCCTAAATATAGGTGGGAGGGACAAAAGCAACTGTGCCTCCCTGCAGTGACAGGGTTGGACAACTGCAAAGAGCAACATCCATGGGGAGGCAGCTCGATGTAGCTGCTACAGGCTCAGCTGGGAGTGGGGGTGGGAAGGCAGGATCCCCATTGGATCACCAGGCACAGCATCTGCCAGGGGTCTCCTGTTTGACTCCGGGCTGGAATGCGTATTAGTCAGCAGGTCTGGCAGCCAGATGCGGGGAGCTCTGATAGCTGGCCCCCAATCAGCTAACATGATTCTCTAGGCTGGACACCAGTCACAGAAGCCTTGCTGCGAGGCTTTGCGTGCACCCTAGCAGGCCCTGGTCATTGCTGAATGCTTTGGTTTTACAGAAAGCAAAACCAGTGGTCCCCCAGTTGTGCTCCTTTGCAAGGGTTGGAAGAGAAACACAGTTGCAAAGGGAACAAACAGCAAAGTTCTGGTGGGAGACGGGTGGGGCAGGGGCAGATTCTCAGCTGCAGCAAAGCTCCATGGAAGTGCACACTGATTTATAGCTGCTGAGAATCTGGCCCTGTGTGTTCCCACATGTCTATAAGAGCAGGCTGAGTTCTTTTCAGCAACCTCAGCAGAGAGGCCAGGGAGGGAGTCTCATGGAGGTTCGTGTAACCTCTCTCAGCTTCCAGGGAAGGGCTGAAACACCCCTCTTCAGCTGTTCTTGGAGACCTTGAAGCAGCCAAGCATTTAGGCACATGAATAGGAGAGGAAAGCCCCAGTCCAGGAAGGCATTTGAGGTCAGTGAGATGTAGGGTGACCAGAAAGCAAGTGTGAAAAATCAGGACAGATGGTGGGGGTTATTAAGGGCCTATCTAAGACAAAGCCCTGAATATCGGGATTAGCTCTATAAAATGGGAACATTTTGTCACCCTAGTGAGAGGCATTTTTCTGATTCAGGGCTCCAGAGAGGAATTTGGCCTGCCAGGCTGTCAGCCCATCCCCTTTTGCGTTAACCCCTCTGTTGCTAAGATAAACAAGAAAGAAAGAGGAAAAACAAAACCAGATTGCCATGGGGGGAAATTAACTCACAACAGAACTTCAGTCCACACAAATGGCCTCGATTAAGCCATGCTGGGCTGAGCTGTACAAACGGATCTTGACGGGGATGTAAGTGGAAACTGATCTCAGGGATTCTCCCAGTGATGTGAAAGGGTTGGTCTTTAATCAGAGACAGTCCTGAGATCTATAAATTTATTCATTTACATGGTGCCATAAACAGGTCCAGTTCTCAGTGTCACGGATGCTCCAATGTTGCGTCAGAATATCTTCAGTCCATCACTGCCAATGTGATTTCTAACTCATGCCAAGGGGAAGGATGGTTTTTGTGACATGGACACTGGACGATAGGGAACTGAACTGAGACCCCATAGACTCATTCCATGTAACTGCCGGGCGAGGGTGATTTCTGAAGGTGTTTCTATAACACGCTCAGTCTCAGATTGAAATGGTTATCTGCAGCCCTGTTTACAAAGGCCAGGTGGCCAATTGGCTGGGCACCCTGGTGTCTGGCACACAGCCCCATGGGCTTGGCTCCAGCTGTCTTACTGGTTTCAGCTATGTAGCTTGTGCAACAGGCTAGGGCCTAAAACCAGCGTGGGAAGTCTGACAAAGCCAAGACTCCTCACTAAGGAGATGAGCGAGGCTGCAGCACAGGAGCCACAAAGCCCTAGAGAAAGCAAGGGAGAGGCTCACAAAGGATGTTGGGATATAAAGAAAGTTCAAACTCCAGTTCTGCAGTTTTAATCCAAATGCTCAGCCTCCTTTCTTTCTTAGGATGTTTCTTCCAATTGGAACAAGGCAGGGATTTCTCACAGGGACCTTGCTCCCTCCTCCCCATGCTCTGCTCTGCCAATGGCTCTAATTAAAGTGTGTGACCTAAGGGCAGGTTATCCCCAGGGGTGGCGCCGGTCACCTCCACCACTCAGGAGGCAAGTCCCATGCAGACCCATCAGCACCTCCACCCTGGAGAAAGAGTTTTGATGCAGTTGCAAAAGATACAAATAGGCCAGGTCACCTGTGGCATAAATTGGCACCGCTCCGGTGGAGATTACCAGGATTTGTGCCAGCTGAGGAGCTGGCCAAAGTGTCCTGAGTACAGTGTGCTGGCTCCAGCATTAAGGGTGTGGACAGAGGCCTGGTTTTTCCAAAGCGCTCAGCACATCGGGTGCACATTGGGTGCTTAGCACTTTGGAAAACCAGGCCCTGCACCGTAGGTGCTGAGCACTTGAATACCTGGCTCCAGAGGGGGGCGAAAGGGGCTACCAGGGACTTTTCCCACCTTGGTCAAGTAACCAGCAGAAATAGTAACACAGACGCAGTCTTCCCAGTCAGACTTGAAAGCCCCTTGAGCTGACTTTAATGTCTGATGTAATTGCAGAGTTTGGAGTCAATTTCTTATCTGAGGCCTGTTAATTCCTTCCACAGCGGCCATGGCAGCAAAGCCAGTGATTATGGGATGGGGACTTTTGCCAGAGTAAAACAATTTTGATTGAAATGAAGAAACCGCAGGGAAGGGCAAGCAGCCGGCTCCAATTAGCTCCTATATTTAGAAGGCAACCAGTCAAGGATACAGAGGGGAATTGGAAGCTCCCCTGAGCACGACACAGTCCAAATGGAGCCATTGGTTTGCAAGATTTAGAGATGTGGGGGTTGCCACCAGGGTGGCACAGATGCACCCAGAGCTCGGCTGGGGCTGCAGAGCCTGCGCAGGCCACATCAGACACTTACATGGGGCCGATGCATTATGCTAGAACGGTGCTGGGCTGGAAGAGTGAGAACTAGCCAAAATCTGCTGCAGGAGGAAGGGAGCCCTAAGAGAGGATTGAGTCTATTAGGCAGAGCCCTTTATGGGATAGCAAGGTCCCCCCTCCTGCTCATTGCTTTAGAGCTGAGCCTCCCTTGGCACCATCCGACCAGAACGCTGAATATCCTGGGGGGCTAACAACTCAATAAAGGACCCCCACCAGGCAGTATGTTAGTCGCCACATAATGGTGTCTGCTGCAGTGCATGCACGCCCAGTCATTTATTTGAGCAGCGCGAGATGCTCAATTGCTGGCTCTGTTCATGAGCATAATGACAGCAGGGGATGGTGGTTTGGAGGAGCAGGCGCTAATGCAGCAGTCCCCTCCAGTTTGTATCTGCAAAGGAGTGACTGGAAAGGATGACAAGCACCACTTAGGCGGCTGCAGATTCTGCTGCTTCTGCAGCCCGACCAAACCCTGCCGTTCCTTTCACTTCCATCAAGGTTTGGCTTTAGAAGCCCACAAGCTATGGGCTGCAGCAGCAACAGGCTGAGTAGGAAAACAGGAAAACTCAGGTGTGTTACTGTCCATCAGCCCCTGCACTCCCAGGGCTGTTTGAGACCGAGTGGACAGTGCTTTACGCTTGCAGCTCACTTCTCTGCCTCATAATCCCCACCCTTGCATTTTCCATTGTTCAGGGCAAACAATGCACCCTGAATAGTGTAGACAGGAGCTTTGCACTGTGCATTAATCTGGTAACTCAAGCATTAATGATCTTAGCTGAGACACCTGGGCTAAAGTGGGCACCAGGTGAAATGCTGTGCTCTCATTGGCTAGAGGTGCCTGGGAACAGGGAAAGGTGACAAAAGGTTGTCTCTGATCTCCCAGCATGCACCTGTATTGAATGAATCTGTCTGGAGGCAGAGCAGAGCAGAGCAGAGCAGCTGGGAGCTAGCAGTTGTTATTACTAGAGCTGGCTGGGATTTTTCAATGAAACATCTCTTTGATGGAAAATGTTGATTTCTCTAAACCAAAACCTTTCCAGGAAACATTTTCTGTTTTGACTTTAGGCCAGAAGGTTTCTTGGGGCAAGGATGAAATTCCTGGTCAGAACATACGTGAGAGAGAGACCCCAGTTCAGCCCAGTAACCAGGACACTTCTCAAGAGGCAGAATCAGAGCACGAACTTGAATTTGGATCTCTCAAATCCCTGTTAAGGTAAGTGCTTTAATTGCTGAACTAGTGGCTAATCTGCCATGGATAAGGTTCTTTCTCTATCTTGTTGTCCATTGAATGTTTTGAAAGGGCTCAGGTTTGGCCCAGGGTGGAACAAAACTAAGTGTTGAAATGTTTCATGAAATGAGTTTTTGTTTTTTGGCCCGTCCTAGTTGTTGTTTTGATAGCACCAGGGGGCCCAGTCATGAACCAGGCCACCATTGTGCTAGGTGCTGTACAGACACACCACAGTAAGATGGTCCCTGCCCGAGAAAACTGATAATCTGATATAAAACAAGAGATGACAGATGGAGGAGTGTAAGGCAACAAAGAGATAATATTGGTCACCATGCCAGGCTGTGGTCTCAGCACACCAGCCGCCTAACTGTCGACAAGTTTTTTGTCAGCATCCTGGCAAAGGAGAGCTTGCTGGAAGAATTACAATGTGGTAGCTTTGCAAATGTTTATGGGAAATTCCTCCCACGTGGGGCAGCATGGGAGAAAGCAGTGGGAGGAAGGCAGACTTCTAGGACTGCTAAATTCATTGAGTATCCAAGTTAAGCATGCTTTATAGAAGGTGAACTGGGTCGTTTGCAATTTTCCACCAGCCAGCAGGGAGAAGCACAACTATTCAAGAAGGCAAAGGCCAAGCAGATCATTCAGTACATCCTCCCAGAGGCAATGCAGGATTGTTCCCTGCAGCCTTTTCTCCATGGCTTTTGCAATATGGGCTCCCAAGTGATGGGAGGGACTCCTATCTTCTCTATGGGAGAAGATTCCACAGCCCAGCAGAGCTTGCTGCCAGGGGCCAAGAGAAGTATTGGGGAGGGGGAAAACATTGTAACAGCAGAAGATTTCTCTTTGGCCATCCCTCCGATGTCATTGCTGGTTATACAGCCTCCCCAGGAGGTCATACATCAGCACAGAAGCAGTGATAAAGCTGAGCCAGGTGCGGACCTGCAGTGCCACATACTTCTAGCTGGGGGTAGGCCAGCCTAGTATTTATTCATTAAAAAAGAATTTTTGGTGCTTGTCACTATGGCTTCTGGGCAAAGTTAGCAGAGTGTCTTTGTGGGCAGCATCACACAGTTTTCATGTGGAAACTGATAGTGGTTGGGGCACCCACACAGTGCTCTGGATTGACTTCCTGGCTCAGCCCCAAACTTTCTGTGTGATCTTGGTCAAGTCCCTTAATCTGCCTTGTTCCTCATCTGTAACATGGGGCCAGTGCATCCCTATTGTCAAGATAAGGGCCATCAGTGACTGTGAGGTGCTCAGATACTATGGGGAGGAGGGCCATGTTAACACCCAGGTAGAATATGTTCCATAGATGCTCATGTTTTCTTGTTGCTTCTTCCACACCTGAAACCTTCTGGGATGTTTCAGACCTCTCCACAGCAACCAATAGTAATAATGCCTAGCTCTTATAAAGGGTGTTTTATCAGTAGACCTTGAATGCTTGCAGTCAGAATCATTGTCTCTATTATACAAATGGGGAAACTGAGGCACAGAGCAGGGAAGTGACTTACTCAAGGTCCCCCAGCGGGCTGCTGGGAATAGAATTCAGGTCCCCTGAGCCTCAGTCCAGTGTTCTATTTACCGGGCAACACTGTCCCCCATGGTGGTTTGAGCCTTCTGTTCTTGTAGGCAGGGAGCAAATGATCCCAAATTGCTCTGGATCCCCCCTGATGCTGTTTGGCTGCCAAGTGGCATCACAGCAGCTGTTAGAGGAAGAGCATTTTTGCTGTCATGGGGAATAAAATGCAGCTAACAGGGGTGGAGACAAAAAGACAACTGGTAAGAAAAATTGTTCCAGGTGAAAACCCTATGACTTCTTGCATCTTGGGGTATTAGCTTCCAGGGTGGTATCATGAGGGACAGAAAAATAACAGGCCCTTCATCTGGGTACCACTGAGCCCACCCTGAAATGCCTGTGGGGAATCACAGAAGAAGAATGACTCATTGAAGGGTGATTGGATTTATTTACCTGGAGCTGCACAGCAGGTTAAAATAGTGTGGAGATAAGAACTATATTTAACTTCACACTCCAGCCGATCGGCGTGGGGCTCCGGAGGTTAATACCTCCATTTAAATGGAAATTGAGAGCCAAATTATTAGCAACAGTTTGCAAGAACCAAATTATAAAGAATAGCTGTCAGTACAGTACACTACACAGCAGGCTCCCCGGCTGCTCCAACAGACTGTACCCGAGCTGGGGTCAGGGCACTGCTCAAGGTGCCGCCCCAGCCCCAGAGGAGGGCCTTGTTCCAGAAGGCACTCCACTCAGGCAAACATAAAACAATTGCTGAGGGTAGCATCTCTCCATGGGACCTCGGCGGGGTTGGAGGACAGGGACAGGCAGACTCAGAGGAGTACATGTAAGAGAGAGGATAAAGAGCCAAAAGGATCGGGAAGGCTTAGCCAGCCAAATCAGCATCTCTGTGGGATGGGCTAGAGGTCATCTCAGTGAAATGTGTTGCATTTAAGCCAGGGCAGGGGATGCTGAAAGAGCACATGACAAGTCGATGGTGCCTAGGAACGAAAAGGCAGAACAGGCTGTGAGACCTGAAGCAGAGAGGCTGTGAAGGAGGAAGGGGGTCCTTGTTGTTAAAAGAGACAGACACAAAGCTGATTATTCACTCAGATTGATGGATTAACTATTGAACGGGCTCTCAAAAGGGAGCAGTTCTTCTGTGGCTGCAGGAGGTGGGGATTCTGGCCAAGTATTCAATATCTGTAGCCTTCGCTGGCTATCCAGTGATCGCCATGAGGTATATAGGGCCCAGTCGAAAGCCCACTGAAGTCAATGGCAGTTTTCACACTGTGGCCTTTCAATCAGGCCTCCTATTGCAGGGAACACGAAGAACATGGATAATTATGATCTGACAGGTCAGTTCAAAATACTGCTAAAACAGAGCTAGTTAGAAAATGGGGGTGGGGAGAGAGTTGCATGGGAAATTCCAAAATTTTTCATTTGTTTGATGCACAGTTGAAAGTTTTCAGGTTTTGATTTTTCAATGAAAAATCAGAATTATTCATGGGAAGCGCAAGAAACAAAACAAAACCCTGCTTAGTTAAAAACCCAAGTTTTCATCAAAAACAGTGTCTACAGAAAATGTTGGAGTAGTCCTATTTTTAAACATTATGGGGAAGATTTTTCAAAAGCACAAAGGACGATTAGGAGCCCAATACCCATTGCAACTCAATGGGAATTAAGCAGTTAACACCATATGTGACTTTGAAATTCTCCACCTAAACCCTCCCAAGGTAAATAAGTAAAGGATCTTTATCCTTGTTTCACCCCTGGGCAAACTGCAGCAGAGAATTTAGACAGTTGCCAGGGACCAATAGGGAGTAGGAGATGGGATTAGAACCCAGGAGTTCCTGGTTCCCAGACATTGCCTAGAATACTAGTTTATGCCTCTCTCTATAAAGAAATGGCATGAAACCTACTTTGCCAGTTCCTTTTTAATGCTGATCATAACTAATGTTTAAAATGAATGTTTAAAGAACACCCCCTACAGATAAATAATTAGTAGCTAAAAAGTTGATAAACCATTTTCCCAAGTGCAAACTAGTTGTTCAAAAAAAAGTGTTGGGTTTGTGATTCCCTCTTGTTCACTAAATCTGCTTGGAAGGGAGCTTTCAGTGTCATAGCTCCATTCTCCAGGTGGAGAAAGGGTTAATAGGGTAAGCCTAGACCACAGTTGGTAAAATTATTCATTGCAAGCAGTGTAGTCATCAGATTCGCTCATTTTTTTTCCATTCTCTAATTAACCAAAAACTGTCTGTGATTCTTCACAAATGTGCTCCCCTATTCATAATCCTTCCTCAAAATTAATAGTTTTTGCAAACTTATCTGGGCCTCTGACTTTTCCTGAACAGTGCATTGGGTGTGCACCTGCAAGCATTCAGTCAAGGAGAGTGGTTATTTGAGTCCTAGGGAATGGTTTCTGTTCCCTGATTGGCTGACCTAACCCTTTTTAAACAGGAGCTGTGCCTGAAGCAATCATTGGAGTCCTTGACTCTGCTAGGGTGAGGAGAGACATTTAAATCTTTTTCCAGTCCGCTTTTGCACAAGAAAGCGTGTTAAATGTGGCCACAGACTTTAAAACAGCAGGGGTCGTGCCTGAGTAAGAGGGAAAGATATAGGCCAGATTTATTAGTTCTCTAGCAGACGTACTTGATGGGAAGGTGACGAGAAATGAATGTAACTGAGTTATAGGGCAAGGCCCAGTTTCTTCCCTGAAGAGCTGGCAATCTTGAGCCCAAAGGTGGGAAGAAGGAAGGGCTGGTATCAACAGTTCACACAGAGTTGAAGTGTAAAGACACTAAGGGTGGTAGAGTGGTAGAGGAGGGAACTGAACTCAGCTCTCTTGACCACAAGCTTGTCCTTCCATTTGCTGGCAATACACCAGCCACAACAAAAACCTAAGACGCTGCTAGAGTCCACACCAGATTATTCCTCTCCCAGCTCCTTACAAGCCAGAAAGAAGAGAGGCCTTGCACTAATGTCCTGCAGATTAGCAAACTCAGGCTCCACTGGACTAAGAAGGGGGGTGGGGTAAGCAATTCCAAACTAACTAGCATGTTCACACCCACATAGTTTGCTACAGCTTCCTTCCCTGCTCAAGAGGCAGGGGAAAGGAAAACACCTTGGTTTTGCCAGCAGAGCGAGGACCTGGATAAACAAGTGGCCACACAAAGAAGGGATCTGGGAGGGGTGGAGAGGGAAGGCGCGTTAGGAGAGAAGCACATGGGAAGCATTAGGAGCCTGGAGAAAAGGGTAAAAAAGAAAGAGAGAGAAAATTAGATCATTTTAGAAATATTACAGCCTTGCCGCATAGCTGCCGAGAAAGCTCGTGCTGCCATGTTTAATTTATTTCAGACTTGGAAGGATAAATATCTCATTAAAGGCTAGTGCTTGCCTTTCAAAAGGAGAAAGCATGTGTTCACACTCAAGGTAATTACAAACATCCATGGCTTTAAAAATAAACCCGTGTGCAGCCGCGCGAGCCTGAGTCCAGGCAAGCAGGAGCTGTGCTGTGTTTGAGCGACCCCACAAGGAGGAAGGGAAAGACAGCTGCTGGCTGAAGCACAAAGAGGGGAGCTGATGCTGAGCTCAGAGTGGAGGGAAGAAGCTGTCTGACAGCAAATTCATCCCCGTTCAGAGAGGACACAAGATCTAATGTTACTTAAACTCTGTGGACTTAGACTCATAGACTTTAAGGTAAGGAGGGACCATTTAGTGGGTCTTGAGTAGCATAGAGGGAACATTTTCCCCAAAATGACTGGTCATGCACCCATTAAGCTAGCCACGAAAACCCCATTGACTCCAAGAACTGCAGGTTTGGGTCAGAATTATTAGACTCTCGGTGTGTTAAGAACTGGGTGCTGTTATAGGTTCAAGGTGGAGCACCCATCGCTAGAGCGAGCAGCATTTACATTCCCATTGTCTTTCCTTGCTGCCTGCCTTTCCATTGTATTTTTTGTAGGCTCTGCAGTGTGACCCAAGCTTCTTTATGCTGTAAATTGGGCTGTCCCAACCAGGGGAGAGTCAGTGGAGTTGGCTAGTTCGTTTTATAAGGAGGGACTTTTCTAACGTAGCAAAGGAAAAGGGGTAACACTTTGAAAAGTGCCTACATCCCTTTTTGGGTGGTGCAATACACAATATAATGCACTGCTTGGCCATTCTTGAGACCACACCATATCTATGTTGAAATATCCATTTGCCTCTCTGTCAGAAGATGCTGTCTGTGAGAAGTAGAAACCAAGGGAAATTAAGGGCCATCTTTAATCTTGTGTTTAAACTAGACGATATTTAACACAGAGAACACACACAAATCCTGGAAGATCACCCATGTATGGAACACATTTTGTTGTGCTCAGGGTTAGTTTAGAAGATCATCAACCCATTTACATCTTATCTGGACAGCTGTTAGCGTAACTTGGGGGGAGTTATTAGCTGGAAGGCTTGTTCTCTGTTCAGACAAAACATTTCACTGTAGAAAAGAGACAGAGCTTGTGAGGTCTGGAATTGTCAAACTAAATTAAGAGTGATTGTCAGATAATAGTCAATAAACATCAGGGGTGGCGGTCAGTGAGCCAGATGTTTAAAAGTGTCTACCAGAGCAGAGACAGAAGTTTAGTGGCTGGTTCATTAATTATTAGCAAATAAGCTCTTCATGGGAACATGAAGACTGCTTAACCAAACATCAGAATTTGGCCCTTCTTGGCCCAGTGAGATCTAAATCAGAATTGGATGATTTCACCTAATCCATATCTCAAGGAATCATTGGAGACAGCATTGTCCCTGTTCAGTCTCTGTTGAAATGATGGGGAGGGGGGAATAAGAGGGTGAAGCTCTTTCATTAGGAAGGTAATCCAAGACACTAATGTGTAGCTAGTTGTTTGTCTATGGGGCCTTCGGGTGCCTCTTGCCTTTGCTCTCTGTAATAGTGCAGCAGGAATAGAACTATACCGCAGATTTTAAATTTAACCTCTTTTTTTTCTTTGCTCTCCTGTAGTAAGCTTTATATTTTGAGTCTTGCTTTACATAAGTAAATAAACTATGATGTAGATCAGATACAATGTGAACTGGTATCATGCTGGCACAATTTATCCCTCAGTCCAGAGGTGTTACCTCTGATCTGTCACCAGAATGTGGAAGTTATAACAAGGCACTTGTTTTTAAACCCATCCTCAAGGCTCAGACTGACCCTCGTGGTTGTAGTTTTTGACTGTCCAGTGAAGTCTGACTGTTCTCTCCTGAGTGAATGAGGGGGTTAGCACAGAAAAGGTTGTTTATTCATTTTCAGCTAAATTCCTCCATGAGTCTTTAGTATGGTTTGAATCCAGAACCTTCAGCATTTGACCTAAAGGAGTAACTTTGACATTATTTAGTAGCAGTAGTAGGTTATAACCCGTTCAGATCAGCATTTGGAAGGGGGAACATGAAACAGAATATCTCACCAATATATTTGACCATATACTTCCCAGCCAGGGATAATTCAGTACCAGGATGAGCTACAAGAAAACCACCATTTGTGAGATGGAAGGCCTCCTTGAAATCATGTCAATATTTGCACAGAGTATCTCTTAAGTTGGTTGAATCTGCCAGGATTTGTATCCAACCTTCGTCATGACTTGGAGAGTTTGCAATCTTGCCAATGTGATTTTTTTTTTCCACTCTCCTCTTGAAGGATGTAAATCAGAGCTGTTGGGAGCTGAGCCCTGTAATTTGGCTGGATGGTTCACCCCTGAAAGTGTGTTTCCTACTTGGTCTCAGACAATTCTGCAGTTTCCAATCAGAGCAGTCCCAGCTTGTCTGAAATAACCATGCTGCCTTTTGCATCTCTTTCCCTGCTACACTTGGCACCAGTTTGGGATGCTATATTCCCCTCCACTATCTTCTGCAAATGCTGCTTTACATCTTGAACACTAAATTAAGCAGCAATCAGGCCTCTCTCATTCTTTGCTGATTGCGTCTGTTCCGTGACACCTCTCATACCCTATTTATGAATAAATATCCAAATCTGCATCAACTTCTGCTGTCAGCTCTTGTGAGGCACCTGATCAGTCTCAAAAGCCAGTTGTGCGATTTCTGGGCATGGCGAGTGCTGTGAACCATTTTGCACTGCAGCTCCCACAGAAGAGTAAATGCTAAAGCAGCAAACCTCAACTGTTTCTAATGGGACATATGGCCCATACCAGGGAATATGAGACGCTTCTTCTCAGGCCTAACTCGCTAAACTAAGTAGGACTAGGCTAAATGGGATCATCTTTATTCATCTTTATTATTTAACTTTTATATAGAAGCCAACACTTTTGGGGCTCCATTGTACAAACATAGCAAAGATAACCCCTGCTCAAAAGAGCTTCTTATTTTGTAGCCGTACAGGGAACACAAGAGCTATGTAAAATATTACAATTCTGGTGACAAGCACCAAATGAGAATCACTCCATATAACATAGATCTAAAAGCACTTTATGGTGGGGCTCCAAAGGTTGAAATCCTGGCTTCATTGAAGTCAATGGTAAAACTCCCATTGATTTCCATGAGGTCAAGACAACATCTCAAGAGTTTTAGCAGACAGAGCGAAAGAATAACCTCTTACCCAGACATCTTTGTCTTTATTATGTTCCTCCTACACCATACTCTGGTCCTCTCTGGTAACTGGAGGACCAGGATTTCTAATTGTTGAATTCAATTCCACACACCTTTTTGCAAAAGTGTCATGAACCACTAACAGTGAACCTCTTTGGTCACGTGGATTGGAAGAAAGGTCTGTCTGAGGAAATCTTCTAAACAAGTGCATGCATTTTTTACTATAAGCTCTTGTCTGTGTCTAAGTTTCAGCCTTGTGCTAATTATATGGACCTTGGCTGGATTAAAAACAGTAACCTATAGGCTCAGTGTCTTCTCACTAACCTAATCAACCACTAGTACATGGGTAGGTAACCTATGGCACATGTGCCGAAGGCGGCACGTGAGCTGATTTTCAGTGGCACTCACACTGCCTGGGTCCTGGCCACCAGTCCTGGGGGCTCTGCATTTTAATTTAATTTTAAATGAAGCTCTTAAACGTTTTAAAAACCTTTATTTACTTTACATACAACAATAGTTTAGTTATATATCATAGACTTATAGAAAGAGACCTTCTAAAAACGTTAAAATGTATTACTGGCATGCGAAACCTTAAATTCGAGTGAATAAATGAAGACTCGGCACACCACTTCTGAAAGGTTGCCAACCTCTGCACTAGTTCTTGCTTTCTCAGATGCCTTTCTCCTTGCTAAATATTTTGGTCCAGATCCTCAGCTGGTATCAGTGAGCAAAGCTGCATTGATCTGCCCCTTTAAGTAAACAGGTATATTGTCATCCCATGAAATGAGAACCTCTGTCTCATCTTATTACCTCCCCGAGTGACTGGATGCGCAAATGAAAGTCACTGGTCCCACTTCTATTCTAAACGACACCCGTGAAACAGAGGAAAGAATTTGGCCTGATGACTTGAAGGAGACAAGGCTCTTGAAACTCCTGACCAAGTCCAGAGTCATAGGAATCACAAATATTTATTACAAAAGGCGCATAAACTTCCTGTTTTACTTTTAGATCCATTTCAGTGTTATAATGTTGCTATTGAAACACATTACACATGATTAATGTCAGATAAATATTTGTTGCAACTGAGCCAGGAAATCTGTCTCATTTCACAACTTTGTTCAACATTATAGGGGGATTTTCTTTATAATAACTATATACACAGGGCCAAGACTGACAGCCATGAAGACCAACATTGTCTTTGTTGGCAAAATAGGTACAGGTAGCCAGAAAAGAAGCTGTGTGCACGCACACACACACACCATGTTACCTGCTATCTGAAGAGATATAATGGAACACATTCTATCTGCTTTGCTTTGAAATGTATTCTATCCTACAGCATTCACTGTGGATCCCAGTGAATATAAATGCTATTATGGAAATTGCTTCTTAATGAAGATTCTCAGTATAATGAAGAGTAGAATTAGCTCCTGGAAAAATGGAGTCTCTCTCGACCACGATGTTCTGACAGCAGGGAAGTTAATTAGAAACTCTACTCTGTTATGCTTTTAAGACCATAAGAATGGCCAAACTGGGCCAGACCAGTGGTCCATTTAGCCCAGTATCCTGTCTGCTGATAGTGGCTGGTGTCAGATGCTTCAGAGGGAATGAACAGAATAGGCCATTATCAAGTGATCCATCCCATTGTCCATTGCCATCTTCTGGCCGTCAGAGGTTTAGGGACTCTCAGAGTATGGGGTGGTGCCCCTGTCCATCATTGATGGGCCTATTCTCCATGAACGTATCTAATTCTTTTTTTGAACCCAGTTATACTACTGGACCGCACAACATCCCCTGGCAATGAGTTCTACTGGCTGACTGTGCTTTGTGGGAAGAAGTACTTCTCCCTTCTGCTTGTCTTAAACCAGCTGCCTATTAATTTCATTGGGTGATTGCTGATACTTGTGTTGTGTGACAGGGTAAATACTAGTTCTGTATTCATGTTTTCCCACACCAGTCATGATTTTATAGACCTCTATCATATCCCCCCTTAACTGTCTCTTTTGCAAGCTAAACAGTCCCTGACTTTTTAATCCTTTCCTCATACGGAAGCTGTTGCCCTTCTCTGTAACTTTTCCAATTCTAATATATCTTTTGTGAGTTGGGTGACCAGACCTGCCTGCAGTATTCAAGGTGTGAGTGTACCGTAGATTTATAAAGTGGAATTATGATATTTTTTGTCTTATCTATCCCTTTCCTAATGCTAACATTGTTTGCTTTTTATATTTTATTTTTTACTGTCGCTGCACATTGAGCAGATGTTATCAGAGAACTATCCACAATGACTCCAGGATCTCTTTCTTGAGTAAGTAACAGGTACTTTAGACCCCATCATTTTCTATGTATAGTTGGGATTATGCCATTATGTTGCCCAGTCACCTAATTTTGTGAAATCCCTTTGTAGCTCTTCACAGTCAACTTTGGACTTAACTAGATTGAGTAATTTTGTATCATCTGCAAATTTTGCCCCCTCAATGCTCACCCCCTTTTCCAGATCTTTTATGAATAAGTTGAATAGCACAGGATCCGTATGCATATTTGGGGACGTGTGTGTATTTAATCCTCCCACTGCAAATCAGTTCAAACTGAAAACAGCAGTAGTAACTCCCAGAATGTGTCCAGACATATGTCTGTGTTGTGGAATCCTGGCACAAAAAACTGGAGGATTTAGAAGTGTCTTGGTAGGGGTCGTCTTTTTAACTTGAGGAGAAAGGAATTTCCTGCATCAGCTAGAGTCCAGGAGAGGAATGATCAAAGAGCTACATACTTGAACTATAGCAGGGACCAGAGGTCAGATATTGCTGGATAACTAGGGGACTTGATCCAAGAAATTTAAACATTATTATTACTGTTGTTTGACACACAAACTGCACCCATCAGATTACTGCAGCAGGCAGTTGAATTATAAAAAGTTGCAAAGGACAAACATGTCAGGAAATATGCTAATTGTTTTCTCGCAATTTTTTTTTTAATTTCCACACTTTGATGAAAACCCAACCAACCCAAAATGTATGTTTGATTTTCAAAAACCATGTTGAGGTTTCAAAAAAATTTAACTCTCCATGCGCCCCTCCCCATTGTTTCTGTTTTCTCATTGAAAAAAATGAAATGGTCAAAAAGCGACTTATCATCCACAAATAAAAAAAAGTTTAAAAGAAGAAATTTCAGCTACTTTCGAAATTGACAACAGTGCTGTAATAATACAGAAAGAGGCTTTTCCCTAAGACATTTATAAGTAACGTGGTCTATCCCTTCATCTCTCACATTAGACATTTGGATGCCAGTGATGTAGTAGAGAGAACAAGATACCACTAAATTGGAGTAGAATGTTAGGCTACCAAGTTATCTCTCTCCTTTGTGGAGGCGTTTTTAATGAGGCACAGGTGGCGTATTATCGTCTAGGGCGGTAAATTTGCAGGGGCGGCAAATTTATAATAGCAGCATTTTTGTAATCATGGCATCAGTGACGCCGCGATTCTACCAATCATAGCGTGTATTGAAACCACCAATGACTGCGCGATGCCATTTAGTAAACATACTCACGAGAATCCTAAACGTTAATAATGACCAGAAGGAAGAAATTAAGCACTTCTCAGTTCAAACAAATGCTATACAAAAGAAAGAAGAAATGCACAGAATGAATTCCTTTGTTGTATGAATTACTGCCAACAGTGAGACAGAAAAAATAGTTGAAAGTAGTAGTGAAGTAAAAAGTGAAAATATTGGTATGTTATTGAAAATATTGATGTTTAATAAATTCATATGGGGCCGGGGGTGGCAATTATTTCAGGGCCTAGAAGTGGCAAAATCATTCATCTGCCACTGGTGAGGCATGCAGTTCTATACTTGCACGTAAGGAGTGATCTTGCATATACAGTGCATGTGAGGTCACGCTGTGTGCAGGACGCCATTTTGTTCTACAACGTGGCATCTTCCATGTGACATAATGTGACCTCACACGTCTGGTACGTGTAAGATCACACTGTGTGGAGGACTCCATTTTGCTCAATAAAATGACATCTTCTGTGTGTGTTTGACAGCCAGACAGAACCATTCCGTGGGGCCAGCCATCCCTGAGGCTTGCAATGCATGCGTTGCACACATAGTCAGCATGCTACTGGTTATAATAGAGCTTAGAGTTGGCAGAGCTTCGTACATCGTGCCCTCTGCATGTATCACCTCTGCCACTTCCAGGAGAAAGTTGTTGTTTATTATTGTGTATTAACATAGGGCCTAACAGCCCTAGTCAGGAAGCCACTCTTGTGCGAGGTGCTGTATAATTGTTCCAGGACTGCAGATATCCGCACTTCAATTATTAAGCAGATTGCTATAACTCTTGGGCCTATGGAACTCATTGCCACAGGATGTATAACTTGGCTTAAAAAAGAATTGGATAAGTTTGTGGAGGACAGGTCAATTAATAGCTATTGGCCAAGATGGTCAGGGATGCAACCCCATGCTCTGGGTGTCCCTAAGCCTCTGATTGCCAGAAGTTGGAACTGCACTACAGGGGATGGATCATTCAATAATTGCTCTCTGACCTGGGCCCCTGTCAGAAGACAGAAAGCTGGGCTAGATGGACCATTGGTCTGCTCCAGTCTGGCTTTCTTATGGGGGATTCTTAGAGGAGACATGACTAACCCAAAGTCATCCAGGAGGCCAGTGGCAGAGGTGGAAATAGAGCCCTGGTCGCCTTAGGCTGCATGGCCTGTGTGGCACTTGACCCAGTTGTAGAAGATTCCTAACTCTGCCACCAACTTCCTTTTGTTATCTTGGGCAAGTCACTCAAACCCTCTGTGTTCCCTGACTCTAACATGGGGACAATCACCCTTCCTTTCTCCCACCTTTTGTCTCGTTTATTCAGAATGTGAGCTCTTCAGGGTAGAGACCTTCTTTTTCTATATGTCTGTACAGCACCTAGTGCAATTGCTTTGTGCCTCCAGGCTGTACCGTAGTACCACTAATAACCAAGGCATAGCCTTGAAAGGATCTTTGTGCCATGATCTGTCTCAGTGGGATCTGGAAAGATCCTGGTGTACGTACACACACACACTCACATACCTCCTTGGGTCAACAGCCTGGCTACTCTCTACTAATGTCGTCTTTATTAAATGCCCTCTGTGCTGTGCACTTCCTTCCCAATGAGATCAGAACATGACATGCTATACTCAGCTCTCCGGGCTAATGGATCTATATTAGGCTGCTGTATTCTCACTTAATGCGCTACACACCAATGGAGGTGTGTGCCTGAGCCATGGCGTGACACAACGAATAAGGAAGCATCTGAGAGAAGGCTCTGTGACTAGGGGGCTACGTTAATTGGTTCCTGTGTCCTAGAAGTGGGCTGATCACCCACCCCCTTCTAAATGAATTTAAATACCACAGATCACTCGCTTTGCTGTGATTGTTTAACAACTAGCATAAAAAAAAATCACTTTGTCAAATCCATCCAGGGAAGCAGAAGTGTTTGCAAAGCTGTGAATTTGAGGCCAAATTACCCGACTGCTCTGTCCAGTGTGATTCTCATGATGGGATCACTAAGACTCTGTGTGCAGCCAGGAGAGAGAAGTGAGACTTTCTAGAGGAGAAAGGCACCTGAAACCAAAGGCAGCTCCTGAATTCAACTGCAGTGTGCCAGCGACGGAAGAGCAATGTCCCTGTGATATGTGCGTGGTACAACCCAACATGTGAGAGACCCTTTCTCGTGGCCATGCAGGATTTGCAGTTGTCAAACTTGCCTCTGACAGGCGTTTTCAACTATAGAAATGGTAACGTCCTGAGCTGGGAGGAGAGTGGATAAATTAGGAGCCAGGATGGATTTCTCCTAAGTCAGTGATCACATGACACACTGCCCCCATTCTGGCCAAGCTGAGAAGGAAGAACCTGTTATAACAGGAACTGAAAAAGATTCCCAAGTAAACCACTACCCACTGCAAGTCAGCAACAAACTCTTGCTTTATTAAGTTGGGTTTTTGACACAACACCGACTGTTTGACAGTGACCAGAGAGCATAAGAGAGAAGGCCACACTCTGACATGAATTTGGGGCTCATTTCAGTGGCATAAGTAATGTATCCTTCTTTAGAAACACCATCTGCTGACTCAGCTTTGGAGATGTAAGTGGCTGGCAGTGGTGAAAAGCAGGAGAGCAGCATGTCTGGACGCAGGGGGGATTTGGATCTGGAGCAAAGGATGGGCATCAGGAATAATAGACAGCTGCACAACGTAGAACAGCTTGTCATGTAGGAGCTGTGTTCCCAGGGCTTGGGTCAAAAGGAAATCACGGTTGGGTTCAGGGAAGGTTTATGACGACTAGTGAAAACAAACTTCTCCCTGCATCCAGATGCCCTGATGGGGCACAGAATGGGTGGACAGAATTATAGATCTTTAGGGGAAGCACCCACTTTGTGTTCTTTCTTTGTACAGTGCCAAGCTCAAGAGGGTTCCTTAGGCACTGTGATAATATAAATAATGACAATAATACGGAGAAGATTCTCGTTATGTGAGATCTCCTGTGCCAATGGATTTAACCCTGAGAACTTTAAGAGGCAATAACATTTAGCAATAAATAAAGATTATTATAGTTAATGAGACTCCGACCATGTGTTCCGAGCTGCTCCGACCCTACAGTGAGACCAGGCCCTGCCCTGAGCAGCAACCAGACTGCCAGAGATGATAAGGTGAAGAGACACTGGGGATGGGAAGAGCTGCAGCAGGTGGGATTTGGGAACTCATATTAGCTTTATGGGCAGCTCACTCTCCATCCACTAAGTATTACCAGAGGCTGCTGTGGGACCAGAGGACCATAAAACACAAGCCCCATGTGCTGAGCCCTCCAGGGGTCATCAATAGCAACTGTCTAATTCCAGGAGCTGACTGACTTATCACACAATGGGCATTCACACTGAGTAGCAGCAGTGTGACACTAATGCATCTCACAGCCAGGACCAGTGCTAGATGCTGTACATACACCTGCTAAGGGACAGCCCCTGTCCCAAAGAGCTCACTGGCCAAATCAGCAAGGCAGACAAAGGGCGGGAGAGGAACCAGGGGCACAGAGAATGAAAGTGACATGCCCAGGTTACGCAGCGGGTCCGTGGCAAAGCTGGGAATAGAAGCCAGGTCTCCTGAGCCTCGTGTCTTGTGGCTTCCCCAATGGACAGTTTTGCTGGCATTTCAAACCAGCCTTCACAGTGAGCTGCCCTGTGGGTGCCACAGGTGGGACCCAGATACTTGTGGCTGGGTCTGTTTCTCTGCTCTGGGGAGGAGCTCTGCCGGAGACTTGCTTCTAACGTCCCCTGCAAAGCCTCGCTTTGTTCTCTCCACCTGTGAAGCATTCAGCAGGTCAGGGGCTGTGGTTGTGGGCTTAGCCAGGGAAATTAATGGCATGTTGCTCCATGTTTACTAGCTTGTAACATCCTCATCAGGAGCTGTGGGAAAGGCCTTGTCCCAGCAAGGCCATATTTCACACCCTCAGGAAACAAGAACAGCGTTTTTACAGCCAGGGAGCAGATGGCCTCTTCAAGTAGCTTTCCCTCCCCCTTGTCCAGTCGTCCTTACCCTCAGCCCCGTCCTGTACCTTCCTACAGGGCAATGAGGTCAGTCTCTGATGTGCTACATGATGCCAAAGCCTGGGAGCAGCTGGTATTCATCATCCTCCACCCGCCGCCACACACAATGCCATCAACCTGTCCTGGACCAAACATATTCATCAGCTGAGTGCTCCCAGTTCCCAGAATAATGGGCATAATGTCACTGCTCTGCGTACGAGCCGCACAGCCATTCCTTAGTATGGTGCCAATACGCCGTGCACCGACTTTATTTATAGCTCCGGGGGCGGTTTGTCTTCGTAAAGCTGTCACTGTGTTATATCTGTTAGTTAGTGTTGTGTCTCAGTGATGCTCTGTAATATACACCATCCCTTAACAATACATTAAGCCCTGCAGTGGTCTTTCCTTCGCCACAGCTCTTTTCATTCCTTGCAGACCTAGCCCAACGTTCCGGCGCACCTCTCGGACACCCAGCTTGAAGCATCTGTCCTTCTGAGACGCAAAAGCACACTACACTTTGCAGGGGAAGATTTTCTTAGCTTCCTGGGAAGGCACGGGCTGGAGGATCAGCGGCAGATGAAATGCCAGCGTCAGACAAGGAAGCTGGAGGATGTCGCAGACAACTACCTCTTGGCAGAGAGAGAAACTGGGCTGCCCTTTTGCAGGTGCAATTCACAGCCACACTTTTGTACTCTCAAAATGAATGGCAGGTGTGAATCAGAGCAGATGACACCTCTCCCTATTCCTGCAGCCAGGTAGCTAGAGGGGTATGTGCCCAGATTTGCATTCACAACTCCATTGCAGGTACAAATTTTGAAGGTCAACAATTGCACCTGTAAGCAGGGTCAGGATAAGCTCTACCCTGACATCTGGTGGAAAGAATTTCAGAGAATGTATTTGCATAGGCACGCCTACCCTATCCCAGGCTGCCGAGCTGTGGGACTGCTTGGTGATAAATGACTCACCCTCAGTTGGGTGGTACTTGCTAGACAAGGGACATGGGTTCCAAAACCCAGTGAATTGAGAGAGGCTGGGGACAGGTATCTGTGCCTGGTGGTGCAGTCTCCTAGTGGAGCTGGAAGCACCAGTTCCACCCCCTCCTCTCTCCACTGTGGAAAGTCAGAGTTGATTTTTTTATTCCCTCAAGAATCTAAATACAGGTTACTGAGCTGAACTCACTTTGGGCTAATGGTGCACTAGCACTGGGGCTCCCCTACTAAGAGCTGAGATCACTGAGAGTTGAAATCACTAAAGAGCTGAAATTACTGAGCTGAGAGCACTGAGTACTGTGCTAACTAGTAGGGGAGCCTGAAGCTATACTGTGGAACCGAGCAGCTGGCGGAGTGGAGCAGTTGTGGGGACGGCTGGAGCGGATCACGGGACAGCTGGTGGCAGCGGAGCGGCTGGCAGAGAGGAACAGCTGTGGGACGGGTGGAGCGGCCCACAGAGCGAACGGAGCTGAGCAGTTTGCAGGGAGAACTAGAGCAGCTCATGGAGCAGAGCAGCTGGTGGAGCGGAGCAGTTTCTGAGGACGGCTGGAGGAGCAGAGTGGAGCGGCTGGTAAAGTGGAGCAGTTCGTGGAGAAGGCGGAAGCAGAACCCACGGAGAGGCAGGGCAGTTGGCCCCGGACCACGTAAGGTGCCCCTTTCTACCCAGGCTGGGGGGAGGGACCTCTACAGATAAACTCTCGAACTCTGGGGTGGCATTGACCAGAGACTTTTGGGTTGTTGGACTTCGGGGTGATTGGACTTAAAACCCTAAGGGGAAAAAGGACAGTGCCAAACGTACTTGGAGGTGGGTTTTTGTTTATGGTTTGTGTTATAACCCTGTTTGTGGTGTTTCTCCAATGGGATGCCGCATTGATTCCTTCCTTTATTAAAAAGATTTTGCTACACTCGGACTCCGTGCTTGCGAGAGGGGAAGTATTGCCTCCTAGAGGCGCCCAGGGGGGTGTGGTATGTGAGTGTCCCAGGTCACTGGGTGGGGGCTCGAGCCGGTTATGCATTGTGTTATTGAAACGGAACCCCTGGATACTGAACCCGGCCCTTGTTGCTGCCAGCTCAGAGGGGCAGAAGGGTTACATTTTGGGGGGCTCATCCGGGATGCCTGGGTCAGTACCCCTCGCAAGCACCAGCTCTTTAGACAATGTGTTCCCTTGTGTCTGGGGCTGTGACAGCACAAACTGCCTTGGCAATGACAAGATTCTTTGCAATTGCTCGGAGTTGATATTCTCTGGCTCTTCAGCAACATGGAGAGACCCTAGGATCTTGCAGGAGCTAAATCCTGCTGTGGATTGGTTGTTTTTCCCAGATCAAGAGTGTTTTATTATTGAGAGTGAAATGCTGGCAGATGGGGGCCTTTGGGGAGAATGGCGCCTATAGGTAGGATCTGTTGTCATTAAAATACAAATGCAGATGTTCCTCTAAAACCCAAGAGCCTGAAAACCTTCCAAACTCTGATCAAGAATAAGTAACATATTCCCCAATTCTCAGCTCCTCCACAGAAGAAGCCAGAGCTGCTACCAAATCACTGAAGCTTGGACTGAAACTGCAGAGTAAAGCTTTGCTTCTAGTTCTATTTTTTGAATTCTTTGAAAGCTTTCTCCCGCAACTCTAGGCTTCGTCCACCGGCTGGGAACAGAGCTATGCAGTGGGTGGATCCTGCATTGAGAGAGAGCTTTGTGGATTGGGAAGGATGCTGGGGTTAGTTTTAATTTGTTAAATGTATTGTAAGGAACGAGGCAGCTGTTGGTGAATCTCTAGAACCAAAAGTGGTTCCAATGTGCCATATGGCCAACAAAGGCAGAAATAAAGCGAGCCCCACATTCTGACACCGCTACTCATGTGCGGTAATAATTCACTTCCCATACACACCTGTTGACACCAGAGGGATAATTCTCAATGATAGTTTGCTGCTCACCATGCAAAGCCAATTGCAATTTACCTCTTAATCATTTTTTATCTATCTTAGGTATGTTATCTGGCCCCCCACTACTACAGCATCTGAGCACCCCATGATCTTTCATGAATTTATTCCCACAAAACTCCTGGGAGGTGGGGAAGTGCTATCATCCCCATTTTACAGATAGGGAGCTGAGCCACAGACAGGCCAAGTGACGTGCCCAGGGTCGCCCGAAAGTCTGTGGTGGAGCAGGAATTGAACACAGATCTCACAGGTACTTGGTGAATTCCATGGCCTATCCTTTCTCTTTAATTTCAGAGCTCTGCTTGCTCTTATCACTCCAAATCCTGATGTCTCTGGGTACGAAGTGATGGGTCAAATCCATTGATTTCAATAGAATGGCAACAGGGGTTGGGCCTAGCTACTGGATGTCTCACTTGCTCTGAGTGTGGGAAGACATTATGTTAGTCCCTGCTCCATGCACGTGAGGGGAGCCATGGTTTGAATGCAGCAGGAGGATGAGTGACGGTGATGGCCTAGAGTTCAGACAGTCTTTGGGCAGCAACGTAGAGGCTTGGCCAGGAACTTTTGTCTTGCAGGATGTTAAGAACAGCTCGTTTATGTGGAGATTTGTATTCACCTGGAAGAATGTTCTGTCATGAGCCTGTTTCCTGCAGGATCTGGCTGCTGACAGTGTGAGATACTGAATCCAGGCAGGGTTTGTAGAGACGTTCCATTCTAATACACAATGGAGATTCAGGGGTGGGAGGGGAAGTGCCCTCAAATTCTATTTTACGAAGAGGTGCTCCATGAAAAACCCCAGCTCCACATCCAAACAGTGACTCTCTAGAGCGATTCAGATGCAAAACCACAAACCAACCTGGGGCCACAAACCCTTCCAGGCACCTGGCCTGGGAGTGGAGCTGGTCATGAACCTGCCACCAGATGGGCTCCATGTAGCATGGAGTTTCATTGCAAATACTTCACGCAGCTCCAATCATTAGGGTCAGTTACCTTCTCAGGCCTTGCGTACACTCAACAATGCCCCCCCCTGTAGCCTGCACCAGAGCTGAGTTCAAGGCATAGATGAGCACATGCAGGAGTCAACTCCAATTAGCTCCATCAGTGCAAACATGGCTGGCCCTTACCTGCACTGTGTGGTCAGCTCTGCTACTGATTCCTTCTATTCCCAAGGGCAGACAAGGCCTCAGACTCACTCGAGATGGATTCCAAGTTCGTTCCGTATCGAGTGGGGAAGGGATGCTCAGCAGTTTAGTCATGCCCATGCTGATAACAGCTGTGCTCTTTCTGTGTCATGATGAGGTAATGGGGCCTTCCAAGTGCAGTCAGTATTTCCTGTACAGCTAACAAGAGGCTTGTGCCTGGGCCTGGCATGCCAGCGGAACGGGATGGAGGTTAACACAGGTTTAATTGACCCCTGGCTTGTTAATTGCTTACAGAGGGGAAAAAGCAGCATATTTAGGATATTTAATTAAATACTAAAATTTGGTGGCAAATTAATTAACATGTAACTTAAACAACATCACCCTCCCTGGCAAACATTCCTTAATACAGAGTAGGCAAGGCAGCATTAATTGTAACAATTAATTAGGCATTAAACTGATAATAGTTACAGCTGCTAACAATTAAGAGCTAATTGTGTCAAGCGCTTTAACCATTTCGGAAAAGACCTGAAAATTGGAAGGCAACAGGCTAAAGCAGAGGGACAGGAATAGCTTCCAATTCATTAGTGAGTCAATCTGTCCATCCATCCATCCACCTACCTGAGTGCTTTCTAAGGCCGTGTGTCACTATTTTTTTTCCCCTAAAATATCTCTCTGTTGCTATCACTGACTGGCCACTGTCATTTTAAACCACTGTCAAATCTGGCTAAGAACAGGTCTACAAGAAGAGGTGGTGAAAACAACTGTCATGTTCACATTATTATTGTTATAGCAACACCTACTGGTCCCAATGTGCTTGGTGCTGTACATAGACTTAGTACAGGACAGTCCCTGCCCCAAAGAGCATACAAACTAAGGGTCTGCCTTCACTGCTGAGCTAACTTGGGTGATCAGCGCCTGGCTTTGCCTAGCCCAGGTGTCAGTTGCCACGCTGCAAAGCTCGACCCAAGTTACCATATCCTCACTGGAGCTGCACTCCCCTCTGTGTGGCACTAAGACTTCTGGGGGCAGAACCCATGGTTCTCTGTGCTGCAGTGTGACCTTTTGGGGGTTCTGTCACAGCTGCTGTCTTAATGCAGTGTCTTAATACAGTGTTGCTATGACTCTGAGCCCTGACTCCGGTAGCCAGCCTAAAAGCATAAAGGTGCCACCAACCTAGTTACTTCTTACCAGGTGACATCAACAACCGTTCCAGTCCCAAGTCTCCCCAAATCTGAACTACTAGACCGTTGGGCTTTCCCCCTCTGGTTCATTGTGTGCTTCTTCTGGCTGTTAATTTTCTACCTTCCTCTCCCTGGCTTCTCTGGCCTGCTTACCATCTTTGGTGCTCTTGGTCCATCTCTATTAGTCATCGCCAATATTCTGGTCCACTCTGCTGTCTCCAGCTTCTGTAACTCTATTTGAGCCAACTGGAATTAGACAGCTGACTCACTAGGGGCGGCTGTGTCTTTGCCCTCCATTACTTTTTGTTATTTTAGTCAGTCTACATGTTTTTACACTTTCTTTTGTTCTGTTTCCCTTACCAAACCCCGCCCCCCACAAAATAGTCAAACTATAACCTTTCTTTGACTGTCCTCAGCCTTCTCATTTACAAATCACTTAAAAATGTAGTATACCAGTGCTTGCAGTGTGAACCTCAGTCCTATAGCAGCATGTAAATCCTGTTTGACTATACCAATGTGACACTTCATTTACCTTCTATGTAGACGTACTTTTCATTCTTCTCTGAGGCATTGCCTAGTTCAATTTATATTGGGGACACGGGAAAACAGGTAAAACAATATTCCTTTGTCTGCTTGCAAAACACCTTTTTAAGACCATATTTCCAGCACGCATCTATCATATTTTATACATCCCCTGTACTTTTATCACACAATAATATTAATGACCAGTGTGTTACTGCACAATCGCTTACACAGCACTTTGTAGATACACATTATGACAACAGTGTTTTGGGGCAGCTTCAGACTTGATGAGAGTTATGGTATGGTGTGCCATTGGCCAGTTGGCACTGAGGGTCACCCAGGGTCACATGCAGTAAGCTGAGTTGCTCTGTGAATCTTTCCCAGTGAATTGTGGTAGAACGTGTCTGTCCTTCTCGGCACATAGGGGGAATTGTGAGAAGGCTGTCAGCCATCAAGCAATGTCACCTGCCTCTTCACTGCAAAATGAGTGGGTTCTGGCTGTAAGCATGGAAGGGAGTCAGTTAGCTTTTAAAGCTGAAATCTAACGAGCTAGGTTTGCCAATTGGATAAGAGTTATTGCCAATAGAAAATGGAATCTAACTCCTTTTGATTGAGTCCAGGGAGCATTAGCTAACTAGTTTTAATGCTGGGTTCTTTTCAGGTCAACTTTTAACTTGAACAATATTTCTCAAATCAGGACACTTGCTTATTCTTAACCAACCACCAATTTATTAATTCCCCCAGAACCACATTAGCAGCAGTGGGGATGTAAAATGCATTGACAAGGGAAGATATTTTTCTGAATTGGAGCAATGGAGACATCAGGGCAAGATGCAGAGAGACAGTTCTGATGCTAGAAGGGAAGCTAAGTTCCTCTTGTGGTGGGTTGGATCACAGAAACCCTCTTGGGACCTGCCACCTGATGTGCCAAGACTACTTCTACCCCTGCTTTCCCTGCCAGCTCAGGACTTCAGCACCCTGTCTTGCTGAGCCAGACACTCCCAGCTGCGCCAGCACAGACCCAGGGTTTGAATTACTTGCCCCAAAGTTGTAGGTTTATCTGAAAGCAGCTTACAGAAGTGTTGCTGTCTTCAACACTCAGATGCCCAACTCCCAATGGGGTCTAAACCCAAATAAATCTATTTTACCCTGCATGCAGGGTAAACTCATAAATAGTTCGCCCTCTATAACACTGATGGAGATGCACAGCTGTTTTCTCCCCCAGGTATTAATACATACTCTGAGTTAATTAATAAGTAAAAAGTGATTTTATTAAATACAAAAAGTAGGATTTAAGTGGTTCCAAGTAGTAACAGACAGAACAAAATAAGTCACCAAGCCAAATAAAATAAAATGTGCAAATCTATGTCTAATCAAACTGAATACAGATAAGATCCTCACCAGTTCCAGAATGCTCCCTTTTACAGACTAATCTCCTTTTAGCCTGGGTCCAGCAATCACTCACACCCTTTGCACACTGTCTTTTGTTCCAGTTTTTTTCAAGTATCCTGGGGGGTGGAGAGGCTCTCTCGTTAGTTAGTTGAAGACAAAATGGAGGGGTCTCCTAGGGTTTAAATAGACTTTTCCTTGTGGGTGGAGACCCCCTCCTCACTCCTATGCAAAGTCCAGCTCCAAGATGGAGTTCTGGAGTCACCTGAGTGAGTCACATGTCCACGCATGATTCACAGTTTTTACAGGTAGCAGCCATTGTTTACATGCTACCTCGAACATCCTCAAGTATCCTTCTTGTGTAGATAGGAGCGTTAGAAGATCCATTGTCCTTTAAGTGTTTCTAGATTAAGTACTTAATTTCAACATTCCTTTCTCCAAGAACTGACCAAATGCTCTACTAAGGTTATTTAGAAATCAAGCCGGTACACAGCCAACATTCATAACTTTGAATACAAAAATGATACATGCATGCAAATACATTCTGTAGATCACAACCTTTGCGATGTTACATGGCATTTGTAGCATAAAACACATTCTAAGCTTATTTCCATTAAAGCCTTATGGGAGGTACTGTCACACCCCTATAACTCTCCTACCACACAGTTACAGGAGCCCCCTCTTCCAGCATGCCGTCCTTCAGCCCAGCTTTCGCTGCATGTTACAGCATCCCCTCTGATGTCTGGCAGGCTGCAGCATTGTTGCCGCGTTCCAGGGATTTACAGCAGACTAGACAAGGCCTGGGAGACATGTTATCGGTCTGCAAACAGACAAACATTTCCTGGGCTGTGAAGTTAAAGCCATTTGGCAGGGAACTTGCTCTCTTTCAGTGTTTCTTGGACTGGCCACATTGCAGCTAAAATTAGCTGAACAAACTTATGAGGACAATCTGTGTATGGACAGTCTATAGATAGTCCTAAGGGGGGATTTTACTTCCTTGTGCTTAATTTTGCTTATCCCATCTAGAATTAGCCATGGTTGAGCTCCATGAAGCTCTGGTTCAAGGAGTTCAGTACTTACGATTCATCTACATCTACTAGTTACCTTCTCATTGGCAATCTCTGTCTGTTAGAGCTGGTTGAAAATTTGTATCATAACTTTTTTCCAAAGAAAAGGGTTTTAGGATTAAATGGAAATTTTCCATTTTTATAAAATATGAGGGACATATTGGAAAAAAAAAAAACCCTGATTATTTTTTCCCCAACAGCTGACAACCAAAAATATTTGGCTGCTGAAAACTGATTTATTTTTTTTAATTAGTAGTAGTAGTATTTGGTTGTTAAAACCTGCAGGTTTGGGGGTCGTGGGTGTTCCAGTTTTTTCACAAAAACCCACCCAAAGTTCCTGTTCACTTTTTCAGTGAACAGTCATTGTTTTCTTTGAATTTTTTGGTGGAAAATTAAAATACATTTTTACCAGCTTATCCATCCATCCGTCTGTCTTGCATTGCAAGAGTATGTGTGCAGGGCAGGGAATCGCCCTTCACTCAGGCAGCTGAATTCCAGCCCTGCTCCCAAACCCTGCAAGACTCTGTAACAGCTTGGTGACCCCCATGGATGGGAGAGACTGAGGTTACCATGCCTGCTCAGCTCTGGGAGATGCTGCCTGCTGCTGTGAGCTGATCTCCTCTGACCTTTTCTCCTCTGTCAGCCCACGTGCCAGTGCCGCACACTGGACTCTGCTGGCTGCCTGATTTCTCAGTGGTGACTCCTGTCACTTGGGAGCTGTCACCTTAGTGCATCACTCAGAGGGGAACTGCAGCTCCGAGAAGCAGTTTTATTCTATTTATTTTCATGTTGGTTTTGTTTTTGGGGTTTTTTTTCCAAGGGTGGTTTTATTTCCCAGAGTGAGGATTAGCTGCTGGAGCTGATTTCATTCCCCACAGCATCCAGGCTGCTCTGCTTCTCCACCACCTCTATCTCCCACCGTGCTGACATAGAGCAACTGAATTATCGGGCTAGGTCACCACTAACCTCTGGGCTTTTAGGAGGATGGTAATTTTAAATATGCTCATGGAATCTCATTCTCGGGTCTGCTTTAAAGAGGAAAAGTCACAGAGCCTGTTGGAATGTATCATTCTGTTCTGTAAACCAGCATAGCACCTTTTGATGCCAGTCGCAACAGCAGAGGGTCTGGCCTGTAGATGTTTAAGATAAGATATCCGGTCCACTGTTCAGCCTGCCAAGCAAGCGGATTGCTCATTGCTCATACAGGATATTTCCCATTCCCAGTGCTTTCCCCAACCTCTTGTTCCATTCAGGGTATGGTGTTTTCCAGGTAAACACACTGTCTGTGTCTCTAACAGCTGAGGAAATCCCGAAGCAGTAGAATTCTACTGATATCAGCAGAGCTACCCCGGTCTGCCTCAACTGAGGATCCAGGCCCTGCTTTTATCCAGGCAGGAAACTTCCAGATTTTTTTTCCCTCAGGTTACTGGTCCAGAAAAGAGGTGAAAGGCTGAGAGGCAAGGGGAGCAGATGTGCTGAGTTACTGGGATATATGCTATTGATTTCTGTCAGCTTTAGCAAGGAACAGCCTGGGAGCTGGGGGTTAGGTCAGTCGGAGTATTCCCCTGGGGCTAACCTGTTGCATCTCCAAGATGTCTGGTGCTTTTGGATCTATATTACCAAGAGCCATTTTCTTTCCTGTTGAGGAGAAGCTTTTGTACTCTGCTAGCTCACAGAGGCAGGCCCAGGAACTTGTGGGGCTATGTATCATTATTAAAATGATATTCTCTGACTCCTCTTGCTTGCCAGCAAGTCTTTGTAGGGAAGACTTTGTCAGCCAGCACCCCTGGTGCCCATCAGTTCTTTGAAATAAAACTTATCAGGCTGCCTTACAAATCAACTAGACCTCACCTAGAATGGACAAAGCCTGATATTGTTGTTGCCAGCAAGAGTGAAGCCTTGACTGATGGAGCACTCTCCACAAACAGCGTGGGGTGGGAGCAGTTCAACAGTGCCACTGCTGCTGCTTTTCTTGTGTGAAAGAGAGACCAGTAAGGGTCATCTGGGTTCTGCAGATGCACTCATTAAAATACTACATCTCTACTCACTCACACATCTCACAGCTGCTCCCACCCACCCTCTCCGACACGCTCATGTACACTGACGCACCTCAGGCACATTCTTTCCCATTCACATGCATGCCTTCATCTGCTCACGCTCACAAATGCATTGTCATGCACACACCTCCCCTAACACATGGGCAGATTCACACACAGTCACTCACATTCTGACATGCTCAAAGCATATGCTGTCTCACGTGCACGCACACACAGATATGCATGCCTCGCTGTCACGTGCACCAGCTCAACCCCTTCAAACCAGCCTGCATCCCAGAAAACTCTGACCCATCTTCTGAAGCTAGAAGAGACTATTAGATCATCTGTCTGAGCTCTAGCATAGCACAGGCCATTAAATTTCACCCAGTTCTCCCTATTCTAACTTGGGTTAAACTAAAGCTGTTTTATTTCCTGCACATTAAGACATTGGTTATGAATATTAATTGCCTTAACATCCTATTGTGATAAGGCCAAGCGCATTTCCATGCTTTAGCTTGTTGCTAGGGAACTGAGGATGACATGTCATGGATCTCATTTGCTTCAGGGCCTGAACATTTCAACTGCAGAGCAACGTTAAGCCACGGAGCAGGATTCACCAGTTAATTATTTAGAACCTAGTAAAAAAAAAAAAAAAAAAAAAAAAAACCTTTTTTCCTCTCTCCATCCAATTTTGCTTTCTGAGCTGAATAGGGTCATTAATCCCCAAGGCTTCTGTTTGGTTCCACATGCTGCCTTCCCTTAGATGGGAGTGAGGAGGAGGCTCTCGCTTGTAACGGAGCTTTTCCGAGCAGCCAGAGGAATGCAGCAGAGAACTGTATTTAAATGTAATTGTCCGTAAACTGTGAGCATAACAGCTCATCACTTCACTTCTAATTTTAGATGTAAACAAGCCGGCGAGTGAGTTCCATTGTGTTGCCTCCACCTGAGAGCAGTCGCACTGGCACAGCCGCTGCCTGAGCTGGGGTTGTGTCTCAGCTGCACGGCTTCTGCTATTGTCTTTGCAGCACAGCCAGGTTAGAAGTCAGCTGTGGTTCAGCTTTCTGGGATCAGGCCACTCGCTGCATTCCTCCTGCCAATGCAAATGCAAGCTGCGTTGTCCTACCCCTATTGCTGTGGGCGTGTTCGATTGCATGCCAGGGAGTTGGGGTGGTGGCCAGTGGAGCCCCAGCAGGAAGTATGGCATGTGCGACACTTGGGCATCTCACCCCTCCTGTCCTTTTTCATCCTCCTACCCCAGACTGACCGCACCAGGAACGTCTGGAAATTGCACAGTGCATTATCCAAAAATTCTAATGGTCAATTAATTGACCCAGAGAGATGGGAGAATGAGAAGAAGCTGCCCATGTTAAGCTTTCCTTTGCCTACACTCTCCTCCTCTTGTAGAAAAATATCTCCCCCAGCTGCCATGCAGGAGAATTCCAGAAAGGGAATACAGACAGGCACTTTTAACACTGAAACAAAGCCAGAAGAAAGGGGGAGGCCCCACAGGTCCCGACCTGGATGGGGCCAATGCAGGGTTGTTCCCTACAGTCTGCCCTTTAGGGATTTGTCTGATGTATTTCTTACATCTCTCAGGCCATGTCTACATCTAAAATTTTGCAGCGCTGGTTGTTACAGCTGTATTAGTACAGCTGTATAGGGCCAGCGCTGCAGAGTGGCCACACTTACAGCAACCAGCGCTGCAAGTGGTGTTAGATGTGGCCACACTGCAGCGCTGTTGGGCGGCTTCAAGGGGTTTTGGGGAAGGCGAGAGCAAACCGGGGAAGGAGACCAGCTTCGCCGCGGTTTGCTCTCGCGTTCCGCGAACCACCCTGCAAACCGCAGGGAAGGAGACCTGCTTGCTCGGGGGTTCGGCGAACGCGAGAGCAAAACCGGGGAAGGAGACCAGCTTCGCCGCAGTTTGCTCTCGCGTTCCGCGAACAAGCAGGTCTCCTTCCCTGCGGTTTGCAGGGTGGTTCGCGGAACGCGAGAGCAAACCGGGAAAGGAGACCAGCTTCGCCGCGGTTTGCTCTCGCGTTCCCCGAACAAGCAGGTCTCCTTCCCTGCGGTTTGCAGGGTGGTTCGCGGAACGCGAGAGCAAACCGCGGCGAAGCTGGTCTCCTTCCCCGGTTTGCTCTCGCCTTCCCGGAACCACCCAGCAAACCGCAGGGAAGGAGACCTGCTTGCTCGGGGTTCGGGGAACGCGAGAGCAAACCGGGGAAGGAGACCAGCTTGATTACCAGAGGCTTCCTCAGGTATGCTGGGATACCTGCTTATTCCACGGAGGTCAAGAAAAGCGCTGGTAAGTGACTATACTTGATTACCAGCGCTGGATCACCAGCGCTGGATCCTCTACACCCGAGACAAAACGGGAGTACGGCCAGCGCTGCAAACAGGGAGTTGCAGCGCTGGTGGTGCCCTGCAGATGTGTACACCTCCTAAGTTGCAGCGCTGTAACTCCCTCACCAGCGCTGCAACTTTCTGATGTAGACAAGCCCTCAGACAATAGGGACTTCCACCCCTTCACTTGGAGAGGCTGTTCCACAAATAGTTTGTCCTTCCTGTTTGTCTGTGCCCACTCACCATAGGTTCTAGGCATTTAATTTCACACATGTGCTCACCACTGCAGTGGAATGAGTGATGGAAAAAATTATTCATCCAATGCCTTGTGATCCCTCTTATAAATTATTCAGCAAATATCTTCATGAATCATTCCACCAGCTCTGTAATCCGGGTGAATAGTCAAAATGGTTTTGTTGAATTATTTATTGGAAAAATATAGTAACATTAATCAAATACCAAATTCTACAAATAATATTCAGCCAGGGACTTCATACAGGTGAAACCCTCAGGGCAGCCATGCTCATTCTGTGAGGTTCACCTCTTGTTCTCATCTTTGGGGTGATGTCACTCCCTGAATGCTCCATCCCATCATTGCAGTGGGAGGATACCTCTGTCCCCAGCACCCTGCCTATTAAAGCAGTTTGTCTTCTCATGTCTGTGGTCAGTCCATTCCATTTGCCCTTGGCCAAGACTTGGGTCTATGTCAGCAATGAGACAAGACATGGAAGGTGTCACATCCTGGCCCAGGCCCTCTGGAAGGAGACCACTCTGTTGTGAGTGGACCCGACAGCTGGATCCCACATGCTCCTAAACCAATCAGGTCTGGATAGAGCCGGGTCCCTGTTTCTGGATCTGGGTCTCCAACTGCAGACCTCATGCCTGTCCCCCTTCCTTGGGACGTGTGCCTTAGACTCCCAAAACCAGGACCTCAGCCCTCCTGAGGCCACCCCATTCCCGCAGAGTTCCATCTCACTAGGGGCACCCTGAGCTTCTTGATTAGCTCCTTTAGAGACGGGCTAGCGAAGGAATTTTTTAACCCCAGACTGTTCCTCTTAAAGAAAATGCTGGAGACTTACAGATCTTTGAAAAACAAAAGGTCCTAAGATGCATCCTCCCGTTGTTTCATCTCACCAAATCACATGGCAACTGGCAGTTTATTCATTCTCAGTCAAAATTAGCATCATGAAACAATCCTCATTGTGTTGGAAGGGCAAGGAAATGAGAACGGGGAGTTGCTAACAGTTGGTTTAATGTTGTATAAACGGCTGCATCTGGTTGTGAATCTCTTCCTCTGATCTCCCACACAGCCAGTGTCGCAAATAACAGAACTTTGTCAGCGAGATGGCCAGCTGCCGCCAGCAGGAGGCTCGGAAATGCCGAATATAATTATAACATTTATTTTGAAATACAGTCTAGAGCTTGTTCTCGGTGAGATACGTGGTGCCTCTCACTACGTGAACCTGCCAACGGCCGGCCTGCACAAAATGGAAACCCTCTCCTGTGAGAAACGGGTGGGAAACCTAACCCTTCTCGCTCTCAGCACACTCACAGGAGTCAGTCCTCTCCTGGTGAGTGTTCAAATACCATGGGGCGATGCTGCTGTCACCAAGTCAAAATTGGGAAAGGGGAATAAATCTCAACTATCCTTGAACATCCCATGAGCAAAGTGGAAGGGCTGTTTCTAAAGCATTGCTCCTGTCTCTGCACATTCCATTAGTTCAGGTAGGGTATGAATCTCTCCAGGAAATCACAGCTCTAAGAGGAGTTCCAGTTGGCTGAAGAAATCAACTTACTACCAAGAATTAATAAACTAACCTTTTCTTTCTCTTGCTGCCTGTGTTGGCTAATTGCAGTTGGTCACATAAGCCACGTGGGATTCTTGTTCTCTGGCTGATGAGCACACTGCACTCGGATTCCCAACATGACCAGCAGCTCTTTTCATGCACTCATTCATGCTACATCCATGCCGGTAAATCTCAATCACTCGAATATTCCCTGAAAGCTAAACAAAACGATCACAAGTGATTCTAAGTGCAGCTGAAGAGAGTTCATTTAAGAATCTGAATGAAGATTTACTCCACTCTAGTTCTGAGAGTCAGTACTGAGGATGAGGGCCAGATCCTCAGCTCGGGTACATTGTCATCAGTCCATTGAGTTCAGTGTCCCCCATTTCCTCAGCTGTTGTAAATCAGCATAGCTCTGCTGACTTCAGTGGAGCTATGCTGATGTATGCCAGACGAGGAGCATGCCTGGCGTGGCCACTATGACTAGTAATACATAAGCTACTGCTATCTCCAGCCAAGGTGTATAAATTCAGTCGAGTAGTTTCAGGGTTTAACTTCTCCCTATCAGCAGATACTAAGGAAAACATAATGTGAAGCCATCTTAAAGCAAGTTCAAAGGTAGAAGATTGCTATTCAAAGAGGGTTTATTTGAACCTTCAAAGATGGGGCTGGGCAAAAGTCCCATTAGAATCAAATCACCTTTGTCTGAACACCTTAGCACATGGGCAGATATGACAATGTTTCATAGATGGGTAATGAAGTGCAAATGGAGCTTCAAAGAGGTTCATCAGATTGTGGCAGGAACATCGACACTGCCAAGGACTATCTGAATATCTGTCCCCAAGGCTCTTTTCCTTTGATCTCTCTCTTTTGTATAATCACACTAATTTTGCCTCTCTTTTAGGCAGGGCAAGCTTCCTTTCTAATGTCCCTCCTGGAAGAAGGGGTACACTCCATTCTCAAAGCTCAATTCAGTGTCTAACCACACAGACCACAGGAAATGACAAAATGTCCGAACTCTTGTTGTCAGGCACGTCTTGGCGCCCTCTTCCACCTGTGCTCAAGGAGGGCAGATAAATTTGAAACCTTGAGGAACCAGCGCTGACAAGACAGAAATAGCTCTTGTGTTCTTGGTCTGAGCCTCACTACGCACCTGGGATGAACCCTGTTTGCACGAAGAGTTCTGCTGCTAAATTAATGTGTTGTAAAGAAGCGAGTGCAGAGGAATGCCAAGGAACTGCCTGCTTTGTGGCATTGACTGGAGATCTATGTGAGGCAGCCCTAAGTGGAAAGTTCTATTTAGAAGCCAAATAGGTTTTGTTTTTGCCAAGTGGAAATTAGAATGGGTGTAAATCTAGCTAAAGAAAATGCATTGCTCTCCTGGGGTGGGGGAGCGGTTCTCCTGTTTTGTTTTGCTCTCAATGTTCCATGTATTACATCATGTGGCTAAGAGCAAGGTGTAAACTGATTAGACACTGGAAATCCAGCAGAGCACGTGCTATCAGACACTGGAGCCAGGGAGAGGTTAGAATGTTGTTCATTTAATTTCATGCAAGAGAGAGAGAATTGTCAGATTTTTTCTCATCTTCTCCTTAACCCATTTTGGAAGGTGTAACTCAGTCTAATCTGATCTCTTGAGATCAAATAAGATCAAATCATTTGCAGAATAGGTGTATGGAATTAATTAAGTGAAAGATCAGGTCCCATCCCATGTATAAGATCTTGGTCTGTAATGCCCTGCAAGTACGTCTAGAGAAGATAACATTAGCTGTACAAGGAGAGCTAATTATGATGATGAAAGAAACCAATATGATGAACTAGCATAAAAACTCAAGCAAGTAGAGTTAGTCCTTACTTGTTCAATGCACTTTACAAACATTAGCTAATTAATCCCCTGTGAGGTAAGAAAGATAGTTATTGTTATCCCCATGATGGGAAAAAGTGAAGCAGAGAGGTTGAAAGACTTGCCCATGGTCACACAATCAGCAGAGCTGGGCCTATCATCAATGTTTGTATTACAGTAGAATCTAGAAGCTGAAATAAGGTCCCATTGTGCTAGGCACTGTGCAAACACATAACATAAGACATTCCCTGCCCAAAAGAGTTTGCAATCTAAATAGACACGTCAGGCGATGGATTGGAGGGAAAACACAGGCCCAGAGGGGTGTAAAATATGAAAAAGGTCATGCACCTGATCAGTGGCAGAGCCAGAAATAAAACCCACATCTCCAAACACTCATCCCCATATGCCAACCACTACACCATGCTGCTTTCCCAAGAAACTCATAGACTCTAGGACTGGAAGGGACTTCGAGAGGTCATCGAGTCCAGTCCCCTGCCCTCATGGCAGGACTAAATACTGTCTAGACCATCCCTGATAGACATTTATCTAACCTACTCTTAAGTATCTCCAGAGATGGAGATTCCACAACCTTCCCTAGGCAATTTATTCCAGTGTTTAACTACCCTGACAGTTAGGAACTTTTTCCTAATGTCCAACCTATATCTCCCTTGCTGCAGTTTAAGCCCATTGCATCTTGTTCTATCATTAGAGGCTAAGGTGAACAAATTTTCTCCCTCCTCCTGATGACACCCTTTTAGATACTTGAAAACTGCTATCATGTCCCATCTCAGTCTTCTCTTTTCCAAACTAAACAAACCCAATTCCTTCAGCCTTCCTTCATAGGTCATGTTCTCAAGACCTTTAATCATTCTTGTTGCTCTTCTCTGGATCCTCTCCAATTTCTCCACATCTTTCTTGAAATGTGGTGCCCAGAACTGGACACAATACTCCAGTTGAGGCCTAACCAGCGCAGAGTAGAGCGGAAGAATGACTTCTCGTGTCTTGTTTACAACATTCCTCTCAGTCCTATTAATTTGTGCTTTCAAGGATTAAATCTGGCATTGCTACAAAAATGCTTTAATTAACAAAGCCATTCAATATTTTAACATGACCTTCCTGGGTAAATAAGAAGCTCTCTCAATTAAGTATTATAATAAGGCTGGATACCTAAGAAGGCTAAAGAGTAAGGGTTCAGTTATACCAACAATACGTCTTTGGCAAGCTTGCGCAATTCCAGGCCTGCTACCAACTGAAGAAACCGAGGACAATTAAATATTTGCCCATGTGAGAGTGCTGTTCTGATGGCTAATGAGGTAGTAGCAGGGACCAGCCAAATATGAAGTGGAAAATATCTATTGCCAGAACCAATTGAAAGGTCCACTCAGCAGCCTCTGCACAAAGAATGACCTCAGAGGAAAAGCTTTTTGCCTTATAAAGAAAGACAAGTCATATGGAAAATGGATATGTTCTTCCTTAAAAATTCATCTTCTATAAGAAAATTCTCTTTTTATTCATTAAAATGAGCCAATCTTTCTGGAAATGGAGCTATTTTTGTTTGTCTAAAAGCTAGATCTCCCATTGAATTAGGTAGGATCTGGACACCTACATTGCATAGGCTCCTTTGCAAAGCTCTGCCTGAACTGTCTGTTAACATTCCTTTGATAAAGATACTTTTGTCTTTGTCAAAATATTCCTCTGCTCCATTCCACCCAGGGAGAGGGGGCAGCAGAAGGCCAGGGTAGGCCCTTGAACACAAAAGACCCATCTCTGACATTCCGAGAAGGTTCAGTATAGTGGAGGGGGTGAACTGGGAATCATTGAGCATTGCCCAGAATTGGTCAGGCTTTGTGATTCTTGTGAAACTGTAAGGGGTAAAGCCTTCAATTTCCCATTCACTGTTACAAAGACTATTGGGCTAAACTCTCTGTGCTGCAGGTACACCTCCGCTCTTCCCAGCTGGAGCTGGGTAACAACCCATAGCGTGATGACTCTGGTGCACTGAGCATATATGCCACTGTTGACGGAGGTGATACATCACGCTTACTATTATGTGCATCATGTGTATGGGGTTTGTGTATTAGTTCGCATATATGCCACGACCCTCTGCTGAAGGAGATGTAGCCTACCTGTTCGCGGGGCCGGGGGAACATTTGAGGGCACATGTACTTCTGCTTTCAAGGGTAACATGCAAGTTGTGCTCAAGGGTTTCTCTTTGCAAATGTCTTGCCTTCCAAAGCATGCCATGAATAAGTGACACACATACAAGCCCCACTTCTCCTGAGAATTGTTAGCCAGCCTCCCTTCAGTCCCCGAGTAGAAATTTGTGGCTTTGGAGCTGACGGCGATGAGTTGTTCTGCTCATGCTACATGCATCCCATGACAGCCAAAGTATCCATGTCACCAGGGGTCATTAACCATGCAAATCTGATAGTAGAAGCTGAAGCCTCATTTGTCTGATTTGGGGATGGCCCTAAACCTTGGCGCTTTTGGCTCACATGATAGATGTAAATATAAATACTCTTTTAATGTGTATGTAACGTGTCATTAGTCTCTGTCGTTCAATGTAATTTAATGCCATGTTTATCCTATTGACATAAGTTATTTCACATACACTTGCTGTGAATTGGCTTTACAGGGATCCTGGTGCTTCAGCAACAGGGAGATTGATTCTGGTTGTAAAGATGAATTTGGTAACCAATAGCATGTTTTGGAGCTGCACATTGACTGGCCATGTGTCCCTGCTCACCGTTAGTACACAATGGGCTGTACATTAAGTGGGGAAACCATTCAGTCACAGAGAATTTCATTAAGGAAGGTGCCACATTTTCCAGATTGTTTGTTTATACCCAGCTTCCTCCAATGGGATGTTTCCAGATATGCTGCCAAATGGGAAGGAAGTGGGGTGGAAGTCAGTTGGTCTGTGCTGTACCTTCTCCCTTGGATTTCATGCTTCCTCTGAAGAGCTGCAAACCAGAGGGCCTGACTATGCACTCACTGAAGTGAGAGAGGAAGGGGTGGTCTGGCAGTTCATGAGACCTGATGCCAATTCTCAGCTCTGCCACAGACTCCCTGTGTGACCTTAGGCACATCCTTTAATCTCTCTGTGCCTCAGTTCCCCATTTGTAAAGGGGGAAATAATCTTCCATGTGGCTGTTTTGTCTATTTAAATTGCAAGATCCTCAGGGGAGGGACTCCCCTTACTCTGTGACTGTACAGCACCTTGCACAATGGTGGCCCTGATTTTGGCTACTATAATACAAATAATAATCAATAGCAGTTCTGGTATTGACATCGGGGGAGCTGGATCAGTCCCTGGGGGCTTTGGGTGGGAAAGGGTGAGGTGCCAATTCTTTCTCCTTTATTTAAGAGGAGATCCTCCTTATATTCTTAATGTTTCAAAAATTGTAATAGGAATCCCTGCCTCAGCCCCCTATGCACAGGGTAGAGTTTCTAGGATCATGGGCCATTAATAAAAATAGTCTCCCAAGCCTTTTAATTAGTTCTTGTAATGCCTCTCTTATAATCAATGTTCGCAAGACCTGCCTGCAATTTTGTTCTGAAAAATAATGAAGTTACACGTGGCTTCACTTAGGAGACAAAATATCTACCCTTCTGGGGCTTCATGTATTTTTCACACCTGAAAATACTCCGCAAATGGCAGTAAACAAATGCAAAGGACATAAAAGCTGAGAGGGAGTCTCTGTAATTGAGCAGGATAATGGGAAGAGGCTGAATAATAACATCTATTAATAATGACACTGTAATTGGAGGTCTCCCAGAGAAAGCTTCTCTGTGTGCCAGTCCTACATTGATTGGCTTCCCGCATACACCAAAAACAACGCTGTCCATTTTCTACAGAGCTAATGTGAGCTATGAATGTCCTGTTTACCCAGGACACCAACACAAAGCACATGGTTTCCTCGCTTTCCATCCTGATTTAAAGCAAACCGGACTCTCCTCCCTCCTCCCAAGCACTGCAGCTCCGCAGCTACCCATGCCACGGCTGTTTGAGTGAAGGTAGCCTGCAGGCGGGGGCGGAGAGGGGGAGCCTTCTGCTGTAGGGTATTATAACATTATTTGTTTGCCTGCCAGGAGTAGGCAAAACTAGGACATGTTAAACCCTTGTGGAGCAGGGACAGTCTTGTTTCGTGTCTGTACAACCCCGAGCATAACTGAGCCTGGATCCCTGTTAGGGAATCTCTAAATGCTGCTGTTATGCCAGTTACGGAGCAAAGGATGGTCCCATGGTTAAGAGATTGGACTAGGACACATGAGATCTGGGTACAAAATCCAGATCAGTCATAGACACCCTGTGCACCACTCAGCCTCCCTGGGCCTTGTTTCTCCCACCTGCACGCTGGGGATAATAATTCTTTCTTTCAGTGTCTGTATAGGTCGTGTAAGCTCTCCAGGGCAGGGATTGTCCCTGGGTATGTGTTTGTACAGCACCAAGCGCAGTGGGACCCCAATCTCAGCTAAGAATTACTGTTCTCTGAACACTAATAAATCTGCTGCCGTTATTTCTATGGCTTTAATACCATTCACAGTGAAGTGCAATGTTCCACAGCAGTGTGTTCAGTACAAAAGGTCATGAGTATCCCAGAAAAGACGTTGAATCAGAGCCATTCGGACTAGCCTTGACACCATTCAGCAAAGCCTTTTCTGAGGACCCAGCCCCAGTAACGGCGCTATCCCGCTCCCTCTCATGAGAGGAGTGTATTATAATATGATTATGTTACATGAATCAATATCACATTCTAATAAAGGGATAATTAGAAAACCATATTTTCCAGGAGGTTCATTATAACTTACACACACAGCTTGGCGGTTGTATTAAAAATGCTCATTATCGAGAGCCATCGAGGGCTGGTACTAGAATTTTTCCGGTAAGGAATCAGAGTAGCATGATTCATATCACTAGCCAAAAATGAGAAGGTTGTTTTGCAATCGTGGGGGAGGGGCACAGGGGGAATAGCAGAGACATGGAGCTGTTGAAGCTTCAAGCTCATGTCAAGGGTAGGGGACCTTGCTCAATGCAAATCAATAATTAGCAAGCAGTGCTTCCCGGGCTGCATTACCCTGGGTGTATGTGAGATGTGGGCTTCTCTTGCCATTAGGTACTTTGCTATTGCTAGTGGCCCTATGCGGAAGCTGCTCAGATACTACAGTGATGGGCATGGATAGAATGCTGAAAGTTTTACTCCCCCATTGTTGCAAAGCATTGGGCTGGAGGGAGGGAAATCTCATCTCCTGGCAACATTTCGCCAGTATATTGGAGCGCCGTGCCTTTAACCAGACATGCTGCCTTCCAGGCCTCAGCGTGTCTTGCCTGGCAGCTGAGGAGAGAATAAGGACTGAGAAGCAAGGCAAGGAACAGAATTCATTGCCATGTTTCCAGCTGTGCTGCAAAGAGCAGCTGGGGCTGGGACACGCTAAACAACTTCTGCTTCACTCATTCCCCTCTCGTGCGGGTCCTACTGCTGTGTAACTGCACGGAGCTCAGTGGAGTCACTCTGATTTACACCAGGGAAAGACCGAGGAGAATCAGGCCCTGTGCATACAAAAATTATGCAGAAGAAGTTAAATCCAGACCTTGCAGACCCATGTGCTCAGCATGGAATCATGCTATTTTATAGAGTTTTCCACTATTTTGCCCTTAAGGAAAAAGACACCCCACCCCACCCCTGCATATTTCAGACTTGGGAAGGATTGTTGGTGTGTAGCAAGTCAGTACCCAGGAGGGACCTCCCCCAGGGCAGGCAGAAGCTAAGTTATTGGAGCCTACACAGTTACTATGACAGGCAGAGCTGGGACCTTCCAGCATCTCTCAGAAACCCCCAGTGGAGTCAGAATCCATGATCCCTTAGATACGCTGGCTAAATGTTTGTTTACTTGGATTGCACTTACTCTGCTGGAGTTTGCAAAGTTAACAATTTCACACCCTGCTCTGTGGGTACAGCTCCATTTCTGGCTCTCTCTAACCAATAACAGAAGAGCCACCCAGCTTCTCCCACTGAGCGCAAAATGGGGTGTTGGAGGGTTGATTTTATTTCAGAAGCATCTGAGATGAGAGCAAATCCCTAGCCTAGCTCAGCTCTGGGCTAAACTCTGCTCTGAACTCAATCCCCTGTGCAGAAGGAGACAGTAACTAGTGGAGATCACCAACAACTTTCCAGCACTGGATGAGCTTCGAGGATGAAGAAGAGACACTGGCAGGGCCCAGTTGCCCTATGCTGGCCCTGTTGGCTCCTGTAGATCTCTCTGTTCCTCCAAGATACTTCCTGAGGATGAGCTTCCGCCAACCCATCTGAATAATCAATATTTCCTGCATGCAGGCTCTCTTGAGGGACTTTCTCAGCACCAGGGCAAGAAGGGAGAGGATGCTCCTGAACGGATGCATTTTCATCTCCTCACAGTTTCCTTTTTTAAAAATACTGGGGCTGATTTTCAAAGCTGCCAGGCCAGATCCTCAGCTGCTGGAATGGATAGTTCTCTTCAAGCCGTTTCCTAAGGAATCATCTGCGTTATTGGAAAGAGGTGACTGTCCTGCAACTAGGGGAACGTTCCACTCGGGGTAAACTTGGCTCCCGTCAATATTTCTCCAGCCAGTCAATGGAGCTGTGACAAGTGACACCAGCTGGAGCTCTGGTGCACCGACAGAAATGGGCAGTGTGGGTGCTCACCCCCAGATCCTTCTGAAACAAAAATAAAGATACTCTGTATTGGAAAAGCCAAACAGAGCGGGTAACCTTCTCCCCTCCCAACCCACTCTTGGCCTGATGCCAGCACCAGAAAATATATCAAACCTCAGACCCGTGAAGGGCAAATACCTTATGGAGCAAGAGATGGCTGCAAAGATGGAGCAGCCCGGGCTGATAAAGTAATGCAGGAGAGGGACACCTTTGCCCTGATTCCCCTCTCCCATGGGTGTCAATCAGGTGTAACTCTTCTGAATTCATTAGGGCTGCACCACTGTGAGGGGGACCCAACTCTGTGTGAGTATTGTGAATGCAAAGTGCATCTACAGCCTTAGTGAACAGAGAGACAGTACCATTGGTTACTGATCACTGGCACATGTAATTGGTTATTAATTGCTTCAAAATATCTGCACAGAGAGACCCTCATATTCAGGCAGGAGGTGAGGAAACAAACTCTGAGGAGGAAAGAACAAGACAGCAGGTGCAGTATGGAAAGAGATGCAGCTAGCCACGCCCCTACAGCTCTGCGTCTGCATCTCGGGGGTGAGGCACTCCGCTCACTGCTACCATGTGCTTTGCTGCTGGTGTGATGGCCTCCTGGCTGGGTCATCCTCAAGGGCTGACCCTAGTACACAGACGCACAAGCCTCTACTGCATGAGATAAGTTAGGACCAAGCCTATTTGCTTGGACACAGAAGCAGATTCATAAATCTCTTTACGTGGTCCAGCTTCAAGAGGGTGACAAATCTCACCCCAGGTAAATGTGAGTGGGCTGCACTGGCCCTCGGGGAGCCCAGGAATCACCGAGAGACAAGGAGGTAACTGATGTGGTGTTCAAGGATCGCTCCGGGCTTAAGCCACTTGCAAGAGCTCTGCTTTAGCATGAGTCTGGTTCCGACTGGCTGTGCCTAACAACGAGACCTTCACAGCTCCCCATCCAGATTGTCTGTCTAAGAAGCTGAGTCCTTAGCGACACATGGGTCCCCGTAACCATGCCTGGGATACTGCACAGTGCAGCAGGCAGGCACTACCTGGGGCAAAGCAGGCTCTCAGCACCCTGGACCATTAGGCAGCCTGGCAAGTGCTCCTGAGCAACCCCGAGTGCAGCGGGGGTAAGTTCCTGCCTGCCTGAGTGCCCAGAGGGAATTGGAGCTAAGTGAGCTACACAGCAAGAGACCCAGGATTGGCTCATCAGTGATAGTTTTTAATTTCACTGAAAAGCGGAGGGAACCGTCTAGTCCCTTCATGCTCCAGTGACTGTTAATTCATCACAATCCAGCGAGAAGAGGCCAAGAGGCAGAATTAAGTGAAGGCCTGATTGCAAAAGGCAGTGTTTAAGTACCAGAGAGAAGATGCTGCATCTTCCTTTCCTCTCATCACTCTTGTTGCAGAGTTACCAGCCCCCAAACGTCACTACAAGACTGCAGTGTTTTCCAGCCTCCCCTTGCTCCCAACTCCATGCAAACGATTCTTCCATTTCCAAGGGAACATTTCAAAATTCCTTGCATGGCCCCCATTTTAGAAGCAAACTGGCTGTCTCGTGCCAGCCAATGGCACTGACTTAGCTGGCATGGAATCCAGGGTCCCAAATCGGAAAGGCAGGCACTGCCAATGCTGCTGACAGGTCTAATTCTCCCTACGTGCGGACGGAAGCGACAGCTCCTCTGAGATACGCTAGGGCTCAGGACCATCCCAGCAAGGGACAGGTGGAAACAGTGGGGCAGCCTAAAGGCAGGGAGTTGGAGAAGTTTAAAGAAGGGAAAGGGAAGACTGGGGTGGGAGATAGGAAAGGAAGAAAAAGGAAGAAAAGAATTGCGAGGGAAGGAATGTGGATGAAAGTGAAAGGCAGCCTTAACTAGCGCCAGGGGCCACACATCAGTCCCAACCCTAACCCGAGCATGGGACCACCACCTGGATTCAACCCTTCCCCAGCCAGGCGTCCCCAGCCAGCACCAAACCTAACCCTAGTCTGAAGCAAGCAACCAACCCCAAACCAGCCATAGCCCAGAGCAACCAACTGCTCCCAACCATAAGCCTAATCCAGGACCGCCAGTTAGTACCAAACCTAACCCTGGGTCTGGACCAGAAACCAGCCTCAACCTTAGCCTGGAGGGACCGCCTGGCCTCAACCCTAACCCTAGCCTGACCTGACCAACCAGCTTCAGCCCTAACAATAGCCCAGGCCACTAATATTCCAGCCCTAACCCTAGGCTCTGGTAACCAGCTGACCTCAACCCCGATCCAGAGTCATTATCTATCTATCTATCTATCTGACAGGATTTTGTACTGGCATCTTGTAAGAAGCACTTTTAGAGCACTCCTCTAGTTGCCAATATCTTCCCTTTCTTCCCCACTCTCTTCTCTTCTTGGCCTCTTCCCCCCTGCATTAGCAAAATAGTGGAGCTCTCTCCAGTCTCCTTATTATTCAGTGCTGTTACGTGGGGGGATGAAAAGCAAGCGAGGAGCACAGCACATCATCCTGGGCTCACTCCTTTGTTACTCTCCCAAGGCACATTACCAGAGACGATTAATTCAGCCCAGCAGTATCTCTCTTAGTGATACACCAAACTCTGCATTGCTCTATCTAAATGTCAGTAGGGTGTATCAACAGGTCTGAATGCAATCAGGGGGTATTGTTAGCACAAATGATTATGGTGCTAGCATTTCCCCAATGGCCACAGGTGTGGAGCTTTGAGCTCATAACTCAGATTTCATGCACCAACTGGGTTAGAGAGGATAAAGAGTGTTATTTTGTTTTGCTTTGTGCTTGAAGGTTCGTGCAGTTCCAAACTGAGGTTCACTGCACCAGTCCTACTTCCTTAACCTTTTCCCATGGTGTGTGTGGATGGCGGGAGATGGATGGATTCCAAAGCAACATGCAATGGTACAGCACATTACATTTCAGCTCCTAATCCTACTAAGATAATAGATCAATTTCCCTTGCAGCTTCCCTGTGTTCAACAGATTAGGACAAACAACAGGGGTTTGCAAGAAAAGTGGGTAGGGGACAAGACATGGGATTATTTCTGAATTTCTCACATTTTGAAAGGCAAAACTTAGCAAATATGCAGAATTGAAGGAATTAGATGTGCATTTCCTGAATGATTCAGTGCCATGAGTTTTCTCAGATGTTGGATGGTGAAAACAGGCTTTTGCTTATGACATAAAGCCACATAGGCAAAGAATGACGGGCCAGAAACTCCATTGGTGTAAATGAGCATAGCCCCATTGAAGTCAATGGAATGACACTGATTTACACCAGCTGATGATCTGTCTCGACTTTTTTTTTTCATTTTCAAGATCCAAACAAGTTGGGGGATTTTTCTGCTTCGTGCACTTAGTTGCAATCTGAATGTTAATTTTTATCCATGAATGGTATGGATAATAGGGAAAGGCTAGCCAAGTCAGCAGTTACCATGAAGACATTCTCCTCCTCTCCATGGGGCAAGTTAAGAGTTCCTTCTCTCTTATTCCAATCCAAAGCAAGTCCCAGGTGAAAGGCCGGATGGTGGCTTGAACCTCTAACAGGGGAACCCAGTTCTGGGTGAGACCATGCCACTTGCATAGCCAAACCACATCCAGTTGTTGGGTGAAGTAGCAGATGGGCCTTCTCCGGTTAGGCTCCCTGGGGATTCATGCTGTGTCCAGACCATAAGTCTGTGCCCTGGACACCCCACATATTTATCCCTTCTGTGTAAGTCCCAGTTAAGTATAAGCAGAACAAGGTGTCATTGGTGCATAGGCCTCATGCTGGCTTTCAAAACAAGGAATTTCACCCCCAGTGAATGAATTCCATCCTATGCAAACAATCTCCAGAGCCCAGAAAATCCTAGAAAGTCTCTTACCGAAACGTCCTTTGGGATGCACAAGAAGGTTAGTGTTGCGGGGATCCAGAACCCTCCTACCGCCAGCTCCTTCCTCTGTGCCAAGGCCTGGAGTCCCCACCCCACCGCCCCCTTTTCAAGTCTCTTAGCTGAGCAGTTTGGTTCTTTTCCTGCGTTAATTGCTTTCTGGAGCCCTCTTGTTCATGCTCCCTGGGGATGGGGCGGCGTGCTGTGCTGGCGTCTGTGTTCTCTGTAGCACACCCCACTCTGTTCTTTCCTATCAGCAGGTGCAGCAGCTTAAATTCCCTCTCTGCGAAGCCTCCGTTGTCGCTTTGATGTTGCAAGTTTATATTGTGTCCTTGTCGTAGATAATATAGCTCCTTCTGTTTCATTTTTAGCTGCAATTTCTTTTCTGCTCTTTATTGTGCAGCTACAAAAGCCCCATCTCACTTCTCCACGGACCGTATTGTTCTGTAATTGCTCTCCTATCTGGAAGGTAGGAGAGGATTCATTCTGATTTGATCACCTTCTTTTTCTCCATATAAATGATAAATTCCTCCATTTATCCGTCTTTTTGCAGTGATGTATCTGGCTATGGCATGAATAAAAATCCCTTTACATAACAGCATGTCGAATTACAAATTTCCCATAACTTATTCTCCTGGATTCTTCCACTGTTAACATACCTATTTCCTTTATCTACTGAAAATGATTTTGATGCTAAGCCTCTGAGGCCTCTTACGTAGTGGGTGCAAATTGGCTGGAAACAAGGAGATGAAAACTTAGGAGAAGCTGCTAAGCATTTAAGACCATTTACTCCTTTTGGGTGAAATCCTGTCTCCATGGAGATCAATGGCAAACTCCCTTTGACTTCACGGTGGCCAGGATTTCACTCCTGGTACGAGCAAACAGAACAGGAGACCTTTACCATGGGCAGTGAGCACTATAGATTGGTGGCTCACAATCTTCTCCAGGCTGCTACCCAGGTTACCAGAGAACCCCAATCAGGTTGCCTCCTCCTGAACTTGAGCCCCACATGAGGTCATGAACCTGTCGTATGTAATATTGTGGAGCATAAGGCTGGCTGGGCTATTATTCACCAAAAGTGGAAGGCTTTGCTTGTAAACGTGTAAATATTGAGAGCCGTGCAAAATGGGAGGAAGTCTGTGCCCTGGATTGGGCTGCATGGCAAACTCGGGCAGGTTCAGTGAACTTTTCGCTAAGCTTCACAAGTGTATTGTATGGCCCTTGGCACAGCCATACTAGCCACACTTTCTTCCCGAGGGTAGGTAATTAGCAACAACAGCAAGGCTCCGAGAAGGATTAGCCGCTGAGGGGATAATGACAACGCCTAGAGTTAGGGTAGTAAATACTGAACAAATAGCCATGAGTTCTGGGTGGAAGCTAAACCTTCCTGCTTCAGGGCGTAAGCCAGCCTCTGATGAATGGGGTCAGGAGGAAACTTCTCCATCAATGCAGGTTTCCTTGCATCTCCCTCTGGAGCAGCCAGTGCTGGCCGCTGCAGGAGGCTGGACATTGTTGGTCTGATCTGCTTTGTCAACTATGTTCCTGTGATAGCAACTGCTCCTTCACATGGACTAAACCTGATCACTCTGTCCTTCACACCCTCCCTGAGGGGTGATTACATGGCTCTCCGAGCCAGTCTCGGTGATGAGCAGCATGGTGCAGAGCCCTGGGGAAGATCCCTTCTCTGGCATCTTCTGACTCCAGCTCCATTTGTTTCCTAGCAGAACACATGCTGTTTGTTTTGTTGCTGCTACCTCGTGCTCCATCACCAATGACCGCTTCATCTCAGCCTCTGCCCATCCATCATGGCTGCAGCGGTGGGATTGAGGGCCCCGGGATTTCCCATCCAATACAGCCTGTGTCAGGTCCAGTTCACACGTGATGCTCTCCCTGACAGAATGCAATGCTCAGAAGGTTGATTCTGGTGAAGTCAAAGGCTTTCACCAAGGATCATGCTTATAACTCCTGCCTCAGGCTATAAATGTACCTGGAACCCCAGGCACAATTTGAATGGCAGCTGCTTTAGATCAAGACATTTTAAGCCTGGTATCATTTCTATTCCCAGCTTTCCTTGGGGGAAGAGAGAGAGGGCTGAGCAGATATTAGGCCAAATGTATCTCGGATGTATCTCCATTGCATTATTATTTCCCATTTTATTTCCAAGGGAGGCTGTGGAATCCCTGTCACTAGAGGTTTTTAAGAACAGGTTGGACAAACACCTGGCAAGGATAGTCTAGGCTGGATGCCTTGTCTGCAGTGTTGTTGTAGGTTTACTTGGTCTTGACTGCTCAAGGTCCCTTCCCACCTGACATTTCTGAGCCTAGGATTCTGTGCATTTGTGCAGTAGCCTCTGGGGCGGCAGACAGCTCTCGCTTCTGTCCTGCTGTTTCCCTTATAAGATGTTATTCAGCATTTCCCTGACAATAATCCAACCTCAGCAATTCCCATAACAATAACACTTTTGCAGAAGAAATTGTATTACAATTGAACCACTATCATTAGCGATGGGCTGTTGTTATCCCAGAATCACACGCATAACAGAGCTGCATTTATTACACAAGCAGCCATCTCAGTCTGGGCAGCTTTTATCACAAGAGACCAAAGCCAAATCTCCCCATTGGGGATTCAAATTCCAGGTTCTCTCTCCTCTTGTTTTCCTTCATTCTGTCCCACTGATGGGAGCCACCTTTGCTAAACTCAATCTCTGGGCTCATCCCAAGGCACCGGGAGGTTAAATGATCAGCCCCAGTTACACCAGTCCTTCCTTGACCATTGGCAGTAGGTGTCCTGCTGATTTTCTGCTTGGCTATAACCAATCCAGGTGATCCACTATTGGGTTCAGTAGTACAACACCCAGCCTGTTGCTGGAAATTACATGAAAGCATATTGGGACAGTTTCTCCGTTCTCCGTTTCTCCGTTGCTCACCTCTTTTAATCTCTCTGTGCCTCAATTCCCCATCTGTAGAATGAGGATAAAGGCCCTTTCCTGCCTCTCAGGGGTGTTGTTGGGCTAAACCCATTGAAGAACATGAGATGCTTTAAACCATGAATTGAGGACTTTAATGGCTCAGACACAGGTTTGATACAGGAGTGGGTGGGTGAGATTCTGTGGCTGCATTGTGCAGGAGGTCAGACTAGATGATCATAACGGTCCCTTCTGACCTTAAAGTCTATGATCCTATGATTCTATGCTCAGCAACTTTGCTGCTGAGGCCAAGTAAGGGCCTTAGCTGTCTACAGCAGAGTGTGGAAATGGCTGTGGGGGGGCATGCAGGGCTTTGGGGAAGTGGCTGAGCAGCACGGTTATGTTTGTCTCCAGCTACACAGAGCCTGCTCGCCGGTCGATATTTATGAAGGCTCCACCATAGCTGCTGTTTTCCCTCCTCACCCAGCAATACCAGCTCTCCTTCAAAGCTAATGGTCTGGCACAACTTCAGTGTCACCGGTAAAACATGCTCAGGTTTTACAAGCAGAGAAATTATTTTATTGGCACAGACTCTTCTTTACAATCCCAGCATAAAAACTGTCCAGCCCTGTAAATCAACCTTGGAAGTGATCTCCCCCTAAGCAAGCAGGGGACCCTCACTCAGCTCCGAGTGAATTCATGTAAAAGGGTTATCAATTTCTGATCAGGGAGATTTCAGTTCCACACTGCATATTTGATGGCAGCTTAGCTGCCTGATTCTCCACTTTCACCCAAGCAAATGCTGACGGTCAGATCTTCAGCTGGTGTAAACTGGCATGGCTCCTTTGCCTTCTGTGGAGCTACACCAATTTACACAAGTTCAGCATCTAGCTCCTTATCTTATCTCCATGGCCTTGTCTATACTATGGACACTTGGCATGCTAACCACCACATAGTCCCATTAGCATGCCTGTAACTCACTATGTGTCTACACATGCAAGTACTCCCAGTGATGCACAGGTGTTTCAGCCATGGATTAGTGCAAGGCTAACCACCCTGCCTGCATCTACTGTGCCAGGCTCCAAGGCTCCACCAGTGCAGGTTGAAGATTGCTGATGTAAATGAACAGGTTGAGTGCTGGAAAAGCTTTGGATGGAATGCCACGCTGTTCTTCCAGAAGATGCAGTCTAGGGGCCCTGAGGCCAACAGCTGGGGGGGACTCCTTCAGGATTCTGGGCTGCATCCAGGGGCTGAAATAGCTTCTGCCATAAATCAGAGCAATCCCAGGAGTGCTGCAATTTACAACAGCCTCCTCAGGGCTGCCTGTGCAGTGCGGGCCAGTCCAGGCCCAGGCAGAATCTCTGTAGCAGCAGGCACAATGGAGCCTTGCTCCCCATGCCACCTCTCATGCCCGGGCAAGGCTGGGGCAGAGGCTTCTGGAGAGGCAGCTTGGGCAGCCCTATGCCATGCCTGCACTGAGAGAATTCTCCCCTAGGCCCCACAGCCCCAGCACCTGCCCCTGTGCGTCACTGGAGCAGTGTGCACAGGGTGAGCTAGGACAAAATCCTCCCTTGGTGTGTTTCAGTCAGTACGGCCTTATGAGGGAGAGGAGAAAGGGAGGAGTACAACTCAATGGGGTAGGGGTCAAGTTGAGGAGAAGCCTCAGCTCAGAAAACTGGTTTTCCTGAGCAAATCAATCCTCTTTTCCCCCAGTTGGTGTCCGCACTGACTCCCTCCAACCACGGCTGTCTGAGGCACAAATCCTCCCCTGCAGCCAGCGAGTGAGATTGTTTTGCTCTTCAAAGAGACTTGCTTGCAGCCTGAGCAGCCAGTTCTCTTTGTTGTTCCCTCACAAACTGTTATTAACATTCCACCAGCTCTTGTCTGAGGCAGCCCACTGGCTTCCCCCAACCCTAGATGGAGGGGCCAGAAAGACCTCTGGGATCATCTGATCCAACCCCCATCGCCACCTAGCAGGGTCCTGGACTCTCCCCAGAATTAAAGCCGCCTTTAACCCCCCCAAGGACAGTCAGTGTCTTGGCAAAAAGAACAGGAGTACTTGTGGCACCTTAGAGACTAACAAATGTATTTGAGCATAAGCTTTTGTGGGCTACAGCCCACTTCTTCGGATGCATAGAATGGAACATATATTGAGGAGATATATATACACATACAGAAAGCATGAAAAGGTGGGAGTTGTCTTACCAACTCTGAAAGGCAATTAAGTAAGAGAAAAAAACTTTTGAAGTGATAATCAAGATAGCCCAGTACAGACAGTTTGATAAGAAGTGTGAGAATACTTACAAGGGGAGATAGATTCAATGTTTGTAATGGCTCAGCCATTCCCAGTCCCTACTCAAGCCTGAGTTGATTGTATCTAGTTTGCATATCAATTCCAGTTCAGCAGTTTCTCGTTGGAGTCTGTTTTTGAAGCTTTTCTGTTGCAAAATTGCCACCCGCAGATCTGTCATTGAATGACCAGACAGGTTAAAGTGTTCTCCTACTGGTTTTTGAGTGTTATGATTCCTGATGTCAGTTTTGTGTCCATTAATTCTTTTGCGTAGAGACTGTCCAGTTTGGCCAATGTACATGGCAGAGGGGCATTGCAGTGTCTTGGCAGTGTCCCTTGGTACTCCTACTCAATGTGTGATCTAAACAAGCAGGCCTTTTCACACCACAGCGGCCCTGCCAACGGCCAGGAGCAACACTGCATTACGTTTATAGAATGCCTGCACCCCCACAAGCTGGAGGGGCTTGTGCCTTTGGTCCCAGATTCTAACATTCTAAAAGCTATTTTAGGGACCACCTTTTTGGAAGGGGGTGTACAGCACCTAGCACAATGGGGTCCTGGCCCATGACTGGGGCTTCCAGGTGCTACCACAATAGATGTAAGCAGAGTCAGGATGAGCTCTACCCTGACGTCTGGTGGTGAATTACGGGGAATGTGAAAAGGAATTTCAGGTATTTGCATTGGCACACCCACCCCACCTAGCATAGCCCACGGCAGCCTGGGATGGTTATTTTGACAGCTCTGGGATCCCCAATTTCTTTGTTATTGGGGCAAGAGGAATAAAGTGTTGTCACCCTGATTATGTGAATGAGGAACTATGAGACTGCTTTATGACAGAAAGTCACATAATCAATTAAGTAGCACTCGCTAGACAGGGGACATGGGTGCCAAAACCCAGTGAATGGAGAGAGGTTGGGGACTGGTGTGTGTACCTGATGGTATGGGCCCCTTGTGAGGGCCTGGAACACCAATTGCATATCCTCTTCTCTCTACTGTTGAAGAGCAGAGCTAATTCTGATTCCATTAGGAGTCCATCTAGAGGCTGCTGAACTGAATTCAATTTGGGCCAATGGTGCACCAGCACCAAGGCTCCCCAACTAAGAGCTGAAATCACTAAAAGAGCTAAGCTTACTGAGCTGAGATCACTCTGCAGCAGAACTCCAGGGAGAGGCAGAGCAGCTGACCGTGGCCCATGTAAGGTGCCCCTTAACACCCTGTCCATGCCCCCCCGCCATTTCCACCGAGGCTGGGGTGGGGGGGAGTAAAACTCTGCAGATAAACTTTTGAACTCTGGGGTGGCACTGACCAGAGACAGAGACTTTTGGGTTGTTGGACTTTGGGGTGATTGCCAAAAGGACATTGCCAAAACTTACTTGGTGGGTCTTTTGCTCATGGTTTACGTTATGAATCCTGTTTGTGGTGTTTCCCCAATATGATGCCACATTGTTTCCCTCCTTTATTAAAAGGATTTTGCTACACTCAGACTCTGTGCTTGCGAGAGGGGAAGTATTGCCTCCTAGAGGCGCCCGGGGGGTGGTATGTAATTGTCCCAGGTCACTGGGTGAGGGCTCGAGACGGTTTTGCATTTGCGTTATTGAAATGGAACCCCTGGATACTGAACCCGGCCCTTGTTGCTGCCAACTCAGAGAGGCAGAAGGGTTACATAGAAATAATAAAGATAATGAACTAATTTCCTAAAATATCCAGCCATCTTCCCCCAACACCATTCAGAGTTGATCGGTTTTACATGGGCCGTGCTTCTATGGCTTCCCCTGCTGCTCCATCATTCAGTCTGTATGAGCAGGAGGCCTAGATGCACCATATTCATTGACCCTACACAGAGTTTGATTGCTAAGTAGTTCTGGCCCTCCAAGAGCGGGAATGCAGAAGGGAGTGGGAACGGAGCTGCTCTGCAGAAGCCAGACCCATTGGACACATTAGTGTCTTTTCTTGAATACTCATTTCTGGGCAAGTTGTCCCTTTAGGTACCAGAAACTTATTTGGGGACATGACAGGCACTTCAGAAAGAAAACAAAGCCAGAGTCAGGGAGGCAGGAGAGGAGCTGTAAGGAGAGTCAAGCAGAAGGCCAGCTGATGACCTCCAAGTACTCATTAGAGGAATGTAGGGCTGCAGAATCCAGACCGTGCCCTGCAAAGTAGGTGGTGTAGACAGATTCTGCTTCTTGGGAACAGGGCTGAATTTCAGATGTTTCCCCAGAAGGCTTTACTCCTGGAGATGTTAAATAAAGATTCATGTCATCATTGGAACCATTGCAGTATGGGGCTGGGCTGCTATCGGAGCCAGCTGCCCCCAAGATGCATTTGATTAACATCCTTGTTTACACAGACACCAGTCTGCAGCTGGTGTAAACTGGTTTCACTCCATTGGAGACAATGGAGCTGTGCTGAATGACACCAGCTCGGCCCTGAATGTGGATTTCTTGAGGGTCAATTTGCAAGGTTGGATTTCCGAGGCAATGCAGCCAGGAATAGATGCTTGAATTCTTCCAAATTCCCTGAACCGTATTGGAAATATCCAGCTTTTTTGTCTGCGATGGAGAGCTGCAGAGCAAGATCAGAGCTGCTGGAGAAGAGGGAGGGTTCTCTGCAGGGCCAAGAGGCTCAGGAACAAGGCAGCTTTCTCCTGATGAAACCTCTTCTCTTTCAAGTCTCTAGCCTCTTCTGAAATCTGTCCCTAGGCTTCCATTGGCTTCAGCAGCTGCATATTGCCTTATCTTCCCCTCTCAGGTGCGGTCTCTATGCTCCATCCCAGATGGAAGCAGTTGTGACAAACATAGGCAGCAGGGAGGAATCTGGAGCATGCTTTGGGGCTGACAGCTGGGCCACAGGCTGGGAGGAGGAAGTTTCATTTCACAGACCTGGTAACTGAAGATAAAGTTCAAACAGCCATGCTGCCACAACACCTCTCCCCAGCTTTGTCTGGGAATTCAAGAGCCAGTGCCCATACTGGGCTGCTTCTGGTTAAGGTGGCAGTCAACCTCACCCACTATTTAGAGATTCACCCTGCAGCTGGGGCTTGGAGGGTTTGGGTATTTAGATTTGATGTAGAGTCTGGTTTTTCACCCTGATTCCTATGGACAGTGCCTGTCTGTCTACATCCTTGGGGTCGTTTTAGGAATAAGGCATTTGCGCATGGAACTCAGTTATGTGAAATTAATTATTAGGAGTCAGCACCCTTTCTTTCGGGCTCCTGTGATCTCAACCGTGCTGCCTGTTTCCAGCAGCTGGGAGCTTCTGAGCTCGAGCCCTCTCCCTACAGTCACTCCTGCAAATTCAGAGCAGCCCACGCTCTGTCATGTATCAATGCGGATGTGATGCCGGTTGCACTGATCTGCACTGACACAAGCAATAACAGAGCTGGAATGGGGAGCTTTGCAGCTCTGAGAAGATCTCTCATAGCAGTTTCACATCTGTGAGCCTTCACGGTGCTCTCACTGGGTAGATTTCTTTTGCTTTTTGTGTCCAAACTATAAAAAATTCACCATCAGACCCATGTTTACTTTTGTCTTAAAAGTATAACTCTATCTTTCTGGCCAGGTGTCCTGAGTGCGCGGTCAATTTCTGAAACGTCTGCACATGGAATTAAAAAACTCGTGGTACTCTAGGAAAAAACAGCACCACTTTGTCTCTCCCTCACCCCCAAAGCTAATGAATAGAAGGGAGATTTTTCCTTCACCTAGGAGAAGGTGGCTCAACCACTGACACTCAGATCCGAGACAGAGTTCCTTAAAAAGAGGGGGCCAGAAGGTCATATAAGTGAGGTGTTGGACTAGACACAAGTCGATGCAGTTCCATCTTCCACTGCTGAGCGCTGGGGGCCAAGGTAAGACCTTAGAGAGATGGATGTGTAACACACCGTGTCATGTCTCCATCTAGTCACTGGCCCACATATTGGATCATCACCTGCTTCTTTCACAGCCAGTGGAGTTGGTCCTTTGGCTCAGCTTGGCTCAGTCTGGGCTTTGTCATCTGCATCATCCCACAGGAGCACCATTGCAAGGGTGGCTTGTAGGTGGAGATGCGGTTATAAAACCGCAATGTAGATGTTGGGGCCCGGGCTCTGGGACCCCATGATAAGGGGGAAGGCCTGATCCAAAGCACATTAGAAAAGATCCCCAAGGACTTCATTGGGCTTTGGATCAAGCCTCAGTTGCTGATGGTGCATCTTCCAGGCTGAATGCAACAGCATGCAGAGAACACACGGCTGCTCGTCTGTTGCCTCAAGCTATTTTTCTGAACGGTAGATTCCAACTGTTGCACCTCTCAGCATTCTTTGACCTTAAAAACTAAACTGCTGAATCGTGTCAATTTCCTGCTGGGCACAACTTCAATCTAGGGCATGTGCTTATGGCCAAGTTATCAAAGCTGGAGAAGAAGATAACAAGAGAGAAGCTGTGACAGCCCATTAAATCCAGCCTTACTGTCAGGTTTAACTCAATCCCAGCATCACTTGCAGCTGTAGGAGTGGGAGGCACTCCTAGCAAGGGCCAAAACATCAGCTTTTGCTATGAAAAGACCATGGAAGAGGCTGGTTTCCTTTCCAGCTTGCTGTATTTTATTATTTATACAGCACCATGGGTGTAGGTGGTACTTTGCAGACAGATAAGACCACCTAGTCCCTACCCTCTAATAAATAATGTATTCTTATTATTTTGTTTTAAATATTGATAGGCCTAAAGACAAGGTTTGGAAATAACACAGTCCTTCTGACATTAACTTACAAGATGTGCCACTGGTTAGTAAAGACTCCACTGAGTCATCTGCCATTTGCTGCCTGAGTCATCTGCCATTTGGGGCTCGAGCCAATGCTCTTTGAAGTCAGCAAGATCCAGCATGACAGGCAGCATGGTCCAGTGGGCTGGGACTCAAGAGACCTGGATTCCCTTCCCAGCTCTGCCACTGACCTGCAGTGTGACTCTGGACAAGTCCCTTCCGTTTGTTTCTCCTCTCACCCTGTGTCTGTCATGTCTATTTAGATGGTGAGGTCTTTGGGGCAGGTCTTCCAGTGAACTCAGCCCTGAGGCATCCTGAGCTCAGCTGGGGCCTCTAGGTGCTACCGTAACACAAATAACAATCCTATGTATCAGACAAGAAGAGCCTTTCCATTGATCTCAGTAGGCTTTGGAGCAGGTGCGTACGCTGAAGGGAATCAGGAGGAGCTCCACTGAAATCAATGACTTTGCACTAGTGTAAATGAGAGGGAAACTCAAGCCCTTAAATCCAGTTTATCCTTCTGCTCTGAGATGCCTGTCAGTCAGTCACTTCTCTGCAACAGACTGATGAATAAGCAGCAATATTTAATTATTCTTGCGACACTTTGCCAGCCCTGGTGCTGGATGAGATAGGCAGTGGCTCTTTGATCACAGCTGATCTTGCTTTTTGGAAGTCACTTCTTCCATCTTAAAGAGATGATGCCCCAGTTAAGGGGAAAATAACACTGGCTCGCTCGCTTTCTCACACACACAGATTCTGGGTTGTTTGGATGCTTTTGGTAGGTTTTTTTTAATTCATTTGAGCCGCACTTTATGCATCCAGATTCCCCAAGTAACTGGAAATAACAAATAACAAAAAGGTGCATTGTTTTCACCCAAGTGAGAAACGCTAGAATTCTCCTGAGAAATTCAGCACACACAGCCCCAGACATGTCAGGCTTAGGGCGTCTGACAAACAGCTGAATTTTTGGTCCTGTGGTTAGGGCCCTGTCATGGAGTCACCGGGTGATGCTCTGGAACTGCTCCCCACCAAGCCAGTCAGGACTTTGGGGAACCTCCCCTCCCTTGGAGCAGACCTGTTCAGGGCAAGAAGCTCACACAGCTTCACCTCCTGGGTCTCTCCTTGGAGCATTCAGCATCCTCTGCCCCTCCATGTGCTTTCCACAGCGAGCCTGCCCCAGCGGGGTCCTAGGGAAGCCACAGGGTCCTGCACCCGCACTTTGCAGTCAGACGTGACTCTCAGCCAGCCAGTAAAACAGAGGTTTATTCGATGACAGGAACACGGTCTAAATCAGAGCTGGTAGGTACCGCGAGCCGGACCCCTCGGCCGGGTCCATTGTGGGGGGCAGTGAGCCAGACCCCCACATCTGCACTTCAGTCCTCATCCCCAGCCAGCTCCAGACTAACGACCCCCTGCAGCCCTTCCTCTCTGTTCAGCCCCTTTCCAGGGCCAGGAGGTCACCTGACCTCTTTGTCTCCAACACTTTCAGTTGGCACCTTTGCAGAGAAGGGGCCAGGCCATCAGTTGCTAGGAGACAGAGTGTCAGGTATTGAGATGCACTGGCCCTTTGCTCTGTAGCAATCACACACCCTTATTCCACCCCCTACATACTTAAGAACTGCATAGGGGACACTGAGGCACCAACACAGTATTCAGAGCAAACATTAAGACATTCCCAGTTCGTCACAGGCCCCAACGTAGGAGACCCAAGTTCAGCTCTCAGCTCTGCCACAGACTCTTTTGTGACCTTGGACACGTCACTTAATTTCTGTGACCTCAACTCCCCATGGTTATTCCAGCCTTTGTCTGGTTAGATTGTAAGTTCTTTAGAGCAGGCTTTGCCTTCCACTATGTTTCTGCTAAGTGCTTAGCATAATGGGTCCCTGAGCCTTGTGGATAAGGGAGAAGCGGTGGATGTGATATACCTAGACTTTAGTAAGGCATTTGATACGGTCTCACATGATATTCTTATAGATAAACTAGGAAAGTACAATTTAGATGGGGCTACTATAAGGTGGGTGCATAACTGGCTGGATAACCGTACTCAGAGAGTAGTTATTAATGGCTCCCAATCCTGCTGGAAAGGTATAACAAGTGGGGTTCCACAGGGGTCTGTTTTTGGGACCGGCTCTGTTCAATATCTTCATCAATGATTTAGATGTCGGCATAGAAAGTACGCTTATTAAGTTTGCGGACGATACCAAACTGGGAGGGATTGCAACTGCTTTGGAGGACAGGGTCAAAATTCAAAACGATCTGGACAAATTGGAGAAATGGTCTGAGGTAAACAGGATGAAGTTCAATAAAGATAAATGCAAAGTGCTCCACTTAGGAAGGAACAATCAGTTTCACACATAGAGAATGGGAAGAGACTGTCTAGGAAGGAGTATGGCAGAAAGAGATCTAGGGGTCATAGTGGACCACAAGCTTAATATGAGTCAACAGTGTGATACTGTTGCAAAAAAAGCAAATGTGATTCTGGGATGCATTAACAGGTGTGTTGTAAACAAGACACGAGAAGTCATTCTTCCGCTTTACTCTGCGCTGGTTAGGCCTCAACTGGAGTATTGTGTCCAGTTCTGGGCATCGCATTTCAAGAAAGATGTGGAGAAACTGGAGAGGGTCCAGAGAAGAGCAACGAGAATGATTAAAGGTCTTGAGAACATGACCTATGAAGGAAGGCTGAAGGAATTGGGTTTGTTTAGTTTGGAAAAGAGAAGACTGAGAGAGGACATGATAGCAGTTTTCAGGTATCTAAAAGGGTGTCATCAGGAGGAGGGAGAAAACTTGTTCACCTTAGCCTCCAATGATAGAACAAGAAGCAATGGGCTTAAACTGCAGCAAAGGAGGTTTAGGTTGGACATTAGGAAAAAGTTCCTAACTGTCAGGGTAGTTAAACACTGGAATAGATTGCCTAGGGAAGTTGTGGAATCTCCATCTCTGGAGATATTTAAGAGTAGGTTAGATAAATGTCTATTAGGGATGGTCTAGACAGTATTTGGTCCTGCCATGAGGGCAGGGGACTGGACTCGATGACCTCTCGAGGTCCCTTCCAGTCCTAGAGTCTATGAGTCTATGAGCTTAGATGAGGGTTAAATATAGATAATAATAATTATAACAATGGCTGCATCCCCCAACCCAACCCAAACTCAGAGAATTCTCCCAGCCCTAGTTTTCTCTCTCTCATATTTTCCAGCAGCTGGGTGTCTCAGTTGCACCAAGCTCTTTGCTTGCCTTAGACCAGGTATCTCTGGACCCTGAGCTTGCTGGGCCCCCACACCCCAGCTGGCTCAGCTCACATTGCATCCTTTGGATGCCTTGCTGCGGTTCCTCCTAACCCATTTGCATGGATGTGAGCGAGGCCGAGGAGGGCCCTGTGATCCATTTTATTCTCTCCTTGCAGCCCTCTGAAATGTGTTAATGTAAAAGTGATTGATGGCCTCCTTCATTGCTCTTTGAATTATTGAGAAAATAATTACAGGAGTAGCAGCACCTGGGGGGCTTGTGTGTAAAGCTGACTCGCTTGGTGCATCGAGATGCTCCGTTTCCTCCAACCACAGTATCTCTGACTTGCTGCTTGGTGATTCTGAATCAGCTGCCTGTGACGCAAAGCCACTGGCTGGAGCTGGCTGCTGTTTCAGCCAGGTGTTGCTTTGCCTTGCACTAGATGAAGCGCCTCCCCAGTGGCACCTCTGAAGGCCACTGCCGCTTTCGCAGCCAGGCAGAGAAGCAAAAGCAGTTCTGTGCGTGGAATGCTTTGCATGATTAAAATTATGCTGAGAAGGGTCTAAACCAGAGATCATTTACATTCTTCTTTCCCATCATGCCTTTCTGGGGAGAAGGAAAGGGTGTGTAAGCTCTGATCTACACACAGATTTTGAACCATATGTTGGATAGGGAGGTGATTTTTTATTGATATAGCTACATCGGATGACCCTTGGGTGGATATACTGGTATAAAGGTGCCTTACACCAGAAAAACTTATTCTGTTTCCCTTAAGGGAAGGCTATACTAGTAAAAACACCTTGATACTAGTATAATGCATCCATGCTAGGGGGGTTGTACTGCTATAGCTGTCGTGGTTTAGTTTTTTGTGTGCAGAAAAGCCTTAAATTAGTTAACAGTCCTGCTGTAATGACCAACAGGCAGATTTTCAGAAACACTCAGTGCCCTCAATTGGCTTCAGATTTTCCAGGAAGCTCAGCTCCTAGTTCAGCATCAAAACAAAGTGGCTAGATTTCCCACACGGTCTGTACCGAGCAGGATCCCCTTATTCTCCAGGGCTGAGTCCCTTTGGAGAAGCTGGCCCTGACTGCCTAGACAGAAACCCGTTTCCAGTAATAGTCAGGGCTGGTTTGTGCTTTCCCCTTTGCCATTGCTTGGTTGTTCTGCATTCCCCTGCAGCAGCAGCACATCTGAATCAAAGCTGCTGCTCGCTTCTGCTGGTGCTGTCTGTTCCCATGATCATAATAAATAGATAACAATGAAATAACAGTAATGGTCATTAGCTATATACTCATACCAGAGCAATGAGCGCCATAGGGATGTCTATGAATAAATCAGTCTAGTGCCTTTAATCTTCAGAGCTCCCAAGCATCGTGATACTGACTCCTTTACATTCAGGATCAGTTCCACGGGGTTTCAATCATGATCCATGCTGCAGCTATTTGAGATAGCTTTTTAATCAGTCAGTGCTGCTTAGGAATGGAGAGCAGCCACTGGGTGAAAACATGGCTGTGGCATCTCATTATCTTTGGACATGCTCATTTTTTCATGTTGTTGTCATGACTCAGGCCAGGAGACAGAAACCCTCCCAAATGCCACACCCTCCTTACCACTAACTGTCCGGCCGTTTAACTTTGGCGAGCCACTTAACTTGATCTAAAGCAGGCCAATCGAACCAATGCTGTGGATGCAAAGGAGCCAGGCTAAAACTATGGCAGCCTGGTATGTTCCTAAATTTGGATGTGAAGTGGATTGTAAAGGTATTTTAATGGACAATAGTCATTACCTAAATTAGTTCATTAATCCAGCAGTTCAGAATCTCATTAGCTCGCTGAGACTCCTAGGAAGAGGTTAACAAATTAGTTTACCCTTAAGAGGTCCTGGATGAAACACCATTAAAGAGAGACATCATGGTGGGTGATGGATGAATGTTTGCTCTTGAGTGGCATAAAGCCCACTGGATAGAGCTTGGAGTCATTGCCAAACAAGGGGATCTCAGAACTGCATTAGGGAGCTGTATTCCATATCCTGTGTTGCATTGGGATGGAGCTCTCCTTCCCCAACCTTCCTTCTCATTTGTTAATTTTACACCTCCTTTGCACAGGTACTGCTAATTACACAAGGCATTGGAGAAGCAGATACTCAGTCTATGCCCCAGAGAGAACAGGCCTTCACTACAGCCTACTAGGAGAAGACTAGCCGCAGGCATCCAGGGACAGGACTTGGGCTCCATTGAGTGGCTTTTCAACCTCAGACTTTGTCAGATCCAGCAGCAAAGCAATCCCTGAAGATTGACAGTACAGGTCCGAGATACTCTCTCACATACACACAATCTCTCTCATATGAACAGAGAGGATGTTTTTGACACCATGATTCTGAGACAAGAGCGACACTTTCCTTCATCCAGTGAGAAATGGCTTTGGTATTTACTTCGCTGGACCGGTCTGCATCATTTCTGGAACAAGGGCTTTGAAAAATTCACATGCTAATTAGAGTCGTTGGTTCCACGATGATTGAAATGCACAGGCTTCCCTGTTGGTCAAAATGTGCTTTTGTCTGCAAAATTTTCGGATTAATATTCATCACACACAGATTTGACAAGAGATGACATTGTATTTGCAATAACTCGTGCTGTGTAGTAATCAACAAATTAAAATGCAGTCAATACTGCTCAGGAACATGTGCAAGTGATCTATTCCTTTCCTTCTGAGGAGCGCCTGATACTAGCTGTTTGGCTCATACTAAGTAGTGAAGGAAAAAGCTTCAGGATGCACAGAGGTTGGGAATGGAAGTTTAACTAGTTTGTACCCAGACCAATGACCAGTTAGGGCTGGATCTTAAGTCCTCCCAGTGGCTCTAAAACCTTGCTGAGAAGTGTTTTTCTTACAAGACCCGCATGTTTTCCTGGGTTTGGGCAAGCTAAAAATATGTCCAGAAAACAGCAGCTTTGCATGCAATATCTCCCCTCTCATCTCGTCTGAGGGCAGGTAGTGTGCAGCTGCACTGGGGCACAATATCCGCTGGCTGGTTTCTGGGTGGAGTTTTTGGCATTTGGTTTGACCTATAAACTGCACAAGTGGTTTAAAAGCAGTAAGGCTTTACAGGGCATGTCAGGATGCAGGCTCCGGCACTGAGAGCCAGGACTCCTGGGTTCTATCCCAGCTGTGAACGCTGGGCCCAGTTCCCGGGTACTCTGTGCAGCACTTGGCGCAGGAGCAGTGAGGCAAAGGTGGCTTTAAGCCAACTGAGCATCCTGGAGCAAACTAGGAACTGCCCAACCCCTAATATCAATTAGAGCAGCCTGGTGCTGCTCTAACTTATGCTCTGCTGTCCGGGTGGCATGCTCTGGCCAAACCCCCTCCTTGCCTTTGACCCACCTCTTTCTTGCCCCAACACCCTACCTACCCCTAGGGCTGGGAACAGGGCTGGAACAGGCCCCTTAAGCTAGTTCAGTGCCTGCCAGGGAGGCCACTTACAGTGGGCTATTTTCAGGAGCCATTTCTACCCTCTTGTTGCTGCACAAAGGGCCTTAGTGTCAGTGAGAGTCAGGCCCATTCCTTACTTATCCTTATTTATACAGCACTTGTACAACACCAGGCCCACTTTGTAGCTCTGTGTTCCAGCAGAAGCCTCCACTTCTTCCTTTTCCTTTGTTAGGATGTGGTAAGCCCTTGGAATAAATTGAGCGCAGCTGACCTTCCATCCAACCCTTATCAAATGGCCATCTAATGCTTCCTCACTCCCCTAAACAGTCCTTCCTTCCTGGAACTGTATCTTAGACTCCCCTCGTCCCACCTCCCACACACCCAGATTGCAAGCAGCAGTTCTGCTGCGCCTGGAAATGCGAGCTCACAGCAGCCGTTGATTTGACGGAGAGCTTGCTTGAAACCAAACGGAGTTCTGCAGCCAGGAATTAATGTTTTGGAACACAATATTATTGGACTGATTTTAAATAGATGTTTCCCTTCTCTTTGGTAATAAAGTGAGTGCTGCTAAGGAAACCAGAGGAAATGATATAAACATTGCCTGCTTATTGCTTTGAAAGTGTCTTTCGATATTCCCCTCCCACTGTTGGTGCTGGAATGTGAGTGCCAAATGACAGGCAGAAGAGAGCAGATGAATACCTGTTTTATGCAGAAGTATGAAATGTATGAATAGTTATTTTGAGGACCAATGTATTTTGACAGGTATCTAATTTCATTCTGTTGATAAAATGCACTTTGTCAAGTACTTTCTTATGTTCTGTAGTTGATGGCTGTTTTTTCCCTTCCAATCTCTGTGGGTAAAAAAAAAAAAAATACCCAAAACACATTTATCAGACATTACAATGCAATTTAATTTAATGTCATCATAAATGTGTTTAAAAAGAGAGAAAGAGAGATGCAAATATCTGGAGATTATTTATGCAGCACAACAACAGCAAAAAGTAAAGACGTTCCGGTAATGCACAGAGGCACATCGAACAGCTCATCTGAAAATTGGTGATGAACAAGAATCCACCCACCCTATCAGAATTTTCCACTAGAAACGGAGGAGGAGTAGTAGTATTTATTATTAATCGTGTTTATCAGGGTAGTGCATATGGATCAGCCAAGAATTATGCTAAGCACTAAACAGACACTGAGGGTCCCTGCCCCAAAGCACTTACAACCTAAATAGACTAGCCAGACACAGAGTGGGAGAAGGGGTAGCATGCACAAGCAGAGTGAACAATATGACTGTAGCAAATGGCTTGCTATTGCCACCATTTTTGTTGTTGTTTTGGGTGAGTTTAGTTAGGAAGAGAGCCGCTCAATAGAAAGATTCGAGAGAGTAAGGGAAAGCGGTGAGGGAGGTAGGGCAGGGGAGAAGACAGTAAGAGAGGGCAGATGTGCAGTGACGAGACTGAAAGGAAACAAAGGGTGGGCTTGTGGTTAAGGTGCTGACTTGGGATGCAAGAAATGTCGGTTCCATTTTCAGCTTGGGCCCTGATTTCCTGAGTGTCTGTGCAAACGAGTGCCCATCTCTGAACCTCTGTTTTCCCTCCCACTCCGTGTGTATCTAGACTGTAAGGTCTCTGGCTGCGTCTTATTGTCTTCCTGGACAGCACCCACCGCAACGGGGCCCTGAGCTCAACTGGGAATTTTAGGCATTTCTGTAATACAAATAAGAAGGCTAGTCAAAAAACTTCCATCAAAACGATTTTTGGATGGAAAATTGGGCTTTTGACTTTAAAAAAGTATCCGCTTTCCATGGAGAACTTTGACTTTTCATAGACAAACCAAAAAAGTCGAAAACAGGAAACTTCCAGTCAAAAATGAAATTTTCTCTGAAAGAAACCCTATTTTCCTGACAGCTCTAACCAGTTAGATCAAAGAGCTGCACAACCCTCAGCACCTCCTCATCCACTGCGCAGTGCACTTCCTTTCACCTTGCCTTTAATAATATAGCACAGAACACAGCAGACTTCAGTGCATAAAATAAGCAACATGCTGCTCTCTCCCCAAGTCTGTGGGTTAGGATGTAAGAACGAACAAATGTTAGTCATGTCATGTAATATGTTACTGGAAGGTGCCCTGATACCACGGTGAGGGGCCTGGGATAAGAACTCGAGCATAACAAAACTGGCTGTGATGCAACAGCAGTTTGCAACATTTGACAGGATTGCAGCACTAAGTGGAACGAACTCTGCTGGTAGCCTCTCTTTCCCATTTAAGTCTACAGAGCTAGTGAAGAAAGCAGAATTTTTTTACTGTGGCTAATAAACCCCCAGTGTTTCCAAGAGACTGAGCGGATATTAAATATAGTGGACAAACAACAAGGCAAAATAGCCTATTTGTGTCTAACTCACTTTCCATAAGAGGAAAGTTAATGGCTGTTTCACTGAGTGTTGCAATTTCCTAATTCCTTTGGTATCAATAGCTGATTGTCTTGATTCAGGCAACACAAATGTGTCAGAGCTGGAGTTTCAATCTCCATTTAATGCATTTCTCGGCTGTGTTTATTTCGCTGATAATGCAAGGGAATTTCATGGCTTTTTAAGCAAGACAAGGGAGCATGGCTGGATTTACTGCCAGTGAAATATTGAAAGGAGGAAGTTCAATTTAGCAAGGGTGGCTGTGGGTTGCTGATCTGGAACTCTGTGGAAGAATGATAACGCGGGAAACAATTTTTCTTCAAAGTTAATAAAAAATTATGATTGTAATAAAAGTTAATTACTAAATCTCGTTGGCTGTAAAAAACGGCAGGGAAAGCAGAGAACTCTGTTTAGGGAAGAAGACCGAACTAACCTGGCTGTCACCATCATACCAAGGAGTAGTGACTCCAATTGTCAAACAATACCAGGGATTGTCTTGTATCAGCAATGGGTCTGATTCCTAGCTCATATGTACTGTTTTGATAGGAGATCTTAAAGCACTTTACAGTCTCGTTATCCCCATTTCACAGATGGGCAAAGTGACCTGCCCAAGATCCCCTAGCAGGTGCCCACTGGTTTTGGGCTGGAACTAAAGGCGTTGGTTTGACCAATATAGCCCTATGGCCTGTGACCTGCATATCTAAAGGACCACCTCTCGCCAAGTCACCTTGCCACAGCTTAAATTCAAATTTACAGTTTACAGGCTTAAATTCAAGTCCCGTCCATTTAAAAGAGACAGAGCTGCTGGGAGATTTCGTTTGCAAGTGGCCCTGCACTTGGGAAGCTTGGTCTGAAACAACCAGAACTTTTAACCTTTAGGGCACAATGGTTTTCCTGTGTTTACCCCTGGACACCACAAGGGCTAGTGGTCATGGATGAGGTAAGGCTGATTGGGGGTCTGTTTTCTAGGTTCCTCCCACCCATTTTCTGGTCTGGGGTGAGGAGAGACTTGTTACTTTGGTGATAGTTTAATGTAGCTGTATTTTCTTACCTATGGCAAAGGTGCCCAGAACTGTGCTTTCACAATATAACATCAATCAAACATCCTTAATGGCGTTAGGAAGTCAGTGTGGTCCATTGGGGAACAGAGAGTCTGTATTCTTATATTCTCTCTCTGGCTACGGGAGGGGAGTGTGATGAAGTGGATAAAGATGGGGGATGACCTCAGCGCAGAAGAACTAAGCAGGCAAGACAGTCAGAGGGAGGGAGAAGAGATCAGATCTTGATTGAACCCAGATCTCTGGACTCCAGTCCAGTGCACTGCTCCATAAAGCACACTGCTTCTCTAAACTGCTGTTTCTTTAACTCCATTTCTATAGCACAACAATTGACAGCTGTGGTTTTGAATCCAACCTTCCAAACCTTAGCCTGGATGGTCCTTGGAAGCAGAGTTCCCCTTGCCTCCCACGCAGTCCATCCAGGGCACAACAGGTGGGGAGCAGTCTGTGTAGTGGGTATAAGCTTGCACGACCGCTGCTCAGACTGTGCCTGCCCTGTTTACAGACAGCTTTAGTTTTCAGGCCCTTCATTCCAGTGTCTCTCACTGAGGAGAAATCTAGTGAGGAGAAGTAAATTGCTGCTGACTCAAGCCTTCCAGATGACAATTAAAGTGAAGGATGGAGTGGAACTACAAATGGATGGCTGGTGCTGTTGCAAGGCCATATATCTTACGCACAAGCACCTCCCCATTCACCGGAGGGATAACAAAGACACCAAAGAGAGCCAGCTTCTCTGCAAGGGATACATTGTAATTTCTGCTGATTAATTACAAATGTTCTACGTTATGGATCAAATGGCATTTAATGAACTGGAGTGGAATTCATTGAGAAAAACAAAGGGAATTGTTTTCCAGATGCTTCCAGAACTTTTTTTAGCCTTCTGCAGGCATCGAGGAAAAAGAGGGGACACCCCCAGCTAAGCTCAGACATGCCAGTCTGATATATGCCTAGCACCTTTCATCTCAGTGAGTCACAAAGTGCCTTACAGCTGATACTACCAATCTGGATGAATGGATGGATGTGCATTAATGATAAGAGCTAGGCAGGCAGCAAGCTGGCACTACTGTCTGTTATGGAAAAGGTGCTCATGTTACTGTCACTTCCTCCCCATTTGTCTGTTTCATACACCTGTCACATCTTGTCAGAAACCTAGACTGTGAGCTGTCTGGGGCAGGGATTGTCATCTTACTCTTTGTTTTTTGCATTGCCTAGCACAACATGGCCGTTTTCCTTGATTCTGCAATGCAACATATAACGATAACAATGAAAGGCTATCTTAACACAATGTTAAGTTCGCACTATTAACATCTTAGAAATCAGAAAATGCAAAAATTAAGGTTCCTGCAGCCAAGATTAACAGGTTGTTGTTGTTTGTTGTTCAGATAACCGTTGAGGGAAGTTGAAGGGACATTTTTCCAGTGGGAAAAACATTTGTTTTTAATCTAACTCGGAAACGGCTGAATGGGTTTTGCTCAAACCTTTCTAAATTCACTCAACTTTTGACTGAGACTGAGCAAGGAAAAACAGTCAGAAAAGGAGATTTTTTCAGAAAGCTATGGAGCAGGGGAGACTAGAAACTAAACACTTTTGCATCTTCGCTATAATGTTTGCTGCTGAGCGAACTTTATTACAGGTGGTAGGCCGGCGCTAGGGGTTTGAGCGCCCTAGGCGGCCGGCAATTTCGGCGCCCCGCGCGCTGGTCCCATGGCTCCAGTGGAGCTGCCGCAGTTGTGCCTGCGGGAGGAGCCAACCGTCCGCAGGCAGGACTGTGGCGGCTCCACCAAAGCCGCGGACCAGCAGACCCTCCACAGGCACCACTGCGGCAGCTCCATCGGAGCTGCCTGCCACCCCCTCTGGCAAAATGACGCCCACCAATTATTCTGGCGCCCTAGGCGATTGCCTAGGCTGCCTAAATGGTAGCGCCGGCCCTGGAGACAGGCACATGCCTGTCACCGTGGCCATGAGTGAAGTGCAAGAGCTATTTAGCAGGGTGAGATTTAAATCCTGATTGAAGGTGTTTCGGAAAGATCTAGTCTTGCTCATGCAGGAAGTAATTCAGGGAAGTTCTGTGGCCTGTGTAATACAGAAGTCAAACAGGATGATCACAGCAATCCCTTCTGGCCTTGCAATCCATGAGAACAGCACCGTTGCAAGCAAGTTCAGGACTGGAGGCCAAGTGGAATTTTGCACTCAATGGAAAGTCATAGAATGAAATTGGGAAGCAGCGTGTAAAGGAAAAGTTGCAGTGGGGCCAGGGCAAGGAGGCGTCCCTCTCTTCTTGTGGTCACTGACGATCCCAGGGTACTGTTCAGAACTGGTCAGAGCCTCACTTGTTCATCTCATCATCAGAACGGAGATGAAAAAGGAGAAGAGCTCTGTGGAGCTTGAAAGCTGGTCTCTCTCCCCAACAGAAGTTGGTCCAATACACGTTATTACCTCACAACCTTGTCTCTCCTCATCAAAATGGCCACCGAGCAGCAGCACCGCACCACCCTAGTGCTCGATTGGGGCTGACCAGGGCACCGCTTAATGTAGCACCAACAGCACCAGCAGTTCGACTTGTGCTTCCCCCAGCTGTCTCCTATCCGAAGGCTATCCAGCCCCACCCTGCTTAGCACTTAACAGATGACAAGTTTACCCCTTGAGGTGGATTGGCTGCAGCCAACTTCCCAGCCCCAGGAAGCAATTAGCCCCAGTGCAGGGCTTCATAAGGAGGCAGGGGTTAATGAGACAGCTCTGCTCATGCCATAGCAACAAGCATCTTGGCTTTAAGCTCGGTGCCCGTACGTTTCCCAGGGCAGACTGGCGGGGATGGATAAGATGGATATGCTAACCTGCAAAAAGAAGAAAAAAAGTTAGAGCCATTGGATTGCAGCTGCATAATAATGCAGGCTGCTTAGCAACCAGAGCACCTGCAAACCAGTTTAATTAGGATGTCTCTGAGCATCTGATCAGCCTGAGCACACAAGAGCTGGAACCTGCTGGGGAGAAGAAGAGGCTGGCTTCGATTCTGGGTGCTCATGTATTAGCTCTTTCCTTGCAGCTCCAGGCTCTGAGAATAGCAGAGAGTCTGGAAGTGAAGCTAGGCAGTGAGTAATCTGAGGCAGTGATGTCAGACCTCAAAGTCCTTGCCAAATCAGGGTGCTGTGCCTCTGCAGCACAATCTGAGCACAGGGCTCCAAGCAAGGCCATAAATCTCTGCATCCCATTCGGCTGGACAGCTGGAGCACCGCTCATGTCTTTATTTTTCCCCTAGAGGGTAATCACTGCACTCACCTACCAAGCTAAAGGCAGCCTCCGACATCCCATGTGGGTGTTTACAGCAGGGAGAATAAAATCTAAGAGCCACTGTAAACATAGCCAGAGAAGTTAAACTAACTTAATCTGCCAGTATTCTACTTTTAAACAATAAACCTCAATAGGATTCTGAGATCCCTTTATAGGTCATGATTTCATGATGTGCCTTTTATGCCAGCATCTTATAAGCACATCCATAGTTTGGACAAAAACGTGTTCATTTCACCCACGCCTACAAGAACGGGTCAGGATGGATAGACAGACAGACAGACATGCATGCTTTTCAAGGGTGACCCAGATTACTATCTCCTTCTGGGTTTATTTTTTTAATTCCAGCCAATTATTACATTCCACAACGAGCCCCCTATTCCTCCTGCTGCTCCTCCTGCTTTAAAATCTGCTTCTTCCCTGAACCCTTCCTGCACTGATCTCTTCCCTGGTGATGTCTCCATCTGGTACCTTCTCTGGATCAGTTGTCATATGGATTATACATCTCAGAGCAAGAATGTGGGCTCTTTGGGGCAGCACTCTTTTTAAGCACTGTGCAAAGGAACAATTGCAATGCCATCTAAATTAGAATATTCCCAACATGGAATTCCCATTCTAATTGGCACTGCATTTCAAAGGGACATGGAAGGCTTAGCTCTGGCCATAAACTGGCGGAAAGTCATTAGTGGAAGCCAAGGGCTTTTCTATTTCATTCCATCATACCCACATCGCATGCCTGGGACAGCTAATTTACAGGCTTACTTCTCCACTGCCTCGAACCTTGTGTAGCGTGTGAACCTGGGCAGCGTGAGTGCAAAGTTCACACAACATGGTGATGGGAGCTGCAGAAGTACCTAAACAGAAAGAAAGTGGGTCTGACAAGCTGCCATTCCCCCCCAAATGGGAGTTTTACACCTACATGGGACAGAGCAGTGGAGACTCAGGCTGGCTGAGTGTCTGAATAATAGCAGAGCCAACGCTCTTGGAAGTCTAGGCAAGAGTTCTACCAGGTGACCCCAGTAGAGTCCTTTCCCAGCCAAGCAAGAGCTGGTCTCAGCTGGAAGTCCTTTACACTAACACTTAACCACATGCCCTGTGCTCCCTAATTATGTACATCTGCTATCTTCGGTGGCTTTAATTTCAGTGCCATGCACTACAGCAGCCTTTGCACACATAGCCTGAGCTTGCTAACACTGCCTCTCTCCATTTGCCTCAGTGGTGCAAAAGCTGTTCTGCAGGGGTCATGCTGCACTCTGTGTCCTCTGTACTAGGGATACAAGCACGCATCTCTTCCATCCTCATCTGGCTTGCCTCAATGTTCACAGCTGTGCAATGGGGGTGCCTCAGGGGACACAGCCTGGGTGTGGTTCCAGCTGGCTTGAGCCCAGGGGATTTTCACCTACTATTGGAAAGAAGCTCTGAAGGTGGTTTTATGTATCTGCATTACCTATGCACTTCCACATGTCACCAGTAGGCCTGCATTAGTGTCACCCACTGAGCAATCCAAAGTAGCAATCAGAGCATGCACCTGTGTTTATTTCTTAAGCCCTTTAAATTGTTCTAATGCTGTAGGCAGAGTCATTAATATCTCTGGGATGTCTCAGGCAAGGACATGCACACCAGCCTATTTTCACGTTCCACCATAAGCATGATAGACAGCAGAAAGGATTTGGACACCTTCTGCCCTGGATTCATAAGGGAGGTGGAGAAGTGAGAGGTTAGGAATAAGAACCCTCCCATCTTGTAACACCTGTGCATTAAGATGGCGCCCTTCTTGCCCCATTCCTGGCAGCGCTCTGGGCCATCACAGCAGACACTGTTTGCTAAGATCAGTTTCCTAGCACTTTACCTGCTGCCATGCTTGGGGCTCTGCAGGCAGGTTGGAGGGCTCCGATGTTTCCTAGGACACTTTATTGTGAGCAAAAGCAATGGAATTCAAGGAGCCATCCATGAGAAACAATAAAGTAGCCAAAAATAACGAACTTTAGCAATCTGAGCCTCCCTCTGAGGGGAAGACAAGGGCTGGGCACTGAGCTACCAGTTGTCACTCTTTCCCCTGCTGCTCAGAACCTCGGGCTGCCAATGCACCGAGCCCCACACTTACCCCTGTGTGGAAAAGCAACTGGCATTTCCATCCAATGTAAATTCCAGACTGTATCAGAAGAAAAGGTCTGGTGTGAGATGCTTCTAATGGAGTTGCCATGGTTGCAGCACGACATTGCTTAGCAACAGGCTCCAGCAGCAGAAAGTTTCCAAGGTATGGGGTTTTTTTGCCATCTATTCACCCAAATGGATTTGATTTATCTCTGTCCCCAGTATAAACACACCGGGGGGGAGGCGGGGAATCTATCTATTGATTTGGGGGCAAGATCTCTGCAAGCAGCACAACAGAACGAGGTGCTTTGGGGAAGTAGGAGAGTAACATGGCCAGTTGGGATGTGGAAGGGCAGGAGAGGGAGGCAGGACTGTCTGTTGCACTCACACAGGTACCAGTGCCCCCAGCAAGGAGGGACAACAGATGGAGGAGATAGACCCAGCAATGGGTTAATTTCATGGGGACCACCATGCTTTTTCAAGTTCATATTTGAAAACCTGTTTGAGATCCCAGGTTAGTAACTGAATCCAAGAGCCAGCTTACGAACTACAAACACATGTACATCTACAAACAAATTTTAGAAACCACTTCCGGCTGAGCTCATGGCTCTGCTTTTTCTGTGCAGCAATTGCCACCTGATGGTGTATGGGGAACACCAGGAAAAGCCCTGCAGTCCTGCAGCGAAGAGTCCCCCTGGGGCACCTCCCCATCTCCAGTCAGCCAGAGCTGCAGCCTCTGCAACTCTAATGACTCCTGCAGAAAGAGGCATTAGATGCTATCAAATCGCTCCTTCCTGTTAGATATAGGAATAAATTGCTTCACATTTAAATTGCTTCACATTATGGGATTTTTTTGTGCATCATTTCTGGCAAATAAGCCATCGCTTCTCCTTATGGCCCAGGATGCAACTGCCGCTAGTGGCTGCTGCTCTGGGAAGCAGTTTGTCTTTGTTAGAGGGGGAGAAGGAGCTAGAGAGATGAGTAAAGCAATCTGTTTTCTTCCTAAAGCCAGCGCTGTAACCCCTGAACCATCCTTCCTCCCTCTGACACACACTCTGCTGCCTGAACAGCAGTGTACATTCATGCACCTATCAGTGCGCGCGCACACCAACACACAGACCTGTCTACGCTTGTGCAGACAGGCACTTACCTACACTACTGCACGGGCAGATCTACAGCTCTGCAGATGAATGCCCCTTAACCGGCTGTGTAGCCTTAGCAGGGAAGATCAACGTACAACTATTCTGCACACAGCTGATGTTATCAAATTTCTTTTAATGCAAACAAACCCACTGATACTATGTGCCTAAGTGATCCAACACACTGCTGCAGCTTTTCGCTTTGGGGACAGATAAGGAAATGCTGATTGTTGTTATCTGTCAGACACCACTGTTTCACTTCAAACTCCCTGCCACATAGAGAATGCAATGCCTGATGAAAGGAAGAGGTGGGGACTAGGGATCAGATTAGACATCCATGGCCTTTGGCTCAGACCCTATGAGTATGTCTGCCCTACACGGTAAACTGAGTCTGTGGGACCCGGGCCTGTGGACTGTTTCCATGCCCACACTTGCACTTCCACACTGCACTGTAAACCTGGACCGCTGGACCCAAGTCTCACAGCCATGCTAGCACGTCCATACTGCACTATGCAGACCTTCTGACTCTGGACTGTGGCTTGAGCTGTGTCCGCACTCTGCAGAATGCCAGGGCTTGGACCTGAGTCACAGTGTGAGACTCAGGGTATGTCTACACTGCAATAAAAAAGCAGCTGCTGGCCTGGGTCGAGCTGCGCGGCTCTCAGATTGCAGGGCAGAGGGGCTCTGGGACCCTGCGAGGAGGGATAATCTCAGAGTCCAAGCAGGAACACCTCCACTGCTCATTTAAGTGCTGTAGCATGAGCCCAAATCTATAGACCCAGACTAGGAGATTGGGGGTGGGGTGTGAACACAGGCAAAGCTTACCTAGATATTCTCTTTGGGGAAGAGACGGCCTTTTTATTATGTGTGTACAGCACCTAGCACTATAGGGTCCTGGTCTGGCACCGGGACTCCTAGGGATTAGCTGAATAGAAACGGTATGTACCAGTAATACCAGTGCTCCGTGAGTTTCCACTCTGCCTAAGGTCAAGTTTAGGACCAATTTAGTTTATATGTGTGGCCGTTTCATAGGGACATAGGACTGGAAGGAAGCTCCTGGGTCATAGAGTCCAGGCTCCTGCTATTGCAGGCACCCTGGCGTATCATCCCATCCATAAAGTTATTAAGCTTCATCTTAAAACTGGCGAGGCTGTTGCTAAGGCACTCCTCACCGTCAGACTTCTGCAGGCAGCATGCCATCTCTCGGGGCTTTATACCCTTCCATTGCATGGGTACTGACTTGATGGTCTTTTCCATCTGCTATGCATCTGACCCTGCAACCCCTACACACACAGCACAGATCCTGCCCCTCTCCTACAGGTCAATGTCTACAAAATGCACCGTGGTGACAGTCTTACCAATAACACATTGCAAGGGACGGTTATTGAAAAATGCACGAGAGGCAAAAGGGAGATTTAAGTTGTGTTCAGCAGCTGGTGGGGCAAGGCCAGAATGTAGACCCCCAACTCCCAGAGACCAGATAGACATCTCCACTGCTCTGGGAGAGGGAGCAGGATCTATCTTCAATGGACTTTCCCCATTCCTCCACAGCTGGCTTCCTTGTGCTGCCATGCCACACTTCCCCTGCCCAGCAGTTACCGTCTTTCTTGCTGACACATGTATCAACAGACTTTGCTGTTTTCCCATCTTAAATAATTCAGACCTGAACTTGCATTTCATTAACACTGAGGCTGAGCATAAGGCCACCCAAGCACAGAGGCGGCAAGGGACCAGACGCACCACAGCTGTTGCTAGTCTCTGCAACTCCCTGTCGCTGCCATGGGGACATGCATGCATCTGAAGCACATGAGGACTCATAACAGAGATTCGTTCTGCCATAGTACGTTGTTGTCATATCCTGGAGGCTCCAACAGAGAAGTATTTTCATGCAGCTTTCTTGTAATGATCACTCCAATCTTGGTTTAAAATCAGACCTCTTTTTAAACCTGTGCAAAGTTCCCAAGTACACAAAGCCTCAAGCCCATGGCTCTCAGGGGGTTCTTATGCTATGGCTTCACTGCAACAATTCAAGCTCTGACGTGCATCACAGAGTATGCTAAGGAATGACAGGTGTGTCCTACAATAAACAGCTTAGAAATCACTTTCCCCCCAGTGAAATCTCACCCGTGCTGGCCTCCACCCCTTCTCCCTCTGTCTTCCTCACATTTTAAAGCTTATCATTCCCTATTGTTTTGATTGTGCCGGCTTCTTTCATCCATCCCTCTGTTCTACGAAAAGGGGGAGAACCTTTCTTCTTCCAAAGGCCTGGCTTTACTTTGCTTGAAGAATTTCCTGTGATCCTTCCCTCTTTTGCATGCTGCCAATGTGAAAGGCCACTGTGGGGCTGAAGTTCTGAGCTCCCCATTCTTTACGTTATCCCCAGCTGGAAGGAGTTTGTGCACAAGGGTGGGGGCTGCTTGTGGTGCTGTGCATCTGTGAGCCAAAACCACCTGACCTTGGAAGGTCTCTGAATATTCAAGCAGCAAAAATAAGTCACTTCAAAAAATGCCTTGCTGCAGACTTTCTTTTGACTTCAGAGAGGAATATTTTTTTCCTTCTCTTTACTTTTTAAATAATATCTAGAACTGCTGCACCAAAGAGCCTGGACATAGGTCCCCAAAGGAGAATTTGTTCTTTTGATGGCTCAGATTCCTTGCTGGAGCTCCAAAGGAATGTAGTACACAGAGGCTTGAGGTCCCAGGGCACATACAACACTCCAACTGGGCTGAGATTCCTGGCATTTGCACCAGAGAAGTCGCGGCCTAAGGGCACTGGTTCAATTGACAGAAGATGACGATGAAAAAGCATGGGGTTTGAGACGATCTGGCTTAACAGGAGCAAAGTGAAACAGGCCAAAGTGTGAGGACAGAGGGATCCCAAGTAGAAAAGAGGGAAGATCAGAACTTTGGAATCCAGGTTTGGTTTTGATAAACACCCACAAGTTTAGGTGCTTATGAGAATAATACATACCTCATGAGGCCTCACCCTCAAACAGGCCCCATCTTGGCCAAACCTTGCATCTAACTGTAGCTCAGCATGCGGATTGCTCACCTGGCTGCTGCTCTCCACCCCAGAGCTAGCTGCATTTCAGAACCCTTGTATGTATACTGTGCCAAATGTTTATAAATAATCCCACAAAATTCTGCATATACTGTTACTTAGCTACTGGGTTCAGCTTGTACACTAGTGCATGTCCACAGTCTCCAACTCCTGCATGTGTAACCCTCCAGTGAGGGTGGTAGAGCTCCCCTTCTGTGCTGATTTCCAGAGGATGGGGGTTGTCATAGCTCCTAAGCCAAGAGCTTTAGCTCAAACTGTATAGTAGCTCCAGAGGTCCCCAATTCAATCCCCAGTTTGCTGGCCAGGAGAGTGATCATCACACATGCACGTGGGCTTTCATGCACCTAAACCAGTTTGTTAGTGTTCTATTTGCTTGTATTGCAGTAGTGCTTCGAGGCCAGGACCCCACTGTGCTAGGTGCTGTACAAACACACAACAAAAAGATGGTCCCTGATACAAAGAGCATCCAATCTAAGTTTAAGACAAAGGACAGCAGGTGGCTACAACAAATAGAGGGAGTGTAAGGTCATAGCGAGACAGTTAGGAACAGTGGAATGAGCCAGGATTACAGCACATCAGCTGCCTTTGCATTCGCACCGGCGCATCTGTATCCACAATAGGTGCGTGCGCATGCCTTGGAAATGTTATTTGCCAAACGCTTTAGGCTCCTTGGTGGTGTAAAACAGTAACTGTAAAATATGATTATTGCAATGGAAGCAGTAGCAGGAAATGATTATGTTTGACCCACAGTAGATAGCTCCATGTTGCTATTTTTAATACGTACCTACCATACTTCCATTTGTTGTATGATAGCTCCTGACAGATGCCCTAACAGATGAGAGAGGAATAACCTTGCACTAAAAGTCTGCTGGAGAAAGAATTTGATGAATACAAATGCCCAGCTAATATTTAGTTAGCTGGTGAACTAAAGCCCCTCTCTTTTAGTGCAGAATCGCCAGGTTTTCTGAATTCTCAGTTTGGTCCAAGACCTGATGACAAGGGAGTTTAATACAAGAGGACTCTATTGATGTCAGTTATACACGTGCAATATATTTTCCATCTCTGCAGCTGCCACTCATGATGCTCCGATGTTACATACTGGGAGATCATTTTGTCAGCAGCTGGATTCTGTTATAAAAGAGTCTGTTATAACAGAACTTGCCTCTGGGTCTGTCAGGGAGGTGCAGTAGCTCACTGGGTCCTGGGATTAGCACTGCCTGATGGCTTTCCCATGTGATTCAGAAGGCTAAAGGGTTGTCACAGGAATAGGCTGGGTGAGATATAGCAGATCTACATCAGCTGCAGGAGGACTGTGTCCCTGTGCACTGTGTGTTACTAGTACCCATCATCCTGCGTGTTGCTTCACGTCACTGTGTCACGTCTCGCACTGGATGAATGCTGCATGGAAGCATTGGCCCAGCTTTAGTCCGTTGGGCACCAAGTCCTTTCCCATCCCAAGTGGGAGAGTGAACCACCAACTGTGTCTGGTGTTTGGGTTTGGAAAGAGGGGAGAGAAGCCCTTCAAGAGGAAGATTGTGGAGGATTCTTCAGCAGCCCCAGCCCCATTCTGGTCCTGCAGCCTTGGCAGTGCGTTCCAACAGGGGTGTGCACTGAATGTTGTGACGGCTTCTCTGCACTACGCTGCCCCTCCCTCAGCCCCAAACACAGAGCCCAGCGTCCATCCCGGACCTGGGCCATGTGCTGGGCAGATGCTATCTGTGGGGCTGGGCGGAGGAATCCTCAGAGAGGCTGCAGAAAGCCAGAGGAATCCCCCTGTGAACACTATTCCAAAGCAGCAGCCTCAGGGCAGGAGGCCTGAATAGAACAGTAGCAGATGCTCTGCCACCCCAATCCTCACGCCCCATCCGCCATGCTCCTCTCACCAGCCACCAGCCCCAGAACTGAGCTCAACCCCACGCCTGAGGCCCACACACTCTGCACAGCCGCCATCCCTGTGCAATGGAACCTCCCTGATTCCTTTGCCAAGGAGAACCTCACAGCAGGGAGCAGGACTGGCTCGGGCGGCAATGTGCCGCACAGCTGCCCACCTGCCATTCACTTGTGCCTGGTCTAGCCCATTCCAGATCCTGGAAGGGGGATGGTGGGCGCAGCCTTAGCACATAGCTACATGGAAGGCAGTGCCTGCTGGATGGCACAGCCAGTGCCCTCCTAACAGGTCTAGGTGCCTGAAAAGGTTGAGACCTGCTCCACTCTTCCCTGCTCCACCAGGCTTCCCCTTAGTGCAGAACACTGGGCCAGGCCCTTATCTGCTGTAAATCAGCAACGCTCCCCCAAAGTCAATACAGCTCCGCCTATTCCTGCCAGCTGAGGATCCGGCCCAATAGCCTCTCCTGGCAAGTGTCTGTTGTCTGTGGCACTGACACTGGTGCCTGTAATGACTCTGTCATTTGCCAGCAATGTAACATCCAAGAGGCAGGAACCCTCTAGCCTTTAATTATCTCAGCTTCCTAGTTAAGCCCCTTCAGAGCAGATTTCACACCCTGCCCGTGCTGTGTGGTGATGAGAGAGAACTGGAAATGTGTAGCAATCTCCTTTCTAGAGACAGAGCCCAACCAACCTTGCACTTCAGATGAAAGAAGCTGGGGAAAGACAGCACACTAGAGGGAGATCGCAGGATGGATTTGCCCCAGCCCCTTTGTTCTCCTTAGCAATTACTGTAATAGACTTACCCAACAAGAGATCCAAGTCAGGGTAGGGTTCCTGGCTCTGATACGGAGACCCACTCCTATCCCAGCATCACAAGCCTGGGGTGCTCAAAACACAGCTCCCTTCTGCTACTGATAAAATACATCAATGTGGCCCGCACTTGCCTGGAGTAGGCTGGATCAGAAATCTTGGCAGATGACTGGGATGCATATCTGCAAGTAACAGACTTATTTGTATAATCTCCTCTCTACCTGCACGCTCCTGATAAATTGCAGGGACAATCCAAACTAATCAGCACAAGCTGAGGTGCTGGACGACATTCATAAACAAAACCTTGATCCGCAGACAAACCATCTGCAGTGATATTGCCTCCTCTGTGGTATTAAAGTTTATCAGAGTCCTGAGCAATGGGCTGTGTGTTTGGGCAGTGATAGGGTGCCAGGGACTCTGAGTACAAAAGGAAATACACAGCGCTGGAAGCAATACTGCTGCTTTTCAATTCCCAGTGAGATGGTGAGATACTTGGACACTATAGTGATGAGGACCAGATAAAGAACGTCAGTCAGCAGATTCTATTTGTTTTTACTGAAGTAGCATCTAGTGGCTCAAAGAACATTGGAGCCCCAGAGTGCTAGGCTCTGTACATATATGTAATAAGAGCTGGTCCTTACCCTATAGGGCTTGCAATTTAAATAGACATGGGGGGGAGAAGGGAAGTATTCTCTTTGCTTTACCAGAGAAGGAACTGAGACAGAGAGATTAAGGGACGGATTGTCATATACTAATTTTCACCCATACTTGAGGTCAGGTTTTCAAAAGAGCTCAGCTCCCATTGTGACACTTCTGGCCAGATTTTCCAAAAGTTCTTGGCATCCGCCAGGCCGAGCCTTTTTGAAAAGCTACCCATGCATTTTGGAGCCTAAATGAGAACTGTGCACTTTGGAAAATGTGGGCCTACCATGCCTAGGGTTATACAGAACACATACATCGCAGGCTGGGAATTAAACCCACATGCACCAAGTTCCATCCATTCTCATAACCACAAGATCATTCTTCCTTGCTAGCACCATGCTGCTCTGCGACAGCCGCATAAACACACTGTATCTCAGGGACATGATTCTCCCATCTCAGAGCAGCACTTCCTTTCACTTCAGCTGGAGTTTCTCCCATGCTGAGGACCGGCCTGGGCTCCAGAGTCTTGGAAGCGCCACATGCTTTGCTGCAACAATCAAAGGACTTGCAGCATGACTCATTACAAATATGCACAACGATTAATGTCAAATATTTACCAACATTCCTGTGGAATCACTAATTCACACTGTAACTAGTTTTATGCCAAGTTAATTCCTTGTACTTGACATTCTTATTAACAGTCACTGGCGCTATATATTAAAACCTTAATGAATTCAACAGCAAGATCTTTTGCCTCAGAGACTAGGTCATTCAGAGCAGTTGTCTCCAGAATATGTACAGACCTTCCCACTAGTGAAGCTACAGAGAGTAATTGGTAAGTACATATTTCACTTTTGAAGTGTGCAGATCTTTGACTTTCAGTGGCCGTCAGAGTGCCTAAAACAGAGCCAGTCTATTTATACAGCCCCCATCACGAAGTCACAAACATTTATAAATTTAGCATCAGAACATTGCCGCATTCTGTAAGGTAGGGAAATCAAATCATCACTTTATAGATGGAGAAACTAAAGCACAGAGGAGTTAAGTGACTCACCCAGGGTCACACAGCAAGTTTGTGGCAGGGGACTTGACCCTTGATCTCCTGAATTCCACTCCAGTGCCCTAACCAGATAACCAGCCTCTTTCCCTAACAGCATAGCCTACTATTCAATGCAAACGCTTAGAACTTCTCTGGCACCGTTGCTTCACTGCAGTATTGCAATGTCTCATCCTTCTATTCATAGATTCTAAGGTCAGAAGGGACATCCAAACCTGATTTTAAAATTGCCAGTGATGGAGAATGCACCACTAATCTTGATACATTGTTCCAGTGGTTAATTACTCTCTTGCTCGTTATCTGGACGTCCATCACTGTGGCTTTGGAGAACATCAGTTTGATATCTTGCATCGGAGAAACCCTAGATTATGATCATGCTAATTCTATGTTAAGAGATGGCATGGAACAACCCTCCATTACATAGTTTGGAGCTAAATCTCTTGGGAATATATTTATTTTGCCTACCTTGGGAAGTTTTACTGTAATTTTCTACACTTGCAAGTAATGTGCCGTATTAATACCGAGTTACAGTCTGTTGTTTAGTGCCTCCAATTCCCATCTTAACATTAAATCACAGCCTCTAAAGCTCAAGAGTGACTATATCTCATGATGACACAGATTAGTTCAGATCTGGAGTAACACACAAAGGCTATGATTATCTTAGAGCATACTGATGCGCTTGGGTTCAAGAAATATCATGCCTCTCCCTCCAAGCAGAGCCATTCTAGTGACAGAAGCAAACGGATGCTTTTCAACTGACTTGGAGCAGGATGTGTATGCACCAAGCAGGAGACCGTAAGAAACAGCTGCTCTGCAGCACTGAGCTGCCTGTTAATGTGGATAGCTGCAGTTTTGCTCATGTAGAGTGAAGCTCAACCATGAGCAGTGGCCCAGCATGAGATCTAGGCATTATATAGGTTGCAATTAAGGGTCTAAACGGGACATTCTGCATGTTACCTCAGAGAACAGGCGGCAGGTGCCACTTGCCAGCAATAGTGACTTCTGGGAAACAGAACTAGAGCTGGTTGTGAATTTTTCAACAAAACACATAGTTGGAAAATAAAGATTCCTCAAAACTGAAACATTTCATAGGAAAGGGTCCCCATCGACAAATTTCTAGACTTGGGAGGAAAAGTTCTGAAACTGTCAAAATATTTTATTTGAACATTTTCAGAATGAAAAATTCCGTTTTTTGGATTCTACGCAACATTTCATTCTCAAATTTAAACTCGTGGTAAAAAATTATCAAAATCAAAAATGTTCAAAATCAAAACAAAACATTTGGAAATTATCCAAACAAAACATTTTAATTGGCCTAAACTGATTTTTTTTTCTAGATTTTTGGTTTGCAAAAAATTTTTATTTTTTTCATCCCACTTTGAGAGAGGAAACATTTTTCAAAATCTTGAAAATTTTCAGGGGATGAGAAAACCATTTCCCACCCAGCTCTAAACTGAACTCATCTAATTCTGATAAGGCTAAAACCAAAATGTCAGGCTACTTGCCTGCATGTCTAGCCAGGACAATGGTCGCAGTCATGGAAACCAACAATTAATTTATAAATAAGACCCTACTTAAATTGTGGAACTTATGGATTCCACAATATTAGGCTTCTACCACAATTTTGACAGCGGGAGTCCCAGATCTCCACTCTCAGCTCTGGGCAGTTGACAGAAAAAAATCGTGGAAAAGTAATAATCGTCTTTATTACTGAAAATAATAAGATCCATTATTACTTTTCCACAATTTTCTGCAAGTCAGGAGCAATTTTTTGACAATCATCCTGCAATTCAAGTAGGGCCTTTGTGATGAGGCAGCTGCTCCTCGCTGGCTGGCAAAGGGTTAATAGCAGCCCTTGGAGCGGCTATGCAGAGCCTGGCCAATCAGAGAAGGGCAGAAGGGCAGCCAATCAGGGCCACACTCAGCCCTATATAAAGGCTGCAAAGCAGAAGAGACAGTAGTCTCTTCCTGGCAAACAAGGGAGAAGGGCTGGCTCCCTGTAGAAGGAGCACCTAGGCTAGAGCAGTGCTGGGCAGGCTCAGGGGAGCAGAAGGAAAGCTCCAGCCTGATCCCTGCCAGCTGAGGCCCCTGAAAGAAAGGGCCGAAAAGGTGCAAGGGCCAAAGGGAAGTGGCCCAGGGAGTGTGAGCAGTAGAGAGGAGAGAAGGAGAACATGGTTGCCACCAGAGGGTCCCTGGGCTGGGACCAGAGTAGTGGGTGGGCCTGGGTCCCCCCCACCCCCTTACACTGCACCTGGCCGTGGAGGAGCGTGGCCTGATACAGACTGTGGCTTGCCCCTGAGGCAAGGGGCTAGACTTTGGGACTGCAATTGGCCATGAGGACAGGTGCAGAGCAAGGACTGCAGATCCCCCTGGGAGGGGAGAGAACCAAGCGGGGCACAGCCAGAGGGCTGTGTCCAGAAGAAGATGCCACAAGCCAGGGAGCAACGCAGATCCCAGACAGCACAGCAGAGCAGGCAACAGGTGGGACATCACCTGCAGTGGATACTCCATGGCTAGAAGGGAGCTAATTCCAGAGCAACCCACAGGAGTCACCAGCAGTGGTGAGTCTGCAACCTGTTAAAACCTTATTTATAAAACAAGACATGTCATCAGTAAATACAGCCACCTGCCACTTTGAAATTCTGCTGTAGTTTTGCAAACAGCAGACTTCTTCGGTGGTACCCTAGAGAAAAAAAGCAATTTCATTCTAATTAACACAAACCACCTCAAAAATCAGCTCTTCTCAGCAATTCTTGTTCATTGGCAAAAGGTTTCATAAGTAGAGCTGACTGAAAAATTTCCATCAACATGTTTCATTTTTTTCAAATGGAAAATTGTTTTTGTTTTTGTTTTTTTAACAAAACAGAAATTTTCACAGAAAAGCTGTATTCAGGTTTGTTCCAAAAAAAATAAAAACCTAATATTCTTCCAATTTCAGTGACCAAAAACTGAAATATTTCAGCCAAAAACTGGGAAAAAGAGTCAGTTTTTAGTTTTTTTTGACACCCCAAAAAACAAAAAAAGTCAGAAAACTTTAGACAAGAACAAATCCATTTTTGTTTTCACTGTAATAGTTCTTTGGGGACGGGAGAGACATTTCCCAACCAGCTCTGTTGTGGACTTTTTGAGAATAACACAGCCCCCTCCAAGACCCAAAACATTTTCAGGAGACTGAGGGAGGGGGGGAGTTAAAGATCTGAGCAGCTGAATGGCTACAGCTGCCTTTTGTAAGCAGTGTGATTTGTTTTGTTGTTTAAAGTGTGCAGATATACACCCGCAGGCCTTGATGATAAAGCTCTATATAGCTAATGCAGCCCAAAGATGCTTCTGTACCACAGAGTTTTACAGTTCTTAACCATAACGGACTGATTTCCTGAGCGAGAGCACGCGTGTGTGTGGGCATGTCCTGGAGCCAGATCACTCCTACTTTTTTTTTCCTGGTACATAATACTTGTGTACAGTGGCTCAGTCTCACATGTGGCTGTTTCTGCACATGTGGTTCTCAAGATAAGGACAAGGGGAGGCTGTGAGCACGTGCCCTACATACCGACTCTTGCAGTAGGAGAGGCAGTGACTAGTTAATCAAAGGGGATGAGAGATTCCATTAACTTGAGTGGAAGCAACAGGTGGCACAGGGACGGGGAGACAGCAGGTGGGTGCGAGTGATTCCATTGTGTGTCATTGGCCCCTCGCCTCCTGCCCAAGTGAGGAGCTGAACAGGAAGGTGAAAGGAGCCACTTACAGAACACAGAGCTAGGAAGCTGCAGTTGTTCATCAAAGGCCCAAGGCCAGCCCTCCCTTGAGAGCACAGACAAGGGCAGCTCCAGTTTTACTTCATTCCTGTTCGCTCTCCACTCAGGAGCAAGAGAAGAGGCAGGGTGGCCAGTCTGCTGTTGCCCCCTCCATGAGCATTGCTGAATCTGACCATCTCGCCTCCAGTAGGGCATGGGGCAGTTTCCCGCTCTGAGGGCTGGTCTCTGGCCAGGGCTTTGGTTTCTGTCTCCTCGCTCATCTCAGCCTGCCTCCTCGGAACCTTGGAGGCGCTCTCGGATTCTGAGGCATTTTCCCGCCGGACGCGGGGGTGTTCTCTCCACAGCCCCAGAGCAGGTTCTTACCCCCTTGCTCCCGCCCCACCCACAGGCTGCGGGCTCCGATCAAGGAGGGAGCTGGAGTCTGGCAGCATTGCAAAAGCCTCTCCCCCAGGCAGCCCTCTGACCTCCCGCCATTTGAAGATGCCAAGCGGGTAGGTGCAGCAGACAAGGCGGAGCGGGCCTGAATAGCGAATTCAGGCAGAGGCTCCAGTTCTGTTCCTCTAATAGTCCCCATGGCCGTGGCCTGCTCAGGACAAAGGAGGCTCCTCAGAACCGGCTGTGGAGAGGGGAGGGGAGAGCAGGGAAAGCAGCAGTGGCTCCTTCAGCTCAAGGTTTTGAGGCAGGGCAAAGCTCCCACAGCAGATGGGTCGCTTGCTGGTGGATTCTCTGCAGCTTGAGGTCTTCAAACCAATTTTGAGGATTTCAATAACTCGGGCCTGGGATGGGGGTTGTTATAAAATTGGATGGGTGGGGTTCTGTGGCCTGCCTTGTGCAGGAGGTCAGACTAGATGATCATATTGGTCCCTTCTGACCTATGAGTCTATGAGTCTATGAGTCTTTGGGGATAGTGACCTCACTCCCACATCACTGGGGATGTTTCCTTAGGCACATTGCCAGAGCAGGGCCCATCTAGTCTGGTATTGGTGAGGATGCCAGTCTGGGCATTAGCAGACCAGAGTTCAGTTGCTGGGTCTGCTTCAGACTCCCGTGTGACCTTGGACAAGTCACTTGGTCTCTCTGTGACTCATTGACCCCCCCCCTTGAATGTGTGAATAATGGTCCTTCCCTTCCCTTTCCTTCTAGAGTGTGAGGTGCTCAGAAACTACAGTAATGGGGGACACAAGTACTCAGAGAGTATCCTCTCTGTGACACTGTCCAGTAGCAGCTGCTTCAAAGGAAAGTGTTGTTATCCCTATAGTTATGGGATAACCTGACCCCAGAGGAAATTTCCTCCTGACCCTCTCACTTTTGCCCTGAAGCATGATGGTTTATATCTTCCTTATTAGCCCTCTGAGGCACTTCCCTGCGAATTCAAGAGACATGCGTTCCATGCTGAATTATTGCCTGGGAATGTTACCATAATGCAGGGAGGAATATTGTTGGTTTTTTTACAAGGGTGAAGCCCACGGAGGGCTTCAGAGGATTCAAAGATTTCCGCTTCTCAGCTGGTCTTTCCCAAATCTCAGGAAGATGGGAGAAAGGAAGGAGCAGAGGCAACAGTGCCCAGTGCAGTCTGACCATCACCTTGAGGGGAATGATGTAAGGCAGTGGAGAGAGCAGCAAACCCTGCTCAGCTGATTAGTGACTTCCTCCTACCCTATGTCTAGAGCAGTGGTTCTCAACTAGGGGTACATGTACCCCTGGGTGTACGCAGAGGTCTTCCAGGAGGTACATCTACTCCTCTAGATACTTGCCTAGTTTTACATCAGGCTACAGAAAAAGCACTAGCAAAGTCAGTAAACCTAAAATTTCATACAGACAATGCCTTGTTGATACTGCTTTATGTACTATGCACTAACATGTAAGTACAATATTTATATTCCAACTGATTTATTATATGGTAAAAATGAGTGTGTGCTGGGACACATCTGTATTTCATGTCTGACTTTATAAGCAAGTAGTTTCAAAGTGAGGTGTAATTGGGGGTGTGCAAGACAAATCAGACTCCTGAAAGGGGTACAGTAGACTGAAAAGGTTGAGAGCCCCTGTCCTAGAGTTTTTCTCACTGAGTTGCTCACATAGGTAAGTGGACCAAAGCCTTTGACCCCAGGCACACAACCCCCACAAACAGAATAGCAGAGGCAAGAGGGCAGAGAATCCCCATCTTTCACTTGAACCTCAGAAAACATCCCACCCCCTCCTGGCCCACCATGTGATGCCCTCGGCATCACAGAGTGACCAGGATAGGGCTGCTCCACTTCCTCTAGAATACCAGGCGAGGAAGCAGTAAAACTAAGGTGAAAACAAGAATCTTTCCTGTTCCTAGTTTCCTCTTCCCTAGGCTTGCTTCTGTGGGAGAGTGATGGAGGGTGGGATGCTGAGCCTCACAACATTGCAATACACCAAGTTGAGTTGGGTGCCTCAGTTCCCAGAGACTGATAAAGGCTGAAGACTAGTGGCCCTACCAGAGGGACTCTCTCAGCTCTAGACCTGCAGAAAGCAACCACCAGCACTTACTTAGCGATGTTTAAATTTCAGATGTAAGCACAAGGGCAGATCCATTGCAGAGGAGGATGATTTCCTTGGGCAATGCAGCTTTGTGTATTAATGTCTAATAATGAGCTTGGATGCTTTAGTGTTTGTCTCCTAAACGGGCTTATTCATGAAGAGTAAATATGTCAGCTAAATTGCTAAACAAGTTAAATATCCATTGTCTTTTAAGTTCAGGTTTCACCATTGATATAAAATGTGATGTATAATCCCTGGCACCAAGCAGGATTTGTGAGCCTGCAGAATGCAACATTAAACTCAGAGCTCCTGGGCTAATGATTGTAAGTCCATTTTGAAGTAATGAATTGTTTGTTATGGCACATCATAGAGCAGATGTCTCATCAGTCACTGCACCAGGGACTCTGACACTTGGAGAGGCTTGAAAAACATCCCTAGACTACCGCGCAAAGTTATGAGGAGAAAGAGCCACAACTTTCAATCTCAATAGAAGCAGTTTTCTCTTCTCCATTCTGCACACTAATGGGCAGTGCTTTTCTACAAGGCAATTGGGAAGGCTTTCATGGCCTGTGTATTGGGTTATAGATGCTTGTAACAAACATTTAGTTGAGTTTGAACTGGCTCCAGGGATCAAGAATAGGCAATACAGTCTTTCCCGTCCAGTTCACTGGTTCATATCCAGCTAAACTCAGTAATTAACAAAAACTTGCTGCCATCTGCCTGCTATTATTTGTATTGTGGTAATGCCTAGATTCCCCAGCACCCCATTGTGCAAGGGCTGTACAAACACAAAGGTGTTTTCTGCCTCAGAGCTGACACAGTGTAAGACAAGAGACAGCAGGTAGCTATGCGTAGATGGGGAAGCACAAGGAAACAATGGGAATGCTGCTCACTGGCCTGTGTAATATGAGTTGCTGTTCTCTGTCCAGTTGCCGGTAGTAAATAATGCTTTGTGGCCCTTTTCACCCATCCACCTGAAGGCACTTTACAAAGGATGGTAAGTGTCTTTATCTTCATGGGGGAAACTGAGTCACAGGGAGGGGAGGAGACTAAGACTAAGACTCCCATTTCAGTGCACTAGCACAGATCCACTCGGCCCGCTTACCAAAATAACCACAACTGGCCCTTCACTCAGTGCCCTAACACTCTGTGGCTAAGCGGGGGTGCTGCTGTGATGACAGATCTATACCCCCGCACACCACCAAATGCGCAGCTCTTACCCACTCCTGCAGAGAAGTGGACCCGTTCCCAAGTTTTCTTGCTACAGACATGAAATGGGGAAGGATCATCTCCACTCTTGTCCTTTGATGGTCTGTAGAGTTGCCAACTTTCTAATGGCACAAAACCAAACAACCTTGCCCCGTCTCTTCTCCGAGGCCCTGCCCCCACTCACTCCATTCCCCCCCCATCACTCACCCTCACTCACTTTCTCATTTTCACCAGGCTGAGGCAGGCATTTGGGGTACAAGAGAGGTGAGGGCTCTGGCTGGTGGTGCAGACTCCAGGGTGGGGCCAGGAATGAGGGGTCCAGAGTGTGGGAGGGGCTCCAGACTGGGGCAGGAGGTTGGAGTGTGGGAGAGGGTACAGGCTCTGGGGTGGGACTGGGGATGAGGTGTTTGGGTTGCAGGAGGGAGCTCTGGGCTAGGTGCTGGAGCCGAGGAGTTCAGGGTGTGGGAAGGAGCTCCAATGTGAGGCAGGGTGGGGAAGGGAGTACAGGCTCTGGGCTGGGGATGTAGGTTCCAGAGTAGAGCCATAAATGAGGGGTTCAGGGTGCAGGAGAGGGCTCCGGGCTGGGGCAGGGGCTTGGTTGTAGGCTCCGGGAGGGAGTTTGGGTGCAGGAGGGGGGCTCAGGGCTAGGACAGGGGTTTGGGATGCAGGAGTGGTTTGGACAGCGGGCTCTGAGCAGTGCTTATCTTGGGGGCGGTGGGCTCCCCAGAAGCAGTGACATGTCCCTCAGCTCCTAGACATAGGGGCAGCCAGACAGCCAATGGGAGCTGCGGGGGTGGTGCCTGTGGATGGAGGCAGCGCAAGGAGCATTCTGGTCACACCTACGCCCGAGAGACATGTTACCACTGCCAGGAGGTGCGTGGAGCCAGGTAGGGAGCCTGCCAGCTCTGCGCCAACTGGACTTCTAATGGATCGGTCAGCGGTGCTGACCAGAGCCACCACAAGTCCCTTTCCAACTAGCTGTTCCAGTCAAAAAAACAGGCGTCTGGCTTAGATGGAGAAAAATCTGCACGTGTCCCCCAAAGAGCGAACCAAAGAGAAAACACAAGGGAGTCTTGCTGATGAGTTTCCGCCTTCTCCTGTGTTACAGACAGACCCTAAGGTGGAGATAGTAACAGCTGATTAACTAATCTCTCACTCCAATTATGGCATTACCCAGGGGAAGGAAAGGAGTCACTGCCACTAGTCCAGGGATTTGTTTAGAAGGGTACATTTGTAGAGTCTGTCTGGCTAAGTAGAATGATGTATAACGTATGTGGTACTCTGCAAAGTCTTTTGGCATTAGAGCCTGGGTACATGTTGGCTTTTGTTAGCACACAGGGTAGAGTGAGCCTATGCCCCCGTTAAGTCTTGTTTTGAAACCCGACATAGACGTAAGTCAATGGGTGCATGGACTTTGACTTGCTCTCTGCAGAAGTACCCACAGTGTGCAGGGCCAGCACAACCCATTAGGCAACCTAGGGGGTCACTTAGGGCGCTAACATTTGGTGACCGCAGCGGCAGGGGCGGCATTTCGGGGGCTGGGATCTTCCGCCGTGTAGGCTGGCAAAAAAGTTGGCGGCACTCCTGACAGCATGTAAACTTGAGGGAATGAAGACACCTAATTACCATGTGTGGCTGCTTCTCAGTTATCAATCAGAGAAGCTCAAATCATTTCTGTAATCTCACAATGGCAGATAAGTTTCCTTTGAGGGTCCTAACACTACTGCAAATCCTTGCGTGCTCTTGCATCAAGAGGTCACTTGATTTCATGCCCTACTTCTGTGCTATGTATTCCATCTGTTTTCTCTTCCTCTTTCCTTCACATTATTCTCTAATTAAATATTTAAAGTGAAAGACTTTCCAGAGACAAGGGATCATCAAGGTAGCAACACACCAGGCATGAATGCTGCAAAAAAACCCTTGGTTTAGGCAACCTATCTTTCAAAAGAGAAAAATAGAACACAAAGGACAGATTCTCAGCTGGTGCAAATTAGGGTACGTCTTCACTACCGGCCGTATCGGCAGGTAGCAATCGATTGCTCGGGGATCGATATATCGCATCTCATCTAGACGCGATATATTGATCCCCGAACACGCTTATATCGATTCCGTAACTCCACCAACCTGAACGGAGTTGCGGAATCGACAGGGGGAGCCGTGGACATTGATCCGCTCCGTGAGGACGGTGAGTAATTCGATCTTAGATACTTCGACTTCAGCTACGTTATACGTAGCTGAAGTTGCGTATCTAAGATCGATTTTCCCCTGTAGTGTAGACCAGCCCTAACTGTAGTTCCACTGATTTCAGTGGAGCTACCCCAATTTACATCTGCTATGGGGCTGGTAAAGTATCATCTCCACATCACTGCTATAAACCAAATGAATGCATCTCTCTCTAACCCCGAGAGAGTGTCATTTGCCTCCTTTGCCTAGAGGGAAATAACTCCAACTCCACCTAACTCAGCACCTGGAGCTTATTAACTCATCACCTATTATTCCACCTGTATAAATGAAGGCTCCTGGCAAGGAAGTAGCTTGCAAAATGAGAGCTGAGTGAGTGTAGAAGCCTTGCTTGTTATATAGGTGATTTCTCTTTCTCAAAGGCCTGAAAACAGTTGGGAAGGAGGTTGTCTGAGGCAGTTCTAGCAGGCTGGGAGCAGCAGGGAGGCTGGGGTTCAGAGGAAGGCAGACAGAGCTAGAATATAAAATACAGAGCAAAACTGTTATACAAAGAAACCCAAAGCCCTTCTCCCCCTGTTTCTTGGGTGGTTGTATTTTTCTCCCTAGACCTGTCAATTGCTACACCCATCCTTTGAATTAATGGTGGTTCTGTTCTGAGATAGTGAAAGGCATTTCTTTAAAAACATTGGTCTGCTGCCTACAGATCAAGAGGGGCTTCACAGGGGCTGTTCACAAGGGGTAATCAAAACAGCTAGCTCAAGTTGTGGTTATTGCCTCTTTCATTTTTAAATCATTCCAGTGTCTCAGTTCTGGCTAATCTCCAGCTTGTCCAGATGTGATTAAGCAGGAAGACATGAAAAGAGAGAACGTAATTACTTTTTCATACTTGAGTTTTGGAACAATTTCCTTTAGAAAAGAAGGGACTGCAAGCTGCTCTCTTCAAAAGTTTTGCAAAGGTTTCTGATGGAAGTTTCCTCTTTGATAACTCTCCCCACATGCCTGAATCAATTAAGTGGGTCTGAATATGTACCCGCCAGTTGGCACTGGGGCTGGTCCAATGACAGTACTGACTTTTGGCCCTGGAGCCAGGAAGGCACCAAACAGGAGAAGGGGCTGCAAAAGCTGGCAATGTTGTTGTTGGCAAAGAAGGGGCTGGCAATGTCTTGCAAACTTATGCACTGTGACAACTCCAGCTCCTTAATGATGTACTGTGTGCGCAGTGGAGGGTATGTGTCTAATTAACACATGACCACAAACTAACAATAACTGATACATGAGAGAGAACTATTAGCAAATACTTCCTAAATGTCTCATACTGGCACTGGAGACTTCAGTTGCTTTGTTGCATCTGTGGCCTCCTGTTTCCATTCTCCATTCTTCTCCAGGGCTCTGGTCGGGGCTCATGCTTGTCCTTCTACACATGCCTTTCCTGAGTATTTTTACCTACTCACCATCTCTACCTGATAACACCCAAATCCCTCCCATCCCACTCCTTCAATCCACTCCTGCATCTTGGCATGTCGTTGTCTCCTACACCCTGAAACTGAACTCCTTATCCTTCCTTCCTGGCCTTCCTTGCTCTTTGGGATAGGGGCTGTGTCATGTTATGCAGTGAAGCATGCTATTACCAGGATTCAGATAATAGGCTGTGGAGTCCCGCAATCAGGGCACTGGACTGGGAGTCAGGAGACCTGGGTCCTATCCCTAACTCTGCCACTGACCTGTCATGTGACCTTAGCCTCTCTCTGCCTTTGTTTCTCTTCCCAGCCTTAGTCTATTTAGACTGCAAGCTCTTTAGGCCAAAAGCTGTATCTTACTATGTGTATGTACAGCACCTTGCACAATTGGGTCCTGCTCTCAGATGGAGTTTCTACATTAATACAATAGTAAACGTGGCTCCATTGGCCTAAGCCTGCTAATCCAACGTTATGATTGCAATCATCACTTTGCACCAATCTCTCCAGCTCTGCAGTTTTCTTTCTGGTGGGCGCTTGCATTACACAGAAATCTGGAGAAATGAGAGATCCACTTAACAGGAACTTTTGGTCAGCTTTTGAGGCAAGAGGCAGATGTGACAGCTGGAATCTGTCCTGATGCTTTTCTGACTGTTCCATTCTTTGGGGCTGGGCACTGGAAAATGGGGAACGGACCAGAGGATCCTGCTTGTCCTTGTGGGAGTGTATTTCCATTGCCAGTGCTCTCCCCTCCACCAGACTTGGGGAAAATCTGTTATGTTCTTGGCTCTCCCTCAAAGCAAAGTGCTAAGTAACCTGCTTAGCAAATGACTCCAGAATGTGAGAGTGGTTTTTATCTTCTTCCTGATTTTTGGTATGCGTACAGCTCTGAAGGAATTGATTTAACACTTATTCTATCCCCACCTCACAGCTTTAGAAGCATTAGTGGTTTTAGAGCGGGGTGGAGGCTGAAGTTTCATTTCCAGTTAAATCAGACACAGCTAGAGTAAGAGGGAGTTATCTTTCATTCTCCACATCCTGCCAGGGTATTTACCTCAATCAGGACAGACTTTTTGCAAAGGCCATTTTTTTTTCTTTTAATGAAAATCCTTTTTGATCAACCTCTCCTTGAATTTCATCTTGAATTTCCTGAGAGCTCAGAATTAAAAATGAGTCAGGCACTTTGTGACATTCTCCAAGGTCAGAAAAATCTAGGGAGTAGGGTCTAGGCAATCCCCCTTTCCTTATGGCAGTTTATACGGACTGTTGCCCCTGAGCAGCCAGCCAAATTTAAGGTGTTGCAGGTTGCTCCAGTTAAGAGAAGAAATTGATGACGAAGTCTGGTATTTTCTTTCGTGCGATCTTGCTTATTGAGAAAGAATGTACTAAGTCCTGCTTCTCTGAACACAGGGTGAGCCAGACAAGAGGAGACAGTTTCTTGCTCACCGCCTGAAGCCTCTTCAGCCAGCACCAGATTCAGCCCCTCTCTCAGCTTCTCTCATGGTGTTTGTCCAGGCTGCGTGTCTCTCTGTGCTATCTCCTGCCTCTTACCACCCCTGCACACAACTCTGATCCAACAATGCCCAGTGATCCCCTCCACTCAGACCATTCACATTTTGTGGCAGCCTTGCATTTGCGTTTGTTTTGAATGGAGACATATGCCTATGTTTTGAGCTATTATTTCACTCAGTCTTTACATCCATCCTAAATGAAAGGCTGCCATTATGGCCAACCCATCTCAGCAAGGTTTAATACACACTAGTACTTTTTATGTTCAGATTCCAGTATCCATCACTGACTGACCCAATGGAAACAGCTGAATGGTGCTGGTCGGATGGTTGAGGGTTTCCACCTGGAAATAATTGTAAACCAATGGTGTATTATTTATTATTTGTATTACAATGGCTTCCAAAAGTCCCAGTCATGGCTAGGGCCCTCTTGTTCCAAGCACCATATGAAGTCCCTGCTCCAAATTGCTCATAGCCTAAATAGATGAGGCGCACAACATATAGGTGAACTGTCAAACATGTTTTATTAATTAGGGACTTATTCATTTTTTTATTTTAGTTTTATGAATAGCACCTAAAGGCTGCAACCAAGATCAGAGCCACAGTGTGCTAGGAGCTGTACACTCTCTCTCTCAAGGTCAGTCCCTTCACTAAACAACTTACACTCTAAATAACCAAGACAGACGCATGGTGGGAGGGGAAGCAAAGGTCTACAGAGGTCAAGGGACTTGTCCAAGGTCATATAGTAATTTAGTGGCAGAAACAGGGGGATAGAATCAGATCCACTGATTCCCACTCCAGTGTCTTATCTATTGAACCATGCAGCTTCTCTTTAATTTTTCCCTGATCCTCTCCTTCCACCTCTACACCCCCTCTGTCCAGGTGCCTTAGCCAGCTTGATGGCACAACATGCCTTGTTTCACCTCACGCATGCCCCTAGAATTTTTTTCTGAGCATGGCATCTCTGTGTCACTCAGGAAAGTGGGGGTGATGGGTGCTGGAACAATTTTTATAGTGGGGGTGCTGAGAACCACTGAACCAAACTGTAAACCCTGTATATAATGGAATCCACTTCAAGACAGGTGGTGTGGCAACACCCATAGTTCCAGCACCTATGGGAGGTGATGGGACAGATTTCCTTTTACTCTTCATTCCCCACATGTGGATGCCCAAGATACCTTAAAGATATTCCCAAACGCACATGTCAATCATCTCACTGCACTGTGGCCTCACACTAGCACATCCCTGATGCCATGCGAAACTTTAAGCCATGACACTTGTGTGCCAAGAAGGGAGTGTGTGGAAATATCTCATCATCCCAAACTGAAACCTAATGTGAAACTGAAACCGAGTGTGACTTCAGGGATGGAGGCTGTTACGATCATGCAGCCAAGATACCTGGAAATAATCAACAAAAGACAGGCAGCTAATGTGAAAGGAGAAACACATTCTCTTTAGGTTGTCAGAAGAATCGGCTTCCCCTATGCAAGAGTAAATACATTCTCTGTGGCTACAGAATCAGTTTAGCTCTGTCTCTGAAGTTGACATGTTTTGCCTAATTTGTTTTTATTTGTGTAATATTCACACTCTTTCATCTCTGAAATAAATATGCCACCCAGGGGCAGAACCTCAGCTGGGATACATCAGCACAGCACTGACTTGGGTGGAGCAACACCAATTTACAACAGCTGTGGGTCTGGTCTGTGAATTTGCGTCTGTGTTTGATGTGGGCAGCTGGCCCTGGGAAAGCAAGGCAGGTAGGGAATGAGTGAGAATGGGATGAACATAAGCTAGTGCTTTGCTGGATTGGGACCTCAGATAGGCCCAGGCTTTGGAGGACTTGTGGGATCTGGATCTCAATTTCCTGTCTCAAGCCCAAATCCAGTGTCTCTGTTTAGCCAAGTTTCTCTCTTTCCAGTTGTCCCTCTCTACATGTCTCTTTGGGTATGTCTGCAGTTAACCACCCACAGCTGGCCTGTGTCCACTGACTCAGGCTTGTGGGGCAGGCTGCAGGGCTGCAAAATTGTGGTGTAGATGCTCAAGTTGGAGCCTGGGCTCTGGGTCATGCCCTCACCCCCTAGCCTATGCTCCAGCCTGAGCCTGAACATCGCAATTTTACAGCCTTGCAGCCCAACTCAGTGGATAGGGTCCACCCGAGGGGGGTTAATTGTGGGGTAGACAAACCCTTTTTCTCCATTCTCACAGTGTTTGCCTCAGCGTGCATCTAACATACATGCAGCCTATTCTTTCCTTCCTTCTGCATTCTCTTCTCCTTTTAACTCCCCTCCTTCCATCCACCGTGTTGTTCTGAGCAGGGGGGAGTGATCAACATCTGGGCAAGGCAAGCAGTTGCATAGGCCAGCCATGCTGAGTGTGTACCCACAGGATCCAGGCTACACTAATATTTTTAGGACATGAACTCTCATCCAGTTTAGCATAGGTATGTCTACAAGAGCTGGGAATCTCACTCCACACCCATAGTATGTAGCTTTTTTTCCCTAGAGCAAACAGTAAATCCAACAAAAACAGCCTATGGAAACCCAGATATTGATCATTCCCCTGCCATGCATGCCACATGCTTGCAGATCTGGGACCCAATCTGACAATCTTAATCCAAGCAACACTCCTTTTGAGTTGAGGAAAGGAGAAATGAAAAACCAGGCCTTTAAGCAATCCCCTGTCCTCAGTATTACAGAAGGGAACTACTGCTGCTGGTATTTCCCTCTCCCTTGAGACAAGAGCAATCAATATGTTTAATATACTAAAGGCTATTCAGCACTGAGTGTATTTGATCAACATAATTGTGTGTCCAATTGTGCTTCCCTTCCTGGTTTTCTTCTTCTGTGCAGTTGTCTCATCTAATAACAAAGCTCAGGCAGAATGAACCCAGGGAAAGCTCTCCTGGGTTCGACATGTGATCTACTCCCCAAGGGAGTGAAGGAGACATGTCACTGCTTGACGATAGATAATGAAACATGCTCCAATGCTGTGGGGAAATGAGCAAATAAACCAGACGCTGACACATGTGGTTCGCACTCTGGAATCCCCCACAATTGTTCTGTTTGTTTTTCTTTCATTTTTTCCCTCCCATCTGTAAATTAAGGATGGCACTTTTCAGCCTGTCAGAGATCACAGTCAGCTCTGGCACAAATATTCATGCTGTGCAGGAAGAAACAACACAGATGTGATTAGATATAAATGTGACACAGGGAAATGACTATTGTAATCATTTTTCATTTTCTCCCATCCAGCTGGCTCCCTCTGCCTTAGAAGTCTTTGCGCTTTCATTCTCAAGATCACAAAAACTTCACAGTTCTCGTAAACAGACCCTTAGGTTTACCGTCATCAAGCCCCATAGCTTGAACTGTATGGGCCAGAAAGAAGAAATTCTTAAGAAATCACTCATCATTATTGGCATTACAGTAATGCGTCGAGGCCCCCACTGTGCAAGATGCTGTACGTACACATGGCAAGGGACAGTCTTGGCCCTGAAGAGTTTAAAATCTAAATAGACAAAACAAGGATTATTATCCCTGTTTCACAAATAGGAAACTGAGGCATAGTGAGGCCAAGTGATTTACCCAAGGTTATATTGGACATTTGCAACAGAGTCAGGAGCTGAATCCAGATTGACTGAGTCCATCCTGGCACCCCAATCAAATCCAGAGCAACTCAGTCCTTTCTGTTCTCCCATTCACATCCATCACAGTGGTGCTGAGGTAGACTCATAACTGCCTCCCTGTAGCCTCATGACTGCCTCCCATTCCAGTTCCTGTCCCGTCCAATGGTCTTGGCTCATACATCGATGCACATCCTGTCTGAAGATGCAGAGCACCTGTCAGAAGACAGGATGCTGGAAATGTTTTGACAGAATGCAACAAAATGCAAAGAAAACATGAATTTCTTTCACTCCTATTTGACATTGACTCACAGTTTGGAAGCCCACGATGCCAGTCAAATGTCCTCACACAAGGCCTTTATTACATCCCCAAGGACCTGTGCTCTAGATTCGTCTGCTCTGATCTCCGTCAGTGAACAGGAATGCATTTGCCTCCCCCAGACGGAGAGAAGAGGCTCTCTAGGGAGTTCACAGCCCATTCAGCTGCTCCAACTGGCAAGTCATTGTGAAATAGAATTTCTCATCAAGACTCTGTACACTCTGCTGGGGATACCCAGAGCTGTGAGGCACTGTGTTGCCTCTCTGCCTCAGCAACAGTGAGCTTTGCTGGAGATTAGACTGTGTGTCAGCTCCTTGCCACATCAGCCTGTCTCACTCACTGGCAAACTCCTCCAGGCTCTCACAGCCCAGACCTTGCCAGGCAAGTAACAAGCTGTGAACTCCAGCCCGCCCACTCCTTGGAAATGTTTCTCTGAAATGTATAGCCCCGACCTCTGTGCATTCACAGGAGATAGCAAGTTTGCAGTTCTTTTAAGGAGAATCAGTACATTAGTTTATTAACTCTACTGGGGTAAACATACCTGTCCCTTCAAAAAAAGCACCGAGTTGGTTTATAGTAAAAACACAACAAGTTTATTAACAAATGGACATAGGTGAAGTGATACCAAAAAGAAGGAATAAAAGTAGAAAGAGTTACAAACAAAAGTAAAAATAGGCTAACAGCTAAGACCTAACTTAACAAGCTACAACCTTCGTATAAGGTAATTTCCTCACCACTCTTCTGTTTCCAGCAATGCTGACCAGCTTTTAGACAGGATCCCCAGAGTCCAAGCTGCTGGTTTTCCTTGTCTCCTCTGGTGAAGGATAATGTAGGGGTTTGCTCCCTCTCTCTTTCTAGACCAGTAAATCTTTAAAATGTATTCTTCTGAAAGGTATTCCCACGTGAAGTCCCTTTTCCCTGCTGAGGTGGATGCACCCTCACAGCAATCAGACAGACAGGATGTATCATTCATCATTTATTACAGAGCAGCTCCAAATCTGAGCAAGAGAAAGCAACATAGATGCAATTCGATACAAATGTGATACAGGAAAAGGCTGGTTACAATCATTTTTCACGTTCTCCCATACGACTGACTCCCCTTCCCTCAGCAACCTTAGTGCTCATGTTGTCAAGATCACTTTATAGCTCGTTATAACCAGCCCCAGGAGCATTATCATTTTGGCCATCTCCTCCCCACCCCATTCCTCACGATGAGTGAGTCCATGCCAGGTTCAAGGTTTTGTTGTATAGATTCACGTTGGCAGGTTTCTACGATTTTAGTGAGTGGATTTTAATGGCTATTGTACCGTGTTTTGGAGACCAACATATTATTTTTAAAGTTTTAAATATATTATTCCAATTAAAAGGAAAACAACCTTCCCCATGGCCTGCCGCTGCATGTAAGGGTGTTGGGGGAGCTGGACTGGATGACCTCTTGAAGTCCCTTCCAAGCCTACATTTTTATGATTCTATGAAACAATCCCTTAATCCCCGCCCCCCCACACACACACACCTGAACCATCAGATGGGCCCTATTGCAACCCTCCCATTGATTTCAGTGGAGCAGAATATGGCTCTGAACCTCAGTGGAAACTACCTCACAAATGGGATCGACTCCTTTAACACAGATTCTGCAGGGTCCAACATTTTAAAACAGGAACTTTTTTTACTTTCCTCTATCTGCAGACTGCTGAGGCAAATCCTAATAGGGCTGCCAGCAATGATCAGCCAGCGGGGAAAAAGTGCAGCCGGCCCAAAGAGTGCCTGATCCAATAACCATTAGATCCTGTAATGAACTTTACACAGGTGCAGAGCTGGGTTTCCTGAAGGAAGATGCATAATTACTGACAAAGAGCACAGCCTGATTGTTTCTTTCTCTGAGAGCAATACCTCCTAATGGCATGACAGCACTGAATGCTGTCTAATTCTGCTGGAATGTGTTTTAATTATCACCACTTCTCATGTTGCTGATCTGTCCTTGGGATTTTTTTTTCTCTTGCTGTTGATTTGTAGATGGAAAATAGGAAAACGATAAAGTATTTTTAGTGACAGCTTCCCCCATGAGGCAGCATTGCAGCGCAAAGCACACTGTCACAATAAAACTGATTAATCAGGCTGTCAGAGTAAAACAAGTTAATGCTACATAAGCCCTTGCTAGAAACTACCTCCGTAACCTGGAGTGCTTGGCTGGACTCTTCCTTTTATCAACCAGCTCCATCTCTTCCATCTCTTTCCGGGCCTCTTTTGGGGGTTGCCCTTGTTGAAATGCTCTTAAATAAACTGCAGAGCAAAACAAATGACATGAGCTTTATTAGATGCAACTATTGTCCTTCCCCCTCCCACCCCTTCTTGTCATCACTGGTTATGTATTCCGTGATAAAAACTGACAGACAGACAGACGTCAAGTGTAGCCTATAAGTGCCTCAGGGCAAAGACCTTATCTTCTATTCCTCTAACACAGGTATAGGCAACCTATGGCATGTGCGTCAAAGGCGGTACGCAAGCTGATTTTCAGTGGCACTCACACTGCCCGGGTCCTGGCCACTGTTCCAGGGGGCTCGGCATTTTAATTTAATTTTAAATGAAGCTTTTTCAACATTTTTAAAACCTTATTTACTTTACATACAACAATAGTTTAAGCAGCAAAGAGTCCTGTGGCACCTTATAGACTAACGGACATATTGGAGCATGAGCTTTCGTGGGTGAATACCCACTTCATCGGATATTCACCCACGAGAGCTCATGCTCCAAGATGTCTGTTAGTCTATAAGGTGCCACAGGGCTCTTTGCTGCTTTTACAGATCCAGACTAACATGACTACCCTTCTGATACTTAACAATAGTTTAGCTATATATTATAGACTTATAGAAAGAGACCTTCTAAAAACGTTTAAATGTATTACTGGCACGTGAAACCTTAAATTAGAGTGAATAAATGAAGACTCGGCACACCACTTCGGAAAGGTTGCCGAGCCCAGTCTAACATTCTATCCAAAACAGAAAAAGGTAGGGGAGGGGTTTTGGTCAGACAGGTAATTGTCCAATCACACCCAAAACTCCACTTGTCCAGCTGTTATTAAAAGTTAATGGTACAGTCTTGGGCCTTCATTGCATCTCCAAGGTAGCTCCATTCACATGTTGACCACTCAGCAGGGAAGGAAAACTAATAACAAATGACACCAAGAAGGCTGAGGTGTTTAATGCCTATCTTGCTTCCCTCTTCACTGAGAAGGTTAATTGTGAGCAGATGATTAACACAATATTATCCACAAGGGAGGAAGCAATACAAACCAGAATAGCAGAAGAACAGGTTTAAGAATATTTAGATAAGTTCTGTGTTCAAGTCAGCAGACCCTGATGAAATTTACCCTACAGTAACTTAAGGAATTAACTGGCTGAAGGAATCTCAGAACCATTGGCGATTATCTTCAAGAACTTGTAAAGTGCAGAGGACTGGAGAAGAGAAAATGTAGTACTTATCTTTAAAAAGGGGAACAAAGAGGATCCAGGGAATAATAGACCAGTCAGGTTAACTTTGATACTTGGAAATGTAGTGGAACAAATTATTAAACAATACATTTTTAAGCACCTAGCCAGAGGATACTGAAGTGATAAGTAATAGCCAACATGAATTTGCCAAGAACAAATCATGCCAAACCAACCTAATTTCCTCCTTTGACAGGATTACTGGCCTAGTGGATAGCAGGGAAGCAATGCACATGATAAATCTTGATTTTAATAAGGCTTTTGACACAGTCCCGCTCCCACCTGACATTCTCATAAGCAAACTAGGGAAATGTGGTCTGGATGAAATTACTATAATCTGGGTGCACAACTGCCAGCTTCTTTGAGTTACTTAGAGAAAGAGTCCTCTACTGGCTGCTGAGCTGCAGCTGCCATGGGGACAATGTGGCATGTCTCAGGCCTGCCCTGGCTCAGTGAAAGCCAGATAAATGTCTAGGCCTCGCTCCCAGAAGGCCAAGTCTCTGCAGAATTTCCATCCCTGGGGACAGATTCAGCTTCCTCCAGTCCTTAGAGCTATCTTCCAGGCTGTCCCTGCAAATGGCTCACAACCCGGGGGCATCATGCTGCTCAGAACCTGCCTCACTGAAGCAACCATCTCTCTCTTGCATGCAACTCTCCTTCCCTTGCCAGCATGGGCTTCCTCCCTTTGGTGCCTCAGCAGGTCGGCTGGGCCCATTGCAACCATACTTTGTCCTTTCATAGCACCGTTTTATCCCAGGATCTTAAAGCAACGGGGAAGCCCCCATGCGGGCCACAGCAGAGTCGGGCAGCAGCAGAGCTCTGAATGCCTAGGAGTGCTCGGTGACCTTTCATTGCCCCCTAAGGCATGTCAGGAAGGCTGTGGATGCCGAGGCCTGCCCCCCTGCACCTCAGTCTGCTGTGCGATTACCACCTTCTCTTATCTTTTGCCGCAGAATATATTCCTTTTTTCCTGAGCCCTTGGGTGCTTCAGCTCTGAAGGCTCATCCATTTCTAAAGCTTAATTCCCTCTCCGATGCTCAGAATCAGAGAGAGAGAGAGAGAGAGAGATGCTGTGATTGTCTTTCAGGCTTGATGTAGGAAATTGTCTTCTGAGGAGATGGTGCAGAAAAGACAGGTTATGTGAATTGCATAGCGTTTCTGAGCTAAGCAAATCCCTGGAACCACGCCCAGTGCTCTTAACACCCCAGAGCAGAGCTCTCTGCAGCTCCTACTTGTAAGGTGATTTGCAGCCTTAACTCCCCATTCAGCGTTAATCCTTTGTTCATACCTTAGCTTTGGTTTCATCATTTGCTTAACTTTGAGGTTGCCATTCAATAGATGCATAGATTGTAAGGCTAGAAGGGACCATTGTAATCATCTGACCTCCTATATCACAGAGAATAATGCAATAGAATAGTGCAAACCTAACACAGTCTGGGCTACACTGCAAGGAGACAGCCAGACTGGCTGGATCATACAACAGGATCCTGAAAGCGGAAGGTGCGCTGGCGGAAAGAGACTCTTGGGAAGGAGTGTTATACGCAAAGTGTTGAAGAGAGGTAACGGAGACATGATAGAGCTATTATGAAGGATCAAGACCTTCCCTCTACCCTTTCACCTAATGCAGGAACTAGGGGGTCGTACGATAAAATTGGAAGGCAATTTAAAACTGCTAAAAAGAAATACTTGTTGATACAGTACCAAGCTAGCCTGTGGAACAAATTTCCACCGGATGCCACTGAGGCTGAGTGCGTGGTAGGAGTCAAAAAAGAATGAGAGAATTTTATGGATAATGAGAACATCCTAAGTTCCACTAGACAGGACTAGAAAACGTTATAATGGGCATAAACTCACATGTTTCAGGACACACTGTTAATAATACCACCTTGCTCTTCTGTAGCATTTTCATCAGCACATCTCCAAGCACTTTAAAAAGGAGGGAATGGTACCATTATCCCATTTTTTACAGATGGGGAAACTGAGGCACAGAAAGGGGAAGTGATTTGCCCAAGGACACCCAGCAGACCAATGGCAGAGCCAGGAATAGAATCCAGATCTCCTGAGCCCCAGTCCAGGGCTCAAACCATTAGGCTACAGAGCATTAAACAGCCTCTAACAGATAGGGCTAGAATAAAATGTCCTCTATTGGCAGGTTTCTCCTGCAGGATTTCTTAGCTGCTTCTTCTGAAGCAGCTGGTGCTGGCCACCATCCAAGACAAGAATGGTCTAATCTAACCTGGCAATTCTATCCCACTATTCCTAGTTATGCACAGGGACATAGGAAGTGAGAGAGAGGAAGCTTAGAGTGGATATAATGAAAAGCTTCCTGAAAGCGAGATCTATCACAATGTGAAATAACCTCCCAACAGGAAGCTGAAATCCTATCCCTTCGGACTTTTAAAGCCAGGCAGGACAGAGTCCTAGAGAATATAAGGTAGGCAACAGCCCATCACTATTCAAAGGATGGACTGGATGGGACCTAAGCAAGTGCCCTCTGCTTCTAATTTCTAAATCTTATAAAGCCACGTAATGTCACATGTACTCATTACACTCAATGGTTTTGCTCCCGTGTACTGTGCTTTCATTTTAATCTGGGAGGGCAGGAATCCAGCTGGTTCCTGTGTCTGTCTATGGGCTTGTCTACATCAGAAAGTTGCAGCGCTGGTGAGGGAGTTACAGCGCTGCAACTTTGAAGGTGTACACATCTGCAGGGCACCACCAGCGCTGCAACTCCCTGTTTGCAGCGCTGGCCGTACTCCCGTTTTGTCTCGGGTGTAGAGGATCCAGCGCTGGTGATCCAGCGCTGGTAATCCAATGTAGACACTTACCAGCGCTTTTCTTGACCTCCGTGGAAGGAGGAAGCCTCTGGTAATCAAGCTGGTCTCCTTTCCCGGTTTGCTCTCTCGTTCCCGGAGCCCAGAGCAAGCAGGTCTCCTTCCCTGCGGTTTGCTGGGTGGCTCCGGGAACGCGAGAGCAAACCGCGGCGAAGCGGGTCTCCTTTCCCGGTTTGCTCTCTCGTTCCCGGAGCCCCGAGCAAGCAGGTCTCCTTCCCTGCGGTTTGCTGGGTGGCTCCGGGAACGCGAGAGCAAACCGCGGCGAAGCGAGTCTCCTTTCCCGGTTTGCTCTCTCGTTCCCGGAGCCCCGAGCAAGCAGGTCTCCTTCCCTGCGGTTTGCTGGGTGGCTCCGGGAACGAGAGAGCAAACCGCGGCGAAGCGGGTCTCCTTTCCCGGTTTGCTCTCTCGTTCCCGGAGCCCCGAGCAAGCAGGTCTCCTTCCCTGCGGTTTGCTGGGTGGCTCCGGGAACGAGAGAGCAAACCGCGGCGAAGCGGGTCTCCTTTCCCGGTTTGCTCTCTCGTTCCCGGAGCCCCGAGCAAGCAGGTCTCCTTCCCTGCGGTTTGCTGGGTGGCTCCGGGAACGAGAGAGCAAACCGCGGCGAAGCGGGTCTCCTTTCCCGGTTTGCTCTCGCGTTCCCCGAACCGCCGAGCAAGCAGGTCTCCTTCCCTGCGGTTTGCAGGGGGGTTCGCGGAATGCGAGAGCAAACCGCGGCGAAGCTGGTCTCCTTTCCCGGTTTGCTCTCGCGTTCCCGGAACCCCCCTTGAAGCCGCCCAACAGCGCTGCAGTGTGGCCACATCTAACACCACTTGCAGCGCTGGTTGCTGTAAGTGTGGCCACTCTGCAGCGCTGGCCCTATACAGCTGTACTAATACAGCTGTAACAACCAGCGCTGCAAAACTTTAGATGTAGACATGGCCTATGGCTGTCTCAGCTTTTCCGTGGGACACCCAATCCTGTCCTATCTGTCTGTCTATCTTAGGTATTTCCAAAGTGTCTATCACTGTAATTCACCGAGTATGCCTTCCTAGCACACCTGCACAGAGGCTGCCTATCAGAAATGTCTGGGCTAGTTATTTTCATCTATATTATAACAAAAGCAGGATTAAGATTTACAGTTATTAGCAACAACCGTTATGTCTTCCTTATCACCCCAAGTGCAATTTCCAGACATTAGCCAATGTCTATATCAATTCCTTTATTAATCTGAGTGCAGTATTTAGACAAGTAGATGGGCCCCATGAAAATACTCTCAGACTTTATGCCGCTTTCTTTTCAGTGAGATCCATTTAATTACATTAATAAACAATAAGGCTCTTAAACATAAAGGTTTCCTTCTCCTGGTCACACTCCAGCTGGTGCGGAAGTGAACATTGTTTCCTCAACTTTCCCAGACAAACAGCTTCCAAAGTTTTTCAGATCAAGGAGAAAGTTGCAAGCAAATGAATCTTATGATGAGAATATTTTTGAATTAAACTCTGATGCATTTCACTGTTTCAATAGCTCTGGTAACTCACAGGAAATTTGCATAATCAAATTAACAAGCCTGTTACTGTGGGCAAATTATGAATGACATCACCAGAAAGCATCTAAGTGTGCATTAGCAGAAAGGGCCCGACAGCTGCAATGCTGACAGTGAGAGAAATGAGAATGAGAAAGATGGACTGTGGGACTGAAAATGGAATCTCCACAAAGGATAGTGATTGGGCCAGGCATGTCATCAGTGACACTCTAAGCTGCTTTAAAGTTGCTCTGAAGATCCCTATAAAAAGATGTCTCAAGCAGCAAGATACATGCATCATTCAGTGGCTTCTTTTCAGTTTACATCTTAAATGCACTTACTTCAAGGCGTTTCCATCTTGGTTTTCTGATTTATTTATTTTTCTCCTTCCTCTGAAATAGAATGTTGTGCTGATGAAAGGCACCAGCTTATCTGAGTTGTGGGCTGAATGAAAGGCCCACCCTCCTCAGCTGAAAGGAGGAATGCAGGAGCCCAGACAGCAACTAAGTACAGTTGGAAAAAATGAAAAAACAGGGATGAGGTTGCAGGCGAAAGGGTCAAAATAAGGCATCCGGAGGGGGACACTGAACAGAGAATCTCTGGCAACGCCCACCTCTCCGGGAAGAAGACAGGGAATGAAAGTCATGGGCCTATTTGATATCCTGGAATGGTGAGCCGAGCACACAAGGAACTAAAATCCCTCTCCCTGAGATGAGGGGTGGGCCAAAATATAAGGAGAGAAAAATACGAATGGGAGTGCAGGTCAAAGAATCCAAAGGAGGGACCTGGATGGAGACACTGAGCAGAGAACCCCCCACCCCCTCAGGTCTGTGATATCCAGACATCTGATTATCTGACATTTCCTCTTCCACATAGTTTGGATGAAGCCTTTGCTGCCTTCGTCCCTGTAACAGCGTCCCTGCCCGGTCCTCCTGGCCCCTGCCCCCACTGGGCTGAGAAAGTCACACAGAGACCTTTTGGTGCAGTGTCCACCTGGTGCTTTTATTTACAAGCTGTGCTCCCACCACCTTTCCACCATACAATGAGTCCCATTCATGCAGTCCACTGGCAGGAGAGAGGGGGCAAGCTGCCTCTCTCTGCTTCCCCTCACTGCCTTTCCTCTAATGCAGCTTTCCTCTTTCCAGCTTACCCCTTCCCCTGAGGCTCTTACCCAGCTCCAGTCTGATGAGGCAAGCTTCCCCAGTCAGGGCCAGGTGACCCACCCAGCTCCAATTCTGCTTGGCATCCTGTCACATGCCTCCTCACTTTTTCCAAACCACCCAGTTCAACCATACAGGTCCCCTCCTCCCTCTAACGGGTGGGGTCCTACTGGGGAGTCCTTCCTCTTTTGGGTGACCTGCTGGGGCTTCCTTGCAGGGTTCAGCCATCCCCCACCCACAGAAGCCACATTGCATGGGAGGTAGACCACCCCATAGCTCTGCTTCCATCCAGAGGTCATCACACCAGTCATACCCTGGGTGCACCCCCACTTTCTTTTCCCCATTCACCTCCGACAGGGATTCAGGATTGGCCCTAGCTTCCTCCTGGACACCCAGGGCCTCTGATTCCCCAGACCCCTCAAGCAGGATTCGGGTCTTGTCTTCCAGGGGTCTGCCTACAGAGAATTCTGTTGGGCCCACCGGCTCTGCTGAGAGCCCTGCGGCAGATACTCCCTCCTTATCTTCTTTCTCCTTTTCCGTCTCCCGTCCTTCCTGGCTCGGGCTCTGTTCTCTTGGGTTTTCTATCTCTGAGACCTCTTCCCTCTTCCTCAATGGGTCTCTCCCGTCTCTTGCCTTGGGCTTCCTCACCCAATCTCCTTTCCCTCTTGGGCAGGGGTCCCAGTCGGTACCCTCCACTGCTGGGTACAGCAGGCCGTCTACCACCCCAAACAGTTTCCAACGGAACCGGCCCCAAACCTCGAGGGGTACCTGGGCCATTGGACACTGCCTCTCATCCCCATGGATGCATTCCAGATCATTTTGGCCCCAGGTATTATCCACTGCGGCTTCACCAGCCCCCTCCTTACAAGACAGCAAGCCGAGGCTGGGTCCACCAGACCCCTCTGGGGTTTTCTCCCCCCCTTAACTGGAATGGTGGACAGTTTCTGCCCCTTCCGCCACCCTCCAGAGTTGGTTCACCCGCAAAATTCCCCAAAGCTGCAGTCTTTTTTATGTCCCACTCGCCCGCACTACCAGCAGATGAGTTGCCTGGTCACAATGGGAGCTCCCCTGTTGGTCTCCCACTTTTTCTCCAGACCCTTCCAGTCAGGGTTTCCCTGGATTTTTCTCCCAGGATCCTCATCCTTATAGGGGTGCCCCTTCTTCCTGGGGGAGTCTGCCACCATATACTCTTCTGTCAGCTTTACCGCAGCCTGCACCGTGCCCGGTTGGTGCCCTCTAACCCATACCCTTGTCCTCTCGGGGAGGCTTTGTAAAAACTGTTCCAGGATGAGCACATCCATGATCTCCTCTATGGTCTGGGCACCAGTTCTCAACCATCAGGTGGCCCAGTCCATTAATTTCCAGGCAAAGGCCTCAAACCCCCTGTCCACTTCGCCCCCCGGAAGCACTGGCGATATCTTTCGGCTGACAGCCCTACCCAATCTAGGACAGTTGCTTTTACCGTGTCGTAGGTCCTGGCCTGTGCCTCACTCGGGGCCATATAGGCTGCTTGCGCTTCACCAGCCAGGTAGGGAGCCACCCGCAGGGCCCAGGTTTCCCTGTCCCATCCTGCCTCCATAGCTCCCCACTCAAAAGTGCCTAGAAAGGCGTCAGGGTCATCTGTCAGGCCCATTTTACATAGTCCCAAACCCGATGTCTGCATGCCATCCCCCACCGGGGGACTCACCACTTTCTGGAGGAGCTGCTGTTGAATGGTGGTCTGCTCCCGAATAAAATGTTGCAGGCTCCTCTGCTGCTCAGCTTGCCAGCTGAGCAGGGCCTGCTTCTCCAGCTACTGGGACTGCTGAAATGTTTGTACTGCCTTCTGCAGCTCTTCCTGCTGCTTGATCAGCCACTGCAAGGTCTCTTTCATCTCTGGCTGCCAAACTCTTGCTCTGGCACAAGCCCAGAGAAGCCTCCACGGGTAACAGTGTCCCTGCAGGGCCCTCGCTGGGCTGACAAAGTCACACGGAAACCTTTAGGTGCAGTGCCCACCTGGTGCTTTTATTTGCAGGCTGTGCTCCCACCACCTTTCCACCATACGATTAGTCCCATTCATGCAGTCCATCAGCAGGAGAGAGGGAGCATGCTACCGCTCTCTGCTTCCTCTCACTGCCTTGCTTCTATTGCACTTTCCTCTTTCCAGCTTACACCCCCACACACACCTTCCGTTCCCTGGGGCTGTTATCCAGCCCCAGCCTGATGAGGCAGCAGCTGTTCCAGCTTCCCCAGTCAGGGCCAGGTGACCCACCCACCCCAATTCACCTCCCTTAATTGGAACTGGAGTGACAGAGGGTTGGCTAAACAGTTTTCTGCTTAGCACCCTGTCACAGTTACCCTTCTGCCATCCTCTGAAGAGGGCCAAACTGACAGTGGGTGTCACCTCCTCCACCTTTTACAGGGCCCCTCTGCACTGGGGCGATGTGCTTGGTCTTGAAACCAGTTCAGTAACAAGAGGTCAGGTCACCATAAACTGCCTACACTTTGGGTCTTCATAGAGTTTAAGGTCCATAATGATCATTTAGGACCCCCTGTGTCATGCAGGCCAGGCACTGAGCCCAGTACATTGTGGGTGAGCCAGCAAGGTATCTTCTAGAAGAAGAACCCATTGTGACTGAAAGATGCCAGGTGCTAGAGAATTTGTCACATCCCTACGTAAGCCATTCCCATGGTTCATTCACTGATCCATGAAAGGCAGAACAAGATCCAAGGTGAAGCTAGAAACATTCTGTCTGGAAATAAGGTACACATTTTTGACACAGAGTAAAGACATCCATCCCTCCCCCCAATATCAGATAGGTTTTTCCTTACAGACCATGATCTAGTAACCTCCCAACTTCTAAAATTGATTTTACAATTGGTTTAGCTGCACCAGTTTTCAAACTGGTAAATTTCCCCCTTTAGACAGACTTATTTTAAAAATACTGACTCTGTAAATGGCACCAGCACAGCTTGCAAACTCCATCTGAGTGTCGTGAAGGAAAGAAGAGGAGGCATCAGTATTTCCAACAGGAAATGAAAATTGGAAATTGCTCTTTGTCCATTCAAATTCCACGGGCAAAGAACCAATTTTTCTCCAATGAAGCATCTATTCCAAAGGCCCATGAAAAAGGGAATCTGGACACAGGGTGACTGCAGTTCTTGCTGCCTGTATCTTTGTCAGTGCCAAACTCTTGGGATGCCTCCAACCCCTCTCCAATGATGATAAAATCTAGACTTTAAAGGTTTGGGGACAGAATCATAAAAGCACCCTGTGAGATTTATACCCAGCAATAAAAAACAGAAGACTTACGAGGCAAAATAACACTCAGAATATTTGCAGGAGCAAGTTGGCAAAAGAAACATCCCATCCTATTATGCCAAGCCAAGCCCAGCCAGGCAGGCCTTTTAGATTCTTGTCAAGCGGAAACAATCCAGACATTTGCAATTATGCTGTATCCATTTGTTTTTAAATTATAATGGTGCCAGAAACAGTTGACTTCTTTGCAGGGAATCTGCTGTCTTCACATTTTCTGGAAGTTTTTTCTTGTTCTAAATGTAGTGAGGCAAGCAGCCTATCAGGATGTTCATGTAAATGATTTATGCCCTGTGAATATTACCAAGGCACAAGCTGCAGTGCATTTGAGGCTGAAATCCTACGGTATTTCGGTCACTTTAAAAATAACCTGCTTTTGCAGCAACAAAACCATTTCCAGCCTGGGCTTTGCAAAGAGGGCTCAGTTTCCAGTGGGTGGCCCTTATTTAAAAAAAAAAAAATGAATAAAGAAGCCTTGATAAGTCAAACTAGAAACATTCATATTACAAAGAGTGCTGTGCATCCTCTCTTATGCAGCTAAGAATACACGAACTGCCAGACTACATCCGACCCGTGGCCCGGCTAGTCAAGTCTTCTGTCTCTGACAGTGGCCAACTGCTTCAAAGGAAGGTGCAAGAAACCCTGCAGTGGTGGGATGGCCTGCCCCCAACGGAAGTTTCCTCCTGACCTTTTTCAGTTAGAGGTTGGCTTGTGCTATTGACACTCTAAGAAGCCAAGAACTAAGGGCCTGATCTTTTCCCACTGAACTCACTGGGAGTCTTGCCATTGGCCTACAATGAGATCTTAAATGGGTCATGAAGACTCAGAGATGGTCACTGCAGGTTGGGAGTGGTGCACACTGCAGCAGGGTGATATGCATATGTGGGGAAGCTTGTAGATAGGGACAGGAATCCCGGCTCTGACGCTGTCACTCCAGCATCTTCCACTACTATGAAACTCCCTTTAATAAACAATATTCTCTCTTGTATGCCCCTGAAAAAGCAACAGGGTCCTTTGATGAGTCAGTTTCCAAGGCAACTATGAATATCTTCAGAGATGAGCAGAGTCAAAAGCCAAACCGAGCGCATGCCAATTCGTTAGTGTGCATTGTTAGGGTCAGAACAGAGCCAAGATACCTCCCACCGAGAAGGAATCCTCAGCCCTCTACCAGGTCTGCCAAAGGGTTAAAAAAAACAAATGTCTTTTAGACTGATTTCATCTTCCCCACCCAGGAAGGCCTGAACATGGCACTGATTTCTGGGCCCTGCTGCCCCAGCGACACATGCACAAATCAACTGACTTTGCAACCCTGCTTTCAAATGACCCAAAAAAGCCCCACCTTCTGCCACTGTGTGATCTTGCTCCCAAAGCTATTCATTTGCAGCAGCTGTACTTGTAGCAAGAGCCGTTCAAAACCTTTACAGAAAGCAGCTGCGCTCTAGTCCATTGGTAGGTCAGATAGGAGTGTCACCAGGCTGGACTGTTGATTTATTTATTTCGTTCACTTATTTGATTTCTTCTAGCTTATATCATACCTGTCTCCAAAGCTCGCAGTCTATAAACAGGCAGAAGAGCCCATCCGAGCAGTCCAGTTTCTCACTACATTGGGCCGCAGGGCCCGGTTTCTCTATACCATTCTCAATTGGATGACAGAGGAGCTGAGACATTGGCCATCCTCAAAGCTGTAAGAAACTCTCTTGTGCTTAAGAAGCCCAAACGGATGGAAGTGCAATAACAAGTATCAGGGAGGAGTCGCCAGGGAATGGGCATTTCCGACCTGTGCCTTTCCTAAGCACAAGGAGCTCAAGATATGAGCTGGCCAATGAAAGGCTTAATTCCTGTGCACAGGCTACCACAAGCACATTAAACTAGTCCTCCATTCTCTACATTGACTTCCCCTAGAATTTCGAGTCAAGTTCAAGGTCTCGGTTCTTATCTTCAAGGTGCTCCATGACCTGGGACCAAAGTATCTGAAAAGCCCTCGGGGCAGCCATCCAAGGGAAAGCCCATTTGCTCGCATATCAACCACTCCATATAGAATGGGAGCTTGGGAAGCCCAGCTAGTGAGAGGAGGTGTCACTGTACCAGACGTGGGGGACTTTCTCGAGAAGGCAAAGATAATTACCAGTGCCAGGGCTAATGGAATTAGGAACATTACAGAAAAATGCATGCGCTTGCTAATCATTGGGAAAATATATGCTCTGCTGCGAAGAGTTCATAGCAAGCTACCAAAGCAATTTCTCCTTGATTTGCTGTCCTGTGTTTTCATTTAGTTTCCCCAATAACCAAGGAGCTGGGTATCGTGAAGAGGAACCAAATAATCAGGAAGGGAAGCAAAAAATATCCCCCAAGCTAATGGAGTTACTGATCTGAGAAACCCAGTGTATTCAGAGTAAATAAGTGCCAGTATAGAAACAAATGAGGTCTGATCGCTGAGTTTATGCTAGCAAGTCGACACTCCAGAATGCCATTTGGTTCTCAGTTCCTACCCACCCACCTTGCAAACCACATATGCCATGAGCTTAAGAGGAGTCAAAATCACACTGAGGTGGAGACTTGGTTGAGTTGGGACAGATGACACATTGATGTCTTGAGCCCTGTCTATCTTAGTTCCTTACCTGGCCTCATTAACATAATAGCTGAGCCTCTCACCCCCTTTAACATATTTAGCCTCACAATACTCCTGTAGCCAGAGCAATGCTGTTATCCCTATTGTACAGATGGGGAACTGAGGCACAGAAACACCAAGTGATTTGCCCAAGGTCACCAAGGATGTATGTGGCGGAGCAAGGAAATGACTTCATGTCTCTGAGGTTTCAGGCTAGCACCCAAATCAGCAGAGCAGCCTTCCTCCCCTTCGCTGCAGCTTATGCTACAGCGTCCTCTGCTGACCTTACCAGTGCTGAATTAGAGCAGAGAAGTTCAATAAGGCAGAGGCAGGAAACAACATTTTATTCTGTTCATTTCTTTCCAGCTTATTAATTTAAGGTCCATCTCTTTGAGGCTCCTGCCCAAAACATTAGAGAAACATCCAAAATAACAACAACATTTCTTTCCTCCTTTATTAACTTTTCAAAGCCAACTGAGTTGATGGCATTGCTGCAGCCAGTCTGTAAATTATGCATGACAGACAAAACTCACAGCCCACTCGACTCTCAGAGCAGATGGGGTCAAGGAGGTCTTTGCCATCACTGCTCTCTGTCATGCTTGTGAGTGCAAATCCTGTCATGCCCACGAGTCTCAGCCACAAACAACAACCATCATGTTCTGTCTCTTGAAGACCTCTAGTGCCCTCTCTCCCCAAGGTATCCACAAAATTCTTCTTGTTTGTTTTACCAATATATCTAGATGCTCCAGCCAAGGTGTGGGCTCCATTGCGTCAGGTGGGGAAACATATGGAAAGAAACAATTCCCTGCCGTGAGGATCTTATAATTGACACAGACAAGGCAGGCAGAGTGGGATAAAGGGGGGTCGATTGTCAGAAGCGCATAGAGTATGAGCTAGATTTTCAAGTACTCACCACCCAAAACTGGGACCAGCTTTTCCAGCAGCTCCCAACACTTTTGAAAAACCTGGCCCTGAGCGATTTTCCCAGGGTCACATAGGGAGTTTGCGGAAGAGCTGGGACTGAAACCCAGTTCTCCTGGGGAGCTGGGAGGGCAAGGCTGGGTTTGTAATCTGTGCATCTGGACACTGCATTTTCTGGCTCAGCACCTGCAAACATGCCCTGTGTCCCTGGCTTCGTCAGAGATCCTTTGCTGGTTCCATTGTCACCACAGAACTTTGATCTCTGGGGCTCCCCAGACTATCCTCTGCTTGTTACCGTCTCTCTCATTACTCAGCATCCCATGTCCTATTCTCAGCCAGGTCACCCATCACTTGTCTGTTCCAGGGGGTTGAGGTCTGGGTGCCCACTGAGACGGGCAAGCTGCCTCCCACTGAGGGATTAGCTGCTGGAGCTGGGAGCAGTTTGGTCAGAGAGTGACATCTGCTGGCATTTGAAGGAAGGCCCTGAAGTTAGCGTTGCCAGCCTGCTTTGCACTCCCGTCCTACTAGATGAGCGGGAAGGGAGGGGAGGGAACTGGTCCCCCTGCATGGCAGGGAAGGAGAGGGATGAGCCTGTTATCCAGATGTACATTCATCGATTCCAGGGCGAGAAGGCCCCATTGTGATCATTTAGTCTGATCTCCTGTACGACACAGGCCACAGGGCTTCGTCGAGACTAAGAGAGTTCATAACCCTTATTTTCAAGCTCTCGTTAGCCAGGCGGTGTATGTTGCAAGGTATTCCTGGCTTCCTACCCATCCCAGCTGCAGGTTTTCTGCATTCCAGTACGTGACAAGTCAGCTTCTGCCTGGCTGGCCATGATGTGTCTGTCAGCCATAGGGTAACCCTGGATGCATGGCACTGCTTGGCCCACATACTCACACCAATGATAGGTATTGCAGTGCATGGTCGGCTTGTCCCAGCCACAGGGAGCCTGCTTGGCACGTGCCTTTCCCAACAGCACAGTAATCTACATCTCTGCGCCTGCTATGTCTGTCCCCGTCTCCCAGTATTGTGCATGCCCCTGCTTACAGCAAGAAATTCTTTCTCCTTTGCATGCTGCTTCTCTCAGGGTAAGTGTGACTCTGCTGGAAGCCACAACTCGAACAGCAGGTCTGGGAGCCACTAGAATAAAACTGCAGGCTGCCTGGAGAATGGAATACAGAACTGCCGAGAGCTGAGTTATAGTGTGATTCCTCGCCGGCTATCTCACAAGCCAGAGGATTTCCCATGGTCCACAAAGCCGCCAGGACCTATACCAGGAGCTGTACTGGGTGACTGCTCCTAGTATCTCATCCCCTTATGGCACTGCGCCCATTTTGCACCATGCACCTCGTGTCTGTCCCATTGCCCTCAACCATTGCCTTAATCTCAGGCAAACTGCCTCTCGAGTGAGGCATGAGGGACACACAAATAAATGCTCAGTGTGCCCCTGAATGAGTTGGAATTCTCTTCCTGCAACGCAACTCATCACCGCATGATGAAGAAAATGCAGGATTCAAAGTCACCTGCAGGGGGTCCACCTAGCTCCCAGTCTAATTATAGCTCTCTTTCAATGCACTAAACACAGATCTGTAGGTTCAGGAGCTAGCAGGTTTCTTGGGTATTGGTCAAATGAGAGACATGAGTCTCAGTCAACTGCAGCAGTATAATATTAATAGCATATTAGCAGGTATTAATCAGCAGAGTCCCACTGAAGGCAGTGGAGCTACTATGTTTCACACCAGGTGTGGTCTGGCCTGTTATTGTTTGCATTGTGCTACCCATTCTGCCTGGAGGGAATTGATGCAGGCAGCAATGAATATTGCACACTCCAGAGAGGAAAAATCAAAGATCTGATCAAGCAAGGTTGTAATTCAAACAGAAATGAAGCAGATTGTAATTCAAGGAACAAACACACCCAGCAGAGTCTCTCGGTACAAGCCCACATCTGAGTTGCCATTGGTTTCCTCAGTGCAGAATGCTGAAGAAATGTAACTATTGCCGCTGTTCATCCCATCCACATGGGTCTGGTGGGATCCTTCTGTGTTTGATTTAAGGCTAGGCAGCCCAGCTCCACTCAGATAAGAGCTGACCCCTATCTGACCCCTAAACTCAGCCTTTTCACCTAGGCTTGGAGAAGTTCAGACACCAGAGGCTCCCCCAGCCCATTTTGGCAGCTGTGTCTTCACTTCTCAGCTCCAGTCAGGAGCAGGTGTGGAAATGCTACTGTCAGGCCAGGGCCGTTCTCACAGCATCCCCAGCCCAACTGAAAGCACAAGGCCCCTGTGAGTGAGAGACTTTGGAGAAGGATGTCACTGGTGACCTCTCCTCCTTTTATGACTTGGACTGCCCAGGTGCTGAGAACCCTGCATTCCATTGCCTTCGGCAAGGGACATTGAGGCCAGTCAGGATCAGACAGAATCTAACCCTTATCAAAAGAGTGGAGCTGAACTGTTCTTTCCCCCTTTCATTGGAAGATCTCAAAGCACTTTGAAAACATGAATGAACTGAGCCTCCCAACCCCACCTCTGTAAGGCAGAACAATATTTTTACCCTTGTTCTACAGATGGGGAAACTGAGGCACAGAAACGGGAAGTGACTTACTCAAGATCAAGTGGCAAGTCAGGATTAGCACTCAGGCCTTTGCTAGCCTCTGCGTTAACCTCAAGACCATTCTTCCTCCCATTCACTATGTCTCCAGATTCAGATGAAGTTTTACCTTCATCCTAGTGAGCTCTGGGCCACTGTTGCCATTCTGAGCTCCTTCTTTGGGAGAAGAGGGCAACAGATAACTTGAAGAATGTAAATGTTTCATAAGACCTAAGGAAATGCTGATTGTACATGTTCACTTTGGTAAGATAGGTTGCTATGGAGACCCACGGAGATGCAGCAGAAATACAGAGGGGCAACAAAAATGACTGTAATTAATTTAAGGCATTAAGAACAATTATCATTTTATTAACCCATGTTTATTGTAACAAAGCAAGCACACGTCACCTTTGAAATCTATAATATAATAAAATCTATTCTTCTTAATGCAGGTTGACCCGTTGCAGAAAATAATCCACCAGGAGAGTAAATTGTATTATTAACTGTACACAAACAGTAAATCTCACTCATTTGAGCAATTGTTTATCTCCTGTTCATCTGAAACTATGGCCAGTTAATCCATTTTATCTAGAACAAGTATTGTTTCAGATTAAAAGGTGGAAGGGAGTAAATTAGTTGCCGATAAAATGGTTTGATTCATCCATCATCTAAGGTTGAGATGATTTTGGTCAAGATTGATGGAGCATTAACCAGGGAAAGCAGATCGATCGATCTATCGATCTATCTTCTTCTTTCCTTCACACTGTGCTAATCAGCCGGGTTTCTTTGTGTTATCCATCCCCCCTTCCTAGTGGTTGGTCCACAAAGGGGTTAAAAGCCTACTACTACCACCAACTGTGGTGACTGCTCCTACACATGTGGTATAGATCTGAGCAGCGACCTTGCAGGGCCAGGCTTGAAACCCTTCTGATAATCTATGGAGGGTGACCATTTCATAAGCTCCAAACCTGATTCAGGGAAAGAGCCTTGAAACAGAGATGGGGTAGCCAATCATCATCAGGATGCATTAAACCTCATAGGTATCACCCATAACCAGCAGTGAGATAGGAAGACCTTGGTCTTCCTTCCACTGAAGCCCAGGACGTGCTCTGTTTAGAGGATTATTTAAATTCTTTGCAGCACTTTTCTTTTAAAGGGCGACTTTTTTGGAGTGTGCTGCAGCAGTGAAATCCCCTTTAGTTGAGAGGGGACAGCCCAAGGCCTATGTACCACTTTCAATGTTTCACCCATTTTATTTCACGTCTTCCTTTCCAGGACACCTCTAATGCCCACTGGGCTATTGTGCAACCTCACCAGGCTGCACCTTGAGGATGTTTCTTTCCTGTGGAACAATGAGGAATAGGAAACTGAAACCTAGCCTTCTGTGTCTTCTCCCATTTTGTATTCACACTGCCATTAGACTCTTAGCTCCACTGGGGCTTGGCCAGGAAGGGATTAGCTCACAGTTCACATGTTGGGCAGCACCAGGTATATGTCCAGAACTGTAAAGCAATAAATACTCCCCTGAAAAGTACAGTGTACAATGAAATCAGCAGCCTAACTTTATAGCATCCCCACCTGCTGTACCTTTGGAATGTTGGCCCTGATGCAGGAAATCATCCCTGTTAAAGATAGCACGTGCCTACGTCCCACTGCACTCACTGGGATTTAAGCACTTTCCCGAATCGGGGCCTTTGTTTATAATGGCACCGAGAAGTTGTAAGAACAGAAATGCTATTTGCCACTGGCGTGGCATTGGAAAGGCAGGTTAGCACGTCCCTTGCCATGGGATCGACTAGCTCCACACCCAGTTAGAGCACCCCCTGGATACATTAAACACAGATGTACAGGTTCAGGAGATTACAGATTTATTGGGCATTGATCAAATGAAAAATCAAACTAGAGCCAGGAGAGTCACAGTTGGCTGCAGTAGCCATTTGCCAGCTCTCCCTTAGGGGATCTGAGGCAGGCTATCATTAATATTGCGTAGTCCTGACAGGCAAGATAAAAGTTCTGGCCAGACCAGGATGTAATTAACATCTATTTATTCACTGGCATCATTTATTAAAGCGAACAAACATTGTGCAGCACAGATTTGTAGTTAATGTGTTCTGATTTCCCAGCAAAGGATGTCAGAAGTGCATAACACATACGCAACTGCTCCAAGGCCTCTCCGCCAGGCACAGAAAAAGGCTTTGTCAGAGCTAGGATGTAGCCGAGAATCAAACAAAAACCCAAGGCCAAGAAGAGCTTAATGAACGGAGCAACTGACCTATCTCCTCTCAGGGTAGAAATAGCTGGCCCACTTCTCCAGCTTCGTGCCACTGTAACACCATCGCTTTCATCAGAGTTACACCAGCGTAAAGCTGGAGCCAGGGAGCAGTGAATCATGGCCAGTTATTGCAAGGAGTATACTGCTATGTTTCCTGTTTCTTTCCCTGATCATCCCTGGCATTGCTTTAGGTCCTAAAAACTACTAGCTAGGGGCCAGAGGTGAAATCCTGGCTCTATTGAAGTCAGTGGCAAAACTTGCATTGAGTCCAATAGGTTAGAATTCCAACCCGGATTCGGATAGCCTTACGACATGGTGTCTACTGTCGCTCACTCCGCAAGTGGTTCCACAAGTGGACCATCTTCTGGAGGAAGATTCTATTCGATGTAAGGGTTTCATAGCATCCAAGGCCAGCAGGAGCCACTGTGATCTTCTCGCCTGACCTCCTGTGTAGCCCACAGGCCAGAGAATTTCACCTAAAGTTCCTAAATCAGAATCTGGCCCTGGATATATTTGCTTTCTCTGGGGTCAAAAGAACTCAGGATACCCAGGAGCAGGCTTATCTCTTTAGATGGCAAAGGCAGTGTTATGCTGACAGCCTTCCTAGATCTTTGGGACAAACACTTCCTATGCGTGTGTATGGTGTCTTGCAGAGTCCTGCTCTGAACTGGATTAGTTTCTTCAGCTGCTATTATGTGCTCCTAAACCAAATGAAATGCAAAGTTCAAGCAGAGCTGAAAGCCATGAGAGAGGAAAGCATCTGTGGGAAGAATGTTAAGTCTGCTTTCGGCGGTGATTATGTAACCTGGGAGAAGGAAGATTGCAGCACTGCATTAGTAATCACTTGCTTCCTGCATCCTACAGCTCTCTGCCCAGACAGCGTATTAAAGACTGCGCTGCCTGTAACAACAGTGAGCCAGTATTAAATTATATCCTGCATTCGAGGTAATTAATGTAACCTTTTCTATACTATAGCAAAGTCTTTCTGTGTCTGTCCTTGAGGGCAGCTCTCCCTGCTAACTGGGGTCAGCTGCTTCTCCATTGAACTCCACACACTCTGAGGCTCATAATCTGCTGTTCTTAATGCAGCTGCTGTGAGCAACCCAATAGAAATGGAAAATCCACCAGCATCTGGATGAGCTCTGTGAAAGGAGAACTGCCCTCCACTGGCTTGCACAGAGTGGCTGGACACTTTTGCTAAAATTTTGTTCTTTGTCTCTTTGGACTAGGTATAAAAAGAAGTAGCAGAGGTTGTAGCTAACAATGGCTAGGTGGGTTCCAAAATACCTACAAGGGCCGCGTTTTCCTCCCATTTTACCCAGCAAGTGGGACTGGGTGAACAGCACAGCCACTTATCGGCACTTTTTTGGTTGGATATGTGCTTGGACTCTACTGAGATCAGATACTCAGTGATTCCTGCTTTCAACTGGCTTCTAAATAGCCTTGGTCATTTAATTTTGCTGTTTCCCAACTGCGGCAAGTGATGTCCATGGTCTAGTAGAATAAGCAGTAGACTAGGTGTTCTATTTCAGGATCTGCCATTGACTCACTCCTGACCTTCACCAAGTCACTTCCCCTCTCTGCGCCTGTTTCCCAATCTGTAAATGTGGGGAATAATATCACCAGGTGGGTTGTGAGGCTGAAGTCAGCTGGGAGTGTAGGCTAATGCACAGCATATTACTATTATATACTTATGTTAACCATGTGGGTTTGCCCATCCCTACACTCTGCTGCAGAATCCTACTATCCAAGTCTGTAGGCTGTCGCTTATGCCACATGATGCATTGTTAGCCTGGTTCTTTTGCCTACTTGTGATTGGCTGGCTAGGTGCTCACAATGCGAGGATGATCAGAGCCTACTGAGGCACAGAGTCCTGACCGTAAACTGTAAGAAACATGGAAATTCTTATTAAAAACACAACTTTCTCTGAGTTATTGGCTTTTCCCCCAGCTATTGATCCATAAACACTGCCCTTGGTGGAGGCTAAGGATGCTGAGAGTCCTGCGAATCCACTGGTGAAATTCTGCTGATCCTAAACCAGCTTGAGAATCCTGTAAATAGCATCATTCACACAGGTAGCCGGTCCTAAAGCATTTCTCTCTGAAAGTCAGTGTTCAGCATGTACAGCCTGAGTAAGGACAGACATTGGCTGTGTCACCAGGGGCATGTCCAGTCCTGCTTGTTTGCTGCCTTTGAATATAAATAGCCATGATGCAGAAATGACACAGGTTTGCCCAGCTGCTCTGTTGCAGAGGCAGTACGGTCTAGTTGGTATCACAGTCCAGCGATCTGTCTGAGATCTTGGCTCTGTGTGATCCTGGGCTAGTCCAAGGGTCGACAACCTTTCAGAAGTGCTGTGCCGAGTCTTCATTTATTCACTCTAATTTAAGGTTTCATGTGCCAGTGATACATTTTAACATTCTTTGAAGGTCTCTTTCTATAAGTCTATAATATATAACTAAACTATTGTTGTATGTAAAGTAAATAAGGTTTTTAAAATGTTTAAGAAGCTTCATTTAAAATTAAATTAAAATGCAGAGCCCCCGGACCGGTGGCCAGGACCCGGGCAGTGTGAGTGCCACTGAAAATCAGCTTGTGTGCTGTCTTCGGCACACATGCCATAGGTTGCCTACCCCCGGGCTAGTCACTTCCCCTCCGGCCCTTTGCATGTATCAGCTATATCTTTGCTGATCATTCTCCCATTCTTATCACATATCCGGCCCATCTCAAACATATGCTCTCCAGCTTAACACTAAGAGTCCCAAGTTCATCTTCCCCCTAATTTCTTCTACCCACTCTGCATAACTGCATCTCCCTCTGTCTACCCTCCACTTGCCTGCCATTCTCCTCAGTATATTATTTGCTGCTACCTGTATCCTCTTTTCTCCCATCTCCGGAAGACCCACCATTTCCAAACCATAGAGCAGGCAAGGACAAACATGCGCAGCGTACACTTTTCCTTTCTGTTTGTTACATAATTGTTGGTTCCCCAGTACTCCTGCCACCTTTTGCTACAGCTACAACAAAGCACTTTTAAAAACATGAGTCACAGAGAAATAAACTGCCTATGGATGCACGAAACAACCCTGCCTCATGCTCTGCTAATGGGAATGAGCCCGGAGCTCAGTTAAAAGACCTGGTCAAGGGAACTGGCTGGCTCTGGGGAATGGGGGATAGAAGACAGAGCCTTTCGCCTCTAGGGCCCCCCTTCTGTATCTGGCTGACTTGGGGGGATGGCAAAAAGTCTTTTAAGAACATAAGAACGGCCACACTGGGTCAGAGCAAAGGTCCATCTAGCCCAGTATCCTGTCTGCCGACAGTGGCCAATGCCAGGTGCCCTAGAGGGAGTGAACCTAACAGGTAATGATCAAGTGATCTCTCTCCTGCCATCCATCTCCACCCTCTGACAGAGTCTAGGGACACCATTCCTTACCCATCCTGGCTAATAGCCATTAATGGACTTAAACCTCCATGAATTTATCCAGTTCTCTTTTAAGCCCTGTTATAGTCCAGCCTTCACAACCTCCTCAGGCAAGGAGTTCCATCAGTTGACGGTGTGCTGTGTGAAGAACAACTTCCTTTTATTTGTTTTAAACCTGCTGCCTGTTAATTTCATTTGGTGACCCTTACCATCCTTACCATCTGAGAGTTGTTCAGAGGCTGTGTGAAACAAGCAGACTTCAGGCAGCGTGGTTCAGTGGAAAGGACTCCCAAGTGTCCTCAGGAGAATTGATTCTGTTCCCAGCTATGCCACTGATTTCCTGTGAGACCTTGGACAAGTCATTTCTTCTCCCACCCTGAGTCTTAGCCCCTGTCCTGAAGAGTTTACAGTCCAAATAATGTCTCTTACTGTGCGTATGTACAGCATCTAGCACAATGGGCCCCTGATCTTAGTCAGGGCCTTTAGGCCCTACTGTCACATTGATAATAATGCAGCTGAGCTTCATAAAATGTCGCAAAGGAGTTCAGATGCCCAACTCCCACGGAACGCAAATCGCAGGTGTGAGAGTGAAGCATGTGCAGGGCTGAGGTGACATATTAGACTGTTGGCACAGCCGAGAATTAACCTCCAGAAAAGTCTGATTCTATTTCAAAAGCGAACCAGAAATAACCTCCGCTTATTAAAACTGCTTCAGCTGAGAATCAGTTTGCAGGCAGCTCTTACGTGCAGTTTATAAGGTGCTTTGTTCCTGTTGTAGTTGACAAGACAATTTATAATCCTATAAATCAGACCATAGGCCGTGCCAGGAGACACAGTGAGTTTCTCTTTGTTACAGTGTCTCTGAGAAAGGTAATACCTAGCTACACACAGAATGCTGATTTTCTGGGCAGCATCTAATCTCAGCGTTGAAATGATTGCTTAAAGTTAAGCCTGTCTATTGGGTATAGTGAATCCAGACTTCAGACCACTAGGCCCTGCTTTAGATATAGATACAGTCTGACAGTTTAGCTTCCAAAACTGCTGTATCAGTTATTAGACCTGGACTTGGAATCTTAATGTGTTTTGTGCGTGAGATGCACCTTGAGAAAAAGGAGAGAGAAACAGCATTGTGTCTATTCCTGGGGATATCCTCAGGCTCCAAACACAAAGATGCTGAGACCCAGGCCATGCTGTGACATGTGCAACTCAGGACTACGTCAAGCTATTTGTCTTATTCAAGTCTATTTAGAATTTCAGTCAGTAGATGCCCCAGAGTTAGAGGATGTTTTTGTGTTTCCAAGATGAAGCGTTGACTCCTGAAATGTAGGAATTACCTGAAAATTCACATTGGCGAGCCAGGGCCTAACCCCAGGGTCTGGGAGCACGTTCTTGCCATGCAGCTACAGGAAATTGTGACCACGTGAGAAGCTTGTCATGTCACCCAAGCACAAAGCAGTTCAGCCCGGTGCCTCTGGCCTTATGACAAACAGGCCATAGATGGGCAGGATTTCACCTGAAAAAGGATGTTCGCAATTAATCCCCAGTGTCCACCAAATACATGTCTGCAGATGAGGTAGCTGCCATCCTGGCCAACACACCAGGCATGTCTAGAGGTGAAAACATGAGCCGCTATAGCTAAAGAGCCAGGCCCTCCCCGGCTGGGGTTCCTACACGTCACATCCTCTGCAGATCAGGCACGGAGAGGGATCTGTAACACACTCACTACCACCCCTTGCCTTACATTCCGAGCGTGTGCTGTAAAATTCACCCAACAGAGGTGGTCACATTTTTTTTAATGCCTTTTTTTTTTTCATGAAAACTAGCAGGCTTTTTAAATCACACACACACACACACACACACACACACACACACACACACACACACACACACACACACACACACACACACACACACTATTTTTTTCCCCAAAATTGTCTGTTTTTTCAACAACATTCGCTAATTATCGAGGTCGGGGAGAGGATATGGAGCTCTGCTCTCCTCTAGTCCCCTTCTCTTCCCAACTCCCTCTGGGTAGAAGCAACAGGAGAGCGTAGTGGAAACAAAGGGCTCCACCATTAACAATGGATTAGCACCGAGTCAAGAGCGGAGAGTCATCTTAGTGGTGTTTCCTGTCGCATGTTACCCAGCTATGGTCACTTCCACTGGCACAGCTCCCCCCCAAGACAGGTTTTGCCAATCTCTGCATAGGGACAAATCCTTCTACTGCAATTTCCCTGATGCTCAGGATAGGCAGCTCACCCGTCGCCCTTTGCCAGTAGAATCCTACAGGAAAATTCCTTTGTATCTAACCTTATTTGTTTGTCTGTCTATCAGTCATCTCTCTGGCTGTCTCTATGGCTTGCCAGAACCAGAGCATCTGAACATATAAACAGTGAATCAGAGCTTCCTGGAGGGCTCCCCAGGAAATGACCCCAAGGTTCGGCTAGTTCTTGCTGCTTAGTTACAAGGCATGTTCTACAATCTCAGGGTGCATGGTGTGAATCATAAAAGGGGGCTTCATCAGGTAACAAAGCAGGTCATTTGTCCTCCATTAGTGACAATAATTACACGCTGTACCAGGCACATGATACCATGAAACCCCTCTGCAGCGGGATGTGGATTGAGAATGAGAAGCAGGTTCACATGAGGCAGTCATCCATCCTGCATTTCTGAAGGACTATATTCCCTCGGGAGGAAGGCTTTATGAAAACAAGCCAGTGGCTTTCATGAAAAAGTCTTGGCCTTTATTGATTGTGTCTGCTGCGTTTTGTTTCGGGGGTCTTGGAATTTATGCCCCTTGTTCTTTGTTTCACTGATGGTGACAGGAAGTACCAGTTCCTCCATGAAGTGAAGGATCAGAGCGGCTCCGTCCTGGAGCAATATCTTTCTCTATTTCATGTATATATTTAGCTGTGCTGAGAAAATTATGGGGAAGAGAGGTTGGCTTCTTATGTTGATATGTTCTTTTTGCGCTGCCTAAAACATATTTGCCAGAGCTTGCATGTGTCCCGCAGTGTGTATCATTAGTATCTTTTGCAAGACTCTGATGCTTCAGGGCTATTGACCTTCCTGCTTCAGGGCATAAGTCAATCTCCTAACTAATAGGAGTCAGGAGGAAACTTCCCCTTCAAGCATGTTATTCCTTCACCACAGGATTTCTTGCATCTTCCTCTGAAGTAACTGGTAGCAGCCATAGTTAGAGGCAGGATACTGGTCTAGATGAACCCTGAGTCTGACCCACATTGGCAACTCCCATGTTCCTAAGACCCAAGAGTAACTTTAGGGAAGTTTTCTTCCCTCAAGGTAAATGAATCCCAAGTTGTTATTGTTGGAGTAGCACCTACTGGCACCGATAAAAGATGATCATCAGGTCCCATTGTGCTAAGTTATCCATGCAAATCTTCACTTATGAGAGACTAAACCTCATAACTCCTTGCCAGCTGGACACAGACATTTTGCTACTATTTGCTAGTGAGGTCCAGGTCCACCATTCAACAACACACATTACCTCTCTCTGTCCTCTCACCACAACGCCTGCCCTTGAGCTGCCCCTCACTCCCTTTTTCCTCGTCTCTGTGTACCTCACTCCCTTCTCCCTTGTTAAAATTCCCCTCAGATCTTTCCTTTCCTCTTCCTTTCACCGTAGCATTTCATGATGCTGTGCATGGAGGATACCTTAGACAATATGGGACCATTCACTGAGTTTTTCTAATTCACTCCCAGTGAAATTAAGTTCACAGGCTAAGATCCTCATCTGGGGTCAATCGGCATCAATAGATCTATACCGTGGATCTAGCCCACAGTATTAGTCACACAGCACCTTGGGGCGAGGAGAGATAAAATGACCTCATAAAAGCATTAAATTTCATGACCATGAGGTAGAGTTGCATATTACAGCTGGATGCTTAATGGCTTTGCGATTCCTCCCATTGTTGCTTATCTAGTTCATTAACCATTTTCCTGAAAATACAATTATCTCCAGCAAAACCTTACTCGCGAACAAAAACCCGCTTTGCTACTGAAAAAGTTTTGCTGAGGTTTTGGTTTTTACCTTGCATGTTTTTGTTCCATTGCCCCAAGAATTTCTCAATGACCAAATCTGGGTCAGCTGCTCCCAAGTTTCCTGAAAAAGTCTCTGGAACCAGGGATCCGTATTTGCATTGTATTACTCCTTCAGGCTTTCTTTGATTTCATCTAGCTGCTTTATCTTCACTGTGGTTTGCAAGCTCATCTGTTTCCCTCCAACATCCTTCATTCCAGATCATTGTCTTATTACTGCTGGAGCTTTCTTCACCCATTGCAGTGAGAGCACAGAAACTTAGGAGGGCAGAACCTATGTGCATTGCAATCATTACGACAAGAGCCCTCTGTGAACACACCTTGATGGCAAAAAATTCACTCCAGAAGCGAAGCTGCCACTGAAGCAATTCGTTACATCTAAGTCATCTCCCACGTTGGCTATTTAGACCCACTTGTCCCGTTAACATTCTGTAATTGCAAAATCTGTTGACAGCGCAATACTTAATCTGCATGACAATTACATCAGTGTTCCCCTGCTCAATCTGAAATAATAAGCACAAAGCGTTGAAAGAGGGAAGTCCATGAGTTGGAGAGAGGCTCCAAAAGGAGCTAATTAACAACCTTTCACAAGCGCCAATATTCAGTTAAAAACCCCAGAGTAAAGAAAGCTGAAGTCAGAAATGGCTGGTTTGGTGGTACGGGCATTTTACGGTTCAATACCTATTTCTCCCACAGACTTCCTGTGTGACCTTGGGCAAGTTATTTAATCTTTCTGTGACTCAGTCCTGCATTTGTAAAATGGGGATAATAATCCTTCTTGGCTATCTTGTCTATTCAGAGTGTAAGTTCTTGGGGAGCAAGGACTATTTCTTACTATGTGTCCATACAGCACCTAGTACAATGGGGCCCTGATCTCAGTTGAGTCCTCTTACAAATATTAATAGACAAATTTACCTCATCTCATCTTCAAATTCATGTCTTCTGAGCTGTGCAGATGGGGTGTTGCTTGAGAGCAATGTGAGACATAGTCTCTCCCCAGGGGATACTGGCACCGGAAAAAGGGCAGGAGACTATGCCTCTACAGAAGGGGAGGAAAAGAATGTCTGAAGCTGTGACATGCTTTGGAGGAAATTCTCTCTTCCATCCCTTTCCTGGCTGGGAAGGAAGGAAAACAGTGAAGCAACAAATGGACCTAAGTAAAAAGCAAACAGAGCTGGAGATTTAACATTTATCCTTGATCATAATTCACCAGCCAGACAGCTTGCGGGAAAATCGCAATGAATTTAATCAGCACTGTGGGTCAACTTCATTGATTTTCATCAGATACCTCAAAAGTGCTTCTTTTGGTCCCTGAATCATTTTTAACTCCATCGACAAAACTGTTATTGTCACCACTGGGAGGCTGTGTGGGATAAGAAGAAGCTATTAGACTGGTCTGAAGTGTCTCTGAGCGCTAAGCAAATCTTACCTTGTTTAATCTTCCCCTTGGAGTGTAAAAGTGGTGACCAGCCCATTAATTTGCCGAGGATCCTGTCTCTAGTGCCCAGAATCATTAACCATTAAGACTCAGGCAATATTTTCTTCAAGGGCCAAGGACACAAGGGAGGAAATAGAGGCTAGTTGATGGTGGAATGAAGAAAGCACAGAAGCCACTGAGGAAACTAGCATCCTTAAGGAGATAAATGCATCTGCAGTGTCAGATGTTCTGAAGCCCTGTCTATGCAGCCTGTGGAGGGGAAGTTACTCATGAGGACAAGCCCTGGCCTGGGTCTCAGGAGAGGAAGGTTCAATTCTTGCCTCTGACACAGGCGACCTGATTGTCTTGACACAAGTCATTTTCCAAAAGCCTCATGGCTGGAGTATGAAGTCCTCAGCACCATGACTGGAGCCAGGTTTCAAAAGTGCTCAGCTGCAACACTTGGGACAAACGTGTTTTTTCTAAAAACTGGTCATTGATTTAGGTACCTAACTGGGAGTGGAGCTCTCTGGGAAATCGTGTTCCAATTGCAGGGACTGAACTCTTGAAATTCCCGGACTTAACCTGTCTGTGAGCCCTCTGTAAAAGAGGCTAATGATGCTTCCTAACTCCCACCCTTTGTCCGTCTTTTCTGTCTAGCTAATAAGATCTCTGTGTCGGGGCTGTCTCTTATGAAGTGTGTGTACACCACTTAGCACAATGGGGCCCTGTTCTCGGGAGAGCGGGGACTTCCAGTGATCAATAACTATGTTAAGGCAGAGAAGGAAGCTATATTATAATCAACTGGTGATGAAGTCAGGCTATAGCTTTGCTGCTGAAACCAGAGTGGCAATAGCTGATGATGTTTTCCCTAGTAAACAACCTCTCTGTGCCATGCAGCTCAGAAGGCTTTTCAAATGTTTATCTGGAAGAGTGCTTTGAAAATAGCCAGTATGTGTTACCCATAAGTTCCCTTGATGGGAACTGGTGGGTCAGACATTCCGAAGGCAGACAGATAACTCCGGCCCCTGCAGATTACCCGTACAAACACACAGAGGGACAGAACATACGTTATTCTAGCATTTCACACCAAACGCACTTTGCGGAGCAGGGAGTGAGCACTCGTTGTGCAGCAACTGGTATGAAAACCTTGCAGCCTCCTTCTGCTCAGCTTTAGCTCACAAAGCGCTCAGGACACTGGACCCTGTTTTAATGACAAAAGAAATATTGGCCGGGATACCAGGGTTCACCCTTATTCTTTTCAGCAAGTGCCTTAGGATGAAAAAGCAGCAAAGAATCCTGTGGCATCTTATAGACTAACAGACGTTTTGGAGCATGAGCTTTTCGTGGGTGAATACCCACTTCCTCAGATGCATGTAGTGGAAATTTCCAGGGGCAGGTATATATATGCAGGCAAGCTAGAGATAATGAGGTTAGTTCAATCAGGGAGGATGAGGCCCTGTTCTAGCAGTTGAAGTGTGAGAACCAAGGGAGGAGAAACTGGTTTTGTAGTTGGCAAGCCATTCACAGTCTTTGTTTAATCCTGAGCTGATGGCGTCAAATTTGCAGATGAACTGAAGCTCAGCAGTTTCTCTTTGAAGTCTGGTCCTGAAGTTTTTTTGCTGCAGGATGTCCGCCTTAAGGTCCGCTATAGTGTGGCCAGGGAGGTTGAAGTGTTCTCCTACTGGTTTTTGTATGTTGCCATTCCTAATATGTGATTTGTGTCCGTTTATCCTTTTCCATAGTGACTGTCCTGTTTGGCCGATGTACATAGCAGAGGGGCATTGCTGGCATATGATGGCGTATATTACATTGGTGGATGTGCAGGTGAATGAACTGGTGATGGTGTGGCTGATCTGGTTAGGTCCTGTGATGGTGTCGCTGGTGTAGATATGTGGGCAGAGTTGGCATCGAGGTTTGTTGCATGGATTGGTTCCTGAGCTAGAGTTAGTATGGTGCGGTGTGTAGTTACTGGTGAGAATATGTTTCAGGTTGGCAGGTTGCCTGTGGGCGAGGACTGGCCTGCCACCCAAGGCCTGTGAAAGTGTGGGATCATTGTCCAGGATGGGTGGTAGATCCTTGATGATGCGTTGGAGGGGTTTTAGCTGGGGACTGTATGTGATGGCCAGTGGAGTCCTGTTGGTTTCTTTCTTGGGTTTGTCTTGCAGTAGGAGGCTTCTGGGTACACGTCTGGCTCTGTTGATCTGTTTCCTTATTTCCTCGTGCGGGTATTGTAGTTTTGAGAATGCTTGGTGGAGATTTTGTAGGTGTTGGTCTCTGTCTGAGGGGTTAGAGCAGATGCGATTGTATCTCAGTGCTTGGCTGTAGAAGATCCATCATTTGATGTGCCCGGGATGGAAGCTGGAGGCATGAAGGTAGGCATAGTAGTCGGTAGGTTCTCGGTATAGGGTGGTGTTAATGTGACCATCACTTATTTGCACCGTGGTGTCCAGGAAGTGGACCTCCCGTGTAGATTGGTCCAGGCTGAGGTTGATGGTGGGGTGGAAGCTGTTGAAATCGTGGTGGAATTTTTCCAGAGTCTCCTTCCCATGGGTCCAGATGATGAAGATGTCATCAGTGTAGCGTAGGTAGAGAAGGGGCATGAGTGGACGAGAGCTGAGGAAGCGTTGTTCCAGGTCAGCCATAAAAATATTGACATATTGTGGGGCCATGCGGGTGCCCATTGCGGTGCCACTGATCTGGAGATATATATTGTCATCAAATTTGAAATAGTTGTGTGTGAGGATAAAGGCACAGAGCTCAGCAGCCAGTTGTGCTGTGGCATCATATGGGATACTGTTCCTGACAGCTTGTATTCCATCTGTGTGTGGGATGTTTGTGTAGAGAGCCTCTACGTCCGTGGTGGCTAGGATGGTGTTTTCTGGAAGGTCACCAATGCATTGTAGTTTCCTCAGGAAATCAGTGGTGTCACGGAGATAGCTGGGAGTGCTGATGGCATAGGGTCTGAGCAGAGAGTCCACATATCCAGACAGTCCTTCAATGAGAATGCCATGCCCGAGATGACGGGGCGTCCAGGATTTCCAGGTTTGTGGATCTTGGGTAGTAGATAGAATAACCCTGGTCGGGGCTCTAAGGGTATGTTGATTTGTTCCGGTGTTAGTGTAGGGAGTGTCCTGAGTAGATGTTGCAGTTTCTTAGTGTATTCCTCAGTGGGATCTGAGGGAAGTGGCCTGTAGAATTTGGTGTTGAAGAGTTGTCTGGCGGCCTCCTTTTGGTAGTCAGACCTGTTCATGATGACAACAGCATCTCCTTTATCAGCCTCTTTGATTATAATGTCAGGGTGGTTTCTGAGGCTGTGGATGGCATTGCGTTCTGCACGACTTAGGTTATGAGGCAAGCGATGTTTTTCCACAATTTATGCCTGTGCATGTTGGCGGAAGCATTCAATGTATAGGTCCAGACTGTCATTTCGACCCTCAGGAGGAGTCCATGTGGAGTTCTTCTTCTTGTGCTGTTGGTGGGAGGATACCTGTGTATCAGTGCGCTGTTGAGTGTTGTCCTGAAACTATTCGAGTCGGAGACGGCGAAAGTAGGCTTCCAGATCGCCACAGAACTGTATCATGTTGGTGAGGGTGGCAGGGAAGAAAGAGAGGATAGGACAGACTTTTCTTCTGGGCTGAGTGTGTAGTTGGATAGATTGACGATATTTCTGGGTGGGTTGGGGGTACCACAGTTGAGACCCCATGAGGCAGGTAGGAGTTTAGACAGCTTACAGTCCTTTTTCCTTTGTAGAGAGGTGAAGTGAGTAATGTAGATCTCCTGTCTTATTTTAGTGAAGAACGTTTGTATAGAAGTTTGGTTATTAATGCGAGTCTCCAGGTTGAAGAGCTCTTTTTTGATGTTTTCCTGTTTGCTGTATAGGATGCTGATCAGGTGGTTCCTCAGTTTCTTTGATAGAGTATGGCATAATCTCTCACTGTGGTCTGTGTAGTATGTAGATAGCAATGGATTTTTTACCTTTAGTCCATTTGGTATGATGTCCATCCGTCTGCATTTGGAAAGGAAGATGATATCTGTCTGTATTTGTGCAAGTTTCTTCATGAGGTTGATGGATTTCCACTCCATACGGCTAAATGCAGTGCTTTGCATGGTGTCAAGTATCAGAGGGGTAGCCATGTTAGTCTGGATCTGTAAAAGCAGCAAAGAATCCTGTGGCACCTTATAGACTAACAGATGTTTTGGAGCATGAGCTTTCATGGGTGAATACCCACTTCATCAGATGCATGTAGTGGAAATTTCCAGGGGCAGGTATATATATGCAGGCATATAGGATGAAAGGAGGTGACGGAAGTCCCTATCTCCTGATACCGTTAAGAAGTACCATGAACTAAGCAAAGGGCTGGAAACAAGACTGCAAGGAGAAAGGCTATAGTGTTCGAGGGGCAGGACTCAACTGTTATTTGTACAATAGTGGTGCTTAGAGGCCCCAGCCAAGATCAGGGCCGCATGGCACCTGGCTTTGTATAGACTGTTGTGAGCTGAGGGAAACATCACCAAAACTGGTGGGTGTAACTGCTGCCCTTCATTTAAGATGGCTGTAAGAAACCATTGAGCTCCTTTACGAAACCAGAAATCTGACACACTCAGCTCCTTCAGCAACACTGGCCCTCTCCGTTGCAATAGACAGCGATGGCAGGTGAATATTACACAGCGGAAGTGACATGGAGGATCTGGCCCTGTACAATTAACCCAGTGAGAAGCTGACAATGCAGTCTTGCACTCTTTTTAGGACATCACTCTCCTCTTTCCTCCGTGAAGAAGTAAGCTGTGATTGAACAGAGCCATCTCAATGAGGCCATCCCCGGTGAGGGAATCTATGGTTTTGGGGATAGAAGAACAAGTGGTTGAGGGTACTCATGTTTTTCTAATCATATTGGTTTCATGAGGGGAAACACAGTTTTCCTATCCAAATTCAAACCCATGTGCCCATGCGCACACACAACCACATTCTATACACACATGCACACACACAAAGACGCATACACTTTCTACCTAGGAATTGGCAGGATCCACAAACCCAGTCATTGCTTGGGGTTCAGAACAGCCATTCTTCTGACGCAGTCCCCGTATAGGCCTGTCTGAGATCCCTTCTGCAAGCTTGATTCCCTGGAGAGTTTCTCTCCCAAAGAAAAATAACTGATTTCTCTCACTCCATTTTAATTTAATGGAGTCCAGAATGCAGCACTCCTGTTGTTGATGCTACATACTGGCTTTGTAGCAATGCTATGGCCACTTCCCATTGCAACAGGCAAGGCTTTTACAGGCTGCTTCAGGAGCTGACTGCAGACTGCCGTTTAGCTCTTTCCAAACTTTCTTGTTTGGCAGGATCCCAGAGGGCTCCTGCCTGCCGCAGGCACAAAGCACCAGCAATTCTGTTTGTTTAAATTGATCTGTCTTGTATGTAGAGATTGACGGGGAAAGCAGCAGAACCCAGACACAAATTCCATTATTGCTTTTTTTTTTTTCAATAATAAAAATTACTCTCTGGGTTTCACTATTTATTTTTACATTTGTATCTGTGCCATTAGCGTCAGACACAAGGAGGCAAGCTCCAGCAAACATGACTAGAGAGTGGCAGGTCCTGTCTGAAACAAGCATGGTATGTCTAAGCAGCAAAGAAAAACCTGTGGCTGGCCCATGCCTGCTGACTTGGGCACACTGGGCTTGGACTGCAGGGCCGCTTCATTGCTTCTGGGCTTGGGCTGCAACCTGAGGTCTGGGATCCTCTCACCTCACTGGGTCCTAAAGCCCAGGCCCCAGCCCAAGCCCAGACACCTACACTGCAGTGAAACAGCCCCACAGTCTGAACCCCACACACCCCAGTCAGCTGGCACAGGCCAGCCACTGGTGTCTAGCTGCTGTGTAGACATACCTGCAGAAGCCTTATCTAAACTTGGGGAGTAGCCACCGTCCTGAAGCTGCATTGATGATGACCCTTCAGGCCCCAATCCTGCACTGAGCTAGACCTCACTGATTTCAGTGGGTCTGTATGTGCATGCAGGAGTGGGCAAGCAGGGAATGCAGTGCAGGATCCGAGAGAGCATAAACTAGGGTGAACCAAGGGTTTACATAAACCAATTTAATCCTGATTCACTCAGTCAGAGCAAACCTCAGTTTGCCCTTGTCTGAGTTCCAGAACAGCTACACTGATTGCTGAATCAGAGCTGTTCCTGAATATAAACAGGTCTTCATAGAGCTCCTGTTGGCTTAGACAAAGGGCTATAGCTCCCAGTGCAATACATCCCCTAACTGTGGTATTGAGAACTGTGCCTTGAAGGGCAGAACTTTCTGGACTGGGTGCGTGAAGCTCTCATTAGGTACAGCCAGTTGGAACTGGAGAAAATAAATCGGTTCTCTTGCAGGCATCTTAAGCACTGAGCAATCACTGAACCAATGCCACCCACTCCGCTGCACCAGAGGCAATCAGTTGGATCGCTAGCCTAGACTTGCAAGTCTAAACATTGCTGTTTTTAAGTTATATAAATAAAGAAGAAGATTACTGAACACCACTTACCCCTGGTGCAATGTGGGACTGGGATGGTCTATCAGATCCAAAAAGAGACCTTTATTGCAAGGATCTGCAGAAGAAGAGTGGCCCCAAGTACTTTAAGGGCTGCAGACCCCAAGGCAAGCGGGTGAGCAGCGGTGGGACTTAGCGTGCAGTTTCCTGGCTTCTAATGCATTTAATTAGACCCTTAGCTTCAGTTGAACGTATTTGGGCGCAATTCAGTCACGAGATGTCTGGACACTTCCATTTACATAATTGCTTTTTGCTATTTAATTTATGAGTCCTAATTTATCTAATATAATGAAGGAAATAAAAATCAGGCCAAAAATGTTTCCCAGATATTTTCATTTCCAGTGCATTCTCTGCAAGGGTGCCGTCCTCAACTAAGACGCACGTGTTGAATTTCTCCAAGTTTAATTATAACCCCCACGTAATTACCCCAATAAAATCTGAACAGAACAGGAGGACTCCAGCCAGAAGGAGATGATAATGCATGCATGGAGCCATGCTTGGTCCCCAGCATTAGCACTGTGCAGATGGATGTCTCATGGGAGGTGGAGCATTAGCATAATACTTGCAAAATTCCCCATGTGTGGGTTAGATCCAACAGGGATGGTGCAGCAGCTGCAAAGGGAGCTGGATGATGGTGTGTCAGAGGCAAAGGGCAAAGAGAGAATGAAGATTGTTAGGGGAGAAACTCAAAGATAAAGCCCAGGATGAAAGGGGGAGATGAGGCCTTGCTGAAAGCTGGTGGTGAAAGCAGACAGCATTGGGGTCTCAGGGAGGAGTTGGCATAGTGAGGGGCGCTGACTCATAATACATCTAAGCTCCTGAGGGGAAGACCTTCACCCCCTCTTTTTTCCCCCCGCAGTGGGATGCAGGTTCCCCCATCCCCTCCAGCTTCTGAACTGCTCCTGCATCTCAGCATCAGTGGTTTCCTCATTGCTTAGATTTTTTAAAGGAATCCATGTGGGACTCTGTTAATTTGCCTTCTGCTTTCTGAGTCTTGGCACATTTTCCGGCTTTTCTCTACAGCCATGAGGACTAGAAGCTTTCTTTCCTTTTTTAAATAAAACCTGAGATTCTCAGGTAATCACTTGACTCCAGGAGCTGGGGCTTTATGAAAAACACCAAATATCACTAAGCTCGTGATGAAATTGCTAGAGTTGGTGACACTGAACGTGGTGAACTTCCCCCACCTGTGGCACTCACTCTGTCATTCTAAGTTTCTGTACCGTTGCATCTGCCTGATGTGTTTCTGGATTCCTGGGTCCTTTCCCTCCAGAACTAATCTCCTGAAAGCTCTTCATCTTGCAAAGAGCAATTCAGAAATTTTAAAACTGCTCTTCTAAATCAGGACACAGCATCCGGGGAGCTAATCTCTACTTGCAGAAGGAAAATGAGCCTCTCTCTCTCTCCGAATAGGCTCTGATGAGTCTCACACAATGCCTGGGAACAGCGCAGGGTTTAAATCTGTCGCTTCAAAAAAAGAAAAGCACCTAACTAGCTTTTAATGAGATCCCCACTCCCCTCCCCACATCAAGCTCTGCAAATATATCCAGAGGGAGCACCGCCTGTCCTGGGTGAGCAACAAGGTTGGCTGAAAAGCAAACAAAAGGCTCAAATGCTGGCTATCCAGCCTGGGAAAAGCACAGACTGTGCTGCTCCAGTTACAAGTGCTTCAGAATGTCATGGTGACTTATGCCCTATACAATCAGCCAGCATAACTGCAGAAGAACAATGTTGGCCCTTCTGGATTCTGAAAAACTGGGCTCCGGCACAATCAGTGTAATTATTTTCTATCCTTCCTGGCAGGCATGTATAATCCCCAGTCCACTGTCAGGGGACCATACATCCCTCTGTTTGCAAACAGCCTGGCACTGAAGTTAGTGTGTAGATTCATGCAGCAGTAGCTGTACAGGATTGTGACATGCTCTGACACTTTTAAAACACTTGCCCCCAGTACATTAGGGGGTGGGTTCATGTCTCAGACCACTGAAGTGCAGCCACCTCTGGGGTGGCACAAATTGTTAGTAGAATTGTTTTGGGATTAAGTCCCTGGGCAGGGATTCAGGAGGTCTGGATTCAGTTCTTCGTTCTGCCACAGACTCCCTGTGTTACCTCAGGCAAGTCACTTAATCTCCATGTGCCTCAGGTACTCCACATAAAAATTAAGACTTGATGCTTCCCTGCCTTCGAGAAGAGCTGTACAGATAAGCTCATGAATGTTTATGAGGTGCTCAGATGCTGGGGGAGTGGGGGTTATGGAGTGTCTGCCTATCAAAACAAATTATTATGGACCAGCAACGCTGCAGTAGCTTCATAGGAAGACATGAGGTATAATTTATCCAGCTGACATGACAGAGGGCAGTTCAGTGAGACATGGAGTCTGACTTTGGACACAAGACTGGGGTAACACCCTAGATCTTGCAAGGAGTGCTGGCTGATCTTCCGTGACCACCAGGAGTCTGGGTCTTACGTTTCATCAGGAAGCACCATCATTAAGTGATACATACGGTAGCAGTGGCTCATGCTGATCGTTACTTCCTGGTTGACCAAGAATAAAAAAATGCAGAGAGCAGGGAGGCCAGGACAAAATCCACGGGATGCCCATAGCTGTAATGCGGGAAGGGGATGTTTGACTTTGTCTCCTTTTGCTGATCAGCAGTGAATGGAAAGCGAGGAGCTGGCAGGTTACTAGCACAGTCGATAGCCCCAGGTCGAGTTTTCTGGGGGCACGCAGTGAAGAGGCAGTAGGTGAGAAGGGCTGTGCTCTGAACGTTGCCTTTCTGGAGAGTTTCAGTGACAGACACCAGGATGCTGCTTGAGTTCATCAAATATCAGCAGTCCTGGATGGTCTGTGGGGTTTGCTGGCAGAGTTCAGGAGACTGTCAGCAATTGCTGCCATGAGCAACCATCTTTGTCTCTGCGATGTTTAGTCGCTGAACAGACACAGTGACACAGGCATGTGGGTATTAAACCGGCGCCAGGCTGGCCTCTCATGTGTGTACTCACGGTAATGACGCTGGCCCTTGGGCATGCAGTTGTGAGAGTGCCAGACACATTAACAAGAGAGACGAGATTTTCATTTGCTCTGTGTGGAATTTCCAATACAATCAGCTGTGTGCGACTCCATTGACTCCGGGTGAAGTGGCATCACTAGAATGTCACTCACTTGTTCTGAGGCCGCTGTGCCCATGCAAAATATCAGCCCCAAGCTGCTATTCAGCAACACATACACACGTCTACAAAAAAAATTCCCTGTGGAGTTTCCCCTCAAATGTGGGCTGTATTTTCCAGCATGACTCATAGACTCATAGACTCTAGGACTGGAAGGGACCTCGAGAGGTCATCGAGTCCAGCCCCCTGCCCTCATGGCAGGACCAAATACTGTCTAGACCATCCCTAATAGACATTTATCTAACCTACTCCTAAATATCTCCAGAGATGGAGATTCCACAACTTTCCTAGGCAATCTATTCCAGTGTTTAACTACCCTGACAGTTAGGAACTTTTTCCTAATGTCCAACCTAAATCTCCCTTGCTGCAGTTTAAGCCCATTGCTTCTTGTTCTATCATTGGAGGCTAAGGTGAACAAGTTTTCTCCTTCCTCCTGATGACACCCTTTTAGATACCTGAAAACTGCTATCATGTCCCCTCTCAGTCTTCTCTTTTCCAAACTAAATAAACCCAATTCCTTCAGCCTTCCTTCATAGGTCATGTTCTCAAGACCTTTAATCATTCTCGTTGCTCTTCTCTGGACCCTCTCCAATTTCTCCACATCTTTCTTGAAATGCGGTGCCCAGAACTGGACACAATACTCCAGCTGAGGCCTAACCAGCGCAGAGTAAAGCAGAAGAATGACTTCTCGTGTCTTGTTTACAACACACCTGTTAATGCATCCCAGAATCACGTTTGCTTTTTTTGCAACAGTATCACACTGTTGACTAATATTAAGCTTGTGGTCCACTATGACCCCTAGATCTCTTTCTGCCATACTCCTTCCTAGACAGTCTCTTCCCATTCCGTATGTGTGAAACTGATTGTTCCTTCCTAAGTGGAGCACTTTGCATTTATCTTTATTGAACTTCATCCTGTAAATGCTAATTACTTGCACGTGTGTCTACAGGATCTCAAAGGGTTTCACAGACTGTATATACAAAGTCCACTTTGCCCACCACAAATTTGCAGCCAGCTCTGGAGTGTTTTAACAGCCGTTCAACAGCTCTCAGCAATGCCGTTCAAGAGTGTAAGGCAGGAAGGGAAGAAGAGTTCTCTATTGACGGGAGAATGTCGGGAGGCAGAATGGAATTAGCCAAGTTGCAATGGGAATGCGACACCAAGTTTAGCATCCCGTCTCTTGTGAAGTTCGGATAAACCCGAGAAGGAACCAGCACAGTTCATCCTGCTCCATTATGTCCTTTTGCTCATGGACTGGGGGGGAAATTCCCCATTTCAGCCATGCTGCACTGTCAGGATTGAACAAACCCATGACTCTGCCGTTCCATTTAACAGCACCCAGAGGGAACCTTGATTCTCCTTCACATCAGGATCATTGGCCCATGTGCGTCTGGGAATGGCTGTGTGTCTGTGTGTGTGAGAGAGAGCGAGAGAGAGACTGAAATTCTCTGACTGCATCAGAGAAGAGACTGGTGGGAAATAATTTGATCCCAGTTTAACATGGCACCTCTTATTAGAAAAGGAAAGGGAAAAGGGCAGGTAATTTAAATGGTTTCAAGGAGAGCACTGAGGCTCCCCCAATCCCCCTCTGGAGGGGAGGCTGTCATGAGACTGAGTTCTCATGGAAGGGGCATGGGAGCCTCCAGAGCCAGGGCTGTCCAACTGTGAAATTACTTGGCTCTGCCCATTTTGCACAGCAGTTCCTGGTAGTTGGCTCTGCATTTTGGGGAGGTCAGAGTCCAATGCTTTTCGTAACGTAGCCCAAGGAGAACAACAGATGGGACCCAACCTCATCGCACTGATGTTGGGACATCAGTGACTCTGCCTTTTGGCCACACCTCTGCTAGAGAGAACCAGGGCCTCCTTCTGGGTCACTGTTCAATGCTTTGGGATTTGTCTTCAGTTTCACTTTTAACAACCAAGCAAAATCAATCATCCACTTCTCCTAAGTAGAGCTTGAAGGAGACAGGGCTGTTGGCCATTCATCAGGCCGCTGGAAGGTAAAACTGCTCTGCTGTGGTCTTTCTCTCATGTCCACTGGCTCCTCACTCACAATTCACTTCCAGGTTTTGGTTGTGCAGGGCCCCCATGGCATTCCCCAGATTAGGAGCGGTTCCTTACCTTGATCTATCTATATTCCAGCATGTCGGAGTCCCAGAGTGGGTGGTAGTTGTGATTTCCATATCATTGAACAGCAAACATTCCCGAAGTGTCTGATCAGTCATTCGATAACTCAGTCGGAGCTGGGGGGCGGGATGTTACTAATTCAGTACCTGGAACAGAGCGCAAATCACAGCATTGGCTCCAGGTATGAACAGAGTGTGCTAACCTGGACATCCTAGAATAGCATCCTAGATGTTCTAATTTCTTTTCCCTTTATAACACCTGGTAATTGTGAAGCAAGCTGTGAGGATGTACACAACCTCTGGTGGGAAACCTTCTCTTCTTCTATTTGATGCCATTTATTTCTATTCCAGAAAAGACTAGGGACCTGAGAATGAAGCCACATTTTTCCAGGCATTGTGAAAACCTATGGAGAGAGATGGTCCCTTCCCCAGAGAGGTGGCAGTCTAGACAGGGCAAACAAAGGAAGTGTGGTTATCCCCATGAGACAGATGGGAACTTGAGACGCTGAGAGCACGTCTTCACTGCACAGTTAGCCTGGGTGACTGGCACACAGATTAGCCCAGCCCTGGGTGTGAGCAGTCATGCCGCAAAGCCCTGCCCGAGTTACCATGTCCTCACTGGAGCTCCATTCCCCCGTGTGTGTCGCTAGCACTTCTGGGGCACATTCCATGGTTCCTAGTGCGGCAGTGAACTGAGCCGCTCTGCAATTCTTTTCCAGTGACTTAGGGGAGAACTTTTTTTTCCTTCTGGGGACAGTGAAGGCATTGTGGGTAGGTGTTAGAGGACTATCAGCTGTTGAGTGATTTAGCCTGTGTCCTCACCGCAAAGTGGGTGGGTTACCAGTCTGAGAGAAAGTGGCCCCTGGGATCTAACCTGCATCCCCAGCTGGGCCAGCTAACCCAGGTTCAAAGTACCACTAAGCACAGGTATGAGGGTTTTGTGTGTGGATGGGCAAGGGTTAGGCCAACACCCAAGTAAGAACCTCCAGGCTAACTCTCCAGTGTAGACATACTCAGAGAGACTAAGGGCATCCAATGCACTTAGCTCTTCTGAAAATCTGGCCCCAGCTGTGGGTGCTGAATTCTTCAAAGTCTGGCCTTAAGTGACTTGCCCAAGGTCATACAGGAATGGAACTCAGATTGCCTGAGTGTTCATTCAGCATCTTAACCACAAAATCATCCTCCCTCTCTACGCTCCTGCTGAACAGTTAATCTTTAAAATGTATTTTATTGCTGAAGATAGAACAAAAATAAATTCCAAAGGTAACTCTAAACACCTGTGATCAAAATGTTTATCAGCCTGCTTGGTTGAGAAGAGGGTGAAGGTGCTTTCATGTTAAAATAACATATCAATGAATAGAGAGAGTTTACCTGGAGTCTGACAGAATTACAGTACACATAATTAGTCAGAGCAGCTGAAAATTTTTCTTCTTGTTACGTCCTTCATACACTGATAGGAAAGAAATCTGTGCCAACGGGAAATGCAAAAGCTTGTGTGCATGGGACCAAATAGAAAATCTGAATGAAATGGTCTTTTGCCAATATTCTTTCCCCCTAAGTCTCTCACACAAAGCAGCTTCAAATCACAGCTGATTGAGCGGGTCTGCACAGTTGTTACCAGCAACGTATTCATTATTTGATTATGTCATTTATTATTGATTATCAGTGCAGCAGCAGAGCTGTGCAGAGTGCTTCCCAGCTGGTAAAACATACATAACCAAAACAAACAAACAAAATACAGCATGAAAGTAAGTCCCTGCCCTGATGAGTTACAATCTAATGGCATGAGTTGTTGCATGCACAACAGACCAGAACTAGGGTGCACATGTACTACTATTACACAGCATGGAACAGGAGGATTTTCAACCTGTTTAAGAAGTGGGAAGCGGTATCAAAGCTGTGTGTGCATCATGGGAGATGCATGATGACTGCTATGCATCATGGGAGATGTTCTCTGGCCATGGAACCTGGCCAATAGGGAGGAATGAAGCACCCTAGCACAATAGGTAGATGCAGTTCAATGTTTAACTGGCTCAAAATGGAGCATTGTTATTCAGTTCAACAAACCTAAGTGAAGTGTTTGGATTTGGGAAATGCTGCACTGGGTGGGACTCGGGAGATGTTGGTTCTACTGCTGATTGTGCAACTGGCTGACCTTAGGCAAGTCATTGCCTCGCTTTGTGCCTCAGTTTCCCTTCCCCATCTGTAGCCTTTCTTGTCTATTTAGATTGTTAGTTGTTTGGGATAGGGAATTTCTCATACTCTGTGTATACAAGACCCAGCGAAAAAGACCCTGAACTCAACTGGACTGGAGTTCATTTACCAATAAATTATTATTTATTTGTATTAAAGGGACTTAAAAGGACATGGTTTATACAGCTCATTCTTGATCCTAAAATAATTATTCCAAAAGCTCCAACTCTCTAAATACACTAATGGCCTGAGAACAAGCTCTTGTGCAGCTTCCTTAGTGTAAAAGATGACACAGCACAAGTGTCCGTAACTCTAATTCCAGCCTTGATAGTTCCCTGGGACAACGTGTTTGTGCTAGGGCCTGAGTTGGGGCATCTGGGCCCCTGCAAAGCTGAAGAATATGAGAGAGCCACTTCTTGCTGTCTCCCTTCTGGTGCAGCTGTCTTTGAGAAGTAACCCAAGAATGGCTCTGCAAGTTCCCCCAGCTGCTGCCCTGACAGGTACGAATGAACCTTGGAGATCAGTGAAAGCACATCTAGATGGATAATAAGAAATAATCCTGCCTTCAGGAGAGGGAGCACCAGGGAGGGGAGGTGTGTGGACTGGATGGTCTCATATATCTTTGGCTTCTGTGACTCTGTGAGTTAAACTCTCTCCAAACCAGAACAAAATGGGGCCACTCTGTTTTCTTGGGTTTCATATTAATTGCAAGAACTGCTGCGTGAGCAATTCATTGAGAAGTTCTGGTCAAATGGGCCCCGCTGAGTGGACCAGCTGCCCTTGGAAAAGCCCCTCACTTCTTTGGCACTGGCTATTCCCAGTTCTCAGCATTATAGTGAGTCTGCGACAGGAGTTGCTGCCATAGTGAGTCTGCACCCACAGAGAGGGGGACCAAACCCTGTTCTCAATTTGCACAGCTGTAAATCCACTAGAGTCACTCTGGATTTACACTGGGGTAAGTGAGAGCTGAACCTGTTTTAAAGGATCCTAGACACAATCAAAGCAACTAAACATCCGTCCATTCTTTTAAAGCAACATTCTAAAGTGATAATAAGACTCTTGGAGCCCATTGCAAATGGATAGGACGCATCCAGTACTCAAGTACCCTAATGGTGGGCACAGTATTATGATAGATTAAATAAAATAGGAAGGGGGTCGGTGTTTATGGGAATGGCTGGAATCCTCTTCACCTGTGAGATAGGCAGCTGATGTCCTCTGGAGTTCAGAACTGTAAGTCATGGGCAGCAACAACCGGCGTTTATTTAAATAGGAGTGTCACCAATGACGTAAAATGCTGCATCCTGAGCCCTTTCTGTTGAGCTTTAGCAGTGGAACCTGGTGCCAACATCTATAGCAAGTGGTTCCAGTTCAGAATCAGCAAATCTTGAGTGACCTAAAAAATAAGAGTTTCCATCTCATGGAGCATGCCCCAGCACATGCACATTGAGGTGATATTAAAGCATACAGCTTGAAGAAAAGGGCCACCTCACGTTGATGGCTGATTGGAGGATGCTTCCATGTGATGAGCTCCACCCATGTTTCTCCCTGAGCCACTGATTGGAACATGGAAAGCCAGACATGTTTATATGGGGTCAGCAGTTTGGAGCACATTTCCATGCACAGGCCTCTAGACTCTATGCCTTGTATTCCTCCTGGTCAGGCAACATACCAGCAGTCCCTTCTGCACACTTTCCCCCTCCACCCCACGCATAATTTATATGGCATTTAAGTAATAAATTGCATGGACATCGTGGTGGAATTGATAGCACTCAAAGTAGGTCACTAAATACATCACTGTATAATTTATATAAATGAACCTGAATAATGTACTGAGAGGACTTCATTGAAAAATCAAACCGCAGAGCTCATAGAAGTGCAGGATTGCTGGGGATCTGCAGTATTTTAGGACTGGGTGTATTTAGGGCAAAACACGAGGGCAGTTTCTACTGGGTGACACCTCAGCTTCCACCTCACGCAGTCCAGCACCTTCTGCCTCAGGAAGACACTTCCTCCTCCTCCCATCCCCCCACCTCACCTGGGGCCTGGCAGCAGCAATCATTCACACCTCGTGGGACAGGATCACTTCAAGGTCGTTGTTAATGCAGCACCCCTGACCTGAATGGTATGTGGGTCTCCTCCCTCCCCACAGTCCCTTCTGCCAGGAGGCCTAATTTCTGCCACACTGCAGTGGCAGTGCCTGGGTCAGAAGAGGATCACCTTTGAGAGTCACTTATTCACCTCACCACCTACCCCATGTCAATGAGTTTTGCTTTGGCAGCCAAGGACAACGTCCATCTACAACTCCCCACTCCCAGCCCTGCTGACCAGACCCTGCTACCCCCTACCCCAGCTGGGACTGAGCATGCTTCCCCCATCTGCCCAGGCAAAGAAACCCTCCTCCAGCGTTGATTATGCTTCCTCCATAGCACTCCCAGTCCCAGACAACCCAGGCCAGGAGAGACACCCCCAGGGTCTCAGCCTGCAACCCTCCCAGTTCACATTGACTCTGGGAATTAGAAACAGCAAATACCCATGCACCCAAGGCAGGGCATATCGTGCAGTCATCTGCCCACTTAGGCAGCCACAATCACCCTGCTTTACAGGATGAATATTTTATGCCTCCACATGTAAATATCCCCTCTTCTCCGTTCTCTAAAAAGTCCCTGTATAACCTGGAGAGGAGAGGGGAGCTTCCTCCCAGCTGTAACCCCCTACTTTGGCTGCAGCCAGGAGTTGTGTGAATATGTCCCTGAGATCTTTCCATTGTTGACAATTAAGGGGTTGTTGGGTTTTTGGTTTTCTTTCCCCCTTTCCTGTTACCGCCTCCAGTCACTGCAACAAAACCTTTAAATCACAAAGAGAAATATTTGGCTTGGTGGGTTCCCAAGAGAGCCCAGGGGGATTCATTCAAGATCAGCAACAATCCCTGCTGCTTGATGCCAGCTGTTCAGTCAAGTCTCCTTCCCCAACAGGCAAGATGTGTCACCTTGCCACCAGCAAACCTCTTGATGTCAGTGCTTCTCAGCTCCCTCACTGCTTCAACCCTCTCTGACACTGATTAAACCCTGTGTACTCAGGATTACCACATATATTGCCAGGCTCAATCTGTTGCTGGAAGGGGATATTAAATTCATAAGTGGATAAGGTTAGGTGTAGTGAGGATGGAGAACACCTCACATTGCACCTGCCAAGCACAGATAAAGTCTGTGTGCATCTGGGCTAAGCAAGATCCCTCCTCCCTTTACATCCCACGTCACTGGAATTTCAATGTTCTGGGCCTGCCATTTAGAAAGCAAACATCTCGTATGAGGCTTTGCACAGCCAGGAGTGAAATTCATCTGGTGTTGAGGGCCAGCATGAGGCCTAGGTGCCATTAAAGTTCCAAGGCACATGGGAGCATTTCACCCAAAGCCAGCAAAGATCAGAGATGGTTATAGGGCTTCTTGGCAGAGCTGCCAGGGAGGAAACCAATTAAAGATCTTCCACCCCAAGTCATACGATTGTTTGTATTTCCTATTGTCTGGAAATTTAGAGATAAGGGTGCAGAAGTGGCTTTATGACATAGGAGAGTGCCGCAGGGGTTCATGGCTTTTTCTTCTATGTAAATGGTGCATGATTTGCATTGGACTGGCTTTAACATTTTTTTTTAGGCTTTTATGATCTGTGATTAGCCCATACAACCAATGAAGAAGTATTGAAGATGACTGGAACTCAGCAAACTTCAGTCAAAGATCTTATGAAAAGAAAGATTCAATCTGCCAGGCATATTTTTAAGAAGTTCAGTAGGCAATGCATGTTCATGGGCACTGGATGGGAAAGATAATGGCAGAAGAACAGAATGCAAAAAAAGATCTTTGGCTTGCCAATGTGGTATCCTGGGTGGATCAAAAGGACAGTTCATCCACAGAGAGATTAGCAGAGAACTGTAGAGGATGGGCTACCATGTTTGTAAACCTCCAGTAATGGAGATGCCACATAAGAAGAAGAAATGTGCTGTTCAAGGTCTACAAAAACATCCTCGAAGGCCGAAAACACAGGGTATAATTGTGTAGTTATGTTGCAATGGCATTCTTCCTTTGGAGAGCTTAGTGGGTGACAAGATATGAAGAAGCAAGGGGTAACATTAGGGGGGACTTCCCCTATTGTGGGAAGTCAGCCAAGCAAACAAGAGAGGACTCTGTTAAAAAGCAAAACAAAACAAAAAACCAAGCTAATTTGACCTTGTGCTTAACACATAGACTATCATCTGCACTTGAGAGAATTATTCTTCCCTGCTGTATAGGAGAAGGAAGACAAGACATAAACCCAGTGTGCAGAGCTCATGGGAAAGAATTTGGAGCATCTATCCAGCTAAGCTTGCTATTTGTCTGACCCTGCCAGCACTCAGTTGTTTCATAGCAGCTCTGTTGTCTGGGCTCTGCAGAAAGGTTCTGGTGCTTGGTTTCTTGCTGGGCAAAGCTGTGATTGTGCATAGTTTCACCCGAGTTTACCGTCCAGATCCTGATGGTGTACAAAAGCTCATTGAATGCTGGGCCAGTTGCTGTGCACTGAAAGGCAATTCTTTATTGAGGCTGTGGAGTGCTGACAGACCCTCTGGCTCTCTCTGAGTCTTTAGTTCCAGGGCTGGTTCACATTAGTACCAGCTCCCAGATTACTGAAGTAACGTGTAAAAGGTTTCCCCCATGCTGCAGCTTCACCCCTCTGCAGTCCTCAGTTAGAACTGACAGGGGGCAAAGGGTTGAAAGCGCTCAGCATTTTCCAGTCAGCCTTTGACAAAGGCTGCCTTCAGTTAGCAAGGTCAGAAACTCTCTCCCATGCTCTTCTGAATGCCAGGCATCTCCTCCCGGCCCTCTCAGAGCTGCCAATGCTTTTTGTCCGGGTCCCATCAGGAATGCAAGGAAATGAATTGCGCAAATGATGCAAATGGTTTTGTAGTTTCAGAAAAAAATGAGCTCCATGCCCATCGGAGTCGGGAGCAAGCCGTTTTCTGGCTTCTTAAAAGAATTAGATCCCTAGCAGGGAGTTTAGTTTGCAGTGAGAGCTGTAGGAGAAGAGCAAGATGCAGTGAGTGAGTGTTCCAGGCTTTCTCTCCAGGAGCATGAGTCTGTGTGAGCTCCAGGGCCCATGGGCCAATCACCCTCTGAGATGGGATTTCCAAACCTGACAGCCCAGGAAAGGCTGCGCTCCACTCGGAAGAGCATCATTGTGATCCCACCATAGCACGGCCGTGGAGCTTATGCTGAGCTGTGCTGAGGGGGAAAAAGGTGTCACGGAGGACAGAGGAAGCAGTGGGAGGGATGGGTCTAGGGTGACCAGATGTCCTGATTTTATAGGGACAGTCCCGATTTTGGGGCCTTTTTCTTATATAGGCTCCTATTACCACCTCCCAACCCCCTGTCCTGATTTTTCACATTTGCTGTCTGGTCACCCTAGATCGGTCTGTGTTCCCAAGGCAGGAGAAAAGACAACTCGAATCCTAGGGCTAGGCATCACTTCAGCAGTACTCTGAGGGCTTGCGGGGTGTGTATGTAGCTGCCGCCATTTTGGCCGACACTCTAGGGATTCAACCTGGGCTAAAAGCTTGAGGTAAGGAGTCATGGCTGGGACTTTAACAGATGCCTATCCTCTGCAGCTCAGCCACAGAGGAGACCTGTAACACACTCACTAGTGGATGCCACATAGCTCTTGCACTGGCCTCTACACGGGTGAATTTCACCTGTAGAAACCAGCCCCAGGAGGCAGGGCTGGCCCAACGCACCCCCACCACCCATCCTGCCACTGGAATGACACAATGAGCGTTCTTGGCCTTCTGCATACCACCCTTGGGAACGTCCCCTAGGAGGAGCTGGCGCTCTCAAGTTCTGCAGCCCGCTGCATGTTTGCTCCATCTTGGTAATAGTCACCAAAACAGAAAAAAGTGGCAGAAGCTACAGTCTAAAGAAATATGGACTGCGAGGAAAGGATGGATTTACCCACAAATCCCCTGGAGCAGAGGAACTAGGAAAGGAAAGACTGAAAAAGTGCAACCCAAGGCCGTGACTGGTCTGTGCTTCCTTCTGACACAGATTTCATTGCATCAGGCCCTGCCATCCCTTGGCATGAACAGCAGATGGCACCTTACCTCTGAATTCCCTTGCTTTAATATGTTTAAATAGAGCCTTTCGTGTTGTTTTAATATGGCTTGATGTGTAATTAATTCTGGCCCTTTTTCAGCTTTGATTAATTGGGCACAGGTGCCTGTGTGTGCTCGTTGAATAGCACCATGCATTCATTAGCTCTTGTCAGGCCTGGCTTCTCTGTGTGCAGGCACTGAGCTCTAAGCACAGGCAGGTAGGAATCAGCCCATAACCAGCTTTTACCTGCTACCGGTGCCAAGATGGAGCAGTAATAAACCAATCCGCATTGTGCCCGGGGTGCAGCTGGAGACTTGATGCTCGGTCGATCCAGGAAACCAGGGAATTCCAGGATACACGCAGTTCACCGAAAACCAGATGCTGCCATGTAATTAGACACTAGATTTAAAATTCAGAAGGAGTGCTATTGTCAGGTGTGTTATACCTGCCGGGGCAGCTCAGAACCCTCCTCTCTCATGGAAATGTCAAGGCATTTGTTTACTTGTGTTCCTCTCCTCCATGACTTTCCCTCCGCCAGGTCTGTTCTTTGTACGTTGCTGTAGTTATTCCCTGCCGAGCGCCTACGGCGCATAGCTGGACATTGACCTTGTGACTGGGGCACTGGACTCAGGAAATCTGGATTTAATTCCTGGCTTTTGCACAGACTGCCTGTGTGAACGTCAAGCAAGTCGCTTCATCTTCCTGCACTGCATTTCCTTGCTGTCCAATGAGGATGTGGGGGTGGGGGGTTGCAGAGGCTAAGGGAGTGAAGGAGCAGGGCTGGGCCAAGAGGCCACCACCACTCAGCAGCTGCAGAGCATGCTCCAAAGGAAGAATCTGCTGACAGTCTAGCAAGGAGGGAGAGTGAAGGAGAGGTTCTCCGAAGGGAGGGGGCTGGTTTGCAGCCCAACCAGGAAAGTAGGGACCTGCCTGCATCTTTTCTCTCCCCTACTCCCTGCTGAGGGAGAATAACTGGACACTAAGAAGAGAGCTGGGTACTGCTCAGCAGCCTGGCTGAGCTGCTGGGACTGACTGGGAACTCTCACTGGGGGGAAAGCAGGCTGCGGCCACACCCCAAACCCAAAAGAGAGCAGGGAGGTCGGGAGCAGCCCAGCGGAGGCTGCTTTGGTGCACCAGGAAGAGACGAATGAGACATTTAATGCCTGTCCCGCTTGGGTCCTGGGAAGGAGTGTTCTTGAGAGGGAGGGCTACTTTCCCTTTCCCCCCCGCCACACCCCGCCATCCATCTAGGAGAATTCCGGGGCACTCTGCCCACTGGACCTGCTGACCTCCGAGTGACACCTGCTACAGGAGGATATTTTCTTTCTCCCACCCTTTGTCTATTCAGGTGGTAAGCTCTTTGGGGCAGGGACTATCTCTCGCTATGCGTCTGTACACCACCTAGCACAATGGGGCACTCAGCTGAGGCCCCTAATTGCTACCATCATGCAAATAGATAACAATACTAAAGTGCAAAATGAAGAGGCTTAGTTTTGCCACCACAGAACAGTGTGGCAATATTTGGTTTATTTCCCAAACTGTACGTCAGCTTCAGCACAACTCTGGGAATTTGCTGAGCCCACAGCAGGAGCAAAATACATGGATTTTTTTGTAGGTCCCACATAAACAACAACTTCAAATAAGTCTCTGACAGAATCATGGCTATTTAAAAAACAGATGTTCATAGACTCCTCAGAGCCTTCTTATCAGACTAAAACCATTTTCAGGAACGTTAAATTTAGGAGTTGAACCTGAATCACTCTTAAAGCCGTTTTAAGATACTTTATGGTAATATACATTATCTCACAAGTGCCCCCGTAACCAAGGTGTAGTTTCATGCTCTAAGGCAGATGGCTATAGAGCAAGGCAAAAATTTCCAGGAGCTCTGCTCTCAATAAAAATCTATGATCCATTCCTAAATGTAATAATCCGATCGATCAGGAAAATAGAACTTTGCAATCGTCTTAGTCTGAATGGGTCAGGAAGCCTTCCTCTCCCTCAAAGCAGCTGCAGCCCAGCAGGCATCGAGCTGTTTGAAAGTCAGGCTCAGAGATAGCTGCTTTCTGAAGGTGCTGAGAAAGACTGAAAGATGGTTATGGCAACAGGAACATCCCTGCAGCTCCTCCTTTTTCGGCCCTATCTTCTCCCTGTCTGGTGGTCCATGCTAGGTTGACCAGAAGTTATCGAGACTGTCCTAATTTTGAGGAGTTTGTCCCACGTCCTGACCAGAGTATGGTCGGGACGCCATTTGTCCTGATATTTTGTTTCCTGGGCTTCGGCGGGAATTCAGCAGAGAGTCCTTCAGTCGCGGACGCTCTTCGGCGGTATTTCGGTGGTGAGCGCTTCTGTCTTTAGCAGCAAGGTTTATTACCCTCAGCCAAAATACCGCCGAAGACCATCCGCAACTGAAAGGATCTCTGCCAAATTGCCCCCGAACTCCCGGATCGGTGAGTGTAAAAAAAATAAAAAGCCCCCCCTGCAGCCGTCCCAATATTTTCCCCTTAACATCTAGTCACCCTAGTCCATGCACACTGGGAGCTGATGAGCCAAGAGAAACACAGGATCCTGGCTGTGTCCAGGAGCCTCCATAAAGAATCCCCTGGATATTCATTACAAGTGAGTCCTGTCTCTTCTCTTCCATGAAGGAGGTGAGAGCGTCTAACACTTGGGACATGTTCTAGGGCATGAAAGATACCACAGAAAACCCCTCCAGTCCTGAGAGAGGCCTGACTTAGGACAGCTAGTGCTCTGAAGGCTCTAAGGCTATAGAAACCAAACTCAGGACATGACTCTGCTATAACTCAGCATCACCCCCTAAACATTGACTGGATCAATGAACCCATTGATCTTGCGGGCCAGCCAGAGGCGCCTCGGGCCCGATTTCCAGATGTATACATGCCTGTAGCTCCAATTGAAGGTGATAGAAGTGGAAGGTGCACTCAGCACTTCTGAATATCTGTCCCAAGGTGGACACCCAAAAATGGAGGCAGCCAAAATCTGAGGCCCCTTTGGAAATTCCAGCTCAAATAATTACTTTGCTGCCTCTCTGAATTCCCAGGCTGTGTACTGCTGCAGGCTGACACAGAACAGCTACCGTGTTCAACCCCAGAGGTGGCTGCACTTCAGTGTTGCATAAAGAACTACCTGAACATTCATCTGCAAACCAAGTCTGTGGCCAAGAGGTGTTTTGGGTATTATTTATACATATTACAGGAGCACTGACAGGTAACAGCCAAGGATCAGGGACCCATGGTGCTAGGCGCTGTATGCACATCAAACAAAAAGATGATCCCTTGCCAGGAGTGCTTAAACTAATTAGATATGGTAGATAAAATATATGAGAGGGTAATATCCCTAGGGATAAAGAGAACTTTGTATTACCATTGCTGCATCTGTATAACTTTGAATGTGTCTCTTTTGAGTATGTAGTCTCAGATGAGCCTTCATCAAGTGTCATTGTTTAAAGCAGACAAAGTGTCTCGATATTTGCCTTGTGGTGGTGGGTATTTTTGGTGCACTATTTAAATGCTATCACAAAAGAGATGGCAGGTAATGTACATGTAATTTAGCAACAATCTGAAAAGAGAGAGCACGTATTGTTCAGCTCCAGCAATTTACTAAATCGATATTGTCAAAAGCCTCTGTGATGCCCAAGTGAGAAGCAGAGAAGACTCATGGAGCAGCTTGGAGCCTCTGGTAATATAGCTGTGACACTGGTCCCCAGTGCTCAGTAGTCCATAGACTGAGGCTGGTTCTGTGCCAGCACTGTGCAGGGCGCAGGTATTGCTCTTGTTTCATTGCACTGCTATTGGGCAAGGAGACAGTCTCATTTCTATTGTCACCACCGTTTTATTTATCCTCCTGAGTCTCCCCAGGAGCCACTCCTACTTTTGCTTTTCATTTTGTTTGTACCTCAAAGTCCCCAACCGCCTTGGGCGAGAGTGTGTCATTTTGCCACAGCCCTGCACTGGGGGCAGCACAGAGTCATGGCGCTCCAAGGAGCGATTATGCCAGCTGCACATTGGGAATCCATTTAGGATAGTGCAGCCTACTCCTCCTCCATGGGAGAGGCCAAGGCCCCAACTCCTCCCTGCCCCATTGAGGTGATGTGCACTCCTAGGAATCCATGGAGGGAGCAGCTCCTGAGCTACCCTTTCCAAATGACCCTGGGTGGGTGTCACATGGTGACTGTGTCCAGCCTGTGATCGTAGGGAGTGAGTCCATCAGCTCACAAACAACATGGTCGTGCATTGCCAACCTCATTCTCAGACCCATTTCACCCTCTCTTCCTGGTGGAAAGTGCTTGTCACCACAGGTTTGCCTTTGACCAAGATTTAAAGGTGTGTAGCTAGAAGGTGCACCTAGTCTAGACAAGATCTTATACATACTAGAGGTGTAGCATAGACAATGTAGATTTAGGCAGTGTAGATGTCAATGCGTGTTTAACTAGTCACTCTCTAAATCCCAGCCAGGACAAATCCTGTAAGGAACTTCCTACACCGTGTGCAATAGCAGATATCTGATCACCTCTAGGCCAGTGGTCCCTAACGCGGTGCCCATGGGTGCCATGGCACCCGCCAGGACATTTATGTGCACCTGCCTAGTGCCCAGCAGGGGTGAAAAGCCGTGGCCCCATGCCTGCCAGTGACAGAGAACTCCGGGGCTGCAGGCTGTGGGCACCGGTGTTCTTGGTCCCTGGCAGGTGCGGGGCCATGGCTTGTCTCCAGCTTCTCCTGGGCTGCAGACTGCAGCCACCAGTGTTCTTGGTCCCTGGCAGGTGCAGGACCGTGGCTTCTCTCTGGCTTCTCCAAAGCTGCAGACTGCGGCCGCTGGTGTTCTTGGTCTCTTCCAGGTGCGGGGCCGTGGCTTCTCTCCGGCTTCTCCAGGGCTGCTGACTGTGGGCACCGGCGTTCTCGGTCCCTGGCAGGCACGAGGCCGCAGCTTAAGCTGGAGAGAAGCCGTGGCCCCGCGCCTGTCAGGGACAGAGAACTCCAGGGCTGTGGAGCCTGTGTTCTCTGTCCTCCCGGCTTCTCTCTGCACTGCCCAGATCTGGCGCCAAAAACAAAAACAAAAAAACCACTCCGACTCTGCAGAATGGATGCAATGCCGCCCCATAGCATGTGCTGCCCCAGGCACGTGCTTACACCACTGGTGCCTGGAGTCAGCCCTGCATGTGAGTAATTGTTGGCGCCCGCCACACTCTTCTGAAAACATGAATGTGCTACTGGCCACAAAAAGGTTGGGGACCACTGGCCTAGGCGTTAGCAAGGTGCATTAATGCAGAGGATGGAATGATATCTTAAACTGCAAACACAAGGTGAAACACTCCATTCTGTGGTGTTCATTAATGTGACTCCTTTGATCTCAGCACGGGGCCCATGCAAGGCAGAGATCAGACAGAAGAATAGCTCAGCACTGCTTGCAACAAACCACTTATTGATTGCAGCTGGATTTAACCCAGGCTCCAGACCCACTGTTATTACTTGTCCACAGCAGCCTGGCTGTTGCTGCTGTTGATACCCTTAAATATTCAGGCTAATGCAGACGATCAGAGGTCTGCGCTCTGTGCTGGCACAAGGCAATTACAATGACTGGTGCTCTCTTGACTCATTAAGTATGAACAACTAATTGTAAGATCAGTTTCCTTGTTCTCTTTATTTTTCCCCAACTCAGCTTAAACTCCATTCTAATGACATTTAATCACAACTGACATACATTCTAGTGCGTGTAGGGACTAGGGATTGAAAGTGTAATGGTGCCTTCCAGGCACTGCAGATATTTGGGTAATGCTTCATGTTACACGGCACGAACACAGTGTCGCTACCTCACCTGACAAATGTCGCTGCCGCAGGCTGTTGAAGTTGTGTCTACCTTGTGCCGTTTAGTGAATGGAGCTTGCAGTGATATGGGGCCAGCAAAGAACAGTTCTGGCTTCTAAGCAATTGTGTTTCATGTGTGGTGATTCATTCAGGACCTGCCAAAGGAAAAGCGAGGCTTTGGCTATGTTTTTAAAAGTCTAGGAGGACACCCAGAGATATCACAGAATTGGAGGGGAGGGTGTAAAACAGGTGACAGGCCTCTCTCAGGAGGGGTGTGATGCAGGCATTTCATACATTTGGGGTGTCAAAATCCAGGTTCGGATCTAACTCTACAACTAAATGAGATGGTCGTTTACCATGCAAACAGGGAGCAGGGGTGTAAGGCTGAGTGCCGGTGGGCGATCCCCCAACCTCTTCCTGGCTGGGCCCCCAGATAGCTGCCCCTCCTCCTTAGGCAGAGCAGTGAGAGTGCCCCCAGCTGTTTGTCAATTAAACCACTGGGTGCAAGGTCTGCCATGTAATATTCACGCCATGATCAAGACACTATGCTGGTCTCACCACACTGCCCTCCCCTTTCAAGGCTCCAGCATCACATGCATCTATCCCACTGTTCCTATTCAGCCCACACCTGTTCTGCCTGGCGCCTCTTTCTGTCCTGTTTGCACATAGCTTGGGGGATGGGAGGCATGTGAATTCCCCACTCATGCTCCTGTCTGTAGGTGCCACAGGACTCGCTGCTTTTACAGATCCAGACTAACACGGCTACCCCTCTGATACTTGACTCCTGTCTGTAGCCAGCCATGTCCTCTGCTCAGCAATTCTGCTCCCCACTGCACTGATTCACTCCAGCCTGCCATCAGGCGGTCTGGAGGAGCAGTCTGCTGCACCAAACCATACTGAGGAGGAGTCAGACGGATATAAACACAGTGTCCCCTTCACTGTTAACAAGTCTGTGCCCTTGGCGATCAGCTGGTTCATCTTTGTCTCCCTCTGCCTCCCTTGCAGCTTTTTCCTGTTCACTGGCCTGTGCAATTCGTCAGCCCTTTTGACCTGAGGTTGGTTGACGTCTTCATTAAGGCCCGTACAGATCTGAGTTTTCTCCTTGTTCCTGACTCTTCCCAGCCTGTGTCTCTGTGAACCTGACCCTAACTCAGCATCTCTCTGCACTCGCTCCTGGAGGGCACTTGCACCCTGATTTCTCCCAGGACAGAATGTTTATTCTTTGTTCTTCCTCACAGAGACTTGTCTTCTGTGATTACTTGAAATATTAACATTGGTAAGAAGCTTTGGCCTGGCCTGTATTAGAAAACTGGCACCTGGGTAACTGAATTGATTTAAACACTGCACTGCTATAACCCCCAATCTAGATGCACTTAAACTATGGGACAGCAGAGCCTAGTGGATAGAGTACTGACCTGGAACTCAGGAGGTCTGGATTCTACTCCCAGTTCTGCCACTGGCCTGCTGAATGACCTTAGGCAAGTCACTGCCCTTCCTTGTGCCTCAGTTTCTCCATCAGTAAAATGGGGATAATGTTGTTCTATGCTTGGTAAAGTACTTTGACATCTACAGATGAAAACTGCTTCAGAAGACCTAGCTATTACTATTATATAAGAGCTAGGTGTTAGGGAGGATGGGCCCATCAATGGCTATTAGCCAAGATGGCCAGGGATGGAACTCTATGCTCAGGGTGTCCCTAAAGCCTCTGATGGGCAGATGTTGGGACTGATGATAGAGGATGGATCACTTGATAATTTCCCTGTTCTGTTCATTCCATTTGAAGCATGTGGCACTGACCACTGTCGGAAGACAGGATACTGAGCTAGATGGACCATTGGTCTGACCCAGTCTGGCCATTCTTATGTTCTTGTCATTAAACTGGTTTAAGCAAGATAATCTGATTTAAATGCAGGTTAACCCTGTTTAAGTATATCTACACTAGGGGTTTGCCCCAGCATATTTAGATCAGTTGTAAATGGACTTAGCTATACCAGTGCCACATTTCTAACATTGACAAGCCCTTCGTTTTCCTTGTGACCCCACCAACCAATGGTGATGCGAGCGCCTCCTCCTGTGCAGCTGGACCAGCTTTCCTGCCTCTCTTCCCTTCATCAGCTCTGCCGCTTATTTCCCGTCTCTGCTGAAAACATTCCTTCATCGCCACAAGCTCCCCATTCCTCTCTAGACCAGTTGCCTAGCGCTGCAGAGCACATTGAGGAACGGTTTGCATGAAGGGAAACTGTCCCACATAAACCTGGCTCGTGTGCAGTCAGGCTGCTTCCTTTTTCTCCCCAGTGCTAGGAGCCAAGCCACTGGATGCCTGCCCCATGTGCAAAATGCACACCCAACCCCCTGGGTCAGCTGGGTTGCAGGCAGGACGTTTGTGTCTAAGCACAAATAGCTCAGCGGCTGGAGGAGAATAAAATAGAAGGGGAAGCTTTTAAGTGGGTTTTTGATGAGTATTTTGATGTTTGACTAACAAGGCAAATCTGGGAGTCTCTGGGGCTCTGCTGTGATCTGGGAGCCTGGTATTTCACCCATTTTAAGAACCATTTGCTTGCAACTACTAAGTCATCTTCCCTTTCATGGCGGTTCTGCCTTTGCGGGAAGTGCATTCCTTGGAACTTTGAAGATCCTGGCTGTTTGAACACTTCGAGTTTGTTTGTTTAATGAACCTCAGGGGTCCGCAGCACCAAAGTGATTCCCAAACACGTTCAGAGGCTTTGCAGTTTTTCCGCTAATTAAGGAGTATTTGAGGGCTACACATGAGAGGTTCTGCTGCTGCATTTGAAGCTGGCATAGAGCCAGGGCAGCGCTGATTTCCCAACCCTAGTGACACATTTTTAGTCTCCCCACCTCAATCGGTTTGTTCAAGCCCAGGTACCTGCCAGCCCCAATCACACGTGGCTCAGGTTCAGAGGCAGCAAGATGGTCGGCATTTAATTAAAACAGAAAAAAAATAACCCAACTCCTCGGGGATGTGTGTTTATTCCCGTGCACGGGAATGACCTGGAAGATTACCTCAACAATCATCGCAGGACCCAAGGACTCCTTTCACTGCATTAGCAGGATTAGTGGACAGGGCATCAAGAGACCTGGGATCAAGAGCCAAGGCGCTTTCCCCTTCCTGTGCCTCAGTTTGCCTTCCCATCTTTTGACTATTGAAACTGCAAGTTCCCCAGAGAAGCAGCTCTCCCTCACCAGTGCGTATGTTCAGCACCTAACGCCATGAGGCCCTGTGCTCAGCTGGGTGCTACAGTCATACAATTAAATAATAATAATAACCATAAATGTACAGAGACCCTGCTCCAAAACCCTTTGTAATTGATGGGCAAAAATCCCACTGGGCTTTGCATCAAACCCAGATTGTGCTGCAGTGTGAGAACCAAAGGGATCCCACCTGCAACCCCTAGGAAATCCCTATCTGCCTGAATCTCTAGGAGTAAGAACTCTGCTGCGTTCACATGCTCTCAATTTTGCCAATAGGCAAAGGAATCCTGTTAGGGTCAAATATGGGCAATTCCCCACACACACACGCACAAATTCCTATCAGTCCTTCTAATCCCCTCTAGCTTTTCGTCAGGGTGTATCTAACTGGCTGGCAGGAGCTGAGCCTGCCTGCCAGTTCAGGTGTGGGATGAGGAGCTGCTATGAAAAGCTCTGAGGCTGAGAAGCAGAAATCCTCTGGTCCTGTGCGTGACTGATACCAGACACCATCCCTCCCGGGGCATTTCTTGGGGTTCTGAGTGAATTCATAGGGCCCATTAAAGGATTAAATCTGGCATGGTTAGTTCAGCCACTGCTGGAGTTTGGGCCACCATTTGTCTCCCAGCCCACACCCAGACCAGCCTGTGCTTTGGGGAATTTACAGCCAGATCCAAAGCCAATGGGAGCTTTGCTATTGGCTTCAACAGGCTCTGGATGAGATCCATATACAGGTGGGCAGCACCAGCCCTAGTTGTCTGCAAGCTAAGAAAATGGTGACACTCGCTTACAGGGGCCTTTTCTAGCTAGGGAGGGCCAGTTTCCATAGTGGGGGACAGAAGGGTTCATGTCACAGTCGCCCCACAATTCCCTGGCCAGCAGATCCCATGGGAGCAGGCATGAGTCAGTGTCATGGCAACAGGAGGGGAGATCATGTGAGAGGAATGTGAGAGGCTCTAGCCACAGGGCGCTCTCTGCGCAAGCTGCTCTCTGTAGAAGTCGCTCTCTGCAATATCTGGCCCTCTGCAACCTGTCTACTGCAAAGTTAAACAGAACATGTCTTGATTTTAAAACAACAACAGTCCTGAGGTGTTTTTTATATGAAACAAGGAAACAATTGGTACTTTTTGTGCAATTCATTAGAGCAACTTTATTCGCCCTAGAAAGAGAAACTGCCTGTAATGTACAATGCTAAGTTCGGAATCGGCACTGCAGGGCTCAGGGCGCTGAGATGCCTGCAGAATTAATTGCTAGGTACTTTCATTACTGATTAAATAGAAAATCTTCAAATACCATTAAAACATGATGATCGGATGCACCATCTCTCCTTTTCCGCTTGTGCTATAGGTCACCTTCCTGTTTGGTAAATTGCAGAAGGACATGTCTATAACGAGGAGACAGCAATATAAATAAGCGTGGCCCATGAGGCAGCCTGGAAACTGCCTGTCTGAGGCTAGTCCCGCTAACGTAAATGGAAAAGGCCTTGTAGGAATGCATGTGGCCTTGTAGGAGCCTGGGTGGCACGTTGACCAAGTGGGAATCTTTCTCCATAGCTGCTGCATATGGGAGGTTTGGCTCTTCCCCTTCCTGGGGTTCAGCATTCAAGTGGCTACTCCCTGATGGGAGTTTTTATCAACTGTCCAAAGCAGGAGCCCCACAGACAGGTAGGGCTGCATTCCTGCATGGAGCAACCTCTGGGCCTGCAGCTGCAGCCAGAAATGCAAACAGGGTGTTAGGAGGTCTAAGGAGTGGGGTGGAGAATATGACAATGCAGTGATACTGATCACCCCATCTCAAGGGGAATACTGCAGAACTAGAGGGCAATGGTTAGGGGCAAGGAAGAACTCTCCAGTGAAGATGGAATTGTTACCTTAGAAAGGAGACAAATAAGGTTGTGATAAAAGTGTAGAAACTAATGACTGATCTAGAAAAAGGGAGACTGGGAGCTTCTGTTCTTCCTGCCTCGTAACATAAGAACAAGGGGACGCTCAGTGAGAATGAAAGACAGCAAAGTGAAAGCTGATAAAATTAAACTCTCTTCACAAAGCACATAATTACACCGTGGAACTCATTGCCACATGATATCATTCATTAAAGCAAAGAACGCAGCAAAACTCAGAGGGCTTGGACATTTGTATTGAGAACAGGAATGTCTAGAGTTAGAAATGTTAATGCTAAAAAATAAGTTTGGGGAGGGATATGAAACCTCATGCTCCAGGGCTTAAGCCCATCTCTATCTGCTAGGGGTTGGCATGAGACCTTCCTGGGGGCCGGTTACCCTAAAGCTGCCTGCTGCAGGGTTTCTTGCACCTTCCTCTGAAGCAGTTCGGGCTGGCCACTGTCAGAGAGAGGAGACTGGGCTGGATGGACCGTGGGTCTGATCCAGGCTGTCAATTCCTCTGTTTGTCCCAGCCCAGCAGAGAAGATGCTTTGAGGGTATAAGCCTGTGCAGCCTCAGGGAACTCACGGGTTCATGCTGTGATGGTACAAAGAGCCATAAGGCCCTTGCAGAAGTTTCTTGGCTCTGGCCCAGGACATGCCATCACAGGGAGAGGAAGGTCAGTTTTTAGAGTTAATGTTGCACCCACTGCCCTTGATGCTGTACATACACACAGTGAGACACATCTCCTGCCCCAAAAGGTTACAGTCTAAATAGACAAGACAGATGCAGGCTGGGAGGGGAAGAGATTTGCCTCAGATCAGAGGCAGAGCTGGGAGTAGCACACAGGTGTGAATCCCAGCCCTGTGCTGTCTCCACTAGACCACACTGCTCCCTGTTATGTGTGTGTCCAGGAGAAGCAGCTGCCCCTTTGCTGTGGTGAGAGGATTTCTGATCCCATTCTGCACTCACAGCCAAAGCTCCTGGTTGGATAATGACTCTGACACATTATCTGCTTCTGAACTTCATGTGCCGAGCAAGCGGAGCCGTGTGGATGGTGCTGCAGCCCACGCACCCCTAGGCCTCTCGGGGTATGTCTACACTGCGCTGCAGCTGAGAAGCTGGATTCCCAGCCCAGGTAGCCAGTCTCCCAGTAGCTCAGCTAGCGCAATGCAAATAGCAGCATGGGCTCAGGCCCAGGGCGGGCAGGCAGGCTTGGGCAGCTAGCCTGAGCCGTCACCAGTGCCACAACATTCACATGGCTATTTTTAGTGCACTCTCTTGTGAAGAGGTAGCACAAGTCTGCCTGCCTGTGCTGGGAATCCTGCTGTGAGGTAGACAGACCCTCTCACATCCAGGATTCTGGATGCCCCGGTGACCAGGCTGAGTGTAGGAATTAAAAGGGAGGGTTGTACCTTACACTTCTCCAAAGCCACCACTGGAGGTCAGTACTGCTTCACTAAACATTGACCAGGGCTGAAAATACCACGGCCCAAACCATGCCCATGTACCCCCTGAACTGACCCAGGGTTGGGACCCAGGACCGACCACAGACCAAATGGCACCCCAGGGAGGAGCGTCTTCCACGCGTGCATGCACACACACACCTCATTTTTTATTACCTTTGTAGCCCATTTCATGACTTCGATGCACAATTTGCATGCACGATTTATCCCTGTCATACAAGATGATACATTTGCACGCTAGAATCTGTAAATATGTATTCTTTCGTGCCTTATATAAGCAAATACAAAAAATTTGTTTCCCATTAAATTTGCCCCTTGCTGCAAACTAGATTGCAATTGAGCTTTTCGCTCCCTATACTGAGCTCCTGAAGGCTTCATGAGGGGGCATCTTTTATTTTCAATGGGGGGAAACAGACAGTATTAGGGAAAGCAAAAGTTTATGTTCTGCAGTTTTAGAAAATCATGAAACATTCCGTGTTAAGCATGGCAAAAGAAGTAACAGTATTTCTTTTATGTTGTTGCATAGATGGGGTTTGATAGATATCTGGTATCTCAAATATGTCCTTTATCGGTCGTCACTTACACTGTTCAAAGACTTCAAACACAAGTACACATTCATAATTACACAAACAAGGTTCACAATGTGGCAGCGGGGCTCTGACTTCATTCTTCCAGCTCACTGACTGGCACCCGCCCCAATATACCCGTGAGGGCCTTGCTGACAACATTCTAGGAGTTTCGAGGAAAATGTAATTCTCAGAAAGTCTGGAAGGTTGCACAAGATTCTACAAAGGTCCAGAACATTCTAGGAGGCTAAAGAAAAATGAATCCATATACGGAATACCTGAAACATGTTACTTCGCCCATTCTATTTTCCCTTTTGCCACTAACAACAAAAACAGCACCCCAAGCCCAGCGCCCAGAAGGTCACCTGGGTTGCCTGCCCCTAAATCCGGCCCTGTTGGGACCCCTAAGGGACCCATAACTGCTTAGTTGGTCCTTGCAACTTTGTGGAGGCTGAGCAGGGTCCAGCACACCCAGACACTCCAACAGCACCAGTGCGATGAGTTGTTTGGAGAGAGATTAAATGAACGCAGCTTCCTCACTAGTGTCATCTAACCCCTGTGCAGGGTTCTGACCCTTGGACACAAAGCGTGGAAATCCTCCTGGCTTCCCCCCTGCAAATCCATCCCTGGGCATCTGCAGTTAATATCTCATTTAGTGCTGTGGAGCTGGCAGGCAAGCAGTTTCCCCATTGCTCAGGACATGACCATGAGGAGGCTGGAATGGGGGCTACCTGCCCCTCCCTCCTGACTGTCTCTAAAAACGCCCTTCCTCTGATTGATGCTTGTTTGGAGATCTGAGTTAAGTCAAAAGCTACTGCCAGGAGAGGGCCTTAAACCCACACCAGGGCAGGGGGCGGATTCCTTGGGCACACAGGCAGCTCTGGGTTCCCTTCCATGCACCATCTCCACGTTTCCCAGCCCTGGGAGGGGGGCTGAGACCTGACCAGAGAGCAAAGTGGGTCCGATGGGAGCCCAGATAAAAGCTCTGTGCAGCAGCTTAGATCTGCCTCTCTCTCTCCCCACCTGGTTCCCACCAACTAGGAGCCTTTATTAACTGCAGCCTGATTTACATTTCACAGCAACAGCTTTATGCAGTGGGAGCATGTGACTTGGGGAGCCTGGGATTGGACTGATCTGGGAGCATCAGGCCAAAATTATTTACATACAGCCTGGGAGAAGGGGGGCATCCCTTGCACTGTATTCTCCACTCCCTGGCACAGCTTTGCCTCTTGGCAGGGGAGGGCCTGGTCTCCAGCCCAGCTGCTGTCCTTTGCATCGGGCATCTCCAGATTCTGCAAAAGAGGAAGACGAATACTCCCAGCCTTCAGATATTACTGGGTCCAGATCCTGCTACAAAGATATGTCAGTGTTTGCAAATTCCAGGGCCGAGCAACTAGGGGCTGGCTCATCCAAACACTCCACCACCACTGCCCCCAGAGTCGCCTGTGGAGGGCTGTACTGGTTAGAGCAGTGGTCCCCAACGCGGTGCCCGTGGGTGCCAAGGCGCCCGCCAGAGCATCTATGTGCGCCCACGTACTGGCCGGCAGACAAGCATCTGCCAAAATGCTGCCGAAAAGCAGCATCATTAAGAGGTGTTGCGGCCAAAATGCTGCCGAAAAGCAGCATCATTAAGAGGTGTCGCGGCCAAAATGCTGCCGAAAAGTGGTGTCACCAAGAGGCATCGCCACCGAAATGCCACAGATTTTCAGCAGCATTTCGATGGTGACATCTTTTGACTTTGCCGCTTCTCAGTGGCATTTCAGCAGATGTTTGTCCGCTGGCCACGGTCCTTGGTGGCTCGTCGTCTGGCGTCCGCCACCCAGAAAAGGTTGGGGACCACTGGGCTAGAGCATCCTTACCAACAGCTGAGAGGGGCACCAGCTGGGGAGAAACACTTGTCTTTCACAACAGAGTTAACAAGGAGGTGGGATTCTCAGGGGGGCTCTGGCAAAAGCTCAGCAGACAAGAATCAGCAGCTTCCAACCCCTGGGACTGGCCCTGGCTGACTCCTAGAAGGATCCCCTTCATTCCCTGCGGAAGGCATCAAGGGGCTGAATTCAAGGCCAGGCACATGGGGGTGCCCTGGCGGGCGAAGTGGGAGGCACTGGGCAGATTTTATAGCCTGTAAATTTTAGCCGGGCCCAGAATGGTTAAAGAAGTGAAGCCTGGCTGATGGGCTGCAAGGGTTAATGGCTGCTGAGCGCAGAGGCTCGAGGGCAGGTGTGCTAATTAATTTGGGCAGCAGCTAAGCATAAATAGGAAGCAGTGGGAGCAGTACAGTGCTGGCTGTTAGGATCTAAGCAGGCCCCCTGGCTGTGAGTACAGTTCTCATTGTTTGGGGAGACTAAAGGGTACTGAGATACTGAGATGTGTGAGGCTGAGGAACTGGCCCCACAGAGGAGGTGGGGGGGGAAATAAGGGCCCTAGAGACAAGGGATGGGTGCTGCAGTGGGGCTGGGAGGGTCCAGGCTGACCCTGTGAAAGCATCTCATGTCTCTGTCTCAAAGAGGGGACAGGCCAAGCCCCAAGAAAGGTAAAGCAAAGTTCTAAGGGCATTCCTGCTGCAAGGTCTGGGACTTTAAGAGTCGAATCTCTGCAAGGCCAGTCAGCGTGCAGTCCCCAGGCAGGGTTTGGCAGCAGGCACAAGGGCCACTGATCTTCAGTGTACCACAGCCGAGCAATGCAAGGGCCTTTCCCAGTCCAGCTCTGGTGAGAGCATTGCAGGCTGGCACGTGCACAGCTGCTAGTCCCCTCAGCAGAGCCCGGGCCAGAGTGTGCAGCAGCGGGGGGCCAGGTGCTGGAGTCATCCTCAGGGCTCCTGTCCCTTGGCACCCTCCTCGTTTCCTCTCTGCCCACGCAATTCTCTCCCTTGGCTCGCCCACCCCAGCCGTGCTTTCCATGAAAAGCCCTTGAAAGCCTCCTAGCAGCATCCGTCTCCCCTGGAGAGTTTGTTAGTGGGGTCCAGCTCACTCCAGAGACCTGCGCCCCAGCACCCCCTCCACTCCCCAGTGGGCTCCCAGGCTGCACACTGACTACAGGGCTTTGTTCCTCCAGCTGAGTCTGGACACATACACACACAGAGACTTTCCATGATACACCAATTTCATAACAGCTTCATACTATCCTCCAGAATCCAAACCTTGTACCGAGCCCCCAGCTCATCCCTCTCGATCACTGGGGACCCCCAGGGCTAATGCCAGAAGGTTACTGAGCGCTGCGTGGGACTGAGGGCTGGGATAACACCTGTGCAGCATGCTGGGACAGGGCTGTTCTCTCATGCCTGCAAGGCCAGTCAGCAATGGCAGGGGGTCCTGGCAGCAGGAATGCATTGCAGCTAGTGATGGGGAGCAGGACCCCAGGCTTTCATTTGCAATCACCATATCAAGGTAGCCCTGCACCCCGGCATGGAGAAGAGAGGGATGAGCTCATGAAGCAGAAATCCTCCCCAAAGGAGCTGCAGCACTTGGCAGGAGTGGGGTCATATGGTTGGAATTGCTGTTTGCAGTGTGGCTGGATTCTGCCTCCCCAGCAGGACCGGGAGTGGAGGGGGTGTTACAATCCAGGCTCTTTCCAGCCTGGGGAGCAGTCACTGCCCATGCAGGGCTGCAGCCCTGTCCTCTCCCTCCTCGCACAGCCTCGGCAGCTTCACGGCACACAGATCCTCAGCCTCTGCCCTTGGGTTGCTTGCCTTTGGCTTGGGTCCCGCTGGAGCACTGAGTGGCTCCTGGGTGGGGAAGGCAGGAGGGTGGAAGGCTCCTATCTGCTGGAGTGACCAGATGTCCCAATTTTATAGGGACATTCCTGATTTTGGGGGTCTTGTTCTTATATAGGCTCCTATTACCCCCCACCCCATCCTGATTTTTCACATTTGCTGTCTGGTCTCCCTACTCTCTGCCCCCAGTTCCTCCCCACCCCAATGTCTGTCGCAGCAGAAATCAGCTGGAATGACTGTGGCAAGGAGCCCAAGTGCTGGCTGGTGGGTTGCTGCTGCCATCTCCTGGGCAGGGCCTGCCCGTCTCCTGCAGCCTTTCCCCAGATCACTCCCCTCTGCTCCCGTGAGCCTCTCACACCAATCAAATAATTGGTGTTGTACAAGAGGGGGTTGCTTGCCCCCGTGCCCCCAGCAGTGCTCGCTGAGCTGCACTCTGCAGTGCCCTACTGTGCTGCCTGCTGCTCTGCACTGCACACTGCATGTTCACCAGGCTATTCAGCTGCTGGCACGGGGAGCATTCATCCCGTGACTCTGAATCCATTTCAGCTGCTGGCCTTGAATGCCAGACCGTGATGCCCAGCTCTGTGCAAATACAGCGATGCATGCTCTATGTGAGCCTAGGGTAGCGCCCAGGTATAAAAATACACTTAGATAAAGGCTGATAAAGGAAAAAGGAAACACTGGTTCGCTGCTGTAACAGGAGCAGCTGCAAAGCATCCACTGCTCCGCTCCCAGATTGCAGAGATCCGGCTTGCGTCCCCTCCACCCTTTGGCAGCATCTCACCCAGGCCAACCACCTTCCCCATGGGCAGGGTGTTCCAGCGGTGGGCTGCACATCACACGGACTAGCTCCAGCGACCCCTTGTAGAAGGCAAATGAAATCCATGTTCTCTTGGATGCTGCCACCTCGATATGGTGCTCACACAATCTCCAGAGGGGTCCAGCAGATATAGAGGGGGGGCCCAAGTCCAGGGCTAGAACTGCAAGAGGCCTGGAGGGGTTTCTGTGTGCAGCTGAAAATGCTGGGCCTTAGCTGAGAGGAGGCATTGTGACAGCAAGTGGGATAGAGAAGGTAAACTGGGTGCTGCCCTTTCCTCTCGCTCTCATGCCCGGGAGCACTCTGTGATCAACCCTATAAAAACTCAGTGGCTAAAAGAAGAGCAATGAAAGCCACCAGGCTCCCAGGGGTTGTATAAGGACAGCCCACTGCTCTCTGTTAGCCTTGTTCTCTCAGACTGTTTTGGGGAAGTAAATAATGCACATTGTGAAAGTCGCTAATATTGCTGTTACTGTGGTGCCAGGGGCCGCACTGCGCCAGGTGCTGTACACGCCCAGCGAGTGCCGCAGTCCCGGCCCTCCAGCGATGCACAGAATCTCCAGAGATGTTTGCTTTTATAGCTCAAGCAGGAGTCAGCTCTCCTTATCTGCCTCCTGAGCCATCACTGACAGGCTGGTTGCCTCTAGGGATGCCAGCAGAGGTGGGCCAGGGGGAGTTGTGGACTTATGGACAGGTTCAGGGAGAGCGGTTCCTGTGGAAGAGGCAGACGTTGGTATGAGAAGCTGATGAAGTGGTGGACGAGGCGGGCACACTGGGGGAGCTGAGGAAGCAGGGGTGACATGATAGCTGAGACAAGGAGGAGAAGCTTGAAGTGAACATGGTGGAGCAGGAGGGATCCAGAGAGAGGGTGATGAGCCCGTCTCATGGCTTTCCTTTGGGAGACCCTAGGGAGCGGAGCTACCTCATTAGAACCAGATTCCCCCCAGCCACGCACATCCCCAGGCACTGCAGGAGGACACCTTTGGGTTGGCCAGTGACCTTTCTAATGCAGATGAGCAATGAGGAATTTACCCCTGGGTGTGACTGTATGATAAATAACAAATAACAAAGTACCTTTATTGTGAATACAAAGGGAGGTGATGGCAGAAGCTGCTGCTGACTTTGCTGGAAATGATTAACGCCAGATCCACTCTGCTCAGTGACTTCAGGAAATCCTAGCCCCTGGGGTATATGTGGGGATGGGAAAGCAAGAGCACAGAGCAGGGCTTTTAGACCTTGGAGTCACAAACAGGTGTTGGGTGCTTGCAGCACCCCCATTTTGCTAAATCGGGGGAGGAGGGGGAAGCCAGACTGCCCCAGTTGAGAATTGGGGTCCCTGAGTTTGACAAGACTCTGACTCCTTATGACAAACTATCCGATATGCCCAGATCCTGCCCTGGCCTTCAGTACTCCCGACTCCCTCATCTCCTCTCCCCTTGCCCTGGGGTGCTTAAAAAATCATGTCCGCCCTCCCTGCGTCCATCTGCCCCTGCTGCTCAGGCCCTGCCTGATACCATCAGCCCTTCCGGGTGGTGGGCTCTAAACAGGGACCTCTCACGTCACTGATGGCTAGGCAGCCTCTGAACATGCTACGTGTCCATGCACCCTGGGATTGGGGGTGGCACTTCTGCAGCCTGGCTGGCTTCACCCCTCTTGTGTGGCAGGCAACTGAGCATACTGGCAAAATTGCCCTGGCAGGAGAGTTCCCCTGGGTGCAGCACGCTTCTGTCAGCCTCCGGGCAACTGCTTTCCTAGCCTGAACAGTAGAAAAGTGATTGCAGTTCCTGGAATATCCAAGTCCTCATGGCAGCAAGCGGGAGGAGGTTGTAATCAGGGCCGGCTCTAGCCAAGCACGGCGGCATGCCGCAGGGAGCGCTCTGCCGCTCGCCGGTCCCGTGGCTCCAGTGCGGGAGGTCCACCGGAGCCACCTGCCACCCTCCTGGCAACCGGCAGAGCGTCTCCCGCGGCATGCCGCCCCAAGCACGCGCTTGGCACGCTGGGGCCTGGAGCCGCCCCTGGTTGTAATGGAGAGATATGATTGTCCTGGTGGCCTGGATTAGCTTCCTCAATGCTAAACTGGAAGAGCCTTTCTGAAAGAGAACAGAGTGCTTGCCGGCTAAACAGCCAGGAAGAATGGCTGTTTGTAGTGTTCTTGTAACCATGTAGTCCCAAGATATTAGAAAGACAAGGCGGGAGAGGTAATATCTTCTATTGGACCAACTTCTGTCCGTAAAAAGCTACTGCATAAAGTCATCTTCAGATCTGGAGAAGGTGGGCAGAGTGTCACAGCTAATACAAGGTGGAATTGGAACAGATTGTTCAGCATGTAGTTAGCACACATTCTAAGGATCCATTCAAGGTGAAGTGGCCCATTCACACCTCTCCAGCTATGGGACAAAAAGGGGGAGGAGTGGGCTACACATTTGTTATAATGAGACATAAATCCAGTGTCTCTGTTGAGACCATGATTTTTCTGTCTACCAAAATTATGAATTTAAGCACCCAGGGCTCACCTTTTGAAGGTGTTGTGCAGGTTTCCATTGAAGATGAGGACTGAGAGGTCAGGTATGGAGTGATTGTTTTGTGAGACCTATTCACCCACAAGTGATAGGGTGTTTTTGAGTGTTTATTATTTTTCTGTGTGAGTTCATTCGAGAGCATAGTGATTGTCTGGTTTCATGCACTGGATGAGGTACCCCCACATGTTGTGAAAGGCATGTATTGGATTCATGGATCTTGAAAGGTGTGTTGTGGGAGGTATTGATCACTACAGCAGTGGAGATGTGTCTGCAGGTTTTGCATCTGTTTGTTCTGGCAGCATCTGGTGCCGCTTTGAATTGGTGAGTCCTGGTCTGTGAGGACCTTGCTTCTGATGGTGAGACTGGAGGGTGGTTTGAAGCCCAGAAGAGGGGGTTTGGGAAAGATTTCTTTCAGGATGTGGTCCCCATCGAGTCTGGGCTGTAACTGTTTAATATACCCCATATGGTTTCCAGTGTGGGATGGTAGGTAACAAGGGATGTTCAGTTGGAGTGGGGTTATTTCTGTATTAAAGCAGTTCTCTCAGGGTATTTGGGTGACCCATTCCATGACATGATCTATTTCTCCGGTGGAGTGTCCCTGTTTGATGAAGACAGTTTTAAGTGTGTATCCCAGACTGTCTCCTTGCAGCATATTCCGCGGTGTCTGAGGGCCTGGCTGGTAAAGAAAGATTTTCTAGTGTGTTTGGAGTGGTTACTGGAGATTGGTGTGGTGATCCATGGCATATAGTATATATGGTATATATGTGGTGATCTGGTATATAGTTGTCTGCAGCTTCCATTGTTAAAGCTGATCCTGGTGTCCAGGAAGTTGATGCTGGTGTGGGAGTGTTCTAGAGAGAGTCTGATGGATGGGTGGTGGTTGCTAAGTTGTGATGAAATCTGTGAGGGAGTTTAGGTCATCCATCCAGGGGATGAAAAGCTATCATTGGTGTATGTCAGGTATCTCATCAGAGAATAGCAAGGGAGAATGGCTAACCAGCTCAGCCAATGGCTGGAGGAGAATAGGAATAGCTGGGATGGTAGGGGACTGTGAGCTTTAGTAACACAACTCCTACCCAAGAAGCCCAAGCTCCAGGACTAATGATCTGGCTAGTTCAGGTGGGCACAGAGCTGGTGTGCAGCTCCATGAGCCCACGCAAGCCCTGTATCACAGGCCCCAGCTCCCCAGTGCAGATGCTGCCTGGACACGCCCGAAGAAAGCCTGTCCCCAGCCTGGGAACAATAGTGACTATTGCAAAATGTGTACAGAGGAACCCAGAGATAAGGAAGCAGAAGGAGGTGATGCAAAAACCACCACTCTAATGCAGCTACAGGTCAGCAAAGGAGGAAGTAAGGCAGCTGCCAGTTGGGGAGAAGAAGCTGGGCGATCCACTCTCAGGAACCCTAAATACCTGCAGGATTAACTCAGGAAACTGCCAACTGGGCAAGGGCAATTTGATCCACCAGAGAAACCAGGAGGAGAAGAGACCGGGGAGGCCTAGAGAGCCGTTGCCAGCCTTCGGGATGTGGCTGCTCAGAGGATGGAGACCCAGCACAGAATGTGGCAGGCAGGAGATACACGGGGGCCATGAGTGGCAGGAGATGGGCTCTGTGGGGGAAATTCACCCCTCAGCAGGTGATCGTAGTAGTTAGGCCAAGCATGGGTGGCAGGGCTAATCTATTCCCTATTTATCGCTGCAAACTCCATCAGAAGCCCTCTGGCGTGGAGGAGCCCCTAGATATGCCCCATAAATAAGTAATCTCCCCTCAAGAGCAGGGGCGACTCTAGACATTGCCGGGAGGGCGGCAGGCGGTTCCAGTGGACCTCCCGCAGGGACCAGGGAGCCGCGAGACCAGCAGACCCTCCACAGGCACACCTGTGGGAGGTCCACCGGAGACCTGCCTGCTGCCCTCCTGGCGACCGGCAGAGCGCCCCACGTGGCATGCTGCCCCAAGCACGTGCTTGGCGTGCTGGGGCCTGGAACCGCCCCTGCTCAAGAGGCATGTAACTGGCAGGATCGCAGCTCTGGGAACACAATGTATCTGGTGGGTAAATATCAGTTAACGCAGCGCCCAGTGTTTAGCAAACACTGCAGGGAGACAGAAGTGACTTCCCTCAGAGCAAACAAGGCAGTCGTGGGCCCTGAGTCCCTCCTTCCTGGGGGTCGTCCCATACACACAAGCAGGGCTGCCACTCCTGACACCCTGAGGGCAAGGCAGAGAGCCCAGCCCCTTCTTGGGGGCGATGCCGTGGAGTGGGTGTGGCCTGCACTTGGCAGCTGGGCTGGAGGAAGCCCCGTTCCAATGGCACTTGGCAGCAAGTGCCAAGCTGGGACTGGATTTTAGTCAACACCTAGTTGTTATCATGTGAAACATCCTGGGGCCTGAGAGCATTTCACAGCCAAGGCTGACAGCCAGATTCTCCTAATCAGTCATCTCTCAGTGGCATGCATTAGGTATGTGACTCCTGTGCTTCCGCTCTTGACATGCTAGAGCTATTTTTGTCTCTTGTTTTCGATGCCCTGCAGAACAGATAGGCAGGTGCATGGATGCAGCCTGACATCAGGGCAATTGCAGTGTCATCAGCCCTTCGGATTTGGGGTGGTGTTTTTTGTTAAAGGCCCAGCTCCTGGAGTCCTGGGATTAGGGGAGTATCTCAGCTTTCATTTAAAAAAATTAAAAGTTTCTGTCTCTCCTGGTTACTGAGAGAATCCTGAAAACGTGACCCAAGTGCACCCTTAGTGCAGGCTCAGAAACCAGGTGGCCAATAAGAACTCACTATATTAAACCTTGTGATTTTTAAGCAAATCTCATGATTGGACCAGGGGTCTGGCTTGTGATTTGCAGCCCCTGCAGTGCTGTCAAAGAGTATCATGATACTGTGCAGGAGCGGTACATTGCCCTGCTTGACCGAGTCCCGTTACATGTGGAATTTGCCCTGTGCCTCCATAGCATCAGGGGTGCCAACAGAAAAAAAAGCCCAATTCAGCCTGGCCCAGCCCCTCAGAGGGCTGGGGGTATGTGATACTGAGGCTGTGTCTACGCTTGCAGAGTTTTTGCACTGTCAGTTTCACTGGTGATAGTGAACTGGTGAAAGAAAAGTGCTGGTTTGTGTTCTCACTTACTTCCACAGGCATCAGATCGTGTTCACATTTGCAGCACTTCTATCGCCAATGAGCGCATGAGGGCAGCTATCTCACAGTGCAGCTCTCTCCATTTTGACAATAGGTCTTGTGGGAAGTGGGGAGATGATCGCGGGGCATCCTGGGTCCCTGCACAGCCCCCTCTCCCCAAACACTGATCAGCTTCAGTAGCTCAGCATTGCTCCAAGCAGGGGATCCTTTGCTCCGTGGAGCAGCCATTGTCACCTGGCTAGATGGTAAGTGAGCACTTGTCAAGAAAACAGGAAGGAGAGTTTCAAAGTTCTCGGGGCTTTACAGGGGGAGAGGTGGATGACTGTTTATCTAGTGTCAGACCAGCAGAGCTGCTGGCCAGAGTGGTCACCTAGACACTGTGGGATAGCCTTAGGATGACCAGGAAGCAAATGTGAAAAATCAGGACAGGGTGGGGGGTAATAGGAGCCTCTATAAGAAAAAGACCCAAAAATCAGGACTGTGTCTATAAAATTGGGACATCTGGTCACCCTAGATATCCTGCGGAGGCTAAAAGCTCTGTAAACAGGAAGAACGTGTCTTCACTTGCACATCACCACAAAAGCATCACCGGTAAGAGCTGTACGCCTCTTGTGGAGGTGGTTTTCTTTTTGCGGTGAAAGGTCTGAGTTTCACTGCAAAAAGTCATTGGCAAGTGTAGACGCTCTCATGGTTTTTGCACAAAAAAGGGACCTTTTCCGCTTTAAATGGCAAGTGGAGATATGCCCTGAGACTGATGTCATGTCAAGCAGCTCTTTACAAGGACTTCCTCTCTGTGAAATAACTGCAGTAGTGCAAAGGGCCTTGCCCAGCTGAGACCAGCTCCTGCTGCTTGGACCCGGATAGAGGGAAGGTTGAGCTTTCAGTTTCCATTCTTCTCCTGCTTTTATGTGCCCCAGCGATCACAGGGAGCATCTCTGAGATGGAAAGCTCTGAGGCAGAGCCCCAGTAGTATTCGATTCTGCTCAGGGTAGAGGGAAACCCAAGAACTGCGGGGGTGGATGATCTGTGTAGTACCGGAGAGGGCACAAACTCAGCCCTATCGTGCCCAGCAGGATGTTCCTGACGGGCCTTATTTAAACACCCAGAAGGTGATCCTGTTTAAATCCAGATGGCATCTGCCCCAAAGAGCTCTGGGTCTCCTGGGAAATCCAGAGGTGGAGATAACTCTGCAGGCGGCTTGTTAGTGAGGCAGTGTCTTCTTGGGAGCAGCTCGTTCTCTGGGTGATGCATAAGTCTTGGGTTGGGAAAAGGGCATTGGGCCACACAGAGGAGTTCTGAACACACACACACACAGCTCAGTGGCAGGTGGGAACACGCTTCTAATCCTTGTTTCACTATCCAGTTGCAGCTCCTCCCAGAGAAACAGGACAACTAAGGGATCAACCAGCCACACCAGAGAGGGTGCAAAGAGAAGATCTGGGTGATATGTGGGCCAGATTTCCTTAGCAATGCTGCCTGGGGTGATCTACCCAGACCGTGCCAGACCCAAAGGCCACATTGCTCTTTGTAACGCAGTCCAGGACTCCTTCATTATAGCCGTTTCCATGTGGGGGCTGGCACTGCGGAGGCTTCTCTCATTGACCCTCCCTCTCTCTGTGCCTCCAGCAAAGCACACCACTGGCGTGAGCTCTGATCTTTCTTGTGTAACCGCAGTAATATAAAAATTGCACTGGAGTCTGAGTCATCCTGGCTCATCTCTGTTTCCTCAACACGGGGACACATTTAGCTGGGGCGTGCTGACAGTCTGAGGGCTCCTAGCTGCTGCTCCCTCCCTTCTGACTTTATGTGCACATTGGATGTAACCAGTGTATGGGGAAGTCATTGCTGAGTTTGTTTATGAATAGGTGCGATTCCCATTGCCCCACTCGGGCAGTCACCAGGGGCTCCGTGAACATGCAAGAGGCAGCTTCTGCCACTTCCAGAGATGCGGGTTGCAGGGTGCATGAGTTTGCTTAAAAATGGGAAAACTTTGCCACTGCTCCAACATTCCCAAAGTTTGCAAAAATTTAGCTCCTTCCTTTAGTTTTACCCAAAAAAAACGTTAGTGGACAATGGGTAGAGAAACCAAAAGTTTTAGAGAGAGAGAGAAGAGGTATAAGAACTCTAATGAGAATCTTTATCTAAAATGGCTAAAGCCAAACAGAAAAGACACCTGGAATGTGGCCTGGTGCAGTGCCCCACGGGGGGGGGGGGGGGGGAGACACCTCCCCAAATCCCTTCTTCAGAGATAAACTGCTGTTGAGCTTCATTTTGAAAATGCTTCTTAGTTGTGGGGCACGAGCCGTGAGGCTGTTGGACACAGAGGCGGTTTGAAGGGAAGTTTGGAAGACTCACTCTCCTGCTGTCTGCCCTGGGGAGAGAGGATCCTGCAGCTTACATCCCATGGCTGTTGTTTTCATTTAATTCCAAAAAGCCCACGCAAGACATTAAAATGTTCTTAAAAGTTCCCCTCCTGGGCTCAGTGCAGAGCGGGGCCCTGGCCTGGTGTCCCTCGGAGGAAATGGAGCTGGTATTCTTTGGCTGATGGTTTGGAGGAATATCTGCTGCTGAGAGTTGCTGAAATTCACTGAAAATGAGACCCTTCCCTGTGGCTTTGGGGCTGGTCCTGCCAGCAGCTCCCTTTACTCCCCCTTAGCATTCGTGACCCCAAAAATACTCCCCATTGCTCTCTGCAAAGGCTCTTTTCAGGTGGCTCCATTAATTCACAGATAGCCCCAGCTCTTCACTGGATTCTCCAGACCAGCAGTGTTTCCTCTGGGAACCACAGGCCACAGCGATTGAGAGAGGCCTGGAAGCGCTAACGCTATATCAGCAATAGACTTAGCCAGCGAGGTGACAAGGTCAATTTCCTACAGGCTACATTTTCCCTTTGGGATGCGTCTGGGACCATCCGAGGGGAAAAGGGTGTCGTGGTCGGGGGATGCTCTGAGCATGGGACTGGGAGGCAAACACTGCCCGCATTCCCCTCCTGACCACGGGCACGTCACTTGTCCTTTCTCCCTGCATTTCCCCTACCTCACCTAAGGAATTGTGGGGAAGGCCCAGGTGGAAATTCCTGCACCTCTGTTATACAGCAGGAGTCACAGACTGCTACAAGAGCCTCGGGGAGCAGTGGAAGAGGCAGGAGTTAGGAGACAAGTGCTGACTTTTCTTTTGATTGGCAGCCAGCCCTAAGCCAGAACCACTGTGGCTGATGGGTGCTAAGCACTATTTTTTTAATGTGGGTGTTTGAATACCAGAGCACCCATGGAGTTGGCGCCTATAGCTGGGAAGATTGAGTAACTTACATTGACTCAGGCCTCGAGACTGCTCCAGAAAGGTGGGGCGCCCCGTTCAGATTCACTAACAGGACTCTCAGATTCTGTTGCACAATCTGGGTGAGAATACTCTTGGGGAACTTGTACTCTCAGCAGCACTAAAGGGCCCGAGACATCCACAGACACAGCGTGTTCTTGGATTTATGGCTGTAAAGTCTCATCTTATGTCATGTGCTCATTGTCGTGGTTCTCTGATGTGAGCTGTAGGGGTATTTCCCTTTTAGGAATTAACCTCCTACCCTAGGGCAGAGGACTCAGATTTTGTATCTGTTTCCAGCTTCACCTGCTCCTCTGACTTCATATGTTAGTCATTGCTATTGGCCAGAGGACAGGGCGGGGCTCTGACGTGGCTGGGTCAGACGAAACCAACCTGGGGGAATCTGGTCCAAGGTGGAGCTGTTCTTGCAAAATCGACAAGCACCTTCCTCAGCTGTTCTTTTCCATTCTGTTTTGTTGCCAAGTCATTTGCGTTTAATGTTGTTTCCTGTTCACCTCAAAGCATGTCCTTGTTAGGACTCACACCCGCTCTTGTGCCTCAAGGTACTGGGAGAGGAAGGGGTCGCGGAGGGTAAGCAGGGATGAGCCTACAATTTACACAGCCCCATCCTGCAAGGGGACCGCTACCTGAGTTGCTATTTCCAAGTAGATTTTCAAGCCCAGAGATTCCTTCATGCCAATCTGTATGACCATAGCTATGGTTGTTTGTATTAAACTCACACCTAAAGGCAAGGACTGAGATCATGGCCCCATTGCACTGGCACAGTACGTAGACACAGGAAGAGACCTTCCTGGCCCTGAGAAGCTTGCAAGGGAGAACAGGAGCATTAACACCCCCATGTTACAGGTGGGGAACTGAGACCCAAAGAGGCTAAGTGACTTGCCCCAGGGTCACTCAGAGAGGCTGTTGCAGAATTTGAGATTGAACCTGGATCCCCTTGTTCCCAGTCTGGTCCCTACAAACTGCCTCTCTCCATTTCAAATGCTTTTAAAAGCTGCCAGCTTCCTTTTCAGTGACAGCCCTCTGGAACTGTAGGTACGACTGAGAATTCTTTTCGCTGCTCAGTCTCTCACTGCCTCCAGCTCTCTTCGGTGAGGAATTCATGTCCATTCCAAGCTGGGATCGGTCAGCATTGTTCACTTGTGCATAACTCTCCACCATGTCTTCTGCCTCATTGTTTCAGGGTGGCTTTCCTGCCCCTTTTCTGTTCTCTTAATCAGGACTTTCCAGGTGCCCCACCAATGGACGGCTTTGCCTGCACATTGTCCTTGGCATTTGTCCTTTTGTGTGTGGGAGAGAGGGGGGGTTCACCTTCTTTTCTCTGAATCAGTTACTTGTTTTGCAAACAAGCTGCTGCATAAATCAGCTGGCTGGGGCAGGATGTGGAGCTCTAATATCGCTGGCTGGGACTCATCTGTGTTGGGAGGTGGAAGGCTTAGGCCAGATCACGTGCAATGCTCTCATTATACACTAGCAGCTGTGCACTGAGATAATGACGATAATCAAATCATGCTTCGGGGCTTCAGCTGGTCACCTGCAGGGGTCAGGAAGGAGTGTTTTTCCCCAGTAAGTACTCAGTTGGCTGGATGTGGTGAGAGTGGCCAGTTGGGCAGCCTGAAACATCAGAGATTGACCACAGGTAGAGACACACAAGACACCCTGAGGTGGCACAGAGAATCCCGTTTCTAGCTGCCTGGCTGGTAGATCTTGCTCACATGCTCAGGGTCACACTCATTGTCAGATTTGAGGTCAGGAAGGAATTTTCCCTGAGATCAGATTGGCTGGGACTTGGGCAGGGGAGACGGAAGACTTCACTTTCCTCTGCGGCATGGGAATCATGTATGCAAGATCGAACTTGCTGGGATCAACTGGGTATATCTCACCTAATCAATTCCCTGCCATTGCTGGGGCCAGGGTCTCTCCCAATATGGCACACAGTTTAGTCTCCTGAGGGCTGAAATGCTTTTGTCTAAAGTCTTTGGGCTCAATATAGGTGGATCTGGATGAAAAACAATGGCCTGTGTGACACAGGAGGTCAAACAAGGGGAACCCATGGAGCCTTCTGGCCTGAAACTATGAAATTGGGAGTTTGAACTTCCTCGTTTGGACTCCAGTGTTGCCTTACTGAAGTGCTGTGCAGAGGTGTGGGTGCAGGAAGGAGTCTGCGCATCTACCAGTAAGTCACAGCCTTCCTTGCACCCAAGTTAATTAGCCCAGTCAGTTGGAAAGTCACTAAGTGAATAAATAGAAATGACAAGTTAATGATTAACAAAGCTGGGGATAACAGGGAACGTCAGGAATAACAAGGCCTCGAATGAGGTCATGGAAAAAGCCTACGTATCCTGGGAGGCGCTAAGGGATATCCCCTGCGTGAGGGGAAGAAGGAAACGGAAGAAACCTGTCCAATATCCCCTTCATTTTGAGGGATGTGACTCTGCTTAGTCTTTGTGTTCCGCATAGGTTGGTGTGCCCCTGCCTTTTGTTGCTGAGAATTATTTATATCAGAAAAGTAGGCTCATGAGACAGAGTTCCAAAAAGTCTTTGATGTTAAAGGAACCAATCCCACAGCATTTGGCATTTTCCTGCAAGAATAATTTGTGTCATTCCCCTCTCATTCTGGGGTTTTCTTTAGGGGTTTGTGACAGAAATCACATCTAAGTAGAACAAGTCCCCCCTACCCTGTCATGCTGCCCTGTCTGTTCATGACAAGTTGTACAAACCTCCCAGCCGGAGTCCATAAAACGCAGCACTGACACGAACACCCCTGTACCTGGAATATGGGACTCATCCCCGGGTCTCTGGAATCCATCCTTTCACAGCTGGCTTCCAAGCCACGAACTGTGGCAAAGAAAGTAGGTCCAACGTGTCAAACTGGACAGCCTCAAGTTAGACACCTAAATCGAAACTGCCTGAGTCCACTGAGTTGGACCTTAGTCCTTAGTCTCCAAACCCTCCCATCCTCCCTCCCCTTCCCCCCCAAAAAACCATGTTAAACTAATAGTAATATCAGCAAACCAATTGTTGGCACATTTGGGTTATTCCTCAAACAGTTTTCAGAGTATCAGTTGGGAGTGTATCAGACGCTAGGCTGTATGCGAGCTTCTGAGATTTCTGCTCTGGTATCTGGGCTTCAGTCTCTACATAAGAGTCATTATCCCGTTAATGTCAATTAAAGGGTAAATATACATTACATTACATATACTCCCTGTTTGGATTATCTCTGTGTCATCATAAAGGTCCCATAAGAAACAGCTCTTGCAGGACATTTGGTATACAAAGATCCCGTAATTATCCTAGTACCTTTGTAGAGTCTCAGAGCTCTGGTCTGAATCAGGATCCTATTTCAGTACTTTCAGGATACATGCAGGATGTGCAGGGGAAGTCTTGAGAACTGGAGGTTTGAGAGATATCTGGCAAATTAGTCACTGTTCATATAGGTGTGGTTTAAGGACATGCATTAAACTGCAGAATAGAATAGTTCCTCATTGAGATAGACTCATTAAAAAAATGCAATTTATCATGTTGCCAATCAACGTCAAGTCGACTAATCCAGGAGACCAGTTGCTGAAGCAGATACCACAAGCTATCAGCCTGATCTCAGCAGTGAAAAACTCATCTTACTTCCGTTCAAAAAGAGAAGCTCTTTCTCTTCTGTCTCCCACCGCAAAGTCACCAATTAGCCAACTCTTGTGTACATGAAATTTCACAGATTGTTAAAGTTCCTCCTCCTGATGTTGCAACAAGGGCTGGGGAGACATCAAATTCCTCTCCATATACAGAAGGACTTGGATGGCTGTAAAGGGATGTTCTGAACCGGTTCTGTAAATCCCTGGTCTGTTGCTTCCCTATCCCATCACAGCCAGAAAATGAAAGAATATAACCTTTGCAAAACTTAAAAAAAAAAAGGAGAAAATAAAATTGCCACCACAGTGAGTCAGGTTTTTGCACAGAGATCATGGCGTTGAACCAAGCATCCCATTAAAGGCCATTTACTTTCATCCTCTTTAATACGACTAATAGGACTCATGACTGAATAGGAACCTCTTGCATGTCACCAAAGTCTCTGGCTACCATCCACCAAATTTTGTGGCACTGGAGTTGGAAGTGAGAGGGGAAGAGGATGGAAAGTCCTATAGCTTGTAACAGAAAATGATCTCTGTGCTATAGGTTTATTGAACAACCTTCTATAATTGAAGAGATCTTTTTATCCTTGCTATAGAATTCTAGGGGGCAGAGAATGTCAAAAGAACCACTAGAATCTAAGGGGGAAAAATCTATCTGCTGTATTCTGTTCTATGGGCCCAGATCCTCCAACTGAGCGAGGTTGATTTACACTGGCTGAGGCTCCATCTCTGTAGGCTTTTAGAGCAATTTCCCAAGAATCTTCTTGACTTTCTGTTGACCCCTCTTGGTTTTATCCTTATTTCTTTCTAGAGTACTTTACAACAGGATCTCTAGCTTCAGTAGAGGGCCACAGTATGGGAAAGTGTGAGACCTCCACATTGGCTCTTTGCACTGCTGTGGGACTGAGATCTGCAGGGTGCATGTGACCCTGCCAATTCAGCACACACAGCCTTTTCACATGGCTCCCAAGAAGGGCCACTGAGGGCCCAGCCCTTCACTCTCTCTTACTCCAAACAGATTTGGGGCTTAGCTACACTCGAAACTTCAAAGTGCTGCTGCGGCAGCGCTTTGAAGTGTGTGTGTGGTCGGGGCACCAGTGCTGGGAGAGAGCTCTCCCAGTGCTGCACGTACTCCACCTCCTCATGGGGATGCTGGGGCACTGTTTACACTGGCGCTTTGCAGCTCTGTATCTTGCAGCACTCGGGGGTGTTTTTATCACACCTCTGAGCGAGAAAGTTGCAGCGCTGTAAAGCTCCAGTGTAGCCAAAGCCTTGGTGATTGAACTGGCCTGTATCTCTTCACGGGGAAGAATTCTCCACTTTGTGCTTTGCCCTCATTGGGAGCTGAAGCCACGTTGGCCTGGACACTGAGACACATGTATGCCATTCCCTCCCTCAGTCTCACACTTCTGCAGCTGCTTGGGTGAAGCATCAACCCTCCCCTGTGCAAAGGGCTGGCTTAAAGGGCTTCGAGGGGCGGGGGGCAGACTTGCTCTTCAAGTCCACAGATGCATCAATGAGATGTTCAAATCCCAGTGCTAAAGTAACTCTTAGCAGCTAAAAGAACACGAGTACTTGTGGCACCTTAGAGACTAGCTAGTTCCCCTTTTCAAGCCAGATCGTTCATTATGATGCTGAGCAGGTAGAAGGAAGTAAACTCCAAAAATGTGACCATGTGGAACCTCCCATTCAGGGTGAGTGAGCAGGAGAGGGAGGAGAAATCTGCATCTGCCTCATCAAGAAGCTAGTATAAATAGCCATGCATCTGGTGCAGCTCCCCAGTACAGGTGTGTCCTTAGCAGAAGCAGAGAGACTAGCAAAGCCTATCATGGCAGCCCTTATCTCCACACTGCAATTGCTCTTCCTCGGGGCTCTGATTTCTCCCGTCTATTTGGAGGATGTTTGTCACCCTATCCAGAATGCCACTGCTTCTGGCTCTTACAATCTATCTGTGAACCCTGCTAACTACATGGCAAACACAAGCTACAATGGTAAGTTGACTCTCTCTGGATTTAGGAACTTTCCTCCTGCATAGATATCGCTTTGCCTGGATGTTCTCTTGAGTTTCATGGTGTCTGCAATGTGCAAGACTGAGCATGTATCTGAGAGGTTTTATTGCAGGTGGGAAACATAAAGAAAGGTAGCAATAATCGTTTGCGTTTTAATGTCAATGCCCTCCAGGGTCACTGGCAGATGCTCTCTCCTTGCCTGCAGCTGGGATTCTGATTTTTTTATATCTGCCAAAACTGCGCAGCAAAACTTGGAAACTGGTTGTTTGAAAAGTCATGATATTTGGAGTGATTTTCCCCCCATCACTATGAGAATTCACCCTTTCCCTGGGAAATAGAAGGAAGGACAAAGCTGTGGAGGCCAGGGCTTAAAGGGGGCGAGGGCAGGGATCACAAGGGGTCACAGATCCAGAAAAATAAATACATTTTAAACTGAGCTGGGTTGCATTGTTTTACCAAAGCTGCTCCGCGCTGCCCCACCCCACCCCCTTTCAGATCATGTATGCGCTGCTGGAGGCTGTTTGGGGCTGTTCTGTTCGGGTGCATGTACCTTTCGTGTTAGGCGCTGAAAACCAGCCCTGAAGCTGCTTTCACTGCTTTTTATGCACCCTCTGATACAGTGATTAGTAGCCTGATCCTATTCGTGTCATCCAATAACAAATCTTCCATCGACTTCAGAGTGAGTAGGATCAAAGCCCCGGTGCTGAATAAATGTCTGGATTGACAGACACTCTGGTTCGGACACATCAGGGGTTTACCCTGGGCTGCGTCTCTCCGTCTGAAGCAGTGGAGCTATGCTTCTAGGTCAGGATCTGACACAATGAGCAGCCCCTTTGTAAAGTTAGGGAGGATTCTAGGTCTGTTTTTTCATTTCTGTACCAAAAAAGGATTGAACACAACTGCAGATTAATTTCATTCCCAATGCCACTTGCAACCAAACTTTGCTCTAATTAACATGAGTGCAGCGCGCGCACACACACGTCTGCTGCTAGTTAACATGTATGTTGTTGGGCCCCTGGCAGTCTGGCTGGTTTCTTTGAAACAGTGTTTCAGGATAAACTCTCCCTCTGGCTGAGAATTTCCATTGTCAGTTACAGTGAGACACCTTGGAGCCTGCTTTGCTGCTTAGGAAGTAGCTTTCCTTGGACAGTGACTAGATGGGCTTTGTAACAAAGATGCTGCAGTTAGGAGTACTGCTCAGACTGACAGCCCCAGTCTTTGCCCTGAGGTGCAGTAGAACTGTACAAGGTACCAAGGAGAAATGACAGGGCCTGGTCCTTTCGGCTTAGAGGAGAATGTGAGGGCTCTGGGCTCCAGAGTCTTCTGCTGCTTAGATTTTTAGGCTAAAAGCAGTTGTCCTGCTCCCCTTGTGTGTGACTCTTCTTTCGGCCCCATGTGAAGGGAACTCCTGAAGTTGGATGAGTGGCTATTCCTCTTTGGAACTTTACATTTCCCTCTGGCAGGGGGCGCATCATGAGGCACCAAAGCCCTCACCCCATAGAGCACAGCATTCTCTGCTTTTCTCAAAATCCCTGGCTGGGTCCTGGTGGGGTTTTGTGGGTGCTGTTTGTCAGCACAGAGAACTTACTTTTCCCTCCTCTGCATTCTGTCTAGTAACCATCAGTGGACTCGTGGATGGCAGCTCACTTCTCCTGCAGGCCCTCAATTCCCAGAACTCCTCTGTAGGCCGGTGGGGAGGACAAGTTGTGAACTGCAGCGACGGCCTATCAGCAGCGCAGGAAAATATCACCAACAAAGCCACAGCCACAGTACAATGGAGCTCTCCAGACAATGAGTCAGCCCCGGTGGAAATAAGGTAATGCTCTTCCTTACCTGGGAGAGGAGACAGCGTATGGGGAGCAGAGCTACATTCTGCAGGAGGGGTGCATGAAATGGCAGCAGAGCAAAGTCTGCTTTCATTAGAAAGTTTCATGGGAAAACTTTTTTTATTTTATTTGTTTTTGGGGGGAGTGGAGTGCAGCTCAACCATGTAGGAAATTCAAAATGGAGCTGAAATGCAAATCCAGCAGGTCCCATCATCATTCCATCTTATTATTATGTATTGGCATTAACATATCACCGATGAGCTGTAAGCATGGACTAGAACTTTATTGTGCTAGGCACTGCATGTAAACGCACACACCGAGAAACCCTGCCCCAAAGTCCTTAAGTATTCAGTTGTGGCTGATCACACAGCTTATGCCTTTGCAGGCCATTCTAACGAGGCATCTGTCCTGTGACTCCTCTGTTAGAGCTGGAGTTGGAACAAACAGCTTTGTGTGCTCCCAATTCTCATTCGACTGTATTTACCCCCAGTGGGTGACAATCCAGAGTGACTTGACCAAAACAAATGGACTTGTACCAGCCTGATGTACAGTAATACTCAAGTTAATGGAGTTGCATCAATGGGAAATACTGACCAAAGAAAGCCAGAGATAAGGCCTATCAGGCTAATGACTGAGAGAGGCGGGAGTGCAGTGGTTATTTACAATGGCTAGTTCTATATTTAATTGTAATGGCTGGTATCAACAGAATTATCGCTTGCGACAAACACTGGAAAGTGCTGTAAAGCAATAAATGACAGGAGTATTGATGGCAAATAGTGAGTAACAAAATGTGTCATAGAAACAAAAGATAATAGGGAAATTTATCATATTCGCTCAATAAATGTAATCTCTTTATGACTTTATGGTTGTGGCCTACATTATTCTAGGGAACAGACAGATTAGTGAGACCAACCCCTTGATGTCTGTTGTTCCTTTATTTTCCACAGGGTATTTGTGACTCTTTCCAATAGCTCTACCCTGCTCCAGAAGACAACCCTAAATACAGGTAAATCCACCTAATATGCATGTGTCAAATGACAAAGCGGTTGAACGGATTCATTTTTTTATTGTGGCTTTTATGAGATAAGAATCGATTCCATCTCTTTCTGCTGTCCTTGATCCCTTTTATATTTATTCCATGGAAGGGAGAGACATCTTCCCCTCCTCCTCCCTTGCCCAAAGGCAACTAGGACAGGAAATTCAAATCCTTTTAATCTGCAAAGTTCCACTGAATTCAATGGAGCAATGCCAGTTTACGCCAGAGGCAGATCTGACCCCAGTTTCTGAGACATGCTTGCAACAACAGGAATTGACGCACCATCTTGCGGTGAGCCCGCAGCCCATCCACTCCGCCGATTTCTAATCCTAGTTTTGCTTCTGCATTTCAGCATCTACAGCCTCACCTGGATCGACAACAGAGACACCCACCACCAGCTCCAAAATCACATCCTCCAGCACCCCCAATTCCGTCTCTACAGTGCAGGCCAGCTCCTTATTCCTAGCAGCCGTCCACCTGCTGTCAGTCTTTGTTACCTGCAAACTGTTCTCCTAGTGGAAAACAGCACACCAGTCAAGCCATGCTCTGCCATCTTTGCTTTCCTGCTGGATGCAAGGGTGGAGGGCTGATATACTCAGGAAGTCTCTCTTCTACTGTTATGTATTTAAAAATGATGACTGCACTTTCTTTTACACCCTACTTGACCAGAGAGCTGACACCCAACCCTATTGCCAGCAGCAGGAAACACATGAAGAAATTCCGGCACATACTTGTCTCGAGAGTTTTCATGAGCTGAAATGTTCTGTAGCAAGTCAGGATTTGATACATTCGTAGCGTGCAGAATAGCGTCGGATAGAGTAGTCTGACAAGGTGACTGAACAAGGGAACACTGGGGGTTCCTTCCATCCTGATCTCCTACAGTTCTATGAAGCAGAGACAGCATGTCTCCCCCACCAGGCGGGCTAAGCTGCTTTCCACACTAGGGCACTGCAGGTTGATAACGGGCATGGGTGAGGGTCTTCCACAGCTGCTGCTGCATCCCATTTGCTGTGCACACAGGGAATGGAGCCAGTGTCTTTTCTGAGCTCATCGACAGTCGCTTACAGGGCCCTGACTGAGATGGGGCATTGTAATCAGTCGGACTTGCAGAGAATTGCGAAGGGCAGGGCAGATTTAAACACAGTTCAGACTGATTACAGCCTGAATGAGATCCAAATTTAAATGATCATGAAAGAAGTAAATACACTCTGTTTTTCAGGCTAGCCTGCCATATGAAGGCAAGTCCCTTCCATAAATCAAGCTAGAACCCCTGCTGGCAGGGCCTTCTCCATGAAGGCCCCCTGACTGGAATTCACTGCCAGTTTCAATTCTGTTATACTTCAGGGCACCCTGCAATACCGCTCTTGATTTCTCTCTGGTGTTTTGGGGCAGGACCCTGAGATGAAGGAAGGGTTAGGTCTCTGAAATGAATAGGATTTTTTTTTCATAGACAGCAGATGATTTTCACTGCCATGTTGGCTGGAATGTGCCATTGAATATATGTTGATAAATTTTCTTGTTTAGATTTGGGGGGGGAGTTTTGTATTGAGTGTGTTCATTTAGAAATTGTTAAGTGGCTGGAGAGAAGTAGATTTTCTCACACAAATCTAAATAAATGAATGAATAAAATCCTTCAGATTGTGCCTGGGGCTCTTTCTTGGCTTTTCCGTGACCTTTCTTGGAAGAGCTGGGTGACAGAAATAACTCTAAATACTGCAAAATGTTTGGTTTCTGCCTGTCGATGAGCACTTAAATGTTACAGTGAAAGACCAAGGTTCAAAATCTCCCTTTAGTTGCTCCCTGGTAATCTTGGTCAAGCCAATCGGGTGTAACTAGGGGTGAATTGTTTCCTCCAAAGCTTGTGGCGCATCTCAACTGCAAAATGTTTAGTTGCTGGCTGGCTACATCTAATCATTTTGATGTGTGAACGTGCAGTGTGGGGAATGGACTGTTTCCAGAAACAATAAGGCATTGTGAGGCATCTGGAGTGTATGCTACAAAATGGCACCGATTCATGCAGGATGCTCAGAGAGGCAGTAACACAGCTCCATAATCCATCTGCCATTCCCTTCCACCCCAGGATACTGGGATCCAAAACATGACAGTATTTATATATTCCCTGGGCCAAAGATTTAACTAAATCTCTCACTTCTTGGTATCCCAAAGTGAACAGGAGGTAAACTGCCCTTATTATCCATACAGCTAGTCCCCCTCCCTCTCATGAGCCCACATTCAGTTTGGGTGGAATTTAGTGTTAATTAGTCATTTTCAATTTGAAGTGGACTAAATGGTTAAAGGTTCAAGCCAGAGTGCCCCAGAGCACTGTGAACCTGGGCAGGTTGCAGGCAGGGGGATGGAGCTGGGAAAAGAAACACCATGTTTCCAAGGAGATGGAATACCCAGGAACAGTTGATTCCTGTTGTTCCTACCTTCTGCATATTGACTCCTCAGTCATCAGGACATTGGTGTTCTTACGAAAGGTGGGACTTTTTTGCTAAAGAAAACATGTTCAACATTTATAGCCTAAAACAGAACAGGCATGATTCAAACCCCCCCGGGACTGTCACCACCCAGCTGGAGAGGCAGGTGTTGCTTCTGACATGCATTTGTTTGTTACTTAAATATATTCCATTGTCTCTTGGCCAGCTCACAACTTAGGAAGGGTGGTTTTGTGATCCCAGCCACTCATTCGTTATGCTTTTCTCTGTGCTTCAGCACTTCTTCCTCCCAAATAATGGTAGCAGGGGCGGGGGGGATTAAAGGATGTTACCTCTCACTGTCTCCCTCCCCTGTACTGCTGAGGCTCTGAGTGAAGGAGTCAGAGCTGTTTTAAAGGGACATGTGAGGCCGGATTAGCCTCTGACTTAATATTCATGGGATTTGTGAACAGTCAGTTCCATGGTGAATCTGAACCTTACACTCCAGGACTTGCATTTCCGAGACTCACCTTGGCTGAACTGCAGCAATAAATGCATGATCAGATGGGGCTAGCAGGCAACAGGCTGCGAGAGAGCGGCACCTCAGGACCCTGCAGTATGGAGGGCTACCCAGCCACCTCCAGGCCTCTGAACCATAGTGACAAACCCCAGCCTGGCTTGTGGGTTCCATGGGTCTCAGAGACGCTGGGCTTGAAGGCCAGAGAGTCTTTCAGCATGGGGAGAACTGTCAAATGATGGCCTCATTAGGGAGAGGGTGTTCCCGAAGGAAGGCCTTCAGGGGGAACCTCCAGGATAATCAACTCTGATTTTGGAATTTTCCATCCACTGAATGCTGCCCGCTCGTTTTCCCTGCACCCCTCATCTCCAGTGACATCAAAACACAAAGGTAAACAGGTGGGGCTATTGTCTTGCATTTCTACCTTGAAGGGTTATTCTGACCTCAAGAGTTGCAGCTGCAAAAACAGGCCAGAGTCTTCCCCTTTAGCAACTGGCGCCTCCAGCGAAGTGTAAATACCTGATTCACTGCGAGCTTTCAAAACAAAGGCTCAGGAGTAACCTGATTGATAGTATCTGTCACGTGATATGCTTTCAGGCTTGCCAGCTTCACTCCCTTAATTATCTGCTGCTCTTATCACATTGCCCACTCCCCTCTGCTCTTTCAGTGATGCTCATTCTGGGAACTTTTTTGCAGATTATCACTTAGGGATGAAATTATCTCTTTACAAAACTGATTCCTAGCACTTCTGCCCCTCGCTTCCTTCCAGTACCACCTCAAGCCCCATCTCTGATGTGACACCCACCAGAAATCTGTCTCCAATGGTGGCCATGTTGTACGGCACACAGGGACGGCTTATTGCAGAGGCTTGAATGATTCAGAACTACCAAATGATCTAATTATAGTTCCCACTATTCTTCCTTGGGTTGGTCACATACACTTGGTGCTGCTTCTTTCCTATTGCATTTCAGGGTAGGGACCCCCTCTGACTTTCTGTTTGTGCAGCACCTAGCACCATAGGGCCCCCATCCAGTACCACAATATAAATAACTATCTAGACTGCAGGGCTCTCAGGCCAGCTTTCAGCTGTCACCTACTGATCTTGACAATGGGCATGTATACATTTCCGGGCTCCGTAAAACCACGCTTTCTTGCAGAACATGCAGATCCAGACGGGTGCCGGTGAGTTTGTGGTTACCCCAAAGATCCCTCCCAATCAGATGATGTGATTTCTCCTAAAATGCCCACTACCAGACTCATGCTGTGCCCTGTAGACCACCTGGAGCTTTCTAGATGTTTATCCAGTGCTTCGGACCTAAATTAACGCCACCTCTGTATTGCTTGCTGATAAGAGCAAGGGATTCAAAATTGGGATTCTAGTCCCAGATATCACACTGATTTGCTCTGTGACCCTGGGCAAGGTGCTTCCTTGATCTGTGCTGCATCTGAAAATTGGGATAATAGTATCTAGATTGCAGAGCTCTTGTGAGGCTCAACTAATTGTTTGCAATGTGTTTTGCATTTCAATAGCTCCTTCATTTGAGCAGCTAAAGCATTGTTGGGTTATCATCAAAGGTTGGGGACAGAACTTTAGATGCATCCTTCTGGCATTCAGGAAGGAAGAATTTCCCTTGAGATGGAGATTCCCATGAGCATTACCTATCCCCAGTGCACTCCCCCGTTTTCCGTCTTCATTGTTACAAAATGACCATTATTCTTGTGCTACATAGTGGAGACAAAAAATTAATACAAAGGAACATCAGAGCTAATGTTTAATCATGCCAGGAACTTTTAACAAGCCTTTTCCCCAAACTCAGAACATGCAAAACTTTCTCACCACTCATAGATGAAATCATGTGGCCTGTTCCAGGAGGAACAGGATATTTTCCCCAGGGATGAGCACCGTCATATTCTGGCACTGGTTGGTTATTTGACCAAGCTCTGCCTGGCTCATCATGGGGAGGATGGACTGCACTGGGATGCTGCCCATTGGGTTCCTGGAGGACCCAGCCAGGCTGTCTGCGCCCATGCTAATTTTTCCTCCCACCAGCACCTGCTTCTCTGTATAAGGGGGAGTCTCCTCAGCACTCCTGCAGGGGGATGTTGTGTATTAATACCAGGAAAGTGCTTTGAGATCAGTAGAGGAAGGTGCTGGAAAAGGGTTGAGGATTAATGTGTTGACTGTTGTTATATTTTTTCTTTCTTTATCCTCCTGTAGCCTTAGGCATATAGGGTGGCCTACAATTTCTGCCATTTATTTTGGTCTTGTGCTGGTCTCTTCAGACTTCTGAGTGTCATATTCATGGATTTGGCTTCTCTCTCTATTGTTCCATGTAATGTTTCTCTAAGTCACCCTCTTCCCAGGTGGTGTTCGCATATCATGTGATGTAGAAATCATGGTAGTGGCATCCTTAACGTGTCCCTTAAATACATCCCTCATCATCTTCTTACCATGTTTGTGGCTCCTTAGAATTTCTGATGTTGCACGAAACTCTTTCAAAGGGACTGAAGATTTTTCACAGGCATTTACTCAGGAATGAACTGATCTTCTTGTAGATTTCCATGACTCTGCTCTGTGAAGGAGGAGAAACATGATGCCAGTGCTAAAAATTTGTATTTTTGTGTCGGCGCCAGTCACGCTACTTTCCCAAATCTTTTCAATTTATGAAAGTTGGTTTTTGCTTTTGATGTTTGTTGCTTGACATCTAGCCTGGTGCCAGTATCCTTGCACATCTCACTCCCTAGGTAGGTAAAGTGACTTATTACTTAGTTTCTCCCTCTACTCTGATGGTTGCTTTTGGAACACTGAGAGCCATAAATTCTGTCTTCACCTTATTGATGAACCAACTTGCTCTGCCAGAAGCAGTGTCTTTATTTTTGCATTAAGCAATGACTCAGCAATAGACTAATAGATGCTGATCCCTCTCTTTAAGCAATAAATGGCTTTGTCAGTCACAAAATGGGCTCATAATCTTCATTTATGGCCTTCACGTAGTTAGAGCGAAGCACACTCTGCCCTCCTACAACTTTCAGATGATGACGCTAGAGCTGATCTCTGACAAGCTGGCTACGAGCCCAGCTGCCAGGGCCCCTCAATGCTTAGGAGGGATGGGCTGTTCCCTCAGCAAGTGTTCGTTCTCAGGAGCCTGTTTTATCCTGGGTTACGGCTAAAAATATCCCCTCCATTCCCAAGGGAAAATCTTACTGTTTAGCAAGTGGGAAATCAAAATTTGCTGCAGGGTTTAGATGCTGGTGGCGGCTCACCATTACAGCACCTAGCAGAGCATGGAGGTGATTCTACTCTAGTCTATATAGATTTTTATGGGCCCTGTGGCAGAGTGCGAGCAGCAATGCCCTATCTCTGACGTTGCTGCAGCATAAAGAAGGCTGCAGACTCCCAGTGGACATTCCACATTGGGCAATGTGACCTTTAGGAGTGCCCAGCTAGGAGCAAAGCCTGGTATGTATAAACCCAAGGTGGAAAGGACTGAGCTGGACAGAGAGCCTGGGTGACCCCAATTCTATATTGAGAGCACAGGAGAGCCTCGCAAGAGGTGTCTTAGCTCAGGTGATTCTTTCCTTCTTATTTGTTTCCCCACAGCTCTGCTATATCCAATACAGTCAGACCAGGAGAGTCCCAATAACCAGCTCAACGTACAGCATTCACTAAGTATTACAGGCAGCTCCAAATCCACCACACCTGGTTCTCTCCACGCTCAGGGAGCCACCCACATTTCCTGTATCAAGGGCACACCTGAGACAGTCACAAGTTTCTGACACCTGCTGACAAGAAGGGTCGACAGAAGACCCCGGAACTGTTACAGAGGCCCCCTTGCGCTATCCCAGTCCCTCCGTTTGGTTTTTCTTTGGAAAGCGGCATCCTCTGCATTAAGGGAATTACTCACACTCCACTCCATGGGATGCATAAACAAGGGATTCTCAGGTAGGAGAGGTTATTTTACCTCTGTCCACTGCTGGAATCCTGTGTCCTGTTCTGGTGTCCACAGTTCAAGAAGAATGTTGATAAACTGGAGAAGGTTCGGAGAAGAGCCACGAATAGAAAACATGCCTTATAGTGAAATACTCCAGGAGCTCAATGTATTTAGCTTAACAAAGAGAAGGGCAAGGGGCGATTTGATTACAGTCTGTAAGTATGTTCATGGGGAACAAATATTTAATAGCAAGCTCTTCGGTCTATCAGACAAAGGTAGAACACAATCCAGTGGCTGGAAGTTGAAGCAAGACAAACTCAGACTGGAAATAAGGTGCACGTTTTTAACAGTCAAGCTAATTAATGTTTAAAACCATTTGCCAAAGGGCGTGGTGGATTCTCCATGACTAGTGATTTTTAATGGATGTTTGTTCTAATAGATCGGCACTAGGAATTAGGATGGGGAAGTTCTACGGTCTGTGCTATACAGGAGGTCAGACTAGATGATTCCCTTGATCTCTTCTGGCCTTGGAATCTATGAATCCCTTAAGAGGAGCTGTCTGCCCTGGGTTAGCATCCAGGAATCTTGGCCAACCTATTCCATGCTATCAGAAGGTCAACACCCACCTCCGACTGGCCTGTGATGCTAGCATCATCACCCACTTGCTACAATTTCCAACAAACACCTTTGTGCCGTCTCCTGTGCTGCGCCTGACAGCTGGGAGGAGCTCCCAATAGACATCTGAAAAACTGCTTCAGTGTCCTCCTTCCAATCCCTTCTTAACACCTTTTCCCCTTGGCTGTGATGCCTACCAACAACGTGACAACACTTAGACGGCTGGTGAGCGAAGACCACTGCCTATTACGCTGGCCAGGATGGACTCATTGTATCCTTGTGCTCCCCTAATGGTCTCTGGGTCCATTTGTCGTCTCTTGTCTTAAACTGAGATTGTTGGCTCTCCAGAGCAGGGGCCGTCTTTTCGTTCTGTGTTTGTGCAGCACCCTGGTACACCGGGATCCTGGTCTGGGACTCAGAGCTCCTAGGTGCTATGATAATACAAATGATAAATAATAATAATACTCCTGTCTGGTGACTCATTGCAGCCTGGGAAAATAAAGCAGAAGCATCTTCCATGTCCCTCCTCCCCCCCCCCCGCCCCCAAAAACTACAACTTGTGCACTAATCTCTCATCACAACCAGAAAAACAGGCCTGAGTAGAGACAGCAATTGTCTTCCCTCTGGCTTTGTTCCTTCTCAAAGTGATTTTCCAACAGTGCGATTAAATGGACTAGCTACCCTGAAATACAAAGAAATCTGTCTGCAAAGCACCCACTGGCCCGTTCTTGGGGCAGGTAAACAGGTTATTCCCTTCCTTGCTAAACATTCATCTTCCTTCAGCAATAACTGGAGAACGGTGACATAGAGGAACCACCTGGCTCCCATGTGGCAGCCTGGCCTGCCCGCTTCTGAATGCACAGAAGAGCTGTGAGAAAGCACATAGGGCCTTCTGCATTGTGTTTATTACAGAAACTGAAATGGTGCCTGCAAAGAGCAGTGGCCAGCGCAGGTGGCGAGAGCCGGGCAGCTGTGGCCTAGGTGCAGGGTGGCTATCGGGCTGCTCTGTGAGCTCCATCTCAGCCGGAGAGCAGCTGCAGCTCCTGCATGTGGCATGTGCTACCACAGGGGGACAAGGAATGGCCTCTCAGATCCTCTCTGCTAGATGCTGTGGGGCCCACAGGGATGCAGAAGAGAAGACGTCCCACACTAACGTCGCACTGTGTTGTTAAGGGGAGCCTTTGGTGTGAGGAATAGCAGGCTGTTGTGCGCAGAACAGTGAGTTCAGAGCAAACACCAGACAGTCAGCTGCCACACCCTCACTCCCCGCCCTCCAGCCGAGGGGGGGTTCAGGAAATCAATTCACACACCACCCAGAACCCATGACAAGCAGCTGCCAAAGAAAGTAGCTCTGCTAAATTGACTGGCAGAGGTTGACCGTGAAAGGAGGCTGCTTGTCTGCAGAGCCTTCTTCAGGCAGCTGGGTGTGAAGACAAGACCAGAAACCTCACATCTCAGCCCAGTTCAGAGAACAGGCCCTTTGACACTGACTGAATCTTGTGACAAGTCTCCGGGACAGGCTGATGGCTTCTCATGGTGCTTCAGACACACTGACGCTCTGTTCTCCTCCTGCTGTGAGCAGAGCCAACACAGAGGGGAAACCTGCCTTGGAAAAGCAAAGGGAAAGCAGCCTGTGCCAGTGCTGTGTCTTCCATCATGCTGGGGGTGGGTCTCACTTCCCCCACTTCACCTCAAAATGGGAAGCAGCTGAGGCAAAACCACAGGCTCCAAGCTGCAACTCTGCTCCATGGGGATGGGATCTTGTGGGACCTGCTCTATGGGGAATGGGATTCTATGGATCCTGCTCAATGAGGACAGGATATCATGGGGTCCTGTGGGGCCTTCAGACATGGGATCCTGTGGGACAGGATATCAGCCCTGTGGCTAGTGTGCCTCACCCAAGTTAAACAGCTAAGTCAGCCGCTCTGAAGCACTCATGGCAAATCAGTATTTCCCTGAGGCCAGTTATCTATCGGGAATCTTGTTTAACTTGTTCCTTTCACTGCAGCGGCCACTTCTCCTGGTACCTGGACTCCGCTGATTCTCCAGCATGTTCCTATTGGAGCCCGAATTCGAGGTTCACTCCTGCTCAACTCCAGGATCTCTCCAGCATCCTAGGGGATTCTGAACAGAGGGGACTGTGACGGGTGGTGCTCCTGCCTCCCTGCCGGAGGCCCCAGGGTCCTACTACACCCTTCCCCAGGAAAGCAGCCGAGAAGGTAGGTCCTTTGGGCCTTCCTAGAGAAGCCTCAGTGCAGCCAGCCAATCAGATCTCCACTGTTCCAGATAAAAGGAGCTGCAGGGCCCAGGCAGATCAGTCCCTCGCTGGAGGGACCAGAAGGGTGGGTCTAGGAGCTATTCTCTGGCCATAGGCGCTCGAGGGGTGATCAGAGTTTGGTTCTGGCTGAACTGGCTTAAGCTGGGAGGCAGGCCCTGGGAACTGAAGCAAGGAGTGAAGATACAGGGGCCAGGTGGGAAAAGGTCCAGGGAAGTAAAACTCACTTAGAAAAGTTAGATGCCTGCAAGTCACCAGGGCCTGATGAAATGCATCCTAGAATACTCAAGGAGTTAATAGAGGAGGTATCTGAGCCTCTAGCTATTATCTTTGGAAAGTCATGGGAGACGGGAGAGATTCCAGAAGACTGGAAAAGGGCAAATATAGTGCCCATCTATAAAAAGGGAAATAAAAACAACCCAGGAAACTACAGACCAGTTAGTTTAACTTCTGTGCCAGGGAAGATAATGGAGCAAGTAATTAAAGAAATCATCTGCAAACACTTGGAAGGTGGTAAGGTGATAGGGAATAGCCAGCATGGATTTGTAAAGAACAAATCGTGTCAAACTAATCTGATAGCTTTCTTTGATAGCATAACGAGTCTTGTGGATAAGGGAGAAGCGGTGGATGTGGTATACCTAGACTTTAGTAAGCCATTTGATACGGTCTCACATGATATCCTTATCGATAAACTAGGCAAATACAATTTAGATAGGGCTACTATAAGGTGGGTGCATAACTGGCTGGATAACCGTACTCAGAGAGTAGTTATTAATGGCTCCCAATCCTGCTGGAAAGGTGGGGTTCCACAGGGGTCTGTTTTAGGACCAGCTCTGTTCAATATCTTCATCAACGACTTAGATGTTGGCATAGAAAGTACACTTATTAAGTTTGCGGACGATACCAAACTGGGAGGGATTGCAACTGCTTTGGAGGACAGGGTCAAAATTCAAAATGATCTGGACAAATTGGAAAAATGGCCTGAGGTAAACCAGATGAAGTTCAATAAAGACAAATGCAAAGTGCTCCACTTAGGAAGGAACAATCAGTTTCACAAATACAGAATGGGAAGAGACTGTCTAGGAAGGAGTATGGCAGAAAGAGATCTAGGGGTCATAGTAGACCACAAGCTAAATATGAGTCAACAGTGTGATACTGTTGCAAAAAAAGCAAACGTGATTCTGGGATGCATTAACAGGTGTGTTGTAAACAAGACATGAGAAGTCATTCTTCTGCTTTACTCTGCGCTGGTTAGGCCTCAACTGGAATATTGTGTCCAGTTCTGGGCACCGCATTTCAAGAAAGATGTGGAGAAATTGGAGAGGGTCCAGAGAAGAGCAACAAGAATGATTAAAGGTCTTGAGAACATGACCTATGAAGGAAGGCTGAAGGAATTGGGTTTATTTAGTTTGGAAAAGAGAAGACTGAGAGGGGACATGATAGCAGTTTTCAGGTATCTAAAAGGGTGTCATCAGGAGGAAGGAGAAAACTTGTTCACCTTAGCCTCTAATGATAGAACAAGAAGCAATGGGCTTAAACTGCAGCAAGGGAGATTAAGGTTGGACATCAGGGAAAAGTTCCTAACTGTCAGGGTAGTTAAACACTGGAATAAATTGCCTAAGGAGGTTGTGGAATCTCCATCTCTGGAGATATTTAAGAGTCGATTAGATAAATGTCTATCAGGGATGGTCTAGACAGTATTTGGTCCTGCCATGAGGGCAGGGGACTGGACTCGATGACCTCTCGAAGTCCCTTCCAGTCCTAGAGTCTATGAATCCATAAGTAGCAGCAATTAATCAAAGTGAGCAGAGTGTGGCTGCTGTTCATAGGGTCCCTGAGTCAGAACCTGGATCAGGGGATGGACGTGGGGCTCCCCCACCGGTGAAGTGGTGTAAGCCCTGATAATGGGACAAGGCTTGCTTGGAAGCCCAAGCAAAGGGCTGAATTTAAAGAGCCCAGAGCAGGGGCTGAGTGAAGACCTGGGTGAGGGCAGACAGACAGTTTTGTTGGACTCTTTGCTACCAGAAGGGGCTCATTTTGATGCTGTGACCCAGTTCGAGGACCGAGCCTGTGAAGATCTGCCAAGTGAGGCCAACAACCTACAGGGGGAGCCAGGAGTGGGAAAAGGACTGCAGTACCTCACAGCAGCAGCAGGAGGCACTCAGGAGGTGAGTGCCCCACCATTACAGGGCTCTTCTATGTAAACAGCCCTGGAGCTGCAGACCCACAGTGCAGGGAGAAATGTTATGAGCTGCCTTGGGCTGAATCCCACGGGGGTCCCAGGCAGGTTCTGTATTAGACCCTTCTGCACAAAGCTGAGACCAGGACAGTTCAAGGAATCATAGCACCTAGAAACAGAAAATCTCTGTTGACTCCATTTCCCCTTGCCAAGTGCAGGGGAGATTGCACAATATTGCGTATTGACTATGGTTTTGTTCAGTCTAGTTTAAAATGGGTCAAGCATGTTTCCCGGAGGGGAAGAAGCAACCTACACAGGAGATAGATAATAACTGGCAATAGAAATAAGTAATAATAAGTAGCTAGCATGCTCTGGGGTGCTGCATAATAGCACTTCACCCACCTCTAGTGCCAATTGGTTCTTCCCGTCACTTATTTATTATTCTCTGTATTACAATAGTGCTAGCGGCCTTCACCAAGATTCCTATTCATAGGTTTTAAGGCCAGAAGGGGCTGTTTTGATTATTTAGTCTGATATCCTGCGTAACACAAGCCAGAGACTCTCACCCATTGGGGCCCCATTGTGCCAGGACAGACTAAGAGAAAGGCCCGGAAGAGCTTGCAAGCTAAAGAGGCAAGGTAGGCAAAGAGAGGAAGAATTATTATCCCCGGTTTAGAGTTGGGGACTGCAGCTCAGAGAGATTAACTGGTTTGCCCTGGCCGGGTCAGTCTGTGGCAGAGCAGAGGGATGAAGTTAGCTCTCCATGATGCCTGAACCACAAGACCATTTGGTCTTCCAGGCCTTTTCCCAGCTGTCCTCTCCTTGCCCCGTTACGCAGTAGCACAACATGCATCTCCCAAGCTGAACTGTATCAACTTTTTTCTGGCACTAATCACCCTTATGAACTCTTGTCTGCCTTCCCTGAGGGTCCCATCCCAGCTGTGAATGAATCTTGTCTAATGGGAGATGACTTCTTGTGGTCTTCATTCATTGTCCCAGAAGGTAAGGGAAATAAGCCAAATTAACTGGAAAAAACCTCCCAGATAATGTAGTCATGCACTTGGAGCAGAGTCATCTGGGAAATTACTTTAACCGTTCCATCTGCCTGGTTGCTTTCCTGTGACACACATGATGTCATGGGGCTGCGTTTATTGGGGCTTTGAGGTCCAGCGTGGAACAGTTTCCATTTCAGCAGTGACTGTGCTCCTTGGCTCCAACGATGCAGAGCAGAACTAGAAATGGCAAGCTCAGTCCTGCTAGTAAGGTGGCCTTCCTTTGCCTCTCACGGGCTGAGCAGGTAATAGGGCACAATCAGCCTTTTGGGGGGAAAATTTTTGTATCCCCCCAGCCACTTTGACGGTTGTTGTCTGGCAAAGATGGGTCAAGCCTGTTTGTTACCCATGATTTCCTATTCGACCAGGGCAGCATCTTGAGCCACCAGCAAGGGGACAAATGACTTTTGCAGGTAACTTCTCTGCTTTTTTTGTTTGTTTGTTTCTTCAGAACCCAACTGATTTCAGGGGACAACTAATAAAAGAACAGGGACAGGAGTGCGGTCAAAGGGTGATAAGAAGGGAGCCTGATGGGGACACCGAGCAGAGAACCCCGGACAGCGCCCACTGCTCCTCGAAGGTGTCAAGGGAGCCAGTGGACGCCGCCCAGAGGAACTCTGCCCGGATACGTGAACGGACTGAGGACCGGAAACAAGCCCCACAGTCACAGGAGTCCCCATTGGCCAACCTCCTCTCCCTGGTTGCGTAGATGGCCATTTTAGCCAGGGCGAGGAGGAGGTTGACCAGGAGGTCCCGCGACTTTGTGGGGCCACGGATAGGGAGTGCATAAAGGAGTTGAGGGGAAAAGTGCAGCCAGAAATGTAAGAGGATATTGGTGAGGAGCCAGTATAGGGGCTGCAACCTGGCGCACTCTAAGTAAAAATGCGCCAGGGTCTCCCTTACGCCTAGGAGCGGCACCAGGGTTTTTGGCGCCCTGGGCAGGGGTCCTTCCGCGCTCCCGGTCGGCGGCAGCAATTCGGTGGAGGGGGGGGTCCTTCCGTGCTCCCGGTCTTCGGGGCACTTCAGCGGCGGGTCCCAGAGCGAGTGAAGGACCCACTGCAGAATTGCCGCCAAAGACCCAGAGCGTGGAAGGACCCTCCGCCGCCGAATTGCCACCGAAAGCGGCAAAATGCCACCCTCCCAAATCCTAGTGTCCTAGGCAACCGCCTAGGTCGCCTAAATGGAAGCGCCGGCCCTGCTCACGCCACAGAAGGGGCAGGTGTCTGGTTTTCTGCTGATAGGCCCAGGCAAGGGGCAATATATAGTGAAAGAGGTGGGCCTTCTCTCAGTTTGGACTTTAAAGGAGATTTGTCAATCCTGAGACCTTTTTTTTATTTTTTTTATTTTTTTTTTTTGTCCAGAGAAGGCTGAGATTCCATAGGCCAGGTCAGTGCTTTAGGGGATTGTTTGTATGTGTAGCCAGATTGTATGTAGCAATTTCTGCTTAACAAACCATTACAGAGTTTATGTGATATTTAAATATGGGTCATGGCAGAATCTATATTCTGAGACCGAGATCTCAAGTGCATTGTACAATGGTACACAATTAGCATGTGGAACTAGCTTCGCAAGACATGATGGGGCTAGAATTTTGGAAGGAATTAAGTCCTCAAGTTTCCCTCAGTGATGGGATTGTGGGAGGGGGTGGAACTTGGGAGGGCAGAGTTTTTTGCATCTTCCTCTGAAACAGCTGGGGCAGGCCGCTGTGGCGTGACCAGATATTGACTGGCTTAGACGGGTGCTCTATCTAGTCTGGCAATTTCTATGTTCCTGTGATCAGCAGGAAGATAAAAGCAGGGCAGGTTTGAGCCAGGGAGCAGAGCACAGCTGGGAGCTGGGAAAGCAGGGGACCACGTGTAAAGCTGCAGGGCAGGATTAAGCTGAGTAGCAGAGAACAAGAACATTAGGAAAGTAGAGAAGCTCCGGGCAGGAGAAGATGGGAAAGTGGGACAGCATCTTCCATGCAGGTTTTCCTGGCTTCTCCTTCCATTTTTAGGTATATAAGTGAGATGGAGTTTCTCTTTCCTCTCTCATCAGTTTTTTTGCTATCCAATGGCAAATACAGACACCGCTGCCATCAAGGACCTGAAAAATGGTTCTGTAAGGTTCTGCTCTGATCCCTCAGAAGGGTGACAGCCCAGGGGCTGAAGGTGACATGGGGCAGGGCACAGAGTGTTTGATGGAAGTTGTCTTGCCATTGGCTTCCCACAGCTGGCTTTTTTCCCCCCCAGCAAATCATGAAGTGATGATGAAAACAAGGAACTCTTTAGGAAATGCAACCACAGTCACTGACACAACTATAAAGATGAGGGGCAGCCCTACATGTTCCCCTGGTCTAGGGAAGGATCAGTGAAAGGGAAATTGGGGTCAGTGGCTAAAAACATGCTTTCCTGTTCCCCCTCCAAGCTAACAGCTTCTGTCTCACATTCAAAGCAAAGAATCCAAAACTGGAGAGTTTTCTCTCCACGGAAAATTGTGAGCAAAGGGGTGGTGTGGTTGAGCAAATAGGGCACCAGACTGGGAGTCAGGATATAACAGTTCTTCTTATCTTCCTTTGTTACATGCTTGGAGTTGTATGAATGAAAAATGCTACAGAAGGGCTTAGTACTATTATTTAAAAATCCTATCCAGGGAATGAATGCTCTGCATCTGATCCTTGAAACAGCAGCCACTCCTCTCCCCTTTCAGTTGCTAACATAAAATGGATGGGTAATAATTTCAAGGTATTATTGTGGACCTAACCCTCCAGGTTCAGGGCCTGATTTTCAGGGAGGCAGGAGCTCTGCAATTCCCACCCTAACTTCACCTGGAGTTGTAACTACTCGGGGTTTCTGTAAATCAGGCCTTTTAGCAGAGGAGGCCACCTCTTTCCAAAGAGCAGCAATGATTTAGGGTTAGAATTGCTGCTTCGTCTCTCCGTGGCACTATCTGTGCCTCTTTTATGGGGCATCAGGAGAGACAAAACATGCTTTCTTCCATTGCCTTCCTGTCCCCAGGAAGCCCCCAAGTACTGCTGGTAAGGGAAGTATTGGACATGCAGTCAAAGATGTGTCTCATCAGCAAGGCTGCCACGCCCAGCAGTCTCCAAAATGCAGACTATCATTTAAAGATCCCTACTGCAGCAATATTCCCCTTCTTTTCCCCTCTTCCCCCCAACTCCTACTTTCCCCAAAACCTGTGTGTGGCAGAGGCAAAAGCAGAGGGGGTCTATTCACAACTATTGCCATCTGTTTGCTTTGCAGTGACCGTGGTCGTGCGTGAGGAGGTAGGTGCTTCTGCTCATTTCCCATTTATCCAGGCTGTGTTTAGCTTCATTGGAATTCTAGCTAACTCAGGCCTTGTCTAAGGGCTTGTCTACATCAGAAAGTTGCAGCGCTGGTGAGGGAGTTACAGTGCTGCAACTTAGGAGGTGTACACATCTGCAGGGCACCACCAGCGCTGCAACTCCCTGTTTGCAGCGCTGGCCGTACTCCCGTTTTGTCTCGGGTGTAGAGGATCCAGCGCTGGTGATCCAGCGCTGGTAATCAAGTATAGACACTTACCAGCGCTTTTCTTGACCTCCGTGGAATAAGCAGGTATCCCAGCATACCTGAGGAAGCCTCTGGTAATCAAGCTGGTCTCCTTCCCCGGCTTGCTCTCGCGTTCCCCGAACCCCGAGCAAGCAGGTCTCCTTCCCTGAGGTTTGCTGGGTGGTTCCGGGAACGCGAGAGCAAACCGCGGCGAAGCTGGTCTCCTTCCCCGAACCCCCGAGCAAGCAGGTCTCCTTCCCTGCGGTTTGCAGGGTGGTTCGGGGAACGCGAGAGCAAACCGCGGCGAAGCTGGTCTCCTTTCCCGGTTTGCTCTCTCGTTCCCCGAACCCCCGAGCAAGCAGGTCTCCTTCCCTGCGGTTTGCAGGGTGGTTCGGGGAACGCGAGAGCAAACTGCGGCGAAGCTGGTCTCCTTTCCCGGTTTGCTCTCGCGTTCCCCGAACCACCCTGCAAACCGCAGGGAAGGAGACCTGCTTGCTCGGGGGTTCGGGGAACGAGAGAGCAAACCGGGAAAGGAGACCAGCTTCGCCGCGGTTTGCTCTCGCGTTCCCCGAACAAGCAGGTCTCCTTCCCTGCGGTTTGCAGGGTGGTTTGGGGAACGCGAGAGCAAACCGCGGCGAAGCTGGTCTCCTTTCCCAGTTTGCTCTCGCGTTCCCCGAACCCCCCTTGAAGCCGCCCAACAGCGCTGCAGTGTGGCCACATCTAACACCACTTGCAGCGCTGGTTGCTGTAAGTGTGGCCACTCTGCAGTGCTGGCCCTATAAAGCTGTACTAATACAGCTGTAACAACCAGCGCTGCAAAATTTTAGATGTAGACATGGCCTAAGCTTGGGATTGTCCCTGAGCCAGCAGGCCCAGGCTCTGAGGGTAGACAAGGAAAACAGCAATTTACACCAGTGGAGTTTTCCTTGATTTCAAGGAGAGAATAGCAAAGCCAGTGCTTTTGTCTGCTCTTGGAGATTGAACCCAATGTTGGTGGGCCACTGACTGCTGAACCCCAAGTGCAGACAAGGCCTTACTCCTGGGGCACAGCCCAGCAAGGATTGCCTCTCTCATGCTCCCTGAAGCCCTATTCCCTTGCTAACAGTAATGAAGTGTTTACCCAGCTCACTACAACATGGCCTGCATCAAGCCACAGTAAAACTCATCACCTTTCTCCCTGTTGGACAACTCCTGTTAGCCTTCCAAGTAACAATGTGAACCACAGTTTGGTTTATATTGGCTTTCAACTTCTTTTCCTGTCCCTGTGTTATGCAAATATATCACTTTGCACCAGACAAGAACTTCCCAATGCAATACACAATGTCACTGACTAAGCTGAACTACCCAGTGGCAAACTCACAAATGTGTTTCCCTTGAGCTGCTCAGTGAGGTGAACAGATGTCCTGATTTTATAGGAACAGTCCCGATAGTTGGAACTTTTTCTTATATAAGTACCTGTTACCCACCCCCCATCCCGATTTTTCACATTTGCTGTCTGGTCACCCTATACCTGAGTGAGAAAAGATTTCATTACCATGCAACTGAAAACAGCTCCTGTTGTGGGTAGGCTAATTGCTATGTAGCATAAGAAATATCACCGTGATGGGCCCAGGATAAGGAGCTAATTAGAGTAGAATTATAGAGCATAACATTAAACTCCTTATTTATTTGCATATCAGGTCTGAGTGCGACCAGACAGGCAAGGCACTAGGTCTATATTGCACATATGAACTTGCTTTTTGCTCCATGTTCCAGTGTAAACTGCAGTTGCCATGTTTCTGCGTTTTAATCGTCACCACAGAGCATTTTACAGCATTGGATTGAGGTTCCGCTCTCTATTTGTCCTGTAGATAAACCCCACCAGTGGCATGTTTATGAACATTCTCACATGTCAGGAATACATGAAGGTAATAATGTTATGGATAGTTCCTTTCATGCTGCTTACAATCCTCTCTGATCATTGGCGGGATTTCACAGGTAGCAGCACTATGTTTGGAGGGCCAGAAGGGAGAGGAGTGTGCTGTGCAGTGCCTGTGATTTCAGTTCCCTCTGTGACATTTCCTAGTGCTCTGAAATTCAGGAAGCCTCCTCTAGGATCAGAGATAACATCACTGCAATGTGGGGAGCAGGCTGAATCGCTGTGTGCTCTGAACTTTCCAGAGCAGAGCATGAAAGCTATGGATAGATTGCAAAGCCTGTGACATTTGTGCTTTGTATGAAGACCCGAGGTCAGTTAGGGGCTGAATTATGTGAAGCCCCATGTCCTGCTGGTGGGAAATATTCTCACTACCAGTCCCCTGGCTAGCTCATGATGTGGAGAGGAGCTATATGACTTCCCCTCACCAGCTGCATAACATGCTGCAGTCTCCCGTTAGCAGTTTCACCCTGGTATCTTCCCGCCAACATCAAATCTCTAGGGCCTCACAGGAAAAGACTGAGCCAACGGCTCAGCATCATTAAAGATCCCCACATTAAAGTGTCTGGGATTCCTCTAAAGGTGTCATAGGGCCTTCCCTGGGCAGTCAGCTCTGAGTCCCCGGCACCAGGAATGAGCTACACAGATGTACCCACTAATGTCCTTCCTCTCTGCTCCAGGAGACCATCCTGGAGCCACTTGACCACAAGAACCTGGATCAGGATGTGCTCCATTTTGCTGATGTTGTAAGGTGAGTAGCGGGGTTTTGTGGCAGAACTAAGTTCAGTGCTTGGGAATTTTAGGGACAAGTGGCTCCATTCTATTTAAGACAGATCTTTCTCTCAGAAGCCATCATCTGCAACTGCATCTCTCTGTCCTGTCCTGTCCTGTCCTGTCCTGTCCTGTCAGCCTAATGTAAAAGGCCCCACTTGGGAGGATGTTCTTTTGGTGCAAATTCTTACCACACTTCCATGGACATCCAATTCTATCCAATGTCCATGGAAACTGGCCAATCTCTCTCTCTCTCTGGAATTTCTAACCTGCTTCCTAAGGATCTTCTGTGCTCTGTCAGCTGTTCAGAATTCTTGAACCTGAATGCACAATTTATTGTTGGCAGTGCCAAGGGGCCAGATCAAGGATCAGGGCCGCAATGGGGTTGGCACTGCAAAAACATGTCACAGTCTCTGGGTCAGTAAATCTACGAGGATTTACTGAATCTTTACAGACAGGCCAAAACAGCAGAATAAGTCTCTTTATTGGAACATTTCTACACTCTAAGAGGCGAAGCCCATAGGGTGTGGTTTTGTATTCAACAAACTACTTGGCTCATTTGTGACTCCATGTAACAGGCAGGAAAAACACAGCTGAATTTTCAGATCTCATGTTTAAGTGCATAGCCTTGAGTGTTAGAAAAACCACAGATTCATAGAAATGTAGGGGTGGTAGGGACCTCAGGAGGTCATCAAGTCCAGCCCCCTGCACTGAGGCTGGACCAAGTAAACCTAGATCATCCCTGACGGGTGCTTGTCTGACCTCTTCTTAAAAACTTCCAATGATGGGGATTCCACAGTCTCCCTCGGAAGCCAGTTCCAGAGCTTAACTAGAGTTAGAAATCTCCGTTGCTGTAAATTTAACCTCATTATTTCTTGTCCTACTTTCAGTGGACCTTGAGAGCAATTGATCAAAAGAACAAAAGAATTGTTTTCTTTATAGCAACCCTTAACATCTAATCCACTGATCAGATTAGATCAGGGAGTTGATTGTATATAGTCTATTGGTGTGTGGGTTAGTGGGAGGGTAGACCTATATATAACAGAGATAGGGTATCTTTGTGAAATGAATGGTTCAACAGGAATTTCAATGATCAGCAAATTGTTGGGATTTTCTGAGTTGTGGGATCAGTCCCTTGTGCCTCGATTAGTCATCGCCACATTTGGAGAAAAGTCCTTGGGGAAGAGACCTTGAGCTGACACTCCTGATTTACACCCAGGGAAATGAGCAAATAAAGTCTATTGAAATTGCTGGAGTCACACGTTGCCAGCAAGCAGGGCCGCCCAGAGGGGGGGACAAGTGGGGCAATTTGCCCCAGGCCCCGCAGGGGCCCCCATGAGAATATAGTATTGCAACTTTTTTTTTATGGAAGGGACCCCCGAAATTGCTTTCCCCAGGCCCCCTGAATCTCCTGGGTGGCCCTGCCAGCAAGAGGAGGAACCAAGCCCCTCATTTTCATAGATGTTTGCAAAGCACTATGGAAATGCACAAGGAGATGGTGATGAGCCAGGTGTACAGTGAGACTGGGACAGAGAGACTTTGATTACAATCCCCCATCAAAGTGTAAGACAAACTACAAACACATCCAAATACCTAGTGCCTATTATCGGGTACTTAACATACTGGTTTAGTTTGTTGTCTAGGAAGGGTTGGTTATAGTAGGTGGCTATTCAGTAACGCAAGGACAGCACAGTGCACTCCCTCCAGAGGTGCTGGGGTAGGGGCTATGAAGCACAGGCAGAGCACTGGTTGGAGAGAGTGCCATTTGCAGACACTGTACACCAGGCTGCAAAGCACTGGACATGTGGAATCTTCTGCAAGCTCAGATATTTCTGGCAACACCTAGTTTTACCTGAAACAGTGCAGTTCTCCAGCCTTAGACAGCACACTTCTTCCCTTGACGTGCTCCTCTTCTCACCATCAAGCCTCTCTTTCCTCCACAGCACAACAAAGAACCTAGCTGCGTATATCTGGGACAGCCTCCAGAAACGCCTTCCAGAGGGATGTCTGTACAAAGTCAAAGATCTGTGAATCTGACAAAAACTTGATTGTCTTTAAGGGCGAATAGAAGGATCTGAGGATATTAAGATGCATCCTGAAGCCTAAACCCCCGTGGGTTGTGTAATTGGTAAGCATGACTCTGATATTGCAAACTTTCAGTCAAAAGAACATTTAACAATTAATAGAAATGATTGTTGCAAAGTCCTTAATATAAGTCATAAAGCTGCATTAAAGGGTTTCCCATCAGATTAGTTGCTTGTGATTCATGAACTTTACTAGCTATTGAAATGTCTTGTGATTATTTTGCAAATGAAACATTTGTGTTACACCAATCATCATAACAACCCTGATGTTCCTGGCTCCAAACTTGACTTTCCAGCTGATATTTCTTAATAAGCAACACAGGAGAAAATGGAAGGGATTTGTAAAAGTCATTTGGGGAAAAAAAAACCTTTTGCAAGGTGAAAGTTTACTATGAGTGCTAATCAATCCGTTCCAAAGGCTACTTGTATTTATTGCCCTTATTTATGTGACTCGGACATACCACTGCAGAATTAGATATAGCATTTGTCCTGGATCTGCAGTTGCTGATACTTTTCCTTTTCCAGGGGCAAGAACACCGGGACTCTGTCTCATGACCATTGAAATAGCCCTGAGGAAAGAGTAGTCTACCAGCCTAGACCCATTTTGGGCATTAAAGGATAACCCATCAGCTAGAAAAAGGTCATTGCCACTACATTAGACACATAGCTGTTAGTCATCCTCAAGATGCAGGTAGATGCTGGCAGTGGTGCAGTATTTCTATCTCACATACTGTTTAACTGGAAGTAGGTGCCTGTGACTCCCTCTGTAACCACGTGGTTTGAGTACTTGCTTTGGATGTGGTGTAATGCTCGTTTGACTCCCCTGTTAGCCTGTTGGTTAGAGATTGGCACCTTGATCTCTCACCGCACAAGTCTTCCACTTTCACTATATATTAACTAGGGCAAAAGACAGTCCTAAATCCCTCTATGGTACAGAAGTTAGGGCACTCACTTGGATTGTGGGCAACCCTGGTTTGACTCTCCTCTGTGTTGGTTGAGAAGGGATAGGTGTCTCAATCACTTACGGCGCAAGCGTTCCACTTTAACTATATATTAACCGGAGTAAAGTAACCTCTCAACTCCCTCTGTGGTGCAGGGGTTAGGGTGCTTGCTTGGATTTTGGGTGACCCTGGTTCAACTCCCCATTGTGTGGAACAGGAGGACCTCTGGTGGCTGAGAAGAGGCCTGTCACTGGGTTTCTTGCTCTTTTAATTAAAGGGGCTTTGCTGCTGAGCAGTAAAACCTCCTCTCTCTCTCGTCCACCATGATCAGGATACACGCCCAGGTTTTGGCAGACCCCAGGGCACTCCCCTGCTCTTTTGAGGGGCGTGAACTGGGGGCTGCCACCTCCTGGGGAGAGTCACTGGTGAGCGATCCCTGTCCAAATCCCCTCTCCGTCCCAAGAAGACAATGGCCTCTTGAGAAAGAGAGTGGGTTCGTACAAGAATGGCCCAACATAAAGGGCAGTCACCTAGGAGACAGGTAAATCCCTATGCAAATCCCTGCTGAACAAGCAGCTGGGGGATTTGAACCAAAATCTCATACAACCTGGGCAAGTATCCTAACCAGTGGACTAGAGAGCAAGGGTTGCTGTGAGCCTTGCCCACAGCACATTTAACTCAAGTGGAAGAGCTTCAACAGGCAACACCAAGCCCATCCCTATCCCTGAAAGGGGAGGGCACAGCACAGACAGGGACTGGGGCAGACTTGAACCTCTATCTTCTACAGACTAAGCCTAAAGCCAATCCACTGGGCTACCAAGGAAACCTGAAAATAATGTTGACCTAAACAGCATTCAATTAAAGTGGAACAACTTCCATCAGCAAGAAAGATGAAGCCCCACAGGGGACGTGCAGCAAGATTACAGCTGACAGCCATCCAAAGTCCGTTTTAACACAGGCCGAGGGGAATTTTGAACACCCCTTGGGTAATGAAAGTGCAGCACCTTCACCAGACAAGAGCAAGGGAGCCCACGGAGCAAAATACTGCCTAGCCCAGCACTTCGGCCATTCACTTGCCAGGTAACAGATCAAGCTTTGAATCCCGTCTCAGGCAGCATAAAGGGGGTTGGAACTTTAGCCTCCCACAAGCTAGGAACACACCCCAACCACTAGACCACCACCGAGGGCTATTTGTTAAACTTCTGACCCAATGAATATGTAATGAAAGTGGAACAACTGCAGCAGAAAAATTGGATGCTGCTGCTAGGCCCCAAAGAGACCCCCTCTCAACTCAGCAGCTGCATGTTCACTTTGGAGGTAGGAGAGGGCTCTTCAAGTCCCTTCTCAGCAAGCAGAGGAAGGAGTTGAACCTGCATCATCCACAGGCTGGGTAAAGACCCAAACCACTGGATGAGAGAGGGATTAACAGTAAGTTCCTTTCCCAGTTGCTCCTTAATGAAAGGGGCACAGCCTCCATTGCTCTAGCTATATAACCAGGACACAGACATGGGCTGCTGCAGCAGGTCGCTCTTCCCGCACACCCCTTTCAGGGGGGGTGGCAGAAAGGCTGATTTGAACCAGCAGCTCTCATGGCCCCCAGGAGAAGCCCAACCACTGGATTAGAGAGGGAGCCTCGCGTTTCACCTCACCTCACCCCGGTGCTATTTAAATAAAGTGGAGCAGCTTCAACAGGCACCACTGAGCAGCCCAGGACCCAGTGATTGGAGCACTCCCTGGGGCAGTAGGTGAGGCCTCTTCAAATCCCTTCCCAGCAGGCCAGGGGGAAATTAAGCCCATAAGAACGGCCAGGCTGGGGCCAAGCCAATGAGCCTTCCAGCCTAGTTGCAGCTCTTCCCACAATGGCAGCTGCTTCAACGGCAGTGACCAGAAGAGGGCAATTAACCAGCGAGCTACGCCCACCCCCCTGCCAGCCCTGAGGTCTCAGGACACCTGGAGCACTGGCCTGCGTCCCTGACGCTCTTGGCTAATAGCTTTGGTGGAACTATTCTCCACAATCTCACTCATTCTTTTCGACCCTCCACTTACAGTTTGGCCTTCACCACATCAACTGGCAACGAGCTCCACAGGCTGACTGTGCATTGTGGGAAGACATGCGGCCTTTGGTTAGGTTTAATGTTTGGTATTCGTGTCCTTGGGTCACCCCGACTCGTGTGCTACGTGCAGGGGTAACTAACACGTCCTGTCACGTCACACCTTTTATAGAGCTCTGTCACCTCCCCGCTTCGGCATGGCTCATCCATGCTGAAGTGAGACCAGGGCCCCCTCCCACAATCAAAGGCAAGGACCCTAACTGCTAGGCTGAAAGTTACATGCTAGGCCTCAGTCTCCTTCCCTCTCTCTCCTCAGCTCTTTTGTGGGGCATTCGCAGGTACTGAACAAGCTCAAAAGAAACGGTTTAGTCACCTGAGGGGTTCCTGGCTGTGGCTGGCAAGAATCATTTCATACCGGGGAGGGGTAGACACTGGTTCAATTTCCTTCTCCCTGCCCAATGAGGCGGGATTTCAGTAGGGCTCTGCATTGTTGCAAGTGTGAGCCCCAGTAAGGGATAGTCGGAGCTGGGTTGCTCTTTGTAGCAGCTTGAGGCTGGGCCACTTCCATTAAAGAGCAGTTGGGAAAGGGCCCTCATGAATCCCTCTCTAGTCTAGTGGCTTGGGTCTGTGCCCAGCATGTGGATGATGCAGGTTCAACTCCTTCCTCAGCTTCTTGAGAAAGGACCTGAACAGCTGTCTCCTGCCTCCAAAGTGAACATGCAGCTGCTGGATTAAAAGGGATTCTCACTGCAGCCTGGTGGTAGTGGTGCCTCTGATTTTTCTGCTGCAGTTGTTCCGTTTTCATTACATATTCACTGGGTCACAACTCTCCCAAGCAAGCTTGTGTGGTGTAGTGGTTGGGGGTTGTGGCTAGTCTGTAGAATGCTGGGGTTTGAATCCTCTTTATGCTGCCTGAGACAGGATTTGAACCTTCATCTCTTACCTGGCAAGTAAAGGGCCTAAGTGCTGGGCTAGGCAGTATTCTGCCCCTGGGGCTCCTTTCCTCTTGTCTGTTGAAGCTGCTGCACTTTCATTACATATTCATTGGGCCAAAAAGACACCAAACAGCCCTGTGTGGTCTAGTGGTTGGGGTTGTACCCAGTCTGTGGGAGGTTGGGGTTTCAAGTCCCCTTTATGCTGCCTGAGACGGGATTTGAACCTTGATCTCTTACCTGGCAAGTAAAAGCTCTAAGTGCTGGACTAGGAGATATTCCAATGGGCTGGCTCCCTCAGTGTTTCCTATTGAAGGGGAGCCAATGTCATTAGGTAATTAAACAGCCACTGAGCCAAATCTGCACCCTGACTCCTTGTGTGGTCCAGTGGTTTGTATCCCTTTCTTTAGAAGGGGGCCAGTGGGGGTTCAAATCCCCTTTATGCTGGCTGAGATGAGATTTGAAGGGTGATTGCCTACCTCTTAACCGAATGGCCTAAGTGCCTGGCTAGGAGGTAGTGGGCTGTGGAGTCTCCCTCAGTCCTTTCTGTTGCAGGTAGGCCACATTCAGTAAATAGGACATGAAAATTGGCCCAGCTGCTTTGCGTGATTCCCACTGCAGTCTTGTGCTTTGGGTACTTACCCAAGAAGCAAAGAGAAGTTGGTTCAAATCCAATTTCTTCTCTGAGATGGGAGGGGCACCTTGATCTCTTACCGCTCAAGCGTCCCACTTTAACTATATATTAACCGGAGCAAGAAAAGCTCTCAAGTCCCTCTGTGGTGCAGGGGTTAGGGTGCTTGCTTAGATTGTGGGTGACCCTGGTTCAACTCCCTGCTCTGTGGGACAGGAGGGCCTCTGGTGGGTGAGAGAAGACTCCTCCTAGCTGAGCAAGAGGCCTGTCACAGGGCCTCTTGCTCTTTTAATTAAAGGGGCTTTGCTGCTGAGCAGTAAAACCCCCTCTCTCTCGTCCACCATGATCAGGATACACACCCAGGTTGTGGCAGACCCCAGGGCACTCCCCTGCTCTTTTGAGGGGTGTGAACTGGGGGCTGCCGCCTCCTGGGGAGAGTCACTGGTGAGCGATCCCTGTCCAAATCCCCTCTCCGTCCCAAGAAGACAATGGCCTCTTGAGCAAGAGAGGGGGTTCAGACAAGGATGGCCCACCGCAAAGGACAGTCACCTAGGAGGCAGGAAATCCCTGTGCAAATCCCTGCTGAACAGGCAGCTGGGGGATTTGAACCAGGATCTCCTACAACCCGGGTGAGTATCCTAACCACTGGACTAGAGAGTGAGAGTTGCTGGGAGGTTGGCCTGGAGCACATTTAACTAAAGTGGAACAGCTTCAACAGGCAAGAGGAGAGCAAGAGCAAGCCCATCCCTCCCCTGGAAAGTGGAGAGCACAGGAACAGGTAGATTTGAACCCCTGGCTCCCCGAGGTTAAACCCATAGCCTAACCACTGGGCTACCGAGGAGACCTGAAAGCAGTGTTGACCTAAACAGCATTTAATTAAAGTGGAACAACTTCCACCAGCAAGAAAGATGAAGCCCCACAGGGGACGTGCAGCAAGATTACAGCTGACAGCCATCCAAAGTCCGTTTTAACACAGGCCGAGAGGAATTTTGAACTCCCCTTGGGTAATGAAAGTGCAGCACCTTCACCAGACAAGAGCAAGGGAGCCCACGGAGCAAAATACTGCCTAGCCCAGCACTTATAGGCCATTCACTTGCCAGGTAAGAGATCAAGATTCGAATCCCGTCTCAGGCAGCATAAAGGGGGTTTGAACTTTAGCCTCCCCCAGGCTAGACACATACTCCAACCACTAGACCACCACCCAGGGCTATTTGTTGAGCTTCTGACCCAATGAATATGTAAGGAAAGTGGAACAACTGCAGCAGAAAAATTGGATGCTGCTGCTAGGCCCCAAAGAGACCCCCTCTCAACTCAGCAGCTGCATGTTCACTTTGGAGGCAGGAGAGGGCTCTTCAAGTCCTTTCTCAGCAAGCTGAGGAAGGAGTTGAACCTGCATCATCCACATACTGGGCAAAGACCCAAACCACTGCACCACAGAGGGATTGATAGTAAAGGCTTTTCCCAGTTGCTCTTTAATGAAAGGGGCACAGCCTCCATCACTCTAGCTGTGTAACCAAGACACACACCTGGGCTGCTGTAGCAGGTCGCTCTTCCCGCACACCCCTTTCAGGGGGGTGGCAGAAAGGCTGATTTGAACCAGCAGCTCTCACGGCCCCCAGGAGAAGCCCAACCACTGGCTTAGAGAGGGATCCTCGTGTTTCACCTCACCCTACCCCAGTGCTTTTAACTAAAGTGGAACAGCTTCAACAGGCAAGAGTGTTGCTTTGATGCCTCCATTTGATTTAATCAATTGTGCTTTGTAATCAATTGGAGCTACATCCCGCATGATGAAGCAGTCTTGGCCCAGAGAGTGGAACATATCCTGAAAATATTTCACCGTGGGCTATGCTGTATTAACATCAGTTGCCAGAGCAGGAATCATTGCACAGTAGCCAATACTCAAAAAACAGCACACAGAAAACACACACACACAGGTGACCTGAAGGTAAAAGGTTACATATGCCCTTCCTGGATCTCATTTAATGGCAAGGTTACGGGAACCCCTGCTTTGTCATATGTAGATCTCTAGGGGCCCAGGGCATTTCCAATCTCCTTTAAAGTATTTGTGGGAGCAATCAACAACTTCATTAGCGCTCTGAAAAGGGTATCCCATGCTCTGCATTCCTCTCTGCAGGGTTCTGAGAAACAGAAAGGCTTTGTGAATCAAAGGCTTAATGGCTGTTCTGATCCTGCCCAGCTATGTCACAGTGACCTCCGTGGCAGCGAATGAGAACAATCCATTACCCTACCCCATCAGACTGGCAAGAACTGCAGCTGCATTGCAAACCCCTTTTCTAGCCACAGTCCATAGTGAAAGGCGCTGGCTGAGGTGCAACTTCAAAGGAAACAAAACTGGAGGAAAAGCTCAATTCATCTGATAAGGCCAATGGGTGCAGAATGCTCTCCCTCCGCATGGTGCTGGCAGGAATTTGCAGCCAGTTACACCCTAATGTGGCAGCTGTACTAGGAGCAAAATACACAAGGGAGCTCTGACAATGGGAGCTTTCTCTCTGCCAAAATTGAACAATGGAGGAGAACATTCCCTTCTCCCCTGCTCCTTTGCAGCTGATGGAGGCCCAGCAGGAAAGCTACGCAAAGACAGCTCAGGCAGCGGCATAGCACACAGCTCTGTTTAAGCTGTTACAGCTTAAAAGGAAGCAGTCTAGGTATTTTTCATGGCTATGAATACAAGGTTTAGCATAGCTGATGAGCATAAAAGCGTCCCCCCTCCCTCCACCAGTGTTAAACTGAGGTCAAGGTTAAATATTAGATAAGCCTCATTAAACCTTTCTAATTCATTTTGATTTATTATTCCTTTGTGGTACACGTATTTCTGTGTCTGACTATAAAACGATTGCCCCGTCTCACCTTATTTTGAAACTGTACTTGTGAATTACCCGTAATCTCGTCCTGGTCTTATCTTCTGCTCACTCTTGCTGCCGTTTAGGCTAATTTTCATGTGATCAAGGAAATGTCGCATAGCAATGCACCGTAAGACCCTTTAAAACTGCCTTCCTCAAACAAAGACATTCCACCAGGGAAGTAGATCATCATGGAACAAGCCACCCAAATACCCCAAGGAAACCTGCTTCAATACAGAAATAAAACCCTCTCGGACCACACACCCCTCGTTGTCCCCTACCACTCCACAATGGAACTCCTACAGGGTATCATTAAACAATTACAACCCAAACTCGATGGGGACCACATCCTGAAAGAAATATTTTCTGAACTCCCTCTCTGGCCTTCAAACAACCCCCAGCTTCTCCGAGCTCATCATCAGATTCAAACTGTCAACAGACAGGACCCACCAAATCCAAGCGGCACCAGACCCTGCCATAACAATAGATGCAAAACTTGTATACATATCTCAACTGCTATGCTGATCGATACTCCCCACAACTCACCTTTCAACATCCACAGGTCCTACACATGTCTGTCACAACATGTGGTGTATCTTATCTGGTGCACTAGATGCCCCAGTAACAACTGTGTGGGTGAAACCAGACAATCACCATGCTCTCAAATGAACTCACAAATTAAAATGATAAAATACAAAAACACCCTGTCACCTGCGGGCAAACACTTTTCACAGAACAATCGCTCCATATCTGACCTCTCAGGGCTTGTCTACATCAGAAAGTTGCAGCGCTGGTGAGGGAGTTACAGCGCTGCAACTTAGGAGGTGTACACATCTGCAGGGCACCACCAGCGCTGCAACTCCCTGTTTGCAGCGCTGGCCGTACTCCCGTTTTGTCTCGGGTGTAGAGGATCCAGCGCTGGTGATCCAGCGCTGGTAATCAAGTATAGACACTTACCAGCGCTTTTCTTGACCTCCGTGGAATAAGCAGGTATCCCAGCATACCTGAGGAAGCCTCTGGTAATCAAGCTGGTCTCCTTCCCCGGCTTGCTCTCGCGTTCCCCGAACCCCGAGCAAGCAGGTCTCCTTCCCTGCGGTTTGCAGGGTGGTTCCGGGAACGCGAGAGCAAACCGGGGAAGGAGACCAGCTTCGCCGCGGTTTGCTCTCGCGTTCCCCGAACAAGCAGGTCTCCTTCCCTGCGGTTTGCAGGGTGGTTCGCGGAACGCGAGAGCAAACCGCGGCGAAGCTGGTCTCCTTTCCCGGTTTGCTCTCGCGTTCCCCGAACCCGAGCAAGCAGGTCTCCTTCCCTGCGGTTTGCAGGGTGGTTCGCGGAACGCGAGAGCAAACCGCGGCGAAGCTGGTCTCCTTTCCCGGTTTGCTCTCGCATTCCCCGAAACCCCTTGAAGCCGCCCAACAGCGCTGCAGTGTGGCCACATCTAACACCACTTGCAGCGCTGGTTGCTGTAAGTGTGGCCACTCTGCAGCACTGGCCCTATACAGCTGTACTAATACAGCTGTAACAACCAGCGCTGCAAAATTTTAGATGTAGACATGGCCTCAGTCATCCTCCAAGGAAACCTGCACGTGCCTGGGAGCTTAAATTCATAACTTTGCTAGACGCTAAGGGCTTGTCTACACTTAAAATGATGCAGCAGCATCACTGCTATGGTGCTTCAGTGAAGACCTACGCCAACAGGAAGGCTTCTCCCGTCAGCACAGGTACTCCACCTCCCTGAGAGGTGAAGGCTAGATTGAGGGGAGAATTCTCCCATCCACCTAGTGCTCTCTGCATCCGGGATTAGTTCAGTGTAACTGCCCCACTCCATGGCGTGGATTTTTCGCACTCCTGAGTGATGTAGTTAAATCCACCTAATCGCCTAGTGCAGACCAGGCCTAAAAATCCTGGATTTAGCAGAGACACCGGCTTTGTGATTTAGTACAATGATCTATAAACCACTGGCCCCACCCCTTTTTGTTTTTCTTCCTGTGACTGAAGAGGTGTTACCAGTTGAATGGTCCGTTGAAATATGTGTTAATTCTTTATGCTAAACATCCTGTTCCACCTTATATTTAGCTGTCACACTCTTCCCAGACCTGAAGAAGAGCTCTGTGTAAGCTCCAAAGCTTGTCTCTCTCACAGACAGAAGCTGGTTCAATAAAAGATATTACCTCACCCATCTTATCTTTTTGTAGATCTATGCAGTGGCATAACCTGTGTCCTTTGTGGGGTGGTAACAGACATAGTCAAAGGCCACAGAACAACAAACAATAGCTGTATGGCCGTGGTTTTCAACCTTTTTGCATTTGCGAACCCCTAAAACATGTCGAATGGAGGTATGGGCCTCTTTGGAAATCTAGTGTCTGTGTATATAGTTGAATTCTGTTCAGTCAGTTTTCAGGCTGAATCTTTTGGGGACCCCTTAGACATAGCTCGCAGACCACAGGTTGAAAACGACTGCTGTATGGTAACTGTCCCCCAGCTGATGCGTCGTGTCTTACTGCTTAGTTTTCACAGTATGCACTTGATTTCTTGACTTATCCTGCATGTTCGTGATGCTGCAAAAACCACTCTTGCCGCATTAAAAACCACAACAAACCGCAGTGCCCAAATGCAGCACTGGCTCTGAGTCAGCAACACAGACAGCCTGAAGCAACAGCCCGAAGACATACCACATGCTCCTTTCCTCTACCAGGCCATGTTAACTCTGAAGCCTGAGGATAAAGATGACAACTCATTGCAGATCACCACAGCAGGAGCGTCAGGCTACAGTGCCTTCTTCATCACTGTGGGTGAACGGGGTGGGTAGGGAGAGGTGATGGGGAACTGGGTGTTTAGGCCCCATCCTATTTCAAGTCAGCTCCAACACAATCCACAAGAATCAGCTGCCTCCTCTCTATCCAATTTAATCCTGACACGTGACCTGACCGCGCATCCTGGTTCTAAAGCCAGCAGATCCTTCTTTACAATGGAGACCAGGCAGATGTCCCCATGTTCAGCTGAAACGGAGCATCCAGCCTTATGTTTACGTAGCTCTGCCCATCCCTGTGGCATTCAGCCGCCTTACGGAATTAAAAGATCAGTGAAGTGGCCTATACGGAGGCTGTGACTCCTGGGTGCTCAAAACCCCAACACCCAGCTGCCAAATCCTCCAACTTTCCCCTACCTATAGCGCACGAATGGCCTCCATCGCCATGTATCTGAGCCCATCACAACCTTCCACCTCCTCCTAGGCAGCTCTGCACTAGCAAAAAACTGGGGCACACTGAAAAGGAGCAGACAGCCTACAATTGGATTCGATATTAAAAATAAATAAATTATGTTATCTAATTTGATAAAAATCTTATTTAAAAAGTCATTTACCTGACTCTGCTGCAGAATTCACTAGCAGACTGTTACAGATCGCTGGCCCTCAGGTACCGGTGTGCTTGGTACGGTATAAATGACAGACGAAAGGCAGCAGGCCTTGATTTCCAAACTCATTAGTGAAGCGTCTCGGCACTGGTCTTACTCCCACTGCTCTCTATATCACCACTGAGTGAGTTGTTCATCACTTGGTGATGTGTAACTGGAGCATTTGCGTTGAGTTCCAGCAACAAGGAAAGGGAGGAGCCCTCTCTATACACATGGGGCCTGACACATCTCTGTGCTGATGCAGGGACACAAGGGCGGTAGTTTGCACCTCCTCATTTCAGGGATTGCTGCAGGCTAGTGCAGCCCAGGGTAGCCCTTCCTTGTGCCTCTGCTGAAACAGGCCCCATGAGGCTTTGTAAGCGTGCAAAATTGCTGGGATGCAGGTCCACCCCGACACGTGCCAGCCGTCCGTCTGGTGCATTTTAGCACATGCCTTGCTTTGGCGGCTCTTGCGGAGCATAGAAGTCCATTGTATCAGGGATAACTCTGGGACGAGGTGGGAGCTTGCTCCTGCCCTGTCACCTCTTTGACCCTAGATGAGCGCAACAATGAATTGGGCCCATGGTCTGTGACACAGCTTGGACCAGAACTCCTATATGGACCAGAGCCACCACCTAAAACACAGGCACATGACAAAGCTTGAGTTGAAGCTGAACCATCTGGCCCACAGGCTTTCCCTGGAGACTGATCTAATAAATGCAGGGGACTGGGGCATTGATTAGTGTGTCTGTACGTGTGAGAAAAGCAGCCAAAAAACAGCAGAGAAACTGGGAGAGAGGCATCAAAAGCCAAAGACAGAGCCACAGAAGCACTGGTAGCATGATCCTGAGACAAAGAGAGAGAGAACTTTTAGGCTAAGTGCTGGCTGGAAAGAGGCTTGGAATTGTGAGCAAAGAAACTGTCTTCTGCTGTTTGATTCCTGCCGTGTTCAGGGAAACTGCATTTTATGTACCTTCATTGTAAATAAACAGCACTGCACCAAAGAAATACCCAACTCTACCATCAATTTCTCCATCTAGCAGAAACAACTCGCTATACCCTGAATTTCAGCTAACTGCTCAGGTCAAATGGGTAACAGTGTTTTCCTTTCCCCTCCAGCTCTGCCTCCTCGCTTCACCATAGCGTCGCGTGCAGCAGGACTGCAGGCTGGCATTCACTAGCAAAGTTTTATCAGCAGAACAGTTATACAAACAAAAGCATTCTCTGACCTTGTGGTTTATAGCAGCCAGTTTGCATGAAACCCCTAGTTGTCTTAGATCAAAGTGTTACTGAGAACCAGACTACGGCATAGGAGAAACAAAGCAAAAAACAGTTACGCTCACCACTACCACCAGTCCCTTATCTTATGGAGAAAACAGAGACCCCAGCCACAGGAAGGAGCAAGCCTGCAGCACAAAAAGGAGGAGAAGTCATTTCTCAGTCTCCACTTGATTAAAAGCAAATAAGAGGTTGTAAATTCTGAGAACTCCAAATTAAATAGAAAACCTCATTAGCTTGCCACAATAATTGTCTTTAATTACCTAAAAATGACCTTATTAAAAAAAAAAACTCTACAAAATCAGTCTACATGTCATTGATACACCATGGTATACTCCATTGATATACTGGTTTGAATAATTCCTCAGAAGATTATGATCAGCAGAGTTGAATTTCATTTCTCAAGAGTCATCTCTTCCCCCTTGTACACAACGATGTTCTGGTCCGTTTCATACACTTTGACTTTATAAAGAGTTCCCGCAGGCAGGCGCTTCTGGAGGTTTTCCCAGATGTACACTGCCACATTCTCAGTCGTACTGCAGGGGAAACAGGGCTGACATTAGACATGAAGCAGCCAAGGCACACTGATCTCTCCTACATGCGACAACACACACATATAATGGTGGATGATAGAGAAGGAGGATGGGGAGGTAATTGATCAACTTAAATTAAATGACACCTGGAGAATTAATGACATTTGAACTGGTGCCAGAGAAGATACTTGGCACCTGTTATGATCCATAAAACAACACAGGCTGGACCCTCGTACCAGTTCTAGTTCTACCCACCTGACAACATCAGCAAAGTAAGCCACGTCTTTATCCAGGTTCTTGTGGTCAAGTGGCTCCAGGATGGCTTCCTGAGGGCAGAGAAGAAGGACATGAACAACAAAACATGTAGGACCAAAACAATGACAAAATATGTGGAAATGGCAGAGGTGCTTAATGACTTGTTTTGGTTTTCACCAAGAAATGCATCCTAGAATACTCAAGGAGTTGACTGAGGAGATATCTGAGCCACTAGCAATTATCTCTGAAAAGTCATGGAAGATGGGAGAGATTCCAGAAGACTGGAAAAGGGCAAATATAGTGCCAATCTATAAAAAGGGTAATAAAAACAACCCGGGGAATTACAGACCAGTCAGCTTAACTTCTGTACTAGGAAAGATAATGGAGCAAATAATTAAGCAATCAATTTGCAAATGTCAAGAAGATAATGAGGTGATAGGGAACAGTCATAATAGATTTGTCAAGAACAAATCACGTCAGACCAACCTAACAGCTTTCTTTGACAGGGTAACAAGCCTTGTGGATAGTGGGGAAGCAGTAGACATGGTATATCTTGACTTCAGTAAAGCTTTTGATATTGTCTCGCATGACCTTCTCATAAACAAACTAGGGAAATGCAATCTAGATGGAGCTACTATAAGGTGGATGCATAACTGGCTGAAAAACTGTTCCCACAAAGTAATCATCAGTGGTTCACAGTCATACTGAAAGGGCATAACAAGTGGGGTCCCGCAGGGATCAGTTCTGGGGTCCAGTTCTGTTCAGTATCTTCATCAATGATTTAGATAATGGCATAGAGAGTACACTGATAAAGTTTGCAGACAATACCAAGCTGGGACAGGTTGAAAGTGCTTTGGACGATAGGATTAAAATTCCAAATAATCTGGACAAACTGGAGAAATGGTCTGAAGTAAATAGGATGAAATTCAAGAAGGACAAATGAAAAATATACCACACTTAGGAAGGAACAATCAGTTGCACACATACAAAATGGGAAATGACTGCCTAGGAAGGAGTACTGTGGAAAGGGATTGGGGGTCATAGTGGACCACAAGCTAAATATGAGTCAACAGTGTAACATTGTTGCAAAAAAAAGCAAACATTCTGGGATGTATTAGCAGGAGTGTTGTAAGCAAGACATGAAAAGTAATTCTTCTGCTGTACTCCGTGCTGATTAGGCCTCACCTAGAGTATTCTGTCCAATTCTGGGCGCCACATTTCAGGAAAGATGTGGACAAATTGGAGAAACCCCAGAGGAGAGCACAAAAATCATGAAAAGTCTAGAAAACATGAGCTATGGGGAAGATTGAAAAAATCAGGTGTGTTTAGTCTGGAAAAGAGAAGGGGACATGATAACAGTTTTCAAGTACATAAAAAGTTGTTACAAGGAGGGAGAAAAATTGTTCTTCTTAACTGCTGAGGATAGGACAAGAAGCAATGGGCTTAGATTCCAACCAGGGAGGTTTAGGTTGGACATTAGGAAAAGCTTCCTAACTGTCAGGGTGGTTAAGCACTGGAATAAATTGCCTAAAGAGGTTGTGGAATCTCCATCATTGGGGATTTTTAAGAGCAGTGTGGACAAACACCTGTTAGGGATGATCTAGATAATATGTAGTCCTGCCATGAGTGCAGGGGACTGGACTCGATGACCTCTTGAGGTCCCTTCCAGTTCTGTGATTCTCTGACACTGGTAGCTACATCAATAGGGCATGTCAAGGGGGCACAATGAATAGCAGGTTCTAACTATCCTGCTTGGACTTGGGAAGGGCCCTTGTGTGTCTGTCGAGCAATTCCAGACACACACACTGGGAAGTGAAATGTCACTGGGGCCGATGCTGGCCTTTTCTGGAGAGGTCCTAGGTACCCAGAGTTGGTAGGAAGGTACCAGGGCAGCACTATTGGAGAGAGACAGCAACACATTGTGCAGCTGGTGAGAGGAAGTCAAAGACCTTGCACATCACAGGCCAGTGTGGGGGCTAGCAGGGGACTTTAAACTGCAACAGGGCACTGCGCTGATGCATTTTTAGCTCATAAACCACTCCCTAATTCTCCACTCCTAACAATATCTACTCCCCATTTCCCCACGCCCTCACTAGCCCATTACGCTATCACTAATTTCCATGTGAGAGCTCCATGAGCACAGTGTTACTACCTGCATATATTCTTTCAGGTCCGTCAGGTTTATAACCATTCCTGATGTAGGATCAATCTACAGGGCAAAGAGCGAAAGGAGATTAGAAGCACATCTACTAACCCTCACTACCCCGTTGTGTTACCAATCCCACCAAAAGCTTTAGATGGCACAAACCCAGACCAGCTGGGAATCCTGACCCATAAGAAAATCTCTCTCTCCGCTGTCAGACGCTGTCTGAGACTCCGCCCTACTTCAGTAACACCATGAAGAACACACCCTGCTGGCTATATATGGAGTATCAACAACTCTCAAGAGATCAGTGAAGTTCATAATGTCGACACCAGGAAGAAAGCTCCCCAGCACACATAGTTACTAAGCAGTGCTTGGGCAGAGCCCATCAGCCACACAGAGAAGCAGCTCACTAGGCAGGAACAAGGATTTAATCGGTTGTTTTACCAACCTGAGACACAACTGCTAGCTAGTAAGGGTCAGGCACAAACCATGAGCACCAGTGGGGCCTAACCACAATGCACAGGTAATCTGGCTTTCTCCTGAATTAACTGCTGTTCTGTAGGCTGATGGCCATTGTTCCCCAGTCTGGGACTGTCTAGCAGGAACCTCTGGCTACCAGAAGCTTGGACTGGATGACTGGGGAAGGACCACTTGAAATTGCCCTGTTCCTTTCATTGCCTCTGAAGCATCTGGCACTGGCCACTGTCAGAGGACAAGACACTGGGTGAGATGGGGTGAGATGGATCATTCGTCCGACCCAGTATGTCATTGTCATGTTAACTCCCACAATCAGCAACCACAGAATTAAGAGCAATTGTTCTGTGGCCCAGATCTCTCTGGAACAAGTTGGCTGAGAGCTAAGTGCAGGACTGTGGCCTCCCACCATTTTGCAGGGTACAGAGTTCAGCCTGCTTTCACTCAGGATGGATTTGAGAGCGGAAGTTAAGGCTGAGATCCTGCAATGAGCTCTGTGTGGGTGGACCCCTGAAGCCACATGAAGCTCATTGCAAGACTGGGGCTGAAATGTGGCCTCCAGCATGTCTTTGGGAAAGACAGCGTGAGAAGAAGAGCTGCCTTCGCTGGACCCATCTCTCGCACACAAATGATTACAGAAAATCTTTCTCTTTATAATTGATGGAACAGAGGGTTTTCAAGCAATGCAGGATTTTTAGCAATTCTACAAAGGCAAACACCTAGAGGGTTGGGTTTTTTAAAAGATCTGCAGAATTTGCAGATGGAAACCACACTCTGATACCTCCAAGAAGGAAAAAGGAAGGAAATAATGATTGCACTTACCTCTCCACGCACAGTCACTACAACTAGAGGGAGAAAAACACCAAGTCATAAATGTGATCCAATGTACACGAGAACAACTCACATTAGCAGCAGATCAGAGAGCCCACACAGCATGAATCAGCCCCAGGACGTGGGTTAATAGCATCATAGGTGTTACTCTTTAAAACAATATCCATTGTATAAAGAACGGTAACTGACCCTACAGTAATGGCGGTTCTCCAAGATGGACACAAGATTGGATTCTTTAGGTCAGCAGTGTCCACTGGGACTATGCCTGCACCCCTGCACCGGAGGGTATAAAGGCTGGGACAGGCTCAACCGTCCCACAGCGGGGTCCTACCAGAATGGGCATCTGATCCGGAAGCCTCTACTAAGGAATGGAATCTTGTAAATGTGAGGAATGTAGCTGCTCAACAAATGTCAGATACAGGGACGCTCGTCAAACAAGCAGCAGAGGCTGCCTGAGTTCTAGTGGAATAAGCTCTGATGTGGCTAGGTGCATCTAACCTGGCTAACCCATATCATGTCCTTATACAGGTGGATACCCATTTAGATCTCTCTAGTGGCACCTTAGAGACTAACAAATTTATTAGTCTCTAAGGTGCCACAAGTACTCCTGTTCTTTTTGTGGATACAGACTAACACAGCTGCTACTCTGAAACTTTAGATATCTCTGTGAGGATCTAGGTTGCCCCTTAAATCTGTCCATGGATAGTCAGGCAAGTTCCTGACTGATTCTGTTCTAAGTACAAAGACAGTGCCCCTACTGTATCAGGTGTATGAAGTCTAACTTCCTCCAGGGTTGAGTGAGGCTTGGGGAAGAAAACAGACAGATGAATGGACTGAGTGTTACTCTGAGGCAACCTTGGGCAGAAACTTAAGAGTGACACTGTCCTATGAATAACTATATAAGAAGGGCCTGAATTTCCCCAACCCTTCAAGCTGCTGCCATGGCAATCTGAAAGGCAGAGGTGATATAGGGAACAGGGAACTTTACCAGAGGACCCATCAACTCTGCTAATACTCTACAGTGATATCCCAAGAGGGAGACAGCTCTTGGGGAGAAAACATGCATAAGGCCTGTGATAGATATGGCAATTTCCTGCAGTATCCTAAAAAAACTGTGTTGAATTAAGGTTAAGTATCTTTGGAGTCCATTGTATTAAATGCAAATGTTCTGTATGATTGTGGGCTGGGCTCGTACATAACTTTCCGGGGGGTATCTGATGTGAACCCATGGAAATGTATGAACTTCAAAGGACTATATTGAGCACTGTGCCTGACAAGAAGAGACTTTTGGGACAGGGTTAAATGGTTTTCCTGGGAATCTGAATGCAAATTTCCCACCTCTGGTTATGCAAATCCCCAGCCTTTTGAAGCTACACCCTGAAGCGAGGACCATTGTCTGCCGATTATCTCTTCCCAGAGTCTCAAGGTCAAAGGCCCAGGCTGTATAAAAGAAAGACAGAGCTACTGAGGGATCTGAGCTTGTTCTGAGCTAAGGCTCATAGGAACTTGTAACCACAGAAAAACCCCACTGTGGGGTTTGAAGGACTGATTCCTAACAGAGCCCCTGTGGGAGCCAGGGTGATCTCTGATTAGCTTTTTAGCATGCATGCAGGTTCTTTTGTTGTTTTTAATCTGTTTTTAATGTAATGCTTTTGCTTTAAGATTAAATGTGCTTGCTTGCAAGGGGCTGTGTGGTGACTTGTCACTGCTGGCAATTATAGTTGTTCATAATCCCTGGAGCGGAAGGAAAGCACAAACTGGCCTGTTAAGGCAGTCTGGCTTGCTGGCAGAGAACTGTGCAGCCTTGGGAAAAAACCCAGACAAGAGGAAGAGAGATACGAGTCCCTGTCTAAGAGATCTGATGGCTGAGGAGCTGGGAGTCTGCAGTGGGTGCCCCTGATGGACCCCAGAGGGGGAAGACAGGTACAGTTGCTCTGAGCTGAGACAGGGCCCTTCAGGAATTTTGCCTCTACAGCATAGGAAATTCAATACAGCCCTGGATAGGAGGGTGAGGAGCAGATATTGCTTCAAGATGGACCCTTATGGAGCTGATGGAAAGTGCAGATTGTTTCAGGGCTAGCAAATAATCCAGTATTGTAGAGACTGCAAACATCGAGGGAGACAGATGCCCAAATAGAAAAGTTCCTCCATTTAGCTTCAGGGCATTAAACTAATAACAAAGGAGGAGGTGAAAAGAGGGAAGAAATGAGTACTCATTTAGCACAAATCTGAGATGTTGAGAAAAAACCAAAGGACCTGAAGAGAAGAAACTCTTTACTTGCCTATACCCAATGCTAGAAGCTTGGGTAACAAATGAGGAAATGGAATTGCTCATTTATGGGCATTCGTTTGATCTGGTTGGTATTACTGAAACCTGGGGGTTTGAAAAGGAGCACACCTTCTCCAAGGGAAGGGCCGCTCTGTCCGGTGTGCCCCATCTCTATAGAGAACAGTTCAGTACCAGGGACACCTCTCTAACCCAGGATACCAATGACCTGAAGCTGGTGGCTTGGATGTCATCACCAGAAGAGGTCACTCTGGTACTGGGCCCACCGATAAGTCATTCAGCACCACGTTATGATTTAGGTGCCAGGACAGTTAGTGCCAAGGAGTGGGTACCCTAATCTGTACCAAGAAGGTAATTTGTATCAGGGTGTATGACCACAGAGGCACTCAATGCTGAGGGGCTCCAGGTACCAGGTACGGTGTTGGTGCTGAAGGATCAGAACTGAGGGCACCGGAGGTGCTGATTTAGAGGATACTGCATGAACTGACTAGGAAGTCAGTGCCAGGGCACATGAACGGGCCTTCTTAGGCTTTTGGCCCTTGGATGAATGACTAGTCATGTGGCCGATGACCCTTTGATCTCAATTTGCTAGGTGTCAGGGACAGCGAACTGTGCCTAGGCTCATCTTTAGAGCACCGCTCCTTTGTGCCCATCAGATGTCAATGCAGATGAAGTGATGGACAAGTGGGGCCTCTGAGTGGATGCGGCCTGGGTGCTCAGAGTGGGATCATAGGTCTAACAGAGAGAGACTGATATGATGGCTGAGCCCTAATTGCAGCTCTCCTCTTGGTGTCCATGGAGGCTTGCATCAATCTCTTAAGAACATAAGAATGGCCCTACCAGGTCAGACCAAAGGTCCATCTAGCCCAGTATCCTGTCTTCTGACAGTGGCCAGTGCCAGGTGCCCCAGAGGCAATGAACATAATAGGTAATCATCAAGTGATCCATCTCCTGTCCCTCATTCCCAGCTTCTGGCAAACAGAGGCTAGGGACACCATCCCTGCCCATCCTGGCTAATAGCCTTTGATGGACCTATCCTCCATGAATGTATCTTCTCGGGGACCCCCTTCGCAACATCCTCTGGCAAGGAGTTCCACAGATTGACTGTGCGTTGTGTGAAGAAATACTTCCTTTTATTTGTTTTAAACCTGCTAACTATTCATTTCATTTGGTGACCTTCTCTTAGAAGGAACAGCTTCAGATGCACCTACCTTGCTCTCTGAGTGCACTCAGAGAAAGAACAACAGACAGAACTCCCCCGACCCAGGACATGCCCTCCTTGCAGAGAGAGCAGACACCAGGATTGCCCATCACTAATGGCATTAATGCTGGTCTGCTGTAATGCCAGTTCTCTGTGGGGTAGTTGGGCGGTGGGGGTCTAAGCTAACAGAAACATTATATATTTGCCCATTGGGCACATAAAAGAAAAAATTACACTAATCACACTAACTTGACTATCTAATTATTATATGCAAGGCTAAGGAAAATCACACAGGACACAGAGTAAGCAGACGCTGCGGGGTACTGCCTGACTCTCAAGGGCACTCAGAAGAAACTGAGGAACACCTGGGTCGCTCTGTCCTTTATGCCCTCAGATGGGAGGTGTCAGGGCACCTAGGAGCAGGCATGGCCCTGACAGATACACTGACCAAAAGGATCCAGTCTTGCATGCATGGGGCCCATGCACACTAAGAATGGAATCCATGTGGACAATCTCTTGAAGAAGGTTTGTTCGTTTTCGATAACATTTGTTTGCCAAGTGGAAACCACCATTAAGATTTACTATCATCTTGAGTATAAGCAGATTTGGTTCATTCAGTAACATTTTAAAATAAGATTTACTCTTTATGTAATTGCCTAAAAGGCAGATTTGCAGTTTGCACTGTCTCCTGTTGATGATCACTCTTATTTCTCTTTGCACCATCGGTCATCAAAAAAACAAACGCTCCAGATTCTGCTCTCAGTTACATAAGTGTTCGCAGTAACATGGCTAAGGGTCGATCCCATCCAAATGTCTCTCTCATACAACCATGTGAACTAATTCTCTCCGGGTCTGGATGAATAAGTATAGCACTCAGGCCAGTCAGCCCCTCACCTTTATAGTTGTGTCCATGTCCGTTTGGATTGTTGCATTTCCCAAAGAGTTTCAGGTTTTCTTCATCACTCAGTGACTTACTGTAAAAGAAATTAACTACTGCAGTTGAGGGCCAATTACAAACATTTAGGTTTTCATTTCAACTGGGACTGGTTTTTAGCTCCCCCTGATCTCCTTAGTAGGCACAGCAAAGAAACATCTCATTCACAGACTGTCTACTCAGATTCTGTACCCACTGCCTGAGTTAGTCCAGGCCCTGTGCATGAAAGATTTGTCCTCCACTCACTTTTTAGTTTGTGGTCTCATTATTCATTGGATCAAGACATTACCCATAGCCTATCCTTGTCTATAACAAGCCCTGAAAAGCAGGTGGCGAATCCTTAAACATTTTATGTAATTTGTTTTTTAAAAGTTAATACATTACTGTGTGTACTAGTGATCCAACATAATGTACTCTAGTCACTTTCTCCTTTTTAAACAGATGGATTAGACTGGGGAAGTACGATTACATTTTTTTTTACTCTATTATAATGAACATTCATCCAGGTATTGTGTTTCTCTACAGATTCTGTAAAGCATTACTGGCTAAAGAAATGGCATTGGAGAGTTGAAGGAGCCCAGTTACGAGATTTGGGGTCTATTAGTCTGGATGCTGCTGATCGTTTCATTGTAGTATCCTGACTTCTCAGTACAGGACTGTGTACTGTTGCCAAGTATTCACTCCTACTGTGAAAAGTGTATCAATCAGAGTTTGAAACACCACAAGAGTTCCAGCTGTTCACAAAAGGGACCGGATGTCTGGTAGAACCACCTAGTTTCTGAACACAAACATTGCAGGCTGTAGTATCCAGGATCATGGAGATATTTAAGAGATCAGTGGGACCATCGCTAAGTTTACTGTCATCCCTTCTGACTTTCACATTGTACCAACAACTCTCCCAAAGGATGTGAAGTCTAGGGATGAATAGGTGGTGATCAGTGTAGGCCAGGCAGAAGGGCACATCTGAAATATGTGATTCACATTTTACGTGAAAACAGAAGACACCACTTACCATCAAGTCCCCTTTGCTTCAGGAAAAGCAGGAGATGAAGCATCTTAGATAATTGCTGGGGAAATAAGTGATTTGACCTTAAGTGTGTAAAGTACAATCTATCAAAGTCCATAGCTGTCCACTGAACAAAGAAGTCAGATTTTTGGTCTCACAGACAGAGCTTGAAAACTGCCTTTGGTGCTGCTGTTCTCATCCACCAGCCATGAAAAACCTCATGCTACTCAGGGTGAAATAGACAAGATTCTGGTCAGAATCAGGTTTGCCTGCAGCATAATCTTGAAACTAACCGGAGTCTTGTCCCAATTTCATTCTGCTGTTGTTTAAAAATGCTCCTGTTTAGTAGGGCACGCTGGGGAAAGGAAGGGGAGTCACTCCTTTTTCTCTCCCCCTACTCTCCACTCCCAGAGCCTCCATCCGCAGGAGAATTTTCTGAGCTCTGACCAACTTCACTGCTGCCATTCCCAAGGTATTGAATGGTACTGAATCTGAACTGACTTGCATCAACTTCACTTTTGCTGGTGGAGGGGTGGTTTGGTGAGCACAAGCGCACACAAAACATTAGCCAGGCAAGTGGTACAGGGGGAGGAGAGAACCAAAAAATGAGGTGAGAGAGCTGCACTCAAGACAGCAAGGGGGAAGGAGAGGCAGGAGAAAGCCCCCAAAAGGGAGCAGAAGAAATGTGCAGGATGATGAGGGAGTGAGGGAAACAGATGGATTACAGTATTTTCCTTCCCTTCGCCTATCCTTTGTCATCTCTAATAACAATGACCAGACTGTAAGCTCTTTGGGGCAAGGACTGGACTGTTTTACTAAGTGGTATGTACCGTGCCTAGCACAACAGAGCCACAATCTTTGAGGCCTCTAGGTGCTACTGTAATAAAAATAACAAGAAACAGCCCCAAACACATGGGCTGTTGAAAAGGGAGCGACCCCACCTTCCCAGCAGCTGGGAGAGCAAGGCATAGCCAGCTGCAGGCTGAGGTTCATTTTCTCTGTCTCCCCCTTGTACAGTGTGAGCTCTTAGATACGGGGACCATCTGGATTCTGGATCCAGTATATCGCTGGACACGTTGCCAGACCGGAGAGCAAATGGCTCTCCTGTCCACATGGGATAGGAACTAAGGAGCCCCAGGTAAGAACCAGGGATAGCTCCCCCAGGATGAATAACCCCTCCCTTCCCAACACACTGGGGATTTCTAACCTGGGAATTGACCTGAGTCCATGGGGAGGGGCAGGGTCTCCTCTTGGCAGGTCGCTATGAGCTGTCATTGCTGGGAGATTCGCAGTGACTGAACCACCCCAACCAAGTGCGATGGGGCACCCTGGGATCCCCCCTGACCCAGTGCGATGGGGAGCACCCTGGGGTCCCCCCTGACCCAGTGCGATGGGGGTGGGGCCGGGCCCCCGATCCAGGCCCCTCACCTGTGCAGCCGGTGGCAGGCGCTGAAGCTGAGGCAGCGGGAGACCCGCGCGGTGCGGGCCGGGGTCCCGGCGGGGGGAGGCGGCATCGCAGCAGCGGGGCCGGGAACCGGGGGACGGAGGGGACCGGCCGGCTCGGCGCCTGCGTGGGGAGGGCGGACGGGCCCTACATCCGGGCATCCCGGGGCACCCTCCTCCCCCCGCCCGCCGCGGGGCCGTTAGTGTCCCTGCGCCGCGGGGAGATGAGACCCCCCCCGCCTCTCGACCCCGCCCCCTGCGCCTCGGGGAGATGAGACCCCCCCGCCTCTCGACCCCGCCCCCTGCGCCTCGGGGACCCCCTCGCCTCTGGCCCCGCCCCCTGCGCCTCAGGGACCCCCGCCGCCTCTGGCCCCGCCCCCTGCGCCTCGGGCACCCCCTGCGCCTTCGCCCCCTGCGGCTCGGGGACCCCCCCCCCGCCTCTGGCCCTGCCCCCTGCGCCTCAGGGCCCCCCCGCCTCTGGCCCCGCCCCCTGCGCCTCGGGGACCCCCCCCGCCTCTCGACCCCGCCCCCTGAGCCTCGGGGACCCCCCCCCCGCCTCTCGACCCCGCCCCCTGAGCCTCGGGGACCCCCCCCCGCCTCTCGACCCCGCCCCCTGCGCCTCGGGGACCCCCTCGCCTCTGGCCCCGCCCCCTGCGCCTCAGGGACCCCCGCCGCCTCTGGCCCCGCCCCCTGCGCCTCGGGCACCCCCTGCGCCTTCGCCCCCTGCGGCTCGGGGACCCCCCCCCCGCCTCTGACCCTGCCCCCTGCGCCTCAGGGACCCCCCGCCTCTGGCCCCGCCCCCTGCGCCTCGGGGAGATGGGACCCCCCCGGCTCCGCCCCCTGCGCCTCGGGGACCCCCCCGCCTCTCGACCCCGCCCCCTGCGCCTCGGGGACCCCCTCGCCTCTGGCCCCGCCCCCTGCGCTTCGGGCACCCCCCTGCGCCTTCGCCCCCCTGCGGCTCGGGGACCCCCCCCGCCTCTCGACCCCGCCCCCTGAGCCTCGGGGAGCCCCCCCCCCCGCCTCTCGACCCCGCCCCCTGAGCCTCAGGGACCCCCCCCGCCTCTCGACCCCGCCCCCTGCGCCTCGGGGAGATGGGACCCCCCCCCCCCCGGCTCCGCAGCCTGCGCCTCAGGGACCTCCCCTGCTCCTCGGGGAACCCCCCCGCCTCTGGCTCCTCCTCCTGCGCCTCGGGGAGATGGGACCCCCCACCTGGCCCCTGGTCCTCGGGGATCCCCCTACCTTTGGCCCCTGCTCCTCGGGGACCCCCCCCACACGCCTCTGGCCCCACCCCCTGCTCCTGAGGGGCCCCCCCCCCGCCTCCAGCCCTGTCCCCGCCCCCTGCTCCTTAGGCACCCACACACACACCTCCTGCTCTGCTTCTCGGGGACCCCCCCATCCCGCCTCTGGACCCGCCTCCTTTGCCTCAAACCCCCCCCCAGCACGCCTGCTTCCTGCACCTCCGGGACTCTCCTTTGGCCCTGCCCTGCACCCAGTGATCCCCCTGCCCTGCCCCTTGGGAATCCCCCCCTCAGTGCCTGCTCCCTCCTTAGCCCCAGCCTCATCACATCAGACACCCCCTTCGCCTCCCTCTCCTGCCCCTAAGTGACCCTGTCCTCACCCCAGGGACTCCCATCCCGACCCCTGTCTCCTGCCTCTCAGGGACCCCTATCCCTCAGTGCTCCCCATCTCCCTTCCCACTGCCCCAGGGGCATGAGCTCCTGTGACACACCAGGCCTTGAGAGAGACTTGTCACCTTCAAACATGCATTAAAAGGAGCCCTTACATCCTCTGCCTTCCCCACACCACTACCCCTTGCCCCTGTCTGGGTGGGTCTTTCCCATCAGTGTCCTATTTGTAAAGGTTTCTCTCCTCCTTGGTCCTGTGTGAAAGACTCACACAAATAACCGGGCCTGCCAATGTGGCAGCAATGGGGGCAATTGCCCAGAGGCCCAGGTGATTTAAAAGGGCCCAGGGCTCCTGGCCACCACTGCTGCGCCTGACGGGCCACAGGGCTCCTAGGCACCTACGGTTGGTCCTGAAAGTGACGTATTCGTCATTTCTGCCACAGGCCCTGCACCCCCCTAGGGATGCCTCTGGGGCCCAGAATTGCTGTCTGCAGGCCTGCAAACAACAGGGGAAAATGATGCTATCCACAGCACTGGCATGTGTACAAAATAACACACTGAAAACAGGGGGGAATGTATTTTTCCCCTGATCTCTCTGAGCTATAGGACCCTTAGGCGGGACCTGTAATAAGAGCAAGTCAAAATGTTCAAACAAAGCATGATTTTCAGGTTGACAGTGTCCTTTATGTTTTCCAGCAGAGCTCTCATCAAGCGTGCACCCATACACTCATACCTTTCTAAAGCTACTACTGTAGAATCTGGGAGTTATGGACACCCTGGGAACGGAGGTTGTTTGTAACTCTGAAATGTTCACAACTCTGAATAGAAAGTTATGGGTGTTCTTTCAAAAGTTTACAACTAAACATTGACTTAATACAGCTTGAAACTTTATGCTGCAGAAGAAAAATGCTGCTTTTAACCATCTTAATTTAAATGAAACAAGCACAGAAACAGTTTCCTTACCTTGTCAAATCTTTTGTTTTTTTAGTAGTTTAGGTTTAACACAGTTCTGTACTGTATTTGCTTTTTGGTTTTTTGTTTGTTTTTGTCTCTGCTGCTGTCTGATTGCATACTTCCAGCTCCACACGAGGTGTGTACTTGACTGGTCAGTTCGTAACTGGTGTTTGTAACTCTGAGGTTCTACAGTATCTTGTTCTCCAGAATCTCACTTTAAAAAAAAAACTCCCTCGCTGTTATGGTTACAAAGAAAAGAGAACAGAAGTACTTGTGGCATCTCAGAGACTAACATTTTCAAGCCTTGGCAAGACGGACCTAAGTGGCATGCATAATTAATTTAGAATCTCTCTCCATTTGGCAACTCCAATGGGCATTGCGTAGAAAAATATAAAGGTTTCCGCCCAAATGTGCCCCCTGCTGTTGTCACTCATCCCAGAGCTTCCAGGATCATCCCCTCCCCAGTTCCACCCTCTGCTGCTCTGTCTCATCTCCCTCTCCGCCCCCAAAGTGCAACGTGATGTTGCAACTCAAACTTGATCATGGAAGGAGATAGGACCTGTAAGACACAGAGTATGGTGGCCACTGGAGAAGAGAACTCTTGGATGTACTCAAGCCTGGGTTAAAAAAAGACATCCAACCTACACCCTTGTCAATTGTTCATTTCATGTTTGCAACATGCCCTAAATGAGAAGCAACAATAAAAGAACTAACACCATCTGTACCCCTCGGTCTTTTAGGGAGGGACTGGGAAGAACTATTATTTATTATTTGTGTTATGGTAGCACCTCGGAGCCCCAGTCGTGGTCCAGGATCCCATTCTGCTAAACACAGAACAAAAAGATGGCCCCTGCCTCAAAGAACATAAGAGCTTCCAGACTGGGTCAGACCATGGTCCACCTTGCCCAGCATCCTGTCTCTGACCATGGCCCATTCAAGAGGAGAGTGCATAGAACAAGGCAGTTATGGAGAACTCCACCTGGTTGTCCACTCATGGCTTCTGGTCAAAGGTTTATGTAGACAAGGTCTGCTTGTGTGTGCTTTGGCCCAATGAACATGTAATGAAAGTGCAGCGACTTCAACAGAAAAGAGCAAGGGAGCCCCAGAGGCAGAATACTGCCTAAGCCCACCGCTTAGGCCATTCACTAAGAGATCAAGGTTCAAATCCCATCTCAACCAGGATTTGAATCCCAATCTGCCATAATCCCAAACCACTAGACCATACAGGGCTGCTTGCTAAACTTGCGACTCAATAAATATGTAACGAAAGTGGAACAACTGCAGCAGAAAAATTGGATGCTGCCACCACACCCCAATGAGAAGCCCTTTTAGTCCAGCAGCTGCATGTTCACTTTGGAGCCAAGAGTTCAAGTCCCTTCTCAGCAAAGTGAGGAAGCAGTTGAACCTACATCATCCACATGCTGGGTAAGTGCCCAAGCCACTGAACTAGAGAGGAATTCACAGTACATACCTTTCCCAGTTGCTCTTTAATGAAAGGGGCACAGCCTTCATCGCTCTAGTTGTATAACCAGGACACATACCTGGGCTGCTGCAGCAGGTCGCTCTTCCCGCACACCCCTTTCAGGGGGGTGGCAGAAAGGCTGATTTGAACCAGCAGCTCTCACAGCCCCCAGGAGAAGCCCAACCACTGGATTAGAGAGGGAGCCTCGCGTTTCACCTCACCTCACCCCAGTGCTATTTAAATAAAGTGGAACAGCTTCAACAGGCACTATTGAGCAGCCCCAGACCCAATCATTAGGGCACTCCCTATGGGTGACAGACAGCAGGGGATGTGTCGTCCCTACCATGGTGGTGCTGCTGCCAGCTTCAAAAGCCACCTTCCCTTTGTGCAGCGAGACTGTGAGAGTGCCCATGCAACAAGGAGATGTGACCGCTGCAGGGAAGATCTGCTGTGCTCTCATGCGTGCAGCCGTGACAGGCACGAGTGTAGCAGCAGAGTATCGAACACAGTGGAGACTCTGGGGGGAGCAGAAATGTTTCAACTATCTGCAAATTACTGAGACTATGTCTGTGAGTAAATATAGCTCAAAGGGGTGCTGCATTAGGCATTCAATAGCCCATCGTTAGATGTAGGGGTTACATTGACAGCACATGGCTATAGTTTGGTATTCACATGACATATTCAAACAACACTCTACAGCCCTTCTACTAAGAGTCTTTACTGCTCTATAAGGAGTTTACATGTAATATTATTGAAATTATATTTGTACCATGTGTGCTTTAGGCTTATGTCTCTGGCCGAGCAGAGAACATCATAAATCTATGTTTTATTATTAGAGGGTGGGGATCTTGTCATCTGTATAACTTAATAAAAATAGCAGACAGAAAAAACTTCTCAGATCAGTCTATTCTACAGATAATGACAAATATTTTGATGTATTATATGGTACAAACAAGCTCTTACTGTCGTGTGACTACAGACTTGCTTTAACCAAAGGTAAAAGAGTACAGGAACATGCAGAAAACTGACCACCTGGGGTTAAATGTTTCCCAAACCTCCCAAACCAGTACGATTTGTGTTTAGAAGACTGACGGTTTTGGTCAAAATTAAACTATGTATCTGAGTTACGGCCCTTCTTGTGATTTTCAGATGTTTACAAATTTGGTGCCCGGTCCAATTTAAACATTGTATGACCTAGAAAATCTGCGCCGCTTCCGGAATCTACCGCCACCACAGTGATGAACTCCACAAAAGTGCTTAACAGGGTAGCAATGAAATTTGTCTAGCTGATACGTTACTCAGTATTGCCCGAAATGGGTCCGGGCTGGTAGACTACATGTCAGGAGCCAGAGTTTTACAGCACACTACTTCTCTGGGTAGTGGACGAAGTAGCACCGGTTAGTGCCAAGGAGTTACTCTCCTTTGCTTTTGGAGGCCAAGCTGCATTAAATTGCTACATTTATTGTATAGATGCTGAATGGATGAAGTTTTTTTCCCATTCGCCAGGCCTTTAGGAAGTGCTTTCATAAAGCTAAACTGATTAGAAAAAAGGGTTAAATCCAAATAAGAGTTTGAAACCTGATTTACTGTGGCTTTCCCAGGAAAAGGTCTATTGCACAGGAGTAAACACAAGACTATTTAATTTTCGCAAGGACCGCTGCTCTCCTCTCTGTGTTCTGGAACAAGGCTCAGATTAAACTCTTTACCTCAGTGGGGGAGAATTCAGCTGCAAGGGGCCCTTTGCCGCCGCCCATCTGGAAGAGAGGAAAAGGCAATCGTTTGCCTGAGCTATATAACTACAGGTTAATACCAAGATCTATTTCTACCACCGCTCTTCTGACCCCTTTAATGAAACCAATGCAGTTCTCCGGATCTTGCTCCCCACAACCAGTCCTACACTCCTGAATATTTCAACTCTGCTTAGTTTACAAGCACAGTTCTCACCTGCAGAACTTCCTCTCACCCTAGTGAAGTTTGGGTATTGTTACAACTAATTCTAGGGCAATGAGCCACTGCCTGCTCCAACAGCTTCAAATGTATCTGATTACTGACCCGCTGCCCACCGGTCCACTATTAAAACAGTCATATTTATAGAGCACCCGATGGAACGGCAGGAGCTGCTCTGGGGGGTTTTCACTACAGACAGGGCTCTCTCTGCTTTGCATCTAGCTCAGAATAAACTCACAGCCTGCTCTGCATGTATTTACTGGGTCCGACCAAGTCAGCATCTCCCGGGACAGAAAAGGCCTGGGGTGGAAGCAGAGCATTCCCGAATATCTCCACCTGCTCCGACAGCAGCTGTCAGTAGCTCACAGTGCAGGCTGTGACAGAGCTCTCTGATACAGGGGAGAAGCTGATTTTTCTGTTTGCTCTCCACACGCTTTGGGCCTCTAAGCGAAGGCTGCCCAAGACAGCAGGCGATCCACACCCCTCCAAGGTGCTTGTAGCACAAGTGTGGATGGGGACTGTCTGGTTCCAGACATCTACAGCCAGTTAGTGTTGCACTCAGAGGTACGTGGGCCCCACCCTCATGTAAAATGCATGCGAGTCTCCCATGCCAGTCTAAAGGAGCAAGCCATGGCATTTGAAAGTTCAAACTGGCCAGACAGGAAAGCCTGACTCTTTGGTAAAACTGCAGTAAACAGCAAGTAGGCACAGATAACATCACAAGTGACGGGCAGAGTGCCGAGGTGGCTGCAATGAGATACACAAGGCAGGCCTAAGATTACGCTGACTTATGAGAGAATAGAGAGAAACATATTGGTCAAGTTTTACACTTTTCTGCCTTCGGGCATTGGGCAGTATTTTGTGGATAGTCACTTTCACTCCTCCCCTGCACAGTCCGTCATTTTCCCATTTGGATTGGTCTTTTGCAAAGAAACAACAAAAGGAAAACACACAAAAATCACAAAAAACAAAAAGGGGGGAATATTGGCAGGTGCAATACCCAAAAGTACTTTACATGCATTTATTAAAACTAACTCGATTTCAAGCGGACAGCGTTCCTTCAACTGAGAACACTGCATTATCGATCAACCCCAGACATTTGTGAAAGAATTCCTGCGGGTATTAGAAGAAAGGAAAGACACCTACCGATCTACTATTTCTTGGAGATTGGCCTGCAGGATAATTATCAGCTCTTTGAACATCATCCATTTCTGCACATAGACTGGAACCTCCTCCTGGTATTTCTTATTTTTGTTCTCTTCCAGTAATGGAGTGAACACCAGAGGTCCTTCTTCCAGCATGATCCTGCACAGGGAGTGCAATCTGTCGGCATCCTCAGCAGAGATATCCTGGAATTGCACAAATGGGGAGCCCTATTCAAAGGAACAATTAAGCATTTTCTGGTGCTTAGAGCAGAAAGTGACATGAAAGGACCAGAAAGCTTTGTGAAGATAAATCAGTGATCTGAACCATACTAAACATACCACGGGAGACACTAGGTTTCTTCAGCTTCCTATCTGCCACTCTTCCTAGCCCAAAAGGACTTACTTTTGAATGTGTGCATTTCAACAAGCTCTTGGCATCTGCTCAGCACAGTATCTGTGTCTGCTTCAAAGAGCACATACGTCTTAATGGAATGCAGAACATCTTGCTGAGAAGCAAGGAACATTGCTATAAAGGCTTGAACACTTTAGAGGGAAATCGCTCAGACTATGCCGGCCTAATAAATGTAAGCTTTATGTTTATTGGCAGACGCAGCCATAGCAATCTTCCTGTAAAGAAGCTCATACAAAGAAGAGATGAATTATCGGTCTAATTCTTTTCAGGTAGACTTGTGTACAGATCACAATTGGATCAGATGGATAAACACACTTCAGTCATTTGGTACAAAATGGTATTTCCTTTAAACGATTTAATATGCTCTTTTTACTGGAGATCCCAGAAGTATATTTCATTTTGGAATCCTTGTGTTTTTGATGTTTCTGAAACAAAAATTTTCAGATTCCCTGGTTTGCAGGAAATTTCAAAATGACTAAATCTGCTCTAAGCAAGACTCAGATAAACCACTCTGAAACTTCGCGAACACATTACAAACTCCATCATCCTACTAAGCTTTGCCAAGTCCTAAGGTGCACCACACACTCAATTCAACTCTAAAAGGTGAAATCCAGCTACTCCACTAAAGTGAATAGGAGTTTTTCCATTGGCTTCAATGGTGCCAGGATTTCATTTTGTGTGTGTGTGTGGTCTCAGTTGGTTCTGGATGATGGAAGCTTGAAGTATTTCTGTTGCACTGGATCCTAGATATCAGTGAAAGTCAAGAGTGGCCCTGAAAGTTGGTTCTTGAAAGCTCATCTGTAAGGTAAACAAGTGCCTTATTTAGGCCTTGACTACACTGGCGCTTTACAGCGCTGCAACTTTCTCGCTCAGGGGTGTTAAAAAAACACCCCCCTGAGCGCTGCAAGATACAGTGCTGTAAAGCCTCAGTGTAAACAGTGCCACAGCGCTGGGAGTGCGGCTCCCAGGGCTGCAAGCTAAACCCCACGAGGATGTGGAGTACGTGCAGTGCTGGGAGAGTTCACTCCCAGCGCTGGCGCTGCGACCACACTCACACTTCAAAGCGCTGTTGCGGCAGCACTCCCGCGGCAGCGCTTTGAAGTTTTGAGTGTAGCCATACCCTTACAACAACATTTGATCCTTGGTATGCAGAGCACATGCAATCCTCCCTTACCTCTAGGGCACTGATTCTATTAATGATCTCGCTGAGTGCTGTGTTCAGTAATGTCCCCATAGCCTTGCAGTAGATGTTGATCGGAAGCACATCTTGCTATACTTTGCCAAGTCTCTTTAGCTGGTGCAGAACCTGGAGGATAACAACTCCATCTTATCCAGAATCATAAACAAAGATAGACAGTAAAGCTGATAAGGCAATTACACAGTTATAAACTAGCTTTCAAAGGCAGGAGAAGGCAATTTAAGGTATCATATTAAGAAACTAGTATTTTTAAGCTTGGATCTAGAGGTGGTCCCCCCATCCCCCGCAAAAAGCTCTTTTCCCTGAAAATTTTCAAACAAAATTAAAAAAATAAAATAAATAAATGTACCGAAATCCTCTAATTTTTTGAGAAAGCAATTCAAATTAAAAATATATCTTTCATGCTGAGTTGAAGTGAATGGAATCAAAATGAACATATTTCAGATTTTATAAAAGGGAAAGAAAACATGGGGAAGAAAAAACCCAAATCAAAAAAAGGAAAAAAGAGTTATTTCAGTTCGACTGTGTTTGAATGCCAAGCATTATATCTGTGCTAAGAATTCGTACTGCTACTAAAATGGGAAAACCACACAGATACATTACACTAGGGTCTGTGCAGCCCTTTGGTTGGTCTCGCTCACCTGCCTTGCTGCTCTGTTTGCTGCAAAATAGTTTTCTTCATTGTCCAAATTGGAAAAATTCCTTGCACTTGATAATCTCTCCAGCAGCTCTCCTTTCTGCACACGCATCTGGGCCAGAAAACACTACATCCCTGGAGGAGCAAATGAGAGGAGGAAGAAGCCATTTATTCCACAGCCTCAGATGATGTCAGCATTAAATCTGATTTGCCTATTCTGAGTCATTCAGCACTGGAATCATAAACCTGCCATAAAATTAGGATCAAGTTTTATAAGCCTAATACATTTGCCTTTTCCAGTTTCATAGAACAGCCACATGGTACCAATCTGCCAGGCACACACAGCCAGGGAAGAGGAAACTGCACCCATAATCCACCCACCTACAGCATGTGAGATCTCACACACTTCAGATTCCTACAGTGCAAGACAAAATAAACAACTTGAAAATCCAAGCAGCAGCATTAACTATGGATTTCCTGCTTTTGTCAGATCAACATGTTGAAAGTTTTTTTTTCTGCATTTTGTTTCTTTGGCTTCTTACAACAATCTAGCAAATGCTCAGAACAGAGGACAGCAGCTTCCAGAGTGTCCATGTGAGCTTGGGGTCTCACTGTACAAAAAATCATTCCTGGAACTGTGCACCATTATACAGAAAGGGACAATCAAGGCTACCTTGCCAGCTTGTGACGCGGCAGAGGGCTCTACCAGACAGAGCAGCCTTCTCATCAAAAGCAGGGAGTATAATATGTAATCTGAGAATAAGGATTCATACCACCAATAGCCAATCAAGAAGGCTGCTCTAATGAAGCCAGAGCAGAGCAGGAGACCACCCCTTGGCACTACCGGAATGGTCACAGACCAAATGTTAGGATTCCGCACTCTGGGAATTCCTCCCTTATACCTCAAATGCTACCTGAAAGTTGGCAAAGACATACTCTGGCACAGCAACTTCCCTGCTGACAGCATCAGGGAACTGAAAATGTAAACCTGGGCACGCAAACTCCCACTGAAATCAACAGGACTAACAAATCACATTGGATATTGATGTAGAATAACCCACGTTGTGACCAATATTACTCTGCGTAATATTAATCATACTCAGCACTTCTGTGGCACCTTTCGTCTAATGCTCTATAAAGCTTAATTAAGCCTCAGAGCTAGGCTCCCCTCCCATTGAAGCATTGCCCCATTACACAGACAACAAAAAGGAGGGACAAAGAAGTTAAGTGACTTGCTGAGGGTCACACAGTGTCAGGATTCCTAATGCCCAGTCCACTGCTTTTACCACCAAGTCATATTTAAATGATAAATCGCTCCATTACAAATACCGGGATGAGATGCTAGGGAGTATGTTTCAGTTCCAAAGGTAAAATTACCAAGTCTCCTAAAGCCAGGTACCAGATCTACGAAAGTAGCTGCTCCATCATACAGTATGTTGGTAAGGCGGTACCGGAACTGATGCCCCAGGGTCAGCAAGTGGTGGGCAATGTACATACAGTTGTTGTGATGAATGGCAGCGAGCTGGGGCAGTTTCTGAAGGTTCTCTCTACCCAAGGAAGGAGGAGCAAGAGAAGGGAAGAAATAAAGAGACTTTTTTAAAATCAGATCTGGGCCTCTAAAAATAAAATACATCTCCTGATATTGTTCTAGGCTTCAGAAATGCTCCACAGGTCAGACACTCAATAGGCAAGAGGCTACCTCCACTCTTAGATCAGTGCTGCTGCTAATGAATCAAAAGCAACATGCATCATGGAAGACAGTTAGCGAGAATAAAAGCATGTGGCCTCTTGACTCTCACACACCTTGGACATTACATGTTGAGAGGGTAGCACATCATCATCACCTCTGTAGGCCTGGTCTCGACATAGCTACGAAGTTCAGGGGGGGTGAAAAGTCCACACCCCTGAGCGGCGTAGTTAAGTCGCCCTAAGTCCTTATGTAGCCAGCACTAGGTTCAATTCTTCCGTCACCCGAGCTACCCCCTCTCGAGGAGGTGGATTACCCAGGCCGATAGGGGAACCCCTCCCATCCGGTAGGCAGCGTCCACACTGGAGCACTGCAGTGGCACAGGTCTGCAGCTGTAGTGTTTTCAGTGTAGCCATGCCCACACTCTAGCCATGTCTAGATTCAAATGATCGTTAATGCGAAGACTTAGAAGCAGGAAAGCCATCTGATGACAGCAGGAAGGTGAAATCAAGAGGGAGGCGACAAGAAACTCTCACCAGTGTCAAAAGGAGAGGAAAGCACTGGGCTGTGGCAGGGCCACCAGAGTTAAGGGTCCTCAAATCCAGCTGTAGCCTTGGATTTTAACCCTTTCCTACCACTGCTTCTCCCCAAGGGAAAGACACCAGCAGGTGGGGACAGGGAAGCACACCATGCAACAGTATTACAAGCCACACTGGGTTTGAAAGGCTCTGGGCAGTGATTCTATTAATGAAAAGCACTATCTAAAAGCTATGTATTATTATTATATGAGGGGGTTTTAAAGAGATGGAGTGCTATTTTTCCCAAAGGAGAAGGGAGTACCCCTCCACCAAACCAAAGACCACCCAGGACAAGCATAGGAGTGAGTAGGAGTATTATAAACAAATAGCTTGGCTCCCCGCCCAAAAGCAGGTCCCTGTGTAACACTCACACACTCACTTGTGGTAAATTGGCATGACGTCATAGAACAAATGGAAGATATTTCGCACCGAGTAAAAGAGCTGGATACAACTGCAAGGCAAATAAAGTTCATGTTAACCATCTTCCAGTTGGAATAATGCATGCAGCAAGAGGCGCATTCTAAATGCAGTGCTGAAAAGAGAAAGAATTCAGTGGCTGTGTTTTGGACTCTGACATCAAATATAACCAGCAGAGACTAAGGGATGATTTTCAGAAGTGCCTATGTAACTTAGCAGCACAAGTTCCACTGGAAGCCAATTGGGCGTTGAGCTGGAGACGTAATTTCCAGCTTGGAGAGACACATCTGGGCCGGTGCTGATCAAACTTGCATGCTACAAATAGCAGTGCAGCCATAGCTGCACAGGTGACAGGATGGGCTAGCCGTTCCCATTTGAAACTCTGGGTACGTGCTCAGGCGGCTTGCCTGGCCCACTGTGGCTACACTGCTCTTTTTAGCGCACTAACTCGATCAGAGCTCAAGCGAGACTGCCTCCTTGCACTGGAAATCACATCCCAAGCGCCAGTGTAGACACACCCAGAGACACTTCTGAAAATCCCACCTGAGGCTGCAAAGAGGAGATGATTGAAATGCTTGGTCAAGGCACATCTGGTAAATCCTTGGCCCTCACTAGCTCTGCCTTTCCACTTGGAGACCTAGCTGTACATTTAATTTCAAGAGCAGTCACCAAGAACTTCGGGGCTTGTCTCATTTCTCATTCACCATGGTGTCCTGCTGCACTCACAGTGCCTCTATATGAACGTGCTAAGCTAAATCTCCAGTGAATGCCACTCTCTCCCCAATGCGCATTGCAAAGGGCACAAACACAGCTGAAAGCATTGCTCATTCTGGAGCTGCATATGGCCATTTGCCCTGTGTTTTCTTCCTCAAGGGTAGGGGGAAAAGAACCTCCACTGTAATGGATAACGATCAGGGGATAGGGAATGTTGAGGGGCACACGTTTTTGTGAATAGCAACTATTATTACTATCAAATATTTGTACTATGGTAGTGAACAGGAGCCCCCCATCATGGACCAATGTGCTAGGCAGTGTGCAATCTACCCGCAGAGCACAGGCTTTTAAAGGCCTGTTCTGAAAGCAAATACCGTCTGCAAGCCACAGGCAGCACCCTGGAAATCTTACCAAGGCTTCCTCCAAGCTGTCACTTCGCGGCGGAGCACCTGGCGTTGCTTGCACTCCTGAGAGTTTTGCAATGCTACCCAAGGAAGACCTACAAGATGGAGGCCAGCTCCAGAACCACAGACCACATGTTAGGAACGAGACCCCTGAAATCCATCTTTAACCAGGGAGGCAGTATTTCCCTTCTCCCGCCTCAGCCCTGCCCACACACACTCTGCTATAGCAGCATGGGAGGCACTCTGTACGCAATCCTCCCTTCCCAACCAAAGCCATGGTCTCCAGTTATCGGGCCAAAGACAACCTTGGACACTTGAAATCCCTGCCAAATGCACAACTCGGGTTCTTTGCTTTCACTCGGGTGATGATGTGGTAGGAAAACAGGCAGCTCACCCTCCCCAGCAATGACCCCCTAACACCTTGTCTTGGCTGGGGAAAAAAGGGCTTTTCACCAATTGCCAGCTAACACACGGTAAGATTTTAGCATAGACAAGGCACTAGTTTTTATCCTGATCTGCTAACATGATTGAAAACTACAAACTGCCTTGTCTACACTAGCATTTTACTATGTGTCAATTACCATGTTAGCTAAATACAGCCCATCTCAACACACCCTTAGAGGCCATCACCACTAGCCGTTGTGCCACCAGGGTACTGCCAGGAAGGCTGCATGACAGCTGTCCCTGTTTGCTGGGTTAATCCGGGGATTCAGTCTCCAACTGGCAAATCAGTAGCTTTCATTAACCATTTCACCTTGATTATTTTTAAGTAGATTACATTTTCTGCCCTTTCTGGTGTTGGCGCCCGTAACCAGGTGTCCTGATACCGAGAGTGTCCCTTGGGCTCTACCCACCAATTCAGAGCTCTTACCACTGATCTGTGCCGGTTGTAGCCTCCAGCAGGGTCTGATAAACCAACTCCATCAATTTCTCCACAGACACACTGATGTGGCAGGTAGGCAGAGAGAATGTGTGCTGGCTCAGTCTGGTCTCATTCTCCAAATTTATCAGCTCGTTGTGCAGCATTTTGGAGGCTTTTTGCATTTTTAAATGATCACTTGCCCCAGGGTCAGGCAGTTTTGGTACCGCTACCAAGGAATCAGGTGTGATCTAAGGAGGAAAGAAGAGGCACACATCACAACTTAGTTCCCAGAGAATGGAGACAGCATAAGGCAGTTTAACAGTGAATTACACAGACCGGACTGAGCATTCCATGGGACTCCACCAGAGCTACTCCGAGGGGCTCACAAATGTACATGGCATGATAACAGCTGAATGTGTGATCCACAGTAGGCAACCATCTCTTTCTTAAGCACGATCATTCTAAAGGATCTTTTCTCTTTACATTTCTATTAGCTGTAATGATCCTCAGAAAAATGTGTAAAACCAGCTATCTGGTTCTGAGGAAGGCTTCATTCCATTATTTTAAAAATCATATTCAGCTTGTTAGTTAGAATATCAGCCCTACGGAAAATGCACTCGAGGGCTACCCAAAGCTTTAAGAAGCAACCATTTCCTGCAGAGTTCACACAAACAACAAAAACAAACCAATCCTCTATAAAAACCAGACTCAGTGTTTTTAAGCTGTTCTCCTTCAATAGCTAGCTGGTTTCTTACAAATACACATTGTAAACTGTGATCTCTAGCACCTTTACAGTGTTGTGTATTTCTGAGGTCATCAACTTTCTGGCTGCCACTATCATGTCCTGGCATTTTTTGTTAGCGAAGTGGGAATTGACATTGTGGGCGTATATCAGTAAGTCCGTGGCATCTCCTTTTTTAAAAACCCCATGTTCTTCAAGCGTTTTTCAAAGTCCTCAGTGGATTTAATCACCTGAGAAGAGTTAAAAACAAATCATTTCCACGCTATTATGGATTGTGAGTTATAATAATCAAGAAGCAGGATGAAAAGCAGCTAGACCTTCTCCAGCTCAACGGGAAGGACAGAGTGGATACAAAGGAAGTACAAGAGGCGGAAGAGCTTTGAATCTGGTTCCAGTCAGTGATGACCCCAAACTGTAACCACTTGACAGCACTTCAGTGGCCCTCACGAGATGTGTGTTTTAGTTGAGGGCCCATGAACACGTGTCCAGAACAAAATATTACAGTGGACACTAACCGTCCCCCTTGGTTGACAATCTCAACCCCAGCGCCCAGGAGGGAATGAAACGGACAAGAGAGGGGCTCCCTGTGGAAAAGCGGCCTTGGAGAAGCTTTGCCGCTACTGGCTCTTCTGGGAAAAAGACTCCAGAGTCCGGCTGTCAGTTTGGCACCTTTCACCAGCACTAGGGCCCAGAACCTCAGAGGTATTGAGGTGCCTAACTCCCCTTGATTTCAACAGGAGTTAGGCACTAAATACCATTTGGGAAGTGGAACTAAGTTCTATTTTATTTATTTAGGTTTAAAATAATAAAGACCCTTGCCCAGGGCTTTAAGAGCTGGAACACAACTAATCATACAGTAAACACAACTACATTAAGTTCGGCAGCACTGAAATCAGTTGCACAGGAACTTGGCCAGTCAGCCAGCTACCGATCTTCCTCATTGTCTAGGAAGAATGCCCTCGGCAGCGTGCCCTGCAAGTCACCAAATCTGGTCTAGTTTGGACCAAGGGGGGAGGAAGTCCCAGCCCTCACTGCCACCCTCTCTTCTTTATAAAGAGTGTTTGTGCTGAGCACAGCTTGTTTAGCAAAAGCAAGAGGTCTTGAGCTGCTCAGTGCTGCTATCGTCAACTGCATCTGACTGATTTTTATGCTGGGATACAGACGAGAGCAAAATACGTAGTTAAAAACATTGCACCGTTATTGGCACTGAAGGAATATGAGACATGGCTTAGGGCAGAGACTGACTTTGAAAGTTCCCATTGTGGCAGAGGATAAAGATCAGAGACAATTCCAGTTATTGCAGAATCTGCCTTTCCAGGCTTTACATTGCATGGATTTGAAACGCTTTGAGTCCTACCTCGACGTACTGCTCTAGTTTGCTGCTGTTTGCTGGAATCGAGTACAACAGACATTCCTGAATGAGGCAGCCAGATACCTCCTCCCAGACCATGTCACCCAGCATCTCTGCCAATACCACTCTGGAGTCCTTCTCATTTTCCCCACACACATCGAGAGACACATCTGGATTCAACAGAAAAAACACAAATGGGTTTGAAATATGCTCCGGGGGGCAAAGCTCTCGATCCCTTCCACACCCCATTGTGAGCTCAGAACCGGAACTGTCAATGGTTCCATTTCATCAGATGTTCTCTGGTCTCGGGCCATGTACAGCAATTCCCTGCCTCCTGAGCCACTAACAGATTTTAAAGGTAGACTGAACCTGTGTCCCCTGTGAGTTTGCTCAGTGCCTGGAATGTGCCCCATTCACGCTTTGTGACGAGATCCTCCACCGTGACTAGTCCTATACAGAATTTCCCGCAGATTGTATCACGCATTCTAGCTTTTTTCCTCAAGTTCCCCAGAGCTTCTCACAAAGCAATGATTTAGCAATACTGGTCATCTGAGAAGAACTCTTTCTACAGAGAAATAAAGCATTTCTTCGATGGCCTACACGCTAAATACTCTTTGTGCTTCATTTCCATGGTATGGGTTTCTCCTGAATGCTCAGAGTCACTGCAGATGCTGTCACTCAAACCCCACTTTCTCATTTCAGTGCTGCTTGCTGCTCCCTCAAACAGACCAGGAAATTAAACAAGTCTTCAAGAAGTGACTCCTCACTCAGGAATTCCCATCTTCCTGTAGTATCAATGCCCTCCCCATAAACCACACACTTGTCACGGAACAAGGAGGTAAGACAGTCTGCAGAGCCAGGGTGAGGAAGCACAACAGAGCTGGGAAGATTAAAGGGCCCCAAAGGAGAGGGAACCAAGTGCAGTTTTGCAGTGTTCAGAGCTGCCCAAGCATTGCAAAGCCTCACTCCGCTACAGCAGACCATCCCAGGGCACTGCCATCGTAGCATTACAGAGAGCAGCGGCTCCCTGGCGGAAACCAGTGCTGCTTTACTGCTAAACGTTCCAAGAGCTCTCCACAACAGCTAGATGAGCCAGCCGTGGAGAGCAGCATCTCACGCTAATTCTCAGGGGGCGAACTACCTACTCAACAAGTGTTTGTGAAGAACTTCAAGCACCAGCGGGATCTTGCCAAAAACCTCCACTGGGGATGGATGCTCCAGATTAGGCTCCGCAGACTCAAAGTGCAAGACGACGGTGTCAGGCTGCTCCTCCAGCAGGGGATGAAGGGAGGGATAAGAAATCAGTGGCTTGAGGATGTACTTCAGCAGTAATTGGCCTGACACAGGAAGAGAAAGATGATCTTCAGCACCAGTATGCAGTCAAGTAGGCTGTTTGCTCCAGTAGTGCCCAAGAGGGACCAGCTATGAGCGGCACCTTGGTTTTAGGATTGCTCATATTTGGGATGAGGAACACTCCCCTGGAGTAGCTGTAAAATCAGGGAGTTGGCACCGGAATCATTATCTCCTGAATATCAGCACATCACAAACTGCTTGCATTGGTCTTTTACACAGGTCTTGAAGCAATTTCCCTATTTCAATTTCTGTGCAAATTTAAGATGTAAGGAACATTTTGGCCATAATTACTCTTCCTCCTCCACTATAAACTCAACTGAGGCATGAGTTTGCTTTTTTAAATGAGGAATTTCGATGGTACAGAGGGAACTGAGATACATATATTTGGGCACTGGCTATGTGTCAGTTGCTTACATCTTCCTAAACATCCAAAGCAGCTTGGCAAAATTCTACTCATCAGAAGTCAAATATCATTAGTGTGTTCATAATCGTCATGGTAAGATTTCATGATGAATTTTCAAGGCTGAGCTAAAGCAATCTGGATTCCTGACATACTCAAGGAGCTATAGTTATATACAAGAAAATGAAATTGTCACTTCAAAGATCTAACTGATGAGACGTTCCTCAGAAAACCGAATTAGAAAAATCCTTGTGCACCAGACATGCTGCACACTCACAGCTCGCTCCGTACAGAGACACTAACGTGGGTATGGATGGGGTATTCTTACATGGCACAGAGGATGCTGTAACACCCCCCAGGGACTAAAGAAACAGTATCACTTCAGACATAGCTTCAGTTACCAGCAGTTTTCCATTTCAATTACCTGTGCAACAATCTGGCAAACTAAGCCCAATTTCTATCATAATTAGGTCAGAGGAAACTCATCCTTTCTATTTTATTCCTCAACAGAACTACACTTTTTCATTCAAAACAGCACTTCATTATTCCCTCATTGCCTCCTCACCCTGGGACTAGAAGGGCTCCAAGGAACAGGAGAGAAGGGGTGTAACTTGCCAAACGAGTCTATGCTGAGTGAGCATGTTCATCTTGACGAAAGGTTTCAGAAGCCTCACCCAGGTAATGGGCCAAGTCAGTTTCTCAATAACACACAACCTGATATTGCCCAAATTGGTTTCTTCAGGAGCAGATGAGCTACACATTAGCTGTGGGGAAATCCTACAACCTCTCAGGTTTTGCACCATGACCGAGAAAGGAGTTAGAGGCTGAGATGTATCAAATTGCCTGGGATAGCTCCAAACCACCCCCAGATGGTGTGAAATTCAAAGAGCGCTGCCTCTAGTCAATCCTACTCACCTAGGAATATGCCACGGGCAGGAAGGGCTAGCTGAATCCATCCCAGATCACCTATGTTAACTAACTTCTTAGCACTGAAGAGCTTTTCGAGCCAGGATCATTTCTGTCACTGATCCAAACTAAGATGTTCAGCACCTTTTGACAGAGGAAACTTCCACAAAACCACTTGCCGCCACTCTTCTCCCAGGTGATAGAGCATGTTCTGGGTCTGCACCGTCAGCTCCGTGCCTAGTGCCTTCAGAACCTTCAGCTCAAAGCCTTTGCGGGATTCTAGCATTTTCAAATTACTTCGTGCCTAGCAATAAGAGGAAGACAGTTATGCACAGAGCACGGGCACCAGGCAAATTGATCCAATGGCATGCAAGTGCTAACATAAGGGAATCATGGGATAATTATTGACAATATTATAAGAGATATAATTACACATACTTGAGAAGCTTGTTACTACCTTTTCCAGATGGCGAGCTGCTGCAATATACTTCTTTTCCAGTAATGCAGTGCTTTAGTCCTTAATAGCCATATCAAACTGAAAGAGTTCAATATAAGTTAAATAAAACAAATACAAGGTACTACACTCAGGAAGGAATAATCAGTTGCACAAATACAAAATGGGATATTACTGCCAAGGAAGGAGTACTGTGGAAAGGGATCTGGGGGTTATAGTGGATTAGAAACTAACTATGAGTCAACAGTGTAACACAGTTGCAAATAAAAAGTGAACATCATTCTGGCATGTATTAGCAGGAGTGTTGTAAGCAAGACACGAGAAGTAATTCTTCTGGTCTACTCAGCGCTGACAAGACCTCACCTGGAGTACTGTGTCCAGTTCAGGGCACTACAGTTCAGGAAAGATGTGGACAATTTGGTGAAAACAACAAAAATAATTAAAGATCAATAAAACATGATCAATGAGAAAAGATTGAAAATAAAAAAACCCTTGGTTTGGTTAGTCTGGAGAAGAGAAGGTTGAGGGAGGACAGTACAAGAAGCAATCGGCTTAAATTGCAGCAAATTAATAATTGCTAGGTTGGACATTAGGAAAAAGTTCCTAACCAGAACAAGTATCAGAGGGGTAGCCGTGTTAGTCTGGATCTGTAAAAGCAGCAGAGAGTCCTGTGGCACCTTATAGACTAACAGACGTTTTGGAGCATGACCTTTCGTGGGTGAATGCATCTGACGAAGTGGGTATTCATCCACGAAAGCTCATGCTCCAAAACGTCTATTAGTCTATAAGGTGCCACAGGACTCTCTACTGCTAACCAGAACAAATTACCTAGGAAGATTGTGGAATCTCTGTCATTGGAGTTTTCTTAAGAACAGCTTGGACAAACACCTATCTGAGATGGTCTAGATAACACTTGGTCCTGTCTCAGTTCAGGGAACTGGATGAGGTGACCTACTGAGGTCCCTTCCAGTCCTACATTTCTATGGCCAGGTCCACACTACAGCATTAAATCGATTTAAACAGCGTTAAATCGATTTAACGCTGTAACCGTCCACACTACAAGGCACTTAAAATCGATTTTAAGGGGTCTTAAAATCGATTTCTGAACTCCAGCTAAACGAAAGGAGTAACCCTAAAATCGATATTATTAAATCGATTTAGGGTTAGTGTGGACAGATATCGAAGTTATTGGTCCTATTCTTTTACTGAGCTACCCAGAGTGCACCGCTCCGGAAATCGATGGTACCCTGGGACCGTGGACGCACACCACCGAAGTAATGTGCCCTAGTGTGGATGCGTAAAATCGATTTTATAAAACCTGTTTTATAAAATCGATTTTAATAATATCGATTTAAAGCTGTAGTGTGGACGTAGGCTATGATTCTATAATCACACACAAATAAGTTTCAGCTCTAAGATTACAGAGGTCTTTTTAAAAACATGATATTAATAGAGATAGAAGAGTCACGATTATTTTTTCACTATGAAGATCCAGGAAGAGGTCAGTCGAAAAAAATGCACAAACACTTTGTGATCTGAAGCCATTTTCCCAGCCTCCTTCCTCACCTCTTGGAGTTGTTTCAACACACTCAGAACTAACGATTCTCGCTCCAGCTGCTGCTTCAGTTCAGTAAACTCCGCAATGGCCACGTTCAGATCTTGCCAGACCTAGAACAGCAGCACAGACATCAAGGCTTCAGCAGCTCATTTACAGTAACCAATGGCTATGAGAGCCATTTCTATTTCAAAAGTAACACCGACATGTTCAGTCAAGGGCACTCTTTATAAGAGGTGTAAATTCATCCTGGAATCCTTAACCAAAATCCTCCTCCCTGCCTTCCTGTGCAGCATGCTCATGGCTGCACATCAGTGGGGTTGTACTGCTTTGGGATGATGTAGGATGAAAGCTGCTAGATACAGACAACGTGAAACCGCTGCCATGTCACCTCATTTTTGATCCTGGATTTCAGTAGGTCGATGTTGCCGGACAGACTGTCCACTTGTGACACCAAGTCCTCAGCGCTCTGCATGCTCTGGAGGAACTCGTTATACTTCTTGTTAATCATGTTGCAGATTTCACCCTAGGTAGAAGGGATGGACTCAGGATCAGAAAAACAAACACCCATAGGGTTGCCAACTCTGATTGAAGCTATTCTGGCAGATATTTTTTTCCAACATGACATAATGTCATTTTCCTAAAATAGCCTATTAAAATCTCCCGGGTTGCTTTCAATAGTCACCAGGAGATTGATGCCGATTCTGGGAGACTGCAGGCCAATCCTGGAGGGTTGGCAACCAAAAACATGCAAAGAGAGAAACCCCAAGGTGTGGCCACAGGGCCAAAGCCTCCCACCCCCAACGCAGCCCTCTCTGTAACCCTACATCGTTGAGATGGGCGGTGTCACCACCACCATGCTCACACCCTGTCCCTTCCCTTCTCTGGAACCCCCTCGGCAGCCTTTATAACCCTCCTTAATTTACTCGCACAATCATCCCCTGCCCCCAGCACTCCCCTGGAGTCCCCCTGTCCAGGGTCCCTATAGGAAGCCTCCTGTCTAAGATCCCCTTCTCTCCTCCCCCCTTCCCAGCACCCCTGCTCTGTCCCTATCAACACACAAACACACACTGGGGTCCCCTCCATGCTCCAGTCCTTGGATCACCCCTGCCCCCTGGATTCCTCCCCACCCAGCCCCCCTGGATTCTATGTCTGCCCCCCAGGTCCCTCCAACACCCAGACCCCTGGATCCCTGCCACATGCCACCCTCCTGGATCCCCTCTCTGCCCCCCGGAGCCTCCCCGCTCCCAGCCCCCCTGGATCCCCCCTCTACATCCCCACAACTAGCCCCCTGGATCCCCCCTCTACCCCCCCACACCTAGCCCCCTAGATTCCCTCCCTCTGGCCCCACACATCCAGGCCCTCTGGATCCCCCCTCTACCCCCCCATACCTAGCCCCCCTGGATCCCCCCTCTGCCCCCCACACCCAGCCCCCCTGGATCCCCCCTCTACCCCCTCACACCTAGCCCCCTAGATTTCCTCCCTCTGGCCCCACACATCCAGGCCCCCTGGATCCCCCCTCTACCCCCCCCACACCTAGTCCCCCTGGATCTCCCCTCTGCCCCCCCACACCTAGCCCCCTTGGATCCCCCCTCTGCCCCCCCACACCTAGCCCCCTCTGGATCCCCCCTCTGCCCCCCCCCACACCTAGTCCCCCTTGATCTCCCCTCTGCCCCCCCACACCTAGCCCCCTTGGATCCCCCCTCTACCCCCCCACACCTAGCCCCCTAGATTCCCTCCCTCTGGCCCCACACATCCAGGCCCCCTGGATCCCCCCTCTACCCCCCCATACCTAGCCCCCCTGGATCCCCCCTCTGCCCCCCACACCCAGCCCCCCTGGGTCCCCCCTCTACATCCCCATAACTAGCCCCCTGGATCCCCCCTCTACCCCCCCACACCTAGCCCCCTAGATTCCCCCCCTCTGGCCCCACACACCCAGTCCCCCTGGATCCCCCCACTGCCCCCCACACTCAGCCCCCCTGGATCCCCCCTCTACCCCCCCATACCTAGCCCCTCTGGATCCCCCCTCTGCCCCCCACACCCAGCCCCCCTGGATCCCCCCTCTACCCCCCCCACACCTAGCCCCCTAGATTCCCTCCCTCTGGCCCCACACACTCAGCCCCCCTGGATCCCTCCTCGGGTCCCCCTCACACCCCGCCGCCCGGATCCCACCTGCCCCCGTAGACCCGCCCCATACCCAGCCCCCCCCGATCATCAACCAGGCCCCACCCTCAGCTCCTCCACGCGGCGGGAGAGCCGGGCGATCCGGGAGCTCAGATCCTCGTTCTCCAGCCGGCCCGAGTGACCCAGCACCGCACCCACCAGCGAGGGGGACCCAGCGTCCGGACACCCCCCATCAGCGGCCCGACACCGCGCGGCACCACGGGAAAGCGAGTCCGCCCGCCCTCTAGTCCGGGACGCACTTCCCACGAACCTGTCTGAGGCGGCCCAGGCGGGACTACAACTCCCAGAGTGCATCGCTCAGGGCGGGCCTACGAGCTGCGGCCTGGGACAAACCTATTTAGAACGTTTTGCTGTTTCCCCGCCATTCTATTGGTCCGCAGCCGCCCAGCGAGTGAACGAGCTCCCCGTCTGATTGGTCCGCTGCCGCGGGGCGGGGAATATAAACCGACCCGCGGAGCTGCTGCCTCTCGGCCGGGAGAGCCGGGGGCTGGTGCCGGGCCGGGCCGGGCCGGGCCGGGGGTAAGTGGGACGGACGAGGGAGGGGCCCGGGCCGGGGGAGCCGCGGCCCAGCTGTGGCTGGAGCGACCCAGAGGCTGCGGGGAGGGGGCTCGGGCAGGGCCGCGAGGGTGATGCCGGGGGGGAAGGGGAGATCTTGGGCAGGGGCGCTGGGCTGCCGTATGGCGGGGTGGGGCGGGTCGGGGCTTTCTCCTGCCCCGGAGCCTGCTGGGGAGGTGGCAGCTGCCAAGGGGAAAGGGCCTTTGGAGGCTTCTGAGAAGCTGCCTGTGAAGGGGAAGCGCTTTGCACCTGCCCCAGAGGCTGGGCCTGGCCGGGTCTGCTCCTGCTCTGTATCTGATACACCCACACTCACCTGTGCTCTTTGCAGTGACCTGCATGTTTGCTTCCTTTCCTCTTGCCTGCAGGGGGTTGGCTCTCCGAATGGGTCTGACTTGCTGTGTGACCTTCCAGACAAATTTACTTCCCTGTCAATTTCTCACTGTTAGAAAAAGCAAAAACAAGGGGAATAAATGGTTTTCAAGGGTCTTCGGTTTTCCAATATAATCTTCCACTTAATCACAAGTGTGGATTTTTCTTTTTGGGGAGAGGGGGTGGAAGAGAAGCTTCTAGCAAAACTTACAACCTGCCACAGTGTGGTGGTTCTCCCAACCCAAAACCTCATGAGCAATGGAGGTTTTGGAGCTTGATTTAAAATCCCTCCCAGCTGCTTGTCCAACCTCCCTGAGAACACTATCCCTCTGGTTCTCCAGCAAGGGTCAGGGAAGCCATGTTCTGAGACATCAAACTCTAGAGTAGATCTACTCAGACTGCAGCTTGCAAGCTCTTTAATTTGTTGCCTGCAGCTCTTTGCAGCACTTACTAAAACACTGATTTAATTAATCACTTTGGATGCTTTTCCTATATTAATTTGCACAAAGCCATTGATGATGCTGTGAACATATAAAGATTTCCCATGTCATACTGTTTAAATATGAATATATATAGTAAATGAAACAATGAATGCCACCACTGCGGCATGTGTGGGGTAATGGTTGCTAATTTGGCCTCCAAACAACTGAGGTCTGAGTATTGCTGCTCTAGAGCTAGACTTTTGAGGCTATTGGTATACCCTAAAAGTGAAGAATGCAGGATTCTCCACAGGTAACCTTTACATGCTGGTTGACCTTAGCCTCTCACAGGGAGAGCAGAGAACTGAGCCATGGGCTGGTAGGACACCAGAGAAGGGGTGTGGGAGACTTGGCAAGTAGTAGTAGGTTGTTGAGCAAAGAGCATGGGCTTGCTACCTTGCAAGGCCATCAGGAGATAGGGAGTTCCAGTAAATGGACTTTCCCAGGAGTCAGACTGGACTACACTTCATTAAGTGTGAGGCTGCAAGAGTTGGAAGTTGAACTACCTCTGTGTGGTAGTAGAAATTGGCTCTACTGCAACTATGCTAACTGCTGCAGAGCCCTCTACCAAAGTCATGTCCTAGGATAACCACTAGCTGTTCTCCCTCTCCCACCAGCTCTGGTGTTTCTGATCTAGCTAGAATTAGGTGCCTGCTCTTCAGAGCAGAAACACTATGTGGTTTGTCCCCTACCATTGTGGCAACACACCCTGTTTGGGTGCAGTATAAGGATCATCCCCCAGTTCAATCTTCAGCTCCTCCATGTGGTAGGAGAGCCAGGCCATCTGGGTCTCAAATTCTCCTCCAGCAGGCCTGAGTGGGCCAGCACTGCAGCTACCAGTGGGGGGTGGGGTGGGGGGAGGAGGGACAGGCTAGCTATGGGGACCCAGCACTCAGTGTAGTGTAAGATACCATTCCTCATAGGACTTATAGATTGTGAGACGCTGCTATTGTATTAAACTGCTACTTGATAGCAGTTTCTTGCTGTATAGTGTATGTGAAATTGCTATGTGTAGAAATGTGCTATCTGTAGCAGTTAGTGATACATATGGATTGTAAGAAACAGCTTCTGTAAAAAGATGCTACTTTATTTGTACATGCTTGAAAACTTATTTCTGTGCTATTATCTCAATCCTATGCCATATCTCATCAAGATTTTGAATAGAAACATATCCAGAACTGATCCCTGGAGAACCCCACTTTTTATGCCCATGTAGGTTTCATTTCCATAGTTTGTTTATGGGAATGTCATGGGAGAGGGTATTAAAAGCCTTACTAAAGGCAAGATGTACCACATCGGCTGCTTGTAGGCTTGTTACACTGTTAAAGAAAGCTATCAGGTTGGTTTTACAGGTGAGACTGCTTGAAATACTTTTTTTAGCAAAATTGGGCCCCTTGCTGCTGTGGGTAGCACAGTCCTACAGGGAGCATTTTCTCATGTATGAAACTGCAAACAATAAGGATGTACTCACTGCAATGTGATAAAGCTAATTCCTACAGGCAGCAGTTTCTCACACCTTGGGTATGTGAGACTATCTGTAGGAATCAGCTACAGTGGCAGCAGGTCTTAACCCCTTGCCAAAGATGAGTGGCCATTACACTGCAGTCTGCCCCAGTGAGTGGGGGGCTAGATGACTGGCAGTAGTCACTGAGGCAAGGTGGGTTTAGAGGGTTTGGGGGTTCCCCTGGGAGGGCAAACCCAGAATAAGGGGTTACTGTGGGGGCAGCCCCCTCAAGGTAAAGGTCATGGGGGTCTGGCAGGGACACAGGTGCCCTGGGCAGGTCAGACACTGGCCAGTGGAAGGCGATCTGTATACTTGAGAGCTAATTCCTGAGCTGACCAGCAGGAGGCGCTGCACTGGTGAGTCTCGACCTCACTACACTGCCATTGGATTAGAGGAGCTTTTGTGGCAAGAACCACCAGTAGAGCAATGTATGTGTAATATAACTGTTAAACTCCCACTTTAATCTGTTACTTCCTAACTCATGAGGATAAAAGAACTAACCCACTGGATACCAGTAATATTTTAAACTTTAACTTTTCTTTGTGGGTCAATTGGACAAGTCTGTACAAACTAATAGAGAAAAAAAACCAAATTATCCAACTGACTGAAAACACAAAGGCCCAGGTTCAGACATGGAATTTTGCTATTTTACATGGTGGATCTGACATACAAAGAGTATCTGCACAAGCAGAACACATTATAATGCACCATTGGTATGATATTCTTAAAGGATGGGCCTCAGTTACTCTTTTCTTTATTCTGATAAGTTTAATGTTAACTGTAATGTGTGGTATGTTCTGTTGGATGCTGAAATCACCAGCTCAAATTGTTTCAAAGATTATATAGCCTTGAGACAATTATATAAAGTGTGACTCATTCAATACCTCTGGATTGAAGGGTCATTTGTGGGTCAATATAGAGCAGAAGAATGAAATTTTCTTTTCTTACTATTAATGACTTTATTTTGTATCAAATGAACACACCAAACTTCACTGTTCTAACATTGTATCTCCTCTTTGCCTTCCAAAATTTAAATCATTCATTAGACTTGTTCTAATAAGATTGCATATTGTAACTAAAACTGTTTTAAAATGCTTACTCCATTTAGCAAAACCCTGCTGTAACCTCATTAACTTAGTTCAGTTGATGGTTAACAAGGTGTTATAAGAAGTTTCATCTCATGGCCCTAACCACCCATCTGACCTGTTTGGTACCCAGCATACACTGCCAAACCAAAGCTTTTCAAAACACAGTGGGTGGACAGTGGGATTTCTATTCATGGTGCTCCTCATTCTGACTCTATACAAGTGCTTTGGGTGAGGACCCTGACTGCTGAGGCAAGGAGTCCAGGAGGCGTGCACACAAGTGACATAGTAACTGTAGTGACTCTATGGTGACATAACTTGAGTTAACTCACACTTAAACTGTACGTATGGCCTTAGGTATGTTAAAGGCAGGGCCAGCTCCAGGCCACAGTGCGCCAAGTGTGTGCTTGAGGCGGCATGCCATGGGGGGGTGCTCTGCCGGTTGCCAGGAGGGCGGCAGGCGGCTCCGGTGGAGCTCCTGCAGGTTTGCCTGTGGAGGGTCTGCTGGTCCGGTGGCTCTGGTGGAGCATCCGCAGGCATGCGTCATAAACAGATAGTTACGGGTTAATGTTTCTTTTACCTTTAAAGAGTTACAAGCAGTGAACCTGGAACACCTGACCAGAGGACCAATCAGAAGACAAGATACTTTCAAATCTCGGTGGAGGGAAGTCTTTGTTTTGTGGTTGTCTGTCTGTCTGTCTGTTCTCTCTTGGTTCTGAGAGTGACCAGACGTACCTACAGGCTCTCTAATTCTCTGTTCAAATAGTAAGTACAAGTAGAAAGGCGGGTTAGTATTTTTGATTGTTTTCTTTATTTGCAAATGTGTATTTTGCTGGAAGGATTTTTATTTGTATTTGTGCTGAGGGGAAGGTTTCTCTGTAGTGTCTATAAGCTGAAAGACCCTGTAACCTTTACCGTCTTAATTCCAGAGACAGCTTTTACTTTTTTCTTTCTTTTATTAAAAGCTTTTCTTTTTTAAGACCTGATTGATTTTTTCCCCTTGTTGAGGCTCAAGGGAACTGAGGCTGTACTCACCAGGGAATTGGTGGGAGACAGGGAGAGAAGGGAGGGGTGTGACGTTATTGATATAAACTGGGACCATACAGAACATAGTTTGCAACCAAGGTCCTGTAGTGGCACCAAATCCTATGTAAAGGGGGTCATATAAGGTGTCTAAGACCAGGTTGTGGGTTACTGATTGATTATGCTGTTTGTATGTCTGTATCATGTAGTTGAAGTTATAAGCATTGGCTATATACGGTCTGTATTTCAAATTGGTGCTGTAGTTCTGGGTGACACCCCAAACAAGTGGGTGTTAGCTCTGCTTGGCCTGCTTGATGGCCCATTAAGGACCATCAGCTACACAATTGACCCATTGAGAGGAGGCAGATATACCTTGTAACTCAGCAGGGTGTGCAGGATGGCCCATGTGACTCCAAACTCCATTTTGCTCTAATTTTGCACAGTAAGAACAAAAATGTTCTTACACCTGGAAGTGCCTATATAAGGGTGATGCCTCATCTCCATCTTGTCTTCAATCCTGCTTCTTACCTCTGGAGGGACTTTGCTACAAACTGAAGCTCTACACAAGGGACTGATGACCCATCCCAGTGGGGGATGTTCTCCAGAGACTTGACTGGAACCTGCAGTTTACTCTATCACTGCTACAAGCCTGAACCAAGAACTTTGCCATTACCGTATGTAACTGATTCCATTTAACCAATTCTAGCTCTCATCTCTATCTTTTTCCCTTTATGAATAAACCTTTAGATTTTAGATTCTAAAGGATTGGCAACAGTGTGATTTGTGGGTAAGATCTGATGTGTATATTGACCTGGGTCTGGGGCTTGGTCCTTTGGGATCGAGAGAATCTTTTTATTATGTTGGGGTGTTGGTTTTCATAACCATTCATCTCCAGGACAAGTGAGACTGGTGATACTGGGAATCTGGAGTGTGGGAAATTGCATGTGTGACTTGTGGTTAGCCAGTGGGGTGAGACCCAAGTCCTCTTTGTCTGGCTGGTTTGGTTTGCCTTAGAGGTGGAAAAACCCCAGCCTAGGGCTGTAACTGCCCTGTTTAAGCAATTGGTCCTGAATTGGCTCTCTGTTGGGTCCTGCCAGAACTGCATGGTCATAAGGGGGAAGGTGGCATTCCTCTGTTTTAGATTCATGGAGCTTCAAGCTGTATTACCTCTTGGGGAGGGGAAAAGAGGAGAGGGGAAGGTGCATTCCTCTGTTATAAGATTCAAGGAGTTTGAATCAGTGATCTTCCAGGGTAACCCAAGGAGGGAAAATCTGGGAGAGGCAATGGTGGGGGAAAGGGTTTATTTTCCTTGTGTAAGATCCAGGGAGTCTGGGTCTTGGGGTCCTCTGAGAAGGTTTTGGGGGGACCAGTGTACCAGGCACTGCAAGTCCTGGTTGGTAGCAGCACTATAAGATCTAAGCTGGTAATTAAGTTTAGGGGGATTAATGCTGGTACCTGATCTTTTGGATGCTAAGGTTCAGAGTGGGGGTTATACCATGACATGGTGGCAGCTTGTGGGATAGATGGAATCCAAAAGCCAGTAAGATTTTTTTTCTCTGCTAGCTGCTTATAAGCAGAGAGAAGGGGGTTTTTAAAAGCAAGTCTGCAGGTTTTCCTCTTCCTTCTGAGTACTCTGAAGGCAGATATTAAGTTGAACGAGGGTCTTTTGTTAAACAAATCAGGCTTAAGCTGTGAACAGCAGACAACCAGCAAAACATTTGCAAATGAAAATTGTTTTTTTCTAACTTGTCTGGCAAAACTAGTTAAAAAGTGTTAGAAAAGACTGTTGCTAAGAAACCCCAAGGAGGCAACAAAGAAGCAGCATTTCAAGCAGTAAACACCAGAGGGTGCCCCAACACAAGAAAGCAGGAACCATGACTACCAAGGATACACTGAAACAGGAATGGGCAAGACTGGATGCAGAGGGACAAATCAAAGACGCAGACCACAAGCGAGACATGAAAAGAAAACAGAACAATAGTAATGAGAGAAAAAGAGGTGGAGCTGAGAGAAAGAGAAGAAAACCAAACAGGTAGCGCACAAAAGAGAACAAGAAGCCAAAGATGCAGCCCACTAATGAGAAATGGAAAAGCAACAAAAAGAGGGAAGAGAAGGAAAGAGGAAGCATGAACTGGAATTAGCACAGGCCAGGCAGCATGCTCCAGCCAACCCTTTGCCAGTTATTGTTCCACATCCCAAGAAATTTCCCACCTACAAGGCAGGTGATGACACTGAGGCCTTCTTAGAAAATTTTGAAAGGGCCTGCCTTGGGTACAGCATCCCTGAAGACCAGTACATGACAGAACTGAGGCCACAGCTCAGTGGACCCTTAGCAGAGGTGGCAGCTGAAATGCCTAAGGAAAACATGAACAATTATAAATTTTTTCAAACCAAGGCCAGACTCAGAATGGGGATAACACCTGAGCATGCCCGTCAGCGGTTCAGAGCACTAAGATGGAAACCAGATGTGTTATTTCCCCAACACGCCTACCACATTGGAAAAAATGAGGCCTGGACATCAGGAACAAAGGTTAACATTATGGACGAGCTACACCTCCTAATACAAATGGAGCAGTTTTTAGAGGGTGTTCCTGAGGAAATAGAAAGGTACATCCTAGATGGGAAACCCAAAACTGTAACCGAGGTGGGGGAGATTGGAGCCAAATGGGTGGATGTGACAGAAAAGAAAAAAGCTACTGTCAAGGGGAGTGAATACCACAGGGGGCACACGGACAATAAACCGTATCACTGAGGGCAACCCAAGACCCCACCGGCAACCCAAGGAAAGCTGCAAGCTCCCTATTCTCCCACCTCACCAGTCTCCAGTAACCCACCTCAGCCCAGTGACCAGTCAGCTGGGCAATGCTTTAAGTGTAATGAACTAGGACATATAAAGGCCAACTGCCCCAAGAACCCCAACCGAGTGCAGTTCATTACACCACCCTCACCAACGATCCCCAGGCCCAGATGCCTCTCAAATACCCTTGGAGCGAAGGGAAATTTTGAGTGGGCAGGAAGGTTATGTGGAGAGACATGGGGGCACAAGTGTCAGCTATCCACCTGTCATAAACAGATAGCTAAGGGTTAAAGTCTCTTTCACCTGGAAAGAAGTAATCTGAAACACCTGACCAGAGGACCAATCAGGAAACAGGACTTTTTCAAATCTGGGGGGAGGGTTTTTTGTGTGTAAGTCCTTTGTTCTTGGGTCTTCTGCCTGTACTCTCTCGGCTATGAGGAGTGAATTTTTCTATTTCCTGCTTTCTAATCTTCTGTTTCCAAGTTGTGAGTACAAAGATGGTTTGTTGTTTTGTATTTACATGTCTATAGTTGCTGGAGTGCTTTGAATTGTATTCTTTTTGAATAAGGCTGTTTATTCAATATTCTTAAGCAATTGACCCTGTATTTGTCACCTTAATACAGAGAGACCATTTTTATGTATTTTTTCTTTCTTTTTATATAAAGCTTTCTTTTAAGACCTGTTGGAGTTTTTCTTTAGTGGGGAACTCCAGGGAATTGAGTCTGCAGCTCACCAGGGAATTGGTGGGAGGAAGAGGTCAGGGGGAAATCTGTGTTAGATTTACTAGCCTGACTTTGCATTCCCTCTGGGTGAAGAGGGAAGTAATTGTTTTCCAGGACTGGGAACGGGGAGGGTGGAGTCCCTCTGTTTAGATTCACGGAGCTTGCTTCTGTCTCTCTCTCCAGGAACACCTGGAGGAGGGAAGGGAAAAGGTTTATTTCCCTTTGTAAGATTCAAGGGATTTGGGTCTTGGGGTCCCCAGGGAAGGTTTTTGGGGGGACCAGAGTGCCCCAAAACACTCTAATTTTTTGAGTAGTGGCAGCTTTACCAGGTCCAAGCTGGTAATTAAGCTTGGAGGTTTTCATGCTAACCCCCATATTTTGGACACTAAGGTCCAAAACTGGGACTAGGTTATGATATGCACCAATCCTTGGTGGACCCCAAATTCATCAACCCAAAGGCCCAAGTGACAATTTACCCCTTCATGTCAAAAGCTGTAGACTTGCTGTCATAAACGGATAGTGAAAAGTTAATGGAACAGAAGTACTTCATATCTCTTTTGCCTGTAAAGGGTTAACAAGATCAGTGAGCCTGGCTGTCACCTGACCAGAGGACCAATCAGGGGACAAGATACTTTCAAATCTTGAGGGAGGGAAGTTTGTGTGTGTGCTGTTAAAATTTGGTTGTTCACTCTGGGGGCTCAGGGATCAGACGTGCAACCAGGTTTCTCTCCAATCTCTCCGATACAGGCTCTTATAAATTCAGACTAGTTAGTACTAGGTAGATAAAGCAAGTTAGGCTTATGGTTTTCTTTGTTTGCGAATGTGTATTTGGTTGGAAGGAGTTCAAATGTCTATTTTGCTGAAAGGATTTTAATTTGTACTTGTATACTTAGGCTGGGAGGGTATTCCCAGTGTCTACAGCTGAAAGACCCTGTAACATATTCCATTTTAAATTTACAAAGATAAATTTTACTGTTTTTCTCTCTTTAATTAAAGTTTGTTGTTTAAGAACCTGATTGTATTTTATTCTGATGTAAGACCCCGGGGACAGGGTCTGGATTCACCAGGGAATTGGTGGGGAGAAAGGAGGGAAGGGGGAGCGAGAGGCTAATTTCTCTGTAGTAGGATTACTGTCTCTCTCAGGGAGAGTCTGGGAGGGTGAGAGAAGGAGGGGGGAAGGTGCATTTTCCTCTCTGTTTAAGATTCAAGGAGTTTGAATCGCAGTAATCTTCCAGGGTAACCCAGGGAGGGGAAGCCTGCGAGAGGCAAGGGTGGGGGAAAGGGTTTACTTTCCTTGTGGTAAGATCCAGAGGGTCTGGGTCTTGGGGTTCCCCGGGCAAGGTCTTGGGGAGACCAGAGTGTACCAGGCACTGGAATTCCTGGTTGGTGGCAGCGCTACAGGTTCTAAGCTGGTAATTGAGCTTAGAGGAATTCATGCTGGTACCCCATCTTTTGGATGCTAAGGTTCAGAGTGGGGAATTATACCATGACACTTGCCTACTGCTGAACTGCCTGTCCAGTACAAAAGCTGGTCAGGAATGTGGACTTTTGCAGTCTATGACAATTCCATCCCCGTGCTACTGGGGGAAGATTTGGCCAACAGGTAAAGCGGGCCAAGATGGTGGGAATGGTTACACGCAGCCAAACCAGGCAAGCTTCCAGACCCATCCCTGTTCCTGAGCTGTCCAGAGGCCCTGCCTGTGTTACCAGAGACCCAAACAGAGGTAGTGCACCCGGATCCCCTACCAATGACTGAAACAGCCACAGTGCCTCCAGTTCCAGACCAGGAACTGGAAAAGCAACCAGCACCAGAACTATTGCCAGCACTGACGCCAGCGCTTGCAAACCCATCTTCAACCCCAACACCAGAGGGTACCAGCGAGCCTGAACTGGCAGAAACAGCAAACAACCATACCCAAGAGGCTCAGCCAGAGCCTGAAATACCATCTGGTGTACCAGGGGAGAGTGGCTCACCAGCAACAAAAACAACCCCATCACCTACATGGCTTCCAGAAGGACCAAGTCCACAGTCTAAGGAAGAACTGGTGTCTCCAGCCTCAAGGCAACAGTTCCAGACTGAGCAGGAAGCAGATGACAGCCTTCAGAAAGCTTGGGCAGCTGCACAGAGCACCCCACTGCCTCTCAGCTCTTCTAACCGATCCCAGTTTGTTATAGAACAAGAACTTTTATACAAGGAAACTTTCTGGTGGACACCAGGAAGACCGGCATCCGCAAAAACAGTTGGTTCCGACTAAGTACCAGGGAAAGCTCTTAAGCTTAGCCCATGATCATCCCAGTGGCCATGCTGGGGTGAACAAAACCAAAGACCGGTTGGAAAGTCCTTCCACTGGGAGGGGATGGGCAAGGATGTTGCCAAGTACGTCTGGTCTCGTGAGGTGTGCCAAAGAGTGGGAAAGCCCCAAGACCAGGTCAAGGCCCCTCTCCAGCCACTCCCCATAATTGAGGTCCCATTTCAGTGAGTAGCTGTGGATATTCTGGGTCCTTTCCCAAAAAAGACCCCCAGAGGAAAGCAGTACATACTGACTTTCGTGGACTTTGCTACCCGATGGCCGGAAGCAGTAGCTCTAGGCAACACCAGGGCTAAAGCTGTGTGCCAGGCACTAACTGACATTTTTGCCAGGGTAGGTTGGCCCTCCGATATCCTTAAAGATTCAGGGACAAATTTCCTGGCAGGGACCATGGAAGAACAGTGGGAAACTCATGGGGTGAATCACTTGGTTGCCACCCCTTACCACCGTCAAACCAATGGCCTGGTGGAGAGGTTTAATGGAACTTTGGGGGCCATGATAAGTAAATTCGTGAATGAACACTCCAATGACTGGGACCTAGTGTTGGAGCAGTTGCTTTTGGCTTACAGGACTGTACCACATCCCAGTTTAGGGTTTTCACCGTTTCAACTTGTGTATGGCCATGAGGTTAAGGGGCCATTACAGTTGGTGAAGCAGCAATGGGAGGGGTTTACGCCTTCTCCAGGAATTAACATTCTAGACTTTGTAAGCAACCTACAAAGCACCCTCTGACACTCTTTAGCCCTTGCTAAAGAAAACCTAAAGGATGCTCAGGCAGAGCAAAAGGCCTGGTATGATAGACATACCAGGGAGCGTTCCTTCAAGGTAGGAGACCAGGTTATGGTCTTGAAGGTGCAACAGGCCCATAAGATGGAAGCATCATGGGAAGGGCCATTCACGGTCCAGGAGCGTTTGGGAGCTGTTAACTACCTCATAACATTTCCTAATTCCTCCCTAAAGCCCAGAGTGTACCATGTTAATTCTCTCAAGCCCTTTTATTCCAGAGACTTACAGGTTTGTCAGTTTACAGCCCAGGGAGGAGATGACACTGAGTGGCCTGAAGGTGTCTACTTCGAAGGAAGAAGTGACGGTGGCGTGGAAGAGGTGAACCTCTCCACAGCCCTAGAACGTCTGCAGCGACAACAGATCAAGGAGCTGTGCACTAGCTTCGCCCCATTCTTCTCAGCCACCCCAGGATGGACTGAACAGGCATACTACTCCACTGACACAGGTAATGCTCACTCAATTAGAACCCTGCCCTTCCGGGTGTCTCCGCATGCCCAAGCTGCTATAGAACGGGAGATCCAAAATATGCTACAGATGGGTATAATCCGCTCATCTACCAGTGCATGGGCATCTCCAGTGGTTCTGGTACCCAAACCAGATGGGGAAATACGCTTTTGCATGGACTACCATAAGCTAAATGCGGTAACTCATCCAAACTATCCAATGCTACGCACCAATGAGCTATTGGAGAAGTTGGGACATGCCCAATTCATCTCTACAATAGACTTAACCAAGGGGTACTGGCAAGTACCTCTAGATAAACCTGCCAAAGAGAGGTCAGCATTCATCACCCATGCGGGGGTGTATGAATTTAATGTGCTTCCTTTCAGGCTGCAAAATGCACCCGCCACTTTCCAAAGGCTGGTAGATAGTCTACTAGCAGGATTGGGAGAATATGCAGTTGCCTACCTCCATGTGACCATTTTTTCTGATTCATGGCCTGAACACCTGGAAAAAGTCTTTGAATGTGTCAGGCAGGTAGAACTAACTGTTAAGGCCAAAAAGTGTCAAATAAGCCAAAACAGAGTAACTTACCAGGGACACCAGGTGGGTCGAGGAACCATAAACCCCCTACAGGCCAAGGTGGATGCTATCCAAAAGTGGCCTGTCCCAAAGTTAAAGAAACAAGTCCAATCCTCCTTAGGCTTGGCAGGGTATTACAGGCAGTTTGTACCACAATACAGCCAAATCGCTGCCCCACTGACGGACCTGACCAAAAAGACCCAGCCGAATGAAGTTAAGTGGACTGAGTGTCAGAAGGCCTTTACCCAGCTTAAGGCGATGCTCATGTCTGACCCTGTGCTAAGGGCCCCGGACTTTGACAAGCCATTCCTAGTAACCACAGATGCACCTGAGCGTGGTGTAGGAGCAGTTCTCATGCAGGAAGGACCAGATCACAACTTCCATCCTGTCGTGTTTCTCAGTAAGAAACTGTCTGAGAGGGAAGGCCACTGGTCCATCAGTGAAAAGGAATGCTTTGCCATTGTGTACGCCCTGGAAAAGCTACGCCCATATGTTTGGGGACAGCGGTTCCAGCTACAAACTGACCATGCTGCACTAAAGTGGCTTCATACTGCCAAGGGAAACAACAAAAAAACTGCTTCAATGGAGTTTAGCTCTCCAAAATTTTGATTTTGAAATTCAATACATTTCAGGAGCTTCTAACAAAGTAGCTGATGCACTCTCTCATGAAAGTTTCCCATAATCCACTGGTTAAAAATTGTCCTTAAAATGTAAAAAGTCTTGTAGTTTACATACTTAGTATATGTAAAGGTGCATGTGTTGTATTAATCTGTTTGTTCTAAAGTTCTAGGAAGAAATCACGGCCAGTGAGGTTCCCCACTGTCTGCAATTTGGGGGGGGGCGTGTCATAAACAGATAGACATTAACCCTTTTTACCTGTAAAGGGTTACAAACAGTGAACCTGGAACACCTGACCAGAGGACCAATCAGACAAGATACTTTCAAATCTCGGTGGAGGGAAGTCTTTGTTTTGTGGTTTGTTTTTGTCTGTTCTCTCTTGGTTCTGAGAGTGATCAGAGGTACCTACAGGCTCTCCAATTTTCTGTTCAAATAGTAAGTACAAGTAGAAAGGCGGGTTAGTCTTTTTGATTGTTTCCTTTATTTGCAAATGTGTATTTTGCTGGAAGGATTTTTATTTGTATTTGTGCTGGGGGGAAGGCTTCTCTCTAGTGTCTATAAGCTGAAAGACCCTGTAACCTTTACCATCTTAATTAGAGACAACTTTTACTTTTTTCTCTCTTTCTTTTATTAAAAGCTTTTCTTTAAGACCTGATTGATTTTTTTTTTCCCCTTGTTGAGGCTCAAGGGAATTGAGTCTGTACTCACCAGGGAATTGGTGGGAGACAGGAAGAGAGAAGGGGGGGAAGGTGGAATCCCTCTGTTGTAGATTCACAGACCTTGAATCTGTATTACCTCTTGGGGAGGGGGAAAGTGCATTCCTCTGTTATAAGATTCAAGGAGTTTGAATCACAGTATCTTCCAGGGTAACCCAGAGAGGGAAAACCTGGGAGAGGCAAAGGTGGGGGAAAGGGTTTATTTTCCTTGTGTAAGAACCAGGAGGTCTGGGTCTTGGGGACCTCTGAGAAGGTTTTGGGAGGACCAGAGTGTACCAGGCACTGCAAGTCCTGGTTGGTGGCAGCACTACAAGATGTAAGCTGGTAATTAAGCTTAGGGGGATTCATGCTGGTACCTGATCTTTTGGATGCTAAGGTTCAGAGTGGGGGTTATACCATGACACACTGCGGAAGGACCACTGGAGCTGCAGGACCGGTGAGCGGCAGAGCACCCCCCGTGGTGTCCTACCATGCTTGGGGCAGTGAAATTGCTAGAGCCAGCCCTGATTAAATGTTTGGGAGTATGAGGGTAGACTAAGATTCAGTCAGGTGTTTAGTCTCAAGGCATTGGAACTGGCCTTACTGCACCCTACAGGCTCGGGAACAAAAGCGCACAAATATCATTTATTAAAATTTCTTTACTCAAGAGTGTATAACTCATGATTTTAGAATTCTTGTGGTTGTAAAGGTATCTTAGGGTTATAGATGTGTTCATTATATTTTGAGAGATATGAGGGGGTTGAACTAAGAATTGGATTAGTGGATTAGCAATTAGCCAAGATCATCAGGGATGAAGGCCCATACTCTGCATGTCCCTAAAATGTTCTTTGACTGCCGGATAATGGGAGTGGACAATGGGATGGTTCAATGAGTTGTTGCCTGGTCTGATCGTTCCCTTAGAAGCAGCTGGCATTGGCCACAGTCACAAGACAGGATACCAGATTAGAATCATAGATTATTAGGGTTGGGAGGGACCTCAAGAGATCATCTAGTCCAACCTCCTGCTCAAAGCAGGACCAATCCCCAAATCGCCCTGTCAAGGACTGAACTCACAACCCTGGGTTTAGAAGGCCAATGCTCAAACCACTGAGCCGGCAGACTGTTGGTCTGACCACCCATATTTATACCACTGGTGGATTGACTCAAAACAAAGTTTTGACCATAGACCAGAAATTCAGTCAGAGTGGAAGTCAGATGATCCAACAGAATAAACATCCGCTCTAAAAATTAGAAGAAAAAATTAGAATTAAGAATTCAGGGAATCCCAGCAGTGGATAAGACCATTTGGGAAATTGCTCTGAGACTCTATGCATTCAGATACAGTGATAAGGCATTTTTTGTTTTTGAGAGGATATATGTAAAATGTTTCACTGAATTGTTTTGTGTTAAATAAATAAAATTGAAAATGTCCCATAAAAATAAAGGCCATTTTTCACTGAACAAAAGTTGCAACTGAAATAGTTTGACCGGCTCTGCTTATAATGAATACTTTATCATTAATATTTTTGGGAGCTGATACATTTAGAGGGGGGAGGAAGGGCTGTGCCAATACATCTGAAAGGCATCTTGTATCTGAAGCAGCATGTGCAAAAGACGTATCTGGCTTTAAGACTAAGCTTGATAAGTTTATGGAGGGGATGATATGATGGGATAGCCTAATTTGGCAATTGATCTTTGATTATCAGCAGGTAAGTATGCCCAGTGGTCTGTGATCCGATGTTAGATGGGATGGGATCTGAGTTACTACAGCGAATTCTTTCCTGGGGCTGGGTGGTGAGTCTTGCCCACATGCTCAGGGTTTGGCTGATGGCCATAGTTGGGGTTGGGAAGGAATTTTCCTGCACAGCAGATTGGCAGAGGCCCTGGAGGTTTTTCACCTTCTTCTGGAGCATGGAGCACAGGTCATTTGCTGGAGGATTCTCTGCAGTTTGAGGTCTTCAAATCACAATTTCAGGACTTTAATAACTCAGATATAGGTTAGGGCATTGTTATAGAAATGGGTGGGTGAGATTGTGTGGCCTGCCTTGTGCAAGGGGTCTGACTAGATGATCGTAATGATCACTTTTGACCTTAAAGTCTGTGTCTATAAATCTCAGGGATTAGTGACATGCAAATTTAAGTGCTCTAATGTGCTGGCTTGGGGTTGTGAAAAATATCACACCCACAGTGCAAGTGCAGCAAGTTTGAATGCTTCAGCCTTCACGTGTGGACAGGCTTGGCTCCCAATGCTCATAGCTAATCCCTTTGCCAAGGTAGATTACTAGGAGCACAGACAGCTGGGATAGTGCTTTGAACTTTGTAGTGTAGGCATTGCCTCACTAGGTTAGATCAGACATAGGAAGCTGCAGTGACTAGACCTTGGGATGCCCAGGCCTTTAAGAACCAAGCCCTGTGAAGCCCATTCTGCGATGTGCTGTCTGTTAGAGGAGAAATAAAAAAGCCCCTCTGCCCCCCCCCACCATGTTTGCAAACAAGGGTGTCTCATTGCTGTGGGGGTAACTGCTACCCCTTGTGTCCCAGTTGGGTTTTGTCCTCTGCCATGACCTCACCATGAGTTTAACTCCTGCTCTTCCCCTGCCCCCCCCCATCCTGATTCTACCCTCTCTCCTAATCCTGCCTCCAGCTGCTTGACCCCTGGACGAGTCAGTTTCCCATCCTAGGCACCCCTTGGCTCTGCGTCGCCCCCGTGCCCCTTTTTAACCCCTCTCTAAAGCAGTCTGCAGAACGGAACGGTTACAAGGGCAGGGGCAAGGCAGTGGCGTCAGCAGATGAACTGAGCATGCTCAGTACATCCAAGTAGCACGGGCCTACGCACAGCAGTATCTTACGCTGCACCTGTCACAGACCCCCCCGCCGCCGCCTCATGAGCGGCCCGGCACCACGGGAAAGTGAGTCTGCCCGCCCCCTACTCCGGGACGCCAATTCCCATGAACCCGTCTGAGAAAGCCCGGGCGGGACTACAACTCCCAGAGTGCATCACGCAGGGCGGGCCTACGAGCTGCGGCGTGGGACCAATCTATTTAGAACGCTTTGCTCCTTCGCCTCCATTCTATTGGTCCGCAGCGGCCGAGCGAGTGAACGTGATTGGTCCCCGTCTGATTGGTCCGCTGCCGCGAGGCGGGGAATATAAACCGGCCCCCGGAGCTGCTGCCTCTCGGCCGGGGGGAGCCGGGGGCTGGCACTGGGTCGGGCCGGGCCGAGCCGAGCCGAGCCGAGCCGAGCCAGGCTGCGAAGACGGTAAGTGGGGCCCGGACCGGGGGAGCCGTGGGCCAGCTGTGACTGGAACGGCCTGGAGGCTGCGGGGAGGCGCCTCGGGCAGGGGCGGGGGGAAGGTCTCGGGCCCCGGAGCCTGCTGCGGAGGTGGCAGCTGCCCAGGGGAAAGGGCCTTTGGAGGCTTCTGAGAAGCTGCCTGTGAAGGGGAAGCGCTTTGCTCCTGCCCCAGAGGCTGGGCCTGGCCGGGTCTGCTCCTGCTCCTGCTCTGTATCTGATACACCCACACTCACCTGTGCTCTTTGCAGTGACCTGCATGTTTGCTTCCTTTCCTCTTGCCTGGAGGGGATTGGCTCTCCTGGGGGATCTGGTTGGGAAATGGGTCTGACTTGCTGCATGACCTTCCAGAAGGGTGACCACATGTCCTGACTGGATAGGGACAGTCCCAGTATTTGGGGCTTTTTCTTGCATAGGCTCCTATTATCCCCCACCCCTGTCCTGATTTTTCACACTTGCTGTCTGGTCACTCTATGTTCCAGACAAACTTTACTTTGTCTGGTTAGTTTCTCACGCGCTTTTGCTTTTCAAACAAAGAGGAATAAATGGTTTTCAGGTCTTTGGTTTTCCAATAAAAGTTTCCACTTAATCACAAGTGTGTTGGGTTTTTCTTTTGGGGAGATATGAGGTGTTGGGGGGGCAGGGAGAAGCTTGTAGCCAAACTTCCAACCTGCCACAGTGTGGGGCTTCTCCCATTCCTTTTGAGGTTCTGAGTTGGAGGTTTTGGAGCTTGATTTAAAATCCCTTCTAGCTGCTTGGCCAAACTCCCTGAGCACACTATCCCCCTGGTTCTCCAGCAAGGGTCAGGGAAGCCATGTTCTGAGATATCAAACTCTAGCGCAGATATACTCTGACTGCAGGTTGGATGCTGCAAGAAGCTCTTTGCAGCACCTATTAAAACACTGATTTATTTGGTCACTCAGGATGCTTTTCCTATATTTTGCACAAAGCCATTGATGCTGTGAACATATAAAAACTAAAGATTTCCTGTGTCCTACTGCTTACATATGAAACTATAGTAAATGAAACAATTAATTCACACTACTGGGGCATGTTTGGGGTAATTGCTGACTTGGCTCCTGAACCACTGAGGCCTGGGTATTGCTGCTTGTGAGCTGAGCCCATGAGGCTATTGGTATACCCTAAAAGTGAAGAATTGCCAGATTCTCTGCAGGTAACCTGTATGTGCTGGTTGACCTCAGCCTCTCATAGGGAGAGCAGAGAACTGAGCCATGGGCTGATTGGACCCCAGGGAAGGGTTAAGGGAGACTTGCTAGAACAGTGTAGTTTGAGGGACTTGTCAAGTAGTAGTGGATTGAGCCAAGAGCATAGGCCTGCCTACCTTGCAAGGCCATCAGGAATATAGGTGGCTGCTTGCTCCAGTAAATGGACCTTCCCAAAGACTCAGACTGGACTACACCTCATTAAGTATGAGGCTGCAGGAGTGGGAAGCCTCAGGGCTGAACTAACTCTGTGTGTGGTGGTGGTAGTCAGATTTACTGCAACTATCTAAACAGCTGCAGAGCCCTCTACCAAAGTGATCTCCTAGGATAATCACTAACTGTTCTCCCTCTCCCACCAGTTCTGGTGTGCCGCGTATAGCTAAAATTAAGTACCTGCTCTTCAAAGCAGAAACATTGTGATTTGTCCCCTACCATTGTGGCAAGAACCAAATACCCTGTTTGGCTGCAGTATAAATAATGTGTACCCACGTTCTGGATTTTTCTTGTAAGTGGCTAAGCCTGTGCTGTGCTCTCTCCTTTCTGCTTGCACAAAGCCACCACCATCTAAGGAAACTACACTGCTAGCCTCTAAACTCAAAGGGCTGCTGCCACATGCTTAACACAGCTGTGGAGAAAGATGTCTGAGGTTGGCTTAACTAGGACTTGGGGGCAAGTTGCAAGAGGCCTGTACCTCAGTAATCCAAAATTATGACTGCTTAGAGCTAAGACCTCTGTGAAGTGCTAGTGTAGGCCTGGTCCTCTCTGTAGAACATACTGAAAGGGAGAATAGGCCCTGCACCCTTAATCCATTAACCAGTGTGTGATAATGTGATGACCATTCCCAGTTAGTTTGTGCCTTTTGTCTTCTCCTTACATAACTACAGTGGAGGTGCTTATAGTAATAATTAGCCCTTCTAAGCCTGGGATTCTATACTTGGATGCAGAAAAGGGCTGATAGACTGTCTTTAACCTGCATTTTATCTGCTCCCCCACACTTCTATCAGTAAAGCAATAATATGCAGCTGGTGGGAGTGTATTTTTCAGGGGGAGTAGGAGCTGAATGGGGGATTAGCAAAAGAGACACAGCTGACCACTGCCTAGACTCTACCCAGATTGTAGCTGCATCACAGACTGGCAATTCTTTTCCTGTAGACTTCAGTACAATTCAATACTAAAAACAGCTCAAAGGAAACCTGGGATCAGTGAGTAGTAATATTTGAGCTAATCACAACAAGGAACATATGACTGAGATAATACCCATAGTAATCTCTCATGTTATGAAATAGCAGCTTTATACATTTGGCCTGAGCAGCCAGATTGCTGTTAAACAAGATGAAAAATATAACCTCCTTCCCACTGATAAGAGAAGATCAAGAACCTGCTGAGGCTGGTGGCAGATGGAAAGAGCAATACAGGAAGAAGGGAGGAAATCTTGTTGCTATTTATAGGTGGAGGGAAATGCTAGTAGATGTTTCCAATGGGTCTTTGAGTTTGGGAATTGGGGTTGCACACAGAGTTGATCACAAGCAGATTTGCAATGCTGGTGAAAAGTGTCAGATTGGGTGCTGGAGCCTAACAGGTTCTGGTTATTCCTAGAATGCTGCATCATGCACAGCAGCTACAGAAGGGCTTCTCCTCTCCCCTACAAAGTCTTGCAGGCATGCCTCGTCCATGCCCCAGCCTGCTCACCCCTAAACATGAGAGTGAGGGATCAAGGGCCAGATCCTCCAAGCTATTTACACACCTAACTCCTGGTAATTTCAGTGGGAGTTAGGTGCCTAATACTTGAGAGGACCTGGGCTCAGATCTGAAACAATATCCAACTGGTAAAAGGCTCCTGTTCCCATTCTCAGCCCCCTGCACCAGGCAGTGGCCCTGAAGACTGAGCAGGAGCCCCCTGCATATGCCAACACTTAAATGCACAGTGCCTATATACAACCACCCACAAAATGCTGCTCTGTATGGGGTTCTGAGATTTTAATCACCTGCTGAATTTTGTTTTTCTATAACCTTATTACAAAAGTCTTTGCAAAAATAATTCCACTTAGCTGCAGCTCGATCTGGAGACACTGGATGTGTTGAGAGGTTAGGGACAGCAGTCAGAGGATGCAGGGAAGGAGGGGGAAGGGACACACTGTACAGAGAGTTATCCATATGGCACTGTCAGTAGGAGACACTTCCCTATGAGTGCCTGAGCTGCGCTGAGGGAAGCACCAGCTCCGGGTACCTACAGTCCATGAAGGACATGGCATGGGAGCAGGAAAAAGTGTGAAACCAAAAGGGCTGCACAAACCCTAAAGTGCCTGATGTGGACATAATGGGAACTAGAGACTATGGAGAGGGGCTCCCTGCCCCCCTCCAAGCAGCACTCCCTGGGGTGACTGAAGGTGAGATTGTTAATTCTTGTGTCATGTGACCCACACTACACAGTGGGGCTCTCTGTCACTCGCTGCTACAGCCCTTGAGCTAGCAGAGCTGGTCATTTAGCACAGGCTGTAAGATCTAGAGGTCTCCAGTTGGATCCCTGCTGCTTATGACCTACCCCTGGGCATTACCTTATACTCACAGGTAAGGTGACATTTCCTCCACATAACAGTCAATGGCTGATGAGCCTCCTGGCTGTGGGTCCCAAGCCCTTGTTCCACATTTCCCTGGTCCCTTACCCCAGCCTGGAGTAGGGAGCTATAGGGATCTCTAACCCCACCACCTCCTCCATAGGAAGGCAGCATCAACTGCCTGTATTGGAGGGAGAGAGCACAATGGCTCCACCACAGAGCTCAGTGGTGAGGACATAAATGCACGTTCAGGTTGGCCAGAGAGCAACAGTGCACCTTTCCCCATCTCCGGATGCAAAGCAGCAGCACTCGTCCTTGGGGCAGACAAGTGACTGCACTGGGGTGGAGCTCAGACACCGATCTGGTTCTGGAACTCAGCACTCGTTTCCTCCTCCGTGATGTTGGGGATGCCCAGCCTGGCCAGGGGTTCCTCATTGGGACCCTCATCCTGCAGGACGTCATTCAGCTTGGCTGAGAAGCAGGGATGCACCAGGTGGTCCCAGTACAAGCTCAGGGTGGACTGGTCCAATCTCGGGGGCTGTGGCATCACAGCGGCAACTTGACAGCTGAGCCCAGTGGTTAAAGGGGAGCGAAGCAGGAGGCGGAGGAGTGGTGGCGGGGAAGTGCTGTTTACCCAAGCCAGGGAGCGGAGAGGGAGCTCTGTCTCTGTTCTGAGCAGAGAAGCAGGGAGCTGGACTGCTCCTTTCTGACACCCCCCAAAGTGGGAGCTGAGCAGATTAGGAGCTGTGGTTCAAATTCAGCAGCGACGCCAACGATGGTGTAAATGATTTCCACGCCTTCTGCTGTCTAGGGCTCAGCGTTAGCCCCCCGCACCCATCTCCTGAGGTCGCCACAGATCACAGTGTGTCTGGGCCCCATTCGGCTGGGGGTTCCCCTCTTGCAAGCGAAGGCGAGGTGACAACAACCTCTTACACACCGGGTGTTCAGTGCAGGTGCACCAGTGCTCCAAACATGTCACACCTCCTGTTCTCCACTGGTTCCCCCTTTTCCGACCCTCACAGCCACTGTTTTAATCCCACGGGAAGCTAGCCCTTGGGATGGGGCATCTCACAAAGCCACCACTTTACAGCAATGGAGTTTTAATCAAGTCCCTGAGATACTAATTGCTTGTTGAATGCAGGAGATTGTGTGGTTCATTGGACAGGGTGTAGGACAGGCTGTGGGTTGCATGCTTGCCTCTACCACAATCACTCTGTGACATCAAGCTTGGCCTGCCTCTACAATGGGGATAGTGTTAATGGTGCTATTTAAAGTGCTTAGAGATCTCTAACTGGGAAGTGCTGTGTGAGTAGTAAGTGTCTCAGATTCAGCCTCTAACTAATTTTGCAGCTTTTCTTTCACTCAGACACACCCTGCTCAGCTTCTGCCTTTAAACCCAGTCCCCAAAGTTCTTTGTTTTTGTGACACTGGAGTGATTCTGAAGCAAAGGGGAAGCTTGCTAGAGCCCTCTGCATAGCACTACCCAGAATGCTTTGCCAGTACCCAGCAGTGCCACCCCCTGAGCCTGGGGAACACATGGGAAGGTCCAGGAGTGGTTTGCGGTAGCCCCAAAGGTTTTCTGGGGCACTCTGCAGAGCCAGATTTGGGGATGGGTTCAGCCCTCCTTAGTCACTGGGACTTTACTGTGTTTAGCTTTGGCCTTTGTAAAGAGCTGGTCGCAAGGAAGCTTGTAGGACATTTTTAATAAAATGTTTTTAGTATCTTTCAGAATAAACACAGCAAACTTCTTGCTGGAAGTGCAGGTGGAAGGCAGGCCCGGCTGGCTCCTGGCATGTCACCAGCAATGGAATCTCTTCCTGGGGACTCTGATCTGTAAGCAGCTGGGATACCTCCAGTAAGTGATGCTCCTCTCAGCATAGACATAGTCAGTCAGTCTCAGGTACAAGTCTTTGATTTGCCATTTTGATGAAGATAGTGCAGAAGTAATGTGATCAGAGCACAGGACTGGGAGCCAGGGACCATAGAGTTACTGATATTTATTTGGGGCCTAGATTCAGCTGAGAATGGGGTCCCATTGTGCTAGTCTCATTTCTCACCCTTTTTCTATTTTGCCACTGGAAAAGGGAGTAAACCCCCAAATCAAACCATTTGGGGGTTGGAATTTTCACTGCAAATTTAATTTTTTTCACCTGATATATTGTTTTAAATGAAAAAAATTCTGTGGGGAAAAAACAATCAGCATTTTTTGACCCACGCTAGATGTCCTGTAGCTTGGGTTTATTTCCTGAGACTTTTATAGCAGCTTCCCAAGCTTACAGAATCATGGACTGTGGGATTATCTTTCCATCTGCTTCCCCGGAAGTTGGGTTAAGCCCTTATATCATCCCTGTCTATAGAGTCACTCCCAGATATCATGTCACTGTTGTCCTCTCCACTGCTGTTCTGTGGCTGTGCATTTCCCGTGAACATCATATAGAGATGAGGAGGATGGTTTTCTGGCATAAATGAGAAGCAGGACCCCTGGGTTCTAACTGTACCTCCTCTACTCCCTTGTGACCTCTATTCTCTGTGCCTCATTTCCCCCATCTTTCAAACAAGGATCATAATAGTCACCTGTTTGCCAGGTGAGGATGAACTCATTCATGTTTGGAGCGTGTTTTGAGATCCTCACTTGGAAGGTGTCAGCGAAGGACACAGTATTGTTACTTTCTCCTGTTGTACTCACACGCTGTCGACATTGCAAGGCTGGCAAAGGGATGGTAGCATCTATAAAGATACTTTAGTGATGCAAGCAAACCTATTTCCTGATTTTGGGGTTAGAGTGTAAAGTAAGGGCTGGGTATGTTCATTTGCAGTATTATTATTTAGCCATTAGCTGTCCCTGTGTGCTGTACAGTTCCAGACAGGGCATTGCCCCTGGTAAATGAGAGAGACAAAACTGGAACTCAAGTTGCGTGCGTGGAAGCCTGTTTTTGTGCGTCTGTAGTTGGTAGTCCTCCTGGTTAAGCACTGTGATTCCATGAAACATGGCAGGGTAAAGGTTTAGTCCTCTCAGTGAGTGATGGATATTATATTGAACCCTATCTCTGTGTGAGAATGTGGCCAGAATTAGCATGTATAAACTAGAGTACAATGATTCTATGCAGAAGAGAGGAAGGAAGTGCCCATAAGAACGCTGTCATGTGGGTGAGCTCTCGGATCTCTCTCTGTGTTTAGGTGATGACATTTGCTGTTGCTTCTGCAGACTTGCCCATCACAAAGGAGTGAACCTGACAGATGTCAAAGTGAATGATACGCAAGAGTTTGTTCAGATTGTGCCCAACCAGAAGAGCAGCATTCAAGACGTGTGGCAGGTCAGGTGGGTGATGGAGCTGGAGAGAGCAGGACCGGCATTGAGGGGACTAAAGAGAAGGTCCCTTCACTGCTATATTGTCTGAGGAAAAAGTCTCCATGTTTCTGGAGGTGACTGCCAGGCTTTGCAGGGCTGGCATTGACTCTGATCAGCAAACATGGAGGGAGGGAGAATATCTGAGCTGGCAACTAAATGATGCCAAATGGGAACAGAAATAGCACAGCGACTGCATGGGAAGGAGCCACAACTGCCAGGAGGGTCACGGTGTTCGGTGCTTCGGTCATGCCACTAAAATAGGACCTAAGCCAGCTTGATGCTTACACAGCGGGGATGTCTGCACTGCACTCAGCACGTGTGGGAATATCCGAGCTAGCTTAGATCTAGCTAGTGCCAGTACCTATAGCAGCAAAGCTTTGGTGACGCAGACTTCAGCATAGCCTAGCCACCAGAATAAAGATCCTGGGTCCCAGACAGTCTGTGTTTCATGGCTAATGGTACCTGAGCTAGGCACTGGAGTACGTCTACACATGCTGCAATCACACCTCCGATTGCAGAGCAGAGATACCCTCAGTGCCAACAGAGTAGCTGACTTCCTGACCTTCAGGCAGGCCCGCTAGCCCTCTTAGAACAACTCTTCTTTGCTGCTGCAGCAACACAACCTGGGTCATTGCACATGTGAGCTTTCTGCCCTGCACCAGCTCATGTTTACAAAGTGCTGGGAAGGAGAAAAGCCTTCTGTGAGTGCGATGATTATTCCTATCAGAATCCACTTTCTAGGCATCCTGGGTGCATCTGGCCGGTCGCCATTCCTAGGGGAGCTGCCATAGAACCCCGTGATGGGCCATCGCTGTGTTTCCTGGCTGCAGAGTTCTGGGAGAGCTTTATTTCAAACCCTGATTTTATTCTTGTGCAGGAGCAGCTGTGTTTCAGGGTGAATTGTGCCTCTGAAGTGCTCCGGTAAGTGCTTTACCCTGTCCTCATATTGCACTGGGGTCTCTTGCATTCCCTGTGCTATTATAGACCCTCTGTTACTTAGCACAAGCCCCAGGTCACCTAGACACCCGAGCACCCTGTGCTCAGCATGGCCCTGGTGTTCGTTTGCAAAGCCTGTGTCATTCTTCACCCATCCAGCAGCCCCAGTGTTGCATGGTCTGCAAGCAGCAGCATTACTCAGTCGGGCAGCTCCAGCCCTCTTGAGCGACCCTGCAGTAACAAGCCAGCACAAACCAGCTGGTCTGGGTGGGAGGAAGATTTAGCTTCCCAGCTGGCTGAGTGGCAAGAAAAAAGGGTGGTTTTGAAGCCCCCGGAGCAGCCCCTTTGTCCGTGTGATTTCACAGCTGGGGTCTGTTTGCAGCGGCAGCAGTGACATGACCGTCAGATCCCAAATCCCTCCTGTCCATATGGCACAGCTACTGTGTAATTAACAGCATGTGCAATCAGTGCCCCAGTCCCCCCGCAGTATCTAAAAACCTTATGCTCTCAGCAGCCCCTGTTTGTCAGGGAAGGCAGCTGTGGCCCAGAACTCTCCTCTTGAGGCCCAGGGCTATTGCCGGGCAAGCGGCTAGCCCAGAGAAGGCCCAGGTGGAGAGGTGGGACTCCTGCATTCCTTGCTGTTCTCTCTTGCTGCCTCTCCACTCTGGTTTAGTGGTGCTGGCTGGGGGAGGAGACTTCGTTTAGGTATCTGGATGGGCAGGCAGAGGTCCTGGAACTAGCTCAGAGCACACAGAGGGGGTTAGAGTGGGTTTCTCTGTTATTTCACATGGAGAACAGCACAGGTGGCAAAAGAAAGGGAGAAAGCTGGGGCCACCCTGAATCCCTGATGTTCTGTGGGGGGTGAGCCAGGGACTTAGGCAGAGCAGGAGCTCACAGCCCGGAGGCAGGAGCACGCCTGGGGAATGACTCCTGTCAGCTGCTTCCCTCTGTGCTGCCTGCTTTCCCTTTCTTTCCTCCCATTTCCTGCCTCTTTGTTCTCCTGCTTGTCTCCCCCAGGCTTGGTGCTCAAAGACCTTCCCTCTCTCCCTTCGGCCCCAAGGAAAAGCTCCGCTCAGCTGCTGGAGAGGGACAGGTTTCTCGGACACCCTTTGCTGCCAATCCCTCCCCATTCTCAGGTGGTGTTTGGGGGCACCGGGTTCACCTTTCTCCCCCTTTGCAGAGTGTGGCCTGCGCTCCAGGGCAGCCTGGATCGTGGGCGGAAGCGACGCCCCATTGGGACGCTGGCCGTGGCAGGTCAGCCTGTACCTCAACTCCAGACATGTCTGCAGAGGCTCCGTGGTGGTGCATGACTGGATCATCACAGCTGCTCACTGCGTGCACAAGTGAGTCTGGGAACGCCAGAGCCGGAGGCCTAGTGCCGAGCCCTAGTGCCGAGCCCGGCTGTTCCCCCAGCAGGGGAGGGACTGGGGAATTGGCCACCCCAGCAATACTGCAGCCCCAGAGGAACAGGTGGGCCATGTCTCTGCTCAGTTACAGGCGGCCTCAGGTCTCCAGCTGGCTGGTCTTTGCTGGGATTATCACCCACGTGTCAGTCCCACAGCAGGCTGGGGCGGCGGTGGAGAAAATCATCTACCACCCCCGCTATGATGACAGGAGTCACGACTATTACATCGCACTGATGAAACTCACAGCGCCCTTGAACTTCTCCCTTGAGAGAGAAACCCATAGAGAGCAGCGTTTTGTGGGTGTGTATAGGCACTGTGCATGTAAGTATTTGCATATGCTGGGGGTTCCTGCTCAGTCTACAGGGGGCTGAGAATGGGAAGCACTTCTGTAGCTGCTGTGCATGGTGCAGCATTCTAGGAATAACCAGAACCTGTTAGGCTCCAGCACTGCAATCTGACACCTTTCACCAGCACTGCGAATTTGCTCGTGATCAACTCTGTGTGCAACCCCAGTTCCCAAACTCAAAGACCCATTGGAAACATCTACTAGCATTTCCCTCCATCTATTAATAGCAACAGGATTTTCCCCCTCCAGTGAATTAAAAAGGAGCAAATTTATCTGTATTGCCCCTTCCATCTGCCACCAGCCTCTGATCTTATATTATATTATCAGTGGGAATGAGGTTATAGTTTTCATTTTGTTTAAGAACAATCTGGTTGTTCAGGCCAAATGTATAAAGCCAACAGTGAAGGTGATCAGATGCCCAACTTTGTCTGCAAGAAACTCACTATTTCTTTGCAGCTAGGCCTGTAGACTGTTCTTCAGCTGGGAGTGTTCATGGTGATAGAATACAGGGATGGGAGATCATCTCCTACCAGTTATTTAATGAAAGTTCAGGGAAGACAATAAAGATACCTGCTGATACAATCTTACATGACCAAAGCAAGTGAGAAAGATGGCCGACTGCAGCATTAAGATTGATGCCTTACCCATCCAAGCAGTGTGGGAAGGCAAAGCAGCTGGGTTTGCCTGCTACTGCTTGTACTGTCTGAGATACTTGGCATCTCTGCACACTGTCTGGTAAATGCAGCAGGGTCACAGGCAGCTGTCCAGATTAACTCTATACCTCTCCTGCATCCATTGCAAAAGCAGAAATGCAGAGGGAAACTGACAGCTGTTCTCATGAGAGTTCCCTGCAGTTGCATAACAGAGCATGGAAAGTGGGTTAATCTATTTCCTTTGCTGCTATTTCATAAACTGAGAGATTGCCAAGGGTATTAGCTCAGTCATATGTTCCTTGTGATTAGCTCAAATATTATGCAATCAGCCAAAGAGAACCCCATTTACCACTCACCCATCCCAGGTTTCCTTTGAGCTGTTTTTAGTATTTAATTGTACTGAAGTCTGCAGGAAAAGAATTGCCAGTCTGTGATACAGCTACAATCTGGGCAGAGTCTAGGCAGTGGTCAGCTGTGTCTCTCTAGCTAATCCCTCATTCAGCTCCCACTCCCCCCAAAAAATACACTCCCCCCAGGTGCATATTATTGCCTTACTGATAGAAGTGTAGGGGAGCACATAAAATGCAGGTTAAAGACTTGCTAGGTCTCCCTACTTCTGAAAAGCAGTTTTTCAGCCCTTTTCTGCATCCAGGTATAGAATCCCAGGCTTAGAAGGGCTAATTATTACTACAAGCAACACCTCCACTGAAGTTATGGTAGAAGACAAAGGAACAAATCAACTGGGAATGGTCATCACATTATTTCACAGTGATTGATGGATTAGCTCCTGTTGTGTGTGTGAGCAGATGAGGACAGAAGCAGGTTATAATACAATCTTTTCCACCACAGCTGTGTTGCTTCACCTCCCTAAGAGAAATCAGTCTGAAGAAGGGTGAATGTTAACTATATTTCTACCTTTACCACAAGGGTGCAGGGCTTGTTCTCCATTTCAATATGTTCTGCAGAGAGGATCAGGCCAGTGCTGGCAGTTCACATGGGCTTTGGCTCTAAAATGTCAGAGTTTTGGATTACTGAGATACAGGCCTCTCGCAACTTGCTCTGCTGAATCCTAGCTGAGCCAACTTCAGGCATCTTTCTCTGCAGCTGTGTTAATAAGCATGGGGCAGCAGCCCTTTGAGTTTAGAGGCTAGCGGTGTAGTTTCCTTAGATGGTGATGGTTTTGTGCAAGCAGAAAGAAGAGAGCACAGTACAGGCTTAGCCATTTACAAGAAAAATCCAGAAGGTGAGTACACATTATTTATACTGCAGCCCAACAGGGTGTTCGGTTGTTGCCACAATGGAAAGGGACACACCGCAGTGTTTCTGCTCTGAAGAGCAGGTACTTAATTTTAGCTATACCAGGCACACCAGAGCTGGTGGGAGAGGGAGAACAGCTAGTGGTTATCCTAGCAGATCACTTTGGTAGAGGGCCCTGCAGCTGTTTAGATAGTTGCAGTAGATCTGATTTCTAGTAGCACACTTAGGTGGTTCAATCCTGAGGCTTCCAATTCCTGCAGCCTCACACTTAATTAGGTGTAGTCCAGTCTGACTCTTTGGGAAAGTCCATTTACTGGAGCCAGCAGCCATTTATCATCCTGATGGCCTTGCAGGGCAGCAGGCCCATGCTCTGTGCTCAACAACCTTCTACTACTTGACAAGTCTCTCAGGCTACAGTGCTCTGGCCAGTCTCCCCTACCCCTTCTCTGGGGTCCTATCAGCCCCTGGCTCAGTTCTCTGCTCTCCCAGTGAGAGGCTCAGATCAACCAGAATGTACAGGTTACCTGCAGAGAATCCTGCATCCTTCACTTTCAGAGTATACAAATAGCCTCAAAGACTTAGTTCTACAGCAGCAATACTCAGATCTCAGTGATTCAGGAGCCAAATTAGCAATCCTTACCCCAAAAAAGCCCCAGTGGTGTGAATTCATTGTTTCATTTACTATAGCTTCATATTTAAACAGTAGGGGATGGGAAAATCTTTAGTTTTTTTTTACGTTTACAGCAACATCAATGGCTTTGTGCAAATGAATATAGTAAGGGCATCAGGAGTGGTCAATTAAATCTGTGTTTTAATAAGTGCTGCAAAGAGCAGCAGGAGCCAGATTAGAGCTACTTGCAGCTTCCAAGCTGTAATCAGCATGTATCTGCTCTACCAGTTGAGGTCTCAGCACCTGGTTTCCCTCACCCTTTCTGCAAAACCAGGGGGATAGTGTTCTTAGGGAAGTTGGTCCAGCAACTGTGAGGGATTTTAAATCAAATGCCAAAACCACACAATAGCAGGTTCCAAGTTTTGCTACTAGTTTCTCTCCCACCCCCATCTCCCCAAAAGAAAAATCCAACACACCTGTGATTAAGTGGAAGCTTTTACTGGAAAACTAGAGCTTTAAAAACCATTTATTCCCCTTGTTTTTGCTTTTTCTAACCAAGTGAGAAATTGACAGGAAAGTAAAGTTTATCTAGAAGGTCACACTAACTCAGATCCATTTCCCAATGAGATCCCCCCAAGATCTAATCTCCTCCACATAAGAGGAAAGGAAGTAAACATTTAGGTCACTGCCCCTTCCTGCAAAGACAACAGGTGAGTGTAGGTGTCTGATACAAAGCAGTCGACCACTTGGCTGGGCCCAGCCTCTGGAGCAGGTAAGAGCAGGTGCAAAGCACTTCCCCTTCACAGAAATTTTCAGAAGCCTCCAAACAGCCCTTTCCCCTGTGCAGCTGCCACCTGCTACCCCACATTAGAGCTCCTCCATACCCCCCCATCCCAGCACCAGCCCACCTCCCCAGCCAGAGAGTTCTCCTTTTTCCCAAAAAGAAAAATTCAACACTTGATTAAAAGTAGATGCTTTTATTGGAAAACCACAGATCCCTGAAAACCATTTATTCCCCTTGTTCTTGAGAAATTGACAAGAAAGTAAAGGTTGTTTGGAAGGTAGGGTGACCGGAGATCAAGTGTGAAAAGTCATGACAGGGGTGGGGGATAATAAGAGTTTATGTGAGAAAAAGCTCTAAATATCAGAACATTCCTTCACCCTACTGGAAGGTCATGCAGTAAGTCAGACCCATTCCCCAACCAGATCCCCCAGGGGAGCCAATCCCCTCCAGGCAAGAGGAAAGGAAGCAAACATGCAGGTCACTGCAAAGAGCACAGGTGAGTGTGGGTGTATCAGATACAGAGCAGGAGCAGACCCGGCCAGGCCCAGCCTCTGGGGCAGGTGCAAAGCGCTTCCCCTTCACAGGCAGCTTCTCAGAAGCCTCCAAAGGCCCTTTCCCCTGGGCAGCTGCCACCTCCGCAGCAGGCTCCGGGGCCCAAGACCTGCCCCCCGCACCAGCCCAGCCCGCAGCCCCCAGGCCGCTCCAGCCACAGCTGGGCCGCGGCTCCCCCGACCCGGGCCCCACTTACTGCCGGCCCGGCCCAGCGCCAGCCCCTGGCTCCTCTGGCCGAAAGGCAACAGTTCCGGGGGCCGGTTTATATTCCCCGCCCCGCGGCAGCGGACCAATCAGACGGGGAGCTCGTTCACTCGCTCGGCACCTGCGGACCAATAGAATGGCGGGGAAAGAGCAAAACGTTCTAAACAAGTTTGTCCCACGCTGCAGCTCGTAGGCCCGCCCTCCGCGATGCACTCTGGGAGTTGTAGTCTCGCCCGGGCTGCCTCAGACACATTCGTGGGAATTGGAGTCCCACAGTAGGGGGCGGGCGGACTCGCTTTCCCGTGGTGCCGCGCGGTGTCGGGCCGCTGATAAGGAGGTGGCCGCGGGTCTGAGCGGGCGCTGGGTCCGCATGGCTGCACGTGTAGTGAAGGACGCGGCTCCTCGTAGGAATGTGCTACCCGCAGCACTTTCCGGTACGTATCGATTGTTCGAAGCTGCTACTGTATTAAACTGCTACCTGATGTAGCAAATGTCTCCAGCGAGCAGTTTCTCGCACTAGAGTCCATGTGCAATTGCTCCCTGTAGAAGTGTGCTAGCGGTAGCAGTCAGTGATACCTATAGAGTGTAAGAAACAGTTTCTGTAAAAAGATGCTACTTTTTTCGTGCATACTTGAAAACTGTTAAATTTCAATCATTAAGATTTTGAAAATAAACATATCCCAAACTGATCCCTGGAGAACCCCACTTGTTATGCCCATCTAGGTTTCATTTCCATAGTTTATGGGAATGTCATGGGAGAGGGTATCAAAACCTTACGAAAGGCAGGATGTACCACATCTACTGCTTGTAGGCTTGTTACACTGTTAAAGAAAACTATCAGGTTGGTTTTACAGGTGAGACTACTTGAAATACCTTTTTTTAGCAAAGTTTGACCTTCCCCTGCTGCAGGTAGCAGTCCTACAGCACGCATTTTCACACACATGTATGTGTATGAAACTACAAACTATAGGGATGTGCTGCTACTTGTAGCACTGCAAGGTGATGAAGCCAATTCCTCTGTAGAAATCAGTTACATCCCATGGTCTTTTTTTAAGCAAAGTTGCACCTGTTGCTGCTGCAGGTAGTGAATTCTTACTCTGAGCAGTTTCTGAGAGCTGTGAAGGGCCATATCTGTTAGCCTTCTGGTTTCTGAACAACAATTGTTAGCTATTATTCTAACAGAAAATGAGATGGATTGGGTATGAGCTAAAGACATGACAGTCTTAACTCCTCTGCTGACAAAACATGAAAATAACCTTTTCCTTTCATGTGTTTCTGGATGGTACACAGCTGGAGTCAGCTCAGTTAGGGCCCAGCTGGCCCTGATAAGGGGGCTGTGGGCCAGAAGCTGGAGAAGTACGTGAAGTTGAACAGTGCTGGGGAAGGGCAAGGGAAGCTCTAGCCTTTTAAACCCATGGTGCCACACAATGGTGGGCCACTGCTGAGAAAGTGGCCAGTGACCATGCACTAGGTCCCCACAGCTGCCCCATCCCCCTCACTGTTGGCTGTGGGGTTGGCACTCGGGCCAGCTGGAGGTCAACAACCAGGGCACCTGGATCTCCCAGCTCTCCCACTGGGTGGAGGAGCAAAAGGTGAGGCCAGGCATGTGTGTTGGGATCATTTATTCCGCACCTAAACGGAGTGTTTGTGTTGCCACAATGGTAGGGAACAAACCACAGTGTTTCTGCACTGAAGAGCAGACATTTAATTTCAGGAACACCAGAGCCAGCAAGAGAGAGAGAACAGCTACTGGCTACCCTAGGAGATCACTTTGGTAGAGGGCTCTGCCACCATGTAGATAGTTGCAGTAGATCTGATTTCTGCAACCAAATAGACCTACTTCAACCCTGAGGCTTCCAACTCCTGCACCCTTGTACTTAATTAGGTGTAGTCCAGTCTGACTCTTTGGAAAGATCCATTTACTGGTAGCAGGCCTCTGCTCTTTGCTCAGCATGGTACTACTCCTTGACAAGTCCCTCAAGCTACACTGTTCTGGGGTCCCCACAGCCCATGGCTAAGTTCACTGCTATCCCTGTGAGAGGCTGAGGTCAACAAGCAAGTGAAAGTTACCTGTTGAGAACTCCTCATTCTCCACTGTTAGGGTATACCAATAGCCTCAAAAGTTTAGCTCTGGAGCAGCAATACTCAGACCTCAGTGTTTCAGAAGCCAAATTAGCTACTATTAACCCAAGCATGCCCCAGTAGTGCGAATCCTTTGTTTCATTTACTATAGCTTCATATTTCAACAGTAGGACACGGGAAATCTTTACTTTTAATGTTTACAGCAACATAACAGTTTGTGCAAATGAATATAGGAAAAGCATCAGTGTTTTAATAGGCGCTGCAAAAAAGCTGCTTGCAAGCTGCAGTCTGAGTATATGTGGTCTAGAGTTTGGTCTCAGAACATGGCTTCCCTTACCCTCACTGGAGAACCAGGGGGGATAGGGTTCTCAGGGAGGTTGGACAAGCAGCTGGGAGGAATTTTAATTGAAGCTCCAAAACCTCGAATTCAACATTATAAGCAATGGGAGAACCCCCACACTATAGCAAGTTTGAAGTTTTGCTACAAGCTTCTGTCCCACCTCCATTTCCCCAAAAGAAAAATCCAACACGTGATTAAGTGGAAGCTTTTATTGGAGAACCAAAGACCCTGAGAGCCATTTATTCCCCTTATTTTTGCTTTCTCTAACAAAGTGAGAAATTGACAGGAAAGCAAAGTTTGTCTGGAAGGTCACACAGCAAGTCAGACCCATTCAGAGAGCCAATCCCCTGCAGGCAAGAGGAAAGGAAGCAAACATCCAGGTCACTGCAAAGAGCACAGGTAAGTGTGGGTGTATCAGATACAGAGCAGGAGCAGACCCGGCCAGGCCCAGCCTCTGGGGCAGGTCAGGGCAGGTGCAAAGCGCTTCCCCTTCACAGGCAGCTTCTCAGAAGCCTCCAAAGGCCCTTTCCCCTTGGCGGCTGCCACCTCCCCTGTCCGAGAGAGCCCCCCCCACCCCCCAGCCCCGCGCCCCGGCCCGAGCCCCCCCAGATCCTTCTGCCCGAGCCCCCATCCCCGCAGCCTCTGGGCCGCTCTTGCCACAGCTGGGCCGCGGCTCCCCCGGCCCGGCCCCCTCCCCCGTCCGCCCCACTTACCGCCTGCGCGGCCCGGCCCGGCCCAGCTCCAGCTCCAGCTCCAGCGCCAGCCCCCGGCTTCCCCCGGCCGAGAGGCAGTAGTTCCGGGGGCCGGTTTATATTCCCCGCCCCGCGGCAGCGGACCAATCAGACGGGGAGCTCGTTCACTCGCTGGGCGGCTGCGGACCAATAGAATGGCGGGGAAAGAGCAAAACGTTCTAAATAGGTTTGTCCCAGGCCGCAGCTCGTAGGCCCGCCCTGCGCGATGCTCTCTGGGAGTTGTAGTCCCGCCTGGGCCGCCTCAGACAGGTTCGTGGGAAGTGCGTCCCGGACTAGAGGGCGGGCGGACTCGCTTTCCCGTGGTGCCGCGCGGTGGCGGGTCGCTGATGAGGGGGTGGCCGCGGGTCTGTGACCTGGCGCTGGGTCCCCATGGCTGCTCTGTCCCCCTCGCTGGTGGGTGCGGTGCTGGCGCACTCGGGCCGGCTGGAGAAGGAGGATCTGGGCTCCCGGATCGCCCGGCTCTCCCGCCGCGTGGGGGAGCTGAGGGTGGGGCCTGGTTGATGATCGGGGGGGGGCTGGGTATGGGGCGGGTCTGTGGGAGCAGAGGGGATCCGGGGGGCGGGGTGTGGGGGGGGAATCCGAGGAGGGCTCCAGGGGGGCTGAGTGTGGGGGGGCAGTGGGGGGATCCAGGGGGGCTGGGAGTGGGGGGCCCCCGGGGGGCAGAGGGAGGGATCCAGGGGTCTGGGTGTGGGGAGGATCTGGGGTACAGGGGGGATATCCAGGGGGGCTGGGTGTGGGAGGAACCCAGGGGGCAGAGGGGGATCCAGGGGGCTGGGTGTGGGGAGGATCTGGGGTACAGGGGGGCTGGGTGTGGGGGGCCCCCGGGGGGCAGAGGGGGGGATCCAGGGGGCTAGGTGTGGGGAGAATCTGGGGTACAGGGGGGATATCCAGGGTGGCTGGGTGTGGGGGGGACCCGGGGGGCAGAGGGGGGGATCCAGGGGGCTAGGTGTGGGGAGGATCTGGGGTACAGGGGGGATATCCAGGGGGGCTGGGTGTGGGGGGGACCTGGGGGGCAGAGGGAGGATCCAGGGACTGGAGCATGGAGGGGACCCCAGTGTGTGTTTGTCTGTTGATAGGGGCAGAGCAGGGGTGCTGGGAAGGGGGGGGAGAGAAGGGGACCCTGCACAGGGGGCTGCCTATGGGGACCCTGGACAGGGGGATTCCAGGGGGAGAGGGAGTGCTGGGGGCAGGGAGTGATTGTGGGATCATGGGAGAGGGCAGTTAGGCTGCCGGGGGGTTCCAGAGAAGGGAAGGGACAGGGTGTGAGCATGGTGGTGGTGACACCGCCCATCTCAACGATGTAGGGTTGCAGAGAGGGCTGCGTTGGGGGTGGGAGACTTTGGCCCTGTGGCCACACCTTGGGGCTTCTCTCTGTGCATGTTTAGGGTTGGCAACCCTCCGGGATTGGTCTGGAGTCTCTCAGAATCGGCATCAATCTCCTGGTGACTATTGAAAGCAACCTGGGAGATTTTAATAGGATATTTTAAGAAAATGACATTACATCATGTTGGAAAAAAATATCTGACGGAATAGCTTCAAACAGAGTTGGCAACCCTATGGGTGTTTGTTTTTCTGATCCTGAGTCCATCCCTTCTACCTAGGGTGAAGTCTGCAACATGATTAACAAGAAGTATAACGAGTTCCTCCCGAGCATGCAGAGCGCTGAGGACTTGGTGTCACAAGTGGACAGTCTGTCCGGCAACATCGACCTACTGAAATCCAGGATCGAAAATGAGGTGACATGGCAGCGGTTTCACGTTGTCTGTATCTAGCAGCTTTCATCCTACATCACAGTAGTTTCAGAGCCCCTCGTGTATATTAAAGCATTTATCTTCTAAGCCTCTCTGCATTCAGATAGCGAGGAATCGTTCTTGTTTTGCTGTTGGGGAAACTGAGGCACAAAGCAGTGGAATGACTTGGCCAAGGTCACATGGAGATTCTGTGCAGAGCTGGGAACTGAGCCCAGATTTTCAGTATATTGATTGCAAGACTGTCCTTCCCGTGGCCTGCTTATATTTTTGTGTGTGTCGTCCTTTCTATACCCCTGGACTAATTCTCTTAGCTGTCCTCTGCCTTGCCACTCTGGCTTTGAAATCTAAGAAAGGCTCTAATGCAGATGGGATAATACATCTGGATTTTTTTCTTCGCAAAGGAGAATGATCAACTCAAAAATCATACACTGTGAAAATAACTTTTACATCTGATACCAGTTATGCTATGTTAAAAGTGAAAGAACCTTAAACATCCACTTGTCTCTGTGTATTTGTTGCTGTGTATTTAATTTATGTTTCTCAGCATATACAATAACAATCAGTGACATCAGTTACACTTGTCTGTAGTCAATTTCAGCTTTGGGTTTCTAGTGCTGCAGTATTTAAGGAGAAACAATGCAGGAGATTGTTCATTTGTTTATTTAACAGTTTGGGGATTTTTTTTAAAAGATCCATTGATCTTGCATGGCTAGGGAAGCTTTTAAAATGTACAGATAAACTGTACTTTTGGCTAAGGTCAAATTGACATTTATCTCATTGAAAAATAGAGAACTGTTAAAGGGACTGTGGAATCCTTTGACTTGAATAATTTTTTTTTAAAGATCTGCAATCTGATATCGCCATGTTCTACTTTATTCAAAAATTCCCATACAATAATTCTTTTAATTTTTTTTTACGAGTTTTTCTTCTCTCCTGTTTAAAAGGGTCTTTCTAGTGAGGTTAAAATAGTCTGATCATACAGAGAAACTGAATATATACACATTTCTGTCAACTGCACTAGGTAAATATACTGGGGAAATAGAACCTTTTTTCCTTCTAATTTCTTTCACTTATAATAGCCGTAGGTGTTGTTTGTAACTTTGGGAGGTACGTACGTTTCAGGCAGCACGCTGATGTTGTCATGTCGGTGTTACTTTTGAAACAGAAATGGCTCTCGTAGCCTTTGGTTACTGTAAATGAGCTGCTGAAGGCTTGATGTCTGTGCTGCTGTTCTAGGTCCGGCAAGATCTGAACGTGGCCATTGCGGAATTTACTGAACTGAAGCAGCAGCTGGAGCGAGACTCGTTCGTTTTGAGTGTGCTGAAACAGCTACAAGAGGTGAGGAAGGAGGCTGGGAAAATGGTTTCAGATCACAAAATATTTCTGTATTTTTTTCCACTGACTTCTTCCTGGGTCTTCTTAGTGAATAAATAATCATGACTCTTCTATCTCTATTCATATTGTGTTTTTAAAAAGCGCTCTGTAATCTTAGAGCTGAAACTTATTTGTGTGTGATTATAGAATCATAGAAATGTAGGACTGGAAGGGACCTCAGTACGTCACCTCATCCAGTTCCCTGCACTGAGGCAGGACCAAGCGTTATCTAGAACATCCCAGATAGGTGTTTGTCCAAGCTGTTCTTAAGAACGCTCCAATGACAGAAATTGCACAATCTTCCTAGGTAATTTTTTCAAGTTAGGAACTTTTTCCTAATGTCTAACCTAAATCTCCCTTGCTGCAATTTAAGCCCATTGCTTCTTGTCCTGTTCCCCCTTGGCCTTCTCTTCTCCAGACTAACCAAACCCAGGGTTTTGGGTTTTTTTTTCAATCTTTTCTCATTGATCATGTTTTATTGATCTTTAATTATTTTTGTTGTTTTCTCCAAATTGTCCACATCTTTCCTGAGGTGTAGTGCCCTGAACTGGACACAGTACTCCAGTTGAGGCCTTATCAGCGCTGAGTAGAGCGGAAGAATTACTTCTCGTGTCTTGCTTACAACACTACTCCTAATATACCCCAGAATGATGGCAGTTATATCCCATTTTGTATTTGTGCAACTGATTATTCCTTCCTGCGTGTAGTATCTTGTATTTGTTTTATTTAACTTCTGTTGAACTCTTTCAGTTTGATAGGGCTATGAAAGACTATAGCACCGCATTACTGGAAAAGAAGTATGTGGCAGCAGCTCGCCATCTGGAAAAGGTAGTAACAAGCTTCTCAAGTATATGTAATTATATCTCTTATAAATATCGTCAATAATTATGCCGTGATTCCCTGATGTTAGCACTTGCCTGCCATTGGCTCAGTGTCCCTGGTACCCATGATCTGTGCATAACTGTCTTCCTCTTATTGGTAGGCACGAAGTAGTTTGAAAATGCTAGAATCCCGCAAAGGCTTTGAGCTGAAGGTTCTGAAGGCACTAGGCACGGAGCTGACGGTGCAGACCCAGAACATGCTCTATCACCTGGGAGAAGAGTGGCGGCAAATGGTTTTGTGGAAGCTTCCTCCGTCAAAAGGTGCTGAACATCTTAGTTTGGGTCGGTGACAGAAATGATCCTGGCTCGAAAAGCTCTTCAGAGCTAAGAAGTTAGTTAACATAGGTGAGCTAGGATGGATAGATTCAGCTAGTCCGGTCTAACTGCTTTTCATCCTGCTTCTTGATTATTATAACTCACAGTCCATAATAGCGTGGAAATTATTTGTGTTTAACTCTCTTCTCAGGTGATTAAATCCACTGAGGACTTTGAAAAACGCTCGAAGAACATGGAGTTTTTAAAAGGAGATGCCACGGACTTACTGAAATACGCCCGCAATGTCAATTCCCACTTTGCTAACAAAAAATGCCAGGACATGATAGTGGCAGCCAGAAAGTTGATGACCTCAGAAATACACAATACTGTAAAGGTGCTAGAGATCGCAATTTACAATGCGTATTTGTAAGAAACCATCTAGCTGTTGAAGGAGAACAGCTTAAAAACACTGAGTCTGGTTTTTATAGAGGATTGGTTTGTTTTTGTTGTTTGTGTGACCCCTGCAGGAAATGGTTGCTTCTTAAAGCTTTGGGTAGCCCTCAAGTGCATTTTCCGTAGGGCTGATATTCTAACTAACAAGCTGAATATGATTTTTAAAATAATGGAATGAAGCCTTCCTCAGAACCAGATAGCTGGTTTTACACATTTTTCTGAGGATCATTATAGCTAATACAAACGTAAAGAGAAAAGATCCTTTAGATGGTGCTTAAGAATGAGATGCCTACTATACATCACATATTTCCCCCACGGCACCCACTGCTGGATCTCCGGCTGGGGTTACACCACACCTGAACACGGTGAGCAGATCCAGCAGGCACGGGGAGCTCTCTTGTAGCTCCCTTTTAAAACAAAGACGAGTGAAGGCTGCATCTCACTGAGGGGATGTTTGAGGCTAGAGAAGAATATTGAATTCTGATCTGCAAACCTACTGCAGTCCTCAGTCCCAACCCTCAGCCCCTGCTGCTATTGCAGGCTGGAGCTCCTTAGACATCCACAGCTCTGCTCATACCCCCAATCCCCACTGCTATTCCAAAGACCCTTCTCCTCCTCCCAACACCCAGAGCCCTGGAGATAGAGGGTCTCTGTAATGCTCCATGTCCCTCTGTGCCTTGAGTTCAAACCCCAGCATCTTGCCACCAGGGCTGCAGGTTAAACTGTCTCTTGTTTGTTTTCCTCACATCCAGTTCCTGTTGCTGAGATGCTGAAGGAAGCTATTGTTCCCTTAATCAGCACCAAGAAATGCAACAGCTCCTGCATGTACTCTGGTGAGCTCACCCCCAGGATGCTGTGTGCCGGCTACCTGGACGGGAAAGTAGATGCCTGCCAGGTGAGAGCAGGGAGAAAACAACCCCTGTTGTTAATAGGCCGAGAGGGATCGACTCCTTCCCCTCGCTGAGGAGCAGTGTGATGCTGCTTACCGTGGGCTGGATCCCACATGGTGTCTATCACATACATGAAAATGGGGAAGAGGGTAGGAAATGTCGCTCCCATCTAAATGAAGAGGGGTCCCCCTCTAGCCCCTTACCGGAGAGGGCATGGCAGGAGCATGCTCAGGCCCCGTGCAGCACAAGGTGTGTGAAGGGTGAGGTGGGAAGCTCTGAGGGGCAGAGCAGGGGCACGTTGGGGGTGTGCTGGTGCCCTGTGCAGAACTAGTGAGAGGCTGTGGGTGTCAGGTCGGGCATGATGGGGTTTGATCAGACCCTTCATCGAACCAGGGAGGGGGTGTCAGAGGTGGGGATGGGGGCATGGCAGGGGTGTGCTTGGAGCTAATGCACAGGCCCCCTTCATCCTGGGGAACAGCGGGCCACTAGAATGTAGAAGTGCAGCCACCCCCATGAGTTAGGTTAATGCTCCTTTCCACAGAGAGGGCAGCCGCCCCACTGCACCAGTATACAAGCTGCAACGAGCCTGCTTTTTCTCTTTCACTCAAAAGTTATAAATCCCACTCCTTAGCAGCTGCCCTTAATGATGGACAATGCAGGATCGATTCCCACCCCACGCCGTCCATCCTCCAGATTCATAGATTCATAGATTCTAGGGTCAGAAGGGACCAACGTGATCATCTAGTCCGACCCCCTGTACAAAGCAGGCCACAGAACCCTACCCATCCACTTCTATAACAAACCCCTAACCTATGCCTGAGTTATTGAAGTCTTCAAATTGTGGTTTGAAGACCTCAAGCTGCAGAGAATCCACCAGCAAGTTTTCCATGCCCCACGCTGCAGGGGAAGGCGAAAAACCTCCAGGGACTCTGCCAATCTGCCCTGGAGGAAAATTCCCTCCCGACCCCAAATATGGCGATCAGCTAAACCCTGAGCATGTGGGCAAGACTCACCAGCCAGCACTCAGAAAAGAATTCTCTGCAGTAACTCAGATCCCATCCCATCCAACATCCCATCACCAACCACTGGACATACTTATCTGGCGATAATCAAAGATCAATTGCCAAAATTAGGCTCTCCCATCATACCATCCCTTCCATAAACTTATCAAGCTTAATCTTAAAGCCAGATATGTCTTTTGCCCCCACTACTCCCCTTGGAAGGCTGTTCCAGAACTTCACTCCTCTAATGGTTAGAAACTTTCGTCTAATTTCAAGTCTAAACTTCCTAGTGTCCAGTTTATACCCATTCATTCTTGTATCTACATTGGTACTAAGCTTAAATAATTCCTCTCCCTCCCTAATATTAATCCCTCTGATATATTTATAAAGAGCAAGCATATCGCCCCTCAGCCTTCTTTTGGCTAGACTAAACAAGCCAAGCTCTTTGAGTCTCCTTTCATTTGACAGGTTTTCCATTCCTCGGATCATCCTCGTAGCCCGTCTCTGAACCTGTTCCAGTTTGAATTCATCCTTCTTAAACATGGGAGACCGGAACTGCACAGAGTATTCCAAGTGGGGTCTCACCAGTGCCTTATATAACGGTACTAACACCTCCTTATCTTTGCTGGAAAAACCTCGCCTGATGCATCCTAAAACCGCATTAGCTTTTTCCACGGCCTTATCACATTGGCGGCTCATAGTCATCCTGTGATCTACCAATAGCCCAAGGTCCTTCTCTTCCTCTGTTGCTTCCAACTGATGCGTCCCCAATCTATATCTAAAGTTCTTATTATTAATCCCTAAGTGCATGATCTTGCACTTTTCAGTATTAAATTTCATCCTATTACTATTACTCCAGTTTACAAGGTCATCCAGATCTTCCTGTATGATATCCCGGTCCTTCTCTGCGTTAGCAATACCCCCCAGCTTTGTGTCATCCGCAAACTTTATTAGCACATTCCCGCTTTTTGTGCCAAGGTCAGTAATAAAAAGGTTAAATAAGATCGGTCCCAAAACTGATCCTTGAGGGACTCCACTAGTGACCTCCTTCCAGCCTGACAGTTCACCCTTCAGTACGACCCGTTGTAGTCTCCCCTTTAACCAGTTCCTTATCCACCTTTCAGTTTTCATATCGATCCCCATCTTTTCAAATTTAACTAATAATTCCGCATGTGGAACCGTGTCAAATGCCTTACTGAAATCAAAGTAAATTAGATCTACTGCATTTCCTTTGTCTAAATAGTCTGTCACCTTCTCAAAGAAGGAGATCAGGTTGGTTTGGCATGATCTACCTTTAGTAAAACCATGTTGTACTTTGTCCCAATTACCATTGACCTCAATGTCCTTAACTACTTTCTCTTAACCACTTACAGTCCTTAGGCTGTGCCCATCTGTCCTAAAGCCGATCATTCTGCAGTCAGAAGCAAAGGTTGCTAAAGATGGGCTACTGCATTACTATTGATTACAGGCATTTAGCCCCGTCTTTTGCACTGCCACTAGTCCCAGCTGGAGACGGGCACTGAACAGAGCAGACTGTTGGTGTGAAGCTATACAGCAGCTCCTTGGGGGGAGCTAGACCCAGAGTCACAGACGGAGCGAGGCGCCTAACTCCTGTGGGTTTGGATTGGAGCTAGGAATCTGACTCCATTTGTTCACCTGGCCCTTCGAGAGCAGCATCTTTGGTCCGGTAGTTAGGGATGTATCAGGCCTCATACAACAAAGTTAGCCTCAGGCTGTTGGGTTTCATTCTTGGGCTACGGTACTGCACCCCTGGGTATCAGTGAAGCAGTGCAGAGGAAGAACCTTCCACGGGGCCCAGGACCCTCCTGCAAGCTGTCTGCAAATCCCAGCTTCTGCTCCTTGAGCACCTTCTAGCAGCATTGACCCCAGGATGAAGGGGCCCCACACAGCATGGTTCAGTTCTCTTCCTGCTGCAACACGGCTGCCTAAACAGGAGAGAGGAAGAGCCCCGGAGAAAGTTCTGTACAGCATTTGGCCCAGATTCACAAAGGTATTTTGCTGATTAACTCCCATTTATTCAAACACCTTTGAAGATCTGGCGCTGTGTCACTGGGGTGCATGGATTGAAAATGGCCAGTAAAGTGCTTTGAGATCCTCTGGCTGAGGGAGAGGAAAATCATGAGCACTAAAGCAATGTAACAGAGCAGGGGTTTAGCAATCTGCATGCCAAGGGGACATACCGGCAGCAGGCAGCTCAGCTCTGCCCCTTCCTGCATTTCAGCCTCTCGCAACACTGACAGGGCCCACAGGGCAGGAGCAGCCCTACGGTGCATAACCCCACCTGCTAGCTTCACGGAAGCCCTGCCCCACCGTCACACTCGCTCTGTCTTGCAGGGAGACAGTGGGGGGCCGCTGGTTTGCCAAGATGAACTCACCTGACGCCTAGTAGGTATTGTGAGCTCGGGCACGGGATGTGCTGAACCCAACTACACTGGGGTTTACACCAAGGTGGCCGAATTCCAGGACTGGATTTATCAGATCATCGAGGTAATGGGAGCAAATGGACAAAGGCCTGGGTGGACCTCCAAGGAGAGGCTAGAGCAGAGCAGGGTGTTGGCTCATCAGCTCTGTCATCCTGGCTACCACCAACTTGCCCCTTTGGTCATCGCTGCCCAATGGGTACATTCCTTCCTGATCCCTGGGACAATCTTTATAGGGGATGGGAACGGAGGTGGGTTTAAAATACCCCTGCCATTCTAGATCTAGTGCAGCTCCTGGGAGAAAGTCACCAGCTCTGTCCTCTGCAGCAAGACCCTTCCAGAGGCAGAAAATCAGAAACGCAAGCCGGCTCCCTCTGCTTTGGACAGCAGAGAGCTGAGAGGCACAGAGGCAGGGCAATCAGCAGCACAACATGCACCTAAATACAGAGGGATGGAAAAATACTCCCAAAGGCCTAGATGGCCCTGCTCCCTGTGGGAAAGGTAGGTGAGACAGCCGGGATCTTGCAGCACAAACACCTGCAGTGCATCCATACACCACAGCCTGAGCACACCGGTGCGCCTCCAACCAGCCTGGGGTCTTCAGACCTCAGCCTGCCTCCCTCCCCCAGAAAAACAAAAGCACAGGAAGGAGAGGAACACGGAACAGAAGCTACAGGGGACATTAGATTTAAGAGGAGACTCTGAGCTTAAAAAAAATGCCTAAAACCCCCACTAAGTTTCCGTACATCAGTTGTAACTGACAGCAGGGCCCTGTGAAAGTTATTCTCTCACTCACCAGCTCATTGCTGGAAGTGTCTTTACGGTATGGGAGCAGAGGGAGGTCAAGTCAGTTTCTTTTTTCCATGGTTTGTTTCTAGTCAATATCAGGACTGCAGCAACACCCTGAAGTGTTTGAATGTAAGACAGAGCGGGGGAGCTTTTTCGTTTTTAAAACAAAATTGGCATGAAAACAGCTAATTTCTCTGATTTGAACGAAAATATTTCTATTGAACTCATATGCTTAGAGGCCCAAAGCGTGTGGAGAGCAAACAGAAAAATCAGCTTCTCCCCTGTATCAGAGAGCTCTGTCACAGCCTGCACTGTGAGCTACTGACAGCTGCTGTCGGAACAGGTGGAGATATTCGGGAATGCTCTGCTTCCACCCCAGGCCTTGCAGTCCCGGGAGATGCTGACTTGGTCAGACCCAGTAAATACATGCAGAGCAGGCTGTGGGTTTTTTCTGAGCTAGATGCAAAGCAGAGAGAGCCCTGTCTGTAGTGAAAACCCCCCAGAGCAGCTCCTGCTGTTCCATCGGGTGCTTTATAAATATGACTGTTTTAATAGTGGACCGGTGGGCAGCAGGTCAGTAATCAGATATATTTGAAGCTGTTGGAGCAGGCAGTGGCTCCTGGCCCTAGAATTAGTTGTAACAATACCCAAACTTCACTAGAGTGAGAGGAAGTTCTGCAGGCGAGAACTGTGCTTGTAAACTAAGCAGAATTGAAATATTCAGGAGCGTAGGACTGGTTGTGGGGAGCAAAATCCGGAGAATAGCATTGGTTTCATTAAAGGGGTCAGAAGAGCGGTGGTGGAAATAGGTCTTGGTATTAACCTGTAATTGTACAGCTCAGGCAAACGATTGCCTTTTCCTCTCTTCCAGGTGGGCGGATGGCAAAGGGCCCCTTGCAGCTGAATTCTCCCCCACTGAGGTAAAGAGTTTAATCCGAGCCTTGTTCCAGAACACAGAGAGGAGAGCAGCGGCCCTTGCGAAAATTAAATAGCCTTGCGTTTACTCCTGTGCAGTAGACCTTTTCCTGGGAAAGCCACAGTAAATCAGGCTTCAAACTCTTATTTGGATTTAACCCTTTTTTCTAATCAGTTTAGCTTTATGAAAGCACTTCCTAAAGGCCTGGCCAATGGGAAAAAAACTTCACCCACTCAGCTTCTGTACAATAAATGTAGCAATTTAATGCAGCTTGGCCTCCAAAAGAAAAGGAGAGTAACTCCTTGGCACTAGCCGGTGCTGCTTCGTCCACTACCCAGAGAAATGCTGTGCTGTAAAACTCTGGCTCCTGACATGTAGTCTACCAGCCCGGACCCATTTCGGGCAATACGGGGTAACTTATCAGCTAGACAAATTTCATTGCTACCCTGTTAAGCACTTTTGTGGAGTTCATCATTGCGGTGGCGGTAGATTCCGGAAGCGGCACAGTTTTTCTAGGTCATACAATGTTTAAATAGGACCAGGCACCAAATTTGTAAACATCTGAAAATCACAAAAAGGGCCGGAACTCATATGCATAGTTTAATTTTGACCAAAACCGTCAGTCTTCTAAACACAAATCGTACTGGTTTGGGAGGTTTGGGAAACATTTAGCCCCAGGTGGTCAGTTTTATGCAAGTTCCTGTACTCTTTTACCTTTGGTTAAAGCAAGTCTGTAGTCACACGACAGTAAGAGCTTGTTTGTACCATATATCGCATCGAAATATTTGTCATTATCTGTAGAATAGACTGCTCTGAGATGTTTTTTCTGTCTGCTATTTTTATTAAGTTATACAGATGACAAGATCCCCACCCTCTAATTATAAAACAGAGATTTATGACGTTCTCTGCTCGACCAGAGAAATAAGCCTAAAGCACACATGGTACAAATATAATTTCAAGAATAATACATGTGAACTCCTTACAGACAAGTAATGACTCTTAGTAGAAGGGCTGTAGAGTGTGTTGTATGAATGTGTCGTGTGAATACCAAAGTATAGCCATGTGCCGTCAATGTAACCCCTACATCTAACGATGGGCTATTGAATGCCTAATGCGGCACCCCTTCGAGCTATATTTACTCACAAACATAGTCTCAGTAATTTTCAGAGAGTTGAAACATTTCTGCTCCCCCCCCGGAGTCTCCACCATGTTCAATACTCTGCTGGTACACTTGTCCCTGTCACAGCTGCGTGCATGGGAGCACAGCAAATCTTCCCGGAGGCGGTCCCATCTCCTTGTTGCACGGGGGCTCTCACAGCCACACTGCACAAAGGGAAGTTGGCTTTTGGAGCCGCTGGCAGCACCATCATGGTAGAGATGAGACATCCTCTGTTGTCTGTTACCCACAGGGAGTGCCCTAATCATGGGGTCCTGGGCTGCTCAGTGGTGCCTGTTGAAGCTGTTCTACTTTATTTAAATAGCACCGGGCTGAGGTGAGGTGAAACGCGAGGCTCCCTCTCTAATCCAGTGGTTGGGCTTCTCCTGGGGGCTGTGAGAGCTGCTGGTTCAAATCAGCCTTTCTGCCACACACCCCCCCCCCCAGCCAAAATGGGTGTGCGCGAAGAGCGACCTGCTGCAGCAACCCGTGTCTGTATCCTGGTTATATAGCTAGTGCGATGGAGGCTGTGCCCCTTTCATTAAGGAGCAACTGGGAAAAGTATTTACTGTCAGTCCCTCTGTGGTGCAGTAGCTTGGGTCCTTACCCAGCATGTGGATGATACAGGTTCAACTCCTTCCTCTGTTTGCTGAGAAGGGACTTGAAGAGCCTTCTTCTGCCTCCAAAGTGAACATGCAGCTGCTGGGCTAAGAGGGGTTCTCACTGCTGGCTGCAGCCAGTTTTTCTGCTGCAGTTGTTCCACTTTCATTACATATTCATTGGGTCAGAAGTTCAGTAAGTAGCCCTGGGTGGTGGTCTAGTGGTTGGGGTGTGTTCCTAGCTTGTGACAGGCTAGAGTTCAAATCCCCTTTATGCTGCCTGAGATGGGATTCAAAGCTTGATCTGTTACCTGGCAAGTGAATGGCCCAAGTGCTGGGCTAGGCAGTATTTTGCTCCGTGGGCTCCCTTGCTCTTGTCTGGTGAAGGTGCTGCACTTTCATTACCCAAGGGGAGTCCAGAACTCCCCTCGGCCTGTGTTAAAACGGACTTTGGATGGCTGTCAGCTGTAATCTTGCTGCACGTCCCCTGTGGGGCTTCATGTTTCTTGCCAGTGGAAGTTGTTCCACTTTAATTAAATGCTGTTTAGGTCAACACTGCTTTCAGGTCTCCTTGGTAGCCCAGTGGTTAGGCTATGGGTTTAACCTCTGGGAGATGGGGGTTCAAGTCTGCCTAAGTGCCTGTGCCCTCCATTTTCAGAAGAAGGGATGGGCTTGCTCTTGCTCTCCTCTTGCCTGTTGAAGCTGTTCCACTTTAGTTAAATGTGCTCTGGGCCAGCCTCCCAGCAACCCTCACTCTCTAGTCCAGTGGTTAGGATACTCGCCTGGGTTGTAGGAGATCCTGGTTCAAATCCCCCAGCTGCCTGTTCAGCAGGGATTTGCACAGGGATTTCCTGCCTCCTAGGTGACCGTCCTTTGCGGTGGGCCATCCTTGTCTGAACCCCCTCTCTTGCTCAAGAGGCCATTGTCTTCTTGGGACGGAGAGGGGATTTGGACAGGGATCGCTCACCAGTGACTCTCCCCAGGAGGTGGCAGCCCCCAGTTCACACCCCTCAAAAGAGCAGGGGAGTGCCCTGGGGTCTGCCACAACCTGGGCGTGTATCCTGATCATGGTGGACAAGAGAGAGAGGGGGTTTTACTGCTCAGCAGCAAAGCCCCTTTAATTAAAAGAGCAAGAGGCCCTGTGACAGGCCTCTTGCTCAGCTAGGATGGGTCTCCTCTTGCCCACCAGAGGCCCTCCTGTCCCACACAGCAGGGAGTTGAACCAGAGTCACCCACAATCCAAGCGAGCACCCTAACCCCTGCACCACAGAGGGACTTGAGAGCTTCCCTTGCTCCGGGTAATATATAGTTAAAGTGGGACGCTTGAGTGGTAAGAGATCAAGGTGCCCCTCCCATCTCAGGAAAGGGATTTGAACCAGCACCTCTTCGCTTCTTGGGTAAGTACCCAAACCACAGGACTACAGTGGGAATCACGCAGAGTGCCTGGGCCAATTTTCATGTCCTATTTACTGAATGTGGCCTACCTGCAACAGAAAGGACTGAGGGAGACCCCACAACCCACTACCTTCTAGCCAGGCACTTAGGCCATTCGGTTAAGAGGTAGGCAATCACCCTTCAAATCTCATCTCAGCCAGCATAAAGGGGATTTGAACCCCCACTGGCCCCCTTCCAAAGAAAGGGATACAAACCACTGGACTACAAAGGGAGTCGTGGTGTAGATGTGGCCCAGTGACTGTTTAATTACCTAATGACATTGGCCCCGCCAACTTCAATAGGAAACACTGAGGAAGCCAGCCCATTGGAATATCTCCTAGCCCAGCACTTAGAGCATTTACTTGCCAGGTAAGGGAGATCAAGGTTCCAATCCCGTCTCTGGCAGCATAAAGAGGATTCAAACCCCAGCATTCTACAGGCCAGCCACAACCCCAAACCACTACACCACACAGACTTGCTGCTTAGATTTGTGACCCAGTGAATATGTAATGAAAATGGAACAACTGCAGCAGAAAAATTGGAGGCAGCCACCACCACACCGAGAAACCCTCTTAACCCAGTAGCTGTATGTTCACCTTGGGGATAGAAGACAGCTGATCAACTCTTTCCTCAGCAAGCTGAAGAAGGAGTTGAACCTGCATCATCCACATACTGGACACGGACCCAAGCCACTGGACTAGAGAGAGATTCATAGGGGCCCTTTTCCAGCTGCTCTTTAATGGAAGTGGCCCAGCCTCAAGCTGCTACAAAGAGCAACCCAGCTCCGACTATTCTTTACTGGGGCTCACACTTGCGACAATGCAGAGCCCTATTGAAATCCCGCCTCATCGGGCAGGGAAAAGGAAATTGAACCAGCGTCTACCCCTCCCCGGTACCAAAGGATTCTTGCCAACCACGGCCAGGAACCCCTCAGGTGACTAAACCGTTTCTTTTGAGCTTATCGGTACCTGCAAATGCCCCACAAAACAGCTGAGGCGCGAGGGGAAAGGAGACTGAGGCCTAACATGTAACTTTCAGCCTAGCGGTTAGGGTCCTCCCCTTTGATTGTGGGAGGGGGCCTGTTCTCATTTCAGCATGGACGAGCCATGCCGAAGCAGGGAGGTGACAAAGCTTTATAAAAGGTGTGACGTGACTAAGGACTTGTTAGTTACCCCTGCACGTAGCACACGAATCGAGGTGAGCCGAGGACACGAATACCAAACATTAAACCAACCAAAGGTCTTCCCACAATACATGGTCGGCTTGTGGCACTTGTTGCCAGTTGATGTGGTGAAGGCCAAACTGTAAGTGGAGGGTCGAAACGAATGAGTGAGTTTGTGGAGAATAGCTCCACCAAAGCTATTAGCCAAGAGCGTCAGGGACGTGGGCCAGTGCTCCAGGGCGTCCTGAGACCTCAGGGCTGCCAGAGGGTGGGCGCAGCTCACTGGCTCATTGCCCTCTTCTGGTCATTGCTGTTGACGACTGGGCTGGAAGGCTCATTGGCTCAGCCTGAGTCTGGCCGTTCTTATGGGCTTAATTTCCTCCTTGCCTGCCAAGTAGTGATTTGAAGAGGCCTCATCTACTGCCTAGTAAGTTCCCCATCACTGGGTCGTGGGCTGCTCAATGGTGTCTGTTGAAGCTGTTCCACTTTATTTAAATAGCACCGGGCTGAGGTGAGGTGAGGTGAAACGCGAGGCTCCCTCTCTAATCCAGTGGTCGAGCTTCTCCTGGGGGCTGTGAGAGCTGCTGGTTCAAATCACCCTTTCTGCCACCCCCCCCCCAAAATGGGTGTGCGCGAAGAGCTACCTGCTGCAGCACCACAGGTATGTGTCCTGGTTATACAGCTAGCGCAATGGAGGCTGTGCCCCTTTCATTAAAGAGCAACTAGGAAAAGTGTTTACTGTCAATCCCTCTGTAGTGTAGTGGCTTGGGTCCTTACCCAGCATGTGGATGATGCAGGTTTAGCTCCTTCCTTCCTCAGCTTACTGAGATAGGACTTAAAGGGCTCTCTCCAAAGTGAACCTACAGCTGCTGAGCTAAGAGGGGTTCTCATTGGGGCCTGGTGGTAGGCTGCAGTTGTTCCTCTTTCATTACATATGCATTGTGTCACAAGCTTAACTAGGAGCCCTGTGTGGTGGTCCAGTGGTTGGGCTGTGTCCGTATCCTATAGGAGGCTGGGGGTTTAAATCCCCTTTATGGTGCCTGAGATGGAATTTGAACTTTGATCTCTTACCTAGCAAGTAAATGCTCTAAGTGCTGGGCTAGGAGATATTCCAATGGGCTGGCTTCCTCAGTGTTTCCTATTGAAGGTGGGCCAATGTCATTAGGTCATTAAACAGTCACTGGGCCACACATACACTGTGGTCCAGTGGTTTGAGTCCCCTTCTTTGAAAGAGAACCATGGGGGTTCAAATCCCCTTTATGCTGGCTGAGATGGGATTTGAAGGGTGATTGCCTACCTCTTAACCAAATGGCCTAAGTGCCTGGCTAGGAGGCAGTGGGCTGTGGAGTATCCCTCAGTCCTTTCTGTTGAAGGTGGGCCACATTCAGTAAATATGACATGAGAATTGGGTCAAAAACTGTGTGTGATTCCTGCTGTAGTCCTGTGGTTTGGGTACTTACCCCAGAAACAAAGAGGTGCTGGTTCAACTCCCTACCCTGAGATGGGATGGGTGTCTCAATCTCTTACCGCTCAAGCATTCCACTTTAACTATATATTAACTGGAGCAAGGGAAGCTCTCCAGTCCCTCTGTAGTGCAGGGGTTAGGGTGCTTGCTTGGATTGTGGGTGACCCTGGTTCAACTCCCTACTCTGTGGGACAGGAGGGCCTCTGGTGAGAGGAGACCCCCTCCTAGATGAGCCAGAGGCCCATCACAGGGCCACTTGCTCTTTTAATTAAAGATGCTTTGCTGCTGAGCAGTAAAACCCCCTCTCTCTCTTGTCCACCATGATCAGGATACACGCCCAGGTTGTGGCAGACCCCAGGGCACTCCCCTGCTCTTTTGAGGGGTGTGAACTGGGGGCTGCCACCTCCTGGGGAGAGTCACTGGTGAGCAATCCCTGTCCAAATCCCCTCTCCATCCCAAGAAGACAATGGCCTCTTGAGAAAGAGAGGGGGTTCAGACAAGGATGGCCCACCTTAAAGGACAGTCATCTAGGAGGCAGAAAATCCCTGTGCAAATCCCTGCTGAACAGGCAGCTGGGAGATTTGAACCAGGATCATCTACAACCCAGGTGAGTATCCTAACCACTGGACTAGAGAGTGAGAGTTGCTAGGAGGCTGGCCCAGAGCACATTTAACTAAAGTGGAACAGCTTCAACAGGCAAGAGAGAGGACACTCCCAGGTCATACCAGTGAACATTGGAACCCTCATCTCTTGTACTCCAGGGACCTCACCTAACCACTGGCCTACAGGAGAAATTGCATTAGGCTGCTGGCCCAAATAGCATTTAATTAAAATGAACTAGCTACCACAGGCAAGAAAGAGGGCCCCTCACTCTCACTAAACCCCCTCTTCCCTCCAGGCTACCTATCCAAAATTATTCTTAACAAAGGCAGAGGGGGGATTTGCATCCATATTTTCATAGGCCAGACATGTAACCCAACCAGTGCACTACAGAGGGAATATTGCGCTTAACTAAAGTGGAACAGCTTTAACAGGCAAGAGTGTTGCTTTGATGCCTCCATTTGATTTAATCAATTGTGCTTTGCAATGAGTTGGAGCTACATCCCACATGATGAAGCAGTCTTGGCCCAGAGAGTGGAACATATCCTGAAAATATTTCACCTTGGGCTATGCTGTATTAACATCAGTTGCCAGAGCAGGAATCATTGCACAGTAGCCAATACTCAAAAAACAGCAGACAGAAAACACACACACACAGGTGACCCGAAGGTAAAAGGTTACGTATGCCCTTCCTGGATCTCATTTAATGGCAAGGTCACGGGAACCCCTGCTTTGTCATATGTAGATCTCTAGGGGACCAGGGCATTTCCAATCTCCTTTAAAGTATTTGTGGGAGAAATCAACAACTTCATTAGCGCTCTGAAAAGGGTATCCCATGTTCTGCATTCCTCTCTGCAGGGTTCTGAGAAACAGAAGGGCTTTGTGAATCAAAGGCTTAATGGCTGTTCTGATCCTGCCCAGCTATGTCACAGTGACCTCCGTGGCAGCGAATGAGAACAATCCATTACCCTACCCCATCAGACTGGCAAGAACTGCAGCTGCATTGCAAACCCCTTTTCTAGCCACAGCCCATAGTGAAAGGCGCTGGCTGAGGTGCAACTTCAAAGGAAACAAAATTGGAGAAAAACTCAATTCATCTGATAAGGCCAATGGGTGCAGAATGCTCTCCCTCCGCATGGTGCTGGCATGAATTTGCAGCCAGTTACACCCTAATGTGGCAGCTGTACTAGGAGCAAAATACACAAGGGAGCTCTGACAATGGGAGTTTTCTCTCTGCCAAAATTGAACAATGGAGGAGAACATTCCCTTCTCCCCTGCTCCTTTGCAGCTGATGGAGGCCCAGCAGGAAAGCTGGGCAAAGACAGCTCAGGCAGGGGCATAGCACACAGCTCTGTTTAAGCTGTTACAGCTATGAATACAAGGTTTAGCATAGCTGATGAGCATAGCTGATGAGCATAAAAGCCCCCCCCCCTCCACCAGTGTTAAACTGAGGTCAAGGTTAAATATTAGATAAGCCTCATTAAACCTTTCTAACTCATTTTGATTTATTATTCCTTTGTGGTACACGTATTTCTGTGTCTGACTATAAAACGATTGCCCCGTCTCACCTTATTTTGAAATGGTACTTGTGAATTACCTGTAATCTCGTCCTGGTCTTATCTTCTGCTCACTCTTGCTGCCATTTAGGCTAATTTTCACGTGATCAAGGAAATGTCGCAAAGCAATGCACCGTAAGACCCTTTAAAACTGTCTTCCTCAAACAAAGACATTCCACCAGAGAAGTAGATCATCACGGAACAAGCCACCCAAATACCCCAAGGAAACCTGCTTCAATACAGAAATAAAACCCCCTCGGACCACACACCCCTCGTTGTCCCCTACCACTCCACACTGGAACTCCTACAGGGTATCATTACACAATTACAACTCATACTCGATGGGGACCACATCCTGAAAAAAATCTTTTCTGAACCCCCTCTCTGGCCTTCAAACAACCCCCAGCTTCTCCGAGCTCATCATCAGATTCAAACTGTCAACAGACCAGGACCCACCAAATCCGAGTGGCACCAGACCCTGCCATAACAATAGATGCAAAACTTGTATACATATCTCAACTGCTATGCTGATCGATACTCCCCACAACTCACCTTTCAAAATCCAAAGGTCCTACACATGTCTGTCACAACATGTGGTGTACCTTATCCGGAGCACTAGATGCCCCAGTAACAACTGTGTGGGTGAAACCAGACAATCACCACGCTCTCAAATGAACTCACAAATTAAAATGATAAAATACAAAAATACCTTGTCACCCGCGGGCAAACACTTTTCACAAAACAATTGCTCCGTATCTGACTTCTCAGTCATCCTCCAAGGAAACCTGCACGTGCCTGGGAGCTTAAATTCATAACTTTGCTAGACACTAAGGGCTTGTCTACACTTAAAATGATGCAGCAGCATCACTGCTATGGTGCTTCAGTGAAGACCTACGCCAACAGGAAGGCTCCCGAGAGGTGAGGGCTAGATTGAGGGGAGAATTCTCCCATCCACCTAGTGCTCTCTGCATCCAGGATTAGTTCAGTTTAACTGCCCCACTCCATGGTGTGGATTTTTCGCACTCCTGAGTGATGTAGTTAAATCCACCTAATCGCCTGGTGCAGACCAGGCCTAAAAATCTTGGATTTAGCAGAGACACCGGCTTTGTGATTTAGTACAATGATCTATAAACCACTGGCCCCACCCCTTTTTGTTTTTCTTCCTGTGACTGAAGAGGCGTTAGCCAGTTGAATGGTCCCTTGAAATATGTGTTAATTCTTTATGCTAAACAACCTGTTCCACCTTGTATTTAGCTGTCACACTCTTCCCAGACCTGAAGAAGAGCTCTGTGTAAGCTCCAAAGCTTGTCTCTCTCACAGACAGAAGCTGGTTCAATAAAAGATATTACCTCACCCATCTTGTCTTTCTGTAGAGCTATGCAGTGGCATAACCTGCGTCCTTTGTGGGGTGGTAACAGACATAGTCAAAGGCCACAGAACAACAAACAATAGCTGTATGGCCGTGGTTTTCAACCTTTTTGCATTTGCGAACCCCTAAAACATGTCGAATGGAGGTATGGGCCTCTTTGGAAATCTAGTGTCTGTGTATATAGCTGAATTCTTTTCAGTCAGTTTTCGGGCTGAATCTTTTGGGGACCCCTTAGACATAGCTCGCAGACCACAGGTTGAAAACGACTGCTGTATGGTAACTGTCCCCCAGCTGATGCGTCGTGTCTTACTGCTTAGTTTTCACAGTATGCCCTTGATTTCTTGACTTATCCTGCATGTTCCGTGATGCTGCAAAAACCACTCTTGCCGCATTAAAAACCACAACAAACCGCAGTGCCCAAATGCAGCACTGGTTCTGAGTCTGCAACAGAGACAGCCTGAAGCAACAGCCCGAAGACATACCACATGCTCCTTTCCTCTACCAGGCCATGTTAACTCTGAAGCCTGAGGATAAAGATGACAACTCATTGCAGATCATCACAGCAGGAGCATCAGGCTACAGTGCCTTCTTCATCACTGTGGGTGAACGGGGTGGGTAGGGAGAGGTGATGGGGAACTGGGTGTTTAGGCCCCATCCTATTTCAAGTCAGCTCCAACACAATCCACAAGAATTAGCTGCCTCCTCTCTATCCAATTTAATCCTGACACATGACCTGACCGCGCATCCTGGTTCTAAAGCCAGCAGATCCTTCTTTACAATGGAGACCAGGCAGATGTCCCCATGTTCAGCTGAAACGGAGCATCCAGCCTTATGTTTACATAGCTCTGCCCATCCCTGTGGCATTCAGCCGCCTTACGGAATTAAAAGATCAGTGAAGTGGCCTATACGGAGGCTGTGACTCCTGGGTGCTCAAAACCCCAACACCCAGCTGCCAAATCCTCCAACTTTCCCCTACCTATAGCGTACGAATGGCCTCCATCGCCATGTATCTGAGCCCATCACAACCTTCCACCTCCTCCTAGGCAGCTCTGCACTAGCAAAAAACGGGTGTACACTGAAAAAGAGCAGACAGCCTACAATTGGATTCGATATTAAAAATAAATAAATTATGTTATCTAATTTGATAAAAATCTTATTTAAAAAGTCATTTACCTGACTCTGCTGCAGAATTCACCAGCAGACTGTTACAGATAGCTGGCCCTCAGGTACCGGTGTGTTTGGTACGGTATAAATGCCAGACAAAAGGCAGCAGGCCTTGATTTCCAAACTCATTAGTGAAGCGTCTCGGCACTGGTCTTACTCCCACTGCTCTCTATATCACCACTGAGTGAGTTGTTCATCACCTGGTGTTGTATAACTGGAGCACTTGCGTTGAGTTCCAGCAACAAGGAAAGGGAGGAGCCCTCTCTATACACATGGGGCCTAACACATCTCTGTGCTGATGCAGGGACACAAGGCGGTAGTTTGCACCTCCACATTTCAGGGATTGCTGCAGGCTAGTGCAGCCCAGGGTAGCCCTACCTTGTGCCTCTGCTGAAACAGGCCCCATGAGGCTTTGTAAGCGTGCAAAATTGCTGGGTGCAGGTCCACCCCGACACGTGCCTACCGTCCGTCTGGTGCATTTTAGCACATGCCTTGCTTTGGCGGCTATTGTGGAGCATAGAAGTTCATTGTATCAAGGATAACTCTGGGGCGAGGTGGGAGCTTGCGCCTGCCCTGTCACCTCTTTGTCCCTAGCTGAGGGCAACAATGAATTGGGCCCATGGTCTGTGACACAGCTTGGACCAGAACTCCAGCTCTGCCTCCTCGCTTCACCATAGCGTCGCGTGCAGCAGGACTGCAGGCTGGCATTCACTAGCAAAGCTGTATCAGCAGCACAGTTATACAAACAAAAGCATTCTCTGACCTTGTGGTTTATAGCAGCCAGTTTGCATGAAACCCGTAGTCGTCTTAGATCAAAGTGTTACTGAGAACCAGCCTACAGCATAGGAGAAACAAAGCAAAAAACAGTTACGCTCACCACTACCGCTAGTAGTACGGAGAAAACAGAGACCCCAGCCACAGGGAGGAGCAGGCCTGGAGCACAAAAAGGAGGAAAAGTCATTTCTCAGTCTCCACTTCTTCATCAAAAAATACCCATGGCCATTAAAAACCCACAATCAAATTCCAGAAGGACGGATACATATTTAACTTGTACATTTCCTCTTGAGAGAGAGCTGCAGTGCCTTACTCAACACAGGCAGAAGACTCCAAGGATTTCACATAACCTTGGTGGTTTTGGTTTGCAGAACTGGACTGTTTTGATTAAAAGCAAACAAGAGGTCAGTAAATTCTGAGAACTCCAAATTAAATAAAAAACCTCATTAGCTTGCCACAATAATTGTCTTTAATTACCTAAAAATGACCTTATATTACAAAAAAAACCCACTCTACAAAATCACGGTCTACATGTCATTGATACACCATGGTATACTCCACTGATATACTGCTTCAATTAATTCCTCAGAAGACTGTGATCAGCTGAGTTGAATTTCATTTCTCAAGAGTCGTCTCTTCCCCCTTGTACACAACGATGTTCTGGTCCGTTTCATACACTTTGACTTTATAAAGAGTCCCCACAGGCAGGCGTTTCCGGAGGTTTTCCCAGATGTACACTGCCACATTCTCAGTTGTACTGCAGGGGAAACGGCTGACATTAGATATGAAGCAGTCAAGGCACCTCTCCTACATACGACAACACACACATATAATGGTGGATGATAGACAGAGAGGATGGGGAGGTAATCGATCAGCTTAAATTAAGTGACACCTGGAGAATTAATGACATTTGAACTGGCGCCAGAGAAGATACTTGGCACCCATTATGATCCATAAAACAACACAGGCTGGACCCTGGTACCAGTTCTAGCTCTACCCACCTGACAACATCAGCAAAGTAAGCCACGTCTTTATCCAGGTTCTTGTGGTCAAGTGGCTCCAGGATGGCTTCCTGAGGGCAGAGAAGAAGGACATGAACAACAAAACTTGTAGGAACAAAACAATAACAAAATATGTGGAAATGGCAGAGGTGCTTAATGACTTGTTTTGGTTTTCACCAAGAAATGCATCCTAGAATACTCAAGGAGTTGACTGAGGAGATATCTGAGCCACTAGCAATTATCTCTGAAAAGTCATGGAAGATGGGAGAGATTCCAGAAGACTGTAAAAGGGCAAATACAGTGCCAATCTATAAAAAGGGTAATAAGAACAACTCGGGGAATTACAGACCAGTCAGCTTAACTTCTGTACTAGGAAAGATAATGGAGCAAATAATTAAGCAAAATCAATTTGCAAACATCTAGAAGATAATGAGGTGATAGGGAACAGTCATAATGGATTTGTCAAGAACAAATCACGTCAGACCAATCTGACAGCTTTCTTTGACAGGGTAACAAGCCTTGTGGATGGGGGGAAGCAGTAGACATGGTATATCTTGACTTCACTAAAGCTTTTGATACTGTCTCGCATGACCTTCTCATAAACAAACCAGGGACATGCAATCTAGATGGAGTTACTATAAGGTGGATGCATAACCGGAAAACTGCAAAACATAGCTGAAAAACTGTTCTCAGAGAGTAGTTATCAGTGGTTCACAGTCATGCTGAAAGGGCATAACAAGTGGGGTCCCACAGGATCAGTTCTGGGGTCCAGTTCTGTTGAGTATCCTCATCAATGATTTAGATAATGGCATAGAGAGTACACTGATAAAGTTTGCAGACAATACCAAGCTGGGATGGTCTGCAAGTGCTTTGGACAATAGGATTAAAATTCCAAATAATCTGGACAAACTGGAGAAATGGTCTGAAGTGAATAGGATGAAATTCAAGAAGGACAAATGAAAAATATACCACACTTAGGAAGGAACAATCAGTTGCACACATACAAAATGGGAAATGACTGCCTAGGAAGGAGTACTGCGGAAAGGGATTGGGGGTCATAGTGGACCACAAGCTAAATATGAGTCAACAGTGTAACACTGTTGCAAAAAAAGCAAACATCATTCTGGGATATATTAGCAGGAGTGTTGTAAGCAAGACATGAAAAGTAATTCTTCCGCTGTACTCCGTGCTGATTAGGCCTCATCTAAAGTATTCTGTCCAATTCTGGGAGCCACATTTCAAGAAAGATGTGGACAAATTGGAGAAATTCATCACAAAAATGATGAAAGGTCTAGAAAACATGAGCTATGAGGGAAGATTGAAAAAATCAGGTGTGTTTAGTCTAGAAAAGAGAAGACTGAGAGGGGACATGATAATAGTTTTCAAGTACATAAAAGGTTGTTACAAGGAGGAGGGAGAAAAATTGTTCTTCTTAACCGCTGAGGATAGGACAAGAAGCAATTACCTTAAATTCCAACCAGGGAGGTTTAGGTTAGACATTAGGAAAAGCTTCCTAACTGTCAGGGTGGTTAAGCACTGGAATAAATTGCCTAGGGAGGTTGTGGAATCTCCATCATTGGGGATTTTTAAGAGCAGGGTGGACAAACACCTGTCAGGGATGATCTAGATAATACATAGTCCTGCCATGAGTGCAGGGGACTGGACTCGATGACCTCTTGAGGTCCCTTCCAGTTCTATGATTCTCTGACACTGGTAGCTACATCAAGAGGGCATGTCAAGGGGGCACAATGAATAGCAGGTTCTAACCATCCTGCTTGGACTTGGGAAGGGCCCTTGTGTGTCTGTCGAGCAATTCCAGACACACACACTGGGAAGTGAAACGTCACTGGGGCCGATGCTGGCCTTTTCCGGAGAGGTCCTAGGTAGCAAGAGTTGGTAGGAAGGTACCAGGGCAGCACTATTGGAGAGAGACAGCAACACTTTGTGCAGCTGGTAAGCAGGGCCGGCGCTTCCATTTAGGTGACCTAGGCGGACGCCTAGGGCGCCAGGATTGGGGGGGGGGGGGCATTTTGCCGACCTCGGTGGCAATTCGGACGCAGGGGGTCCTTCCGCACTCCAGGTCTTCTGCGGCAATTCTGCAGCGGGTCCTTCACTTGCTCTGGGACCCGCTGTTGAAGTGCCCCGAAGACCGGGAGCGCGGAAGGACCCCCCCCGCCGCCGCAGAATTGCTGCAGACCGGGAGCGCGGAAGGACCACCGCCTATGGCACCAAAAACCCTGGTGCCACTCCTGCTCGTGAGAGGAAGTCAAAGACCTTGCACATCGCAGGCCAGTGTGGGGGCCAGCTGGGGACTTTACACTTCAACAGGGCACTGCGCTGACGCATTTTTAGCTTATAAACCACTCCCTAATTCTCCACTCCTAACAATATCTACTCCCCATTTCCCCACGCCCTCACTAGCCCATTACGCTATCGCTAATTTCCATGTGAGAGCTCCAGGAGCACAGTGTTACTACCTGCATATATTCTTTCAGGTCCGTCAGGTTTATAACCATTCCTGATGTAGGATCAATCTGCAGGGCAAAGAGTGAAAGGAGATTAGAAGCACATCTACTAACCCTCACTACCCCGTTGTGTTACCAATCCCACCAAAAGCTTTAGATGGCACAAACCCAGACCAGCTGGGAATCCTGACCCATAAGAAAATCTCTCTCTCCGCTGCCAGACGCTGTCTGAGCCTCGGCCCCACTTCAGTAACACCATGAAGAACACGCCCTACTGGCTATATATGGAGTATCAACAACTCTGAAGAGATCAGTGAAGTTCATAATGTCGACACCAGGAAGAAAGCTCCCCAGCACACATAGTTACTAAGCAGTGCTTGGGCAGAGCCCATCAGCCACACAGAGAAGCAGCTCACTAGGCAGGAACAAGGATTTAATCGGTTGTTTTACCAACCTGAGACACAACTGCTAGCTAGTAAGGGTCAGGCACAAACCATGAGCACCAGTGGGACCTAACCACAATGCACAGGTAATCTGGCTTTCTCCTGAATTAACTGCTGTTCTGTAGGCTGATGGCCCTTCTTCCCCAGTCTGGGACTGTCTAGCAGGAACCTCTGGCTACCAGAAGCTGGGACTGGATGACTGGGGAAGGACCACTCAAAATTGCCGTGTTCCTTTCATTGCCTCTGAAGCATCTGGCACTGGCCACTGTCAGAGGACAAGACACTGGGTGAGATGGATCATTCGTCCGACCCAGTATGGCCGTTCTCATGTTAATTCCCACAACCAACAACCACAGAATTAAGAGCAATTGTTCTGTGGCCCAGATCTCTCTGGAACAAGCTGGCTGAGAGCTAAGCGCAGGACTGTGGCCTCCCACCATTTTGCAGGGGACAGAGTTCAGCCTGCTTTCACTCAGGACGGATCTGAGAGCGGAAGCTAAGGCTGAGATCCTGCAATGAGCTCTGTGTGGGTGGACCCCTGAAGCCACATGAAGCTCATTGCAAGACTGGGCTGAAATGTGGCCTCCAGCATGTCCTTGGGAAAGACAGCGTGAGAAGAAGAGCTGCCTTCGCTGGACCCATCTCTCACACACAAGTGATTACAGAAAATCTTCCTCTTTATAATTGATGGAACAGAGGGTTTTCAAGGAATGCAGGATTTTTAGGAATTCTACAAAGGCAAACACCTAGAGGGTTGGGTTTTTTTAAAAGATCTGCAGAATTTGCAGATGGAAACCACACTCTGATACCTCCAAGAAGGAAAAAGGAAGGAAATAATGATTGCACTTACCTCTCCACGCACAGTCACTACAACTAGAGGGAGAAAAACACCAAGTCATAAGTGTGATCCAATGTACACAAGAAGAAATCACAATAGCAGCAGATCAGAGAGCCCACACAGCATGAATCAGCCTCAGAAGGTGGGTAAATGGCATCAGAGGTGTTACTGTTTAAAACAATATCCATTGTATAAAGAACGGTAACTGATGCTACAGTAATGGCAGTTCTCCAGATGGACATGAGATTGGATTCTTTAGGACAGCAGTGTCCATTGGGACTGTGCCTGCAACCTGCACCGGAGGGTATAAAGGGTGGGACAGGCTCAACCATCCCACAGCGGAGTCCTACCAAAATGGGCATCTGATCCAGAAGCCTCTACTAAGGAATGGAATCTTGAAAATGTGAGGATTGTAGCTGCTCAACAAATGTCAGATACAGAGACGCTCGTCAAACAAGCAGCAGAGGCTGCCTGAGTTCTAGTGGAATGAGCTCTAATGTGGCTCGGTGCATCTAACCTGACTATCCCATAGCATGTCCTTATACAGTTGGAGATCCACTTAGATAATCTCTGTGAGAATCTAGCTTGCCCCTTAAATCTGGCTACAGATAGTCAGGCATGTTCCTTAGTAATTCTGTTCCAAGTACAAAGACAGTGCCCCTACTGTATCAGGTGTGTGAAGTCTGACTTCCTCCAGGGTTGAATCAGGCTTGGGGAAGAAAACAGGCAGATGAAGGGACTGGCTGTTACTCTGAGGCAACCTTGGGCAGAAACTTAAGAGTGACATTGTCCTTATGAATAACTATATAGGAAGGGCCTGAATCTCCCCAACCCTTCAAGCTGCTGCCATGGCAATCTGAAAGGCAGAGGTGATATAGGGAACAGGGAACACTACCAGAGGACCCATCAACTCTGCTAATACTCTACAGTAATGTCCCCAGAGGGGGAGAGCGCTTGGGGAGAAAACATGCATAAGGCCTATGATAGATATGGCAATTTCCTGCAGTATCCTTGGAAAAACTGTGTTGAATTAAGGTTAAGTATCTTTGGAGTCCATTATATTAAATGGAAATGTTCTGTCTGATTGTGGGCTGGGCTTGTACATAACTTTCCTGGGGGGATCTGATGCGAACCCATGGAAATGTATGAATTTCAAACGACTATATTGAACAAGAGAGAGCAGACACCATGACTGTCCATCGTTCATGGCGTTAATGCTGGTGCCTTGGCTTCCGCTGTAATGCCAGTTCTCTGTGGGGTAGTTGGGCGGTGGGGGTCTAAGCTCACGGAAACATTATATATTTGCCCATTGGGCACATAAAAGAAAAAATTACACTAATCACACTAACTTGACTATTTAATTATTATATGCAAGGCTAAGGAAAATCACCCAGTATACAGAGTAAGCAGACGCTGCGGGGTACTGCCTGACTCTCAAGGGCACTCAGAAGACACTGAGGAACACCTGGGCCGCTCTGTCCTTTATGCCCTCAGATGGGAGGTGTCAGGGCACCTAGGAGCAGGCATGGCCCTGACAGATACACTGACCAAAAGGATCCAGTCTTGCATGCATGGGGCCCATGCACACTAAGAATGGAATCCATGTGGACAGTCTCTTGAAGAAGGTTTGTTCGTTTTCGATAACATTTGTTTGCCAAGTGGAAACCGCCATTAAGATTTACTATCATCTTGAGTATAAGCAGATTTGGTTTATTTAGTAACATTTTTAAATAAGATTGACTCATAGACTCATAGACTCATAGGTCAGAAGGGACCAATATGATCATCTAGTCTGACCTCATGCACAAGGCAGGCCACAGAACCCTACCCATCCACTTTTATAACAACTCCTAACCCAGGACTGAGTTATTGAAATCCTCAAAATTGGTTTGAAGACCTCAAGCTGCAGAGAATCCACCAGCAAGCGACCCATGCCCCACGCTGCAGGGGAAGGCGAAAAACCTCCAGGGCCCCTGCCAATCCGCCCTGGAGGAAAATTCCTTCCCGACCCCAAATATGGCGATCAGCTAAACCCTGAGCATGTGGGCAAGACTCACCAGCCAGCACCCAAGAAGGAATTCTCTGCAGTAACTCAGTTCCCATCCCATCCAACATCTCCCCGCAGACCATTGAGCAGACTTATCTGGTGATAATCCAAGATCAATTGCCCAAATTAAACTATCCTATCATAACATCCCCTCCATATACTTATCAAGCTTAGTCTTAAAGCCAGATAAGTCTTTTGCCCCCACTACTTCCCTCGGAAGGCTGTTCCAGAACTTCACTCCCCTAATGGTTAGAAACCTTCGTCTAATTTCAAGTTTAAACTTCCTAATATCCAGTTTGTACCCATTCGTCCTCGTGCCTACATTAGTACTAAACTTAAATAATTCCTCTCCCTCCCTAACGTTAACCCCCCTGATATATTTATATAGAGCAAGCATATCCCCCCGCAGCCTTCTTTTGGCCAGGCTAAACAAGCCAAGCTCTTTGAGTCTCCTTTCATAAGGCAGGTTTTCCATTCCTCGGATCATCCTAGTAGCCCGTCTCTGGACCTGTTCCAGTTTGAATTCATCCTTCTTGAACATGGGACACCAGAACTGCACACAGTATTCCAGATGAGGTCTCACCAGCGCCTTATATAACGGTACTAACACCTCCTTACCCTTGCTGGAAATACCTCGCCTGATGCATCCTAAAATCGCATTTGCTTTTTTAACAGCCGTATCGCATTGGTGGCTCATAGTCATCCTGCTATCAACCAATACCCCAAGGTCCTTCTCCTCCTCTGTCACTTCCAACTGATGCGTCCCCTACGTATATCTAAAATTCTTATTATTAATCCCTAAGTGCATGACCTTGCACTTTTCACTACTGTATTTCATCCTATTACTATTACTCCAGTTTACAAGGCGGTCCAGATCTTCCTGAATAGTATCCCTGTCCTTCTCCATGTTAGCAATACCCCCCAGCTTTGTGTCATCCGCAAACTTTATTAGCACATTCCCGCTCTTTGTGCCAAGGTCAGTAATAAAAAGGTTAAATAAGATCGGTCCCAAAACCGATCCTTGAGGGACTCCACTAGTGACCTCCTTCCAGCCTGACAGTTCACCCTTCAATACGACCCGCTGGAGTCTCCCCTTTAACCAGTTCCTTATCCACCTTACAACTTTCATATTCATCCCCATCTTTTCCAATTTAACTAACAGTTCCCCATGTGGAACCGTGTCAAACGCCTTACTGAAATCGAGGTAAATTAGATCTACCGCATTTCCTTTATCTAAGTAATCCGTCACGTTCTCAAAGAAGGAGATCAGATTGGTTTGGCACGATCTACCTTTAGTAAATACATGTTGCAATTCGTCCCAATTACCATTGACCTCTATGTCCTTAACTACTTTCTCCCTTAAAATTTTTTCCAAGACCTTACATACTACAGACGTCAAGCTAACAGGCCTATAATTACCCGGATCACTTTTATTCCCTTTCTTAAAAATAGGAACTACGTTAGCAATTCTCCAGTCGTACGGCACAACCCCCGAGTTTATCGATTGCTTAAAAACTCTTTATGTAATGGCCTAAAAGGCAGATTTGCAGTTTGCACTGTCTCCTGTTGATCACTCTTATTTCTCTTTGCAGCCTCAGTCATCAAAAAAACAAAGGCTCCAGATTCTGCTCTCAGTTACATAAGTGTTCGCAGTAACATGGATAAGGGTCGATCCCATCCAAATGTCTCTCTCATACAACCATGTAAATTAATTCTCTCCGGGTCTGGATTAATAAGTATAGCACTCAGGCCAGTCAGCCCCTCACCTTTATAGTTGTGTCCATGTCCGTTTGGATTGTTGCATTTCCCAAAGAGTTTCAGGTTTTCTTCATCACTCAGTGACTTACTGTAAAAGAAATTAAAAATTGCAAGTTGAGGGCCAATTACAAACATTTAGGTTTTCATTTCAACTGGGACTGGTTTTTAGCTCCTCCTGACCTCCTTAGTAGGTACAGCAAAGAAATATCTCATTCACAGACTGTCTACTCAGATTCTGCACCCACTGCCTGAGTTAGTCCAGGCCCTGTGAATGAAAGATTTGCTCTCCACTCACCTTTTAGTTTGTGGTCTCATTGTTCATTGGACCAAGACATTACCCATAGTCTATCCTTGTCTATAACATGCCCTGAGAAGCGGGTGGCGAATCCTTAAACATTTTATGTAATTTGTTTTTTAAAAGTTAATACATTACTGTGTGTACTAGTGATCCAACATAATGTACTCTAGTCACTTTCTCCTTTTTAAACAGATGGATTAGACTGGGGAAGTACGATTACATTTTTTTTTACTCTATTATAATGAACATTCATCCAGGTATTGTGTTTCTCTACAGACTCTGTAAAGCATTACTGGCTAAACAAATGGCATTGGAGAGTTGAAGGAGCCCAGTTACGAGATTTGGGGTCTATTAGTCTGGATGCTGCTGATCGTTTCATTGTAGCATACTGACTTCTCAGTACAGGACTGTGTACTGTTGCCAAGTATTCACTCCTACTGTGAAAAGTGTATCAATCAGAGTTTGAAACACCACAAGAGTTCCAGCTGTTCACAAAAGGGACCGGATGCCTGGTAGAACCACCTACTTTCTGAACACAAACATTGCAGGCTGTAGTATCCAGGATCACGGAAATATTTAAGAGATCAGTGGGACCATCGCTAAGTTTACTGTCATCCCTTCTGACTTTCACATTGTACCAACAACTCTCCCAAAGGATGTGCAGTCTAGGGATGAATAGGTGGTGATCAGTGTAGGCCAGGCAGAAGGACACATCTGAAATATGTGATTCACATTTTACGTGAAAACAGAAGACACCACTTACCATCAAGTCCCCTTTGCTTCAGGAAAAGCAGGAGATGAAGCATCTTAGATAATTGCTGGGGAAATAAGTGATTTGACCTTAAGTGTGTAAAGTAAAATCTATCAAAGTCCATAGCTGTCCACTGAACAAAGAAGTCAGATTTTTGGTCTCACGGACAGAGCTTGAAAACTGCCTTTGGTGCTGCTGTTCTCATCCACCAGCCATGAAAAACCTCATGCTACTCAGGGTGAAATAGACAAGATTCTGATCAGAATCAGCCTTGCCTGCAGCATAGTCTTGAAACTAACCGGAGTCTTGTCCCAATTTCACTCTGCTGTTGTTTAAAAATTCTCCTGTTTAGTACAGCAGGCTGGAGAAAGAAAGGGGAGTCACTCCTTTTTCTCTCCCCCCACTCTCCACTCCCAGAGCCTCCATCCGCAGGAGAATTTTCTAAGCTCTGACCAACTTCACTGCTGCCATTCCCAAGGTATTGGTATCTGAACTGACTTGCATCAACTTCACTTTTGTTGGTGGAGAGTTGGTGTGGTGAGCACAAGTGCATACAAAATTTTAGCCAGGCAAGTGGTACAGGGGGAGGAGAGAACCAAAAAATGAGGTGAGAGAGCTGCACTCAAGACAGCAAGGGGGAAGGAGAGGCAGGAGAAAGCCCCCAAAAGGGGGCAGAAGAAATGTGCAGGATGATGAGGGAGTGAGGGAAACAGATGGATTACAGTATTTACCTTCCTTTCATCTATCCTTTGTCATCTCTAATAACAATGACCAGACTGTAAGCTCTTTGGGGCAGGGACTGGACTGTTTTACTAAGTGGTATGTACCGTGCCTAGCACAACAGAGCCACAATCTTTGAGGCCTCTAGGTGCTACTGTAATAAAAATAACAAGAAACAGCCCCAAACACATGGGCTGTTGAAAAGGGAGCGACCCCACCTTCCCAGCAGCTGGGAGAGCGAGGCATAGCCAGCTGCAGGCTGAGGTTCATTTTCTCTGTCTCCCCCTTGTACAGTGTGAGCTCTTAGATACGGGGACCATCTGGATTCTGGATCCAGTATATCGCTGGACACGTTGCCAGACCGGAGAGCAAATGGCTCTCCTGTCCAAATGGGATAGGAACTAAGGAGCCCCAGGTAAGAACCAGGGATAGCTCCCCCAGGATGAATAACCCCTCCCTTCCCAACACACTGGGGATTTCTAACCTGGGAATTGACCTGAGTCCATGGGGAGGGGCAGGGTCTCCTCTTGGCAGGTCGCTATGAGCTGTCATTGCTGGGAGATTCGCAGTGACTGAACCACCCCAACCAAGTGCGACTGGGGGACACCCTGGGGTCCTCCCCCGACCCAGCACGATGGGGGCACCCTGGGTCCTCCCCCGACCAAGTGCGATGGGGGGACACCCTGGGGTCCTCCCCCGACCCAGCACGATGGGGGCACCCTGGGTCCTCCCCCGACCCAGCACGATGGGGGCACCTTGCGATCTCCCCCGAACAAGAGTGATGGGGGGCACCCTGGGGTCCCCCCTGACCCAGTGCGATGGGGGTGGGGCCGGGCCCCCGATCCAGGCCCCTCACCTGTGCAGCCGGTGGCAGGCGCTGAAGCTGAGGCAGCGGGAGACCCGCGCGGTGCGGGCCGGGGTCCCGGCGGGGGGAGGCGGCATCGCAGCAGCGGGGCCGGGGAGCGGGGGACGGAGGGGACCGGCCGGCTCGGCGCCTGCGTGGGGAGGGCGGACGGGCCCTACATCCGGGCATCCCGGGGCACCCTCCTCCCCCCGCCCGCCGCGGGGCCGTTAGTGTCCCTGCGCCGCGGGGAGATGGGACCCCCCCGCCTCTGGCCCCGCCCCCTGAGCCTGAGGGACCCCCCCCCGCCTCTGGCCCCGCCCCCTGCGCCGCGGGGAGATGGGACCCCCCCGCCTCTGGCCCCGCCCCCTGCGCCTCGGGGACCCCCTCGCCTCTGGCCCCGCCCCCTGAGCCTGAGGGACCCCCCCCGCCTCTGGCCCCGCCCCCTGCGCCTCAGGGAGATGGGACCCCCCCACCTGGCCCCTGGTCCTCGGGGACCCCCCTACCTTTGGCCCCTGCTCCTCGGGGACCCCCCCCACACGCCTCTGGCCCCGCCCCCTGCTCCTGAGGGACCCCCCCCGCCTCCAGCCCTGTCCCCGCCCCCTGGTCCTTAGGCACCCACACACACACCTCCTGCTCTGCTTCTCGGGGACCCCCCCATCCCGCCTCTGGACCCGCCTCCTTTGCCTCAACCCCCCCCCCCAGCACGCCTGCTTCCTGCACCTCCGGGACTCTCCTTTGGCCCTGCCCTGCACCCAGTGATCCCCCTGCCCTGCCCCTTGGGAATCCCCCCCTCAGTGCCTGCTCCCTCCTTAGCCCCAGGCTCATCACATCAGACACCCCCTTCGCCTCCCTCTCCTGCCCCTAAGTGACCCTGTCCTCACCCCAGGGACTCCCATCCCGACCCCTGTCTCCTGCCCCTCAGGGACCCCTATCCCTCAGTGCTCCCCATCTCCCTTCCCACTGCCCCAGGGGCATGAGCTCCTGTGACACACCAGGCCTTGAGAGAGACTTGTCACCTTCAAACATGCATTAAAAGGAGCCCTTACATCCTCTGCCTTCCCCACTCCACTACCCCTCGCCCCTGTCTGGGTGGGTCTTTCCCATCAGTGTCCTATTTGTAAAGGTTTCTCTCCCCCTTGGTCCTGTGTGTTTAACACAGTTCTGTACTGTATTTGCTTTTTGGTTTTTTGTTTGTTTTTGTCTCTGCTGCTGCCTGATTGCATACTTCCAGTTCCACATGAGGTGTGCGGTTGACTGGTCAGTTTGTCACTGGTGTTTGTAACTCTGAGGTTCTACTCAGGGCCGGTGCAAGGATGTTTTGCATCCTAGGCGAAACTTCCATCTTGCGCCCCCCGCCCTGAAGCGCCCCCCCCGTGGCAGCCCCCCATCCGCCCTGAGGTGCACTCCCCTGTGGCAGCTACCCCCCCTGCCCCAGCTCACCCCTGCTCCATGCACGAGCACGAGCACCCTGTCGCTGCTTCACTTCTCCCGTCTTGTGGTGCCTAAGCTGATTGGCGCCGCAAGCCTGGGAGGTGGGAGAAGTGAAGCAGCCATGGCGTGCTCAGGGAGGAGGCAGGGCAGGGGTGAGCTGGGACAGGGAGTTCCCCTGCGTGCCGCCCTCCATCCTTACTTGCTGCAGGCGGCCCTCCCTGCACTCCCCTGCCCCAGCTCCCTCCGCCTAAATGCTGGCAGCAACTGGGGTGGCCAAAGATCCAGCCGGCGCAGTTGCTACCGAAGAAAATGGTGCCCCCCAAATCCCGGCGCCCTAAGCGACCACCTAGTTCGCCTAAATGGTTGCACCAGCCCTGGTTCTACGGTATCTTGTTCTCCAGAATCTCACTTAAAAAAAAAAAAAAAACTCCCCCGCTGTTATGGTTACAAAGAAAAGAGAATAGGAGTTCTTGTGGCACCTTAGAGAATAACATTTTTAAGCCTCGGCAAGAGGGAGCCAAGGGCTATGCATAATTAATTTTGAATCTTTCTTCATTGTGAAAAGTCTCACCAATGGGCATTGCATAGAAAAATACAAAGGTTTCCCCCCAAATATGCCCCCCTGCTGTTGTCACTCATCCCAGAGCGTCCAGGATCATCTCCTCCCCAACTCCACCCCCCTGCTGCTCTGTCTCATCTCCTTCCCCACCCCCAAGGTGCAAAGTGATGTTGCTGCTCAAACTTGATCATGGAAGGAGATAGGACCTGTAAGACACAGAGTATGGTGGCCATTTGAGAAGAGGACCCTTGGATGTACTCAAGCATGGGTTAAAAAAAGACATCCAACATACACCCTTGTCAATTGTTTATTTCATGTTTGCAACATGCCCTGAGTCGGCAGCAACAATAGAAGAACTAACACCATCTGTACCACTTGGTCTTCTGAGGAGGGACTGGGAAGAACTATTATTTATTATTTGTGTTATGGTAGCATCTCAGAGCCCCAGTCATGGTCCAGGATCCCATTCTGCTAAACACAGAACAAAAAGATGGCCCCTGCCTCAAAGAACATAAGAATATAAGAGCTTCCAGACTGGGTCAGGCCACAGTCCACCTTGTCCAGCATCCTGTCTCTGACAGTGGCCTATTCAGGGGGGGAGTGCATAGAACAAGGCAGTTATGGAGCACTCCACCCTGTTGTCCACTCGTGGCTTCTGGTCAAAGTTTTATGTAAACAAGCCCTCACAGAGTGCAGGCCCTTTCATTCCTCCCACCCTATGCGCTTTGTTATGGTTTTCATCCCAGTGTGCCCCATTAAAGCCCTTTTTGTGTGGAGAAGCACTTTGACCAGGAGACCTTATGCTTTTTTCCTATTAGCAATTACAGCTACAGTTAGGGATGATAGCCATTCTGGAGTTGAGATGTCAGGGAAAAGGATTACACCTCCATGCCAGATCCTTATCCCATGGCCTCCCAAAGTTCTCCTCTGAACCCCAGGCACCAGCTGTGTGGGTGCTCCAGGGGTGGCAGGTGTGGAGTCCGGGCAGGGCCGGGGGCAGAGGGGGGTCGAGCACCCACTGGTGCAAGTAGAAGTCGGCGCCTATGAGCCATGTGCTCGATGCAGCTCATGGTAATGGAGTGGTAGCTGGTCACACAGTAAATGTCTTGTCAGCGTGTCATATCGATACTTGCACAGCCTCCTTTGGGTTCACACCAGGAATCAGATCTTTCCATTTGCAGCCTCTCTGAAGTTCCAGATGGGCCTAAAGCATCCATCTATCATGGCAAATGCACTCTTAGTGCACTTATACATGCCACAGCCCGTTGCTAGGTTAGACCCAAGCAGAAATATGCCTCATTACAGTCAACCTGGCTGCTGGCCCAGCAGTGCAATTGATTGGTTCCCCTCGCTGTCCCATTACCGGGTTCTGTGGCTCCTACAAACACATTGCACTATGGGTTGTCCACTTGATGGGCGGCTGGTATTTATTTAATGGGGAAAAATTAGTCTGGAAAGGATGAGAGCCAGTGTTCTACAATGACAGAGGAGAGAGGCAGCAGGGTGGGACACTTGGGAGTCCAGGTTTAGCCATACTGCATTTCAGATGCCAGAGAGACACCCAGCAGCTAAAAGCAGTGAGTGTTCAAGAGAAAAGGCTAACATCACCACAGAGCGGAGAGATGTGGAGGAGAGTGCAGGAAGAGGAGCCAGGAAGGCCGGAGAACAGCAGCAGCACTCTGCCACATGGCATATCCCCACGTGGCGTCTGCACACGTCTTTCTTGCTGCCACAGTGATGAAAGCCCTGGGGCAGGACCCAAAGGAGCCAAGTATAAATCTAGGTGGCTAAGATTGGTGAGAGTACCTGTCACTCTGATAACTTCATCCATCCTTTGAATCACTCCACCAGCCCCCCTTCTTCTCATCTTAGACAGTCTTCTGGCCCATCCCCTTCGGGGCCCATTCTTACTCTGCCCCATCCACTAATGTCTCTCTTTTATTGAATCCCTGTGCTAGCCTATCATGCCATCTCTCTACGTCTCCCACAAGTCTTCTAGGATGCCACTTGTGCACGGAACACCCTATCTGTGCTGGGCTGAGGCCACTGCCATCTCTGCTGTCATGTCCCTCTGCAAGAGCCACTTTTTCAGGAACTAGCTGTGTCATCTGCTTCTCTATTGCATCTCCCAAAGACGCTGCTCATCTAAGCAAGGGGCAGCATCTAGTGTTGGCAGGAAAGGGGTGTGGCATACGGATATTTCAAATGAAACTGGAGACCCGCCTTGGACGAAAACAAGGAGGATGAATTGTGGGGGAAGGAAAATCTAGTTTGGTGGTGGGTTTGAGCTTGTATGTTATAAGTTTCTCCCCCTGCCAGTGTGTTTCTTGTCTTTCAGACTGAGCACTCCTCAGCACAGAGATAGTGTCTTCCTCTGGGTTTGGAAAATGTGACGCACACTGCGGGCACTATATTAATAAATTCATGGCAGCATCACAGAGTCTGAAGTCAGAATCTTGGACAAGTGAATGAGCCAGTGAATGGCCGCAGCACAGAACAGTGTATTCTGCATGGGCAACAGACAGCAGTCTCTACAGCCATGGCTACACTGGCGCTTTACAGCGCTGCAACTTTCTCGCTCAGGGGTGTGAAAAAAACACCCCCCTGAGCACTGCAAGATACAGGGCTGTAAAGTGCCAGTGTAAACAGTGCCGCAGCACTGGGAGAGCGGCTCCCAGCGCTGCAAGCTAAACCCCATGAGGATGTGGAGTACGTGCAGTGCTGGGAGAGCTCCCTCCCAGCGCTGGCGCTGCGACCACACTCACACTTCAAAGCGTTACCGTGGCAGTGCTCCCGCGGCAACGCTTTGAAGTTTCGAGTGTAGCCATACCCTATGTGGTTTTCCTTCTTTCTGCAGGGGGTGCATGGGTATGTTTGGTGGCAGAAAGGCTGCCCCATCCCCCTATGTGACACTTGATCATACAAAGTCCCTGCTCCATGTAATGCAGAGCTACCACTTAGCTGCTGCTCTTTGCCTGTGGCTAGTGTTTGTCTCCTGTACAGAATACAGAGAAGGGGATTTAAAGGGAAAACAAAAAGCTACTACAGGCCATTTTGTCAACTGCAAAGGTAAGACAGTGGTTCGGATGATGGCTCATCGGTTTGATCTGCTGCAGCAAATGCTTGGTTTCCTATGTCTGTTGGTTATTGGATCACAAATTCTGTGTTAATTTCTTTTCAGCAAATCACTGAGTGATGCAGAAAATAAGAAACTCTTTGGGATCTGCAACCAGAGTCAGGGGCACAACTATACAGGTGAGAGGCAGCCCTGCCAGGGCTGCTCTGCATATTCCCCTGTCCCAGGTCAGGATCAACTCATACAGCAGATGAAAGGGAAATGGGAGTCTGAGGATAAAAATTTGCACCCCCTTTTCCAGTGCTGCCTTTCTTCTCTCTATTGTGTCAAGTACTGAGGGGCTCAGCCCGTGCAGCTGGAATGTTGGTATTGAGTGATGCTGTGGGTTAATGTACATCCTCTTCATTGATCTACACACCTGGCTTCAAAAAACTCTGCTGTAGGGCAGAGGGGACAATGAGTTTGGAGCACAACCAAATTCCTTGTGGACACCTTGTGAACCAGTGATTTGGGGCCGCAAGAAGGCCAATAGAAAAGCTGAGAATGACTTCCGGTTATGAGTGGAGTGCATTGGCAGAAGTAGGGTGGGTACCCAGGGCTGGAAAAGCAGGGGGATGCTGTGGGTCGAGCCCAAGGAGCACCAGCAGAGCTGAATGTGGGGATCCAGGACTAGAATGACAGAGGATACTGCAGCTCAAGAATGCAGGGTGGTGTTAGGTGAAAATCTGCTTGATCAACATGATTATCGATCTAGTGGCTTTATTAGCTAGGATCTGTTAGCAGCAGCCAAATTTTATTTCCCCAAAACTTTGATCATCAGGCTTATTTCTAGCTTAAAGTTATTTTCTACTTCCTCCTTCCTTGCTGTACCTGTCACCTTTTCATTCATCCCACATAAGCAATGCTAGAGATGTTTTGTGTGAATCTTGCCCATGGGGCCAATAATTTGACTTGGGTTTTGTTTGTTTAATTTTTCCCGTGGTGGTGACTGTGCACAGAGAATTAAGGGCAGCAGGGCATGGATTTGGGTCAGGCCAGGGGCATCTTGCTGCACTGGTAGAGCTGGCATGAGTCGTGGGTACGGTACAGAAAAAGATCATTGTACAGCAGTACAAAGGCAAGTGGCCCTGTGCTGAGTCAGAAAGCAAGGCACCAGTCGATGAGGCCTCCTTGACATCATTCCTGCCCATTCCGTGTAGTTGTGGGGCCTGGCTATGACTTGGCCTTTATGCCATGTGGCCTTTATGCCAAACCAGCCACTTCTCCCAGTAGATCATTAAACCCCAGGAAACACACTGCAACCTGCTCAGGTGCTTGATTGGAACAGTTTAGATGCTATAACTATTCCCCCGTGGTTCATCATTGCATGTACTTATCAAGAGATGTCAACTGTGCCTGTGATTTCCTTTCCTTTCCTGTGATTTGCCCTGCAGATTGATCTTAGCTCAGGGATGGTTATAAACCTGACAGACTGGAAAGAGTACACGCAGGTGATAACAAGGTACTTCTGGAGCTCAGACATGGGAATCTATTATGATTTTTGATGATAGGCAGCTTTGGATGTGGGGAGGCGTGGGGCAAGAGGATAGTATTTTGGGAAATGGGGAATAGTAGCTGCGAGGGTGTGGAAGGTGATGTGTCAATACATTCCCTTTATGGGATCTTCCAGTCCCCTGGGAATCTTAGTTTTGTCACTCTTCCCAAGAACACAGCTATCACCCTGTTAGAGCTGGGAAATTCCAGGGAGAGGGCACGAGTTACTGAGTTTGTGTGGTCAGCAGCAGTAACGTGCCAAGTGTCAGAGTAAATGAGATACAAAGACCAGAGGAACACTCAAATTTGATCATACACTAGACCTACAGTTAAAATTTGTGTGTGAAAAATTCACACCTCTGAGCAGTGTAATTAAGCCAACCTAACCCCGAGTGTAGAAGCCAAGAGGTCGACGAAAGAATTCTCGGAGAGGTGGATTAAAGTACAGTGACAGGAAAATCCTTTCCATTGCTGTAGGAAGTGTCCTCGCTACAGCTGTAGCTGTGCCAGTGTAGCACCTGTAGCGTAGACATAGCCTAAGGGCTGGTCTACACTGAAAAGTTACATTGGCATAACTACATCTCTCAGTGGTGTGAAAAATCCACACCTCTGAAAGACATAGTTAAACTGACCTGACCTCCAGCGTAGGCAGTGCTATTACCTGTGACAGAGAACCGCTCACTGTAGAAAGACATCAAAGTGTCTGAGGCCATGTCTACCGTATAGTGATTCAGTGTAGGCATTTACTATTGCGATGGGAGAGGTTCTCCTGTCACTGTAGGTAATCCGCCTTCCCGACAGGCAGTAGCTAGGTCCACAAAGAATTCTTCCTTCAATCTAGTGCTATCTACATCTGGGGTTAGGCCGGCTTAACTATGTCGCTCGGGTGTAGATTTTTCACACCCCTCAGGGAGTAGCTATGGCGATGTAACTTTTCAGTGCAGACCAGGCCTAAACATGAGCACAAGGCCTGTGTTCTATTGCAGTGACACCACTCTGACAGTCCCCAGGCTGGCCTATGACATGCAAGCTGAGGCCTTTGGCTTCCTCTCACTGGCTGCTGCGTTGCTCTAAAAGTCTCATCTTCTCAGGAAAAGGCCCAGAATTAAAATAACTGGGACTCTTTTGCAGGCATGGCAGGGCCTTCCCTGGGAGTCCAGGGTCCCAAGAAATGAGCCTGTATTGGTCAGAACCTGCCACACTCTGGGCCTTCTGGGTCATAACCCATTGATGGGGCCAGCATGTTCCCTCTCTTTCCATAGGAGAGGATCATGAAGCTGCTTGACCACAAGAAACTGGATCCGGATGTGGCTTATTTTGCTGACGTTGTGAGGTGGGTAGTGGGGTCACATGGTAAAACTGGATTTGGTGCCAGGACTGCCCCGTATCATAAACTGGCACTATGTATGTCATCTGTGACTAGTTCAACACCCTCAGGTTGGAGGAACTGATTACCTAACGGTGATCAAATACCTCCCCATTGCCTTGCAGCTGGGATCTGGATCTAACCTGCACTTACTGCTCCCTCTCTTACTTGGGTCCTGTTTTCCCTGCAGTACAACTGAGAATGTGGCAGTGTACACCTGGGAAAACCTCCAGAAGCATCTGCCTGCAGGGGCTCTTTAAAAGGTCAAGGTGTATGAATCCAAGCAGAACGTCATTGTGTACAATGGAGACGAGACGGCTCCACTGGCCTTGATGTGTGACCAGAGCGCACACGGCGTAATCAGAGACTAGCATTGTCTACAGATGAAATGAAGCTTTGCAATCAAGATAAAATCTACTGCACTGCAGGTAGTGCCTGTTCCTGCTTTGCTAACCATGTCCAGTCTTGGTCTCTTGCTCCAGCCCACCCCCCGGCTGCTGCTGACATGTTGTGAGTGAACATTTTAAAGCTAATTTCCCCACAGAAACAAACAACCAAGCTAATTGCTGACACTAAATCATCCCCTACTCCCCGCTGAGGGGCAGAGAGACAAAGGACCAGGACAACTGTGTACCAGCAGGACACTCACCTCTTGAGCGCCTCCTGATGCTGCTGTGCAGTATACCTTTTCCCACTCCTGGCACCTCCTGTAGGCTGTTGACTTCACTTGGCAGGTCTTCACCGGCTCGGCTCTCAAACTGGGTCACACAGTCAAAATGAGCTCTTTCTGGGGTAGCAAAGAGTCCAACAAAACTGTCTGTCTGCCCTCACCCAGGTCTTCACTCAGCCCCTGCTCTGGGCCCTTTAAATTCAGCCCTTTGCTTGGGCTTCCAAGCAAGCCTTGTCCCATTATCAGGACTTACACCACTTCACCGGTGGGGGAACCCAGGCCCACTCCCTGCTCCAGGTTCTGACCCAGGGACCCTATGAACAGCAGCCACGCTCTGCTCACTTTGATTCATTGCTGCTACTTCCCTGGACCTTTTCCCACCTGGCCCCTGTATCTTCACTCCTTGCTTCAGCTCTCAGGGCCTTTCCCCCAGCTTAAGCCAGTTCAGCCAGAACCAAACTCTGTTCACCCCTCAAGCGCCTGTGGCCAGAGAGAAGCTCCCAGACTCACCCCTCTGGTTCTCCCAGCCAGGGACTGAGTGGCCTGGGCCCTGTAGCAACTTTTATCTGGGCCAGTGGAGCTCTGATTCGCTGCCTGCACTGAGGCTTCTCTAGGCAGGCCCAAAGGACCTACCTTTTCTGCTTCTTTCCTGGAGCAGGATGTAGTAGGACCCTGGGGCCTTCGGCAGGGGGCTAGGAATGGCCAGGTGTACCCTATCACCAGAAGGAATACTGATTCATAGATTCATAGATTCATAGACTCTAGGACTGGAAGGGACCTCGAGAGGTCATCGAGTCCAGTCCCCTGCCCTCATGGCAGGACCAAATATTGTCTAGACCATCCCTAATAGACATTTATCTAACCTACTCTTAAATATCTCCAAAGATGGAGATTCCACAACTTCCCTAGGCAATCTATTCCAGTGTTTAACTACCCTGACAGTTAGGAACTTTTTCCTAATGTCCAACCTAAATCTCCCTTGCTGCAGTTTAAGCCCATTGCTTCTTGTTCTATCATTGGAAGCTAAGGTGAATCAGTTTCCTCCCTCCTCCTGATGACACCCTTTTAGATACCTGAAAACTGCTATCATGTCCCCTCTCAGTCTTCTCTTTTCCAAACTAAACAAACCCAATTCCTTCAGCCTTCCTTCATAGGTCATGTTCTCAAGACCTTTAATCATTCTTGTTGCTCTTCTCTGGACCCTCTCATTTCCTCATGACAACATTGTGTGAATAAACAGCCTTTGCAGACCACCCTCATGGTGTCTCCTTCAGCTGCTGGCTCTAAGGAACTGAGTACATATAGTGACCATCACAGAGCAGGGCTGCAGCTGGTGAGCTCCCTGGGGGAGAGGCGTCAACAGAAGGAGTTATTAGAGTAAGATACGGTGTGCACAGAGCACAGTCAGGTGAAGCTGCAGTTCAGGGGCAACGTGAACTTGCGCTACTGCTGGGGAGAGCAGGGCCCAGACACTGTTAGCTGGAGGCAACAGCACTGAGCTTGCAACAGTTAGGAATCAGAGCCTGGCACAGTGTAGTGCACCATCTACTGTCCAACCATCTGCAATGCCTGAGAACTAGCTGAGAAATAATGTCTCCATGAAGGGAGCAGGCTAAGGACTTGCAGGGGCTAGTAAACAAGATTGTGTAGGCTGATTTGGCCTGCAACCCAGGCAGCCAACAAGACTAGCTGCTCAAAAGGTAGAGAAATATGCCCCTCTGGTCGAAACCTTGAGAGCTAAGCGTTACCAGGTTCAGACGCACGCACTGATCGTCAGAGCAAGAGCTGAGAGAGTGCAGAATCAGTCAACGCTACGCTACACTACTGCTGATGGAGCAATTTGTGGTGTCAGACGCCATCAGGTGGTTGAGAGACATCTACATCGAACATATCACTGGACATCAGCAATACCAGGAGGGATGAGCTGGGAGTGCCGATGAGAAGCGCAGTCAGGAAAGTAGCTGAAATACTTTCCTCATGGACTGTATTTTCTAAATGGACAAACTACTTAATTCTCAATTACTGAGGAACAATCTCCCTCAACCAAATCTCTGTACAATTCCTCATGAGTGATGTACCCGAGTATTCAGATTCTAATATCTAAACTGAATTGTTAAATCTATTCACCTAAATGTAGGTTATTGCTGACTATGTACTATGAAATGACTTTACCAACCAACTTTGAATTTGTGGATAATGTAAGCACTATACCCAGATGTTCAGACACTCTTTTCTCAACCTATGTATTATATAATTTTATATATAACATTAGCTTTAATAAAATGTTTCAATCACCTGCCTTCTTCTCTAGGGGATAGAAGCTTGACACTCACTGTATGTGGAACCAGACTTTGTTACAACTATGGATCTGGATCCAATCTCCTCTATATAACCTACCAGCCTACGTGCCTTTAACATGTGCATCTGACACTTGAACAAAGGAGGATGAGAGATGAGAAAATTCTTAATATCTCATAGCAGCCCTTTGCTAGTGTTTTGTCCAGTCTCATTTCTCAGCCACTAGAGTTTTGCACCAGGAAAAGCTCCCAGGGGAAATGGTGACAGGACTCAGTTTTCCTTTGCTTTATTTCATCTGTTGCTCCTAGTTATTTCCCCATGTATCTCTGGTCTGATCTAATTCCTCACCCTCTCTCCCTGCTAAGAGCAGTAGAAGGTTACGTCCCCCTACAGTAAGTACTTAGCCCCTGCTCTGTTGATTGAGCTCTTTCCTTATAGCCAACTTCTCTGGCCCCTCAACCACTTTCACTGCTGTTCCCTTAGCTCTCTCCCACTCTACGGCTACCTTTCTGGTAATGGGATGGCCAGAACTGAACGGGATATATTTCAGGTGTGATGATAGCAGTGTCTTGTAAAGAGGGGCACTCTCCTTCCAATCCCCCACTCAGAATCTCTCTGCCAGGGGAGACGTCTGCAGAAGAGACCAAACTCATGTCATTAGCTGCCTGCTTTGCAGGCTGCAAGCATCTTTCCCCCGCCCACATACAGACACATCTTGGACTGCTTCAGTATCCTTGCTCCCAGATTTCTCCTTCCCATTAAGCACCTGGGGGTTGGGTTACTTGCCCACAAATGCGTTAGCCTAAGTTGAATCTTATTTTGTTTCCCACCCCTAGAGCCTTTGGATTTCTCAGCCCTCCCTGGTGTTTGTGTCTCCTCACCATTTAATGTTACCTGTTGGATTCATTGTTAGCCCCGGGCTAAGGGGCTGGATTGACATGGCCTGTCCCTGCTCCAAGGATCTCTGGCACAAGGACGTGGGCGATGTCAGCCTCCTCCAGTCACAGCTCCTTTCCCTTGTCCTGGAGGCCCGTACACTTATTCCATCCGTGTGGCCCATTCATTTGTGGGTGCTATTTGCAGTAGTTGAGATGGCTCTGAGGGCCCAAGCTAAGGCCTGGTTTAATTTGGAAAGGGCTGGATTAGAGTGTTTGCAAGGAGAGGGGGCGTTGCCTATGGAATACTCTCCCCCGGCTTTGCCACAACCCTAGTTTCAAGTTCATTTCTCCTCCTTGGCTTTCTCTGGGGCATGGGGGGAGATGAGTAGCAGGATCAGCCTCGGGATAGCGCTTGTTATTTTGGTAGAGTTGCATCTGAATTGCTGTGCTAATTCGGTAATCTGTTTCTTTATTCGGCCTACATGCTGCTTTGGAGCTAGGTACACAGCAGAGCAGGCTAGCTTGTGTGTAGTGAACTCCAGCCGCCAAAGTCCAGGGGCAGACGCTGGGCTCTTCATTCAGGCAAGGGGGGTAGTGTAGTATTTCTGAAGCAATACATGCCCAGGATACTGGATTTCTGCCCCTTGCACCTGCATCAGCATGAACAACTGCAGAAATGTCTGGGTGGGGCCCTCTATATCATGGAGGAGCTCAGAAGAGATGATCATAATGGTCCCTTCTGACTTTTAAAATGTATGACCCGAGAAGTCCCTGAGCAAGAGGTGGAGCCCATTCCCCAGGTACCAATCATGGTGAGCAGTCTTTTATTAGTACAGCCAGACAGATAAGCTGCTGTATGTGGCCTCCACAACCAACCAACCTGTTTTCTCTTCACCCTCCCACCACAACTAAAGCATCTGAACATAAGAGACTTGCCCATCTATCTGAAAGATGAATGAATGACAGTTATATTTGACCGGAGGAAGGTCAATTGATGCAATGCCTTCTAAGTGTGCCTAAGCAGAAAAATAAAAATAGCTGTGTTTGTCACCTGCTGGTTTCACTGTGGATTGTCAGGGGCATAACGGGGGTGTGACAGGGATGTGTTTGACCCACGCTGATTTCACGACAGGATGTGGTGTGGGGGCATATTTGATTCTTGCTGGTTTCACTGGGGTGGGGGCATGTCAGGGGCATTTGACTCATGCTGGTTGCACTGGGGGGTGTAGCAGGAGTATGTCAGAGGCATGTTTGATCCATGCTGGTTTCACTGGGGGACATGACAGGAAGGTGTCAGGGGCATGTTTGACTCACAGTAGTTTTGCTGTGGGCATATGTCAAGGTGTGTTTGCCCCATGCTGGTTTCACTAGGGGGCGTGGCAGGGACACAATAGAGGGGTGTTTGACCCACACTGGTTTCACTAGGGGTACGTGGCAATGGCATGGTTTAACATATGTAGCGTTTCAATGGCAGCACGGAGGAAGGTGTCATTCTTTTTCTTTGAGGTGTGATGTTTGCACAAACTGGAACTGACCTTTTCCAGCTGCCAAGTGGGGCAGCACCCTCTCTGCTCTTCCTGGCTGAGTTGAGACAGTTTCCTGAAGGAGCAGTGGCACACTTGGGACTCGGAAGAGGCAATTTTCCCTCCTTCCCTTGATCCTGTCTCGTCTTTCGCTTTGTGCACTACAGCCAAAGCCACCACTCTGAGCAGAGCTGCTGACTGGCCTCTCCCGCTCAGAGCACATTGGTGCTGGGAAGAAGTGGGCTCTCTTGGCACCTGCTGCCTCCCTTGCCTGCTCAGCTCATGGCAGCCTGGGGGTTACAGCAGACCGGCAGAGCAGGACATTAGAGTGAGCCAAGGCAATGGGCTCTTCTGGAGAAGGTGCTATCGCCTTGCACAGTATTAGCTTTAATAATACTGCAGCAGCAGAGAACAGGCTTGGGGGCTACAGAGGCAGTTCCTTCACCAAAGGCACAATGCAAGAGTGAAAGGAAAGGAAAAGCAGAGATTCACATTTGGCTTCACCTAGCCCTGAGCTCCAAGAGGCCAGGAGCTTCTTGTACGAGGTAGCAGGCTTCTCCATTAACGTGGGACAAAGATGCCATGGAATCCATAAGGCATTTTCACTGGGACTTCTGCGCGGCCCAGTTCGCTGAAGGTCTCTGCATCCAGGACAAGCAGGAAAGTGTTTTGGTTCTACAGAATGAAAGACAGCAAGAGGAATGGCAGTGCTGGGTTCCACTCTGCCTTCCCATCCCCAACACATCTCCTACTCCACAAGGAAGAGTCTGCCTGCACAGCAAGAAGCTCAAACCTGTACCCAAGAAAGTGAGCTAGAACCAGTCCTACCCAGACATACTCTCAAAGCAGCTTTGACCCTGGAAACTAGGCTGCTATTAGGAATCTGATTCTCTAATGCAGTTGAGAATTGCCGAGGATGTAGTGACTGCAAATAAACTCAGCCGTACAAGGATTGGAAAGCAGATGAGCATGGGGAATGAAGTGTTGGGACTGCCCTCTACAGGGCACCAAATCCAATTCTATGATTTAAAAACCACCATATAAATACAACAGTTTCTTGCTACTTGTGAAACATGAGAATGAATTACCTGCAAGGGTGTGACCACTACGGACAGAATGACTCCACTGTCTTCTGCAGTGGCTTTAGGCACTGGCACAAACACAGGCTCTGAAGGATAGAATCCATCCTCTTGCCAAATCTAGCAGGCAAAAAAGACAGAAGAGATGCACTTTATTATGATTTAGGTACTACTGACATCCAGAGACCTGAGTCAGGATCAAGGCCCATTTTTATTGTCCAGAAATGCAGAGACACCTTGTGCCATGAAGAACGTACAGTCTAAGGCCCTGATCCTGCAACTAGCTCCATATAGCTGGACCTACTGAAGTCAGTAAAGCTGCATTCAGGCACATCTCTGTGCCTATGATGAACCCCACTGACTTACTGGAGCTGCCTGCACAGAGCTTCCTGCAGGATTGGCTCTAAATTAAGATAAGATGCATCAAGTGGGGATAGCAAACTAGTGGAGGGAATGCAGAAGGGAACAAAGGGGGTGTAGACCAGCTCTGGGCACAGTGAGATGCCTAATTCACAAATGGATTTTGCTTTGTTTTTAAATGACAGCCTAGCAATAAAGCAGCCCTGAGTGTCCCCATCTGACCATCATCCAAGGTGAACAAGAAGTCAAGCATTTCCCATTCTCCCCACACCTACTGGAGCTAGATAAATCAAGAGCAGGACTGAGACAGACATTTTCCCGCTGGTAGATAAAGACAAGATTAGCATTAAAGAGAGGACCACAACCGAGACATTCCCTCCAATCTTTCATATGCGCAGTGTCACTACTTACCCTAAACAGGAGAGGGTCATTTACTGAACACTAAAAGATTGTGAGACTTTTCAAAAATGTGAACACTATTGTTCATTATTTCTGTTCCGGTAGCACCTCAAGTTCCCAGCTGAGATCAATGCCCCATCATATGAGGCATTGTACAAGCACAATGAGAAACAGGCCCTGCGTCAAAGACAGGCTCAATAGACAAGCTGGGCACAGGGTGGAAACTTAGTCATGAACTGACTTGCCCAAGGTTACACACCAGGTCAATGGTAGAGCCAGCAATAAAACACAGATCTTCTCTATCCCAGTCCAACGGACTACCCAGCTGCTTCTAACAAACCACCCAGCCACTCCTAACATGGAAACTGTTATGATCTGAAGGAGGATCTTCTGGATTCTAGTTTCTAATCTGATGTTTGCTTTTAAAATAGGAATTCTTTATAAATTCAGAAGCAAGCCCAAGCCTGCACCAGGTTTTTCTAGGTCCTGTAAAATTTGCTACAACCATTAAGACATTGCCAATCCATGCAGTACAGGGAGGGTAACTGAAATTAACTCCTCTATTTTGATTTCTCAGCAATAACACAAAAGGGACAAAATGTTGCAAAATAAAAAAAAGCACCAATTAGTAGAGAAATCACCTTTCCTTTTCTGAAAGCTGTCAAAAACAGTAAGGAACGTACGAGATGTACTTGAGTGTACTAAAAAATCACGAAGTCATTACAGCTTAAACGTTAGTTGTTAGTGCTCTGGTGGGTAGGGCACTGATCTCTTGCCAGCTCTGCCACAGATTTGCTCTATGATGTCAAACAATTCTCTTCACCTCTTATTTATCCCTCCTCCCTTTTTCTGTCCTGTCTATTCATCAGGGCTGTGACTCTTTCAGAGAGAAAGAGAGAGAGAGAGAGAGAGTGTGCTTGTGTGTACAGTGCTTAGCACAAAAGGGTCCTGGTCTCAGTGGGGCCTCTGGAGACCACAGTAATACAAATAATTAGTTAATGAACCGTTGTTGCAAAGCCAGGTCAGACTGAGCCCAACACGGGTTTCTTCCTCCACAAAGAGAGCCTTTTCAAAAACCTGCGATATTTAGAGTTTCCAGCGGCTTTTCCTGGCCAGATTATGACAATTTGGAGAGGGAGCAAATTTTCAGGGAGAAGTCTTGACCATCCCTGTAGTGTTCAATAAAGAACTTGCTCATGTTTTTAAAGCTTGGGGAAATCTTACATAAAAAGGGAGACACTGGAAAGGTGCGCTGGGATTTTCAGAGAGGCCTGGAGGAGGAATTAAGGTCCTAGCTGTTAGCGACTGTCAATAGGAGTTGGACGCATAAGGCCTCAGTCTATATTTAAAATTTGTATATATGTCAGTCAGAGATGTGAATAACCACAAGCAGCAGCCCAGCAATGCAGACAAAAACCCAGCTATGCTGAGAAAAGAATACTTCTGTCAACGCAGCTAACATCGTTTGGGGAGCTGGTGTTTTTACATCAGCAGAGCTCCTCCTCCTGTGATTATACACTGCGTCTACACTAGCATAGGCTCTGTAGTGTAGACATAGTCCTAGTCTATAGAAACTTGCAACAGAATAACTCTTTTGGGTTTAATTCATATCTTTCATCATTTCGATGCCTCTGTGAGAGGACATTCTTATTTCACCATAAACACGCCCTTGTTCTGATTTAGCATAAGGTAATTCATTCCAATTAAAGCTAAATGAAAACAGGGTGAGTTTATTCTAAAATAAGAGGCCACACACAAATTTGCATTGAATTAAATCTAATTGAGGATTTATTTCAGACAAACCCCAACTCCCTCTGGCCCCTTAGCCTATTAGTGTTGAAAAGGAAATTCAGGTCTGGGATTTAAACCCACCAAAGCAGGGAAACCCTTGTAGCTGACACAGACCCATTATGCCACTCAAAGTCCCACACCACAGGCCTAGAGATTAAAATCTGTCCCAGTAAGGGTCAGTATAAGCTCTGCCTAGTTACATACTGCACATTGGTAGGGCAGAACACCCTAACTTTATGTTAATTGCCCCAGACCCCAAAAGCCTGAATTCCAGGTGCCCTGGAAGTGTCACCTCCACATTATAGGTTTCACTGTATTTTTAGAGTCACAGAGTTTAAGGCCAGACAGGTCCACCAGATCAGCTAGTCTGACCTCCTGTATATCACAGGCCACCAGCACCACTTAGCACCTGCACACAATCTTTTAGTGCACACGTTTCCCATGCTGTGTTCACCGTGATAATGTGGCGGCACACCCTTTAAGATCATCTTGATCCTGTCTCCATACCCAAGCCCTCTTCCCCTGCCCTGGTCTGTCCAGAGACCGAAAGAGATGTCTGCTTCTTGTGTTAGGGTGTCACAATCGTGCAGGGCAGACAATGGAAGTATGGGCCCAATCCTAGCCCCCCCGTTAAATAGATCCCAGTGCTGATGGGTGACAAAGCTGCCTGGGCTGCAGGATGACAGAAAACTCACAACAGCCAGTTCATAGGCTGAGTCGTTGAATGGGGACAACTCCAGGGTCTTAAAGAAGAAAATCCTACTTTGTCTCACCTTCATTTTCTTGGTTTCTGTATCCATCTTGATCAGCGAATCCCCCACCAGGTGCCGAAAGCCGCAGCCGTAGAAGAAGCGGTACTTCTTGCCGTTGCACCGTGAGTAGTTAATCTGGGGGAACTCCAGGCCCCCTACCTCCTCCAGGTCCTCAGAATGGAGATTTTCATGCATGCACCAGACCTAGGGCAAGCCACAGAGCACAGCGGTGTTACTGAGCCCTGACCTGGGTCAGGCGCTTCAACGCCAAACTGGTCTCATCCACATGCTACCCAGCTATTACAGAGAAGATGAAATGTTTGGCTTTGTTCCTGGACACCTCTAGCCAGTCCATCTCCGAACCATGCTGGGTCCCTTATCTACTCCACCCAAGAAAGAGATTGACAGTATTCTGGGGTTTCAAAAGGGCCCATAAGGCGGAGCTAAGGGGAAAGCCTCCGTAACAGCATCAGCACTCCAGTGCATTGAACAGCACCTTTCAGCTTGCAGGATCCAAAAGCACTTAACAAGCTGATCCAGGGATTGCTCCTCCACCACTGAGATGACTTCTCCTCTGGGGCTATGTCTACACTGCATAGTAAGCTCAGGTCTGTGGGACTCGGGCTTGCAGATTTGGTGTGTCCAAGTCTGTGCTTGAGCATCCACACTGCACTGCAAACCCAGGCTCCAAACGGTGCTAATGTGTCCACAAAGCCCTGAATCAGCCCTTCTGCTTCTGGGTGGAACATGGGAACTGATTAACCACACACTGCAGCACTACACAACAGTTTAGGGAAGGAGGCGAAGAGCAATCTTGTATCCAACTGAAAATGCAGGGTGAATTTTGGGATCAAAAGACAGAATTTGGCCAGTTACACTGGGCTAACACTGCAACTCATGCCAAAAGTGCCACAGGGGCTTTAGTGACCATGTGTAGTCAGGTCTTGGCTTCACATCTCATCTAAAAGATGGTATCTCCAGCAACACAGTGCCAGGGCTTTGTACTGATTTCCATCCTCGTACAGACCAAGCCTGACTCTGCTTAGGTGGCAAGAACTAAAAAGATCACAGCGCAAGACAATACAAGCGCACACAACCTTCAGTGTAGTTATTTATGCCTTTAAGACGTACCGTCCCATCTACCTCTTTCACAGCACTCGCTGACGTATAGGACAATGGGCTGAGGTTCTGCCCCACGGGCACGCTTGAATCCACATTCAGTGGTAGAACAAAGCGGCGGGGGAAAGCTCTGGCTGTCGAGTTATAGACCTGTTAGGAAGACAGGAAGTTACAGGGAGAGAGAGAGAGATGAACAGGCTGGTGAGCTCAGTCCCTGGGGTGGGGCAAACACCTGTTGAGCTCTAGCCCTTTCCCCCATTCCAAGGCTCCCTGCTCTCTGATTATTTGTACTAGCATAGCACCCAGAGACCCCACGCCAAGATCAGGGCTCCATTGTGTCAGGCACCGTACAGACATAGTGAGAAACAGTCCTGCCCGGGAGATCTCACAGTCTATATAGATAAGACACACAAAGAATGGGAGGGGAAACCGGCACAGAACGGGTAGTGCCAAGTTCACTCAGCAGGTCAGTGGCAGAGCCGGGAATAGAAGCTTGGTCTCCTGACTCCCTGTCGACTGTCCCATCCACTCTGCCTCTCCCTCCCGCCCAGCACTTCCTATTCCTTCCTCCTGGCCATTCCCCTGGCCCTTCTTTCCACACCCTTCCTTGGATTAATGTCATTGTTACTTAGACACAAGTTTGCAGCTTCTAAAACAATGAAACATTCTCATTTTTGCCCACAATAAAAGTCACCCACAAATCAATGAGGCCAACTAACTCCAAGGAGCGTAAAGCTCCCTCTGCATTTCCCAGCCTTCAGCTCAGCCAGGCTGGGATCAGCAGGCCCCATACAACAGACACAGAGGCAGGGGCTTTACCTCATCCAGACCCTCCCCAGCTTTGCACAGGTTTTGGAGCTGGTAAGTTTGTAGGTTCCTTCCATCATCCTGGCAGCACAGGTCAAGGATCACACAGCCCTGATCTTCAAAGGCGTTGATATGATGGAAAGTAGCAAATGGCTTGCTGTAAAACTGCCCCGGAAGCAGCTGCAGTGAGACAAAAGACAGATTTGTTTCCCGCCTCCAGCAATCTCAGCCCCTCCCTGGGCCCTGGAGAGTCCCATTTTCCCTTTCCATTTCTCCAATCACTCTTTTTGCACCAGTTGTCTTAGACCCCAGCAGAACAACAGCTTCACAGCCAGTTATGGGCAGAAGCAGATTCAGGCCATCTGGAGCTCAAAGCACACCATGACAAGAGCCCCTCCGACCATGCACCACTCCCCACCTGGAGGGGCAGTGGAAGGGAACCCTTCTCACGCCCCAGAGACGTAGAGGCAGTGGCCACAACACTCACATGGGGCCTCCTGGGGAACTCAACACTCCTCACCCTACACCTGGATCCCCATGTCACTTGGCAGGTACATCTCAGCCCTTGTAGCTGCAACTCCAGGACTGCTTCCCAGGAGGCCCTAACTGCCTGTTACTCTACGTTCTTTTAAGGGGCAGCAGAGAGATTTCTTGCATTTGCCTCTGCTCCAGCAACTAATAACTTCTCATCTAGGAGGCCTAACCATTCCCTGGTTTTCAAGTCAATACTGCACTGCAGCAGTTCCTGGCCTGACCCATACACCCCAGATTGCTGCTGCCAAAAGCCAGGGGCATTTCCTGTGTGCGCTAATATTGACTGAACAGGAGAAATCTAGGCCTGCATAACTGCTGGAATGGCAGAAAATTTACCTCTCCCGTGTGCTTATTCACCACGTGGAAGCGGGTTTTGTACTGCGGCTCCCAGTTTATCCCATCAGCAATGGGCTTCCCAAGGAACTTGGATGTGATGACCCGACACAGATTAATCTTGATGGGCTGCTCAGTGAAAACCATGTAGTTCTCACTCATTCCTGAATGGACAGAAGGGGGAAAGCAAAACATTTTGCTCTAAAAGGCAAATGAGGTGACGAGAACTGCTAGGAGGACGGGTCAGTGAACAACCTGCCTCTGGTACTAGAACCTGGTATGGCAAGTTGTCGCTTGTAGGCTGTGCTGGATCTGCATACAGAAGGCCTAGTAGAGAATGGGAGGCACCTCACCAAAGCTGTGATAGTAGGAGGGTTTCATCTTCTCAGCTGGAGCGATGGAGCACAAAACTTTTGCTCCCTGCAACGTGTCATCGCAGTTTGACTTCTGCGGAGGAATCCGAATAATGTTATAGCTGGACCCTGGAAGGAGAAAGCATGTCCATCAGCCTGGAGACCCAGGATTGACACAGTCAGCACTTCAGGACAGGCACCAAATAGGTTTGTGCATTAGCCCTCTCCATGTTCAGAGTCTTAATGGCTCAGTCTTCAGATACAAGACATGCCAGATGAGATTTTCAAAGCCAACTGAGGGATTTAACCACACAATTCCCACAAGAATAAATCCCTCAGCCTGCTTTAAATATTTCAGCCACCCATCCCTGAATCTCATCAGGTGCTGACACTAAATCCCAGCTAATGAGCTCTTAAATCTTTAGCCAGATTCATCCAGCACTACAAATCTCCACTTCCTGTGGGGCCCACACTCATGCCTTCTTTCAAACAAGGTCTTCTTAATTCTTTTATTTATTGGGCACAAGGCAAGGAAAGCTCCACCCTAGCCATATGCTCAAGTTCTCCCAAACCCACTCCTTCCGTCACAGTATACAGGCTGGCCAGAGCACTCCAGTTTGACATCAGCACAGTGTGGCAATTCTTTGATTGTCCCATGATGACACCATGTTGACAAATACATTTTAGGAACAGGAACTGCAGTGTTAATGCCTGACCATACCCTGACACATGCTGAAATTCTGAAGATACAGATTCAGCTCACAGCAGAACCCAAACCCTCCCCCACTTCTCCTATGCACCTGCTAGAGGCGCCATTTCAGATTTTGGTGAAGGGTGGGACTTTAACGGGGATTCCAGGGACTACTTATGCACCTGAAAACTCTAGGGTTTTTTTGCTGATAACAACTTAGACATTAGCTGATAGGATCACTGTATCTAATTCCTATATAAAAAAGAGGATTAAATAAATATTAGACTCATTCAGCTCTAATACTAATATGTTTTCACATCTTGTGTCAAGTCACTTAAGGGACACCCAGGGTAGGTTTAAAATTGTAATGTATATTTTTCGTTACTAACCCTTGAATACAACAATTGAAACAATTGTAGGAAAATCTAGATTACTTTTTATCACTATTTTGCTGTTCATCAAGCTTGGAATAGATCATTTAAGATTGGAAACATCTTACTAGGGCAAGGCCCCAGGTGTTTATACTGCACCTGCCTGAGGCTCTAGGGGTGTTACCTCACTACAAATAATAGACTAGAAACTAACCTTAAACAGGAGTGAAACTGACACTTTCCAGTTACTTTCACAGTAGTGCCAATCCCAAATGTTCAAAAATCTTGAATCAGGCTCACCAAAAATCATGATATTGTCTTTAAAATCATGAAATTATGTAAAAATAGTAGATTTGGTGTTCTTTTTATTTGCCTTCTGCTTTTTTGAGCCTTCAGGGTGCACTGGAGTCACATTTTGAATCTTTCTCCATAGCCACGAGGGCTAGAAACTTCATTTTTCTTTAAGAATGAAGGCTGAAATCTTCACATATCCACTTGACTCCAGGAGCTGAGGCGTTAAGGAAAACTATTATTATGAGACTAATGACAAAATCATGAGAATTGGCAACACTGCTTTTACTTCTGTTTAAAATCTAGTTACTTTCCAGAAGGCTCTTAAACACAACATTCACAGGAGAATATTTAAAACCAAACACCAAGAAAATTCTATATTTTAAAGTTGAGGAAAAAAACAGACTTCTGAGGTACATCAAGCCCCCTGCAGGCAGGAAAGGAAAATAAACAGGCACAGCAGCTCTTCCTCTAGAAAGAAAATTGGAGAGTCAAATCTTCTAGTCCTTAATCCAGTAAAACTTTAATTGCCATCAGTGCCTCCACTCACAGATATTAACATGTGCTTAATAACTATACACTTCATACTTAAATATATGAGACATCTTATCCAGCACTACACATTTTATACACCTTATACATTTTCTGACATATTCTGAACAGTGCTGAGCACACAGATGGTGCCTGGTAAATAATACAAATCATGACAGTAATCGTCAACTTCATGATCTCTGTGGATGCAATTTCAGTTCTTTGTTCTGGAATTGGCCTGGATACAGCTGAAACCCTAAGAATTTGAGGCATAAATATATCTGATACTTATACGACACTTTCTGATTCCTTCCTTTTCAGAACAAAAAAAATGACAAAACAAAATGGTTTTCAGTTAAAATATAAAATTGCACAGCAGCTAGTGCTCTATAACCCAGCATGGGGCAGAACCTGACACCCCTTGGGAGTTAAGTGATCTCCTCTCATCTGACTCTCATTCTCCAGCCTTCCTGACTTCTGTGCTGCTTTTCATGCTGTCAACCATGACATCCATCTTGGAACCATTTGCTGGCATTTCAGAGACCAGGCTGTCTTGGTTTTGCTCCCATCTATCAGAGTCCTCTTTTTTTGCAGCACGCAGCAGAGAGGTTAATGTAGTCTGGTCTTCTGGATAGGGAGCTAGCCCGGGGTTGTACTCCCCCCATGGACCTTCTGTATGACGTCAGGCCAGTGCCTTAGGGACAGAGTTTCAAAGGTTTTTAGGCACCAAAGATGCAGCTAGGTTTATGAAGGACCTAACCTTCTAGGCGCTTTTGAAAATCCCACTAGGGGTGCCTAAATATCTTTGAAAATCTGGCTTTTAGTGTCTCTGTGCCTCAGTGCCCCATCTGTTTACAATGAGGATAACAGCCCCGCTCTAGCTCACCAAAGGGCTGTGAGGAGAAATAAGTTAGACCTTGTCAGGCGCTCAGATACTGTGGTGATGGGGCCACATAAGTACCACAGGGTAGAGTGGGAACTTCTCTATATCACTGCTATCCCTGCCCCTGGTTTTGACCCCTTGTCACCTATGCCCCCAAATCTCACCCTTTTTTCATGTTCTCTGTGTATATATATCTTCCTACTTTATTTTCCACTGAATGCATACAATGAAATGGGTTTTCGCTCACGAAAGCTTATGCTCAAATAAATTTATTAGTCTCTAAGGTGCCACAAGTACTCCTCGTTCCTTTTCTGAATGCAACCTTGGCTCAGAGGGCTTGACTGCATTGTCTCTGAGGCCTTGGCTACACTACAGAGTTGCAGCGCTGGTGAGGGGGTTACAGTGCTGCAACTTAGGATGTGTACACACTTGCACAGCACGGCCAGCGCTGCAACTCCCTGGTCCCCATGCGTTCCCTCTAAAACAACTCCATCACCACACCCTTCCCGTTTTACAGGCTAGACTTCCAGCCTGTAAATTTAATCACCAGCCCTTTCTTGTCTTTTATCTGTTTGTAAACAAAATACTAACTCCCTTCCCCAGGGGCACCTCTCCTCTGCAAAACTTACATTTCACAATAATTCTGTGCTGGAGTTAAGAGCTCCACCTGGGAGCTCCCACACCTCCTGTATGAAGCTCAGGGAGGGGCTCCCCCCTACACACACATACACACTCCCCATCCTCATTAATTGGTGCCCCTGGCACCTGCCCCCATACTGAAATCTACTCACTGCTTCCAGCCCCAGAAGAGGGGCCCCATCAGATTTCTTCATACATTACATCAGCAATTTCTTCTGACTTGTTCCAAGTTTCACTAGTGGCCATTTTCACATAGCTGTTGTCAGGCTCTGTTGTTTTCTCTGCCTCATTAAGAAAGTTGGAGCCACAGCACCAGCTAAGCTCAGCAGATAACAAAGAGTCAAGTATCAGAGGGGTAGCCATGTTAGTCTGGACCTGTAAAAGCAGCAAAGAATCCTGTGGCACCTTATAGACTAACAGACATTTTGGAGCATGAGCTTTCGTGGGTGAAAGAGTCAGTTTCCTTACAACAGGGTCTCAGTCAGAGGAACTGGAATGAAACCTAAGCATCTGTAACATCTGAGCACCCACAGCAATGGAATGAGAACACAAACCAGCTCACAGCTCCTATATCAAAAGGAGAAACTAGAATTCTGACCCCAGATGAAATTTAAAGGCGCCTGTCTACTGAATCTGATCCCTGCCCAAGGAGGATTGATTGCTTAGTAACTCAACGCCAGAGATGTGCTGTGCATGACCCTGCGGGGGAATCTGAAGCTAAATGCTGCTGAAAAACAAAGGAATTAGCACAGCAAGAATGAAAGAACAGCAAAGCCAGGGAATTGTTTGCTGAATTGGTGCAAGCCAGCAGCGTCAGCTCCAACAACACAGGGCATTAGCTGCTTTCTGAAGGCTGAGGCACACTGGGGAGGAATGTCTTTATGCAAAAAGAAATTAAAGTTGGTTTTGAGGAGCCACTCAAATAGAGTTATGATTTTGCAACAATATCATCCTAGTATTGGGAAATCTACTACAGAAACTGATCCCATACTAACCCCTGGCTGCAGGTAGGACAAAGGATGGGGAACAATCCTGGCACAAGGGAATATGGACTAATAGGTTTTCTCTCGCCACACTCCCCCATCTTTAGGAATTGCCACATTGGATCACGCAAGTGGTCTGTCTAGTCCACTATTCCAGTGGCCAGTACTGGCTGCTTCAAAGGAAGATTCAAGAAACTCTGGAGTTTGGGGACAAACTACCCCCAGGGAGACTTCTTTCTGTCCCCTAGTAGTCGGAGATTGGCTCATGCCCTGAAATATTGGGGTTTATCTCCCACTCAGAGCTCTTGGTTACTTTAATCCTGGCTATTCTAAATCTTCTTGTTTTCCATAGAAATGTCCTGTCCTGTTCTGAACTCTGCTAAGCTTTTAGCCACATAGACATCTTTTGGGAAGGAGTACCACAGGCTAAATGGACATTATTTTAAAAAGTATTAATCCAACTGTGCCAGCGTTTAGTCCTTTCAATAAATACCTTTATTGGTTTCTGACAGCTGTCCTACATCAGTTTCACACTGTTGCATAACTGGGAACTACAGAGAAAGTAGCTACAGAGCTGCAGATTTGGGGGTGACACTAGAATGTGCAAAATTTGGCACAACTGGGAATAACTAGCAAGGAGTAGGGATTCCCTATGGCATCCAGAAAGGATCAAAGCACTCACTTTACTGCAGCTACAGCCCTGCACAATAATTTTTCTGTTCCCATAAGGAACACTTTAAGGCCCCAACCCAAGCCCATTTAAGTCAATGGAAAAAGTCTCACTGATTTCAAAAGGCCTTGGATTCAGCCCTGACACTTTATGTAACTTCCTTAAAAAGCAACTTCTCTCTACCAAACTGATCCACATGTGTGCATGATACATCTCATCCCTCCCAGGGCAGTGCCCTGCGTGTCTTCCCTACTGCTCACAGAAAGGTCTGTGCTCATTGGGATGAGGCAGCCACCCAAAGCACATTAACTAAGGAGGCCAAACATGAAGAGAACAAATGTCATGGTGAGATTGATGGGAGCCACAATTTACGACTGATTCTTCTTTGCTGTCATCGTGTCCCCAGAGAAATAGCAGCTTCCTCACTTTGTCAGAGTCCATCAAAACCCCTCCTTACAGAAGCAGCATGTAGTCTGCCTAGCCTCGCTGCAGGACCGTCATACCTCACCTCACCCTGCTTCTCAGAGCAGTTACCCTGACTAGCCTCACCATGTTTCCCATAAGAGTTGCCCATGTTGTATGCTGTCCCATCAGGCTCATAATGTGGATGGGCTGTTGCTCCGTTCACCACAACGAATTTGCTCCAGTCCACCTGAAAATTCAAAGATTTTAAGAGTCAGAGCAGTAATCACTTCTGAACAGCAGCCATAAGCCAAGAAGCAGAAAGTCACATCCTCACATTCCTTCTAAATTATACCAAACCAATATAATATCAAGTTGTTAAGAAGGTGCCCCTCCTAACAGTACAGATAAGCAAGGGAATCTCAGGGTGCTTAGCCTGGCAAGCCGTGTGCCAAATGTTGCCAACCTCTGCCTTAGCCTCTCAGTTCCCCATCTGTAAATTGAAGATAAAAGCACTCAGAGGGGTGATGTGAGGATTAAACCTTAACAAATGTGTGGTGCGTCAATACCCCAGAAATGGGGCCATATAAGTACCAAAGCTAGAGATGACCCCATTGTGCTAGGTGTGTCCAGGCATGCAATTAGCAGTCTCTGTTCCAAATCTATCAGTTCTATTGCAAGCAGATAGACACATTTGGTAACTGGTGTGTTTTCTTCAAACACCAATACAGGCTATACAAAGATACAAAGGAGTTTAATATCATTATCTACAACTAGAGATTTTCTGGGTAGCTAATGTTGTACCAAAGGTCCCATGCATAGCTTCATTATAACCCTATCTTCATGTGCTCATAAGTGTTCAGAATTCTCCTTTGTGGCTACAACTTTCTATGCTTAGACTTAGTCAAAAGGTGAGTCTCTTAAGGAGAAAATTTGATGGAAATCACTTCAGGCACTGAAATGTCCAAGCGTGAAAAATACACTTCTCAGCCAAGATTTTAAAAAGTGACTAGTGATTTTTGGTTTCCCAACATGAGACACCTTAAAGGGCCCAGATTTTCAGAAAGTGTTGAGTGCTCACCCTCTGAAAATCAGGCCCTTTAAGGTGTCTTGAGTTAGGCACTCAAAAATTCAGACCCCCAACTTAACAGCCACTTTTGAATATATTAGTCCACCTCTCTAATGGCTGATGAGAATTCTTATGTTCAGGTGTCTCCACTTGGCTGAACTTTACCACTGAAATCACTCACATGGCATCTCTTAAATGGGTAATAGTCCCTGGCTAGGTTTGAAATAGCTATTATGCAACCCCCAAAACCAACTTTGTTGGACACATGCAGCACAAAGTAGCTGCTAAGCTTAGAATTTCCATATGGCTTGCAACTATGGAAGACAGCGAAAACACCAGAGCTCTAACAGTGCTGGGTAGGCGTGGCTTTGTGCTGCTGTTTCACCACAAAGCAAAGTTGCCTAGCTCCCAGCTTTGTGCAGCTGTAAACTGTCCCAGTAAAAGCAGCATTAGTTTTTAATATATTTCTCCTGTTCTCTCCATTCCTTGTGTTTTCCCCCTTTTCTATTTTCTCAAAAAGCCTATGAAATTAACATGCCAACTAAATCTTATATGAATGGAGCTTTAATGTTAGAAGTGGAGCACACAATTCTGCAAGCTGTTCCAGGCAGGCAGATCCCTGCATTCTTGCAGAGCCCCCTGGAATTAATGCAGCTGTGCACAGAGCACCTTGCAAGATCAGGGCTTTAACCTGATGTATATGCCACAAGACAGCAGACAGCTTAATCTGAAATGCAGTAGCACATTCGGTGATAGGCAGTTGAACTGCGTGTAGGCTAGTGTGCAGGATGAACACAATGGGGAAGTGAGATTTGCCAAGAATTCAAGGAGGGTGCCGGAGTAGGGCTGGCTTGGAGTTGGGACTGGCTGAAGGAGATGAAGGGAGCAGACTGGGTGGGACCATCGGGTAGGGCAGAGCATAGGCAGGAGTGGAGTTCTGTAAAACTATTAACATCTATAACCTTGATGTTACCTGGGTATATATTTTTGCATTTCCGTAGACTGGAATCGCCAGACAAGACCAGATCTCTGCACTTCATGGACAGTGACCAAGTTGCAATGGACCCTGCTTTACCCTTGGTTGAAAACATAACTGACCTCAGGAGTCCTCAAGTCTAACCCTGCCTGCTGCCAATGGCTGTGACTGGACCTCAAGCATGGCATCTGCTTTACTATTCACCTCGATCCTACAATGCCATCCAGCACATGTACCACAGAGGAACCTTTCAGGCCATGGGGTGACTGGCAGTGACTGCAGATTTCCTGGCAATTCCAGTATCTGCCATACAGAAGCCATTTTTGCCAGGAGAGAGAGGTACAGAGGATCTCAACAACAGTGCAGGTTGGATACAAAAACCAAGAGAGTCTTTGGGAATTGTCCCTACTAGCTGCCAAGGCCATCCTGGGAAGAGTGTGACATGACTCCCCCACGCCAGGTGCTAAACCCGTCATCCCACCCACTCTTTACCTTCTCCTTGGTTTCCAGGGTTTCTGGATCCACTTTGTGCATGAAGTTGGTCTCCGTGCTGACATAATAGTCTCCCTTGTACACCACGTAGTTCACACTGGAGTTATCCGTTGGCCCTGAAGCAAAATCCCAGAGTAACGCAGATGCATGAAGCTCACGTCTCACTACAGCAAGTTAGGCATATTTAAACAAATAAATCAATTTCCCTAACGACGCAAATCCCTTTCAGGACAGGCAGATTAAAAACATCTCAGTGATTGACAGCAGCACACAGGGCTCTCCCTATGCAGGTGAGTTCATGCCAAAGAACAAAGACTTGTTTTTAAGCCAAACCATAGAAGTCTGATCCCTTTTGGTTCAGGTACTACTAAATCATTGTGCAGGCTCATTTCAGTTTCTCGCAACTAAAGGAAACTGATGATATTACAAACGGAATCATGCAGACCTGAGGGAAAGGCAACCCCTGGCGAGGGCTGAAATACCCTTTATTATAAGGCCAGACAACCAGTTGCCAGTATTTATCAGAAAGTATGAGCAGAGAACCCAGACTGCACTGTGTATAGGAGGCCAGGTCAGCAATGTAAAAAGCAGAAGCAGGACCCATAGTGGGACGATGCAATTCAAAGGGAATGCAAGGGGCATTGGCCAGTCACTTGGGACATTAATGGGACTGGACAAAATAACAGGAAATGTACAAAAGGGAATTATCTGGCACTGACATCTATCAGGAGTTGGTGGGCAGGGGTGGGGTGGGGGTGCAAGAGGAACTGATTGGAGGAGACCTGGGAGGCATTTTCCACCTCAACTTCACCAGAACCTTGCCTACACTAGAGAAGAAATCAGTTTGTAACTGAATTGGATGCACTGAAACAGTTTAAGACAAACATTTCAGCACCAACATGTGAAACGGATTGGTTCCACCCTGCACTCACACTAGCGTTGTCCTAACCATTTCAGCTGCAGTGGCCACTGAGTATCTGCCTACAATTCCTAGCCCAGCTCCTGGAAGCATTCTAGATTGCAGAAGGCTATCAAAATGAAGCAGTGGCTCTTTGACTGGTTATTAAACCCACTGACGGATGGCCTGTCTAATTATTTATTAGACCAGTTAGGGCATTTCTAGGTGGAGACACAAGTGTTCTACAAATGTTCTAGAGGCTTTAATCAATTTAATCTCTCCAGTGTGGACCAGGCCAAAGGAGCAGCCACTGTGCCACTGATTTTCTGGGAACGGATGGGTTGCAGGCAGGCTGAGCTGTGTTTGCTGGCTTCATAATGGAAAGTCTGTGATTCACTCAGGAGATGTTAACTAACTGGCAGTGGGGCTGGGGAGTTCCAGGAAATCCCCCGCCGGCAGTGGGGTCTGGGAAGCTCCATGGAATCCCCCACTGGCAGTGGGGGCTGGGGAGCCCCGGGGAATCCCCTGCCACCCACCGGGGCTGGAGAGCTCTGAGGAATCCCTTGCCATCCACAGGGGCTGGGGAGCTAAGGGGAATCCCCCGCCACACACGGGGGCTCAGGAGCTCCGGTGAATCCCCTGCCACACATGGGGGTTTGGGAGCTCCGGCGAATCCCCTGCCTTCAGTGGGGGCTGGGGAGCTCTGGGGAATCCCCCACCACCCTCCAGGACTGAGAGCTGGGGTGTGGGGGGCAGCTGGGATGGTCTTCCACTGCTGTGGCGGCTGGGCTGCTGCAGGGCCCCAATATCACAGGGGTCACAGAATCTGTGACTTCCATGACCTCTGTGACGTACTCTTAGCCTTAACTATCATCCAACAGCTAATGGTACTTCCACTTGTGTGTGCCATCCTCTCCTCACCCATATCACCCTCCCGCCCCTTACCATAGGAAGGAAAGGAATAGCCTACATACCCTAAAAGCTTAGCAGGGCATGCGGCTTTCAAGACAGGTTTGTATCAAAAAGAATGGAGGATTGTGTAATGCTCATTACAGCGCCCTACAGGGTGTTCCTCATGAGAGGAGATGCAGGATTTACACAACTCTTGGAACGAGATGAATCAAATTTTATAACAAACCCCAAAATTAAGTAAAGGGCATCAAAGAGACCAATGGCGAGAGATGCTGAGCTACCCAGGGCTCCCATCAATTTCACCTGTAGCTGTGTGTGCCCCTAGTACCTCTGGAGACCAGACCCACGGTGCACAAACATTTTAGTGAGCTACATTTCTGATTTTGGGTGAAAACAACATGCGGGGGGAGGGGAGCCAAAATCTCAAGTTAAGTGTGTCTATTTCAGATGAGTTTGGCTCAGAGTTGTTTCTTCAGAGAGGTGAACCCCACAGAAACATGACCACTCAAAGCAAAACCACTACAACTTCCACACAGCTCCCTTCAAACATAAAAGCTGTTCCTCCAGGCAAATATCACCCACTTGGGATGCATACCGTCTCCAAGAACATTGCTTTCAGCTAAGGAACATACTTACGTGGCATCTCAAACCACGATATGAAGCGCCCAAAGATGCTCTTGCATGGGTCCGGCATAGCCAGGGTTCCAAACTCCGAGACCATGATCCGATTGTGCCGGCTGTTAGTCACATAGGAATCACTCTGCAGGAACTTGCTCCTGTAAGTCACGATGCCGTTTTCCAGTTGGAACTGATGCAGCAGGGCCATGCCATCAAACCAATGGTTAAATCTTCCAGCAGAACAGAGAAACAAAATCACAGAAAGAAGGCTCAGTGTGGTGCCACATCCTCCCATGCCTTCCCCTAAATTCCTGGTGTTTGTTATGATCGGTGCTATAATCTGAGAACCGGATCCTACAAACACTTTTTGTGTGTGCAAGTGGAAGAGAGCATGAATGCAATGGAAAAACTCAGACATGCAGCTACTCATGTGCCACTCATGTGTCTGAAGGCTTGGGGTCCAAGTTTACAGACACGCTAAAATTCTCAAAAGCATCTGAGGGTTTGTCTACACAGCAACCAATAGCAAGTCTTGGACCCCAGGTGCTAAAAATAGCTGTGCAGACATTTGGGCTCAGGTTAGAGCTCAGGCTCTAAAACAGGGGTGGTCAGCCTGTGTCTCCGGAGCCACATGCGGCTCTTCAGAAGTTAACATGCGGCTCCTTGTACAGGCACCGATGCTGGGGCTGGAGCTACAGGCACCAACTTTCCAATGTGCTGGGGGGTGCTCACTGCTCAACCCCTGGCTCTGCCTTAGGCCCTGCCCCCACTCCACCCCTTTCCACGCCCTCCCCTGATCCTGCTGTACCCTCACTCCTCCCCTGCCCGAGCCTCCTGCACACCACGAAACAGCTGATCGGGAGGTGTGGGGAGGGAGTGGGAGGCGCTGGTGGGCAGGAGGTGCTGGGAGCTGGAGAGGAGCTGATGGGGGGCTGCTGATGTATTACTATGGCTCTTTGGCAACGTACATTGGTAAATTCTGGCTCCTTCTCTGGCTCAGGTTGGCCACCCCTGCTCTACAGCCTGGAGGTGGGGAGAGGCTTCAGAGCCCAAGCCCAAACATTTGCACAGCTGTTTTTAGTGATGTAAGCGAGACATGAGAAGTAATTCTGCTTTACTCCATGCTGATTAGGCCTCAAATGGAGTACAGTGTCCAGTTCTGAGCACCACATTTCAGGAAAGACTGGACAAATTGGAGAAGGTACAGAGAAGAGCAACAAAAATGACGGAAGGTCTAGAAAACACGACCTATGAGGGCAGATTGAAAAAATTGGGTGTGTTTAGTCTGGAGAAGAGAAGACCGAGATGGGACAAGATAACAGTTTTCAAGTACATAAAAGAGGGAGAAAAAATATTCTTTTTAACTGCTGAGGATAGGACAAGAAGCAATGGGCTTAAATTGCAGGAAGGGCGGTTTAGGTTGGACATTAGGAAAAACTTCCTGTCAGGGTGGTTAAGCATTGGAATAAAGTGACTAGGGAGGTTGTTGAATCTCCCTTATTGGAGGTTTTTAAGAGCAGGTTGGACAAACACCTGTCAGGGATGGTCTAGGTAATACTGTGTCCTGCCATGAGTGCAGGGGACTGGACTAGATGACTTCTCGAGGTCCCTTCCAGTCCTATGATTCTATGAAGCACAACAAGCCCCATGAGTCTGGCTGTAGACCCAGGCTCTGAGACTTGCTGCCACAGGCTGCCACTTGCAGTATAGATGTATCCCAAGGGAAAGTCTATACTGGAATAAAAAACCTGCGGCATGGCCATGGCTCTGTCGGATCAGCTTACTAGGGCTCACAGAAGTTGGGCTGCAGGGCTAAAAATTGCTGCGTAGACCTTTGGTTCTGGGCTGGAACCTGGACTCTGTGGCCCTTCTAATATGTGGGGTCCTGGAGCTCAGTCTCCAGCATAAGCCCAAATGTCTGTGCAGCAATTTTACAGCCCCACAGCGTAAGCCCAATGAGCCCAAGTCAGCTGACCTGGGCCAGCCACGGGTGTTTAATTGCTGTGTAGAGGTACCCTAAGTGGCTTAAGCGTCTCAGGGCTTGGCTACACTCAAAACTCCAAAGCGCTGCTGCGGGAGTGCTCCCGCGGCAGCGCTTTGACGTGCGAGTATGGTTGCAGCCAGCGCTGGGAGAGAGCTCTCCCAGCGCTGCATGTACTCCACCTTCCCGTGGGGATTAGCTTGCAGCGGTGGGAGCTGCGCTCCCTGCACTGGGGCACTGTTTACACTGGCGCTTTGCAGCGCTGTAACTTGCTGCACTCAGGGGGGTGTTTTTTCCACACTCCTGAGCGAGAAAGTTGCAGCGCTGTAAAGCGCCAGTGTAGCCAAGGCCTAAGTCTCCTTTCCAAAAGTGACTTTAGGCACCTAGATGCCAGAGTACCATTCACTTTCAATGACTCAAGCTCCTAAGCGCCTAAGTGTCTTTTGAAAATGGGCCTTGGTGCTTTTAAAAACATTACCCACAAGCTTTCATGGACTGAAACAATGTTGTTCTACAAAGCCTCTGCATGCTTATGGTGCTGCAGAAATAGAACACATATTAGGGCTTGTCTTCACTAACACTTAGTGCATGGCAAGCTGGGGTGTAAATCTATCCCCAGGAGCCTGCTGTGTGCTGAATGTCTAACCATTCCCTAGTATGCTTTGATCTACTCCTGTTTTGTTATTTAAAGCCCCTTGAGCAAGAAACAATCTGGGAGCAAAGGGCCAAACTACAGCACTTTACAGAATTCCATGCCCTCCACAGAGAAGGTGCTCTGCCAGGCCTTTTGAAGACAACCAGTTTTTCAGAGGTAGAACATCAGGTACGCTGATCTCCATCAGCCACTCTTGTTCCCATCCAGTCAATGTGAAGATGCTACACAGACAGCTTAGTGTAATCAGGATGGCAAATGATGCCTGGGATTGCAGGGTGGGAGTGGGAGGTGGCTGTTACAGACAGAGCACTGAGAGTCAGGATGTCATCCCCAGCTTTGTTAGCTCATGACGTGGCCTTCAGCTGGTCACAGCCTCTGTGTCCCCACCTTTAAACTGTGGAAAAACACCTTCCTACTTCCTACGAGGATTAATGAATGGGGCTAGTAAAGGTGCTGAAAGCTTCTAGATGAGGGAAGAATTTGCATTAGAAGAATGGGATCTACAGGCATTTCCTCATGGTCACACATCTTCAGAGCTAAGGAAGGCCCCTAATGGCTGCGACGCATTTGTGAAGGTGCATTCTAGGTTTGAGCAACCCCAGCCTGGAATCATTAGAAAGTACGATCAAATCTGGACTTACTTCTCCTTTCCAAACTCAAACTTCCCAGGCCCGTTCCTTAGCAGGCTACCATTAAGCCACTTGGGAATGTGCCCTTTGACCTTTGTCAGGATGGGCTGAGGAGTCTGTTCCACACTTCTCATCAGTGGGGAGATGCATTGCAAACCCTTCCGGTTGCTGAAGGTGACCGGCTCCTGTTGTGGGCTCGGCAGAACATCCTTTAGAACTACAAAGAACAAACAAGAAGTTAGGAAACAGCAAGCAACTAAGGCCCTTAGTGCTAAAAGCTAGACCCTGACAGCCACCAGCCTAGATACCTGCAACTTGGGCTTGGAGTTCTATGACAAAAGCATCCTGCAAACAACCAGAATGTAATGGATGTTCAGAATAAATCTCTGCTTCAAAGTGTCTGTCAGCCATGGAGAGCTGAAAATTCAGTGCATTAAATCTTGCTGCGATTAATCCAGCACAGACACCTGCAAGGTGCTTTTTTTATGTTGCAGAGAGGGAGGAGATGAACTTTTCAGGAAGACTCAGCTAAAATAATTGATTTGAACATGTAACAACAACAAGTGAGGGATACAGATATTTGTTACGACCACCTAGAGATAGAGACTACAATGTGCCCAGAAATAAATAGGTTGCAACCTAAATAGAGAAAACACAAAGTGGTGCTTATAGATTCCCCAGCAAACCTCATGCTGAACTCCTCCAAAAGCTCCGCTCTTCCACCAACACCAGTGCAAGAGGGTCTATTACAGATTCTATGCAGGCAGCTAGGTCTTCCCTCTGAGTGATGGTTCATTGCACTACCAGGTGGGCTGCGAACAATGCAGGTAAGGAAAGCAATACAGAGGAGCCGCCTTAGCACTACTACAGACCAGACCCAGGCTCAGCCAGCCTGGGAGCAGCGTGCAGACTACATGCTCAGTCCTGGGGGTTTCCAAGGAGTGATGGGAGATGATGCATCGGTGCAGGGCAGTACCTCTCAGTCAAGCTGTTGAGGCTCCATTATAAAATGTGTTTCTCTGTTCACCTAGATACCTTGGTAATGGGTGCATTAGAAATGCAGAGGGGACTGGCCACAGGGGAACATTTTTGTACAGCTTGTTACTTAGTTAACTGGCTCCCATGGCCCCAGGGTGGCTCTGAACACACACTGTAAAGGCACAAAGAGCAGGAGAGCAAGATCACAATGTTCATGCTCTAGGGGATACGTGCAGCTTCTCAGAGATGCAACAAGTCAGATGTCGCACATGACTCGGTGGGTGGGGAAAGGGCACATCTGAGTATCTGCCGGGGATGTGCCTAGTCACATCTAGGGCTTGGCTACACTGGAGAGTTACAGCGCTGGTGATGGCTTTACAGCACTGTAACTTACTCACCGTCCACACTTGCAAGGCACATCCAGCGCTGTATCTCCCTGGCTACAGCGCTGGCTGTACTCCACCTCTGCCTGGGGAATAACGACTGCAGCGCTGGTGATCCAGCACTGCTCCACCAGTGTGGCCACCAAAAGCGCCGTTATTGGCCTCCAGAGGTATTTGGAGGTATCCCAGAATGCCTGTTCAGCCACTCTGCTCATCAGTTCAAACTCTACTGCCCTGGCCTCAGGTGACCCACCCTTTAAATGCCCTGGGAATTTAAAAAATCCCCTTCCTGTTTGCTCAGCCAGGTGCGGAGTGCAATCAGTGAATCTTTCCAGGTGACCATGCCTCCACGCATCAAACGAGCCCCAGCATGGAGCAATGGTGAGTTGCTGGACCTCATCAGTGTTTGGGGGGAGGAAGCTGTGCAGTCCCAGCTGCGCTCCAGCCGTAGGAATTACGATACCTATGGGCAGATATCAAGGGCCATGCTGGAAAGGGGCCATGACTGGGACGCGCTGCAGAGCAGGGTTAAAGTGAAGGAGCTGCGGAGTGCCTATTGCAAAGCCCGCGAGGGAAACTGCCGCTTTGGCGCTGCTCCCACGACCTGCCATTTTTACAAAGAGCTGGACGCGATACTTGGGGGTTACCCCAAGGACCACGACGGACACTTCAGAGCGGGGGGGGGGGGCGGAGGAGGAGCAGGAGTGAGAGGAGGAGGAAACCGAGAGCGAGGGTACTGGGGTGGGAGGAGACGCCCCGGAGTCCCAGGAGGCATGCAGTCAGGAGCTCTTCTCAAGCCAGGAGGAAGGCAGCCAGTCGCAGCAGCCAGTACTTGGTGAAGGACAAGCAGAGGAGCGGGTTCCCGGTAAGCAGCTTTAATTTTCAGGATGGAAATGTTTTGGGAGAGGAGGGGGGATTAGGGTTGCATGCATGCATGCCTAGGTGCGGAATAGCCCATTGATGTGGTCTATCATGTCGCGGTAATCGGCCTCTGTAATCTCTTCAAAAGTTTCAGCCAGAGCAGGGGCAATGCGCTTGCGCAAGTTTATAGGGAGAGCTACTGTGGTCCTTGTCCCAGTCAGGCTAACGCATCCGCGCCGCTGCGCCGCGAGGGGTAGGGGGACCATTGCTGCACACAGGCATGCTGCATAGGGGCCAGGGCGGAATCCGCATTGCTGTAGAAGACCCTCCCGCCCTTCCCAGGTGACCCGCAGCAGCGAGATATCTTCCAGGATCAACTCCTGTGGAAAATGTTGGGAGAGTGTTCAGTGTACGTGCCCCCTGCAGCTGTTTGCTTTCCCCAACGCACAGAAACCCCAGTTCAGCCCTGAAGCAATCAGTCCTCCTTACTCACCATTTCGGGGCTCCTGTGGGTTATGTGCACTCTCTTTGGTATGGGAAAATTATGCTAAAGTGAAGACTGTAAACTCCTTCACTGTGTGGGAATAACTGTCTGAGATATAAACAACGCTGCCTCTGTTATGTGTTGCCTTTTTTGCCTTTCCACAAGCAATCTTGAGTTCTCGGCTGCCCATGTTATCAACAGCTCAAAGACTCCAAAACCTCCGGAAGAAGTCACGAAAAAGCAAAGACGACCTGCTGAAAGCAGTTATGAATCACTCTGCCAGAGAGAATCAAAAAGTGCAGGACTGGAGGGAAAGGGAAAGCAGGATCCGCCAGAGAAACACAGTGGCCAGGAAGAAAAGCACAAAGCAGCTGATAAGCATCCTGGCTCGCCAAGCAGACTCTATCCAGGTGCTTGTAGCCATGCAGGCAGAGCAGTACCGCACCGCCCCCCCCCCATCCCAAAGCTCTTTCCCTTGTGCCCCAATGTCAGCTCAAAACCCCTTTCCCCAGCATCCAGGTTCTTACCTCCACCAGCTGCCTCCAACACCTGTACGTTCACCAACCAACCCTGAGAACTACAACCCTTACCCTCTGCACTCAGCCCCCAACACCATGCAGTATAGGCATCCTGAAGTGCAGCAGTCATTGCACAGCACTCCAGAAAGGACATATTCAAACCTGTGACTGTACAATTCCCCACCATACCCCCCTGCCCTTTTAGGTTTCCAAAATGTTGTGTGTTTGTCAATAAGTTATTTTCTTTTCAATAAATGAATTCTTGGCTTTGAAAACAGTCTTTATTATTGCAGAAAGTCAAAGATACCTTAGCCCAGGAAAGAAACAGGCACTGCAAATCAGCTTAGGAAAAACAGATTCCTACTAACATTTTAACCACTGCACTTCACTCCCATGCCAGGCACCAAACATTACTGTTGGTTTTCAGCCTCAAATTCCTCCCTCAAGGCATCCCTGATCCATGAAGCCCTGTGCTGAGCCTCTCTAGTAGTCCTGCTCTCTGGCTGTGCAAATTCAGCCTCCAGGCATTGAACCTCGGAAGCCCATGCCTGACTGAATGTTTCACCCTTCCCTTCACAAATATTATAGAGGGTACAGCACGCGGATATAACCGCAGGGATGCTGCTTTCCCCCAAGTCTAGCTTCCCATACAGAGATCGCCAGCACCCTTTTAAACGGCCAAAAGCACACTCCACAGTCATTCGGCACCGGCTCAGCCTGTAGTTGAACCGGTCCTTGCTCCTGTCAAGCTTCCCTGTATACGGTTTCATGAGCCAAGGCATTAACGGGTAAGCGGGGTCTCTAAGGATCACAATGGGCATTTCGACTTCCCCTACTGTGATCTTCCGGTCTGGGAAAAAAGTCCCTGCCTGCAGCTTCCTGAACAGGCCAGTGTTCCGAAAGATGCGTGCATCGTGCACCTTTCCAGGCCAGCCTGTGTTAATATCAATGAAACGCCCACGGTGATCCACAAGCGCCTGGAGAACCATAGAGAAATACCCCTTCCGATTAATGTACTCGGATGCTAGGTGGGGTGGTGCCAGAACAGGAATATGCGTCCAGTCTATCGCCCCTCCACAGTTAGGGAAACCCATTTGTGCAAAGCCATCCACAATGTCTGCACGTTCCCCAGAGTCACAGTTCTTCTTAGCAGGATGCGATTAATGGCCCTGCAAACTTGCATCAAAACTATTCCAACGGTCGACTTTCCCACTCCAAACTGGTTCCCGACCGATCGGTAGGTGTCTAGAGTTGCCAGCTTCCAGACTGCAATAGCCACCCGCTTCTCCACCGGCAGGGCAGTTCTCAATCTCGTGTCCTTGCGCCGCAGGGTGGGGGCAAGCTCAGCACACAGTCCCATGAAAGTGGCTTTTCTCATCCAAAAGTTCTGCAGCCACTGCTCGTCATCCCAAACTTCCATGACGATGTGATCCCACCACTCAGTGCTTGTTTCCCGAGTCCAAAAGCGGTGTTCCGCAGTGCTGTGCATTTCCGTGAATGCCAGAAGCAATTTACAGTCGTACACGTCAGGCGACTAGCTATCATCGTCGGACTCCTCATCACTTTGGATCATAAGGAATAGCTCAACTGCCAAACGTGATGTGCTGGCGAGACTCGTCAGCATACTCCTCAGCAGCTCGGGCTCCATTTCCCACAGAAATCGCGCAGCACAGAAACCATTGAGAGAGTCAAGATGGCGCCAAATGTGGACGGAAAAACAGGGATTGCTGGGATGTGACGCGATGCATCACGGGGCATTGGGACAGGAAGCAGAATGATACGCACCCTCCGCCCCCTTCCCACAACCCATGGAGCTAAAACGGGATGAGGTGCTCTGTGGGATAGCTGCCCATAATGCACCACTCCCAACACCACTGCAAATGCTGCAAAAGTGGCCACACTGCAGTGCTGGTAGCTGTCAGTGTGGCCACACTCCAGCGCTTTCCCTACACAGCTGTACGAAGACAGCCGTAATTCCTAGCGCTGCACACCTGCAAGTGTAGCCAAGCCCCTAGGCAAAAAGCACTTTAGTTCCCTAACAGTCATGCCTACTACTTGCTGTTGAAAACCAAGAAGGATTAACTTTGTTTGTAAAAAATAAAACAAACTCTCTGTATGGGAGCTGACTGGCATATGGGATTGGTCACCTCCATAAAAGCCACCTTTAGAACAAACAGGCTTCTCTAAAACTGGGCATGCATTTGTCATGCAAGACCCCTTTTCAATCGTGGCACCAGCAGATCACCTGCTAGGCAGAAAATTTCCCCTGTGCTGCAATAACTGTAGAACAAAGGTCAACTGCATCTTAGCAGATTTCTCCTCCATTTTAGATTGCATTCTTTCCCCTTGTTGTGGCACTGTTCTCTATTAAGGCTCCTGTTTCTTACCAGCTCTGAAAGCCAGACAGCTTCCCCTCCATGTGAGTGATGCCAGTGTACAGGATTAGATGTACAAAGCTGTTTAACCCTGAGTGGGTAACCAAAGGCAGAACTTGCCCCAGGGATATCACTGCTGTATGAGGTATTACTGTTTTGGCAATGCAATTAGTTTGTACTTTATCAACTCTTAACTTACAGCAAGGAGCCCTATAACCCTGTAAACTATTTCCTTGCCCTCCATTCTGGTAAGCTAGCTACTGAGACAATGTTATTGTAAACCTAACTCTATCCATAGTCTAGATTCTGTCTTTCTCACCTACACTCAGAGCTCACTCCCTTCCCCATTTCTCAATCCGCAGATGTGTGCATCTCTCTCCTCAGCTCAGCCACACCTGCCTTGAGGCAACATTCCCAGTGCCCAGTAAGTGCAATCTTTCCACCATTCAGCCACCGTGGAGACAATGCTGTGCTGCCTCTCAGCTGCCCTCCTTATCATCATGCAAAAGGTACTGTTAGTATCTAATATTTGTATGGCAGGAGCACCTATATCAGGCTCCACTGTGCTAGGCACTGTACACACTTGTAACAAAAAGATGGACCCTGCTCCAAAAAGCTTTTAAGCTTCTAAGTATGCTAGGCTTTTATGAACCTAGGGATTCCAGCTCGCTTAGGAAGCAGGGCTGGTGGCATAGCTGTCAAACCTTAGTCCCAGATTTGGACCTTAGCGTCCAAAATATGGGGGTTAGCATGAAAACCTCCAAGCTTAGTTACCAGCTTGGACATGGTACAGCTGCCACCACCCAAAAAATTAAAGTGTTTTGGGGCACTCTGGTCCCCCTGAAAAACCTTCCCTGGGGACCCCAAGACCCAAATCCCTTGAGTCTCACAACAAAGGGAAATAATCCTTTTTCCCTTCCCCCCTCCAGGTGCTCCTGGAGAGATACACAGACACAAGCTCTGTGAATCTAAACAGAGGGAGTCCACCCTCTGTAATTCCAGTCCTGGAAACAAAAGCACTTTCCTCTTCACCCAGAGGGAATGCAAAATCAGGCTAGCAAATCCAACACACACAGATCTCCCCCTGATTTCTTCCTCCCACCAATTCCCTGGTGAGTACAGACTCAATTTCCCTGAAGTTCCCCACTAAAGAAAAACTCCAACAGGTCTTAAAAGAAAGCTTTATATAAAAAAGAAAGAAAAATACATACAAATGGTCTCTCTGTATTAAGGTGACAAATACAGGGTCAATTGCTTAAAAGAATATTGAATAAACAGCCTTATTCAAAAAGAATACAAATCAAAGCACTCCAGCCACTATAAACATGTAAATACAAAAACAACAAAACCATGTTTGGTACTCACAACTTGGAAACAGAAGATTAGAAAACAGAAATCACTTCTCAAAGCTGAGAGAAAAGCAGGCAGACAGACAAAGACTCAGACACAAAATTCCCTCCACCCAGAGTTGAAAAAAATCCTGTTTCCTGATTGGTCCTCTGGTCAGGTGGTTCAGATACTTCTTTCCAGGTGAAAGAGACGTTAACCCTTAGCTATCTGTTTATGACACGCCCCCCAAATTGCAGACAGTGGGGAAGCTCACTGGCGGCGATTTCCTTTTAGAACTTGAAAATAAACAGATTAATACAACACATGCACCTTTACATATACCACTAAGTATATAACTAACAGACTTCTACATTTTAAGAACACTTTTCAACTACTAGAGTCTGGGAAACTCTCACGGGAGAGTGCATCAGCTACTTTATTAGAAGCTCCTGTGATGTGCTGAATTTCAAAATCAAAATTTTGGAGAGCTAAACTGCAACGAAGAAGTTTCTTGTTGTTCCCCTAGGCAGTATGAAGCCACTTTAGTGCAGCATGGTCAGCGTGTTTGGGAAATGACACATCTGGTTTTCACTTTTGGGTTCTGAAACGCCGACGGGCATGATCCGGGGTTATCTCCATTCTGTATCTGGCCTTGGTTTGAAAAAGTTTATAGTCATTAATTTGCTGCTTAGGCATTTCAGCTGCCACCTCTGCTAAAGGTCCACTGAGCTGTGGCCTTAATTCAACCATGTACTGGTCTTCAGGGATGCCGTACCCAAGACAGGCTTTTTTAAAATTTTCCAAGAAGGCCTCGGTGTCATCACCTGCCTTGTAGGTGGGAAATTTCCTGGGATGTGGAACCATAATTGGCGATGGGTTGTTAGGATTGGCTGGAGTCTGTTGCTTAGCCTTTTCTAATTCCATGGCCTGTTGGTGGGCTTCCCTCTGGAGTTCTATCTGTCTTTTGTGGGCTGCCTCTTCTTCTTCTTGTTTCCTTCTGTGGGCCACCTCTTCTTCTTTTAGTTTCCTTTTGTGGGCTGCCTCTTTGGCTGCCTGTTCTCTTTTGTAGGCTGCCAGTTTGATGCTCTCTTCCTTTTCTTTCAGCTCCACCTCTTTTTGTCTTTTTTTCAGTTGTCGCCTGTGTTCAGCTTCTTTGATTTGTTCTTCGGCCTCCATTTTTGTATTGGAAGGCATGGTTCCCGTTTTCTTGTGTTGGGGTGCCCTCCGGTGTTTATCTTCTGAACTGCAGGCTCTGTTGCCTCCTGGGGTCTGCCTAGCAACAGTGCCTTTTCCCTTTTTTCCTTTAGCTAATCTTTTCAATGTTAAGTAAACCATAAAAACCACTTTATTTGCATGTATATAGTGCTGGTATTTGCCTCCTAATGGGAGTGCTATTGTGTGACAAAAGACCCTTTGTCACAGCTTAATGGTTTCTTGCTTAATATGCAAGCTACAACTGCCAGAGAGAGCAGAAAAAAAAATTCTCTCTGGTTCCCTTTTAAAACCAAACTGTTTCTCTCTGCTAAAAAGCCCTTAGCAGAGAAAAGAAAAATATAATATTCCTACTGGCTTCTGGATTCTATCTTTCCCACCACTGCCCACCATGTCAAACCTTAGTCCCAGATTTGGACCTTAGTGTCCAAAATATGGGGGTTAGCATGAAAACCTCCAAGCTTAGTTACCAGCTTGGACCTGGTACGGCTGCCACCATCCAAAAAATTAAAGTGTTTTGGGGCACTCTGGTCCCCCTGAAAAACCTTCCCTGGGGACCCCAAGACCCAAATCCCTTGAGTCTCACAACAAAGGGAAATAATCCTTTTTCCCTTCCCCCCTCCAGGTGCTCCTGGAGAGATACACAGACACAAGCTCTGTGAATCTAAACAGAGGGAGTCCACCCTCTGTAATTCCAGTCCTGGAAACAAAAGCACTTTCCTCTTCACCCAGAGGGAATGCAAAATCAGGCTAGCAAATCCAACACACACAGATCTCCCCCTGATTTCTTCCTCCCACCAATTCCCTGGTGAGTACAGACTCAATTTCCCTGAAGTTCCCCACTAAAGAAAAACTCCAACAGGTCTTAAAAAAAAAGCTTTATATAAAAAAGAAAGAAAAATACATACAAATGGTCTCTCTGTATTAAGGTGACAAATACAGGGTCAATTGCTTAAAAGAATATTGAATAAACAGCCTTATTCAAAAAGAATACAAATCAAAGCACTCCAGCAACTATAGACATGTAAATACAAAAACAACAAAACCATGTTTGGTACTCACAACTTGGAAACAAAAGATTAAAAAACAGAAATCACTTCTCAAAGCTGAGAGAAAAGCAGGCAGACAGACAAAAACTCAGACACAAAATTCCCTCCACCCAGAGTTGAAAAAAATCCTGTTTCCTGATTGGTCCTCTGGTCAGGTGGTTCAGATACTTCTTTCCAGGTAAAAGAGACGTTAACCCTTAGCTATCTGTTTATGACAATAGCACATAGAGTGACTCCATACACGCCAGTTCTGAGAAGGTGAATGGCCTTTACTGGAAGAATGCTTCGATTCACAGTATCTCCACTAACTTCTCTTGCTGCTCTATGGCCCCGTTTAAGGATGTATACAGTGGGGCCATCTTGGCCATTAAACAGATGAGAGGGAATTTTAGAAAGAAAAGAAAATCCCATTTTCGAGCATTCTCATTGTCCCTATGGGGCAAGGGTTTGTCCATAAAAATCAGTCTGGTTCCATTGTCCATGCTGGTCTCATTCCCATGCCTTTGTTGTCAGTTGCATCCAATCAGAAGCCTTCATGCAAATTAGAGTGACACCCTCACAGCAGCAGCATCTGATTCCTCCATTGATTTGCACTGTGCTGCTGCTGAGATATCACGAAGATAAGTACCCTAGAAATACATAACTAGAAAGGCAGACCCCAAAATGGGTGTAGAACAATGAGACCGTCGGCAACGATTAGTAGGGTCAAGTCAGGAGAAATCCTCTTCCCACAACAGCTCTATAAAGTCAATAACTTCCCAGGCAGTAAGGGCTTTGACATCTCATTTACAAGCCCAGCATGCTGATTCCATGCCTGGACCGGAGAGGGGAAGGATGGCCCAGTGGTTATGATGCTGGCCTGTGTGCTTGACTCTAGTTCAATTCCCTGCTCTGCCACAGAATTCCTGTGAGACCTCAGACAAATCACACAGGGTGTATTTACGCTGCAGCTGGAAGCAGGTAGACAGATTCACACTAGCTCTATTCAAGCTAATGCATTAAAAGGTAGCAGTGTGGACCTTGTGACATGGGTGGCAGCTTGGGCTAACAATCTGAGTCCAATCCTGCCCAGTCCCTGGGGTCCAAGCTCAGGTGGCTAGCCTGTGTCCACACTGCTATTTTTAGCACACTAGCTCAGGCCTCACTAGCGTGAGTCTGTCTACCTAGACTGGGAAGTTCGCTCCCAGTTGCAATGTAGACATACTGTTAGTCTCTCTGGGACTCAGTTCCCCACCTGTATCTCCATGATCTGTGCAGAGGTAATAAAGCCAAAACTCTTGGCATGGCAATCCTGCTGCCTGCCAGAAGAGCTTACTAGGGAGTTAGACCCAGATTGTCTAAGGTATTTAGGCCCTAACTCCTACTGAAATTAATGGGAGTTAGGTTCCTAAGTACCTTTGAGGATCTGGGCTTTAGTCTTGTTATCCAAAGACCACATAGGCCTTCAGATGGGAGCATCAGAATCCTGGAACTGTTCTGTATCCCTAGCAGTGCAAAAGCTTGGCGTGGGAGTCACCAACTCTCCATAAGGGGCCTGGTTGCACAGTATTAGCATCTGATCCCTGAGGTGGAATCAGCCAGCCCCATGCCTACATATTACAGCATCAGAGCTGAACAATGAATAAAACCTGCTGCAACAATCCTGTTTTCAAGGTATTTCCACTATACCTGTCACTGTCCTATCTGAGCCTTAGTTTTTAAACCTATCCATGTAGGTGGTTTTGCCATAGACCCAAATTCTCTCTCTCTCTCCTCTCTCATCACTTTCCGGTAAAGTATTTTTAAAAGAGTCCCTGATTACATCATCTTATGCTGTAAAGACAACAGTTAGTGCCATGCACAGCAACAGAAAACAAGCTGAACAAAGATGCCTGGAATGAGATGGACTGTCCTCCAGTTGAAGTCTTTAAATCAAGACCAGACATCTTTTTAAAAGATCCACTTCCCTTCAACCACAAGGTATTGTGCTGGATGCAGGAATGGCTGGGTACAATTCTTCAGCCTGCATTATGCAGGAGGTCAGAATGGATGATCACAATGGTTTCCTCTGGCTAAGAACTATATACACAAAACGATGGGGTTTAAATTAGCTGTTACAACTCAAGAACAATATCTTGGAGTCATTGGGGACAGTTCTCTGAAAACATCCACTCACTGTGCGGCAAAGGCCAAGCAAAGCTAACAGGATATTAGGAACCATTAGAAAAGGGATAGATAATAAAACAGAAAATATCATAATGCCACTATATAAATCCATATATGCCCACACCTTGAATACAGTGGGCAGTTCTTGTCATCCCATCTCAAAAAAGATATATTAGAATTGGAAAAAGTACAGAGAAGGGCAATAAAAATTATTAGGAGTATGGAAGTTTCTATACTAGGAGAGGTTAAAAAGACTGGGACTGTTCATCTTAGAAAAGAGATGACTGAAGAGATATGATTGAGATCTATACGCATACATAAAAAAGCGTGTATGGTATGGAAAAAGTGAATAGGGAAGTGTTATTTACCCCTTCATATAACACAAGAACTAGGGGTCATCCAATTAAATTAATAGGCAGCAGATTCAAAACAAACAAAAGAAGTACTTCTTCACAAAATACAGTCAACTTGGACTCATTGCCATGGGATGTAGTGAAGGTCAAAGGTATAACTGGATTCAAAACAGAATTAGCTGAGTTCACAGAGGATAGATCCATCAATGGCTCCTAGCCAAGATGGTCAGGGACATAATCCCATGCTCCCTGTGTCCCTAAACCTCCAACTACCAGAAGCTGGGACTAGACCACAAGGAATGGATCACTCCAAATTCCCTGTTCTGTTTATTCACTCTGAAGCATTTGGCACTGGTCAGTCAGAACACTGGCTATTGGGCTAGATGGACCATTGGTCTGACCCAGTATGGCCATTCTTATGTTCTTGAAATCTGTGAATCTGGTCTGCACTCAAAAATTGCTCACTGCTAACAATGGATGTCAGTCACAAGTTCAGCATCACAGTTTAACAACTAGCAGAGTCCAAGTCAAATTATGGACATCAGTGATGTTATGTTCATAGCACACAGATAATTAGATAAGCACATAAATACCCTTGCTGAAAGGTTGCAACATAACAACACTTCATTCCTTAGAATTCAGAACAATAACACACAAGAACCGCAAAACAGAGAGAGAAAAAACAGACTGCTCTCGACAGCAGTGAGACAAAGCTCACCCTATCTTGCTTTAAACTGGCTCTTTCCAGATTTATACCAATTGCACTGACTGCAAGCAGGATCAGAAACCTTGAGCCCCACCTTTAAGTGATGGTTTGCAGCTCCCACATTCCTCAGTCCAGCACAAGTTTTGTTTCAGACACCTGTGGTTAAAACTTAAACCAAGCAGGGGTTCACCAAGGGTTTCCAGAATCATGCTGAAAAGTTTAGATCGCTGTACCTTTGCTGTTAGCCCAGTGCTGGCACCCATTGTCAGCAATGGGCAATTCTTCCTGATATAGACCTGGATAGAGTGGGCTGAGGTGGTTCATGGTATTATTATTTTAAGTCTATGGTAACCCCCACAATGTCCTGGATGCTTTCCTGACATTCAGGAAGGGACAGTGCCTGTCCCCAGAGCTTACAGTTACACACAGTAGAAAGAGGTATGGGGAAAGGAACCCTTAAAGAGGAAAGGGACGTTGCTTAGTGCACATTGACTAGGAGGCTATTCTGTGTGAAGGGGCAACCTGGAGCCAGCATGCTGGGGCAAGCAGGCAGACAAAGGGAGCAGCCAGACCAGGAACTTGGGCAAAGCACAAGGAGCTGAGCACGTAGGAAGAGATGAAGAAACGTGGCTATTTGAAGAAATAAAATGACATGCAGAACTTTTCTTGGGCTTTCGACATGCAGCTGGGCCAAGCCCTGAAAGGTAGGAACAGCAAAGATATGATGCAGGAGAATGGAAGTCAGGAGAGCAACAGAAGGGACGCTGGCAGGAGAGCCCAGGTGGGCTGCAGTAGGCTTGGAGGTTGGGCACACCCCTGGCTAACTGAGCCACCTATTTATCCTGTAAGGGGGTGTTGTGTCTTTTGCTCTTTACCCAACAAATGTAATATGAAGGAACTATATGAGCACAGTTGGGGGTGCTTTATGAAGATTGAACATGCTAGGCCTTGCTCCATACACACAGGGATCCTCTGGCTTCTGAAACATAAGAAACAGTGAGTTCTACTAGAGAGTTCACAAACTATTTAAAGGGATACTACCCAATTCTTCTACACTACAGGGGGAATCTTTGCTCCCAGGGGACTTTAGACCTCAGTCTCTGACCCTGTGCCTTGCAGAGAGAGCTGAAAACATGACCAATATAAACCAGCTGCTGAGATTGGACTGAGGTCCACATTTGGAGCATGAATGGGCAGATTTCACCTAGGGAATATCATGTGCATCACAGACTGAGGAGAAGCATTTCAGAGGAATTCCCTGGTTCAAATGTTGGCCACACATCCCAGTTAACAGGTGCAGCAGTCTCATGGCAGGCACAGACTGAGGACAACTCTCTTAAACCAACACTTATTCAGTTTGTGGGCTCAGCAGCCCAGCTGGCAAGGCCTCATCAGCACAGAGAGACAGATGTGGTTCAGCATTTCGTTTAGATTAACCTGTGCTGACTAAGGTTTAGCTGTAAGCGTAACAAGGACAAACAGTGGCCAGCAATGGTACAGCTAAGCCCCTTCCTGAAACAGAGCTATTTCCTAGTTCAAGCAAGGCCTGAGGCTGAAGAAATTCTAGACAATATTAAATTTCCATCTAGTATGAGGTGGCATTTCCCATCACAAAGCAATTCCTATTGACCAGACCGGTCACTTTCACCACCTCAACTGTATCTTCCAGTCTCCCTCCTTTAATCCTTGAGATTAAGGCCTTGTCTACACCACAAAGTTGCAGCACTGGTGAGGGAGTTATAGTGCTGCAACTTAGGAGGTGTACACATCTGCAGGGCATCACCAGCGCTGCAACTCCCTGTTTGCAGCGCTGGCCGTACACCCGTTGATACTCGGGTGTAGAGGATCCAGCGCTGGTGATCCAGCGCTGGTCATCAGGTGTAAACACTCACCAGCGTTTTTCTTGACCTCCGTGGAATAAACAGGTATCCCAGCATACCTGAGGAAGCCTCTCTGGTAAGCAAGCAGGTCTCCTTCCCCGCGGTTTGCAGGGGGGTTCGGGGAACGTGAGAGCAAACCGCGGGGAAGCAGGTCTCCTTCCCCGCGGTTTGCTCTCGCGTTCCCCTAACCCCCGTGCAAGCAGATCTCCTTCCCCGCGGTTTGCAGGGGGGTTCGGGGAACGCAACAGCACGCCGCGGGGAAGGAGATCTGCTTGCACGGGGGTTCAAAAAACACCGGAGCAAACCGCTGGGAAGGAGACCTGCTTGCAGGGGGGTTCGGGGAACACCGGAGCAAACCGCTGGGAAGGAGACCTGCTTGCACGGGGGTTCGGGGAACGCGACAGCACACCGCGGGGAAGGAGATCTGCTTGCACGGGGGTTCAAAAAACACCGGAGCAAACCGCTGGGAAGGAGACCTGCTTGCACGGGGGTTCGGGGAACGCGAGAACAAACCGCGGGGAAGGAGACCTGCTTGGGGGGGGGGTGTTCGGGGAACACTGGAGCAAACCGCGGGGAAGGAGATCTGCTTGCAGGGGGGGTTCGGGGAACACTGGAGCAAACCGGGGAAGGAGACCTGCTTCCCCGCGGTTTGCTCTCGCGTTCCCCTAACCCCTCTTGAAGCCGCCCAACAGCGCTGCAGTGTGGCCACATCTAATACCACTTGCAGCGCTGGTTGCTATAAGTGTGACCACTCTGCAGCGCTGGCCCTATACAGCTGTACTAATACAGCTGTAACAACCAGCGCTGCAAAATTGTAGATGTAGACATACCCTAAATTAAATTGCTGCACAAATGATCTGTAAATCTCCAAAGCCGGATGTCTACTTCTTTGGAGACAAATTCAGCAATCAGTACAAGAGAACAGAGGAAGAACAATTCAAAAGAAACTGGTTGACAAGCTGAAGCTGAACTTTTGTAAGCTTGCTTGTTCAGATCTGCTACTAAGGATAGGTAAGATTGCATGTTGCCCTGAAGAGATGTGGCAATTTACCCTCCTACAATGTGGCTATCTGGCTCACCAATCCTCAAATCCTGATTAGATCTCTAATATGAGAGGGCAGCTAGATAAGTAAATCAGGCTGCAGGGCTAAAGTAATTATCCTGTAGCGTACAGCAGCCTCTCCCTCTTAAACCTCTTAAGTAATTCATCAAATCCCAACATTAGTGCTGATAAAAATCCATTAGAAAGAAAGAGAGGGAGCCTTTTCATACTAGTTGAAATCTGAGGGCAATACTGACTGATAGAGGCATTTAGAGAGGAGTTGGTTTAGATAGTCTAGCAGTAAAACATTTTCATTTCAAAATTTTAAACAGAGAGGCACTAGTTCCACTAAATAGATATTTCTGCAGAGTTGTTATGGTCTAGGATCCAGAAGGGGAACTGAGTAGACTGCCTAGGTTTCCTTGTTCTGTAGATTTTTCCCTATCTCCAAAATGTGAGTTCCCTAGCTCATCTCTAATCACATAACCTCCCCCACAACGCCCCTCCCCCCAACTCACACAAATCAGATTTGGGCAGAATTCAAGGACAAATCACATTGCATTCTTTTAAGCAGTGTTTGGCTCAAAGAGGAGCTGGGTTTGTCCACAGAAGCTTAAGCTGAGAGCATAGTTACATTTATAGCCTTAGAACAGTTAACAGTAAGGCAAGCAGGTGGCAAAACTACCATAAAGTGATATAATCTTAAAATGGAGACCCAGATACCACTAGAAAAAGGCAACATACAAAAGGAAAAGAAGTGGCCTTTGTACTCTGCATCTTAACGAGATGAACAAAGCCTAATGTATTCTTTGTTAAACGTTTGTTTTAATCAGAAATCCCTCAAAATCCTTTTTATGGAAAACTCTATGGATTACTGGAGAGCTAGCAGGATTATGGCTGACTCCAGAGAAGTGATACCAGCTAGAGTGAGGAAGGGATTGTTATTCAGACTGTTTAGGGATTTTGTTTCACTCAAATGCCTGAAGAAACAGCAGGAAGAAAATATCTTGTTACAGATTCAGTATTCAGCTAGGGGTTGAGAAATCTCATTCTACTTCCATGGGGTCTCCAACCAGACTACCAGCAAAAACAAGACTGGGAAGACCTAGTATTGCCAATTAGGTACAAAGCGGATAGGGGGGTAGGAGGGGAACCTCGGGCCTTTTTTGCCCAACTCAAAGAATCAAAACAGGGCACAGTCCCATGTGCCTCCTGTAGAGCTCACCTTTAACGATGACTTAGGTATAATGAAAGCAGGTAGGAGGAGATGCTGAGGGATGGACTAACCAAGAGATCCCCACTCTAAATTATAGAGTGATTCAAGAATCCACCTTCAAATGTATCACGACCTTTGTAAGTTAGAACTGTGGAAGTTTCACATACACGCTGCCTTGATAGCTTTGTGTGGAGAAATATAGCTCTTTTATCAAAATATAACACAAGAAGGCCATAGACACATGCAGTATTGGATCTTTCAATGGAAAACACTTTACTTTACCAGATCTGAAATGGTGGGGCCAGAGGTTGTTACATATAGCACTGAAGCTCAGAGCTAACATTCCTAAGATATTTTGTGTTGATAATTCCGTCTTTATATTTTCCATCTTCATTCTGATAAAGAACTGACTGATATTGGATTTCTTGTCATTCCTCCCTAATTTAGCAACAGATTTGATTAAAGAGTTAGACTCTGCGGCTGCTCCTAAATATGTATTCTGAGATACACACTGGATAACATCATCACAAGACAGGCTTGGAAAAATATCAAAAAATTTTCTACCAAAGAAAATTCAACAGGGAATCTGGTTAATTCCTTTCTTTTATAGCTCACCTCCAGATCTCAATGGGTTATGACAGATGTCTCTGTTAAGCAAGCAGCAGCAGATTTCAAATTGTGTCATGGTAGCATACATTGCTGAGTCCCTTGGAGCTACTGCACAGAACTCCATATGGTGGCTTCTTCCTGCCTCCTGTGGTAGGTGTTCCAATGGTGGGTGATCAAAACTTCAGTGGGGACTCCTGCCCCCAGCAGCCATATCCCTGTCACAACTCACTGATATTTCCCTCATACAATAGACTCCCTGCAGAGACACTGCTATTTACTGATGATTTCCCCAGCTCTAAACCTGCATTTTCCATTTATAATCTGATATAATCTGTGCAATGCATTTGCCCCTCCTGTTTATTGGCTTGCAAAATAACTAGGGTTCTCCATGCTGTCTAGCAAACTCCTCGAATCATGTAATTCCTAATTTCTATTAGAAATAAAATTCCTCTACTGACCTGTCTCCAGCAGCAGTTCTAAGAGCAGGAGATCTCTCAGCCCCTTTGCAGGAGAGAGAGAAGGGGATTCTTACCTGGTATGGATTTTATCAAACAGCAGAGGAAATGTCCTACATTTGCAGGCAGGAGATTGATGGCAAACAGAAGGATTTGGGAAAACATCTGGAAGATCCTCAGCTATGGAGAAAGCCTCAGAGCCAAGGGGACCTGGTAAAGGTACAAGTGCTCAAGTGGTACTGTGCAGCTAGCACTGATGGATGTGTTGAGTAGGACTGGCTGAGGCCATCACTTCAGAATAAAAGCCTTGAATGTCTGTCTGTACAATGGTAGGGATGAGCCTGCACAGTGCAGCTAGCTAGCTAGCTAAACCCGCATTGTGGTTAAGTGCACATGCAGTGCTCTAGCTGTTCATGAGGGGGCGACTTTATTCTAAGAACCAGTCTCCCTTAGAAATAAAGCCTAAGGCAAAAGCAAAGCTGCTGCTCTGGAGATATCAGTTGCTCTAGGCAGCTCAGCGGTGCTTATGTCCTTATGCAGATTGGGCTAGGTGAGTATATGAATGATGTATAGCAGGGGTCAGCAACTTTTCAAAAATGGTCTGTCGAGTCTTCATTTATTCACTCTAATTTAAGGTTTCACATGCCAGTAATACATTTTAACATTTTTAGAAGATTTCTTTCTATAAGTCTTGTGGCACCTTATAGACTAACAGACGTTTTGGAGCTTGAGCTTTCGTGGGTCAATACCCACTTCGTCGGATGCATGCTACTGAATGTCAGGGGCTCCCAGCAGAGACTGTTCTGTTCAGATCCTGATGAAGAATTATTAGTACTTAGTGTTTTTTAAAGTGTTTCTGAAAAATACTTTCCAAGCATGAGACAAACCTCAAAACATTCACATATGGCACTATTCCTATTTTATATTAACAAATTGAAGCATGGAGTTATCAGGTGCATAAGTTAGGTTGCAGTAGTACTGATGCCATGATACTTTATTGCGAGTGGTGCTGAGGGATGTGGGAATGCACATAAGGAGGGAAGAAACAATATATGTGCCCAGGTACTCAGGGCTCCAAGCAACCTTGATAAAGGATGGCATCTTTTTCTTTCAAAAATCCTTTCCACTTAGTCTCAGCAGTCATTTTAGGAGCTGGGTGACCTTTTTTATCTAGACTCTGAAGCATCTCAGAATTTTAGAACATACCATTTGCCATATCACATTAGACCAATAGTCAAATCTGATATCCTGCCACTGATCGTAACCTATATTCTATTTTAGAAGAAGGTGGGCCTTTCTCCACACACTATATTGTACTGGACAGCAGTGATCACTTTGCACCACAATATGATTAGTATATTTGTTTGAAAACCTGATGTCAACCAATGATGTGTTATGTTCCAGTTTATTTTACAGAGAAAATCTGGAAAGATCAAAGTATCATTTTAACAGTTAACTGAAACCAATGGCTTGTCAGATAAAGAGCTCATTCCTCTCTTTAAAAGTGCAAAACATTTTTTAATGAATTAGAGACCATTCAGGTCTCATTCACCAGACATGTAAAGATCTGCATTCAACAATGAAGGAGATTGCAGTGTGCTTTAATGGCACATTCAAATTATCCCTCAGCATTGACACTACTGAGCAGCTTTCAATGGACTCAACCACTACAACAGTAACTCTTGCCTTGGAGAGGAGACAAGATGTCCCCATTGTATTTTGTCTAAAGATCTTGGCCATTTAGAAAGCACTTCTGTGGTCACAGCAGCAGTTCAGAGAACTGGAGCTAGCATAAGGGTTTAAATTGTTTTTAAACAATAGGCAGATAGCGAACTATAACAAATTGTAAAGTCACTCTTGAAGTTGCTTCAGAAAAAGAAATGTGAAATGTCACAGTTGTGATACTCTGATAATAGTGCATTTGTCTGATTTATAATTAATTTTTCCTCTCCATAAATATTTCTATTATATGCAATATATTTTTAAAATGTCAAATTAAAAAAAGTGTGTATTAAAATAGGGGAAATAAATATAGTAATGCTGAATTATTGAGATAAATACTTGTTGCATTCATATAAGTCCTACATAAAGGTACAGTTAAAATAAGCAACTTGTGATGATGTGCACTGAAAGTTAGATGACAGAGCAGGAGGTGCAGTTCTTTTAGATTTGCATCTCAACCAGTTTGCCATGGCATCTGATACAGATTACATACACACTGTGTGGTGGCAATAGTCATATGCAATTTCTCATAAAACCTTGGCCACCTCACCTACACTATGCCCACAAATCCATATCCCACAGGTTCTCTTCTTATCGTCAAATGACATAATTAAAAAAAGATGTCATGCAGCCATAGGAAGTTGTTCTTTCCTCAAAAAATTTACAATAGCCTAAGGCCCAGGATAGGAATATTCAGTCCTGCACTAGTGACACGTTTATGTTCTCACACCTCCTGGCCCTTCAAACCTAAAACCATGAGTTCACACCATTATGAAGAGACTCCCCATTATGCAATGCTTCTAACCCCCGAAGTTTCCAAGATTAAAGCTGTAAAACCTTCTCATGTAGAAAAGCTACTTTAGGTCATTTTTAGAGATGTTATGTTTTTGTTTTCTTCTCTCTCAGAGTGCTAACTGGGTAGATTCACAATAATTAAGGCACTGGTGGAGGGATATAAGAGATACTTTCAACATTTTTGTTCTGAAATATTTTTTCTTCTTGTGAAGTATGTGCCTATACAAAATATATGATGTTGAAGTATGAAAAACTTTTCTGACCATATTTGGAATGAGATGCACAATTCACTTGTGGTTGCCACTGTCATCCCAACTTCTTGTCACAGTAAAACTTCTACACTGCATTATCATATACTCTGTAAATATGATATACCATAGATTAAGTGGTTTTAAAATTGTGCTGCATCTTCATTACACAATTAAGTGAGAATTATCCCATTATATACATTGCTAGTTCTGAATGTATGTACACTTGGATACTAACTTCTCCTAGTCTTTTTGAAGCTAAAGGTTGTGACACAGTTGAAAAAGTGAGTGAAAACTGTGGGGTTATGTATCTGCCTCACTATATTTCCATCTGTAATAGTCCCTTCCGTCCATCTTGATTCCCCTGCAGTTGCTTGTCTCGATAAGGATATAGCGTCCTGGATGCCAGAAGCTGTGATTAGGCAACAGGGATGGAACACTTGATGATTAACCCTGTTTATTCCCCCTGAAGCACCTGGCATTGGCCACTGTCGGAAGACAGGATACTGAGCTAGACAGAGCTTTTGTCTGACCCAGGACGGCCACTCTTATGTTTTTATGTAATTAATGGCCAAAAAGTGTTTTGCCCCAGCCTAGAGAGTGAACATATATTGCCACAATCCACATATGCACATAAATGCAGATCTAAACATAGTTTCCATTTGTAATTATGCAAAACCCAACATGTGAGAACACTAATGAATCTTTCAAAACATAGGGTGCAGTTCCCTGCACTACTTTAAAAGATTGTGTTATCACACTTTTTAAGTGCTGGCTTGTACCCAACCCATGAAGGACCCATTACCAGACTCAGAGCTCTTTTCAAGCAGTTTTATTTTTCAAACCCCAGGGTATGTCTACATTGTGTTTTAAAACCTGCAGCAGTGAGTCTCAGAACCTGGGACTACTACAGTCTCGGTCAAGCTGATTCCAAAAACAGATGTGTAGACTGTAATGGCATGCTAGACTTTATTATACTATTCAGCCACTACATGGTGCTGTATGAAACTTCCCTTATTTAGGCTATCCTCAGCCATACCTGGCAGTACATTAAAGGATCTTATACCCAACACATTCAGTGTCTCTCTCTGAGAAGGAAGCCCTGTAGCCAATGCATATCTAGTACAGGAGTCTGACTTGCTAAGTAGCAGCCCTAAAACCTACTGTGTACAAAGTTTACATAACACACACATTCAGGTTCAGGAGCCCACCCCCATCCCTGGGCTGCAAAGCCCATACTCCATCAAAGCCCAAACATCTACATAGCTCAATTTTTAGTTCCACAGCACAAGCTCCACAAGCCTGAGTCTATGGAGCCGGGTTCTGAAACTCATTGCCACAGATATTAAAGTGCAATGTAGACATATCCCAAAACAACAAAAGAGTTCCCCAGCCCACCCTGGGGCTACAGCTACCTGGGAATTTCCTCCTTTGCCTTTCTCGGGCCTTCCTGCTTCACATCCTATTGCACAAGAAAGGACTGAGAAAGGCAAAGGGGAAAATTCCCTGGCAGCTTGTCGCCCATGGTGGGCCGAGTAACTGTTTTGTTGTTTTTGCTTGTTTGGAAAATAAAATTGCCTGAAAAGAGATGCTGGGTGTGCCAGTGGATCTGTCGTGGGCTGAGACAAGCCGGTACCTTACATGCCTATTGCTGGGAAAACAGAACCCTGAACACAAACTCAGGTAGTTAAAGGAAGGATTCTGGGAAAACATGCAAGATTGCAGTGAACACCACAGCTGTACAGCAAGTGAGAAATTATCACTACTCAGTAAGCATCATTACAGAAGATGGAAGATTGGATATTGAAGTCAACACCAGAACAGCAAGAGCAAGACATTCTGGAAGAATAAACATCAAATCAGAAGGGACATAAATTTGGAGACTAAATTCTAACTCTTAAATCTTACATTTGGCCCGTATTAAATTATGGCTGTGAAACATGGACATTCCAATGATCAGTAATAAAGAAACTATAGCCTTAGAATTATGATCTTATGGAGTAATTCTGAAAATATCATGGATAGACCACATAATCAATGAAAAAGTATTGCAGTTCATTGGAACGCAGCAAACATTATTTAAAGAACTTATGAAAAGAAAGATTTGATTTACAGGGCAATTTTTAAGAAGTTCAGCAGATGATGCATGTTCACGGGCACTGGAAGGGAAAGTTAATAACAGAAAAGTATGAAGCAGAAAAAGAGATTTGGATGGATGATGTGGCATCCTAGGTAGATCAAAAGGACTATTCATCCACAAAAACATTAGCAAAGGACTCTACAGAATGGATTCTACGGTTGCCAACCTCCTGTAATGGAGATGCCACAGAAGAAGAAGAGGATGTGACCACACCCCTTCCCTTCTGCCTCTCCACACCTACTACCAAAAAGAAAGTTTTAAAGAGCAGAGATAAAATCTGGGCCTCTACTGCAGTCAACTGCAAAACTCTCATTTACTTCAGCACGGCTAATATTTCACCCTAGGACTATTTGCTATTTTTAAAAGTAGATTTATATTCTGTCATTGATGTGAGATTTTACATTTTTTTTTAATCTTACTAAGGCAGTACAGTTTAAACAGTAGGGGAGAAGCTTAAAGGAAAAGTAATTGCCAGTTGAGCTTTGCTGATCAGATCTGGCAGCTTTAAAGCCAATTAATTTTAAGTTCAAACATCCCTCAGTAAAACTGGAAAGCGGATTGTGATGGGAAAGGTGCCAGTTGGAGTTCATAGGTAATTCATTCCTCAGTGACAATGTGGAGCAGCTTCTAGATTCATTGTAGGTGATAAAGACAGTTTTGTTTGTTTATTTCCCCAGTAAATCTTGAGATATTTGAGAAAGGCGATTAGTAAAGAAATATCGCCAACAGTGTGGACAAGATAATAAAAACAGCAACATGATACTCTGGTATATCAGAGAAAGGAACTAAAATAATCAGCAAGGAAACTACTGTGCTATGAACACTACTATCTATATAGAAGCTGTGCAGAACACTAGCAGGCAGCCAACAGGCACGCAGAAGGAGGACATTGATACTTTTAGCCAGTAAGATGGTCCCTGCAGATTCTTTTTTCAACTGGGAGAAACTGAAACATGAAGTCAGCCAGTCGGTCAGTTTCTACACTGACGAAAAGACTTCTATAAAATCAACAGGGAAGGAGAAACCTTATTCTCTAAGGAAATGGTCTAAAGATTCTGGACATACTATTTTAAAGGATGTTCTATACAGAAGCTAAAACTTTATGTAATTAGTTGATTTTTTTTAAATAACCAAGTTGATAACATTCCTTTAGCAGTTGCCTAAATACACATAGGGAAGAGATGGATGTTTTGTTCTTCTTTAATTCCATGTATTTGCTACCCAGATAATATGATGATAAGCACTTTAGAAATGCATATAAGTAACTATTTCAAAGTCAGACAAACTTCATGTCTGCCCATTAAAAAAACAAAACATGTCATAAGAATTTTTTTTATTTTTGACAATTCATTTAACTATGCAGTGTATAGTTTACTGTCTAAGTTCAGGTACTATGGACATGACAAATGACTACTTTCAATGTGTCTTTGGACTATAAAGCACATTCACTAGAACGGAGTTCCAACATATGTAACATCTTCTGCCGATGCTTATACCTTGGGTGACATAAGTCATGAATATTTTACATGAAGCAATTCAGATGCAAAAAGAATAAGACAACTACACAAAAACAAGGATGATTCTTCAGAGATGAACATCTTGCATTTAATTGCACCTTAATGCCTGACTGTGCAATCATACTTAAAAGACATGCACTTATATCTATAAATTATAGTCCTATTAAATAGATTTTAGAATTTTGCAAAGCACTGCAGAAGTAATAGTATTGGACAGCGTTCTGTAAAAAATAATTTTACTGGCAAAGAATTTAACTAGACAATCCAGTGGGTCTTTTGTGAGCTCTACTCTTTATTGATACTATAAATGTTATGACCAAAAAACTTTCAAACTTCCATGCCTGAAGTTAGACACCTAAATCCATAGTTAGGTGCCTAAATAAGTGGCCCAATTACCATAGATGTAGGCACCTACAATGAACTCCCTTTGACTTTAGTGGAAGCTGTGGATGCTTGGCACCAATCAGAGTCAGCTCCAGCTTTTCTGCCACCCCAAGCAGCAAAACAAAAAAACATTCAGAAACAAGAGTGCTGACCTGTCTTTTTTATCATCATTATACTTTATAAAGTAAACATTTTGGATGGAGTTTTGTGAAACTACAAATAACCACAATTTTTCAAGTTTTCTGTTTTTTTTAAAGTCAAATTCTTAGTCTAAGATAAACTTTTAGAGTAGTAAACAAAAATATTATATTAGTTGGTATTATTTCTAAATTAAGGTTGATAATATCTTCCAGTGTCTTCACATTTTGATTTTGTCTAAGTTAAGGTGGAAGGTCTGGCAAAACAAACATACAATCCATAGTAGTACACATTAAATATTAACATGTTAACGGTGATGCCATCTGTAAATTTAAGATTATGAAGGTTATGACTACAGCTACCATGACATTCTACAAACTTTAGTTGTCTTATACATACCTCTCCCATTCTCCCTAGTTAACCTTTTACAGTACCCCTTAACAGCAATATAATAATTTATTTTAAAAGAGAATAGGTAAAATTGTTAAGCTAAAGTAATATTCTTATAAAATGGATGCAAAGTAAGAAGTAGACTAAGGTTCAGATTTTCAAAGATATTTAGGCATCATCCTACAGGACTTTCTAGTGGTTCTCTTTATTACATTAGTTTGGCAAACTGCACAAATGATATCCTGTACATTTTATGAATTATCGTTTGAACTCAGTCAATAGACAGTGAAGAAAAATTGTTCAAATACTACTTAAGTATTAAGTAAGTTGTATATACGCCACACAATACTGACATAGTATGGGGTTAATTTTCAACATATTGCCTGGGAATTTGGCAATGTGACCCAAACTACTGTTAATGATACCTATGATTCATTTAAAATCAATAGAAGGGCTAAAATGTATTTTCAAATAAATCTTGCCAAAAGCTATTTTTACACTCTTCACAGAATAAGATCCTTGATAGCTCCCTCATTCCAAAGCTTCCTTCCTCTATGTTCTGAGACCAAAAAAAAAAATATTTATTCTAGTAAGAATTGTTTGTAGAATCAAATCCGCAGTACAGAAACAAACAACAACAGGAAATCAGTAAGTGGAAAAACAATTTAAAGGCTATTTTCATTTATACTGTTAGCCAAGTTTGATAAGGAATGTCACATAAGTTCTGAGGGGGAAATTTAATCCTGACAATGTTTGATAAAATCCCCCGCTTCTGTTCTCCTGTGATAGCTCCAAGCCCTAGGATCTCCAGGCTCCCTTTAGTTTGTTTTTCCCATCTCTTCAACATGCTCAAGGGAAGGGAACCCAGGGCTCAGTATAAGCAAGTCAGTAAAGATGACAAACTTATGACTTGATTTTTAAAACCACTTAAAAGGCATGGGTTTTATCATGGAGATCAGTGTTTTGTATCACTAATTACCATTGCACTAATTACTGTCTGTTCTCTTTGTTTTGATTTCTTTTGCTATGTTTCAATAAAGTATGCTGCTTCCAAAAGTGCTAAAAATTGCTTGAACTGTTAAAGGTACATACAGAAAACTAAATATGTATGAAACCCTGCATCTTCCCTTACAGCATATGTTCTAGTATACAACACCATACATGACCAACACTCTGTGCCCTACATTTCAGCTTATTTGCCAGACAAAATCAATTTTAGCTTTGCAAGGAGTTTGCAATGACTGTGAATCTGTGTCTCAGACTCTCTCTTTTCTGCTTCAAGTGATTTTCTATGATCCTCGCTTCTTTCAAGATTCCATCAAGTTCTTGTACATAAGAAGCATCCATTGCCGCTCTCTCACTTAATTGGAAAAAAACCTAATGTTAAACTAAATACTTAAAAATATTAACATTCTCAACTACTACTGATATTTGGAATTGCTTTAATGCTTTGCTTATAAATCAGTTGTCTATTAGTTAGTGGAATATATGACTAAATTAACTCTTCAGTTTCACAGACTAAATAGAGGAGTTTGTTATTTCAGGATTTAGGGTTAATTTTTTCCTTCTGCAGTTTCTTGACACTGCAGACACTTCACCACACCATATCCCACCTTTATCTACCAATCATCTAGGTATTTATATTAGCACTCATCATTGTAATATCCAAATGCTTTCCATCAGTTAAAAAAAAAACAGTAACAATATTTCTGTCTTCCTGTCCTGGCAGGTTTATTATCTTGTTTTTTCAATAAAAAGAACTGAGTGTATTTGTATTCCAATGTCAGCATGTAGGAAGGCTAGGGCAAAAAGATGGATTTTGTATTTTGTTCTGAAGTTAAAAATAAACTTTTTGTCAATCTGGCAATACTCTAACACTAGTCAGAACTATGAGCTTGCATCAAAGGGAGAATTACACCCAATACAGCAGAAAGCATTAGCCCATCAAACCACATTGCATCCTATCCACATCTCAAGGTTGGCAAGTAGTTTGACTAAAAATATTTTAAGAAACAAGAATTATCTCAGGTTATTTTAAGTATATAAAAATTGTACAAGAAGTTTAAAGCTGACTTGCCTTAAAATATTGGCATATTTTGACAACAGGTTATTAATTTCCTTGTTCATATCTGTTAATACAAATATTTATTTTATTTCAAAGGCTTGAATTGAGTGATTCATGTCAACATTTATATGTTTGAATAAATCTGAATATTTTTAATACATCACCATTTAAAACCTTTTCCAGTGCTTCAGGTTTGTAAAGTGACTGTGAACTTTCAGAAAGAGCCAAGTCTGGTCTTTCCAGGGAGGACAACTGAGGACTTTCTGAAGCTTCATTCTAGTAACAAAACACATGGGAAAAAATGCATGGTAGTACAGGTTCTTAGAAATTTGAAACTTTGCAGTTTGGACCTGCATTTTAGATTTTATTTATAATTAAGGTTATAGTATTGCTGACTTCACATGCAGCTTGTGTTCTTAACCATGTGAGTGTACTATGCCTCCATCCTGAATCTGAACAGGTAATGTGATTATCAAGTTATAATATGGTTCTGCTGTATAGACAAGAACTCATAAACCAGCTAGTCAGTTCTGCCTCCCTGGTATCTTGCCAAAGGACACTCTAAAGTGCACTGTACCACATGAAAAAAGCAACAATCTTCTGCTCTGAGCACCAACAGATGAGGCAGTATGAGATAGCTGCACAGATTTTCCCACAATGCCAACAGTTTTGAGTTTTGGACAGGCCCGGCCGGTGGCTGTGCTGCAAAATGCTACATTAACACACAATAAAATGAAAAAACACAAGAGACCTAACTGTACAGACTGGCCCTGTCTTCCCTGAGTACTTTAAAAAAACGAGCATTATCAGTAGCTCAGAAAGATTATAAAGTTTACCATGTTCAAGATGGCACTTGAATTCCTGGCACTATTATTCCAATCAGAATAAGAGGTAACAATGAAATTTCAAATTCCCACCTGCTAGAAAGCAAGCTTATTCATGGGGATGGATGAAATTAAAATCTGTTTTCAATACTGAGTTGAGATATTTGAGTGGTTCAACAGACAACCTGATTCTATGCAACCTAAAGTTTTGCTTTCAATCAGGATAAGCCCTACAGAAAAGTGCAGCTGTAAGTAAGTCAAATTTTGTTTGTCGTGAAAACCAAAAGCTTTATTCTGTGTTCTCCTAATGCACTCAGGAAAACCATACAACTTTTCTGTAGTTTACATGGAGTGAGATGGTGGTCTGAACCCTGTTCCTATTGGACAGTTATCCATGGCAGTCTCAGTGAAGAGAGCACAGACTGAATGGGTATTTTAACTGAGCTCCCCTCATCCATAGAAGCGTTCCCCTGTCCATTCCTCTCCCCTACCAAAGTCAGAGAAAACCACTCACCTCCATCTCCTTTCTACGCTTACTTCTATTTTCATCAACTTTTACTGTGTTACTTGTCATTGTTACCTGACAAAAAAATGTAATGTCACATTTGATGAGTAAAAATAAAAGACTGTAACATGAATTTTCAGCATAATGTGATCTCCATAGATTCTCACTTTATGAAAGGTGAAGCTAAAGCCCCAAGTAAAGGGTGGCAAGAGTAACACAACTGGATAAAGTAGGAACTGAAGAAACAATATGTCACAATGATTGTCTGCCACAACCTGCCAGTCTACATAAAGTAATTCAGACAGCATGAGTACAATTCCATACTCAAGCTCAGATGTGAACCACACTGAGATGGACACCATACTGGCTATGGAGCTATTTGTACCAGAACCAGCATTACTATTTAAATCATGATCCTTTCGGCCAGCACTCAAAGCAGAACTCTCTGGGCTGCAGCGAAGGCAGCCGGGTCTTGTGGTGAGAGCCAGGGCCAAGAGTTAGGACTCCCAGGCTCTCTTCTTGGCTCTGGAAGAGCGGTCTGGTGGTTAGCGCTGTGGGAAACGGACAGACAGGACTCCTTGGTTCTATCTTCAGCTTCACCCACTGTGGGGCCCCTCTCTGTATGTCGAATGAGAATGGCACTCACCCACCCAGCCACAGGGACCTGTGAGACTGAACAAGTTAGTGCCAGCACAGTTTTGTGAGCTCTTTGGACAAAGGCGCTGGGAAGGGGCAAACGATTGTTATTATTCACTCCAAGCCCCTTCCAGCAAGCCTCTACCTTGACTGTGCGGCCTGTGGGCAGCAACAGGTGTGGACTGGGTTTGTGAGGGGTCCAAACGCCACCCAATGCCCCATCTCGGAGGGGATTGCCCCTCTTTAGGGAAAGCAGTGCCCACCCAGATCCTAATAACCCCCCCAAACACCTGGCTGCACCCCCCTCACACACACCCCCTTTCTACCCTACACCCCTGCAGCTCCACTTCCTGGAGGCCTTGGCATGCAGCCCCAGTGACCCCCCCGACACCACAAAGTGCACCCCACAGCTCTACCTCCAGTGGGGCTTGCTATGCAATAACCACTCAAGCCCTAGTGACCCCCCCCTTGCACACACCTCCCACCAAGCTGCCCCTCCCCCGCAAGCTGCACGCGCCCCGCCCTGAGGACGGAAGGGGGGGGAAGAAGGCACGCGCCGGAAGCGGCCACTAACGGCTCCGCGCGCGGGCGTGGGGGCGGGGAGGGTCAGCTCAGCCCCCCCGCGGCGAGCCCTGCCTAGTCAGCGGTGGAGTTACCCGCTCCCGCCGCCAGGGGGCAGTTGGGCACTGACCGAGCCCTAGCAGCGGAGTGCGCTGGGCTGGGAGCGCGGGGAGGCGGGGTTCGCAATGAGACACACACGTACACACACACACACAGCCCTACACTGCACAAACCCCTCTCTCACACACACACCTCCACCCCACAAACTTCACACACACAGCCCTACACTGCACAAACAGAGCGCTACACCCCACAACCCTCACACACACACACACACACACACAGCCCTACACCCCACAAACCCCTCTCTCACACACACACCTCCACCCCACAAACCTCACACACACACACACACAGCCCTACACTTCACAAACCTCACACACACACACACACACACACACAGCCCTATACCCCACAAACCTCTCACACCTCCACCCCACAAACCCCTCTCTCACACACACACCTCCACCCCACAAACTTCACACACACAGCCCTACACTCCACAAACAGAGCGCTACACCCCACAACCCCCCCCACACACAGCCCTACACTCCACAAACCTCTCACACCTCCACCTCACAAACCTCACACACACACACAGCCCTACACCTCACAAACCCCTCTCATACACACACCTCCACCTCACACACACACACACAGCCCTACACTTCACAAACCTCACACACACACACACACACACACAGCCCTATACCCCACAAACCTCTCACACCTCCACCCCACAAACCCCTCTCTCACACACACACCTCCACCCCACAAACCTCACACACACACAGCCCTACACCCCACAAACCCCTCTCTCACACACACACACACCTCCACCCCACAAACTTCACACACACACACACAGCCCTACACTTCACAAACCACACACACACACACACACACACACACAGCCCTATACCCCACAAACCTCTCACACCTCCACCCCACAAACCCCTCTCTCACACACACACCTCCACTCCACAAACCTCACACACACACACACCTACACTCCACAAACAGAGCCCTACACCCCACAACCCTCACACACACACACACACACCCCTACACTCCACAAACAGAGCCCTACACCCCACAACCCTCACACACACACAGCCCTACACCTCACAAACCTCACACACACACAGCCCTACACCCCACAAACCCCTCTCTCACACACACACACACCTCCACCCCACAAACTTCACACACAAAGCCCTACACTCCACAAACAGAGCGCTACACCCCACAACCCTCACACACACACCCCTACACTCCACAAACAGAGCCCTACACCCCACAACCCTCACACACACACACACACACACCCCTACACTCCACAAACAGAGCCCTACACCCCACAACCCTCACACACACACAGCCCTACACCTCACAAACCTCACACACACACAGCCCTACACCCCACAAACCCCTCTCTCACACACACACCTCCACCCCACAAACCTCACACACACACACACAGCCCTACACTTCACAAACCTCACACACACACACACACACAGCCCTATACCCCACAAACCTCTCACACCTCCACCCCACAAACCCCTCTCTCACACACACACACCTCCACCCCACAAACCTCACACACACACACACACACACAGAGCCCTACACCCCACAAACAGAGCGCTACACCCCACAACCCTCACACACACACACACACACACCTACACTCCACAAACAGAGCGCTACACCCCACAACCCTCACACACACACACACACACCCCTACACTCCACAAACAGAGCCCTACACCCCACAACCCTCACACACACAGCCCTACACCTCACAAACCTCACACACACACAGCCCTACACCCCACAAACCCCTCTCTCACACACACACACCTCCACCCCACAAACTTCACACACAAAGCCCTACACTCCACAAACAGAGCGCTACACCCCACAACCCTCACACACACACCCCTACACTCCACAAACAGAGCCCTACACCCCACAACCCTCACACACACACACACACACCCCTACACTCCACAAACAGAGCCCTACACCCCACAACCCTCACACACACACAGCCCTACACCTCACAAACCTCACACACACACAGCCCTACACCCCACAAACCCCTCTCTCACACACACACCTCCACCCCACAAACCTCACACACACACACAGCCCTACACTTCACAAACCTCACACACACACACACACACACAGCCCTATACCCCACAAACCTCTCACACCTCCACCCCACAAACCCCTCTCTCACACACACACCTCCACCCCACAAACTTCACACACACAGCCCTACACTCCACAAACAGAGCGCTACACCCCACAACCCCCCCCACACACAGCCCTACACTCCACAAACCTCTCACACCTCCACCTCACAAACCTCACACACACACACAGCCCTACACCTCACAAACCCCTCTCATACACACACCTCCACCCCACAAACCTCACACACACACACAGCCCTACACTTCACAAACCTCACACACACACACACACACAGCCCTATACCCCACAAACCTCTCACACCTCCACCCCACAAACCCCTCTCTCACACACACACCTCCACCCCACAAACCTCACACACACACACACAGCCCTACACCCCACAAACCCCTCTCTCACACACACACACACACCTCCACCCCACAAACTTCACACACACAGCCCTACACTCCACAAACAGAGCGCTACACCCCACAACCCTCACACACACACAGCCCTACACCTCACAAACCCCTCTCACACACACACCTCCACCCCACAAACCTCACACACACACACACACAGCCCTACACTTCACAAACCTCACACACACACACACACAGCCCTATACCCCACAAACCTCTCACACCTCCACCCCACAAACCCCTCTCACACACACACCTCCACCCCACAAACCTCACACACACACACACAGCCCTATACCCCACAAACCTCTCACACCTTCACCCCACAAACCTCACACACACACACACCTCCACCCCACAAACCTCACACACACACACACAGCCCTACACCCCACAAACCTCTCACACACACACACACAGCCCTACACCCCACAAACCTCACACACAGCCCTACACCCCACAAACCTCACACACACACACACACACACACAGCCCTATACCCCACAAACCCCTCTCTCACACACACACCTCCACCCCACAAACCTCACACACACACACACAGCCCCATACCCCACAAACCTCTCACACCTTCACCCCACAAACCCCTCTCTCACACACACACCTCCACCCCACAAACCTCACACACACACACACAGCCCTATACCCCACAAACCTCTCACACCTACACCCCACGCACCTTACACACACACAGCCCATACCCCACAAACCTCTCACACACACACCTACACCCTACAAACCTCACCCACACACATCCCTATACCCCACAAACCTCTCACACACACACCTACACCTCACACATACACACACCCCACAGACCTCACATGCACACACCCCCACACCCCACAGACCTCACACACACAGCTGCATGCCCCAACACAATACAACCACCATATCTACACACACACCACACCCTAAACCCACCACCTCCACACACAACCCCCACATCTACACCTACAGACCAGTCCCCCACACTAACCCCCGACCTACATACAACCCCCCCACACCTACAGACAACCCCCACACATTTACCTCCAAACAGCTACACCCTGAAACCTCACACCTACACCCCTATACCTAACCCCACAACTCCTACGTGTCCACACACCACATACACACCCACATCACACACGCACCTACACATCACAATCCCCACCACACTGTCTGGAGTGACTCACAACTGTGAGTGCCTACTTCAGGGCAGACTGTCAAAAGCAGAGTAGATGCCCCAAACTGGTGGTATTTTTCATAATTAGATTTCACCACCTCAGTACCAAGTGTGAACTCCCAAAGTACTACACTAGTCTTACAATGCACTCACAGACAGTCTCCTTAAACACTCCAGTCTATCTTGCTATCCAGGCAAATAAAGTGATAAATTGTCACTTACACCCCAAATCACAAAATATTCCAGGTTACACCCAGTCCCAACAGACCAGTTACTCAGGTCAATTTTCATCCTAGATCTCACACCAAAGACAGCACTGCTAGCCAATTCTACAGTAAACTAATAAAAAGTTTATAGGCTGAGAAAAAGAAATGAAACTTGTTGAGAGGTTAGAGCAAGTAAAAATATATGTACAGGTGAGTCACAGTCCATAATTCCAAACAGTAGCAGAGATTTTGTAATCTGCCAGTTTCCCCCAAGTCTCTCAGGCTACCAGCATAACTCTGGGGATCTGCCTTCTCATTCAGTTATTCTGCCCTGTTAGAATCCAAACAGTACAGAGATGAAGAATTCTTCCTTGTGTCCATACTTATAGCCTGAAGGTCGTAATCACCTTCTCCTTCTTGATAGCCAGATGGCAACAAGGTCCCAGAACTTACGGAAGAGGGGTGCTGTTGGAACTATTAATAATATTAAATTTTTTTCATATTAATATGGGAGACCCACCAGACACTGATTTAATCATAAATTCCTTTATAAGGTCCAAATGGTATTTTATACAATTGCTCTAAACATGCCTGACTGCCTAAAAATAAGCAATACAGTAACAAAGTATTTTTAAGCATGTGATCTGTACGCTGACAAATAGGCCAGACCTAGGGGAAACCGTCTCATTTTGTTGTGCTCCAGAATGATTGGCAGGGTCCCACAAAGAACCCTCAAATTCATACCTCTTTTTATACCCTTTAACAAATTACGTCATTGACAATTAGAGACTTTGGCTAAAAAAGAGTTGAAACAATTTATCCTCATTTTCAGTCTGAATCCAGATAAGAGTTACAGCATCCTTTCTCCTCAGGGCCTTTCATCCTTATTTCTTCTTGCTAATCAACAGTTTTTCCATTGCACCTGGGTTCACTGTTAAGATCACACAGAATGTGTGCATGCGGAGCAGGAAGGCAGGCTCCTTTTAAGACAGATCCCATCTGTCTTATTTAAAACTATTTGCAGTCACTCTTATTGGTTTTTTAGAAATTTCCCCATATCTTATTAGTTATCCTTTGAACCAGACCTCCCTTTTTCATTCCTTCTGGCCTTAAAACTTATTCTTTTCAAGATCTACTTGCTCATCAGGGCTTCTTTACAATACAAATATTTCCTTAACCAAACTTATGCTAACTCTAATTCTTTAATTTCATATTTATCCTACAGGTACCAACATTTAATGTGGGATCCCAGTATGGAAGGCTGAGTGTCACTTTAAGCCACCTCTCCATCTACACACATGTAACCATACATGAAAACAAAAGAGACTGGAGACCTGTTTCAGACACTTTAATTCTGATTAAAACATTCTGAACATTCTCTGCTCTGTTCAGGCTCTTACACCATGCCGCTCTATAGCGCAGAAACAATCTTCCTCATGTGGAAACAAGAATGTAGCCAATAACTTGGAGACCGATGAATGGGAAATAGTATTAGTAAGAATATGTAATGATTTCAAGAGAAAGAATTTTAAGTGATACAAAGGAGTCTTATTTCACCATAGTTATATGATGTCATTTCTAAAATTAGATAGTAAATAAAAAATGGAATAACTATAAATAAGAAAAAGTGACATCTATTTTATGCATTTATAACAAGTACCTTCACTGGTGGTGAAGTTGTGTTGTGGAAACAGAATCTGGATTAAATTTGTCTTCTGGAATGTGCAAGAACTCTGAAAATCATAAATTTCCTATTGCTAGAACACCTTGGGCTGACAATGCAAAGTCAAACTGGAAACCTGAATCAATCTAATCAGATAAATATGGCCATGGATTAATGACTTATCATAGATTGCAGCATCTCATTAAAAAATTAGACAGCTTTCAAGCCAAACAGTCTTTAACTACACCTTGTTTTATTGTATGTTGTTTTTTCATGAAAATAAATGTATGTTATTAAGTAAAAACACAAATACTAAACAGCATTTAAAAGTTATTATTTTCTGAAACCCTAAATTGATACGGTGTAGAAAAGAAGAAACATTAGAACAACCAAAGATACAGTATAAATCAGTTTTCATTTCCCTTTATTTCTTGGAGGAAAAAGTAAAAAATCCAGACAAGAAATGAAACTGCTTATAAGACAGATAAAGGACAAAATACTTCCCTAAAATTATGGCTCATATTCAATGTACTGCAGCTGTGAACTGTAGTGAAATTATCAGGAATTAGTCATCTGCTCTTATTGGAGAGTTAGTTTTATGTTATGAATACTAACATCTGAGATGGTCCAACAGATGTTGTAATAATTGCTACAAATTTACCCTAATTATGAGGTCAACTGTGAGAAGACAGTGAAATGTTATAAAGTGTCGCAATAACCTATAATAATACATGTTTATGGGAAAAGGTACAAAAGTGAGATCGAAAGACTGAAGTAGTCAAAACAAAAAGGCTTACAGATATAACTCAAAAGACTGTGTTAAGATCATGCTTGGTAACCAAGAAGAGTATGGAACTAGGTATCAATGGACCAACATTGATGTGTCAGAAACTGGGTTTAATTGGTGCACAACATAATGAGATGATGGGCTATTCCAGCCATTACTCCTTTTGGGGGTTCTTAAAAAAGAGATATGAGAGAAAGCTAGCTACCGCAACGCTGGCTGAAGGGAGGCAAACATCAGTTGATTGAAAGACCGGCTTTAATCTCTCCCATTTAAAAACAAAAACAAAAAAAACCACAACACACACACTTGACCCTACTTATCTTTCCAACTACCTCCCCATCTAACTTCATTTTTCAATTAATTGAACACATAGTTTACAATTGCTGTCTGGAATTAATCTCACCACTTCCATCTCAGGCCCTCTCCAATCTGCTTCCACTCCTTACGTTCAACTGAAATCACTCTCACCAAAGACTCCAATAACCTCTTCTTAGAAAATCTCCAAACCAGTACTTCATCCTCTTCCCCTGGACCTGTCAGTTACTTTCAACACAGTCAACCATGCTCTTCTTGCAGTCTTGTCTGTCCTCCTTTGGTTTCAATGATTCCATCCTCTCCTGGTTCCCCTCCTACATCTCTAATCGCTCAAGGTGTCCTTCGGAGGAGTCTCCTCATTCCTCCTCCAGCTTGTTGTAGGGATTCCAGAGGCCTCTGTCCTTGGTCCCCTTCGCTTCTCTCTCTCCACCTTATCGCTGGGTAATCTCATCCACAAACGCAAATTAAACTACCATCTCTATGTGAATCATCCTCTCTACTCCAGAGTTGTCTCCTTCTATCCAGACTATTTGAATCCTTTTCTTTATCATATCAAACATAAACTACTTGTCTTCACTTGCAAGCCCTTTAAATGACCTATCCCCACCCTACCTCTCATCTTTCATTCAGCATCAAAAAGTCAAATTTTGCCTCTGATTGGCCCAGGATGTCAGCCTCCATTGTCTATTTGCTAAATTTTCGAACAAGCATCTCTGTGCTTTCTCTCATGATGCCCCCCCAATTTTGGAGAAATTCCCCATAATCTTCCACAAAGCTAACTCATTATCCTCTTTCAAACCCCTCCCTAAAACTCTCCTTTACTGTAATGCTTCATGTTCACATATTTTGGCCCCTAGAGTATTTGGCTGATCTCCCCAGCCTTTTCCTAGTCATAGAGTTTAAGGCCAGAAGGGGTCACCAGATCCTCTAGTCTGACCTTCTGTACATCACAGGCCACCAACAATAGCCACCCATCCACACAGTACACCCAACAAACAGAATTAAACCAGACTATTACAGCCCTTAGCAGACTACACTATTGTGTGCCACAGGCAAAGACAGGAGGGACCAAAATGCACCAATTCCCAAGGCCCCTGAAAATAGGCAAGTGAAAACACATCCCCAGCAACACAGGTTTTGTAACAAAAGCTCGTCAATCAAGTAATAATTGCCTTCTAACTGCAGTATAAGGATATTTATTAGCTTAGTCATAAACCTTGAGTTTGTCAAAGTTAGTGGGTGGACGGGACAGTCACTCCCTTGGTGTTTTGCTATTGGGATTATAAAAAGGACTATTATTATTCATTATTATTATTATTATTTGTATTACAGTAGTGCCAAGATCAGGGCCCCATTATGATACATGGTATACAAATATAAAAGACAGTCCCCGAAGGACTGTCAAATTAGCATCACATTGTGGGACTGGAAGGTTTTGGAGGACTGGTAATGGGACACAGAGGTTTTTATTTCTTTGTCATTAGTTTATCTCCAGTCTGGGACAGTATAAAACAGAAACGTGATGTCATCTGGGGGATGTTTGGTGACATAGAAAATGAGTTGGTGATCTCATTCCTCCATCCTACTGGACTAAAGAAACATTCTCACAATTAGTATATTTCTTGGCAATTTCATTATAACCCAAAGATTGAATATTCACACCTAAAGTGGCCCCTTCCCAATGCAAGGGAGAGACACTTATGGGATGTTTTACACAAGTTGGGCGGGGGGAGAGGAGAGAATGCACTGACGTTGTTTCTGACATCTGTTTCAAAACTGCAACTTCCATCTGTGACTATCAGTTACAGTGCAAGACAGCTGATTGTAACAAGCTGGGTAAGAAAACAGGATGTGCCTTCTGTTGGGATGACATTAAGGTCCTAGCATTGCATGTGCCAGTGGGTCCCACTCTGAAAGCTGCACAACCTGATATATTTTGTTTCATGATTGTGGTGACAGAAGGGGAAGTGTTATGGGCCTGTGTGTACATAGGTCTATTGGCAACATCCTGATTTACACTTCAGATTGTCTAGTTGGCTTGATTTTTCTCATAGCAATATTACAAGAATCTAGAGTAAAATGCAACAGCTCAGGTCACCAGATATAAAGCCCTATCATCGATGTTGAGGGAGCATGCCTCGACATCTAACCAATACCTCAGCATGATGCTGGGCCAAGCTTCTTGTTGGAAGTGCCTTCTTTTGGACAATATATAAAACGAAAGTCTGGAAGATGTATGGTCATTACAGTGCCCATGGTACAGGAGAAAACAACTGTTAAGAGGTTACTTCTGGTGTCCTGGCTCACTTCTGATTTGGGTGATTTCATTCATTCCCTCTGAAGTTCCAGTTTGATGGGGATTACTCCACTCACTATGTAGCTCTGAGCTGTTAGCTGCTGTGTTCCACCCCAGAGGAGGCTGCACTTCAATCCTGGGTGAAGCGGTTCCTGGGTCTGGTTTGCAAAGCGCTTTGGGATCCTTCCGGAATGGAGAAAAATGCAGCTCCCTAGCAGTAGAAACAGGGCAGGAGAGCTAAGGGCGGGACTGGCTTCGAGCATCGCTGCAGCTAAACAACCCAAGAGCGAGTCAGGGGCTCTGCAGGGCATGGGGCGAACTCCCGGGGCTGGGAGCCGGGCAGCCTCCTCCCCACCGCCAGCAGTCAGCATGCGCTCCGCTCTCCCCGCCTCCAGCCGGGCTGCGCTTCCCTCCCCGCCTTTCGCGGCACACTGCGCTCCGGACTCGGCTGCAGGAGGCAGGTAGGGACCGGACCGCTGCCCGGCTTCGGGGGTTGGGGGAGCAAAGCTGGGGCGCTGGCGCCAGAGGGGAGCCCTGCCAAGGGGGATCGGGAGCCAGTGGTCCGGCCGCTCTCCCCGCGCCCGCCCGGGCCCTCTCCGGCTCTTCCAGGGAGGGATACTCCCTGCGCGGGTGCCTCTAGGCTGGGACACTGGGGAGGAGCCCACCTTTCACCCAGCCTCGCCGCTTCTGCGTGGAGCGCACAGCAGGCTGCTCCCGAAACAGCCCGGGCTCGCTCTGCCCTCATCCCGCTGCTCAGCTGGCTGGTGGGAGGCGCGGCGGCGCTGCATCTTTGGCAAGCCAGCAGCCGGCAGTGCCTGGAGCAGCCTCGCCCGTCTTCCCTCAACATCGACCTTCGCTTTTAAAACACATCTCTGGAACCTGTCCACTCCAGCGGTTCTCAGCCTGTCTGGGAAAAGAGACTGAAAACTGAATTCAACTATATATCCAGACAGTAGATTTCCAAAGGGGTCCACACCTCTATTCGAAATGGTTTAGGTGTCTGCCAATGAAAAACGATTGAAAACCTACTCATCCAGTTCAGGGAGGGTGGCGAACACGTTTTTATTAAAGAGCAGGATGGGGGAAGAGAGCTCTTTTGGGCACAGAGATATCAGAGTAGAAGTGCCCAGATATAGACTTCCAGTCAGAAAACTCTGGCCCTGATCAGCGATCCCCTACTACTTTGATTCTGACTCCCACAGTCTGCACAGGGGAATCTTGAAACCCATGAAGTGTTGTGCACTTCTTGTCCTGAGTTACTGACCTACTTCACTGGGGCTTGCATGGGGCTCGTTGGGGCAGGTAGGGTGACCAGATGTCCTGATAAAATCGGTACCGTCCCGATCTTCAGTTGTCCGTCCTGTGTCCCAACCAATTTTTGGCAGCACTTGCTTCCCCCCCCCCTCCACCAGCAGACTCCCCCTTCGCCCTCCGCCCCATGTGTCCCAATATTTTCTCCCTCTCATCTGGTCACCCTAGGGACAGGATCCACTGCCCAGAAGCTCTGGGGCGGGTGAGCTTGTCTATCAGTTCATTTTAGAAGGAAAGGCACTCTAGACACTTAAGAACATCTCAAGATGAAGCTCACCGGAAGTGTAGAGCCCACAAAAGCCACACAGATTAGGGCAATGTATGGAATTGAGAATCAATTCCTCTCTATAAATTTTGGAGTCACACACATTGACAAACTATATAGATCATAAGCAAAAGTGGGATGGAGATGATTCTGCTTTCATAGCAGAGCCTCCCAAGTACATGCCTAAAGGGACTCCTGTAGCAATAAGCTGAGCACAGCATCCCATTCCTCTAAAGCTGAGGCCGGGAGTTTGTTTTGAGGTTTACATTGGCTCAATCACCTTTTGTAGAAGGGTTGTTTTTTGTTTTGTGTTGTTTTGAGTGTAAAAAAACCTTGCAAAATAAATGTTTGCTTATACCAGGGGTGGCCAAACTTACTGACCCTCCAAGCCGCATATGACAATCTTCAAAAGTTCAAGAACCGGACTGCTGGGGTGGTGCAGCTGAGGGCTTCAGCCCTGCGGGGAGGGTGGATCTTGGGGCTGTGGTCCCACAGGAGGTGTCTGTCTGGACTTGGGGCTTCAGCCCTGCTCCTGCTGAAGCCCTGAGCCCCGGCAGGAGTGCCCTGCAGGGCTGAAACCTTGACACCTCCTTCCCTGCTGGGCAGAAGCCTGAGGTGACTGGGTGGGGGGGGGAAGAGGCATAGGGCCATATGTCCTCCCCCCCGATTTTTGCCAAGATTTTTAGGCCCCCCTCAGTCACAAGATGGCACCAGGTCCCCTCCCTGCACAGCAGCTGCTGGAGCTGGCAAGCTAGGCTGTGGGGAGAAGCAGCAGCAGCAAACAGCTGGGAGCTGCAGGGAGAACTGCTGAGGGTAAGGGGGAGGGTGTACCTGGGAGGGGCATAACTCAAGCTGTTGGGAGGGGGAACCTTTACATTGTGCCCCCCCACTCTCAACAGGCAACCATCCTCTCTCTGGCACAAGCCCCAAGCTCCATCCCCCATCTGGTGGGCGGAGAATGGGGGATTCCTGGGGGGGGCTCCGCGAGCCACACTTTAACTGTAAGAGAGCAGCAGTTTGGCCATCCCTGGCTTATACAGTAAGAGGCAAATACTGTCCTCCTCACAGAGCCTTCACCTAAGCACCTGCATGTAACAAATATGCCCAGGTTTATTAGTAATTTCAGTCTGCACTGATATGGTGAGTAGGGTGGGGAGGCGGATAAAGGCCTGGCTGAGTGGAATAGGGTTGAAGGAGGCACTCCATGTGCTCTGAGCTGTTCACCAGAGAAGTAATGTGAATGTGTATTTTAACAAAAGACCAACCGCTGTACAATTGCAGCATTTTGTTTCATCTGCCAGTAATGCTGCTGTGGTTTTGGAGGAAGTTGGCAGGAAATGTGGCAGTCTAGTGTCTGAGGATGGTTAGTTCCATGGAAGATAGTGACATTTAATAACATGAGAGCAATGTGCAGAAAGCTAGTTTGTGTAGAAGTTCTCACCCTTAAAAAGATGCCCCTAGTTAGCTGACTTTTAAAATAAATTCTGTGTGCTTTAATTTATTTATATTTGAATAATAAAGGATGCTGATAAAATATTGATTCATAGAAATATGAGACTGGAAGGGACATGCATAGGTCATATAATCCAGTCCCCTGCACTGGGGCAGGACCAAGTATTATCTAGACCATTCCTGTAGGCACTGACTCCAGCAATTAGACTTACAGTTGCAAATAGTGGCCACCTAACACATACAAATAATGAATTAGCCACACACAAAAGCACTTTCTGTCTCCAGATCTGGTGTTTGCTGGTATGACTAGATTTACCAAGAAAACATTACTGTGGTTTAGCGAAAAAAACAAACAAAAACTAGGAGTCCTTGTGGCACCTTAAAGACTAAGTTAGTCTCTAAGGTGCCACAAGGACTCCTCAGTTTTTTTGCTGATACAGACTAACACGGCTACCACTGAAACCTGTGGTGTAGCTGAAAGGCATCTGAATCTCAATTTGGAGGTGCCAGGTTTGTCACCTCTGAAGCGTCAAACCCACAGGGCAGCTTTGTTAACCTACAGTTTTGCTCATGCTCTTACCAGTTTACAGAGAGGCCTGCGTCAGACCAGTGATGAAATGTCTTGCAGCATTTCACAAAGCCGAGAAAATAGACCTAGCTGTTGCCTGAGTCAGTTTTCAGAGGGGTTTTACTTCTGTAAATTTAAATAGAGCAACCAAGCACAGTTAATTCCAAAATATAGTTCAGAAAACTGGCAGAGTTTCATTAGAATACAAACCAAAGAGCATGATTGTGTTTCACAAAAACAGCAGTATCTTCAATGGTTAGCAAAGCTATTAAGCATGCAGATGGAGGTTTCCCTGTGGCAAAGCAGCAGGGAATCCAAAATCCCAGTAAATCCACAGTGCTTTGGGCTAGACTTTCTCTCTTTCTACCTGAGTTGAACACTCACTGTCAGAGTGTGCTGCTATTCAAGGCTAGCCATAATGAGGGTTTTGTGTTCTCCAGAAAGCCATTTAGATTTATTCTACCATCAAACTCTCAAATTTGTTTGTATAGTTACTCTGGGTGCCAATTTGTTTTCCTCTTTTTTCTGTGTTAGATGTAAAAGCAGCAAGTTGAGGATAGTTCAATATTAGGATATAAACCATTTGGTTATAATCTCTTTACAAATTATTATTAAGAGTAATCAAAAAAGGCCATTTCCAAACACTCAAGATATAAGAGCCAAGTAAGAGTAAAATGGAAGATACAGAAAAAAAGAGCAATGAACAAGCCTATTTCAGAAGGAAATAATACATTCAGGGAAACTCATAACTGCCTACTGCTCCTCATTGAGAGAGAATACCAAGCCATCTGCAGTCTCTCAAGCCACTCTGAAATAATTCTCCATTTAGGCAAATTATTTAACACCCTTCCATAAGTATCCTTCACTGTACCACTTGTAACTGGGGCACAGAGGAAGAGAAGTGTTGGTATTTCCTTCTTGCAGATATCCTCTTTTCAATCGGTGATGGTGAAAAGTGGGGATACAGAATACAAACCTATATCCCCATGGAAGCTCTACTCTGTGAAAATTTACAAAGCTAGCTGGCATCTTGGAAAGAAAGTTCCCGTACAGGGAGTATTCTTGAAACTGGGCCCATTTCAACTCCTCTCCTACAGCCATACCAAGTTAGCTGAGCACTTCTCATAGAAAATCTTTCTAACACTTATACCAAGTTTAGTTTGCCCTTGAGTGGAGAATTAGTTAACTCCATCTGAAACCTCAGTGAAAGCGAGTTAGATTATGAGATATACATTTGGAAGCATGCATGAGTTGGGCGTTACTACAGCGTTCCCCAACAAACAAACTAGAGCCATCTCACATCATTAGTGTTAACAGGAACAAGGGAAATGCTTAGTACATTTTTATAGGAGAACAACCATTTCAGAGAAGGTTACATTTCAGAGAAATGTGAAAAACTGCATATACCTGTGAAGAATTCAGCATATACCAATACATAGTGAGGTACCTCATCTTGGTGATTACAGATTGTGGGTTTACTTCTACAGCAATATAGCCAGAGAGCTAAGAAGCTAATTCTTACCCTCCCTATATGCTTACTACTCACTATGATTAAAGTGTGACCAACACCTCTGACACTGGAGAGGGGAATATGAACTTTAGGCCTGTGGCCTTTGGATACTATAATTTAGTAATTGATTTGTCTGTAGACACTTATTTGCAATCCATTACAGAAAACTGTGTCTTGTTTCTAGTTAGCTAGACAGTTAACCATCTAGTGAAGCGATCTCATTGAGGATGTCTGTCACGCTACAGTTCATGGTGATTTGGGGATCAGATCTACCTAGTTTTCAATATATTTACTTACGTGAGGAGTCTCAAGCAATAGGAGCAGCAATATCAGTTGTCAAGAGGAAGAACAAACACTGGAGATTTAATTAAGGACATCTGAAACTGGGCGTGTCTGAAACTCACTCTGGTAGAGTTTAGTCACTACTGGATTAGCAGGAGAGCAAGCAGGAAAAGGTTAAATGTAGCAGTACTCTATTGGGCAAGAGTTTTAAGGCTCACTTTTGCTGTAAATTAGCAGATCACTTCTTAAACTGTACAGTAGTTTATTTTATTTTTTTTGGGACTTTAGCTTTTCTATAATATCCCAGCCTCTTGTCAGACCTGGTCTATTGCACTGTGCAACCAAGAAATGTCCCCATGCATAGGCGCCTATGTGGATTGGTCTCTCTCTTCTGGTCACCAGAGTATTTGAGTTGCCACCACTGACAACTAATAGTACTAACAGCAATGGAATTGCTGATTTGGAATCCTGAAACCCATGAGTTAAATCCCAGGCAAGACAGGTGACCACATCCCATATGCCTTTCCTGACATGGTGTTAGCATTGAAGACAGGGATGTTTGTGACCTGCATGGAGTCTCCTCAAATCAACCTATAAAATCTGAAGTCAAACAAAACAAGACGGTGGGTAGCGGTATGTAAACTGAACAGGCCTGACAGTTTTATGGCCATTACTGGTCTGGGCACATGTGTCAGCAGCAGCTCTCACTCACCTTGCCTTTAGATAGGAGGGGACAAAGTCTACTTGTCTGACTGCCATACAATGTCACTTGAAGAGGCTGTTGCACAACATGAACCTGTAAGAACATGAACAATCTAAGCGCACCTCAGTAGTTTCAAGTTAGCCATGAAGGCAGGGGGTCGGAACTACAAGCAGGTTTGTGGAGATAATCTCCAGGTTTTAAGATGTAAGTCTTTTGGTAAACAAAGTTTGTTATCCTCCCGGTGAAACATTTGGCCTCCTCTTCTAGATGTCTGCTGGCTCTCTTTAAAGATGTTGCATCAAGGTCACAGAGCCAGAATTCAACCTGGACTAAAAATATGGTTAAAAACCTGCCCATGTGTAAGTCTCTGCCATTGCCAAATAAATTACATCCCCCATCCCTGCTGGGAGCACTGCAGCAGCCCAGTCCCTAAAACTTTATAGGTCACACTAACATCCCACAGGATCCTGAATTGGAAACAGTAAACCAAATACACACAAGATAACATAACTTTTTGCAGGCACAGTTGGGAAGATTAAATGGTGACATGACGTTTTGCTGAGCTATCACCATTTTAGGTTTCTTATGAGCAATTCATTAAGTGAGTGACATTTACAAATTTGTATGAACTATTGTTTAATTAGCATAAAGCACTCTGGGCCTTATTCTTTGTTGCCCTACATCTTGTGACATCATTTACACCACTGCAAGAGTGTAAAAGGTGTAAAACAGCATCAAACCATAATTCTAGTATTTTACATCCAGTATAAACTGGTTTAAATGACAAGGTACGAGGTAATGGAGAAACAGATAGATACTCAAGAGTCTATGACGGGCACTACAAAAAGTGAAATAAAATAAAAATCAGTCTGCCCTTTGCCCTGTACTAAGTGGTAATGTCAGCCCACCCACTGATGTGTAGTGAAACACTTCAGTCTCCCTTCAAGCCCTGTTGTGGGCATTACTGTGCACCAGCTGAGAGCAGAGAATTGGCCCAAGTTAGCCCTCTAGATCTGGAGTTTTGAGAAGTATTGTTCCCATCTCTGAACTCTTTCCCTTCGCTCTGTTCAGAGTGAAGATGAGTTGTGAAGAGATCCGTGTGTTTGCAGTGAAATTTGGGCAAGATTTTGACCTCTATTTTGCAGGTAACTCTCGTCTTTTATATCTGGATGGGGTGTGCATTTTGGGATTTCTGTGCAGCTGACCAGCACTTGCCAGGCAATTCAATCCATTGCTCGGGTTGACTTATGTACTTCTGTAGCCTCCCACTTTGCTTCTCCATAACCTGTGAATCCTTCAGGGCAATGCTGATCCCTACAGCTTGGCAAATGACAATTTGGCAAGTGAAGCTAGGCTTTCTGCTTGGACAGCGTTCTGGGTCTCTGAGCCAGCCTTCCCAGCATGCTCTTTAAGAAGATAATGGAGCCCAGTCTATTTCTGGAGATTCAAGTGAACACTCTATAAGGGCTTGTCTTCATATACAGTGCCACAGCACAGCTGCACCACTATAGGGCTTTAGTGAAGCCACTACTACGCTGACAGGAGGGCTTCTCCCATCGGCATAGTTCATCCACATCCCTGAGCGATGTCGTTATTTTGATATAGGCTGTCGTGTAGACCTGGCTTGAGCCTTCTATAATTTCAGCTATTAAAATGCTGTATTGTTTTTAAATCATGGTTGTTCTGATTTCACTTCAGTATCCTCATAAGCATCCATCGGGCGCATTGCAGACTCAGTACCTGTTTATGGGCCACTTGCTGCTTATATGACATCTCCAGAGAAAGGATAATGGGAAGGGGTGATAGTTGTGGTGGAGGTGGACTTTCCAGCTGACACTGGGAATGAAACTGGTTAGAAAATTATTTGTTGTTTGTATACAGTTTAACGGGTTGTTTCTCTTCTCCCCTTTCGTCGCTTGCTTGGAACACAGATGATGAAGGTAAAGTTTAAATCTGCTTGACATTTATGACTGTAGTCAGCTAGCGCTGCTTGCCATTCCCAACACCATTGTCTAATCTGCCCCCCAACATGATGTTCATCAGTGTTTGGTGGTGACCTTAACACATGAATGGTGGGCATGGGAAAAACTCCCTCCTTCCTGAGTTCATTAAGTGACTCTAAGTCAAAGATGTTCTGCAGCTGGAGCAGCTCAGCTGGCACCCAGGTAGCTGTGAGGACTGGGGAAAGCCCACCTATAGGGTACTCCACCCACTGTCCTTACCTGTATTCAGCCGTCTCTTCTGAAGTCTAAACTGGAAGAGCAAATGCACATCCTGGGCCATCTTCCAATGATGGAACATGGAGAGCAGGGTGCTTCAGTCTATCACATGGAGGCTGCTCCCTGAGCACAAACTGGTTGGTGGGCAGTTTGGGGACAAGAGTAAAGCTGTAATCCACTAATCAACTTAAAAGTCTCTGCTGCAATCCACCAAACCCAGTAAGCACCTAAACTCACTTGGTTCCTAAGTTTTTCAGAGTAGAAGATTCCCTAGATGCCTAAGTTATACCTCTAGGGCCCACACTGCTGCCTCACACTAGGCGTCCAGATACCTATCTCCCATCTAAGCCCCAGAGTGATTCACAAACTGGGAGACAATAGGTGGATGAATGCCTCACCCAAGAGGCCCAAGCCGGCAGGTGCCTTCTGAGCATCCCTACTGAATCGGCCCCATTCAAAATCCAAGGGAGGGGGAGGGGGAAGGGGAGGAAGTGGCGGCGGTGCTGCCTCTGCCCACTCTATAATTTCTATAATGAAAGAGTCATTTGGTGAGAGAGCAAGAGAATGAGGCTAGCGCCCACCTGCTCCAATCACTCTTTCATTATTTATCCACAGTGGAACAGCTTCAACAAGAGAGATGGAGGGAACACCACATCAGAATGAATATCCCATACTTCAGTGGTTAGCGCACTCTCCTGAGAGGTGGGATACCCCGTTCAAATCCTTTCCTCCCCTCTGTCAGGGAGGGGGGGGAACTGAATCTGGGCCTCCCACATTCCAGCTGAGTGCTCCAACCACTGAGCTAGAAGTTATAAGGTGGGCATCACCCACCATTTTGTATGTAACTAGGTCAGGAGACAGGCTAACAGGGCTTTCTGGCACTCTTTGGACTATGCCAAAGTCCCTAGTTGTTTGTGGGAAGAGTGGAGTTAATTGTATTAATTAATTGATTAATGTATATATTAAAAGGTCTGGAGTGCGACTACTGGAAGGAAGTCTTCCCCCTACAGCACCAGATCTTTCGAAACGTATCTAATCAGGTACTCGTGGTACGGCTCGGACCAGAGAATAATGTCATGAGCGTATTTGAGTCTATGACAGATCAAGAGATGATAGCTGGTATGATATTTTTTTTGCTTCTACATGTCTTATAACCATTGCCTCAGCTCTTCATTTCCGGTACACTTTTGCCCCATGTAGCTCTTCGATTACCTCAGCTAGACCTGATTTTAGCAACAGTTTCTAGTAATTGTAGTTTGTCCTTAATGCCAGCTAAGAATAGAGCCAAGCTCAGATAAAAGACACCAATCCCCTCCAAAAAAGATTTTGCACATTTTGGGGGTTGGCCAATCTGAGTACAGCTTCACATCACAGAAGCCAAAGATCAGAAATTGTAGCTGTGGGCAGACAGAAGATCAGGGAATTCTCTCCACCCCCGCAAACCTTGTCCTGAACCACAACCATGAGAGAGGCATATGGTTCCATAGTCTGAAATGAAGCCCAGGGGCTAGGAAGGTGCTGCAAAGATTTCTAAAGCCACCAAGCTTGGTGGACCTCTATCACAAGCAAGGTTCTGAATCTCCATTTTGTACTAAGTGTCAGTGAGAAGCATCATTTTATATTGAACAAGCAAGGCAATGTATCTGGCATGAAGAGCAATTTGTCAGTCTCTTTTGGTGTGGATCAGCACCATCTTAAGTGTGTCCTCACTTTTTTCAGTTATTCATTCAGTGCCAGATTTTCCGATCCGATTTACATCCAACATAAGAAGGAAATGCAACCCTCACCTTATGCATGTGCTCCAAGGGATTTGCACACTGACATCACACTCTCTAGCCCTTAACTATTTTGCCCACAGCAGTCCATTTGAATTTTTGTCATCAGCAGTCACAGAACAATACACAAAACAAATCCCAGCTCCATTCAGTTGTAAGGAGGGTCATGGACCGAGGCTGCTTGCGGTAGTCAGATGCCTGGATAATAAAACTGTGCAAACTCCTTTACGGCTGTTTTTAAATAGCTGTTCGCAAACTCTTTCTGCACAGGCTCCTAATAGTAAGTACTTTGTGTTTAGGATGCGGAGTGCATTTCAACATCCACTATTACAGAGACAACAGGCTTGAGGACGGGATGTCTGTGGCATTCAGCATCCTGGTAGAAAACAAGACTTACTGTATGTACTGCACACATGAAGGTGGGGAAAAGATTGTTCGATTTAGGGTAAGTAACTCCCCCTGTGTCCAGTGTTTGCCTTAACTCAACAGTTACATCAGGAACCCAAATTAAGAAAAAAAATAAACATGCTAGACAGCATTTCAGAAATGTGGCCAACAGGGGATTTTTCTGCAGCCACAACAGCCTCATGGGCGGAGATGGTGATGGGAGTGTGTGTGTGGCAAAACTGCAGCCCCACCTCCCGTAGCTTCCAGCTGTTGCTCTTGGATGCGCTGCCTTGATGTTTCCTGACACCACCAACAGGGAATTGGTGCCATGCACTGCACAGTCTCCTGGGCACTCCAGGCAGCACATCTTCAGGCACATGGGGCTGTGGTGTGTGCTCAGTTGGGGAGGAACCTTCAACACTGCAGGCATCTGGTGAGATCCCAAACCACCTTCCCTGGGGCTCTGGGCTTAAGCCTCCCCATCCCCACCCCCAGCTCCAGCCCCTGGGCCCCAGCACTGGGCTTCAGCTTTGAGCGGTGAGCTCCAGCCTCATGGCAGCAGTGCTCCAGCTTGGAAAAACTGTCAGAGCAAACACGAGCAAGAATTGGTGACCTCACTCTGAGGCAACCAAAACATTTGTTATGAGAAACCCTCTGCTAGAATATGATAAACTATTCTTGAGAAAGAGATGTGAAAACTACAGACAAGTGTCAAGTTTTTGCACTGGTAGTTACTCTGCATATTTCCTCCATTTCAGGAAGAAGTTGTTCCCAAAGAAATTCTGGAAAACAGCAGTGACATCATCTTCATCCAAAAGTCAATTTCACCAACAGACACACAAGCATTCAAATTTGAATCTTCACTAATGCGAGGATACTTCTTGGCCTTTCAGAAAGGAGAGGACTTCAGCAAACTGATTTTAAAGCGATGTGATGAAGACCAAGTGGATGAAACCACACATATCATTATCCCCTAAATAAACGGATTTGACAATGTATCATACACAAGCAATTTCTAGGCCATTTTTATACAACTTTTATTACTTAAGTGGTCAAACTATCTCTATGCTAAACTGTGTAACCCTCCACTGTAACCACTCAAACACACAGCCTGCGGGCACTGAGTTATGTTCCTCAGGGTCTGTACTGAGTTTATTGGCTCCAGGACTGACACTTTTCAGTTCTTAGCTGCAGCTGACAGCATATATAGAAACAAAATAAACTGGCGGATATGGAGCTTATGAATTCTATAATCAGAGAGATGAGTGTCTGTAGCTCGTTACAACAGGGCTTCTGTGGAAAGGCTGCTATTTACCACAATGCTTTCTCCAAAAAAAGCAAGTCTTTGCATAAGATTGTCATTGCCAACTTTTTGAATTAAGTATTAAATTTACAATTAAATGAACCTTTGGATTTTTTTTTTTAAACCAAGTGTCCATTTGTGTCTCCCTCTATCACAACATTTAAAACTGAAGTAGATTTTGCAGACTCCCGTGAGAAAGACTCACTGTCTTTCTATCCATCTGTGCCATAACAGGATGGGTCTGAGAGACTCCATTTTGTCCTAGGAGCTAACTGCATGGCTAACCTTGTCAGCCTAGGCACATAGGTCAAGGGGAAGAAACTGTATTTAAAAAAGGGGTGTTATCAGAGGCTACATCTCCCCTACAAGCTAGATGTGTGGATTGCCCAGCTCATTTACCTATACTTGCGATAGCTAATGCACAAGTACGAATAGTAGTGTAGCTGCAGTATCGGGGGCAGCAGCAGCATGTCTTAGCCATGCTGAGTACAAACACTCCTGAAACCCACACGTATGTACTCAGCCCTGCTACCCCAGCTACTCTGTTTGTACACATACTAACTCTCATCAAGCTACCGAACTCAGTTAGACGGAGCCTGAAAAAGGTGGGCTGTCCATCACCATATAGCAGCAGGAGACACCCTGCCAAGCTTAATGCTGTCCCAACCTCAGACTCCCAGAAGGGTGGTGGAGGTCTGAGTAGGGGAGGAGGCATCTCAGGACTTTTATTTTACTAGTTCTCTGGTGGTTTATAAGAGCATTGACTGTTAAGAAACTTCTTTGCTAAGCCTGTGCTCCTTGCTTTCTTGTCACACTGTCCCCAAAAGGGTTAAACAAGAATGTAGAGTGCCCACAGCTAGGTAGAAGTTGGGTGGAGGGAGGATGTGAAAACAGTGCGAGGTCTGAGGTAGCTGGACTGCAGAGTGCCACATCCTGAGGAACGGGTTAGACAAGAGGGTTGACGCTGGGTGTAAACTCTAAACCAAAGAGCTAGAAACTTGGATTAGACTCAGCCCAGACCTAATTGTGTTTGGAGTATACTTATGACACATCTGTGATCAAACAGGAGACAGACAGGGCTATGCTGCAACACCACCTGCACACGTAGGGCTAGTCTACACTGGGCTTGTGTCGTCACGGCAGATCGCTGGAAGAGAACTCTAAAAAACCCACTTCCACGAGGGACGCGGCTCCCAGTGCTCGTGCTGTCTACACTGGCGCTGTACAGTGCTGAAACTTGCTCCACTCAAGGGGCTGTTTTTTCACACCCTTGAGCAAGAAAGTTGCAGTGTTATAAAGTGCCAGTGTAGACAAGCCCTTTATGACAACCACCACTTTATAAAAGGCTAGAAATTTGTATCTAATGGAGTGGGGGAGTTGCCCCCCCAAAACTGCAGGCATGGAATTTGCCCTGCCATGCAAGGCTCCATTCGTGTGACTGGGGCTGCACCCCCAAATACAGACGTCAAACTACACGTATGGGGGACAGGGAGTATGAGTCAATTAATCAGGCTCTCACCCCTATCTTTCACACCAGCCTCAAGAATGCAGCTGGGGCCCATTATCATTCAAATGTTTATTGTGCTGGACAGTTGGCAAAGATCCCATAAACGACCACAGAAGACTCGTTTCCATGTCTATTGCATCCTCCCAAGCAGGAAGCCATTATACTGACAAGTATCAGGGGATAGCCTTGTTAGTCTGTATTCACAAAAACAACAAGGAGTCTGGTGGCACCTTAAGGACTAACGGATTTATTTGGGCATAAGCTTTTGCTGGTTAAAAAACTCTCACTTTTGCAGATGTAACATCTGAAGAAGGGATTTTTTTTGCCCACGAAAGCTTATGCCCAAATAAATCTGTTAAGTCTTTAAGGTGCCACTGGACTCCCTGTTGTTGTTATACTGACAGGCAGCCAGCTGCAGTCTCTATTTCACACAAGAACACCCACATCTGAATTCTTATCCTGCAGACATCAGCTGTGATACTGACACTACCCTAAAATGCTGAGTAGATTCTAAAACAAATGAGATTTAGACCTTATGCGTTAATCTTAGTAGTAAAGAAAGTAATTAAAAATTTAAAACCATCTTTGATAACATGTAACAACTTCATATTTCCAATTATTAATGAGACTGACAGTAAAAATAAATGTAGCCAATTTTCTTGCTTGAAAAATCCCATATAAGTGCCCCCTGCCCTCTATTAACCTGGGCTTTGGAAACCTCTACACAGCCACAATGAGCATATAAGTCAGAGGAGATGACTTTCTTTCCTATTTATTAACAAACAAATAAGTCAGATTTTGCATAGTTTGAAATCCACATAAGGTGGCAGAATATGGCCCCTCTTCACATAGGTTGGAGTTGTCTGGGTTTTTTTTTAATAAAAAGAGTCAGACAAGAAATCACAGAGGGAAGTGTTAGCAGAGGAGTGGCCATCTCAAACCCTTTTACATTGTATTAAGAACAAAGTGCTATGTTAGCATTATATTATGATGAATCCACCCCACCTCCCATTGCTGAGTGATACTGGACATTTACGCCTCTACCCCAATAGAATGCGACCCGATATAACACATATTTGGATATAATGCAGTAAAGCAGCAGGGAGCCCTGGGCCCTTTAAAGCGCCACCCGAGCCCTGCTGCTTTACCGTGTTATATCCGAATTTGTGGGGAACCCCGGGCCCTTTAAATAACCGCCCAAGCTGCACTGCCAGAGCTCCGCCGGTGACTTAAAAGGGCCCGGCCAGGGCTCTGTCAGCCAGGTTCGCGAAGGGATTTAAAGGGCCAGAGGCTCCAGGCCCGGGGCTCCCTGCAGTGGCTGGAGCACCAGGCCCTTTAAATCACCGCCGGGGAAGCCGGTCCAGTCCGGCACAGTGTACCAGACCAAACCCGATATAACGCGGTCTCGCCTGTAAGGCGGTGAGATTTTTTTGGCTCCGGAGGACCAAGTTATATTGGGATAGAGGTGTATTTCCATCGTCAAAACATTGTGTCAAAGGTTTTGGAAAATATTTTTCTTTACATGCAATGCTTTGTTTTCAAGGGGCTTTTTAAAGCCAAACCATACCAACTTTTATCTTTGTTTTAACTCACTTTGCTGGGTTTCTTAAGGCAGAAATAATTTTTACTGGTAGTTTTAGCTAAACAGAGATATTCGGTGCTGGAAGCACCAGTTTGAGGTTAACCCTCAAACCAGAGTACCACTTATTAGTGATCCAATAAATATGCTTTGATGATTGTGAAAGAGGAAAACTACACAAGCTACAATTATAATAAGTTCTGAATAGATTTACAGCTGTTTACAGACAGGATAATTTGAACAAGTTATTGAACAGGCATAAACGTAACTAAAAAAATGGGAAGGTTTTGTTGCCCAGGACATCACACCCTTCACAGTTCCTGGCATCAGAAAGTCAAAGATGTAGTCATTTAAATTACATGCCAATGTAGAATAATGTCAAGGTTACTTGCAAAACAAAATTCCTGAAGAACGAATTTTGGAATGAAACCAAAGATTTAACCAAGAACCAGATAGTGATGAATTATTTGCCGTTTGAACTCAACACTGTCTGTCCCCTGTGGAATCACACAGGCAGCACTCAGGAAAAGCAGGTGGGTGGGTGGGTTGTATTTTCTCCATTAGAGAGAATGCTGCTGGCAGAAACAGACAATTTCCATTTGAATCGTTAAACCGCATACAGTTCATGAATCCTGGAAATTAAGTTGCACTGAAACATTCTTTCCTTCTGTGTCTAGAATGGTTTAAAAACAGAGGACTTATTCAGCACTGGATCTATTCAACACATTGCATAAACAATGTCTTCTTAAATAATACCTTCATCAAGACAGAGTGGTAAGAAGATTTTAATTGTTTATAGTGGATAAAAATGACTGTCAGAACACACACACCCCCAACGTTTGTAAATTCTTTATTGTATAGATTAACAAAAAGTCTTCCCCTTTTCCACACTGACTCTCAGGGACCACTCAGAAAATTATGTGAGGCACCTTGTGTACAATTCACTAATTGTAACACTGGAAACAAAGGTTGAACCTTCCCACAGCCAAATTCATTTTACAAAATGGGAAATTAAACAGTAATTACACTGCAACAATCTAAACAGTGCAGCCACTGAAAGAGAAAAATGGGCTTCAGCCATCCAAGATTGTTCCTGATACAATAACTACTAATTCACCCCCAATTACACTGCAGCTTCATTAGTTCACTCTTGTCTGAAGCCAGTTCACATCAGCCTAACTCTTCTCTTCTGGCAGAGCCCCACTTCCAGCCCATTTTTTTGCTGTTGATACTGGCTTTTGCAACAAGGAACCAGCTCAAATTGTAGATTTCTAGATGACTTGGCATTGGGATTTCTACCCATGCACTATGTACTCTTAATTACTGTTTTTCTCTCATTGAATGATTTAGTTACAATATGATGAAGCAGAGGCAGCAGTGAACAATCAGGTTTTGCCAGCAGTTTGGTTGCATCTCAGAGGCTCCACAGCATAGCCACAGCCTTGCAGATACCCACATCATGATAGTTGAAGTAGCAGAGGCCTGCAAAGGTCACAGCTGAGAGTACGTACAGACCTGTATTGGCCAGTTTAATAGATGTCTCCCCATGGACATAGTCAGTTATAACCTGCCCAAGACCCCTACAAAAAAAGAAAGAGAAATATGCTGAGAAGAGACCAGAGAAATCCCTAATCAAATCCGTCTGGCTCTCCTGCCCATCATCTATGGGGCCTTTTCCTGCAATGAACACCCTTGTAATACCCATATTTCTCAGTCTGCACATCATCTCCTAAACTAAACAGCGTGCCTCCACTACTCAGAGGGTTTTGCTGGAGAAAAGGACTCACTTCCTACTCAGCAAGCAGCTGTAGGACATTTGTGCTGACTGGTGATTTTTGAGCCAAATAAAACTTGGCTACTAACCCTTTTAACAGTATCAAGGAAACATGCAGCTAAGAGCTTTTGGTTAATGAGGAAATTTCACTCCCTGGGGCAGAGGATAGTGAGAGATGCTGTTCCATTAGAGAAACAAAGAAATCAGAGCTTGCTCTACAGTCAGGAGAATGCTAGATCCCAGTCTCGTCTCCCTACGTACAAAGGATGACAGGCATTGGGACACAAACAAGAAGCCTGGCTAATCTCAAAAACTCATATTAGGTCAAGAAGTTGGCAGACCCTAGAATTCTCCTGAGAGTGAAGAACCAGATGGACGGCATGACTCACACACAGAGGTCACTGGCACAACAAGCCTGCTGTTCTTAGCCATCTCCGTAACTGAAAGTTCAGCTCCCCTACAAACATCTAAACAGCATAAGCCCTTGCAGCCTTTGCTTTGGAAGTGGGGAGTTTCTTACGATCAGAGAAACATTTTCTAACTATGAACCCCCATGTGCAAGGGGAGGGTTTCATTTTATGGCCTTTCTCCTTGAGTTATAACAGAAAAGCCAAGAGAAACAGTGTTAATCCTGGACCAATAGATATGTAAAACTGAACAAGCTGGCTCTTGTTTTTTGCTTGGAAAAGCCCCTGTCTGCACAAAAAAGGGGTTTTTATTGTGGACATCCAGTTTAGAATTTACTAACCTTGCAGAGTCACCACAAGATAGTCATGGAAGAAATGTCAGTATTTGCACATATTTTTTACTCATGAGGAAACTCAGACAGTACAACTCAGGATCCTCCTAGAACCATGCCATGTCATATGTAATGTCCGCTAAACACTGTGAGAGTGAAAAGATCACACACACAGGATGCAGATCTCTCTGCCGGAAAAATCTTAACTCTGGCTTCATTTCAAGACTTCCCACGGCCCTGATAATTTTATTTAGTGAAAGAATTCCCAACAGTGGTAATGTTTCAGAAGAGCAGCAAATAGGAAGGACCCAGATTCCACAGCTGCAGGGGGAGCTTCTTCCATTTAGCATAGCACAGGGGTCTGGCACAGCTATGAAGGGGCAACACTGAGACCTCTCAGTACATTTCTCTTACATTTAGAGAGCATCTTTTATCCCAGAGAATCCCAAAGTGTTTTTTTTCCAATCGATATACAAGCGATACCTAACAATTCACCTTAATTCTGACCCTTGGGGAGTTGTATGCCACGTTGTTGTAACTGTATCAGTCCAATAAAAGTCAACCTGGGGAGTTGAGCAGTCTTCCACTTTCTAGACATCTGGCACACCATAAGAATGGTAACATTGTCATTTAGTCCTACTACACACCTGTGGACCTCCCCAACAGGAAGAAGTGAACAGAACAAATTCCAGTTTATGACGAAGACGACTAAACAACCACTGTCAATCGGTTGCAGTCAGTAAACAGATCTCACATGGGCCAAACAAAACACAAACCTACAAACTTCAGGATCTCAGCCTCATAAGTTCAAGATGAGTGATCAGTTAAGTCCTTCACTATCCACTGATGAGCTGCCAAGCCCGAACTACACCACAGAAACCTAGCAGACTGATACTGCAGTTTCAGTGTCATTGTCCCTTGCTTCTTTGCTCCTCACCCCTGATACTGGCTCTTCACCAAAGATTCCTGTCCCATCTCCAAGAAGCTGTGGTGACACTCCTAGTACAACTCAGATTCTTCCTCTGAAACCAAACCCAGAGGATTACTATGGGACACTATTCCTCTGCCTCCAAAACCCTTCACCTGGAGAGCTCCACAAGGCTCTATCTTCCTCCACTCCTTTATCAATAATATCTATAAGAAGCTGTTACACGCGTTGGTGAGACAACTTGGGCTGAAGTGTCAGCAGTACCGAAATAGCCATCTCTATATCTCCTTTATGTCAAATGCCAACAGTAATGGCTCCAAGCTTACTCAATACTTGGTTGAAACCAGTACCTAGATGAAGAATAGCTGGCTAAAGCTAAACCCAAGTGAGGCTGAGGCTGGTGGAAAGTATGCTGAAATACTTGCCTCTATTAGATTAATCTCCCACTATTGAGGGCAACTATCCTCAGATTGTTTTAGGATACTTTTGGGCTCCTCAATGCTTTTGGATGCCCAAATAACTGTGCCAGAAAATGTCCACTTCCATCCGTGAGACAAGGTGGATGAGGGAATATCTTTTATTGGACCAACTTGTGTTGGTGAGAGAGACAAGCTTTCAAGCTACCACAAAGCTCTTCTTCAGGTCTGGGAAAGGTACTAGAGCAGTGGTCACCAACACGGTGTCTGCCAGGGCATTTATGTGCATCCACCTAGTGACACAGTGTGAAAAGTACTGCCCAGCAGGGGAGACAAGCCGCGGCCCCGCACCTGCCAGGGACAGAGAACTCCGGGGTTGCAGGCTGTGGGTGCCAAAGGCTTCTCTCCGAACTGCCAAAAAAAAAAAAAAAAAGCAACTTGGACTGCCGCTGCCCAAACTGCCAAAGCGCAAAAAAAAAACCTGCTCAGACTCTGCCGCCCCGAGAATGATTGGAATGCCACCCCTTGGCATGTGCTGCCCCAGGCATGTGTTTGCTCCACTGGTGCCTGGAGCCAGCCCTGTACATTAGTATTCTTCCACTGCACTGATACTGCTGTTTTCTCGTGCTTTGTAATTTATTATTTTTTTAATATTTTGCCCCAAAATGAGTGGTTCAAATAAAAGACCATGTATGTATTATTTCAACACAGAGTGGGAAGAATCCTATTGTTTTATTGAAAATAAAGGGAAATGTGTTTGCTTATTGTGCAGTGGTACCGTTGGAGTGCCGAAAAAACGTCGAACGCCATTTCCAAACTGATCATGGCTCTTTTGACACAAGCCATCCATTTAAATCTGAGTTGAGAAAGAAGAAAATGAATCAACTCAAATCAAACGTATCTGCCCAGCAATCTGTTTTCACTAGACAAGTGGTAAAGTCTAAAAGTGCTACTATTGCTTCCTTTAAAATTGCTTATCTGCTCGCAAAGAAGAAAAATGGTGAATTGTTGAATGAAGCATTTTTGACTGGTGCTGATTGCCTATTTCAAGGATTTCCTAACAAATGTGACATTTTGTTGGCCATATGAAACTTCCAGTTATCAGACAACACAGTTACAAGGAAGATAAATGGAATTTCAAGCAACATGCAAACTCAGCTAAAGGATGACTTGGAAATATGTGACCGGTTTTCACTACAGTTCGATGAATTGACAGATATATCGGATACAGCACAGTTGGCAGTTATGGTGTGAATGGTATTTAGTGACTTCACCAAAAAAGAAGAGTTACTAAAAGTATTGCCTATGAAAGGTCGAACAAAATGAGGACATCTATAATTTATTCAAATAATGCACAACATCAATTAGTATGCCACTTACACAAGCTGTCTGTGATCACCACAAATGGAGCACCGCCAATGGATTCATTGCACTCTGCAAGAAGAATGAATGCTTTCCGAACTTCATGTCTTATCACTGCATTATCCACCAAGAAGCTTTGTGCATCAAAGTTCTTTCTTTTCAACACATAATGAATGTCGTTAATAAATAATTAACTCTATTCAAGCGAAACCTTTGCAACACCAACTTTTTAAGGCCCTGTTGGAAGATGTTGATGATGAACTATCTGATCTTTTCTTGCACACAGAAGTATGATGGCTGAGCAAAGGTAAAGTTCTTGCACATTTTTTAAACCTAACTGAAGAGATCAAAGAATTGCTGAAGTCCACAAATCAGAACTTCGAGCAACTAGAAGACTCCAGCCGGTTAATGGACTTGGATTTTCTTGCCAACATCACTGACAAATTGAACACTTTAAATCTTGAGCTCCAGGGAAAAGAAACACGTGGCTCAAATGATAGGTTCTGTAAAATCATTCAAAGCAAAACTGATCTTGTGGCTGTCACATATGAAGACGAAGTCTCTCATACATTTCCCAAGTATGAAGAAAATGGTATCTGACAGTGATTTTAACCCATCACCATTTGTTATCCACATTCAAACACTTGTGAAACAATTTGAAAAGAGAGTTCAACAGTTCACCATCACTGAGCCTGTAGTTTTTCTAATGAATCCTTTTACTTGCCAAATAGAGGTAACAGAAATGGCTACATCAATTGCGAGTCTCATTCAAGTAAGAACAAAAGACGTGGAACTGGAGATTTTGGACCTTCAAAATGATATTGTTTTAAAATCCTGTGCAACAGATGAAAACTTTTGGAATGTGGTTGACCAAAAAAAGTTTCCTGCCTTAAAAAAAATATGTAGCATACAAAATAAAATCTTATTTCAGTTCCACTTATCTATGCGAAGTTCTGTTTTCAACAATGACCATCATAAAATTAAAATACTGATCTCGGCTTACAGATGCCCATCTTGATGATTGCTTATGAACAGGACTATCATCCTACTCTCCCAACTATGAAAAATTAGCTGAAGAAATGCAGTGCCAAAAATCACACTGACTTTATTAGAAAAACCACGTGAATTAATGATACCTATTTTCCATTAAGTGCTGAAGAGTGTGTATGATTAACTTGTGTTTAAGTTTTTTTCATATTTGTTTGTTTATTGAAATCCAGATACAAGTAACAATACAAAAAGATTTTTTAATTAACCATAACTGGCTATGTATGTTAAAGTAAGAATAATAAATATATTTGGACCAGCAGTTCAATAATGTTTTATATATAGGACTGAAATATTACTAGCCTTACCTTCTGCTACAGCTAGTCTACATTTTTCCAAAAAACTGTCCAATCAAAAAATAATTTTACTTTTTTTAAATAAGATGAAAACTGGTTATGATATTTATTTTGTAAAAATGCCTTAATTTTTCTTGCGAGTAGAAAAAAGAGCAAATTCACATGTTAAGGTGAAGGAGTAATTGCCAAATAATTTATTTAATACCTTTAACATGAAAAATTACCTTTTTTATCTTATGGATTCATATATTATATAATATTAAGTATGATGTTTTTCATATTATTTAATGTACAAATACAAAATAAGCCTTGAAAAATTGTTGGCGCCCACCACACACTTCTGAAAACATGAATGTGCTATTGGCCACAAAAAGGTTGGGGACCACTGTACTACAGTATCACAGCTAACTGTGTAGCTCGAAAGCTTGTCTCTCGCACCAACACAAGTTGATCCAATAGAAGATATTCCCTCAAGCACCTTCCTTCTCTAATACCCTGAGACCCACACAGCTACAACAACATGGCATACAACAATTCCATCTGTGGCTGATTAGAAGACTGTGCCAGTTTGGAGAGGCTTGTGAGTGCAGAAAACAGAATTTTCACAGGACCTTGACCTAGAATTTCTTACATCAGATAGAAACCACAAGCCTCAGCACAATCAGAACTAAATGCCAAAAAAGGTTTATTTGACTAGCTTCCTTTCAGTGAGTCATGCACTTGCACATACAAAGACAAATCTGATAAAGTGTAAAACCATTTGTCCTACAGGCTGAAAAGTAAGAGTGATGCTATTTCCATTTTAAAGTACTTGGAAAATGTTCACTTACTAGAACAATGGGGGCTACATAGATTAAGGCCATGGCTACACTGGCGCTTTACAGCGCTGCAACTTTCACGCTCAGGGGTGTGAAAAAAATACCCCCCTGAGCGCTGCAAGATACAGTGCTGTAAAGCCTCAGTGTAAACAGTGCCGCAGCGCTGGGAGCGCGGCTCCCAGCGCTGCAAGCTACACCCATAGAGGACGTGGAGTACGTGCAGCGCTGGGAGAGCTCTCTCCCAGCGCTGGCGCTGTGACCACACTTGAAACTTCAAAGCGCTGCCGCAAGTGTAGCCATACCCTTAGAAAGATAACGGTTAAACACACTCTCATGGATGCAACATCCTCAGGTCGAAAACTTACAACAATTTAACAGCTATATAACCACAGGAAGCGAAAAATAATGTATCCAACTGAAAAAGGAATTTAGGGAGCTAAAGTGGAGTTACCCAAAAAGATATCTGGCCAGAATTCAAGACTAACATCCTGACTCTCTCAAAAATGCCAGGGAATTAAGAAGCATGTGTAGTCAAGACTGATTTTTGTCTCACCCAAAAGATGGCACCTTCAGTAATACAGTGCCCCTAATGCTAAGCTGATGCCCAGACTCTGTACTGGCTCTGAGGAAAAAGAGCCATCAATAAAACCTTGAGTTTCCCTTGGAGGTCTTATTTAAGCACAGATCTGTCCTGGTGCTGCTTTAGGGGTATACTCTGAAACATTCAGATCCGAAGGCCATATATAACCTACTAGCCAAAGACAGCCAATAGTCCCTCTTAGGTAGATTCCCTACTGTCTGCAAAGTATGAGATATGGATAAGGGAATAAATACACAGGAGACAAGGTGAAGGAAGGCTCCCCTAATAGAAGTATCTACCCTGCCTTCTAACTGAAGAGACAAAATGACAAAGACCGTACCTGGTGTTAGTCTGGTCAAGGCTATAACAGACCAAGATGCCAGTCACAATAACACAAGGTATAAGAGTTTTGCTCTTGCGTTTTACTAGGTGTTCTAATGTGAACTTCCTGATGCGCATAGATTTACTGCTCAGCTTCTTTTGCATCCAGGACTATAAGCCCAAAAAGTAGCTCTGGCTGGTCCTGGTGAAATATCTACCAGACTTTTTCACACCTACGCTTACCAGTGCCCATGGAGTGTGAGGGCTGCAGCCAGTGAATAGTCCATGGCAGGTCCCGGGTACAGATAGGCTGCAGGGAGGAGACCCAGCAAGAGGACACTGACAGCTCGCTCACTCGTCCAGTGCAGAGATGCAGCCTTGGAACCGGCTGCAAAAAAAAAGCATTTTCAACACAGAGGTTTTTCTCACAATAACCCAATCTGAACAATGGTTAACTTATTCTGACCAGTTTTGTGCAGCTAGGTGCTTTCTTAGCCCTAGATACACAACCCTTAGCGGGGCAAAACCAGGTTGCCTTTGACTTATTGCTACAAACCATATTCGTAAGAACATAAGAATGGCCATACTGGGTCAGAACAATGGTCTATTTAGCGCAATACCTTGTCTTCTGACAACGGCCAGTGCCAAACGCTTCTGAGGGAATGAACAGAACAGGGCAATTATCAAGTGATCCATCCCGTCGTCCAGACCCAGCTTCTTACAGAGATTTAGGGGGACACAGAGCATGGGGTTGCATCCCTGGCCATCTTGGCTACTAGCCATTAATGGACTTATCCTCCATAAACTTATCTAATTCTTTTTTGAACCCTGTTATACTTTTGCTCCTCACAACTTCCCCTGGCAATGAGTTTCAAAAGTTAGCTGTGCATCAAGTGGAAAAATACTTCCTCTTGTTTCATGATACCTGTTTCCTACTAATTTCACTGGGTTACCCCAGGTTCTTGTGTTAAATATTCCTATTTTAAATACTGCCTTGAACACTTGTTTTAAATATCTCTTCTCTGAATGCTCCCTCTGCTGTTCAAAAAATATAGTTCCTTTAATTATGACACAGTCAACAATAGACTGAAAAAACTGATAGATGAGGCCAAAGGAAATGCCACCTTTATTACTTTCATGGCTTGCTGTTCATTAACAGGCCCTTTCACAAACACCACAGAACAGGCATTTTTTAAAACAATAGTAAAGGTTGTTGCCCTAGTGCTTAATTGTATCAGGAACTGCCAGCAGATGCAGTGCTTGCCAGTTCTGCCTCCTTGTGGCCGTCACTGAGGGCCCTACTCAGTACATGACAGTTTGAAAGGAGTGGCTGAAGAACAATGAAGCAGCGTAACAGGATAGAGAGGAAAGAACCCTGGGCACCAAGATGCATTGGTTCTATTTCCAGTTCTCCCATCAACTCTGTGTGACCCAAGGCAAGCCACCTCCCTTCTCTGTGCCTTAGTTTTTCACCTGTGATATGGGATAATGATATTGAAACCCGCCCCCCCATTTCTTTGTGAAATGTTTTAAGACCTTTGCCTGGAGTGTGCTGTATCCATTAAGTATCTGGTACCTCTGTGATAACTCTATGAAGAGGTGAGTGCATGAATTAGGATTGCTGTTATCTTAACAAGAGTAGGGGTTGGAGCCTCTGGGACTTCCCGAGGAATTCAGTGCCCAGAAGTGGCCTGAGAGGCCCCATGCTCTCAATCCTCTTCCATAGACAACTACCAATACACAGTTCTGTTTGCACAAAGTGATTCAGACAAGCACAGAAGTGGTAGTTTGGGTTCCTTGTAACCTTGCCTACTTTTCCTATACATTTTGGACATCAGTAGAAGAAATACGGTTCAAAGAGATGTTGACATATACTGAGGGAAGCAGGATACCTTACAATACACTGGCACTTAATAGCAGAGTGCTAGCAGCGTAAAGTTACAGAGAACTGATTTTAAACACACATGAAATCACTTGTCTAAATGCTTACTGCTGTTTGATCAACATGAAATCATGAGCTGGAAAAGAGAGAGAATGTGAACTGTACCAAAAAGAAGACATGGAATTTCTCCTGCTCTGTGCAGGGTGACTGATATTAGACAAGAACTGCTGTGACAATGGAACAAAAAGATCACCAGTAAAACAACTGTAGTGGACTAATGTGCTACTACCATGAACTTCAAGAAACACTTTCCAACATGCAACAAGTTTCTTCTTGACATAAATGTAGCAAACTTTTTTCTTTTTGAGTTGAACTTGTTTACATATTGAGACTGTCCAAGGCCGTGTTGTTTCAAGTAAAATGGTCTGTGGAAACAACTGTTAACATAGTGTGAGTAGTTACCATAGTACGAGAAAGTAGAAAACTTGGAGGGGACAAGGTGTGGGGGCAGCTTGGCTGTCACGTTTTTATCAGTTTGTTTAGTTGGTGTCTACATTCTTTCTATTTTCTGCCATGGGTTAGGGCAGAGGTCCCCAAACTATGGAGTGGATCCTCCAGGGGCTACGGAGGAAGGTTTGGGGGTGCACGACAGGGCCCAGGCCAACCCCCACAGGAGGTGGGGAAAGCCACCCAGACCCGATACAACCCCAGCTGCAGCTCCACTCCACCCCTACCCCAGCACCAGCACCAGCTGCAGCTCCACTCTGCCCTTTTTCACTATCTGCCACCAGGTCAGCTCCAACCCCACCCCCAGCCCAGATCCAGGCACAGCCACAGCCCCGCTTCAGCCCCAGCCCATCTCTGCCTTCATACCCTCTCCACCCCCAGGCCAGACTGACCTCTCGCCCCAGTTTCTCCCTCATCCCCAGTTCTATCCCCAGTTCCACCTTCAGCCCAAGCTCCTCTGCTGAGCCAACTGTGCAGTAACGGAAGGGGGGACACAGGCAGATTCCATTATTGGTGGTGGTGGTGACAGGAAAAGTTTGGGTTTAAAGGATATAAAATCCTAATTAATCCCTGGTCATAGCATTTCTCAGGTTTAATGGCATACATTATGACAGTCCTAGATTTCGGTCTTTGCCTGTTTATCTTACACCACTTTCCACTGATTCCTGCTATGTGGAGAAAGGAAATTTTGTCCAGCAATGAACCTTGCCTCCAGTTCATTCTTTCTAGCCTGACCTCAGATGGACCAGAAGCTCCTGTTCACTAGAAGAGCCACAATTTCTGCACCAAGCTTTCAACAATCACCATCGATCTATGACAGGGCCATAAAAAGCACCACCCATTCTTTAATCTATCTTCCCTTTTCCTATCTTGTGGATTTCTGTGGAAATTGACTTGATTAAACTAACATCTTTGTTAGTAAACTGAGAATGTCTGTTTGAAACTCAGTCAATTTCTACAATTTAAGAGAGATGCTAAGGAAAAAAACGCTGGATTTAGAATGACACTTTTCCTGCACACTGTAGTAAAATGACACTGCATGTGAGATTACTGCAAAGTTAGCTTTAGGTTGACAGAGAGAATCATGAAGTTTTCAGCAGAAACCATGAAATGCAAAGTGAAGTCTAATAACCCATAACAGCACTAGTTCCTGCCCATAAAGATGACTGCCAGAATTTTCAGGCAATACCAATTTCTATGCCCTTCAAAACAGGAGGGAAAAACCACACAGCAATTTGCAAATTTTTGTAGCATTGAATTATACTGTAGATGTTTACTTGTCCAACTCCTAATTTAAATTATGTCAATTGATTTTAAATCAAAAACTTGTTCAGATTTAGGTGCAGTGAGTAGATAAGGCAACTTCTTATCTGGGACTATACAAATCACTCCATGAGGCCAAGAAAACACTAATGACTAGGGTGATTGAGCTGGTTGAAAGGGTCAGGATCAAATATCAAATAAAAACAATAATATAGACAAAGAATAGCAGCTTCCCAAGTGGTTATTAACAGAACTTTTATCCCAACTTAGACTAACATACCATAGCTCCTGGGAGAGATGTGGATTTGATGTGCCAGAGTTGGCTGATCCAAGGTCGTTGTACAGGCAACCACAGGTCTGGTCAACAGACTTTTATTGAGAAGAACTGTCAACAAAACAAAGATCGATTAGTTGCCTTTTACACCCCCAAAAATTAAAAGTAAATCCCTGGAAGTTAAACTACAGCAACCAGCATCATAATCAATAAGCAATAAGAGTCCAGAGGGCTTCCTGAAAAGGAAAGCCAGTGGTTTCTTCAGAAAAGAGAATGCACAAAGAATAAGGAATACAAATTACACGCCACAAATAACATCTGGTGCGTGTGTGTGTGTATAAATGTGTTATTTGCAAAACTTCTAACAAGCCTGGTGTACACGTGTCAGAGTTTCCCTACTAAGGATTTAATATCCAAAGCCCCATGCTTCCAAAAGTGAGGCGAGCTGCACCCAAAACAGTGCTTCATGGAATCTGAGACAAGAACATTAACCACCAACTGTGGCATGACAAACTTTGCAGTATTGTTGTGAGCATTAGGGAAATCTTGCCTTCATTTCATGAGCTAAACAGGCTACACTAGAAGAGACCTGCTCAATAAGCTCTTCTGGGTCTGCCAGATCTTTGTGGCATTGACTCATTCAATGACTTGGCATAGCTGACACATATTCAAATGTTCTGCACATCTACAGTTAAGTAGTAATAACGCTATGCCTTTCACAAAGGGCCGTCAAATGAGCTTTATTTTACTACCTCTTTAAAGCTCACACAGGCAGCTGGAGTGCTGCACAATTACAACTGACAAAGCGTGAATTAACAGATAGTTTGGAGCAGTTGCTCTCAACCTTTCCAGACTACTGTATGCCTTTCTGGAGTCTGATTTGTCTTGCGTACCCTCAAGTTTCACCTCACTTAAAAAACTACATCGCTTCCAAAATCAGACACAAAAATACAAAAGTGTCACAGCACACTATGACAAATTGCTTATTGTTCTCATTTTTACCATATAATTATCAAATAAATTAACTGGAATATAAATATTGTAGTAACATTTCAATGCATGGTCTATAGAGCAGTGTAAACAAATCATTAGCTGTATGAAATGTTAGTTTGTACTGACTTCGCTAAAGCTTTTTAAGTAGCCCTGTTGTAAAACCAGGCAAATATCTAGAAGAGCTGCTATACCCCCTGGAAGACCTCTGCGTACCCCTGGCTGTGAACCACTGGTTTAGTGACTCTAAACTCTCTGGGGAAAGGAGCATTTCTGGCTCTGCGTTTGTACAGCACCCAGCACAAGAGGCTCCAACCCACCTTCGAGCCTTGGGGCACCAAGCCATATAAAGAGCAGCGGAGGAGATGGGAAAAAAGCAACAGCCACCCGCCACCCCCCCGGGCCAGCCTGCAATGGGGGAGGCCGCCCTGGGCAGCGCAAACCACGGGATTCAGTGGGCAGACAAGACCGGGGGGGCCAGACCCGCTCAGCACCGGGCAGGCGGGTATCCGCCCCTCGCCACAAACGGGGTCGTCACTATCGCTGCCCCGCCCCCACCGCGAGTCACCGCCAGAGCTGGGAACAGAGCCCGCGACCCTGGCCCGGGGCAGCGCCATGGAAGGGGAGGGCTGAGCCCCGCGCGCCCCCAACACTCACCCCGCCCCACGCCTCGGGACCGCCTCAGGCCCCCCCGGACCAGCAGCGTCGCCATCTTGGTGTCTGACCCTTCCCCGCCCCCACGGCCCCAAGGGCGCCAGGGCACCCGGAAGCGGAAACAGCCCCGGGCTTGAGCCGCGGGAGGCGGGTTGGGCCCGTCACTTCCGGTTCCGCCGGTGAAGGTCACAGCGGCCGGACTCGCCTTCCCCATGGCGGAGCCTGGCGGCCCGGACCCCGCGGTCTCCGAGCTGCAGCGGCTGGTGGCCGCTGAGCAGCAGCGGGCGCAGTTCACCGCCCAGGTACCTGTCCCGCGGCCCTAGGGGCCTCCCAGGCCCGCGACGGGCAGCCAGGCGCCCTGCGTCCCGCCACAGCCCCCAGCCAGCCCTGCACGGGGCCCTGCACGCTCTTCCTGGGGCTCCTCCCACATCGGCCCCAACGGCGTCCAGAGCCTCAGTCACTGGGACCCCTGGTGCCACCCGCGTCCCCCAACCCAAGGGCTCCTTCTCCTCCCCCTCGATACTTATAACCGGTGCTGCGTGGCAGCTCACAGCCCTGGCACCTCTGGGCTTGCTCCGTCAGTTAGGAATGTAAAAAAATTGCTCAAGCCGCAGCAACTCTTTCGTTACAAATGAAGCCCTGCTTGTAACCCTCCCAGAGAAAGCAAGGCAGCCCCCTGTACATGTCCCTTGACACTCGTTTTGCGAGATGAATGTGTGTGGGGTAATGTGAGACAGTGACTTGGTTCAGTCCCTAATAAGTAGATGCATACAGCACAGAAATCACACTGTCTTTGGCATTAATGGACCCCTTTGTGTGTGTCAGTAGAAGGGCCAAGTACTGAATCGGCCACAGTGACTGAACTTCTCAGTTCCGAGGGTGATGGGCCCTTCAAGGATAAAGCACAGGGGGAAAGGATGGTGTTCTGGCAGGACTCCTAGAAAAGTGATTGTTGTGCTCCTCTCATATTTTAGCTTTCCCATCTGTAAAATATTTGATTAAATAGTAGTAACTAACATGTTTTCTGTTCACATCAAGGTTCATAACTTCATGGACGTTTGCTGGGACAAATGTGTGGACAAACCTGGCTCAAAGTTGGACTCTAGAACAGAAAGCTGTCTAGCCAGTTGTGTGGAGAGATTCATTGATACCACGTTATCCATCACTAACCGCTTTGCTCAGATTGTACAGAAAGGAGGACACTGATTACTGCATTTCCCAACTCCAGACAACCCAATCCTTCCTATTCAGGTCGACAGACTTATCAGCTGTCAGTGGAGCATAGTCACATGTTCTAAGCTACATTTTATCTGACACTTTCACAAATGCAGAAGTGGTTGAACAATCATCTGCGGAAAGCACAGTTGTCCCTGTGAATTCTTTAGCTGCACTGAACTGTTCACAAATGCATCATCATACTGCAATTTAATTAACGATCAGGAACACTCATCCAAACAAGTCTTGTGATGTGAAAGTGTATATTGCTGCTTTTCTAAGTCTTATCTAATTAGAGGAAAGTAGAGAAAAGATGTGCTCGTACCGACACAGGGGATGTGCATAGTATCTTAGCATCAAAATTAAACTTTAAAAATGTAATACAAATATAAATGTTTTCAATGAACTAATAAATTAATGAAAACACTTGTTCTGCTGGAGTGTTTGAAGTCTAAATGTAGAAGCTGCACAGTAGGATAATGAATGAAAACCAAAAAGTGAAACTGATTAAAAGCTTATTGCTAAGGCCTAGTCTATTGCACAGCAGTTCTGTGGCTGTGAAATTTACTGCACACTCCAAGCTTTTTTTTCTTTTAAATTGGTGATAGCCCCTCAGTTATAAAGATGATCTTCAAAATGTCAATGTAAATTGATATAGTACCTGAAATTTTGTCTGTATTAGAAAAGTTGTACTGGTTTAACTAAATGTAGTCAAACAGGTGGAAGGCCCTATTATAGAAGCATTTTCATTGGGTCAACCCTCACTTATATCAGCTTAGCTTAATTTGGCAGTACACTCATGCAAATGACAGAAGACCCCAGTTATCTGAGTATGTTAGAGTATGATACAGAAATCTGATGAGTGCTTGAGAGACCAAACTAGATTTCCCCTTATGTTTAAAGGTACAGGAATAGATGCAGTCTTATTAATGATCTACATAGTGATATTTTACACAAATTTAGCCTAACCTGGTGAGCAGTGATTGTAAATAAACTGACCACATATTTGAAAAGTCTGGTTTATTCTGTGAGCCATTAGAACTTATGTTATCTAATAACATGAACATCCACCACTGTCTCTTTCACACATAGACACACATTAAAAATTCTGTACTTAAGTTTCATAGAAAGGATATACAATCTACCCTGCCTTCTCTGGCAACCTCTTCGAATTCTCTGCAAAAATATATTCAGTGGTGGTAGTACAACATCATATGGTGCAGGAAACCTGGTCTTGGGTAGGAGATTATCCAAACAGTCCTGGAGACTAACAGATTTGGGGAAGGGGTAGAAAAAAAGAGGGCAATTTCTTAAGTGAATTTCTTATCTGTTCAACAAGCACTATTATGGAGCACCATTCCAGCAGCCTCAGGCAGAGATTTAGTACTGTAGACACTGCCGCGTTAAGGGGAAAGAAGGCAAAGTTAGGATCATCGTGGGTAAATAAATAGTGGCCAGGGCTGGGTAAAAGGTCCTGAAGCCCATTTTGGCCAGCCCGTTATCCTGAGTAAATTCCTTTAACTGGCAGGAGCCCAACTGGCATATGTTCTTAGAATGAAGAAGCATGAGGCAGCCAATGTTCAAATGCCTGGAGACATTAATCCACCAAAGCAAAAGTACTGACATACCAAGCACTCTTTTCAGTGGTTGCATTAGGAGCTGGACTGTATAGGATAGTAGGATCACTGTTTGAGCCCCAACATTCAGCCCTGCCCTAAAATCCACCCATAAAGTCCACATTGGGTCCAGTGCAATATATGAATCTATTCTGCAGTTACACATTTCCTAATTTAAAATCTGTAGAGGATTTCTTTATAAAAATAAAAATCTCCTGGATGAGTTTTGTGGTGCATGAAAAGCTGCTGCACTGTTACTGCATGAACGTTTCTGCAGATTGCAGTAGAGAAGTGGCTCTCACACTGAACTAGAAAAGAACCATTGGCAGCTCCCCTTCCTGCCCATGGGAATCCCTGCACCAGGAGACAGGACCTTAGAGAAATAAGACATTGCTTAACCCCATCAGAGAAGGAGCTACCCATATATTCATGCCCTGGAAAGGAAGTCACAAATATTGGCCTTCTAGAAGAAGGAGTGGATGACAGAGTGTAGACCAAGCACTGTGGCAGTGGGGAAGGGGGACACAGAATGAAAGATACAATGATGTTTCTCCATTTTACCAATGTCAGCCCATATGCACAGGGAGACCTAAAAAAGCTTCACCTACAGGTGAAGAAAGGGAGATGACAAATTTAAACAAAGACCAAGAATCTGGGCTATGGTGTATTTATCCAGGTTCCCTCCTCTTCCTCCCAAGTATCTACTAGTTGTCTGATTGAGCAGATTATAGACAGTAAGGCAGGGAAGATTTGTTTGCCAGGCTGACACGTAAGACATTCTCACTAGAAGATAAACTACCCCGATGTTGTGTTTCTGCTATCTAGTTTTGAACTCTCAACCTGTCTGAGCCCCAGGTATTCCCCATTCTATGCACTATTCCTCCAGCTGAGGACTAGTCCTTTGGGGCCCACCACCCTGATTCTAATTCCTCAGGGCCTGATTCTGCTCTCCCCGCAGGGTAAATCAGGAATAACTCCACAGAAGTCAACAGAGCTACAGTGATATAAGATTGGGGAGTTCAGAATTGGAATCTCAGGCAATTTACATCTGCCAGGGGCTGTACAAACATTAATTCCACTCACAGAGACGCAAGAGGTAGGTAGGTATGAACAAGGCACTTTGTCTGCAGCCCCAGGAGCTGCGAGAGCTGTCTCAACAAGAAGTTCTGAGGAAGAAACCTATAAAACCCCTATGTGTACAACCTGCCTTCAAGGAACTGCAGAAGCACAACTGGGAACATTATTAGTTCATAGATTAGCAGAATGAGGATGGGTAAGAGTTTTTAATACAAAAGCATGCCCCAACCTCAATATGTCAGAGCAGTAATCTACACTGCTCAGACCAGATAAGCATTAGCACTGTCCAGTCTCAGTGGTAAAAGCTTTCAACTGGAACTTCACTCAAGCAAAGCTAAGTCAAAGGAGGATCCCAAGACATGCACAGATCTGAACTCTCATAAGAATGATGTTTCCGCTTGATCTGGGCACAGATTTATAATCTCACTGTATTTCCATGGCTTACATATATGCAAGCACACACAGAGAATAGGCTTTGTGAAAGGTTTGAGACCACAGTTTAGATATCTGGGAGCCCAGACACCTCGATTCTGATCTAGAAAGATTCAAGACCTCCACATTCCGTGAGCGTAGACACCACCGACTGTCGCATATGGAAATTCAGAGGAACATGGAGTATGAGACTGTATGTGCTAAGAGTCTCCTTTGCCATCTTCTACAGGAGGGTATTAAGCAGGGATGCAATCTCCTATACACAGACTGGCTCCATAAAACATATTCACAGGTCTATGGAACCTGATCAGTGGTGAACATATTGTACAAAGAGAGGAGCAGCCCTGACCAGACTTTTAGAACCCCTGAACACATTCATGCTCTGTCCCTGGGTCTTGCGCTAAAGTGGTGGTAAGGAGATCAGATTTCAAAAGGAAAATACAAACGGAGTCTTCATGTTTATTGCAGGGAGAAAGGGTTCATTCCCGCCCTGTATCTCAATCTTTGTGTCAAACACACTGGGCCAGCCAGAGACAGAACAGGAAATCTATCAGAGGCCCATCCATCAGCACAAGTGGATCGAGAGGGACATGTTGCTGATAAGGAGGGCAAGTCAATCACACAAAGGGCAGAGGTAGGGGATCTGAGGTAAGTTTGAAACAAACCACTGCAGTGGGGTCACCACACCCGCAGCTAGAATTGTGACACCCCACTTGCCCTTCCTTGTTCCAGACCATTGCCTCCTCCTTACTTTGACTGTCCACCTGGGACCACATCCTTTTATTTTCATCATGGGGATAATGCTGCAGTGAAGGGCCCTGCTGTTAAATCCAATGGCACATCCTTTGTAATCAGGTTGGCAGAAGTGCTGTTAGTCTGTGGCCTCTGCTCTTTATTGCAATTGTGTCTTGGTCATTACGTGGTTATGCATGAAAAGAGGAACAATTTTAAAAAACCCAGAGACAACGCCGATGCAACTGTTTCCCTTCTTAAGATGGCCCACAGGAACTGTCAATTAAAACTGAATATGGCCAGGAAATTAGACCAATTATAGAACCAAGAGTCTGGGGTGGGTAGGAGACGTGACTGGGGGAGAGGCTTCTTCTCCACAGGCCTTTCAGCTCTCCTGGTTGTAAACCAGCAAAAACCAAAGATGTGCCCTCTGCGAGCCAGCAAAGTGCAGAGCCCATACGTGGGCTGGCAGGGTATAAAGTTCTGTGCTCCAGAAATCAGTCAAGCACCATGTTTGTACCACTGGGCAGCGTCGGGAGAAAACGTCCGCCTCCATTCGCTGACGTGCAATTTCACCCATGGCCCCAGACTCACAGCCTCTTGTTAGTCCTCATCTGAGCTGTCCTCCGACTTCTCATCAGCTGCCACTTTCCAGTTCTTCCTCTTGCTTTGCTTCTCCTGAATCTCACTGTGCCTCTCTAATGCAGACACAGAGCATTTCCTCCTTTTTGTCTTAGACCACTTTTCCTTTTTCTCCTCAGGTTCGCTGTCCTCAGAGCTGCTCACACTGGAAGAGTCACTTTCCCACCCAGAGGAAGAGGCAGGTTCCTTTGCAAGCCTTTTCCTGGTCTTCTTCTTGTGCTTGTGTTTGTGTTTCCCTCTCCTGGTGCCCGAAGTCCCCTCCTCTGAACACTCGCTTTCCTGGGAAGAATCTGATGATGCCTTCGCCTTCTCCTTTTTCCTCTTCTTTCGCTTTTTGTGTGACCTCTTTTTCCGCTTCTTCTTCTGTGATTTCTTTGGCCTCTTCCGTTTGAGTGACTCAGGCACAGATTGTTTTCCTGGGTGAGACTTCCTCTTTCCATTGACAGCATTTTGTTCATCTTTCTCTTGCTGGTCACTGTAACAGGAACACAGAATAGAGCCTGGGCAGATTCTAAATTAGCATTCCCTATTTCAAAGCATCAATCAAGCCCATCTACCCTGAGCTCCTTTCAGGACAGACATATGGATGCTATGCAAGGTAAGCTGGATGCATTTTTAACTTCACCACTTAACAGTTTGGGTCCATATCTTATAATTGAGATGAGGGGCCATTTCAAAGGCATTTTAACCACCCTAGAGTACGGAAAACATAACATAATACTGTAAAACTTACTAAGAACTCCTTATCTGTGACTGTCAGGAATCAGGTAAGTGCTAGATCTGGCAATTCTACTATGTACAGTTTTTTAAATAAATAAATCTGTGTCCCAATCATTTTTTTTTAATTTGTTTGCATTTTCACTCTTAATTGCTCTCATGCTGCTGGAGCTCTCATTCTGACTTGCATTTCTAGGTGCACACATGCCTGCAGCTAGTCATGAAAGCTGGATCACTTCAGGAAATAGCCCAACTCCAAGAAGCCAAACACTTACTTGCGTAACATTTCAGTCACTCTTAATATAGAGTTAAAGCTGGATGTCCTGTTACTAGAAGAGATACAAACACCTCTCAGGGCTCAGAACAGGGAGGGCTCTTCACTGCAGGAATGATGCCACATATGGGCAAAGTAAGGACAGCATTCAAGCCTTAACTGAATGTTTATGCCTTATGAACTGAAGCCGGCCCTCTCACATTATTGTCAGAATTGTTTTGAGTAAGAGAACACATTAATGGACTGGAATTTCAGGCCACATGTCTGCTAGGTAAACAATTCAATTCGGCCTTGAAAGGACAATTTACAGTCTATATTGGAGAGGTACAAGCTCTATATTTCATTGTGTAACTTGACAGAAATTAAGATGTTGGACTTTTCAGTAAGCCTGTTTGTCCTTACCTGTCAGTATCAAATTCCTCTGGATATAACTCTTTATAGCCACTGTGACCCCATCTGCAAGAGAACAGCAGGAAACATGTTAAAATTACACAAGATGTTGAGAACCAAAATGAGGGTGAAATGAAAGAGAGCGCTTTAGGGAAAATACAAAACATGAGTCGGGAGCAATAACAGCTAGTATCTTCCTTACTTGTTTAAGGTCCTAACATTTTGCTTTGCTAGGTTCTGTTCAGACCATTCTGGGCAGACTAATGGCCACTTTGCTTTTTTCTGGTAAGGAACTTGTACCTCCTTGTGCAGCAGAAGCCCAATGATTTGGGAGTTCACACTTCTCATAAACACCCAGGAAACATGGGGTGAAATCTTAGCCCCACTGAAGTCAATGGAAGTTTTGCCATTGACTTCACCCATGGGGTGTAATTTGCTTTGCTCACCCTGTGTATTTCCCCATAGTAAGAGGGTTTCATTTGTATTCAACTGTGTGATCACAAAACTCCAAGTATATGGTCCTTTATCACTGTGGTAAAATCTACATATATCTAAAACCTATCCAAATACAGAATTACAGCTGTACAAGAATTTCAGGCAGCAAGAATGCCAACAGCCAGATTAGGACTGGGTGCTAATAAAAATAAAAAGAAGACACCTGGAAGAATGAAAACAATTAGCTAAAATGACAGTAAAGGAGGAGTTCAGGGAGGCACAATGCAGCTCTTGTTTCTTAGAAATACCCCTAAAAGCACTGACTAGTATTTCCCTGTCAAGCTGGGAGATTAGCTATTTGGATATCATAAGTAGGTTTGGTTAAATTCTACAGAGGGCAGTACTAAACAAGTCTTGGGTTTAGGGCTGTATTTATTTCATGCCAGAGAGGAAGAATGCTCTTGTGACTAAGGCACAGGACTGAAAAGCAGGAGATCTGGGCTCAGTTCCTGGCTATGTGTGACACTGGGCATGTTACTTAAGTCTCCCTGTACCTCACTTTACCACCTGTAAAATGGGGATGATACTACTTCCTTATTGCATAGGAATGTTGTGAGGATAAATTCACTAACTTTTGTGAAATGTGGGGGCCATAAAGTACCAGATCCTTTTTCTGTAGGAACCATGCTAGGATAGTAATTCACCCACAAACCTATCTGGCATGTTGGCTTCACATTCATGGAGCTTCTTATTCCAGGTCCGGGCCCGGAGAAGATCATCTTCAGTCACGTCAGGAACATGCACAAAGTTCTTTGCCTTCCAATCAGCCCTTTGGCTCTCCTCATCGAAACCGTCACTGCGCATACGACTACTGCAGAGAGAAAATGAGTGTTCTCCAGTGGTCAACTCAGAGGAACAAATGACTTTTTGGGCAATCAATCAATCTAGGGCACAGAGGGCACTTGGGACAAAGCACACATCTGACAGTCTCTGGATGTCACTCCATGCAAAGAGATTCACTCCATCCCCACAGGATCGTCACTCAGAGCTTCCATGGGACCAACCCAATGATTAATAAATGACTTGCACAGACAGTTGCCTTTCATCAGTTTCTCAAATCACTTTGTAAACAGTAATTACTTATGCCTCACAGTACTCTGAAAAAGCAGGTATGCATCGCATCAAGCACCACTGAAATGCTACCACCTCCGCTTAACAGTGGACAGTGACACAACAATTTAAGGCAGGAAATAAAGATGACAGTATCCAGTACAAACTGGAGGGGGAACACAATTACTGGAGTTGGAATTTGGTGAGAGTACCAGGGTTAACAGCCCGAATCTAATAAAAAGTGCCATGGGGTCTTCAATTATTACAGCTGATCACAGCTTCACTTTTACATCGCATCTAAAAGACAGCCTCTCCCAGCACCAAGCTGGGCCACTGAGCTCAATACAGACTCAAATGCAAGAGTTAACAAAACCACTTCTCACATCACTTGCTCATTCCTTGAAGGTCTTCACGTAAAACCAACCTGATCCTGCTTAGCTTGTGAGATCTTTGTTTCAGAGTAGTAGCCGTGTTAGTCTGTATCCGCAAAAAGAATAGGAATATTTGTGGCACCTTAGAGACTAACAAATTTATTGTTAGTGTTAGATCTTTGTGAGTTTGTTATGGTGAGAGTACCCACAGGTACCTGGCTCTTACCTACATTAATACTGGACAGGAGCTGGGCGAAATTTATATGGTGCAAGACCTCGGGTCAGAATAATTTAATTTAGTGATAACCCACATCACACTATAAATACTAATGCACCAGCACTGAGTACATCTACCAAAGACACCGCAGAATTTTCAGATGTCACTATCACATTTCTTAACCAAACTATAATCTTGCTATTTCAGAGGTCCCAACATATCTGAAGTTATATATTTTTAAAGCTGCACACCTGGATCACCACACAAAGATGCAGTGTGAAACTTCAGCAGGAAGTGTGGTGTATACAGGTGTGATGGGGTGCCTGCCCCACGCTGGGCTCTAAGGAGTTAATAGAGCCCTAGGGAGGCTGCACAAGAGGCAGCCAATCAGAGAAGGGCTAAAGGGAGCAGCCAATTAGGGCCAAGCAGACCCATATAAAAAGTGAGCTGCTGGGCACAGAAGGGTAGTTCTCTGCTGGGAGTCATGGAGATTGTATCTCTGGAGGACTGAGAGAACTGCCAGCATCCTGGACAGAGCAGTGCTACAAGCAGGGACCCGGGGAGCAAGAGACAGATCCTGGCTGGCTGGCTGGCTGCTGGGGTTTGCAGGCTCAGGCAAGAGCAAAGATGATGATGAGGCCATGAGGAACTGGCCAGACAATCTGCTGCAGCAGCCACAAAGGGAAATGGCTGAACAGTGGACTGCAGATCCCCTGGAACAAGGTAGTACTGTGCGTGGCATAGCCAGAGGGCTGTGTCACTGAAAAGGATGCCACGGTCCTTAGAGGTGGGTCCTAGAGTAGGTGATGGTGGCAAGACACCACCCAAAGAAGGTGTGCTAATATGAAGAGCTAATCCCCAAGACAGCCAGCAGAAGGCACCACAGGGATGAGTGAACCCCATTTCAACAGGATTATATAGGGATGCTCCTGTGTGGTCACCAAAATAGTTAATAAAGTTTTGGTCCTTACACAAGGCTCTTGCTCTCTCTTTAAAGAACTTTGTAAACATTAAATAATACTACAATACAGAGTGGTACAGAGGATTATTTCCTCCAGATAACTAAGTCCCACCTGGAGATATTGGGTGACATTCTCCCTTGCTTCCATCGGTAAGTCTCTTGAGTCTGCTTCTCCAACTCCCTTATTTTCCACATTTCTGATTCTTCCTGAATCTGAAAAATATGAAGAAAATGATAAAATAAAATTAAGTAATCTAAAGAAGTGATGCTTTTCATCTACAAAACACTATAACCTCACTTCATCTGGGTCAATAATTGAAGTTTGGTGGATTTCAAACTAAATTGACCTGCTGCAATGACACAAATGAGCCTTTTTAGCTACATCAAGTTAACTAAAACGAGAAACGTCATAATGACAATTAGCTACAGCAGCAAATAACTTTGTTTTAGAGATGAGGAGCCTTATTCTGTAATCTGATCCATGCTGGTGGACCCTTCAGTTCATACAGAATCTCTCATTCATGGGAGCTCTGTACTCCTCCAGAGTTCTGCTCACACAGCTATTGCAGAGCTGAGTCCCAAGTGAGTATTCATGCTAAACGCTTGAAAATACAGCATACCCAGTGCTTTGACACAGATTTTGTTCACATAGCCTTGTCGTGCATGTGGCATCATCTTAAGCACATATGAGATAAATGCCTCTTGGAAAATGATCCTGATGAATTAAATGCCTTAGCAAAGAAGGGCCAATTTCTAAATCTCTCAGGAAATACCAGCCTTGTGCACTAAAGTGAAATTCAAATCCCAGTGGGGATCCATTTTACAGAGGCACAAAAACCTAACAAATGCTAAATTAAAATAATTATCTTTCTTATTTTAAAGAGACAACAAAACTCAAAGTAAATGTTGTCGGGGGAAAAGCTTTTGTAAGACATCAGAGCCACAGAAACACTTCCATTCATTTTAAATAAATGAAACTTGTAAATAAATATTACCCTGCCATGCCTACAAATCAAACAAGGCAGCACTTAGCATCTGAAAGTGAAACTGACTTTTCATTGCCCTAGCTGACAGGCAAAAAACGACGAGTTTAAACAGGGAAAAGCTAGATTAGTAAAAATACAAGTCATTGTTAGTAATGTAGGCAAGGAGCTGTGCTTGTGCACAAAATGTGATTTTTTTTTTTTTTTTTTCAACTAATGGGGCCCCTTTAAAAATTAATTCACCTGTGCATTCAGGATTAAATTCACTTCTGTGTGGAAAATTAGCAGACAGCCTTGGCGCCACCTAAGTCCAAAACAGAGCCCTCTGAAATGCTTACTTGTTTATATATTTTTCATTTTATTTCTGGCAATGTAGTGTTAATTCATTTTATCTACGCTCAGTAGGTGAGTTGGATCATGGTGGGTGGGTGGGCAGGCAGGCCCTGGAGGTGGGTTGGGTTTGGTCTGGTAGTGTCCTGCCCCTGGGGTAGGGGAAAAAGACCTTGGAGGGACAGGTGGGTTGCATAGAAAGCCCTCCCCACTCTCACCATGCATTAGTGGCTCCTGTCCTGCGGCGCTGAGCTCAGCTCCTGGCACTGAGACCTGGAGCATGGAGTTACAGCACTGGTCAGGTTTGGCCCAGCCAACCCGCCATCATGATGATGGAGGGGCAGCTGAGTCAAATCTGAGCTAGCTCGCTGTGACCCACGTGCCAGGTGGCAATGCATGGAGAGGCAAACTATGTCCAGCCCCGCAGAACAGGAGCCAACACTGCAGAGTGAGTTTTTCCATTTTATTTTGTGTTATTTCTCATTTGCAAAAAACATGGAGCTCTAGCCCCACATACGCTCCCAGACTAGAGGCCTTGTGCTGGTCTTCTGCCCAAGAGTTAACTTCACCCTAAGCTTTGTCTGCTAAATTTAAAATTAGTGTAAGTTTTTAAGATGAGTAAATAATATCTTTAAAATGTAGGAAGAAAAATGTTTGAAACAAATTTAATCATGGTGCAAGTAGCATGGACCTCTCCCTCATTGATGCGCTGCAGAAATTTCTACCTTCAAAAATATACTTATATGCGGAACTGATTTGCTGTGTGCAACAACGTAAGTTCAGCCACCATAATTTAGCAACAACAAAATGAAAATAGCATCGCTTGACACAATGGCAGCAAGAAAGACCTTTCCCTTGTAAATATCATAACTCTGGACATGCAACACTAAAGTAACAGGAGACAGATCTTGATATACATGAGGAAAGCCAGACTGTATCAGCAAGACAAGGGGATACAATAATATCTTGGATTGGACTAACTTCTGTTTGTGAAAGAGACAAGCTTTTGAGTTTACAGAGAGCCCGGACCAGAAGAAGAGCTATCAGAGATAGTATCACACTTCACCACAGGAGAGAGAGAGAAGCAAAGGAATAGAACATGGTCCCATACCTTGTTGTGTGCATCAGTGTGACGAATGACATTTCGTAAGAGGACTTTTCCTAAAGGGACCCGGGACATTCTTTAACCTTCACAGAAGTAACAAAAAATAAGGCTATTAGAAAATCACATAAGACTCGGTAATGCACAATATGCTCTTGTCAGGACAGGGAGATGAATGGCATAAAGGCAAGTCTTTTTCCATCTGTGTGACAGTAAATGTGCTATTGACACAGGCTGAGATATGTGTTCCCTAAAGAGCCACTGCATTACTCCCAAACTAAGCTTCCTATGAGACAGTGTGCATGAACAGGGGCAAGAAAGGATGATCCAGCAGTTGGTGCCCACATCCACAGTCTCTGATAAATCTCTGTATCTCATATCCCACATATCAATGAGAAGATAATTGATCATTATTCTGTCTCTCAGTCTAACACTTCCATGTTGATTGTTTAACATGCTGTGGCTCTGAGCCTGCTGCTCCCATTGACCCCAGCCTGAGTCAGAAGTAACTGCACTGAAATCAGGGAGCGATGCTGGTGTAAAAGTGACACGTTGAAGAGAGAGCCAGGCTCTACCTATACAGCCGTTCACCCCCAGCCGAAGCGCAGCTCCCTGTGTGGTATCACCCAGCTGACAGCAGATCAGGGCAGAAAATAAAGGGAGCACCCGGAGAGCGGGGAGATGTGCTTTCATCTCAGCCCGAAGCACCAGCCCGCGTGGGACCCAACAGCAGCAGCAGGCAGCCAGCCAGACACAGCGCCAGCGGGCAGGGAGCGCAGGGCAGCAGGTGGCTGCCACAGCACCGGCCACCCGGTAGGGCGAGGGCGAGGTATAGGCCCACAGCGATACAGTCAGGCCTGGGGAGACTCGTCCTGCCCCAGAACCCCCGACCCAGCGCTCCCCCCCCGCGCCACTAACCCGGAGCCCTTCTCACCCACGGAGCGAAGTGCTCGCTCCCTCCACCCGGAAGTGCGTGCCCCGGAAGTGCTTCCAACGGAAGCACTAGGCTGCCTGCGGGGGGAACGATCCGGGGGGAGAGAGACGCGGCTCTTGTCCGGCTCCGGCGCGGAGACCAAGTCATGAATCGGAACTCAGGGAGCGGGGGGGGGGCTGTTGCGACACTTCCGCTTCCGGGTGACTTCCGTGCCCGTTGCTATGGAAACGGCGTCGTGTACCCGGAGGGAAGATCTCTGTGGCGAGTGAAGGGGAGAGAGTGGGGGCGGCACAGGGGGCGCCGGGATGGGACCAAGGCGGCGGCGCGGGGGGCGCCGGGGTGGGGCCAAGGGGGCGGCGCGGGGGGCGCTGGGATGCGGGCCAACGGGACGGCACGGGAGGCGCCGGGGTGAGGCTAAGGGGGCGGCACGGGGGGCGCCGGGATGGGGCCAAGGGGGCGGCGCGGGGGCGCTGGGATGCGGGCCAAGGGGGCGACATGGGGGGGCGCTGGAATGAGGCCAAGGGGGCCGCACGGGGGGCGCCGGGATGGGACCAAGGGGGCGGCATGGGGGGCGCTGGGATGTGGGCTTAGGGGGCGACACGGGGGGTGCTGGGATGCTGGCCAACGGGACGGCAAGGGGGGCGCCGGGATGGGGCCAAGGGGGCGGCACGGGGGGCGCCGGGATGGGGCCAAGGGGGCGGCACGGGGGGCGCTGGGATGCGGGCCAAGGGGGTGGCATGGGGAATGCTGGGGTGGGGCTAAGGGGGCGGCATGGGGGGCGCCGGGATGGGGCCAAGGGGGCGGCATGGGGGGCGCTGGGATGCAGGCTTAGGGGGCAGCACAGGGGGCGCCGGGGTGGGGCCAAGGGGCCTCTAATATGACTCTCAGATCCCAGGGGCAGGTGAAGGGGCTGGGGACAGGTTGGCAGATAGATCCTCCATCCTTTTTCTTGTGACTAGAACATATTTTGCCCTGGAGTCCCGGATACAAACCCCGTGGACGCTGTGCAGGGCAGCTGTTCAAAGCAAATACTCTCCCTAATTCTCTGATAGGTTAAGTGTAAAACCCCTGCTGCTTCCTGGGGGACATTTGTGCTAATGATGGCGGCTCCTGCTCACTCAAAGGACATGCTGACTCAAGTGACCCAACTCTGGAGTATGCTGGATGAGATGGCAGAAAGCACCCCTGAGAGTTACCACAGATTCATGCAGCAGCAGCTGGAGGATGCAAAGCAATATTGCACTCCCCCTGAACCACATCTTTGCCTACAGACCCACATACTGGTACGTGGGGCAAGGGCTTATACTATGAAAGAGCCATGAGATTCCAGTAGGATCTCACCTGGCAATGGTAGTGCCTGGAAGATGCTTCCAGCTGCAGAAAGGCCCTAACCAGCACTGCTAGCTGAGTTGTGTCATGGGAGCCCTCACAGGCTATCTGAATACCCTTGGGAGTGGGTGAAGGTCCTTCGGTGCACCCGTGTTCACTGCTAGAGACCCAAGAGTACTGAGACACCAATGGGGGATGGAGTGAGGATATCATTCTGTCTACCAGCTCAGTAAGGTTAAAAAAGGATTCGATTTTTGTGAGGAAAAATAGCCTCTGCGGTGCCATTGGTTAGGATAAAAATAATAAAAGTTCTCATGCTTTGTGCTTCTGGGTGGGAGGTAGTGCTCCTTCCAAAATGCACTATGATGAAGGGCACAAAGAGCTGCATTGTGGAAGATTTTTATTTTCACAGAAGCATTGGACAATAGCCATTGTCAGAGCCAGGTTACCCAACTGGTCTATATGCCTGTGGCAAAAGCACCATGTTTACATGGAACTGAAAGCAGATGCAGATATGAATTCTAGTGTTAAATGCAAAGCCATTCCTAATTAAACCAAGCAGTGCCCATGGGAAAAGTAAGGGTCTGGAGGAGATCACATATAATTCAGGCATACTTTGTGGCCTGAGGTTCATTAATAAACAGGAATGCATCCCATTGTGACAGAGCTTGATTCCTAGCTCTGAGATTCTGCCAGAATTGATGATCATAACAGATCACTTAATGTAACATGGAAATCCAGGATATATTCTGCATCTAAGATCACAGTAAACTTTGAGAGGGTGAACCACATAACTTGAGCTGGATACTAGTACCTCTGGGCAGTGAATACAAGTCTTTAGAGAGGCAACTCTCCCCCCTTGTGCTATGGAAATAGGCAGCTCCTAGATACTAGAAACCTGATTCTCCTCTCAAACTATTGCAGCAGTGTAACTCCATTGACCACCCTGGAAGTACTCCCCAGTTACACTGGCACAACCATAGGTCACCATCAGACTCTAAAGCAGTGCTGGTTTGTGGTTGAATGTCCTACATAGCACAGACTATGACAAAACACGTGTTGTTGCTGTTGTCTGGTAAAAAGACCCCTTTGTGTCCCTAAAATCAATGTTCATACACCATATTTAAATCCTATTCTGCTCCTGGTATATGATCATTTAGACTCGCTTTGTTTTTTCCACCTGTGTATTTTTTCTTCAATATGAAAGCCCGGTGGGCACAAAGACAAACATAGCTCTTTACATGTTTTATATAAAGTTGAACTAAGAAGTTTATAGGTAGTTAAGGATTTGAAAGTGGCCTATGATTTTACCTGTTGTTAACCATTTGGTTCCATTGCACTTTTGGCTATAAGGAGACCTAAACATTTGTGGTGATTAAGTGGTTTTGGGTTCTCTTTGCAGGATCCTAAGGAAAAATCATTATTCATTAACCTCTGCAGGTGGAAAAGGGTCCCAGCTCCTAAGTCACCTACTGATCCAATACCTCTAAGTGCTGGCCCACTTGAGGAGGTGTCCGATAAAGCAGGCAAGTACATAATGGGTTCCAAAATACTCTTTGTACGTGCCACAGTTAGGACACTTTCCTCTCATTTCTATAGGATTGTATTGGAAAGGCAAAGAGCAGCCCTTTTAGAGTGCCATTGGCGGTATATAGCTTGCAACTTGAAGGTTGAGGAGGCATAGACTGAACCCTAAGTAAAATTGGTTGTTCCTTCTGAAAAAGCAGATCACACTAAATGCTTAAGTGCCTTGCAGGATTAGGGCTTTAGCGCATGTACCCATCTTTAAGCACATGGTAGTCTCAGTTCCATTAAATGCAGGGAAATTACTCCCATGCTTAACTTTACACATGTCCATAAGTGATCTGCTGGATGGGAGTGGTATTTTCTACAGGTCAGTTTTCTGGAACCAGGTCCTCATAGGAAACCACACATCAAGCCACTTCCTATTCATATTATTGATTCTTCAAAACATTTAATCATTAAAAGCATCAAAATTATTCTTAATATAGGTTACCTCCACTGTACCTATGGCAGATGTATTCTATCCCCTATAAAACAGATTGTAGCAGTACAGCAATAATGTTTGACACATTGTTTTTCTAGAGACTTACTCCATCATAGATATTGCATATAATCCGACTGTTCTTCAGCGAGAGAACCAAGCAGAAATGGATCACTTGATCCGTCTGACATTTAAATACATTGAGGAGCATTACAACCTCTCTCTCTCCCACTCTTACCACATTGCAACATTCACACTCAAAGGAAGCCTGAAAAGGATGAAACAGAGTCTGAGAGGAGGGCCACTACCAGCTCCACTTTTCAACAAGAACACGAGGAATGGTACATACACTTCTTTTAAATTACTGTCAAGAGATGGTGTAATGGAAATAGAAAAGGCTAAACTCCCAGTCCCATCTATGTGGGGGGTGGCTGCAATGTTACTTTCCATCCCCTTGAAATCTAAAGAATATTGAAACTGACCTGTGCCCTGACCCTGCAAGACATCTTGCAGGCCTTTGCCCAGTAGAATCAGGCCTGTGTGGTTCCACTGTAAGATACAGAACACTGGAAACTTGAGTTTCAGCCTTGTACCTACTTACAAATAAAAGTGGAAATGAGGAATGAAGATGGAAAGAGCTCCATGAAATTAGTATACAAGCTTTAGCAGCTGAGTTCATAATCACAAAGCTGACGCTTACATTTTGGCACATTTTGCTAACTGGTATAAATCCATCAGTTAAAGCTACAGCTAAACTACTTCTAATAAGATATTTTATTAACTACCTGTGTGAATATTATTTTTTCTGGAAGAACTGACACTGGACCAGATAAAGAACAACCTCAGAGAGGAGGACCGCAATAATGCTACACTGCTGCTGAACAAGGATGTTACACAGTCTAAAGTGCATCTGATAGAAGAAATTGCCAGTATGGAGCTGCCACAGGAGCCAGTCACACCAACCTATGAACTGACCATTGCAAAGGATGCAAACAGGAAACCTCTAAAGATTGAACTGAAAGTAGAAATGCCTAAAGTTAGTTCCATTTCTGAATGTGAACTGAGCCTTTCAAGGGTAAGTTTTGTAGGAACGAAAACCTGTGCTTCCTCTCTGTTGAACCCAAACAGGCTTAGAAAGTCACTTTAACACATATACTTGCTGATGGAGTATTTTAATTTGCCTATGTTTTAGGATGATGTAATCATTGAAGTCCCTGAAAAATACAGATTACAGCTGGATTTGCCAGAGTTGGTCGATGAAGAAGCAACTACAGCAACATTTAACAAAGGAAAAGGTGTGTTGCTTATCATAATGCCAATTCCCTAAAGAAAATGTTAGGGACAACAGGTTCTCAAAAAATTAGTGGGTATGTGTCACTCTTAAAGATTAAAAGGAAGGTTAATGGTAAAGATCTTAGTAATATATAGAAATCAGTATCACTGTGTTATTCTAAGTATCTGTTCTGCTGTCTATGCATACACCATTTCCTTTGAGAACAGGGGTGATGAAGTTTACATAGAGAGGAAGTGTACTGTATATAGAGTAGGAAGGAATTGTTAATAAAAGTTGTAAGCATTTAAGGGTTACTTAGATCATTTTATCTCTAACGCAATTCTACATTATAACCTTTACTACCATGTTCAGTTTGTCCATCAGTAGAGCAATAAAGGGTGATTAACTCTGAAGAAATAGTGTTCCCCTTTCTGGTTTTACTCCGCTGAAGAAACTCTTATCTGGTGTTAGCAAACTGTTTCTTTTTAAATAGAGGGTTTAATGCTGGTGAAAGATGGTGACATTGATGATGCTTGATACGTAACAGTGCAAGCTCTCCCACGCCTGGCTTCTTTTTCAACTAGATCTGCAGGGGTTACTTTTAAAAAGTGAGGTAAGCAGTCTCCAAGCCAATTCACTACTCAGGGCACTACTAAGAGTTGGCCTTAACCCACCCATGCAATGGTGTTGCAATCTCAGCAGAACTAGGCAACATAACAGTAGTGCTCTAGCACTAGTCTGCCAATTCAAAGACTGTTTACATAATGGATATTAAGGCTCAAGAACCCTGTGAATGACGGCATCTACCAAAAGAGTTTCTCTACTATAAACACTTCCCAAGTGCTATATGTCTGTGGTGCCAGCTGGCATTCACGAAGAAAACAAGCCAAAGCAGATGAGAACATTACAAATGAGTACTTCAGAGATTGGAAAAGGTGGGTCAGGAGTCGAGTTGTCTTACAAAGGCAATAATGATCGTATTCTATTCTAATATCAAATTATTTTTCAGACTGTAAGTGAGGAAATAAAACATGAGTTTCATGATGCCTTTTTGGTAAGTAATTTGATGTCCCAATGTACTCACCCCACCCCTTTTATACCAGGCTGTACCCACTTTAGCTTTACCTTACTCTCCTCCATTACAGCATATAACAATATGGCAGAGGAATAACTATGTTAAACAATAGATCAGAAATTAGAACAGACAGGTTAGAAATGTATAATTGTATTTAATTTTAACAGACTCATTTACTCATGAGCAGCAATTCTTAGTTTTCCTCCTTCTTCTGTTCTGAAACTGTTACACGGATTGCATCTAAAGACTGCATTTCTATAGTTATAGGTCAGACTGAAACGTGTTCATGTACATAAGCTGCCCTTGTTGGAGTGTGTAGCATCCACCAGGGCACTGCAAGCACCACAAAGCCAAATACAAACACGGAGCTGAAAGGATCATTCTGCTGTTCTGCAACCTGTTCCCCAGTCAGGCTCTCACTAGGACAGTGGTCCTTTGGCACAAGGTAGTTCCTGTTATGATTCATTTTCAGGTTATTATGGGGATGTCTAGGATTTCCTTAACCAGAATTCTAAGTACACAGTGTACCAGTGGAGTCAGAAACATAGATGATCCAAGTCCAGTGGTGCATGACAGTGGCCTACCAAAGATGTAACTGAAGCACTTATGGCTGGAAATCTTAAGGTTAATAGGGTAAGTTAATTTGCCCAACCAAAAGGGTTGACAACTTGGATAGACTGTGCACAAGCAGTGAGGTCAGCAGCACCCATTAATAAACAGAAAAAGCAGTGGGACAATTTTTATTTGTCTTACAATTCCAAAGATTTAATAGAACACATGGACTCACTAGAGAATCTGGAATTGAGAGAATTAGAACATTTTTAAACTTAACTGCAACAACTTTTCTTCTTACCCAACCATTAAAGTTAGGCATAACTGCAACCAATCAAGTAAAACGTTAAATAGTTCTCACAAAAATATTTCATCTCCACAGTATATGTTTTCAGTATTACCTTTAGTGGATTCTGTAGCACAGCTTTACAAGAGACAATACTTAATGTAATGTATAGGGTACAGAATAAGTTTCTATATAGAATTTATTTAACCTTTTGTTCCTACCAAGCTCTCCTGATCACTGATCAACTATATGATCATTTTAAAGTTAACATTTCCCTTTGGAAAGTGGAATATTGGGAGTGGCCACAATGTGTCCCCCCACTGTAGGACACAATTATTAGTGTATTTGGGTACAAGTCCAATAGAAAACCATTTAAAGCATATTACATACATTATATACATGGAACAGCACATTCGCAGTTTACTAAGGCTGGGACAGTAAAGACATTTCATCTAAGAATTGTGGTATCAATGACCTCAACTCATGTCAGAGATTCCTATGTCAAGAATGTCTGAAAAATCAATTTTCAAACATCCAAGTCATCACAGAAATGATTCCCAGGGATGGGATTCCAATGGCCAAATGACACATGCTGATAATGGGTATCAACACACATAGCAAGAAATTCTCCTGACTGTTCTGCAGAACAACTATTTCCATTGCAACAGGGTGTATTGTTAACACTGCAAGAGGGAAAGCAGCCATTTAAGATAATTTCATACAAAAATACACACACGTAAAAATCCACAAGGATGGGGCACATTCTCTGTGGCATTTAGAAGAGATTTGATTTACTGTTTTGATAGCCTGATTAGTGCAACTTCTCTCTTGCCTCTTATTTATTTTTTTTTAATTATTTTTTAAAGTCCTCTAAAAGGGTTCACTTAGCTGTGAAAATCTGAGCTAGTGTTGAATTTCAAGGAGGAATTGGAATGTGAACCCTTTGTCCTATGAAAAAATATTCCTCCTCTCAATATGTGCCTGTCACTCTCACTAATACTAGCAGGAGAACAGACCACTTAGGGTTCACTTTTTTAAAAAAAGCGAACTAGCTTGTAAATTTGAGCTACCAATCCTTACAAATGCTTTTGCACAGATGTTTACAATCTGGTTCTCTTATTTCTGAGAACACAAGGGATTATATATCTGTGTATGCTCTCCCCCCCACCCCCCGACCTTTAAGGAGTTCTCACATGATTTTAAATCCAAAACGCTTGACTTTCTCAAAAAAAAAAAAAACCATTGGCAAATTAACTGTATAAAATACAGTATAACTATATTGCTCTGTAAAGCCTTCTGCAAACTATTTATCTGTACAGACTGGTAAAAATTACCAGTTAATATACATATTTAAAATTAAGGAAAATTTGTTTAATAGAGTCTAATCACTGAAATATAAATAGCTTGATTAGAACAGAACAATGTGACCTAGGAAAGTCTTGGTTGTTTGGTTCGATTATAGCAGCATGGTTGTTGGCTTTTCAAGGAACTTTTTGAACTCAGCAAGCCACTGGGCTCCAACTGCTCCATCCACAACTCGATGGTCACAACTGAGAGTAACTGACATCATGCTGGCCACATCAAACCTGGGAAGAGAAACAAAATCCCATATTTAGCACTCTGCAAGTTAGTTAGCAGAGATTTGTCAGCTAGTGATATTCACACACCACCCAGGACTTTTATAAAAGATAAACACCAAAGGGGGTTAGTCCTGTAGTACTCAGATCTACTTTTCTATCTCCACAAATGTTCATGGTGAAGATGTACATGACAAAGTAGATCGTATCCATTTTCTGAAATTAGGTGATCCCTTTGGAATATGCAGATCATTTTATTTAATAAAATGCAAATACATTTGTGGTACAACTTCACTCCACCTCCATGCTAAGTCACACTCTGGGCCTGTCTACCTCAGGGTGAGTTTTCAGGCAGTATGATGGCTTTTTATCTATACGACATGTCATTCGTATGCTCACCAGATTCAAAAGTCTGCACTGTGCCAGTCAAAATTTACCAACAAAATATGGTCCCGTGAGAAAGGCACTAATCTAGGATTTAGGAGACAAAGGCTCAATTCCTTCCTCTGCCACACAGTTCCTGTGCGACCTTGAACAAATTATTTCCTCTCTGTGCCTTGGGAACAACAGGACTTCCCTATCTCACAGGGGCATTGTGCGGAGAAATACATTAACTATTGCGAGATGGTTGGATAATATGGCCACGGGAGCCACATAAGTACCTAACGTAATTAAATTGGAAACAGATTGATAAGATTTGCCTACACAATGTATTTAAAATTGATGTATCAAAAGCAGCTCATGAAAAGCAATAGTTGCACTGTGCAATATTGCAAAATACTGATCTTCTGATGGGGAAATCAGCCATTATTCCAAAGTAAATGTCACCTGTTTGAAGAGTTAACTGAATCTGGATAATGCTCTATTTAATACTTACCCCTTCTCATTATTTGCTGGTACCAGCCTGTTTTCTGAAGTACCAACTGCCAGAATACATGCCTGAGGGGGATTGATTATGGCAGAGAAATTCTTAATCCCATACATTCCTAAATTAGAAACCGTAAAAGTGCCTCCCTACAGGAAATAAACACAGATAAATATATGGAACTTCACAAAAGTCACTTCACACAACATGTTAATTAACATGGCAAAACTAGATCATGGACTTGAAAGTGCCTGTTCTGAAGAGGTCATTTGACCGATATGTCATGAAATAGTTCAATTTTTTTTTTAAGTTGGTGACAATCACAGCTGCAGGAATTACTAACACATCAAGCGCCTCACCTGGAATTCGTGGGGCTGAAGTTTACCTTCTCGTGCTTTGGCTGCCAAAGAGGCAACGTCTTTACTAATGGAAGCCAGTCCCTTTATGTGCGCATTGAACACGATGGGCGTTATAAGCCCTGCAGGAGTACTCACTGCAATGCTAACATCCACTACATGATTTCTGTAAGACACAGAGACACAACCCACATTACCTGAGTAGGACACACAGATTTTTTTAAAGCATTAAAGCCATCTTATATAAGTGAGTAGGTACTGTCATGTCTATTAAGTCTAGTGCCCAGACCTCACTCACAAGGGCTGTGAAGCAAAGTATATGAAGTATTGAGAATCCCCTGAGTTTTACACTGCAGCTGCTCCCATTCCTGCCCCAGCCTTTATGAGATCCTGCCAAAAGTGTGGTAGAATTGCTCCATTTTTGCTATTAACACAACACTGAATAAAGTTACTAGCTACTTTTGGACCATATACTTACTGCCTGATAACAGTGTCCAACCATGAGGAATTGGCTTCAGGCACCTTCACACATGCCAGAGCTGAAGCTTTAATGATGAAATCATTGACAGAAAGCTTAATGTTCTCTGACACCTCCTGTAAAGAGAAGACAGAGGTTTGAAATGTCAGTGATTTACTCACTCCTTATTGTCACCACAAAAACGGAATTAGTTTGCATAAACACGAGACTATACTACCTGTTCACACTTACTGTGTGACCCTATCACAGTCAATCTAGAACATCTCTACGAGGAAACAACATTTGAAAGTGTCTTAAGCCCATTTAACATTTGCATCTCCCCCCTTATAGTCTGAGAAGCAGCATTCCGTTTTGGGATGGGTGTTATCTTCATTTCTTCAAAAGAAAAAACTCAGCTCAGAAGCACTATCTTGTTTATGGTTTGATCCTGCTCTTTATCCTATTTTCTAGCTGAGGCAACAATAGTAAAAGAAAGCTGCGCAGCTTGTCTAGGATTCAATGTGATCAGGTTGGGGAACTCTGAGCACACAATGGACAGTGTTTGGATGAAGAAGACTTCTCCACCTGACTAGCAGGAGGCAGCAAACTTTGGATGCGAAGGAACCCGTTCTTCCCAAGTCCAGCTGGCTCAACACTGAAGAACAGACACAGGAGGCTCACCATACTGGTTATCTACCTGTCGCTCAGACCCACACCACAACCCTTCAATAGTGTTACCTTATTAAGTTCTTTCCTGAGCTCCAGTATTTCTCCCACATTTATATCAATAGACAGATAGTAGTGAGGTATTGTTTGTTTAGACTGCATCAAACGCTGAGCAATGACCTGAAGGCAAACAGAGCAGGTCATCAGAACACAACACACTTTGCAAAATGGGTTTCCATCCAAGCTAAAAGTAGGGCTGACAATGCACACCACTGTCTTAGATGCACACACTGCAGCACAATTGAGTTTGATCCAAGTGTCTTTGGAGTTGCTACATAAAGACTACTGAGCAGCAGACAATAGCCAAAACACAATATACGGATTTTGCATTTTTAAAACAGCTAGAATTTATACACCTTCTCTCATTGTGTTCTCCTAGGCTTTTGCTAAATGGAGTAGAGAGATGAACAGATGGGCTGGGACAGAGGAAAACTTTGTTATGGTGATTTGGGAAGCATCTTAGTTTTGGGGAAATTGGTCCTGTTACTTGTATTTTAGAGAGAGAGAGAGATTGTACAAGGCCAGAAACATTGGATGGATGCATTTTTATAAACACAATAAAGCAGCTGCTGTATATAAAAGGCACCTCCACAAGAAGAAGATCTCGCCCTCACCTTCAAATGAAGTTCATTACATCAGAAAAGAGAGATTTGGCTAAGAGGAATGGTTGTCCATCATAAGGCACCAGACACCTAGAAACACGTCACCCTACTATAAATCACTAATAGCAGTAAAAATGAGAGTGGGATTTTGCTTCAATTTTCATTTCTCGAGACGTGGGTGGATTTCACCCTAGTCCCCTTTTTTGGGTACATCAACCACCACGACATGATTTAGCACAATTGGCTGTCTCTGCTCGAGGTGCAAACTGGGATAGAAAAGTTGCTGCAGATTAGGGCGGAGGTGCATTGACAAAGCTGTGGACAGGGAGAGACCTCACAGGTCAGAATGGAGGTGCATTAGCAAAGCTGCATGGGGGAAGCTTGCTCAACACCTGCCAGTTCTATGCCATGCTCAAACCAGCGCTATTAAATCACTTCTTCCACCAAGTTCCCTACCCTTCAGCATCAATTGGCCCTCCTGATTAAAAGGGACCTTAGTCAACAGTGGTTAAATGTTTAATGTTTCTGGAAAGACTCCTATGTGTAAATACAATCTCCTCTTTAAAGGGAGAGAAAGAAGGAAAACCTCTTACCCTCCGAATATTACTGATGGGGATATCTGTGAAGACGCCTGAAGGAGGTGGTGCTGCTGTTGGAGCTGCAGGTGCAACAGGAGCTGCCTGGGGCTGTATGCAAAGAGAGACACAGGTAGCTGGGTTTCCAGTCATTGTTCAAATGTGAGCTGGGGTTTGTAAGTATTACGGAGACAAGCTTTGGGATAACTCCTATGAATAAGGCTGTGGTGGAAAACAGATGGCTGAAACACGACTACTCTCCCCATTTCCAGGTAACCTTCTTTAATAAGCAGAAGGCACTCTCTTCCTATAGCTTCCTATCCTAATGCATTTTAAGTGATTCACAAACCCAGATGTTAAGGCCTTAATAATAATGTGGTGTTTGTGGGTATATGAAACACATGGTATTGATATCTATAGCTACTATATTCTAATTAAGGACTGGTAATAAATATTAGTGATAGGTACCAGCCTATAAGGTTACAACTACAAAGCAGAACTCCATCAGACAATTGGAAAGTAAGGATGACTGCAGAAGACTTTCAGTTTTTAATATTGGATTTTCTTTGATTTTCCCCTCCTAAACTGCATTCCTCAACGCTCCCCCACTCCATCAGCTGTTCTGTTACTATGGTAATGGGGACCATATAAACACCTGGAGAGGCAGGATGTGCTTCTGCAGCAAAATTCTAAAGTGACAAATAAAAAAGGAGAACATCTTGTCTCACATTTCTGAAGTCCTACACATGCTGACTCCCCAACACTTTCAGATACAACATTCCACACTGTCCAATCACCAGCACAACTTGTCAGTCATCAGAATGCCCACACTTCACCTGCTGGTTGCAGTCTTCAGCTGCTTCCAAAGAACAGCAGGTAGCTCTACACTTATGTCATAACAACTACTAATGCAGTAGTACAAGATCTCACAGAATTCAGTCCTACTCACAGGGACAACCTTTGGAGGCACAAATGACTCAATATCTTTCTTTGTGATTCTGCCATCTGGTCCAGTACCTGGTGGAGGGACATGTAAAATTTAAGATGATTTCATGCAATGCCATATGGGGAAAATGCAAGTTAAAATGAAACCCACTCCCTTTCTAACCCAGTCACTTAGCACAGCAATTGGACATTCGGCTGTAATCCATGACCGGAAAACATTTTCGATGGACTGTGAGGGAATGGACAGCTAAGCACATATCTAAGGGCAGCAGAGACTTGGATAAGAACAGAAATGGCAACTGACCTTTCACCTGCGCAATGTCAATTCCTCTTTCTGCTGCCAATTTCTTCGCCAGGGGGCTAATTATTACCCTTCCTTTATGTGCGGGAGCCCCGGGTGATGTGACTGCTGGAGCTGAAGGAGCAGTGGGCTGGGGTGGAGGTGCTGCCGCCTTAAGAGAATGGGTTAGACACAGTCATTAGCTGCACAGACATTCAGCTAAAGTCTTCAAGTTTCAGTTCATAAGTATAAGGAGATTTAACATGCAAAGAGAACATGGACATCTGGTTGCCAGAAACCAACTAGAGAATGTTCACAGATCAGCAACAAAAGTGATCAGAGGCTCATTTAGGAGATTAAGGAAGAGAATGAGAGCTAAATCAGCAGAACTGTGGCTAAAGTGAGCATCAGAGATGGGGAACATAACACTACAGGTATGGAGGAGGAGAATTATTTAGGAAGGTACAGAGAAATAAACTAAATTTTCTCATAATGTCTTCCATCAGAAAGCCTTTATGGGAGTGCAACTGATTAGGTTGTGGAATCATCTCCCAGAGGAAGGAGCAGTAAGTGACTTGTATCCCCATCATTTGGGGCATTTAAAACTGGAACAGGCAGCAGCCTGGATTACAGACATAGGGAACAACCTCCATCAGTTCCCAGAGGACAGACTAGCTTGTGCTAACAGGTGGTAGCCATCTCACGTTATCCTTTGACTCATGAAACCACAAACACATTATTGGAGTTCAAGCTTCACAAGGTCCACACCAGCAGGATTATTCAGGTCAGATTACCAACTGCTAATGGTCCCCCCACTTCTCTTCCCCATCAGAGATAGTCTTTACCGGAGGGGGAGGACTGGGTGGTGGTGCTTGTGGTTTGATGTCAGCTACTCCAGTCTCCCTGTAGTCAGCAAATGCTGGAATATCAGACTCCTTCTCCACAATGATACAGAGTGGGGTTCCTAATGGCACATCCCTTGTTCCTTCAGACACCAGAATTTTTGCCAGATAACCTTCTTCCTGCACTTCAAAGCCTTAAAAGAAAATGACTGATGAATGCTGGGGAAGATCAAATAACCGAAGGTTGGCACTGATGTCTCACAATCTCAACACACTGGTACAATGAAGAGTTCCTCTGGATGATGCTTTCAGTCTCCCCTCAGTAACTAAATCCCTGCCACTTTTTAACAGATCTTTAAAACAACACTGAATGGGGAGAAGTCTCCACGTACCGCAGGTCTAACACAACAGGGCTGGTGCAAAGCTTGGGAGCTGCTATTAGCAGCTCCATCACGTAGGACTACAAGAGGACAGGAAATAGCTTTAAATTGCTTCTTTTACATTGCACCAAGGCCTGCTGCCCTTTGCAGCTGGAAGAGAAAAGGCTGGTTTGAAACTCTACTGTGGATTGCTCTCTCCCCAGAGGTTACAGAACAATCTATGGTCCCTCTCAGGGTTAGAAATTGCTCACCTATCGTGGCTTTGTCTGTTTCAATTTCTGCCAATAAGTCTCCTTCACTCAGTTTCTCACCAACCTTCTTCTCCCACCTCTGAACCGTGCCCATTGTCATCGTAGGCGAGAGAGCAGGGAGAAGAATCTATGGAGTCAAAAGAATGCGAGCGTATCATAACAGATAGCTGAAAGCCAACAGGAACAGGAGCATGACTTCAAACCCTGACAAGCGTGTTACCCTTGAGAATGAGCCAGCACCAATATGTTCCTGGGCCTGCCTAACCCAACCGAGCAGGGTGCAATGCTGCTGCTGCCAAATCTCTGGTTTAGCATCTTTAAACAAGGCAAATTAAGGAAGAAAATTGAGAAGCAAAAACTGAGGGATTTTCCTGTTAGGATTCTGCTTTGCCTGTTTAGTGCTAGTAAATAACCATCACCTAGCACTTATGTAACACTTTTTAACCAAAGAGCCCAAGTGCACAGACGGGGATATTGAGACACAGATACGTGGAGTGCTTTGTCTGAGGTCACACAGCAAGTCAGTGGCAGAAATGGAAATAAAACTCTCAATTCCAGAACAGGTGAGGTTCCCCCCACTCCATTTGGAATCTGACTCCTGAACACAATGCTATGAAAAACAAAGGGGCAGATGGGAAGAGCTATGCTAAGAGTGACACACCCTGTCACTCAGGTACTACAGTGACAGGCACTGTAGCTATGCATTCAATAATGAGGACGTGCACAACTGTGCAAGACACTAGTATCGCTTCTCCTGCGTCACTGCAGGACTTGTTAGAGAATCAACATTCGACCACCCTTGAACAAGAAAGGAGAAGTAGAAAGGAAGCATGGTCCACTGGGCAAGGCACTAGTCTGGGATTCCAGCGATTGGGTTAAATTCCCTGTACTGCCATATACTTCCTGACACACCCTGGGCAAGTCACAGTCTCACTGTACCTCAGCTCCCCACCTGTAGAATTGGGATTACAGCAACTCCCTACTTCACAGGGTATTGCAAGGCTAAGCTCATTAAAGGTTGTGAGATGCTCGGCTGCAATGGTAAAGGGGCCATATAAGTACTTAAGATAGACAAACACAGGGTACTGTAGCAGTACTAGGCAGTCACAGAGATACCTCAGCATCTAACCACATTAGAACTAACCAAGCACAAATGGTCTACTCCCTGCTATGCAAACTTAAAAGAAATTCTTCCCACATAACTGGGCCCCAGCAGAGTAACAGAGGGTGTGAAGCAGCTCCTAAGTTCCTTTAACGCTGAGTGTCATGGTCCCTAACTTTCAGTGGCCTAGAGAAATCCCATGAACAACTCTGCAACCTACAAAGCCAAGCTAGAGGCCCAGGCTTCCTATACAATGAACGGGGAGAGAGAGGTGCCTTAAACATGAGCCACAAAAGCCAGCACGCTAGGTGAGGAACTACCAATGCCTGCAGGGGTGTGTACGAAACCCTGTCCCACTCTCACTGGTGGCACTCAAGTCTGGGCTGCAGGGAGGCACCTAGCTCTGTTAGTGATCATGACAGGGAACCAACCGCCTAGGCCACTTCTTGTGGGAATGAGTTCAGCACCTGCCTCGCTCCACACAAAAACTGCTGGAGGAGGAGGTGATGGTGCCACCCACCTTATAACTTTTAGCCCAGAGGTTAGAGCATTCACCTAGGATGTGGGACACCCAGATTCAATCCTCCCTTCACTCGGGCTAGAGGGCAAGAAAGGATTTGAATAGGGGTCTCCCACCTCTCAGGAGAACACTAACCACTGAGCAATGGGATATTCTCATGTGGGGCTCCCTCAGTCTCACCTGTTGAAGCTGTTCCACTGTGGATAAATAACGAACAGGAGATTCGAGCAGGGGGACTGGACCCAGGGTCTCCCCTCTCCCAGAGGGTGCCCTAAGCACTGGATTACAGTCTCTTTCTAGCCCAGTGACTAAGTATTTATCCTCAGGGGACCAGAGACAGGGTGCTACTTTGTGGCTTGCCGGTGCCTTCATCCTTTACTCCAGTCTGTGTGGCTAGGCCATCTACTAGCCATATTACCCAAGCAATATCATTACCTCCTAATAAGAAGAGAATAATGTGCATACAGGAGCTTTTTATAGTCTGAGGGAACTGGAATCCTAGAGGGAGCAGAGAGTCTTCTTCGACTGATAGCAGGGACCCTAAAACAATTTTCAAAGCTTAACTGATTGGGGTCCCGCCCACCCCCAAAGCCCATTTTAAATCTGCAGGATCGATCAGCTGACACACTCCTGCAGCTAGAGCTAATAAGGCCCATGGCTTATATCTACATCACAGTGCCTAGGAGCTAATAGTGTTTGACAGAAGACAGACACTGAAGAAGAATTCACTGAGGGTATGTACATGCCTTACCTGCATGTGAGGAGGGTAGGAGCTGCCTGGAGCCTGCACAGAGGGCTGAGCTGGTGGTGGGGGAGCTGCCGTTGGAGGAGGAGGCACTGAGGCTGCTGGAGCAGCAGATGCTGCAGAATCCAAGGTAAAATTCTTAAAGGCATCAATAAACTCAGGCCTGGAAGAGGAGCGAAAAGAGCCACGAAGACAACATGGAAGATAATGTGCCTAATGCTTCAGTCTGGGCATCCAACCCACCAGGTTCCCAATACATCACTGTACTGAGATTTTATCAATGTACTTACTTTTCAACTGTGATACATATTACAGACCCAATGGGAACATCTCTTGTCCCTTCTGCTACCAGGATCTTGGCCAAATAACATTCTTCCAGACTCTCAAATCCCACTGTCGCTTTGTCTGTTTCCACCTTTGCAAAAAGAGAACAATCGTTATAGCCAAAAAAAAACCAAAAAAGGCTTCACCTCAGCTCAGAATCCTCCAGTCTGATGTTTGTGGGTGAAGCTCCCTGGCATATAAAGCCATGGTGAGAATTGTCTCAGCTGACAGCAACAACTTGGCTGAAAAGGAAGAGAGACTGTAGAACAAATGAGGTTCAATCCCTCTCACAAGTAGCTAGGAAATGGCAGGCAACTCTGAGGGGTAGTGGCTGTTTTTAATCCCTTCAATAAAGTGCCTTCAGAAGATTAGTATTAATTTTTATTATCTGTATTTCACAATACCTAGGAGCCCCAGACATTGATCAGGACACCACTGTGCTAGGTGCTGTACACACACAAAACACAAAGAGGATCCTTGCCCCCGATAATTTACAATCTAAGCATGAGAGGGGCCAGATGGATAGACAGACTGACAGGCGAGTACAAGGAAACAATGAGGTGCTTGTTTGAAAATTTAACAAGTGGGTAATGGAAGCTGACATTATGGGCTGATCAGAGGCAGGAGTCAACCTTCCAAAGCTGAATCAGAGATAATGGGTAAGAGTGAGGAAAGAACATTTATGTCCATTTGGGGTGACTTGTAACAAAATCCAGGGCATGCACTTAGTACGGGAACAATTTTAGAAACCACAACCTGACTTGTCCTCTAGCTATGGAGCTGCCTCTCACCCCACCAGAAAGTGAGAGGCCTAAATAGAGGCCCCCCAATAAGAACTGGTCCTTGCTGCCCCATAACTGTGGACATCCTGGTTAGGAGCAATCTCTCCATGATACCTCTGCAATCAGATCTCCCTCACTGATCTTCTCCCCTTCCTTCTTCTCCCACCGAGCGATAGTCCCCATCTGCATTGTAGGCGAAAGAGCCGGCAAAGGCACCTGCACAAGAACAATCCAGCCATAGCGCGAAGGATCCTAGAACACCTTCCACCAAGTGAGGCGAGAGGCCAGTCAACGCTCTTCAATCCAGACACTGCCAAGGTGTCAACAATAAAACGGCCATAATGCTAACGCGACAACGGTCTCACGTTTATTCAGAGCCCTTCGTAACTCGGACTGACGCGGGGGACTGCTCACCCCCGTGCGCTCCAAAGCTGGGGAAGGGGCAGGGGGACAAGGGCAAATCCCAGCCCGGCCGCAGATGACTGGGCTATCGGCCAGTGGGATCCGGGGTCACATCCTGCGGCTTTGGGCCTAGGAACCCCGTTCGTAGGGCCCGGCCGGCGAGTCGGAGGGGATCCAGGGGGCGGCTGGGCTGGGGCTGTTCCCGTCTCACGGGGGCCCCCCCGCGGCTGTGGAGTGGGGGTGGGGGCAGAGAAAGGGGGTGACCCTGCGGCTGGGGCAGCTCCGGCCCTGGGGGTCCGGGCGCCCCCCAGCCCCTCACCTTCTGGTGCGGCGGGAGGCTGCACCAGCGCCGGGGGGGGAGGCGGGGCCAGGGCTCCCTCGGCAGCAGCAGCCGCCCCACGGGCCGGGGGCCCGGGCCGCTCCGGCTCCGGCTCCAGCTCCAGCTCCCTCCACTCAGGGCGCGGCCCCGCCGGCCCGGGCTCGCTCCCGCCGCGCCGGGCACTCGCCGCGGGGCCGCGCACGGGGCGAGGCGCCGCGCGAACACGCGCCACATGCTGCTGTGAAGCCGGGACCCGCCGGCCGCTCCGGCAATGACCTCGCTCCCCTCCGGACTGCGGGCGCCCACCGCGCTTTACGGCAGCAGCGGCTGCGATAGTGTCGTGAAGAGCCGCAAAGCAAAGAGGGAAAGCGGGGGGCGGGGGCGGGGCAGCAGCCGGAGTGAGGGGCTGGCTGGGAGGTCAGCGGCCAGGAGGCAGGGCGAGAGGTCTGGGTGCGGACATGGGAGCAGGAAGGGGGAGCAGGGGTCCCTAGGGGTAGGGTGGGGATGGATGGGGGAGCAGGGGAGGTCTGGGGGCAGGAAGGGGGAGCAGGGGTCCCTAGGGGAAGGGTGGGGATGGATGAGGAGCAGGGGAGGTCTGGGGGCAGGAAGGGGGAGCAGGGGTCCCTAGGGGTTGGGTGGGGACGGGTGGGGGAGCAGGGGAGGTCTGGGGGCAGGAAGGGGGAGCAGGGGTCCCTAGGGGAAGGGTGGGGATGGATGAGGAGCAGGGGAGGTTTGGGGGCAGGAAGGGGGAGCAGGGGTCCCTAGGGGTAGGGTGGGGATGGATGGGGAGCAGGGGAGGTCTGGGGGCAGGAAGGGGGAGCAGGGGTTCCTAGGGGTAGTGTGGGGATGGATGGGGGAGCAGGGGAGGTCTGGGGGCAGGAAGGGGGAGCAGGGGTCCCTAGGGGAAGGGTGGGGATGGATGAGGAGCAGGGGAGGTCTGGGGGCAGGAAGGGGGAGCAGGGGTCCCTAGGGGTAGGGTGGGGATGGATGGGGGAGCAGGGGAGGTCTGGGGGCAGGAAGGGGGAGCAGGGGTTCCTAGGGGTAGTGTGGGGATGGATGGGGGAGCAGGGGAGGTCTGGGGGCAGGAAGGGGGAGCAGGGGTCCCTAGGGTAGTGTGGGGATGGATGAGGAGCAGGGGAGGTCTGGGGGCAGGAAGGGGGAGCAGGGGTCCCTAGGGGAAGGGTGGGGATGGATGAGGAGCAGGGGAGGTCTGGGGGCAGGAAGGGGGAGCAGGGGTCCCTAGGGGTAGGGTGGGGATGGATGGGGGAGCAGGGGAGGTCTGGGGGCAGGAAGGGGGAGCGGGGGTCCCTAGGGGTAGTGTGGGGATGGATGGGGGAGCAGGGGAGGTCTGGGGGCAGGAAGGGGGAGCAGGGATCCCTAGGGGTAGTGTGGGGATGGATGGGGGAGCAGGGGAGGTCTGGGGGCAGGAAGGGGGAGCAGGGGTCCCTAGGGGTAGGGTGGGGATGGATGAGGAGCAGGGGAGGTCTGGGGGCAGGATGGGGGAGCAGGGGTTCCTAGGGGTAGTGTGGGGAGGGTGGGGGAGCAGGGGAGGTCTGGGGGCAGGAAGGGGGAGCAGGGGTTCCTAGGGGTAGTGTGGGGATGGATGGGGAGCAGGGGAGGTCTGGGGGCAGGAAGGGGGAGCAGGGGTCCCTAGGGGAAGGGTGGGGATGGATGAGGAGCAGGGGAGGTCTGGGGGCAGGAAGGGGGAGCAGGGGTCCCTAGGGGTAGTGTGGGGAGGGTGGGGGAGCAGGGGAGGTCTGGGGGCAGGAAGGGGGAGCAGGGGTCCCTAGGGGTAGGGTGGGGATGGATGGGGGAGCAGGGGAGGTCTGGGGGCAGGAAGGGGGAGCAGGGGTCCCTAGGGGTTGGGTGGGGACGGGTGGGGAGCAGGGGAGGTCTGGGGGGCAGGAAGGGGGAGCAGGGGTCCCTAGGGGAAGGGTGGGGATGGATGAGGAGCAGGGGAGGTTTGGGGGCAGGAAGGGGGAGCAGGGGTCCCTAGGGGTAGGGTGGGGATGGATGGGGAGCAGGGGAGGTCTGGGGGCAGGAAGGGGGAGCAGGGGTTCCTAGGGTAGTGTGGGGATGGATGGGGGAGCAGGGGAGGTCTGGGGGCAGGAAGGGGGAGCAGGGGTCCCTAGGGGAAGGGTGGGGATGGATGAGGGAGCAGGGGAGGTCTGGGGGCAGGAAGGGGGAGCAGGGGTTCCTAGGGGTAGTGTGGGGATGGATGGGGGAGCAGGGGAGGTCTGGGGGCAGGAAGGGGGAGCAGGGGTCCCTAGGGGTAGTGTGGGGATGGATGAGGAGCAGGGGAGGTCTGGGGGCAGGAAGGGGGAGCAGGGGTCCCTAGGGGAAGGGTGGGGATGGATGAGGAGCAGGGGAGGTCTGGGGGCAGGAAGGGGGAGCAGGGGTCCCTAGGGGTTGGGTGGGGATGGATGGGGAGCAGGGGAGGTCTGGGGGCAGGAAGGGGGAGCGGGGGTCCCTAGGGGTAGTGCGGGGATGGATGGGGGAGCAGGGGAGGTCTGGGGGCAGGAAGGGGGAGCAGGGATCCCTAGGGGTAGGGTGGGGATGGATGGGGGAGCAGGGGAGGTCTGGGGGCAGGAAGGGGGAGCAGGGGTTCCTAGGGGTAGGGTGGGGATGGATGGGGGAGCAGGGGTCCCTAGGGGTAGGGTGGAGACAGATAGGGGAGGTCTGGGGGCAGGATGGGGAGTGGATGGGGAACCACTGGGTCTGTGGAGCATGAGAGTCTGGGGTTGTATTATAGGGGAGTGGGGGCATTAGGTGCGGATTGGGGGTGTAAGTGGATAGAGGAGAGGAGGGGAATAGGGCACCTGGGATAGAAGAACAAAGGATTGGGTGGGGGGATTAGGGGCAGGGAGGAATCACAGGGACTTGAGGGTCTCCAGCCCTGCACCCTCTTCTGTGCTGTTCACTCCCATACCTATTAGAGGCCCTGGTGCCAAGATGGCTCCACAGCTGGGCACCAGGGAAGTGGAAGGTTTAACACAGGCAGGTAGATATCGAACCCAGATTACGTTCAGTGCATCCTCCTGCAGCTGTCACCCCAGCGCCTCGAAGGTACCCACTGTGCTGTCCGTCAAGGGAACGGAACTCCCTTTATGATGGCACACAGGCAGATGCTGTGGTTCTTGTATGAATCGATGAAGGGGAAATGCCACACTGATTTGAACTCATGCAGACCCAGAGAACGCCCTAGGTGGGAGTTACGTAGTACAAAAGCGGAGCCTTGTCCTCACCTTCTAGGGGAGGTATGAGGCTGTTCCCCAGTGGGGAAAAGAGCTTTTAGAGCACAGCCAAACCTGCATGTCAATTCCAGTTAGGCCCACAGTCGCAGGCCTCTCCACCCCAGAAATAGTGCCAGGTTTGACTCTCCCATAACATACATCCGGGTCCCAAAATTAATTGAGCTATAGGCCCCAATTTCTGCATCTGAACTCCCAAAACCATACAGAGTATGACTGACTTCAGTGGTGCTCACACGGATGTTTCAGCATCAGGGTCTTAATTTGTCCAGTTTAGGGTGGTTCTTTGCCTCAGTTTCCCCATTGGTAAAATGTTCCAACCCATCAGCTATCCTTAGCAATACTGACATTTCCCCATGAGGATTGAGAGGCTTCATTAACATCTATAAAGTGCTTTGAAATCCTTGGTTGGCAGGTACTATATATATATACGCAAAGTATTCTTGTCTTTATCACTACTGCTTCAAGGTTTTTAAATGATTTAGCAAGCGCATTTTTCAGCACACAGGACTTGCCTCTACTGTGCCATTACCGTCAGCAAACCTAGCCACTGCACCTGCATGCGTAAACAGGACTGGCTGCAGTGATATTTGCTCATAAATCTATGAGTTAACTGAGCCCAAAAGCTATTGCATTTCATTTTAAATTATATGAGCAGTATGGTCTGAGTCAGAGGTTAGTCATAGTTTTAAAATATCTCACTTAAAAATAAATACAAATCTTGCAAGCAGTTGACCAGCCCAGAGCTGTTTGCTGTTTAATGTGCATGGATCCAAATCTTCTCTTCAAAGTGAGGTTCAGTCTCTGAGCTTTCCTGCTGTCTTTAAAGATTTTGGAAGCCACATGGAACAGTCCCTTTACTCAGTTCCAGTGCAAGATGGTGTCCTCTGCTGTGTATTCTGTTCCTGCTACCTCGCCAACACACCCATATACATGAGCATTGCATGCCTGTCAACATATTAGAAGCTTCAGTTCAAAGGAACCTCCCTCCCCACCCAAATGGATTGATCAGACTCCATTTGCAAACTACAGTTTATTTAAATGATTTTTAGTCCATAAATCCAAAGTACATCCAGTCAGATATATACAGCTCTTAGATGTACACATAAACCTCATTTCTCACTCTGTTGGAGGACCTGCAGATTGAAAGTAATTGTCCTTTTAAAAAGTGATGAATGCAAACTTTAGAGTTTCTAGGAAAATATAACTTTACATATAGCATGTGTGTTAAATAATCAAGTTACAATTATAAGGAAACCAAAAAGTAGCTTTGCAGAAAATAGGGCAGAAATAGACATGTATAGAATCAAAGGAAAACATGTAAACCAAGTCCAAGGCCGGATTCTGATCCCATATGCCCTGCTCTAAATCAGGAGTAAGTCCATTTAAACCAATGGTGATACACTAGAGTAAAACTGGTATAAATGAAAGGAGAATCTGGCCCCGCGTGTACCTACTCTTTTCCAGGATTGTCTTGTCCCCTTTTATTTTGTGAATAACTTTCCCTGACCTAACCCATACTCCCTTCTGCTCATTCATACAATGACAGGAAGCCAAGAGAAAACTGCCATGTCATTGCAGGAACAAAGCTGAACCTGAGTTGTGCATGTGTTAGAGCCTAGGGGAGCAATCCCGGGAGGAGAACAAGGCGTGGCCATGGCCTTCAATTTTAATGTTAGAAGTACTAATAGTTCTGTCCTCAGGTTCTTTCACACAAGTCCCAGTGACTTCTGTGGGCGTTGGATGTGCATATCTGAGGGCAGAGTGTTGCCAGTACTTTTCAAGGATTTGAACTCAGAACAGTAATTATCACAGAGGGAACAAGGTTTCTGTTCTAGTTTGTATGTGGTTTTAGCACTGATGAAGGGTGCTTGGCTGATAGTGCTACAGAATGAAATCTTTATCCCCAGAATAAGCATGGGCAGTGGCAATGCAAGTTTCCTTCTCTGTGCCTCCAAATGTACTTTGCTCCAGCCCTGAAGGGAACACAAGACAGTAAGTGGCTCCAGGGCTGATTCAGTCCTTGGTCCCTCTGCTGAGATTGCCAACAGGCATTTCAGTGGTGACAGTGGTTATGGGGATGGGGAACCACTAGGAACAGGACAGATCCCCAACTCATTCCACCTAGGCCATCAACCAGCCATTGCTGAGGTGGTGACCAGGGTCACTACTGAGTGAGACTGGACTGAAACCTATGACCTACAGGTGAGAAGTTCTATCGCATTAGCAATTACCTCAGCCACTGAGTCACCAAAGACAACTCTTAAACACTGCTCATCTCTTAAAAGGAGAGAGGGATACAGGATGGATACATGGAGGCCTTTGAAAAATTACTGTTTTAATTGTTTCCATAAAATGGATAAGTCCTACCTAAAGCGCACAACTCTGACTGAAATTAAGCAGACTAGTAAAACTTTAATTAAAAGACATTCAAGATAAATTGCAACTCAAATACAATAATGCATTTTAGTATGATAACCCCATGCTGTCTTATAGCAATGCACTAAAACACATGCAACAGAGAAACCAGTGATTTCCAGGGAGGAAGAAAACCTGTTTCTTTTCAGTACCGATACTGATTTTCTCCCATTGAAGAACTTTCCCAAATGCTGACATTTCGATGGCTGTTTATGATGAGAAAGAGTGTGTGTAAATCAGCCAATGAAATAGAACTGATCAATGATGGCTTAACAGCCAACACGTGTTCTACCAGTGCAGGAATGGGGTCAGAAAGGTATTTGAGCTCCTCCTGCAATAGTGGGGGTGATAAGACAACTACACGTAATTCCTGTCTATATGAGAAACAGCTGGCAAAATATAAAAACAGTACGAACTAGTTGTACTTTGTAGTGAAATAAAGCTAGCCATGGACCCCACTTTGCGTGGTGTTAACAGGAGACTGTATAAAACATATTGACATTCTCTAGAAAATGAGTAAACTACAGCACAGTATTGTGGAAATATACAGAAAGCACTCGCACTGGTATAAAAATATACACCTCAGACAATGATGTAAACCGGTACAAAATAATTCCAAAAAACAGGAACAAGTTTACAAAAGGTCACATTAATATAAAATAATAAAACCAAGTTCTCCCAGCCTCACCCGCACAACTCAGACAAGCAGGCAGTTCAGTGATGGGGCATGTTCAAAGATGAACAGACAGAGGCTGTTTGATCTTTTCAATCAACAGTGCCTGTCTGCTGCAGACTGTGGCCAGCTTTGCAGAAGTCAGGCTGCCTGACAATGAGAGCAGGGCCTGGCACTGCAGTGAGATAACCTGGGTCCCTAAGTGTATGTCTATACTGCAAGAAAAAACCACATGGTTGGCTTGTATCAGCTGACTTGAGCTCGGGTTGCAGGGCTATAAAATTGCAGTGTAGATGTTTGGGCTAGAGCTGGTGCCTAGATTCTAGGACCCTCTTGCTTTGCAGGGTCCCAAAGCTCCAGCCCAACTTGAACATCTATCCTGCAAATTTATAGCCTCATGAGCCGGACTCAGCTGACATGGGCCAGCCATGGATGTTTTATTGCAGTGCAGACACACCCTAATGGATCTCATAGCACATGCTCTCCCAGCTGACCATTTCCTACTCCATTAGGTGCCAGAGATGAAAGCATGCTGGGAATTGGGGTACTGCTGCTCACAATATCTATCCTAGAAGTTTGGTTATTTGCTTAACGGCCTTGTCAGTCAGTGAAGATCAAGCACATGGTGATGCCTGCACAGAGAAAGTGAGAAGAAGGAATACAGATACACCAATCGAACAGACTCTGTCACTTCATCCCTGAAGAAACATCCCTGCTTGTTTCCTGGGAGAGCAGATTAGATTTTCGGTTGGCCTTACTGGATGTATGTAAAGGGCAGGGATGGTAATGGCTGTAGAGAAAGGACTGGCAAAAGGAGAAGCAAAAGTACCTTATCACCCCTGTGGGGAAGCTAGGAAGGTTCCTGCTCCCTTCCCCAAAACAAAAATCCATTGGCAGTTAAGTAAGCACCTGGTTACCAAAGAGTTCCAACTTCCCAGGGCAAAAGAGCTCAGACCTGATTGCAAGTTGGAGGGCAAACAGCAGAAGCAAGTCGAGGAAATGGAAGCCTGCACTTGGGAAGAAAGACAACGTTGCCAACCTGGTGGTCTTTGCTTTGGTAGTGCCTAGCACAATCCACAAGCTTCTTTCACTGTCAGGTTCCTGGTGCTCTTTGTATCAAGAGCTTGCAAAGTTCAGGGGAGGGAGCTCTGCCTCTTCAGCACAAATCCTCTGGGCATGGATTTTGGTTGGTCAGATCTTCTGGTAAAAGAAGAATCTAGCAGCATCTTCTGGTCCATGAGGGCAGAACTTATGGTTGCAGGTTCATCTAATACTGAATGTGTCAAATCAGAGTTGAAATGTGCATAGACTCATAGACTCTAGGACTGGAAGGAACCTCGAGAGGTCATCGAGTCCAGTCCCCTGCCCTCATGGCAGGACCAAATACTATATGCAGTTTACAAACAGCAGCAGGCATTCCAGGGGGTGGGGGAACCAGGAGAATGGAGAAACACATCAATAAGGCCTCCAGGGTTGTGTTGACAGGACAAAGCAAGATGATTCTTTCCCACCAATCTGCAATTTCAGTCTCACAACACTGTCTGCATTTGGCCATGGAAAGTTAAATGCCAGGCATCCTCGCACACACAAGTGTTTTACCCGTTGGTTGCAGAGAAGTCCTCTCTTTTGGCAGCTTGAATTGGACATGTCCCAGCTCACACTCTTTTTGGTCATTATCTCTGAGCATTCCAGCCAGTTACAGGTCCCCACAATAACAACACCCAAGAGTCTGATTAATTTTCCTCATGATCCTCTTCCATCCAGGCTACAATTTTCCCCTCCCAACCAGGAATGATGTCATCATCATGGAAGACCTATAAAAAGGCAGAGAGAGAATCAGGTCACTTCTGGAGGATGGACACTGCTTTGTTACATCTGAATGGCATGAGAGATGGAGGAATTAAACCAAATAATAAAAATAACTGGCACTTACATAGCATGTTAAGTTCCCACCATGCTTTGAAAACAGCAGTATGGCTGCCTATTCCTCCCCCATAGAGAAAAAATAAGGATTATTATCCCCATTTTTCTGACAGGCAAAGTGAGATACAGAGAAGGGTCATGATTTGCCCAAGGACACACAGGGAGGCAGTATCAGAACTGGGATTAAAGCTTGGGAACTTCAGTCCTCCGAACATTAGACCATCTCTGGAGAAGCTGGCACTGATGTGTCTTAACAAAAGTTTTTTGGGGGAAGGGCATCATTTAGGGTTACTGGGGGAGAAGGAAGAGGATTCTTTGCTATATAAAATAGCTAATTAAAAACCAAGAACCACATTCAGCTGTGGCATAAGTAGGCTCATTGACCTCAACTGGGGTTGCACTGCTTATGCCAGAGCTGACTCTGGCCCCAAGTATTTAGGATACTTTAGCGAAAGCACATCTCCACCAGCTTGGCTCACACCCATGGGCCACAGAGCCACAAATGGAGCAAACTCTGCACTGATTTAGATGTAGAAATGGCCCGAATCCTGCTGACTTGCCCCATTCAAGAAACCTCTCTGATATAACACCTGCCTTAGCCCCACTGTGCCACCGACCGGGAGCCACCTCAGCTAAGCGCCACCCAGCCGGAGCCTGCACCCAGCAACCCCTTTTGCACCCTAACTCCCTCTGAGACCCCACACCCTTATCCACACCCTGAGCCCCTTCCCGCACCCTAACTCCCTCAGAGAGCCTGCACCCCCACCGGCACACCAACCCCCAGGCCTGATCCACTTCCTGCACCCAAACTCCCTCCCACAGCCCACACTCCAACCCCCCTGCTGCAGTTCAAACTCCCTCCCCCGCACCCTAACTTCCTCCCACAGCCCGCACCCCTACCCCAACTCCCTGCCCCAGGTCGGAACTCCCTCCCGCACCCTAATTCCCTCCCAGACCCTGCACCCCCACCCCAACCCCTTGCCCCAGCATTGAGCCCCCTCATGCACCCCAAACTCCTCATCCCCAGCCCCACCCCAGAGCCTGCACCCCCAGCCAGAACCCTCACTCCCTCCCACACTCGAACCCCCTGCCCCCTCCTGCACCCTTAACCCCTCATTTCTGGTCCCACCTCAGAGCCTAGGGGAAGCCCCGTGCCTCCCCGCAGGGCTGGAGCCGCAAGTGCTGGCTTGCTGTGCTGCGAGGGAAGCCTTGAGCCTCTGTTCTCTCCCTGCAGGGCTGTGTGTGGCCCGTGACTGTTTTTTCCTGTGGGTCAATGGCCCCGATAGAAAAAAGGTTCCCCACCCCTGTTTTAGAGGTCTGGCTTGGAATCTGCATCTCCCGAATGGTGCTGTCATAGGAAATGCCTCCGGGTGCAGCTGGCACAGTGAAGGAGGGACCCTGCAAATCCCCATCCACCACTTGTGCACCTTTGTGATCACACTAAAGTCAGTGCTCTGGGTGGGACTGAAGATGTCCCTTTTTGGCTCCTTACTTGGGGGCTGTCGTCCCTTAAACTGTAGCTCTGAAAACTGTAGCTCTGTAGCAAGTTACAGATTTCATTCACATGGAAAGTGAATGTGGCAGACATGTCCAGGCTGTTGCTGGTGACACCACACACAAACTTAGATTAGGAGAGAGCTGCTACTAAAGAGGACAAACATACCTCCTCCTTGACTGTGCCAAATTCTGGATCCAGGGCTTTGAAATGGTACCGGTGGGTTCCTTCCCGATCGATAGCTGCCTTGAAGTCCTTCAGCGTCACCTCACCTAACCTGCAAAACAGGAGTTAAGAGCTATCCTCTCTGGCAGATTCTGCCATGGGACTGAGATCAAGTGCTTGGACACAGCTTGTAATATGGCACACTGAACATTAGCACCAGCATGGCACAATGAACAGCAGCACACCAAGGTGAGCCAGAGTGCCTGGAAAATACCTGGTACAAACCAAAGCATCTGATCACAGAGAGAATAGTGTCTGTTATTTACTGAAAACAAATCCAAACCAACTCTTCCATGTTTCTTTTTTGCACTGACTGCGATAGCTGCTATTGTAGATGGAGAGTCTTGCACTAAATGGTTTGTGTTGTGCTGGAGTAAGAGTAAATCTGTCTGGCTGCTGCCCACTCATAAAACCAGAGATGAATTATCATACAAACCAGAGATCAATCTTCTGGGGCTTTAAATAAATAAACTAATTACATATGCATCAGCTGGGAAATCCGGTCAGGCCTAAAGTGACAAACACACATATCGTGGGTCTGTTTTCTTGTCACCACTTCCTCTTTGCAATGAAATACAGTCAAAAGCCAGATTTAAGGGATGGACAGCATGTTTTGGAGAGGAGAAATACCATGGATTAGATCAGCGCTTTCAGTGAAGCAAACTCTATTAGTGTGGCAAAGCCAGGTCTCACCTCTTTGGTATATTGACCATGAAAGGTGTGAGTGAACGGTCAGTGAAGTAGAGCACTTTGGTGCAGGCGCTGCTGCTCATAGTGGGTGTGCTGTGAGAATGAGGCAATTCTGCAAAGAGAGAAACACAAAGTACTGTCACTGCAGCCAAGGGAGAGCAGTTTTCTTTCCCATCCTGTTCCTCTAGAGGCATTCTCAGCATCATTTCAGCACAGGAGCAGAGACCCAGAGATGGGAAAGACCTCTTAGATGATGAAGTCCATCCCCTGACAAGGGCAGGATCTTGCCCCCTTACAGGAAGACAGTGCACTGCAAGGTATTACAATGTTAGCCTGAAGGGCCACCCTAGCGCCGCCCCAGGGGATGATGAGACACAGCCCAGTGCACACGGTGCATACAGCACACCCCCTGCACTACAGAGACTTTGCCTGCTGTCTTTGTAGTGACCGGAGAATTCCAGCCCATTCTCGGACAATCATTCCGTGAGTGGCACACCCCTTCTAGCAGTTCAATATAAGTGATTATCATTCTGCTTGTCTTCACTGACAGAAAAGAGGGAGCAATAATTGACTGAAACCTACAGGACAAGAGGTCACGTGTCAGCTCAGACCGACTAACTCAGAAAGGCGCAACAGACCCAGTCACCTGCCCTTCTGCCCATATTACATAGACTAGGGAGGTGTCTGTGCGCGTGATGGGTTTCTCTTTGTTAATATGTGCATCTCTCTTTCTGACTGCACCCTTACCCTCCCCATTGCTGCAATACAGGTGTGTCTATGCCAAAGGCTTAGGCAGGGGAAGGTGTACACAGTGAGACCCTCTCTGGTTTTTGACCTTCACAACATGTACACAAAGGAAGTGAACTGCAGATCTGGATATCAGTCATGAGGGCTTTCTGGCTTAATGAATCTAGAGCCATCACTTGGAGCTCTTTACACCCAGGCAGATCTGGGTTTGTGATCTGCTAGAGCCTGAATAAATGGACTTCTGCAGTGGAGGGAAGCTGCCTGCAGGGGCTTTGGGAGGTGGCAGGTGAGGCATGTTTTGCTTCCATTAGGCTGGTTACATGGAGGCTGCTGCACAAATTGCAGCTTTAGACAAGAAAGAAAAGGCAACCCAGGCGACTTCTCAGCAGAACCCACGTTGGGCTTTTCCTCCAGATACTAAGTGTCCATAATTCCTTTGCTAATATCTCCCTAAAATCCTCCTGGTGCTGAGCACTGCAATGTAGTTAAAAAGTAGGGCTCTCTATTTGTCCCCAACACCAACAGGCCGACTCCTCACTGCTCCTTTGAGAATTCAGTCTTTACAAACCAATGGATTTTTCAGGTTATATTTACAACTGACCCCAGAAAAGCAGTTCCCATGATGGAGAGGAAACTATCGCTGCTCTAAAGTCAGGCAAATGCAGTGAGGGGAATCCTATGCTACAGTGTACACATTAAACCCTGGCCTAAGAGATAGTACTCATGGCCACTAGGTGGTGCAAACACCCAATGCAGCTAACAATAATCCTTAAGGAGTCTGAGAGAACATGGCATTTCCCCCTGAATCCAAGGAGTAATTACTATTATTTATATTCAGGTATCAAAGGGGTAGTCGTGTTAGTCTGGATCTGTAAAAGCAGCAAAGAATCCTGTGGCACCTTATAGACTAACAGACGTTTTGGAGCATGAGCTTTCGTAGGTGATTACCCACTTCGTCAGATGCATGTAGTGGAAATTTCCAGGGGCAGGTATATATATGCAGGCAAGCTAGAGATAACTAGGTTAGTTCAATCAGGGAGGATGAGGCCCTGTTCTAGCAGTTGAGGAGTGAAAACCAAGGGAGAAGAAACTGGTTTTGTAGTTGGCAAGCCATTCACAGTCTTTGTTTAATCTTGAGCTGATGGTGTCAAATTTGCAGATGAACTGAAGCTCAGCAGTTTCTCTTTGAAGTCTGGTCCTGAAGTTTTTTTGCTGCAGGATGGCCACCTTAAGGTCTGCTATAGTGTGGTCAGGAAGGTTGAAGTGTTTTCCTACAGGTTTCTGTATATTGCCATTCCTAATATCTTATTTGTGTCCATTTATCCTTTTCCATAGAGACTGTCCAGTTTGGCCGATGTACATAGCAGAGGGGCATTGCTGGCATATATTACATTGGTGGACGTGCAGGTGAATGAACCGGTCATGGTGTGGCTGATCTGGTTAGGTCCTCTGATGGTGTCGCTGGTGTAAATATGTGGGCAGAGTTGGCATTGAGGTTTGTTGCATGGATTGGTTCCTGAGCTAGAGTTACTAGGGTGTGGTGTGCAGTTACTGGTGAGAATATGTTTCAGGTTGGCAGGTTGTCTGTGGGCGAGGACTGGCCTGCCACCCAAGGCCTGTGAAAGTGTGGGATCACTGCAGCAAAAAAACTTCAGGACCAGACTTCAAAGAAAAACTGTTGAGCTTCGGTTCATCTGCAAATTTGACACCATCAGCTCAGGATTAAACAAAGACTGTGAATGGCTTGCCAACTACAAAACCAGTTTCTCCTCCCTTGGTTTTCACACCTCAACTGCTAGAACAAGGCCTCATCCTCCCTGATTGAACTAACCTCATTACCTTTAGCTTGCTTGCATATATATACCTGCCCCTGGAAATTTCCACTACATGCATCTGACGAAGTGGGTATTCACCCACGAAAGCTCATGCTCCAAAACGTCTGTTAGTCTACAAGGTGCCACAGGATTCTTTGCTGCTTTTATTATTTATATTGTGGTAGTGAGAAATTTCAGTGAGGATCAAGCTCCTATTCTGCCTACCCCTTGCACTGAAGCTTAGTCTATGAAGCAAATGGCCCAGGAGAAATGCTACAGCAATGAGCAATGGAGTGAGAGGTCAGCCTGTTCTGCTTCCCAGGAGGGACACTGTGCAGTGGACTTTGTCCAGGAAACCTCTGAGCCGTGAAGCCAGTTTTTGGAGCAATAGAGCTGAAATGCACTCACTGGAGTTGGGAGGCCAGGAGTCTCGATACTCATTCGCTGCTCGGCTTGCGGGCGACTTCCCTTGAACCTATGGGGAAAGCCAAGAGATTGAGGGCAAAGGGTCAGTTCCACAGGCCTCCAGTGGTGCAAGCAAACTAACCAGGGAAGGAAAATGTCATGAAACACTTTAAGAGGATCATCTTCTTCCACACACACACACGTCTAGCCACAAGACCTACCCAGACACACACAACCAGATCTACATACAAGACCCCCCCCAACACAAACACACAGAGACTCCCAATACACACAGATTTTCACCCAGACCCCTGCTGTAGGAGATGGCATTTAAATTTAACCAACGTGAATGACTATTTTCTCCCAAGATACTAGGAGCTCAGATTTCCCACAGTCCAGAGGTGCAAAATGGCACAATCTACAACCCCTACTGAGGGTCAGCATGGCCTGTAGGGATGGACAGCCTTAGAGAGCACAGACTCTGGAGTTAGGTTCGCCTGGACTTTGAATGTCATTGTTTACTTTTTCACTCTGCCACACTTTTTGCAGACATAGACTCATAGACTCATAGGTCAGAAGGGACCGATCTGATCATCTAGTCTGACCTCCTGCACAAGGCAGGCCACAGAACCCCACCCATCCAATTTTATAACAACCCCTATCCCAGGACCGAGTTATTGAAATCCTCAAAATGGTTTGAAGACCTCAAGCTGCAGAGAAACCACCAGCAAGCGACCCGTGCCCCACGCTGCAGGGGAAGGCGAAAAACCTCCAGGGCACCTGCCAATCCGCCCTGGAGGAAAATTCCTTCCCGACTCCAAATATGGCGATCAGCTAAACCCTGAGCATGTGGGCAAGAGTCACCAGCTAGCACCCAAGAAGGAATTCTCCGCAGCAACTCAGTACCCATCGCATGCAACATCTCCCCGCAGACCATTGAGCAGACCTGTCTGGTGGTAATTCAAGATCAATTGCCCAAATTAACGATCCTATCATAACATCCCCTCCATATACTTATCAAGCATGAAATAGACCCCAACAAAGAAACAACAGATGGGTTGGACTGATTAAAACCACTAACATGGCCCTGCTCCCAGACAGAGACATACTTAACCCTGTGTAGTTATAAGGTCAGCAAGTGTCTGCTTCCAAATACCACCATCAGGCCTAACGGGCAGCACAACAGAGCCCAGGCAGCAGCAATGACAGCCCATGGTGGTGTAGTAACAGCTCTTTGCCCACACAAGCTTCACAGCACTCTGCAAATGTTAACCAATTAATCCTTACAGCCCCCAGTGGGAGGGAACAGGGACAGAACCAGGAACAGAACTCAAGAGTCCTGACTTACAGGCCCCTGTTCCAACTACTTGACTAGATCAGTGGCTCTCAACCTTTCCTGACTACTGTACCCCTTAGAGGAGTCTGATTTGTCTTGTGTACCCCGAAGTTACACTGCACTTAAAAACTACTTGCTTATAAAATCAGAGATAAAAAATACAAAAGAGTCACAGTGCACTATTATTTGCGTACATTCTCATGTTTAGTATACAATTAAAAAATTAATCAATTGGAATACAAATATTGTACTTACATTTCAGTGTATAGTATATAGAGCAGTACAAACAAGTCATTGTATGTATGAAATTTTAGTTTGTACTGACTTTGCTAGTGCTTCTTCTGTAGCCTGTTGTAAAACTAGGCAAATATCTAGGTGAGTTGATGCACCGCCTGGAAGACCTCTGGGTACCCCAGGTGTATGCTTACCCCTGGTTGAGAACCACTGGACTAGATGACTGCTTCTCAGTGATATAAGCAGCACATCTTAACATTAGGCTTCCAGTGAGAGGCAGTGAGAGCAGAGATGTGAGGTACAGTAATGAAACACCATCTGCTACACCCCAGGGGTTCCTCCAGGGCTGGCTGGGGTCCTCAGGGGCCCTCCATCTGCCACAATCTAGCCTTTAGGATTCAGTGAGCAGAGTGACCACATGATCAGCACACTGCAGGGAGGAATGTGAAGGGATGGAGCATTCCCTGGTTGCTAGCTCTGGTCAGTAAGAGGAGGTGGAGGTATGAAGCAAGCCCAGTGGGGAATGTTTACCCTTCTCTCTTGCCTCTTCTGTGTCTCCATGCGGTGCAATCTCTCCATTAGGCTGGAGATGCCTTGTTCCAGGCTGTCGATGGTGTGGTGCTGCGGGTCGTGGCCGCTGAAACTGTTCCGCAAGCTGCGGAGGGCATCACGCACCAACTGCAGGTCGTTCGTCTGCCCAAGAGACCAGGAGAAATCAGCCAATGCAGGGATTCAGAGCCTCGGTGTAACCTCCCTCCCTCCTGGCGCTGCACTTCTCCCAGGCCCAAGGGACCCTCAGAGGCCTGCACTTTCCCTTACAGGCTGGCAGCTTCAGAGGGAAGGATCACAGAATCATAGAATATCAGGGTTGGAAGGGACCTCAGGAGGTCATCTAGTCCAACCCCCTGCGCAAAGCAGGACCAATCCCCAACTAAATCATCCCAGTCAGGGCTTTGTCAAGCCTGACCTTAAAAATCGCTAAGGAAGGAGAATCCACCACCTCCCTAGGTAACCCATTCCAGATGCTGACTGGAGTCCTGAGCTGGCTCTGACTAAGGAGCAGGGTACCTACCACTCTGTGGGCTGTGGGAGCAGCTCCTTTTCCTGCTGTCTGGAGGAAGCCATTGCTCTGAGTGCTGTGATTGCTGTAGCCCATCACCTGTTGCAAGGAGAAGACGCTTTAACAGAGGGTACAGCAAGTTTCTGAATTTCCCAGAAGAAGATTCCAAGGTGCCAACTTCAGATTTGTGAGAGGGCACGGAAAGCAACTGCACCAACAATACAGTCCCATTGCCAGCAGCATTCTGCAAGGTACATAAATTCACTTAAGAACCCACACAGCCCTGGAACCTAGGCAAGTGTAAGGATTCTCATTTTGCAGGTGGGGAAACTGAGGCAGAGATGGGCAGTGAATGAGGGAGTCAGCGTCAGGGCTGGAATTAGAACTCAGGAATTCCTGTTTCCCCATCCTGTGCTCAGATCACTCGACTTCACCCCTTGTCAGGTTGATGGGGGAAGTTGAATAGGTCTGAATTTTTCCAGCTGACCTGCAGCAGAGAGCAGTCCCTCCCAGAAGTTCCAGCTGTGACGTTCCATGGAGCCTGGCCTCTCTGGGATAGAGAGGGAGCCCAGGGGAGCTTGGCACTGGACTCTAGCTGCACATTACATAATGTCAGGCAGAGAACTGCATTCCAAGAGCCTGATGTGTTCCAAGTACTAATGCCCCACTCACCTCTTCTGTCTCTCTCTTCATGCACTGAGCCAGCAGGGCCTCCTTGTGCTCCAGCTCCCGCTCCAAATTTGCCTGCAAAGGGAACAGACAAGTCAGTATGAACTGAGCTGACCAGGCTGGCACCAGCTTCTCAAGAGCAGGGCATGTTGGCAGGCTCTGTACCTGCTGGTAGCTGGCCTCGGAGAGCTGACGGAGCATTTCATCTAGCTTGGCCTGCTGCTGCTGTACGTGCCGATCCTTCTGGCCCAGCTCCTTCTGCAACCCAGAGGGATTACGGCATCAGTGTATGAGCAGGTGATGAAGGCTCACCTTCACCTTTCTCAGGAGCAGGGAAGGGTTAAAGCTGGCACACCCTATCTGCCTTAAACCCCATGTTCTAACTGTACTTTAAGGCCTTGTCTGAAAGAGTCACTCAGGCCCACGCTGCCCTGGGCTACAGACATGCCACAGGCTCAGCACGGAGGCCAGAAGCACAGCTGATCTATAGGCCCAGGATTCATGTAGGGCCCTGAGGATAATTTAATGACACAGATGCGATGGGCAGTAGGTTTGTGGGTGAGCGCGGTGCACTCAAGTGCACACACCTGATGCCAAAGTAACCCAATGACCACTGTGAAAAACACTCTGGGCTATGGCACAGTCCTTCTTAACCTGAGCAGCCATGTTCCAAAGGACGTCACAGAGATCTCTTGTTATTGCTATTTATTCACAGTGACAGAGCACGAAGCACAGAGAGGGCAACAGCCCTACAGGAAGAATGTTTCCAGGGCTCTCCCAATCTCCACGTGACTGGGCTAGGAGAGTCTCTTACTTTGTATTCTCCCAGAAGTCTGTTCCGCTCTTCAACCTTCCTCTGCAGATCAACCTGCAGAAACAAAAGGGAGGTTTGTATCTCAGGAGATCCAGTGCATCCATCGACACAGCCCTCTCCTCACCCTTGTGTGATAAAGGCTGTTGTGGGGCGTATGTGCACAGAGTAACAGAGCCTGAAGTTAGCAGCAATGAAGTTAAATGCACAGATTCGGTGCAGTATCCTGTCCCATCTTTGACCACTGCTGCCTCCTCAGTGCTGATTCTACACGCAAATGCTCTGTCTGCTGAATGTCACTTGCCTTTAACACATGGAACAGAGATGATGGGCACACTGCAGTTTCAGCCCAGTTATAATGAAAAAATAAAGCAAAGCTTTCCTCAGTTTCAACCAATGAGGAGGGCCTTTGGAGGATGGGGGAAAAAGAAGAGGGACCCCCATAAGTGTGGGGTGAAGCAGGAGATTCTAGTAAGTCTGACTATAGGCCACTGGGTTGCACTGCATTGGTTCCTCTGCATAGCCCAGTGATCACTGCTATCCGACAACACATGGACCTACACGGTGCCCACCAGCCCCACACTGTGACCGCTGGGCTCTCTACCCTGTAGTCTCAGACCCTGCAATCCCCAGCCATCCTCCCCAATACCTGCGACATTGTCTGAGTTAGCAGCACAAATGACTCACATTCAGGTTGTGCAATTCCTCCTTGTCCATATTTGCTCTCAGCAGCTCCTGCTTTAGCTGAAGAACTGAAGCGTCCTGCTGAGCCAACCTCTGCTGCAATGCATCCTGGGAAAATACACATATTACTGTTAGCACAGTGCCACTGGTGTGCATGGAGTAGGCAGGTGCCCTGCCATGAGGAGCTGATGGTCTAAATTTGATAGATAACACAGTGAAAATTACAACAGGCCCAGGAGAAAGAAAGGGACATGCAGAGTGCCAGACTGCGGCCCATGGAAAAGGGTGAGCCCTGGCACCCACAGCAGGAGATGTGAAGGCATCTGCCTGAACAAGCTCTCAGGCCTTACACTGGGATGCTCCCTGCTGCTGAATTCTCTGCCTTTAGCTAGCTGTCAAACTCACTGAGGAATTTCTGTGCTTCTGTTTGAACTTCCTGCTCCAGTGGGGAGAAGCAGCTCTATATTTGGAGGCTCCTTTTGGTGGCACAGAGCCAGTGACCCCCATCTATTGCCTGCACCACTCACAGGGGAGAAACATCCTCTAAATGTGTCTCCGGGGAGCCAGGATCCACGGCTGAATCAGGGCTCAACCTTGCACTTTTCCATTCATATTACTGTGAAGCAAACAGCTCCACCTTGGACAGCAGTGTGCTTCCTCCACAACGCAATGTGACAGAGCTCCAAAACTATCTCAAACTCAGGAGCAGATTGTAAAAGGCCTGTACTCCAAAGGGAGGCGCTGGGCAAACAAGAACACACACAGCCAAACAACTGCCCCAGCTAAGGAGGGCATCTGCACATGCCATGGTTCCCTCTCTGCTGCTAGGAATAAACCAATCCACCACACTAAAGTGTTTATTCCCAGGATAACAGGGCTAACAGGCCATGAGAACCACCATACACATACCCTGTTCCACCCATCCCTTTGGGAAACTGAAGCCCAAAGAAGCAATGTGATTTGGCTAAGGTCACAAAGACAGTACAAGAGTCAGGAATAGAACCCAGATGTCCTAATTCCCAGTTCCCTGCTTTGACCATATTCATTTCCCAGTGCCAGGAATAGAACCCAGGAAAAGAGCCACAAAAACAATTAAGGATTAGAAAACATACCTTACAGTGATAGACTGAAGGAGTCAATCTATTTAGCTTAACAAAGAGAAGGTTAAGGGGTGATCTCATTACAGTCTATAAATATCTATATGGGGAACAGATATTTAACAATGTGATCTTTAATCTAGCAAAGAAAGGTTTAACACAATCCAATGGATGGAAGCTGAAGTTAGACAAATTTAGGGCTTGTCTCCACTTACCGGTGGTCCCTTCTGGCCTTGGAATCTATAAAGCTGTGAGCCCTGACTGCCAATTCCCTGCTCTAACAGGCCCCACTCCATTCCTTGGGGTAAACTGAGAGGTATCATGTTGCCACTGACCCCGCTGATAGGTTCCCAAGGGTTACTGTTAATTATTTAATTAAATTCTCTCTCTTCTCACCTTTATTCCTTGTAAGTTTCGCGCTTCTTGCTTGTATTTCAGTAATTCCTTCTGTAAATCCAACACAATTTGTTTAAATGGTCGTTTCATGTCATCCCAGAAATATCTCCATCCCTCCCAACACCTGGTCTCTGGAGACCCTCTCAAATAAAACAAACCCCACCTCCTCTCACAGACCAAAAAATATGTCAGACCACAGTTTACAAACCCAGCAACAGAAATCACTCTCTCTCCATGAAACACCTTCTGAGCAGCTGTAGCTTCCTAAACACTTTATATTAAGTTGCAGAGATAAAGATTGCGAATCCACCAAATCTACCCTTTGGAGCAATGCAGAGCACTTTACTTCCAGCTTTAGTGCTGGGCTACTGCCAACTTCAGCACAGAGCACGAGAGAGACAGGCTTGACAGGAGGGTTTTTCTAAGCTGCTTTTATCTTCCACATGAAAGCTTGTTTACACCCAGACATGGCTAGAAATTTAACAATTGTCCTGGATAAAGGTTTCTAAATGCAGCACAATATGCATCTCTCGAGAAAGGCTCCAGCTTCAAGAACGTGCAGAGAAGTCTATTCAGGGCTGGACTTAATTCAAATAATTGGTTGGTGTTTTGTTTTAAAGGACAGCTGCATTGACAGCATTATTTAGAGGCAAACTGGATGAAAAGAGGGCATTTCCCCAGATTCTACCCTACACTAGCTTACAACACAGATGATCATGAAACTACTCATGCAAGCGTAATAACAACAACACTCATAAAGCACCTCCCATGTGAGAATCTCAAAGCACTTTCCAAATTCAGTTCTATCATTCTCACGGCCCATTTGGGAGGCAATTATTAATCCATTTTAAAAATTGAGGCATAAAGAAGTGCAGTGACTTAACTAAGTTCACATCGCATGACAGCAGCAGAGCTGCTGACTCTCAGTCATTCTGTGCAACAACATTCCCTCCCTCTGCTTAAATTAAAGAGCTATATAGTGCACATAGAAAGGAGCCCCGAAGATCCCAATCCCGATAACCATTCTTTGTCTTTATCTGTCCTCTTCTAACCTTTAGGTCCTGATTTTCGTCCATGCTCTGGTCCAGACGACTTCGGATTATGACCTGAATGCAAATACACTGCAGTTATTACCCATCCTCTGTCTGAACGGTGCACAAAGTTGACTGAAACTAGATTTTAAGGGAAAAGAACATGCTCACCAGCTGCTCTTCTGGACAGGCTCCATGTTCACAAAGGACAAATGATCCCTCTTGCTCGTCCTCAGGTAATGACCCATTGAGCAGCAATGCCTGGGCAACAGCAAAGGCAAAAAGAATCCATCCAAAAAAGCCATAAGGGGAAACTCAATCCCATCATGATAGCAGTTTTCAGGTATCTAAAAGGGTGTCATCAGGAGGAGGGAGAAAACTTGTTCACCTTAGCCTCCAATGATAGAACAAGCAGCAATGGGCTTAAACTGCAGCCAGGGAGATTTAGGTTGGACATTAGGAAAAAGTTCCTAACTGTCAGGGTAATTAAACACTGGAATAGATTGCCTAGGGAAGTTGTGGAATCTCCATCTCCGGAGATATTTAAGAGTAGGTTAGATAAATGTCTATTAGGGATGGTCTAGACAGTATTTGGTCCTGCCATGAGGGCAGGGGACTGGACTCGATGACCTCTCGAGGTCCCTTCCAGTCCTAGAGTCTATGAGTCTATCTCCACAGCTTTAGCCAGCAGCATTTCACAGCAATCTAGACCCAATCAGCCTCTAAACAATTTTCTCTATCATTTCTGCTGACATCTTACTGCACAAAAAAGGGGGCTTGTTTTGACACAACCGTAAGACATCAGAATGTCCCCAAGAAAGGCTCCTCAGCAGAGAAGTCTGTTGGTGACAGACGTACGCAACTCCCATCAAGGTGAAGGAGAATACTGCACCAAACTAAGGTATCAACTCAGCCCTTTTTATGAGTAATGTTTGCACTGGGTTTTAATCTGAGCTGCATAAAATCACCCTTTACAGACAGACAGCATATACAAAAACTGAAGGAAAGAAGCTGAAAGTTAGGCAGAGATTTGCAGCAAGAGAGGTTTTTTCAGACTAGTTTGGAACATGTCCAAGGCACCAATAAAAATTTAATTTAAAAAACAAGCTAGTCTTTCAGTCAATGGACATTACAAAGATGTCAAAGTTATTGGAAGGAGGGGACATCTGGATTGAACAAATATAGCAAAGCCTGGATGTGTTTGTTAGGAACATTTTCCACTCTTAAGACCTGCTAAGTAGTCTCTTCACACTAGGAAACAGAACCATGGCTGACAATGGCATTCAGCAGCAGATCCCCCTGAGCTGGTACTGAAAGCACTTCAAATGTGAGAGTAACTGTGACACCTCTGTTTTCAATATCCTTTGGGAAAGCACTACAGAGACTTGAGGGACCACTGCCAGCAACAAGTCACTGTCCTAGTGTAGACTGACCTGGGCCACATGTTTACTGCTGGGACTCAGAAGCAGGATATTTAGGAGCAGACTACAATTCTGCACCACTCAGGGCGAGATGGAGAGAGGTCTGCAAAACTGCAGCCCAAGTTGTAAAGTGAGAGGAGTCCCTCCGCCACAGAGACAGAAGGAAAATCTGAAGCATTTTAAGCAATTCCATCGAGCGTGGAGAAGACAGGGAGGAATTCAGAAGCAGCACAAGATAAACCCTTTCAGCACACCCAAAGTGAACCTGTGTGTCCACAAACAAGGAAGACCATGAGAACTTTAAAACTAAACTGGACAGAGCCCTGAAGAAGAGGGATCAATTCTCCACTGGCTTGTGGGTACAGGAAGTGCTATTGGGGGGACCTAATATGGGCAGATAGTCAGCAGATGTAAATAAGCGTAGCTCACTATCTTGATTTACACCAGCCAGAGATCTACTTTTTCTCTTTTCTGCTTCTAGGTTTCAAGAGCCAATTACTTTATGCTGGAGAGTAGCATAGAGGTAGATAGGCCAACAATACAAGGCAGAACTGGGAGGCTGATGAGAGTTAGCACAGAGGGTGCTAGGACAGTGGCATCCCTTCCTTTCAGATAGCTTTCTATTTGAGTTCAACTCCAATCTCATTGCTGCCAATTAAAAATCTCATTTGCAGGGATGTTCCATCTTGGACGCAGAAATGCCAAGGCTAAAGGGTCGAATCCAATTTTCTCACTGGAGAGATGCAAACCTTGCTGAATGCCAAACAGACAGCCATTTGTATTCATTTAATGCAAATCCTCCTGGAATAACGCTTCTCTGAGTATGGTCCCAAAATTTGCCCAGCAGGACATCTAGGCAGGACTCACACAGGAACACCAAAAGCTGCACAGGGCCTCAGAATTTCAATCAAACCCTTGTGGTCCAGAGGCTTTTAAATATTGAGCAAGAAGGGAAAATCAATGAATCAAATCCAATTTCTTAGACAGCTGTGTCAGCTGCCACCTCCTGCTTCTGAAGAGTGAGGGAGGCAGCATGCCAGCTGCCTTCCCTTGCTCCCGAGGTGTGTTGGGGGGGCAATGCCAGTCTCCCCAGTGTTGCCTTCCTCTGCTCCCAGAGGGTGCATTATGCAAGCGGATTGCACCAACCATCTATTTTCTTTTGGAATCTTTTGTGTCCCTTGCCCATTGTCAGCTGGGAGCACGGCTGTGTGCTGCTCGCACAATGCGAGCTTTGTTTACTTGTACATAAATATTTACAATTCAAAATAAGTGCGGTTCCCAGCACAAACAGAAAGGGATATTCCTGGGAGAGTTCAGGGTCTCTGCCATATGGAGCAGGGAGTCTGCTGGCTGAGCAGAGTCGCACAAAAGCACAGAGGCAAGGGTCATTTGGTCAGGGAAGGACTGGAGCAGGGCAGCTATAACAAGGTCCGATACAGAAAATTGATTCAAATGATCATTAGGGAAAGTGCCAAATTTTACAGCCCAACCAGTCTTACTAAAAGGAGACAGATCTGACTCTTTATGTCTCTTGATCAGTTCTATGAATCTCTACTGATTTTCCTGCATTCCTTGTCTCTTTGCATTACTTCCAATCACAAATCACACAAAGTCTGTTTTATTCGCCTTGGCTGCTAACAAAAACCGTGGGCTTCCAAGAGTCTTGACAAGGAATGGGAGTCCCGGCACATGGGAAAAAGCTGTTGCATCTTGCTACTTTGGGTAGTAACATACATATTTTTCCTGGTGACAGCACGTTCAAGTGTTACCATGTAATCAGGGTATAGGGCACCCACCTAATGAATCCAACGAAATACTGGACTGTAACCAAAAGACATTGACTGGGGAGATGATCATTTACTAAACGCAGACTTTTCAGCACCCCCTGAAGGAGATCCCTTTCTGGGTGCTCACAACGTTCCCTCTGCACTTTCCCAGTCTGTCCCAGTCATCATTACTGTAACCAATGATGTCGCTCACTAGACTTCAGTCTCTTCATTACTATATACGCAGTCAGCCCCTTTAAGGGCATGCACTGGAAATGAATAAAACCTGCATCCTTGCACCAGCATCACACACGCTTCCATGCACTGCCTCAGCCTTTTCCACCCCTCACACCAGCCTCTCGTCACATCTTCCCCACAGAAAAGACAGCCTGGGAAACCAGGTAAAAAATATGTTTTCTGAGAGTCTCGAATAAAAAAAAAATGTCCAAATTGATTGACACTATCTAAAAATATCTCTCTGAACTACGTCTGGGAGCTTGGAAAAGCCATTCTTTGCTTCCTATCACCTCATTCAAAAGCCCTGCAAAGAAGGAAAGATGGATAGCAACAAAGCACAAGCCCATGAAGATAAGAGAAAGAAAACCCACACTAGTGCTGGGGCTCTCAGCTGGAGTTCAATGAAAAACAAGAGTATGATGGGAAGATAAGAGAAACTGCTGGCTTAAAAGCAAAGCGAATACCTGCAGGCCTGAAATCATCTTCTTTGCTTCCTCCATTTCCTTTTCTAAATGGTCTTGTTGTTCCAGCAGCTGCTCCTCCCAGGAGGTCTCTAGGTATGTCCCAGGGCTTCTGGCCTGCCACTCTGGGAGAAATGGAGAGTCTGACTCTTCTGCAAGAGGAAAAATCTACATGAAATGGAGATGAACAACAACAGAGAAATTCTGAAAAGCGAGGCACAGCATACAGAGGTCTCCAGCTCTCTGCACTTGGTTCTCAGTGGCAGGAACTGGAATGTCTTCCAGCTGATGTCAAGGTAACAGCTAGGATGAAGCCTCTTCCCTCAACTTGGGGATTTATGCCTCATTCACCCTCCAAAAGAAACATTACCTTCTCTATGTGTGCATACCTGTGAGCAAAAGGTGACCTGAATCCTTCATTAGTACTGATGTACAAGGTCTCCTGGCGTTAGAGAGTTCTAGGCAAGTTGGAGAGGAGGATGCAGTGTGAGGGTGTTTATATCTCACTGTTGGAGCTGAAGGAAAGGATGAAGGGGAGTGGGAAGGAGGGGATCTCTCAGTGTTGCAGGAGGCACCCCCTCCCTGGCTACTCCAATAAGCACTAATGGACAGATGTAAAGCCTACTAAAGTCAGTGCAAAGACCACACTGACTTTAATGAACTTTAGATCAGGCCCTAAACACTTGTGATCAAGATTTTCCATTGTTTCAGTATTTCTTGCTATTAAGATACTCCACAACTGGTTGCTAAGCCATGAGTGAAAACCCTGGTGGGCAAAGCCAGAATTCTTGAAGCCCTGCCAGGTTTTGCTCCACGTACTGAAGCATTATAGGTGCTGGGAGGGAGAGCATGCCACTTTTAACTGAATGAATGTCTTGCTCCAGTTGCTGTGCTTGGGAATGAAATGCATGCCAGGCACGTTCACTATGAGCCTCTGTGTCCCATTCCTGAATAAGCCAAGGTTTTCAAGGCAGAACCCTGATTACCAATGTACTCTAGGCCTGGTTCTGTCAAGCTTACTCATACTGAATAGCAATTTACCTCACGAAATTAATGGGGCTACTTGGGGAGCCAGTTCCTATTCAGCAGAAGGTTGGAACAATTGAGTCCATAGTAATTTGCTGTGTGAGACCTTTTCCAACAGAGACATTTGTAATGAGTCAGTTCATTATTCCTGCCTGATCTATCTACTCATACCTTTCACTGCTGTGGTACCTAGGCACTAGTCTCCTGCTACATATCCTCAAAAACATCTGAGCAAGAATTAAAGCAAATTTCAGAAAGCTATTAGCCCATGTTTTACAGATTAATAAACATTTGAATCAAAGCCTGATCCCAAAATGCCTGTCCTTGCTTTTCTGACTTTTTGCATTTATATTCAGTATCATCACTGCTGCTCATCACTGGCCTTGATTTTAGATCAAGAGATCAATGGGATCTTTTTTTAAGAGAAGAACATAAAAATATTTTATAAACTCTGCAACCTTTTGTAATCTCCATAAGACAAGATGGTCTGTGCTGGCTAATGCCACAGCTCTGGAGGTTGCAGGGATTTAGACATTGTACCCAAGGTGTGACGCAAAACTTGGAGATAAAAATCCTAGTGGGGCACATCGGCTAATTAACCAGAGTTGTGACTGATCACTGCAGGCAGCTACAGTCTCTAGCCAAGTGACAAAAATATTCCACTGTGCAATATGTGGATGGGCATGCTGATGTTGAAAACACCAGTGAAACGTTACAGCCCACCAAATATTTCAACCTCAAAAATATTTTACAATCAAATATTGTAGACTAAAGAGTAGTAAACAGGGGGCTTTATTGGCTGGGGTGACAAAGCATTTCATTGGAGAGACTCCTTGTGATTCAGCCTGGGGAGGAGGCTCATCAGAAAGCACTGTTTCTACACTACGTTCATGAGAGGAAGATGATGTCAGAAACTTCATAAAAAACCTTTCCTTTGCACTCTGTGGACTGTTAATAGATTTAAAACAGAAACTAAGCCAGGAGCAGGTCATTTTGGCTAATTCTTTTTGCTCACTTGAAATGAAACAAAAATCAGGTTTATCGCTGGGAGGAGTGGAGAGTGTCATGGTAAAAAGTTAATGCTGTGTCAGTAAAACCAGGCAATAAGCGTACAACAATCCTCAACCTTGCAAAGTGCCACTGCAAGTTAGTCAGGTGATTTTGTGCAGCTGTAGCATAAATCCAGAACGGTAGAACCCCATTAAACAGGCTCAGCTCCAGCCTCCAAGTTCAAACAGACTCAATCTTTCTGTGGGATTGGATTTTTCTTCACAATAGCTTGAAGTAAGGACAAAGCAACCACCATATACTGTAACTAATAAATGACACTGAACTCCATCCGTTCTGTAAGGCTTTTAATTTTTGAAGCACGCTAGTGAGTTTCCTGGACTTTGCCAAACAGTGGCACAACCTTAGCACTACTAAACAGTGAGCTTGGGGATTTAATTTTATACAAACTGATGTACCAGCTCACAAAATTCTACACTCATATGGTCTCTGGGAATCCATCCAGCAAGTCTCTGCCATAGCTCTCACGTGGGAAGTCCTGGAAGTGGGAAAGATGAATCGCATCATCTGTGCTCTACCTGTTTTGGTTTCTGTTTCTTCAGCTCGGATGATCACAAAGTCTGCCTTCTCCTCCGACTGGGTTGCAATGGACTCACTCTTTGTGCTGTGTATGGGACTGGGTGATGTGAGACTGCAGAGGAGAAGAGGAGATACAATTATTTCCATTATGAGCTGCAAACATAGCAGGGAGAAAAGAGAAGTTTCATCTCTGTCTAAAATAAAAAGCTAATATGCAAGAAGTCTGGTTACACTGAGCGCTGCCCACATGCAATGAATTCATTAGCAGGCCAGACAATGCCTGTAACTTTTCAGGCCAGTAGCTGACGGAAGTGCTGCAGCAGTAATTACTCTTTTCATTTTTCCTGTGGCTCAAGAAGATTTAAATAGGAGAGACAACCGCTGCAGGATTAACACAGATCCCAAAGTCAGGAGCTAATTCTAGACTATCCTTCAGACTGCAGTTCTGCTTACAACATAATGTATTGCAAGGCTTGGCCTACAGTTGCAAACTGCTACCAAAAGTCATTCACAGTATCCCAGCTCTCTTGATTTCTCATCTGTATTTAAAGGGACAATTACAGTACAGGGAACCAACCTAGAATTCCCATGTTAAGGAGCCCTCGGGAACACAAAGACACCAACGCATGATCTAGCTTTAAAATGAGAAAGCTTCTTGAAAGCAGCCACATTTTTCTACAACAATCTCAGCTGGTTGTGAAGTCCAGACTCTCAAGCTCTTTCAGACGTTCTTCCCATATCCATCACCGGGACAACAGCAAAGGCATCCAAAGCTCAGTGATCCATTTAATGTGCCCTCAAAGTCTCCAGGAACTAATCCTTGCAAGTGCAAGGAGGAGTTAATGTTTCATTCTCCTCAAGACAGACACAAAAGCCAGAAAGAATAAAAAGAAAACATGGTGAAAGTAACAGAATAGATTTAGAGAAATAAAATGCACTTATATAGCTTGCCTTCCCAATCTTCCCAGCACTTCTGATATAGGTCCCCCAGCTCAGGAACAAACACATCTCTCTAATAAAATCAGAGAATTTTAGAAATTAGAGAGGAAATGATCTGTTAGCAGCTCCCATATAGTCCACTCCCAGGAGTCACCCCCAAGAGACAGTTCCTAGTCTATTTTCCAGGCCTTTGACTAATCTAATTTTAAATGATTCAACTAAGTCAGCTTCCACTGCAGTGAAAGAACAAATGAGTGTGAGTCACTAAGCGAAGAGAGAGTAACCATTTTGGGCTAGATACAAAAAGCAGCAACAGTGTTTGCTCAGACCCCGTTGCTCATACAGTGTATGTCTACCGTGCAAAGAAACACCCACAGCACACAGTCTCGGGTATAGCCACACTACAATAAAAAACCTGCAGCTGGCCCAAGTCAGCTGACTCAAACTTGTGGAATTTGGGCTGCAGGTCTATAAAACTGCAGTTTAGACATTCAGGCTCAGGCTGGAGTCCAGGCTTTGGGACCCTCCCCACTCCTGGGTTCCCAGAGCCAGGGTTCCAGCCCAAGCCCCAATATCTACATTGTAATTTTATAGCTTGGCAGCCCAAGCCCCGTGAACCCGAGTCAGCTGACTTGGGCCAACCATGGCTCTGTGTATCACAGTGAAGCTGTACCCTCAGAGCCCAGGTTAACTGACTCAGACTCACAGGGTTCAGGCTGCAGGGCTAAAAATTGCAGTGCAGACCTTCCCACTCGGGCTGGAGCTTGGGCTCCAAGACCCTTCCCCATCGCCAGTTTCAGAGCCCAGGCTCCAATGCTATTTTCAGCCCCACACCCTGAGCCATGCAAGCCCAAATCAATTGACCCAGGCTCTGGGACTAAGGCACTGCAGGTTTTTCTTTGCAGTGGAGACATATCCACAGTGTGCAGACTTGCTAAAGGATGTTGGGTGTGCCTAAAGTTTTACCTTAAAGAAAGCGAATCCCAATGCCTCGTTCCCTAACAGATGATGTTTAAAACTGAAATCATTGCCCAGGGGCCCAGGAATGTGATGTTTGTGTTCTGAGGAGGTAACTGATTATTAAAGACAAATGATCAAACTTTAAATCAGCACAGATACACAGAAGTCACAGAGACGGACTGACACAGAGACATGCCCAGGAATATTGCATGGTCTTTGCCATCCTTTAAGGTGCAGTCACTAATGTTCCCTCTGCACATGTTCACCTCAGACCCCTGAGGAGCCATCAGGCCTATATGAGCATTGAGAGGTGTATTTGTGGGTTGTCCCTCCACAAGCAGGAAAACCATGAGGAAGCAGCCCAAGAAAACAAGATCAACCTTTGGTGCATGTGAAGAAGGCTACCTAGGCATACAGGGGAAAGATCAATCTAGAAGGCCGGAAGGCAAAGGGTGGCAGAGGGTGCTCTAGGGAGGTGCAGGATATGGGACGTGTGCGCCATGTGGCAGGGAACAGGACACAGCACAGGGAAGTAACATTTCTCCCCAATGTGCTGTTTTCAGAACTAGATCCACTGCCCAAAGTGAACATTTTTTGTGATAGATTTGGGGGTTAACGCAACTGAGGATCAGATATTTCACACCACATCTACAACAGGATTTTAATATAATCCTTTAGTTTTTCTTACAGACACAGCTCCATCTCCAGGCAGTTTCCCTGCACATGACAGAAACATGGCCATTTGGGCAGGAACACATTTACATGCATGCTGATTGCTCCTGAAGCAGCAGCACAGGCCAAAGGTCACCCCTATTTATCATTCTGCCAACTGGTTAAAGCTGGCCAAATTCCCATAGTTTTTCATATCAATTCCCAAAATTATTCGAGTGAGAGATATCCAAAGATGCATTCAAATTTGATTTCTTATTTAAAAGATACATAACTATTCATCATTGAAGCACGCAGAAATGAGTGCTGGGAAATTAAATCAACTGAGGCAGGATTTATGTCACAGGAAAACACTCTGTATTATTCCTTCTAGCCTTGCTTAGTTTCTTAGCTAAAATCCTTGCCTAGTCAAAGCCCTGGACTGTCAATGCTTTGGGATCTTACACACAATCAGGGCTTATGGAAACAGTTTCAGTAACAAGCCTGAATTCTCTGGAGATTTTAATAAACACCCCAACCCTGCTGTTCCAAATGACAATGACAACAATTGCTCACCATTTGACCTGCTTCCCTCCCATGATCCCACTTTAACCTCTCGCCTCACAGAGTCCGTTTCCTGTGGAGCCTCAGGAATCTGCAGGTCCTGGCTGCAGACATGCCTTGTCCATTCACAGGCTTGGAATTCGATGCCGAGGATGCCAGTTCCTGTCAAACTAACGAAGAAATATCTGCCGGTCGGATTTCCTCACATGAGCCGAGACTCACAGCAAAACGGTTCACGGTATTTGCAAGGAGATGTTTGGTGATAAATTGGCAACCCCCTCACACACAGAGTTTATTACAGAGTCAGAATATTCTGCAGTCCAGGTTTTGATTCTGCTGGTTTTCCTTGCAGATTATTTCTCTCTTGCTGCTGCATTTTGGTCCACCGTATGCCCTGGTTGTTTTCATCATGAGAATCTCGGCCTGGATTGCGAGTTGCGTTTCTCATCCCATTCTGCCTACTTCAGCTATACAGCTCCTGCTGCAGAGACCCAGGATTCAGTGAGGGAAAAATGCTCTGTTAAAAGTAGGTTCTTTGCTCTACCAGCCTCTAAGCAGTGTGCAGCATTTCCCAGTCCTATGAGTAGCTTCCTTCCTCGCTATCTCCAGCTCCCTCTCCCTCTGGCTGTCACAGTGTGCAAGGCAGAGTGTATTCTCTGAGAAGATGTCTCGCTCAGGGTGGGGGAGGGAAGGTCGGTGGGTGGGAGGGAAAGGGAAGGGAGGGATTTTGGCAAGTTCTCCAGGAATAATTTCTGTTGTCTCTTCTTATCATAACATTCCTTCCTTGAAATTCTGATATCAAGAACATGTGCATGCCCCATAGGAAATAAATCCAGAAATGTGCTGATATTAGGCTGGGACACTGCACTGGAACTGTGCAGTGGGATGAGATGGGATGGAGTAGTGTTGTGATTACAAAAATATAGTCAGTTCATTAATAAGAAATGTGGTTTGTTCTTGCCAGGCAACTGTGGGGATCCCATGCTCCAACTGGCTTATTCCTTTCTCCGAATAGGGAAGAGAAAGCGAGCATCTTATTTTCCTCCGGAGTTTCCATCCAGGAGACTGGTGCCACCACATCCCAGGAGACGTCACCTGCAGTCAGGGGTGCAGGCTTCTCCTGAGACTGCTCATAGTTTTTCAAAATAATTTATTTTAAAACTAAAGAGACTGACAGTGAAGAGCCCCAGGGTACAAATATGCAGCACGTCACCAGAGCAATAAGATGAAATGGGGTGACATTCAGGGTCAGAATGAGTACAAGGAAAACAGATTGATAATAACAATAATGCTCTGCCTGTCTCTAACACCTTCCGCCTGAGGATCTCAAAGTGCTTTACAAACATGGATGGATGAGTTCAGCAACGCAGCCCTTGTGAGGCAAGTCAGAATCATTCTCTTGTTTAGAGATGGGGAAACAGACACGAAGAGGGGACATGAGTTTCCCAAGGTCACACAGTGAGTCAGAGTCACAGGCAGAAAAACAACGCTGATCTCATGAGCCTCAGTCCCCTGATCTAACTGGTTGACCACATACCCTTCCTTCCAGACCCAAAAGAGAACCCAGGAACCCAAGTCTCCATGCTCTAGACAATGCTGCCTATACTCAAATTTGCTCGGGAATGAATGCAGGCAGGGCTTATTCTCAACAAAATGGAATCCTGACTACAGGCCACATGGCAGATTCGCAGTGAGTAGCATCTTACTCCACTTGAAATCCTACTGAAGCCAACAAGACTATTCACAGAGTTACGAGGAAGGGTATCACCTTAAGTGACCGTAAGGAGCGGGAGGGTGAATTGGGAGGAGGGCCAAGGGGGAAGATGTATATGGGAGGATGGCCAAAGGGTAGGGCTAACAAGTACATCCCTTGCTCCTTCTTGTGGCTCCTCAGTGAGGGGATTAATTGCTAATGAGTTTGACAGGTTCTCTCTTCCATCTCATCTTTTTTACCAAACAGCCCCGCCGGGTCCTAGGGCATATGTGATGGCTTCTGGAAACCCTCATGTAAATTATGCAATGCAAAATCCCTCATGGACATACACAATCCCTCATGGAGGTAGCTTACTGGGTGAAGGAGCAGAGCAGGGGACCTGCCCCCTGCCTCAGGTGGGATGCAGAACCCGGGAGAATCAGAAAAGGCAGAACTCGGTCATAAGAGTCAAGACCCATCACAGTAGGGCCCCAAGCTCCAGCAACAGAATATTAGTAGCTCTTGAGGTGATTCATAAATTAGCAACAATACCAGGCCAACATGACACTTCCTACTCAACATTCACACATAGCTAAGTCTGCACCATGCCTATAATCTAACACCCTTTTCTCATAGATCTGCGATTCTAAATGAAACATACCGAGTTTGGCTACTGTCAGTTTTTCTCTCCTCAGGCACCAGCCTCTGCCTGGTGTCTTATCACAGGAACAACATCCTCCTGATTTTTGGTGGGGCTTGATATGAATAAAGCTTTCCTCACTTGGCAGTTACTGTTGCAATTAAACAGCCAGCCTCTGTGTCAGCAATCGCTGTGCCTTTGGCTAGCGGCATCAGATGCCCTTTTCTACAATAGCCATAATCTGCTCCCCCTCCTTGAATACATAAAACAAGTTCTATTTCTGGCACTGCTGGAGGATACACAAAACAGCCCTCAGCCTGGCTGCTTGGATCCATTCCCCAGCAGGGCCTTGCATGCAAAACTCAGTAGCATTTCCATGTTTGCTCTCCTTTGCATCCCTCCGTGGTTTTGCCCTTTGACAACACTGACAGAACCCTGCCTCCTAACTCCCTCTCAGCCTGTCTTTTGTTTCTCACTGCTGATGCATATAGCACAGTCTCTGTCCAACATCTTTGTATGTACAAAGCCAGGGAACAAATCCACAGTAATGGACAAAGAATATTCCATTCTCAAGACGTTATGATTGAAATCTAATGACACATCAGACCATATTCCCAGCTTTACTTAAAAAGTGTTTTAGCTCCAGCTTGATACAATCTCTGATAATTTCCTATTGAGTTGTCAGTAGCTCTGTCAGCATCTCAGTAGCGCAGGAGTAGCAGAACTCTAGGAAATACACACACAAGGTAACCTGAAAAATATTTGGGGTCCCTCTACCACTGATCTGTATGCACAGCTGTGTAGGGAGCAAGACAGAGAAAACAAAACCCAGAAGAGCCCTGGGCAGTTTAGAGATCTTTAACTCAACCAGAGAAAAGTGATTATTAAAGACAGTAACCAATGTGAAGAGTTTTACTTTTGAAGGTACAGACTGTGCCATTGGCACTCAATGCTGACCGAATATACCCTCTACTATTCCAGCCCTGCCTCCCATCAGCTGATGCAGCTCAAACTTTATCCACAACACCCCCTGCTATTCCAGCCCTGGTCCCCCAAAACAGATCAGAAAGTGCACCCCAAACCTGATCCACAGCACCACCTGCCATTCCAGCCCTGGTCCCTCAAAACAGACCAGCCAATGCATGCCAAACCAGATCCACAGCACCCCTGCTATTCCAGCCATGGGCCCCCAAGGAGATCAGCTGATGCACCTCAGTACTGATCCACAGCACCCCCTATTGTTCTACTCCAACATAATTTCAAAAGTTCCAAACAAACATTTTATTAACAAAGCAATGATTTTAGTTCAAAAGCAGCACAATTAATTTTATGTTTTTATCTTCAGTTCTGTAAAATTCCCTCTTCTGATCATATAGGTTGTTCAGGAAAATATTTGCTGATTTTATATAATATACAAGCTACCCAGTGACATCACTTTCTGTTAGCAATTATAATAAATATCATCTTACACTTAGTGAACTCCTTGCACTATGAAAAAACCCAAAGCACTTTGCAAAGTATACATGCAAGTATTATTTCACTCCTCATGGAAATGCAGCCACCATGGGGCACTCCACAGCTATTTAGCAGTGCACAACAATGCTACACAATAGGACATGATGTGAAAAATACTGTTGCCAATTCAAACTACAGAGAGAATGGAAAAAGGCGAAATGTATTTACCTAAACTGGCATCTGCCCCGAATAGAAGGGGTTAACACTCTTCAACTCGTGAAAAATACTGTGAAATCTTTAACCAGTGCATGTGGTCAGGACCATGGTTTTATTTCTCATCTGATAAGTAGCACCTCCAGCAGCACAGTATCCTCTAGCACCACACTGGGGAAGTGAGTCAGTATTGACTCAGAGAGAAAAAAAAAACCCATACTAAACTGATCTATCTTAGATATTTATACGGCACATGTCACGTGGGCATCTAACCATCAACATTCGGAAGAAGCAAAAGGGTCCAGAACCATCGTGTTTCCTCTCACTCTTCACCTGGGTCCCAAGGGGTTGAATTCTCAGGCATGCTAAGGCCACCTTGTGCGGGGCAGGGAGGCCACTTTGTGCTATGGAGGTGCAAAGTAGCCTTAAAGTGGCCAGAGAAGTCCAGTGGAGAAATCTCCCTGTACCAGGGATACTCTCTGCTGGTGGAGATCTGGCAGAAGAAAATCCATTACCTCATGTGTCAGCCATCCCCCAAACCCCAACATAAAGTGTATCCTCCAGCACTGCCACAAATAGAATTTGTTCTGTGTGTTCAAGGGCGGGACATGGATAGGACAGGAAAGAAGGGGATATAATGGAGCGGAGCTCCACGATGCCCAATCCTCCACTGGCATAAGGTCCCTGACTCACCTTACATCAGTGGTGTAAGTCAGGGCTGCCTGTGTGCACCTCTGACTTGCACTGGGGCCAGACAGCTGTGAAGCAGGGAGCTAAACAAGCTCCACCAGGACATTCCAATGGAGCTCAGAAGGAGCAGAGACTCAAGCTTAGGGGGAGAAGAGGGAACTTACATGTTCAAAGAGATACATCTTTACTTTCAAGCCTAATTAGTGGGGAAAGGCTCTTTCCAAAATGTATATCCCTATACTCTGACCTAAACACAGCCAGGCTTGGTCAGATCTCTCCAACCAGTGGCACAGTTCTACCCCCAGCTCCTCATTGGCTACCTAGTTTCTGTGCAGTGTAGTTGCCATAGAAGGTGCTGGCCTATGGGTGAGTGGGTCTCTGACACAGCCAGGTCCCATTCTATTAAGGGCTCCATAGACTAGGGCTTTGACATCTGCTCTGGAGCAACTGAGAGTCAGTGGAGCATGTGAAGAACCAAAGGGATATGTTCTCTCAGCACTTGCTGCTGAGGCTCACTGCTGTGAGCGGCATCCAGTTCAGCCCCAGGTGAAACATGTTGTAGTTCTAACCAATACCACTTCCTGCAAAACCCCTTTCCTTAGACACCTCCCAGTCAAGTGTTGCCTCAGGTCAACTTTGCTTAGCTAGTGAGATCTGACGAGTCCCCAGGCAATGCTGCAGGTATAGCATAGAATGTGTATTTCTCATGTCCCACTTTACATGGCAAAAATTCCTGCTGTGTAGAGGGGGTAAACTCTGACTTTAATGCTCTATAGCAGGTTACAGGGGACTTTTCAGAAATCAATTAAACACTGAACTTGATTGAACATGAAGGTCCAGGGGAGTTGGGGGATGGCTGGATAATGAAATAACTATAAAGCTAAAAGCAGTTAAAGGTGATGGATGAGGGCACAACGGCAGTGGGAACAGCTGCGGCACCCACTTCAGAGACTCTGGGTCTGAATCCCAAAATAATGCATTCCTGAAACTGAGCCTGCTGCTGAAATCCCCACTTCTCCTTCCCCCGAGGTCTGGGTGCAGGGCATCAGGCTTGCTTGGTTTGGAAGTCTCAGATCATTTCTCTTTCATGTCTCTTATACAGATAACTCCTGAGAGAATTCTGTGCCAAAAAATAAAAAATTCTGCACATAATATTTTAAAATTCTGCAAAATTCTGCAAATTTTATTTGTCAATAAATAAATACGGAGGCTCCAGCATGGCAGTGGGAGCCCAGGCCACTGCCTGCATGAAGGTGAGAGATCACCCTGCAACCCCTCCCCTGCTCTGGGACATGGACTCAATGGTGAGGCTGCATTCAATCTTGACACAGCACAAGGGCTGGGCCTGCCCTCAAAATACCCTGGGGCCGTGCTCCTCTGTGTCATGTGCACCAGGTTTGGGGCAGGTAGGCTCAACCAGGCAGGATCAAGGGGTTTCCAGGTGAAGGTGGTTGAGGCTTAACCGGGGGGTCTGAGTGCTGGGGGAGTGGGGTTTCAGGGGGGTCTGGGTGCACTTAGTTGGGGGTCAGTGTGGTGGGGGTCTGGATGTGGGGGATCAGGGGGTGGGGCTCATCAGGATGGGGGTTTTAGTGCAGGGAGCTTGGTGGGAGGTGGTTTGGGTGCAGAGATGGGGGTCTGGAGGCAGAGGGTTTGGTTGCAGGGGGGCTCCAGATGCAGGGATTGAGGTTCAGTGGGGTGGGGTACAGGTATGGAAGTCTGGGGGGATGTCTGGGTGTACAGAGTGACATTTGGTGGCGGTGGGGTGTCCGGATATAGCAGGTCTGGATGCACAGGAGCTGGGCAGATAGGGGAGCAGCTCCTCATACAGTGACCCCTCCCACCGCGGCTGAGGAGCGTTAGGGACAGGAAACAGGGGAGGATGCTGAGCTTCCTGCAGGTTGGGGAGGTTTTTAGGGGTCGGTCTGACACAGCCCCAGCCACTCCTTGCAGGAGAAGAGGAAGCCTCATCCTTTCCTGCCTCCAGCTCAGCCGGGTTTAGCAGCTGATTCTGGCAAAGGATAGGAGCCACCAGCTGGGGTGTCCCGAGCCCTGCAGTGATTTACCTCTCTGATGATAGCTCTGGGTGCCTGAAATGGTGTACCTGTGCTGCCAGGGAGGCGTGCATGACAGCTCGTGCAGCTTCCCTTTGCTTCCCTGTCAGAAAGTCATTCTTCTGTGGGTAAGCAATGAAATCTGTGCGGAATACGAATTCTGTGCACACGCAGTGGCGCAGAATTCCCCCAGAAGTAACAGATAGATGGTATCAGCTTGCAGAATATCCACTCCTGGTTGCTGTGCCCCTTCCTTTCCTTGCTGAGGGGCAGGCCTGGACAGCTCCTTGGTCATTTACTGGAGCAGAGTTCCCCTCTCTTCAGCCTTGGGATCATTCTGCTCCTCCACTACTCTCAGGTGATGGCTTCACTACAGAGCTCACAGTGGCACAGCTGCACTGCTGTCGCACTGCTAGTGCAGACACTCTATGGCGAGAGGAGCAAGCTCTCCTGTCAACTTAATTATTTCAGCCTCCACGAGAAATGGTAGCTATGTTGGCAGGAGAAGCTCTTCCACTGACATAGCACTGTCTATGCTGGCACTTAGGTCGGCATAATTTACATAGCTCGGAGGGTGACTTATTCAAACCCCTAAGCATCATAACTCCGATGTAAACTGTATTGTAGTGATAACCTCCGTCTCATTCATGGAGTCATAGATTCCAAGCCCCGAAGGAACCATTGTGATTCATCCTCTCAGTTTCTCTCAATCTCGCAGCAAACCCTCTGGTTTGGTGTTTCTACTCCTATTCCCTCTGTTCTCACTGGGGGAGGCCACAGAGCCAGGATTAAGGTCAGAGCCAGGACTACAGCTCAGGAGTTCCCAGCTCCTAGCCTTGTGCTCATACCACCTTGTCACACTGTCTCATGGATGAGACGAATCTTCTCTGTGGGAGAGTATGCAAGATCAAGGAAGTCAATGAAAAGTCACTCACTGAGACCCGGTGTTTCATGTTCCAGCTCAGCTGGGAAATCTCAGCGCATGAAATTTTCCTTATTCCTAAAACTAGTCAGAGACTGGGCTGTGTGTGAGGGAAGCACATCCATAGGGTAGGCAGGGGACTGGGCTGCAAGGAGGCCAGATGTAGGGTGGGCAGGAGACGGACTCTGCCAGGCTGTGAGGGGATACAGCTCTGCAATGGGCATGTCTGTTACCTGGAGGAGCAAGACTCTGAGGGCACGCTCTGCTGTCCCTCGTACTGCTGCACTAGTGCTCGGACACTCCAGTAGGGATTCTCAATCTCTTCGTCGACACTGCTGTTTCTGAAGATAAAAATGACATAATGAATAACAACCTCACAGAGCAGGGGCAGAAATCCTTGGGGTTTTTTTTGTTTTTTGTTTTTTAATTTATTGTCTGAACCTAATGATAGACGTTCTTGGTGGCGGGGAAGGGGAGAACAGGGGCTAATGAAATAAAGGGAAGGAGGTGCAGGCAGCAATCCTCTGGACTTCTTATGAATGAGAAAATCTAATTTCTGATCTAGAAAGTGTGAGACAGGAAACCCTTTCCCATCTACCTGTGATATGGCAGGGGAGGGAAACAGTGTGTTACCTGTTAAATGCCTCAAAACTCCTATGAGTAGCAGCAGGGCTTTGGAGAGGGAGGGAAGGAGGGAGTGGGGAAAGGCTAGCTTCTGCTAATACTATAAGGGCTGGCCATCCTAAAGAGGAACACGTGCCTATGTCCTTCGGAAGAATAATAAAACGCCAAACCCTATAGCATTGTGGGACACAGCGGCTGATAAACAGCACTCAGCAACACTACAACAATTTCCACTGCTTGGCATAATACGAGAAGGCAAGAGGAATTTAGAGAGGCATAATGGAATTGGACACCAGGGTTAGCACCCTGACTCTTACAAAAAGTGCACCCAGGATCTCTAAATTCCACAAACGGTCAGGGCGTTAGTTTTATGTCTCACGTGAAAGACAGCACCTCCTTTTGCCATGCAGTGGCATTGTGCTCACTACTGATGCAAAGGGAAGGATGTAATAGAACTCTTAGGCTTTGTCCTCAGTGACACAAAGGTGTTTTGTTTTCTTTTCAAGTGAGATAATAAATGTGTGATAGTTATCGTGCTGTACAATCTTAGGTGAAGGCAAGGTGCGGTCGTGTATACTGCAAGGTGGCTCAGCGAGGTCAGCACTATACCACCTGTCTGTGGCTGGCCTCTTCTGGTTTACCTTATGGTAAAACTACAGTGCCTTACCTCCACTGTTTTTACACGCACGTTAGTTATCTCATGGTAGAAACATACCTTTTTGCCAGTGAAGACATAGCCTTAAAGGTATCCCATCCAGGTGCTAACTCAGTCCTACTCTGGATTGTTTGTGACCTCCAGTGAGATTACAGCAAAAGGTGGTCTGGGTTCAGGTCAACAGGCAATGTATGAATTCATAGCAGAGAGGCAGAGACCTCTTTATCTGTCCTGTAGGGAGATGCCCCCTTTACCTGCCCCATAAGGACTAAGACTTAGCACCAAGATTCACACTCATTCCAATGAGACTAGATGGGAGCACCCAGTACCTCTGTCTGTGCCGGAAAACATCACGTCCTGAGCGTGAGACATCCTGACGAACATCTGCCAGAGCAGCCACGGCACCCTGGGCCACTGCGGCCGCTGAATGGGGCCTGTGACTGGCTGATGATGCTGAAAGGCTCTTCCCCACCATGCTGGCTGAGCTTTGAATGGCTGTTCTACCAGAGCCAGGTTTAAAATGAGCAGCTAAGGCAAGGATCAGCCTCATGATGGATTTCAGGTTCCCATCAACGATATCTGCAAAATGCAATCAAACCGCAGGGCAATGAGGCTCAGCAGGTTCTTGTCTGACCAACACTTGTGAATGTAATTAAACTCTACAGGAGCATGCAAAAAAAAAGGGACCAAACCATTAGGACTGAGTTATCATTCCAGTGTGCCATAGTATTTGTTTTGTATGAAGCAGCCTGAAGTAAAATCAGTTACTGCCACCTACAGGACAGAATTTTTATTGCTCCGGGCACATTTGGGACTTCTGTGGGATTATTTTCAACAAATAGTCCAGCCTGTGTGTGACAGTGTTACTGAAGGATCACTACAAAGATGTCACAGTCATTGAAGATCACTGTACCAGTGATGGCTCCAATTGGCCCATGGAACTTCTATTACCATTTTTAATAGGAAAGAGGAGGGAGCTGGGCAAGAATGGAGTTCTGCAATGTCTAGTAATCATTAACTAATCAATCCTCATCACTATGCACTTTCCTTCAGTGTACAAAACAGCCCAAATTTGATGACCTTCAGGGCTTACTCCAAAGACCATCCATCTTTTTCTTGGGGGGAGGGGGAGGGGTGTTTTTCAAAGCCACCCAAGGGATTTAGGCATGCAGTGGCCATTAAATCTAATGGGAGCTGGGCATCCAAATCCCATAGGCAGCTTTGAAAATCCCAGCCCCAGACTTTTGGGGAAGGACTGGATGCCTGCAGTCTCTGGTTAATTTTTACTTTTGTAGTGTGGGATGGGGCCCAAATAAACACTGTTAAAATAGATCATACAGGTAATTAATCCATGTCACTCACAGAGACTCTGAGACAGAGAGGGGAAATGACTTGCCCAAAGTCACAGAGCGAGTCAGTGTCAGAGCTATGATTAGAACTCAGGGGTTTCTGTGTCCAGAGTCCTGTGCCCACACCTCACTCTGTGCAGTAACTTTGATACATTAATCCTGCCTCAATCTGGGGGGATGGACTAAATGACCTCTTGAGGTCCCTTCCAGCCCTACATTTCTCTGATCACTTCATAACATGTCCAACCTCAGAGCCCTGACACAAAGTTCAACAATGTCCTGTCACTGGGAATGGTGAAAGGAGACTAGAACAGGCCAGACATGGCATGTGACATTTTTTCTAGGAAAACCAGAAGGGATGCAGAGCACCAGCCCTGGGTTTCAATCTTTAGAGCTTACTCTGCTCTCATTTGTGCTCTACGAAACTCTGGATGCTCATGTTTTACTTCCCTGCTACCAACCTAGATACAAGAAACTAAGAAAGCAAATTCAGATCACTGAGTTAAGTGGCCTGGAGAGAGCTGCCTGGGCTGGGCCTAATGTTATATTTGTTTACAGTATAGACAAGTTTTATCAGTATTAACAACAGCTTATAGAGTCAGTGAAATGGTGCGAACTGGCATGTAATGCCTCACTGAATGGGAAAAAATAGCACAGCCTCCAGGCTGCTGGTAGCCATGCTGCTGGCATGGAGCACTTACTGTGTACTCTGAATACACAAAGGCTACCCAGCTGAGGCTTGTAACCCCAGGGCTGTGCTCCTCTCTTCCTGATAACAACATGAAAGGTCATGTGCTCCATGATTCCAGTTTAAGCCATTGGGCACTGCACCTCACCCAGTGCCCTGGGAGGAGCAAACAGTACACTCAGCAACCAGCAAGAATAGGGGACTGTTTTCCTCCATCCATGTGCTGTCTGTGACTAAATGATGCCACAGTAAGAGGAAGAAAGTGCATGTTTTTGCTCCTTGTGTCTCTTTCCCACCACATGTTCTGTTCTTCTTATGACAGGAAATGCTGGCAAACAGAGTTTGCAAAGCATGGGAAACAATACCACTGATTTCCAGTGGTCTGGAATGGTCTTGTTCCCACCACAGAAGGCAACAGCCCAATAACAATTTATTTATGTCCATTCACTTAAGGTTTCCAAGTCTGTGTTCTCAATTATACCATTTGTGTGGTCCTCTGACCACTCAGAGGAGAGGGGGCATTTCTTCTTCATCTTAATACTATTATTTATTTCCCACCCTGGACTGCTCGCGTCTCCTGTTTGCTACTGTTACCAAAGCAACCAAGAATTTAATGCCATTCAACCAAGAACTAAACATATTTCTGGATTGTAGCAACAAGAGAAATTTCCAGCCTGGAAATAAATTATCTGTAGGGCACAACACAACAAAGGATCCAGTTCGCACATAGATAGCTGAGGATCATGGTGACACTGTCATCAGGGAGCACTTACCTTTTGCTGAAGTTTGGTGCATACGGATCTTTTTCGATGCCACGAACTGCAGGACTTTCTCTACATTTTCTCTCATTTCTTGCTGGCTGGTGGGACTGACTTGAATGCCATTCAGCTTCTCACCGGCTGGGAAAATCAAATGGCCTAATTACAGAGAGTAATGGACCTGCTTGGTGCTGACTGGCTCTGGAACAGTTACAGGTGTAGGATTCAGCAGCTGTTATGTTGGGAAGAGTAAGGGAGCCATATGTGTGAATTCTCCCTGCTCATGAGGTGTCTAATGGCAAAATAAACCCATAGCACTATCTGTGAAGGAGCTTTTTGTGGGTAATTCATTATTCCTTGTATTTTTTTGAGTCAGCATATGTCCCTGCCGTGCAGATACACTATACCGCATGGCACAGTCTCAGCAAGGGACAGCATCAGCTTCTAGAATCATTTTTGCTCAGTCCTATTATTTCTTTCTTGTAAATATTTGTGTTTTCGCAAAGAGATTAACACCGACAGACAGGAATCCCATCCATTAACACATACAAGAAAACTCCACGCAGGGCTGCCAGGGTTAGGCAGAGATACAGAACTACAGGACTCAGGTCATATACAAATGAAGTTAAGAAGCCACATACTAGTCCCACCTTAGCCCATACACCCCTCTGGGTCCCTAATGCCATTCATCAAAATGGGAAATCCTTTCATGGCTCCCTTAAAACAGCTCAGCTCCTCTTGTGGCAGTTATCATGGCCAATGCAGTTCTCAAAGGGCCTGGAACTTGGCCAATAGCCAAAGGTTAACAAGTGATACTGAGCTAACACATAAGGACTTCAGGGGAAGATTGGCTTTTATGACCCACAATTTTCTTCTCTCTTAAAATGACCACCCTGCTCCGATACTGTAGTACCTGCTGGCCAGCCTCACACAGGTCCAAACATTCTGCTAGCAGTGCCTCACCAAAACGAGCTTCCTCCATGCAGTATCCCACAGCCCCCACAGGAGCAATAGTGCCACTTGGTGCTACTGACCTACAAGTTCAATGAGAGTGGCCAGGATGACCCCATCTCGGAGATCCTGCCTCAGGTCCTGCACTGGCTTTATTGCTGCCTTCTTCTTCAGCTGAGAATTCACCCAGGCGATGTACGCCTGTAGTTGCTGCTGTAAACAGAAAAGAAAACAAAATTTTGCAAGTCACTGTTGTTTTAGGAAATAGTTGCACAATTCTCACCTTTCACTCAACCATATGTTCGCTTAGATCACAAGTACAAATGGGATTCATCCCACCACCTACGTAACACTGGTTCACAAAACAAAACCAATGTTCTGTTTGGAGTAACTCGGTACAAGCCAGAACTGGAACAGCAAGAAGAATTGCAAGTCAGGATTGAGAGGCATCAGCGCAGCTGAGAAGGAAGCTTGCACTGAACCTGCCTGCAGTATATCTGGTTCAAAGCAACCACTGCCAGTCTCTCACTTTTATTCCCAGCATTAATTCATTCATAAAATGTTAAAAACCCAAAATTAATTACTTTCAGATATTTAAAAAATATATATATAGCTTAGTTAACAGTTAAAATAACCAGTGTAATTTTCAGTTAATTACACTAATTGTTAAGGAAATGACCAGATTTTATAATGGGCCAATTTCACTGTGGTATATGGTACTGACACTCTTGAGCCCAACTTTCGCCAGCCTTGCACCTTGTGTCATCATTTACATCAGTGCAAGAGAGTGCAAACTGTGAAGAAAACTGCCACTCTAACTGGGTAGTCTTTTACACTCTCTTTGCACAGGTGTAAGCGACAGCAGGGGGCGACAGATAATAAAGAACCTGGTTCTCGATCTCCCCTTTTACCTTTAAAGGGTTAACACAGGGAACCAAACACCGGACCAGAGGACCAATCAGGAAATAAGACTTTTTCAAATCTGGGTGGAGGGAAATTTTGGGTGTGAGTCCTTTGTTCTTGGTCTGTTTTTTTCTCGGCTCTGAGAGTGACCACAGGAATCTCCAAGCTTTCTAATCTTCTGTTTCCAAGTTGTAAGCACAAGGATAGTAAGACAATAGGTTTATATTGTTTTTTTGTATTTACATGTGTGTAGTTGCTGGAGTGTATTCTTTTTGGATAAGGCTGTTTATTCATTTTTCTTTTAAGCAACTGACCCTGTATATTGTCACCTTAATACAGAGACTATTTTAATGTCTTTTTTCTTTCTTTTTATATAAAGCTTTCTTTTTAAGACCTGTTGGAGTTTTTCTTTAGTGGGGACTCCAGGGAATTGAGTCTGCAGCTCACCAGGGAATTGGTGGGAGGAAGAAGTCAGGGGAAAAATCTCTTTGTGTTAGATTTACTAAGCCTGATTTGGCATACCCTCTGGGTGAGGGGGGAGAGAGGTTAGATCTCTCGGTGCTTGTGTTTCAAGGACTTGAAGCAGGGAGGGTGGAATCCCTTTGTTTAGATTCACGGAGCTTGCTTCTGTATATCTCTCCAGGAACTCAGGGAGGGAACACCAGGAGGGGAGGAGGGGGAAGGGAAATGGTTTATTCCCCTTTGTTGTGAGACTCAAGGAATCTGAGTCTTGGGGTCCCCCAAGGAAGGTTTTGGGGAGACCACAGTGAGCTAGGCACTGTATAATTCCTGGCTGGTGGCAGCAATTACCAGGTCCAAGCTGGTAACTAAGCTTGGAGGTTTTCTTGCTAACACCCATATTTTGGACGCTAAGGTCCAGATCTGGGAAGAAATGTTATGACAAGAGTGCAAACTGTGAAGAAAACTACCACTCTAACTGGGTAGTCTTTTACACTCTCTTTGCACAGGTGTAAGCGATAGCAGGAGGCGACAGATAATAAAGAACCTGGTTCTCGATCTCCCCAAGTAGTCATCTGGTGTCAGGGGCTGACAGGCAAAAGCAGTCCCATGTGCATGTGTAAGGGGTTCACCTTTTCATTCCTATAGCTTACATGAGACTTCAGTGGCTAGTAGAAGCCCTGGTGAAACTGGAATTCCTTTGGGACAAGGGCTTGTGCAGCATGTGGAGTGCAATCAGATTTATCCCTTTATGGGATTACCTCCCTTTCACTAAGCTTCCCATTATTCTGCAGCTGTGGCAGGTTTTAAGTCTCCATTCCACGTTATCTCAGCAATATCAGCCATCGTTTATGCTTCTACAGCCTGCCACAAAGTCACATTCTGTTCACAACACCACTTGTAATTGTCCTGACAAGGGAAATCCAACTTTAAACACAACACAGCTCTATCTGTCTGCTCAGAAAGGTGCCCGGACACTTGTGTTCAATTGGTTCTGCTCACTCAGCGGATAAGTGTGGAGCATGGTATGAGAGGCACACTTGGGCGATTGCTCAATTTGTTGTAAAAAACGAAAGTGGTAGCGCTGAGTGGGAAGTCTAGACTTTGGGAGACACATGAGACTAATGCAGGCTTGCTGGAGTGGATTTTGCCTCCCCTGCTTTGAGTCCAGTATAGTCACGGCTCTAACTCATTTAGTGTAAATTAGTTCTGAAGGTGCCAGTAGGTGTCAATTTTGCCAGTTTTGCTTCCACTGAATGGGAACACGAACCATGAAGCATAAATACAACAAGCATAGTCCTGGCTTCTCTCCCACTCATACAACAGGTACAAGAGGATGATCCCGCTTTGATTTTCAGGTCGATAGTAATAACTGCCCATGATAAAGTGCAAGGAGGAGTTGAGTTCTTATGTGACCTAAGCTGGACAGAAGCACCTGGGCCCAAGAAAGGAGGGGCCTGAGACTTTACACCAGAATCCAGCCACACATCACAATTTAATTTCAAGGACAAACCAGAACTCAAACCTTCTATTACACAAAGATTCAGTGAAGCTTTAATTTATTCAAGTAACTATCAGTGGAAGAGAGAGATGTTTACTTACAGAGCCAACTGTTACCCACTGAAACAGCTTTTACCCTTATGGAAAAGTCCTACACAATTCAATAAGGTTCCACAGAGATTGAACAGGGTTACATAGAAACTATTTCAAAAACCTATATAATGAAAAAGAATGATCTCCTTTTTACACTTTTTTTTATTAACCATCCTATAGGAATCTACATTAGGGGTATAATTCTCTACTATATTCTATAGGATGGTCCAAAATACTATAGAAAGCCATATTCTATTAGATTCTGTGCGTCTTTTCCCTATAAGCAACTCCTTTTTCACACAAAAGAAATAAGTTATATAAAAATACAGCCTTATAATTAACAATTTAATACTTTCCCCTTTGTTTTCTCCAATTCTTTGCACACAAAATAAAGATCACTATTTTTGGGTAGGAATTTTTACCGGTATGCAGTAATTAGTATCATTATTAGAAAATCACTTCTAAAACCCTGTAAATTTATATTTTAAATGATCCTCTCCAAAAAGACAACTTTCTGTGGCTGTGCAATAGTGATGTCGCTATTACAAAGGGAAGGATTTCACAGTAGTTACTGCTACAATACCGCAGACTTCCATTTAATTAGCATGTTTAGTATTTTTTTTCCATTCAGAGCATAAGATTTTCCTGGAGCAGTTCGACTGTTGGTTTGTTCATCAATAGCTTATTATGTATCCAGAAAACTCTACTAGCTAATTAGTTTAGTGCAGGACTCCAGAGATACTCTGATTTCTGCAAAGCTAAAATCCCAAGCAGCAGCCTCTTTATTTCTGGCAGCTGAGATGAACAGGTGACTGAATTTTCCAAAAAAAGAATAGACATGAAAATTTAATGACCTAAATATTGTAGAGTGGTGTTAAATGCACTAAGGGACAAAACCACCAGCCCTTTATTCCAGACAGAGAACTCCACGTGTCCATATTCCAGTAAATGAAAAAAGGAGAGCAAATTTTGTGAGGATGTATTCTGCAAATGGAAACAAGCATTTCTACACAGCAGATTTCATCCTTCAGGACAAAAGAAACACTTCCTGCACCGTGTCTATCAATGAGATCAGATCCCACTTCTTTATTTGTCTCCATTCAATTCTTGAAGGTACGAAGAGTTACACTTGTTCCAAAATCAGAAACAGGTCATGAAATTCACTGCACAACTTTGACATTCTCTCTGCATTCTTCTGTACCCAAAATCTGAAAAACGGGTTGGGGATAACTTGGAGTCTCTTTGTCTGTCTAAGGTTCTTCCAAGAGTTAACTGCTCAGGAATTTGTTTGGTAAGCTTCTGTTAGCATCATGCATCAATTGACAATCACATAAAAAGAATTTTCTCTGGAGAATAATTCTATCCATAACGCTACACTACTAATTTTAATTAGCAGAAAAGACATTTTCAATCTGATCATTATTTTATTAATTTTAGATAAATCACATATTATATATAACAACTGGCCAAATTTTTCAAACAAGGACTCTGATCATGCACCTCAGTTCTAATAGACCCAGCTTGAGAGACATTGGGCCTGATTTTCAGTGGTGCTGAAAATCACCAACAGATCCCATTAAATTCCAATGGAATGGTGGGTGCTTAGCACTTTTGAAAATCAGACCCAAGCATGTTAGGCACTGTAAAAATAAGTTACCCCAAATCAGTGGCTACTTTTGAAAATATTAGTGTCCAGTTTGTAAAGTCATAACAGGCAGATTTCTCACAATGTGATACAGGTATGTACTAGGTATGAAATGATACTCAATATAAAAAATGTCTGTACTCATTGGAAAGACAATGTGTGCTTTATAATTCTTCCCACAGATGTAATACTTCCTCCTTCTGATTATTTATAGAATTCAACCTATCTGGGAATGTAACTAGTCATATTTCCTTGTTCCTTCTTCCAGTCCACATTTTCCCCTACTTGTTTTCGGTCTGTATGGAAATTCCTGCAAAAGACACTGAAAAGTTTCATCTTTGGATAATTAGCCAAGATTAGTAACAATATTTGAAGTCTGGATCCAGCCATGGGCAATAAAAAAGGGAAGCTGGAATCTGTAGTCTGTCCCTTTTCCCAGCCTCTCTCTCTCCCTAGGGAATATTTTTCCATAGTGCTAATCATGAGTTCTCCTCTATTTAAGGTCTAAAAATTACCCACTATTCTTTTACTCTGGAGAATCACAATCACTCAACAGACCTCACTAGCATAGTGGGCATCAGGGTCTAGCAGCCTCATTAAGCCAATGCTGTCAAAATTACTCGTGTTACATTTAGCTTCTTTAAATTAATATCACCCGAGTCAGGGTGTTCTCTCTTCTGCTTCAGTCTTTTGCTTGCTGAACAGCATCCAGGGCTCCCCTCTCTTACCCTCCCTTCTTCCATTACTCAAGAGCTGCTGTCTCTTCCACACTGGTTGTCAGTCCCTGACCAGCATTTCTCAGGCACTTACGCTGCTGACACTGGACAAGATTTTGAACCTAAATACAACTTCTTTAAATTGTTCTGGTGGCATGAAGGAGCCACAGTAGCCCAGAGGAATTCTCAAAGTGCAGGAGCAGTGTAGGACCAACGTACATTCTACTCCACAGTGTCCTCCTGCAGTCCCAGTATGGGGGCATGTTGGGCATGAGATGGGGAGTGGTCAAAGCATTCTGTGCTGCCTCTGGGGCTGCTCGAATTTACAATGGGGCCCCACTGGCCCCCAAAGCAGCTCAGAATCCAGGCAGCACAAGGTAGTATTAAACCATCTTTCCACCCCACTCCTCCTAGACTTCACTTTCTGACAGACCACAAATCTGAGTGAGAAGAACTGATGAGCCTGAAAGAGGAGTGATTGATGCAGCAAAAGACAGCCATGCCTGGTGGGGGAGAGAGAGAGAAGATGGAAAGAATAGAGCAGTCATTATCTTTTCCCTCATCCCGCTTTCCCCATACTTTGTGATTGTTTGTTACATCCACTTGTGGTGTCTTGTCTTTATTAGACAGTAAAAATTCTGGGACAGGGATCATCTTTTACTCTGTATTTGTGCAGTACCTATCACAATGGGGGCCTGATCCTGACCAGGGCCCTGTATGTGCTACTTCAATACAAGTAAATAATAACAAGGTGTCCTAAGCATGGGAGCAGAACAGACAGAGAGAGGAGCCCAGGCCACGGACACGGAAAGAAGCTCCAGGTCTGGTAGAGAAGGTAGAAAGAAGGGCTCAGGCCTGGACTGGGGAAACCCATATGCTTCCCTGCCCGCTCAGGTCCATAGCCCTGACAGCTGCTCAGACCCTAACCTATTCTAATGTTGAACCTTTGCTCTTTGAGTGGAAGAGGAAGCTCCCACAGGGTCTATTACACTGGCTCTGTACCTTGCTGGCTCCTGCCAACTACAGATGCTTCCAAACAGCACAAGATTTAACAAATCCCTGGAGCTTCCCCTTGCTGTCTTATAATCAGGTCTGGCTCATGGCTGCATCCCACACTGTTCTGAGAGGTAACAGCTATTGATCTAGCCACCCCAGCCTCCTTGTTTTCCTGAAGAACTCACCCTTGAACTAGTTACACTGCTACCCCGATATAACTCTGTACTCAGGAGACAAAAAACCTTACCGCGTTATAGGTGAAACCGTGTTATATCGAATTTGCTTTGATCCACCGGAGTGTGCAACTCCCCCCCCACAAAGCACTGCTTTACCGCGTTACATCCGAATTCGTGTTATATCAGGTCGCGTTATATCCGGGTAGAGGTGTACTGCTCAATAGCGTACCCAACCTCTGTCACTAACAGTCTGTTTAATCTGAGTTTTGGTCCAGCCATATCCTGGGCTCTGTGGGGCAGGAATAGGTTCTGGTCCCACACCTCAATCTGAATTTCTCTCAGAAGTGAGAATTTCTTTTAGGAATAACATATCATCCTCAGCCCAAAGATTTACTATACAGAGCACAGATTATTAGGATTGCAGAGGGATTAAGATTAATCCTATTTAAATTAACACAGCTTTATGTTCCAAAAGGGGGCCTGCTTTACCTGAGCTCTGTGAATGGGAAAGTAACTGCCTTACCTGGAGCTGCCTGGGGCCAAGATTGCTGACGCTCCCAGGCAGCTTTTTTCTCTTATATTCAGATCACTATGGATGTCCCTAAAAGATCTTTCAGGGCAGGGCCAGAGTTTGAAGGAATGGACCCTGGGGCCATCTGCTGTTGTGGACACATGTAGCTCCTTCTGCGGGTGAATCACAGCTTGGAACTCTCAAAGTTCTCCACTAAGCACAGCACTGATAGGGGCAGGATCATAACTGTACAATATTTCTAGGTGTGCATTTTTGCTATTTTAATTACAAAGTACCCAAGACTGAGGAAGTGGCTCACACCCAACTGATATTGGGACAGCTTTTGCAGGGCTCAGGACTACTCACCCCAGGAACTATTTTGCTTCCAGTAACAGGGAGCTATAACAATTTTTCAGTGCAAAAAACACCCCTTTAGGGTGAGCGCCTCTTCTCAGGCACTGGAGGCACTTAACGGTTAATTAGTATTACCTAATACTTATGTTGCAGTAGAGTCTGGAGAGTGCAGTCAAGATTGGGGCCCCATTGTGCTAGGCACTGTACAAACACACAGGAAGACAATATCATTTATAATTTAAGGAGACAAGTGACATACAAAGGGTGAGGGGAGAGGAATGCAATAGGATATATATAATTGTATGCATATTTGCTTTTTTCATTATAAATAGATGAAGTAAGGGTCAACTATCCCCCTCTGCCCCTCAAGCTGTCAGTAACTGGCTGATATATTTTGGGAAAGTCACAGCAGAAGTATGTCTTGAGGAGAGAGCTGACAGTAGAGCAGCCTTACAGACTGGTTCAGAGAGGGTCTTCCGTGTATAAGTAGCAGTGTGGATGAAGGTGCAGAGACTGTTTTATGAGAAGCTGATAAAGAAGTAGATGAGGCTGGCACTGCTGGCAGAGCGGAGATAGCAGGGTTGACATGGTAGAACTCACAGGCAAACAAGCAAGAAGGAGTAGAGCTGGGAAGGATCTTGAAAGTGAGGACCAGAAATGTGAACTTGATGCAGTGAAGCAGGAGGAGATCCAAGAAGGATTCAAAGAGAGGAGTGACAAGATCAGAGAGACAAGCAAGGAAAATGATATTTGTATCTTCACTCTCAGTAGACTGTGGGGATGGAGGATAGTGTGTGTGCTAAGGAAGCAGGAGACAGAAGGTAACAGTAACCAAGGTGGGAGATGAAGAGGACTTGGACAAGCGTTTCAGCTGTCTAGATAAAGAGAAAGAGCTGGATCATGGACATATTATCAAGGAAGCAGCAAGATTTGGATATCGGCTAGATGTGCAGGGGAAGAGCTTGCAAGAAGTAACAGATGTTATCCGGATGATACTGTTTGTCACCAGTGACAAATATGGAGAGGAAGGTAAAGAGTAGATAAGTTACAAGAGATTGGTAGGAATAGCTAAGGCATGTCAGGGAGAACTCACAACAGATGTGTTGTTTACTTCCTTTCTGGACTTCAAACTTGATGAGCAAGTGGCTCTCTCAAAAACCACATGCCCCATCATTTGTTAATATTTACATAACACAGTTTAGATATATATGAGTGTGTCAACTTGTGGAGTCAAGACTCCTGGATTCTATTCCTTGTTACGGAAATGATGTGTGACTTTGCGCATGTCACTTACTCTCTGTCCATTTTGTTTTCCCTGTCTGTAAAAGAGGGATATTAATCCCCACCACGCTAAAATGTGTCGACATCCTGGAAAGGAGGGTGTCATAGAAGGGGAAAGTACTACTGGAGTTGTTATAGTAAAAGTTAATATGTAATTCTGTACTAAAAGACTGCAGATAATATGGAGATCAGTGTTAGAGCAGCAGCTCACAGCTTTCCCTCTACACACGGACCAGAGAGACAGTGAGGGCAAGAGAAGCCAGGAGCTCTCGGCCTGCAGTCCACCCACCACCATCTCTTCCCAATGTCACCATAGTCAGCCTGCAGGTGGAAAGAAGGAAAGCATAACAGCATCAGCAGCATTAATATTCCCCTTCTGCTTCTCCCATCTCTGTGTCAAAATGAAGTACATAAGTTATATAGGGCTTGTAGTGAATTAGCTTGTAGTGTATCTGGCACTTAACTGGCTGGTTTCCCCCTTTCCCCAGAAGAGAGAGAAGAGAAATAACTAGCACTTCAAGTGTGACATCTCACATGAGCCTTAGTTGCGTTTTTGAGGATGTTTCAACTTTAAAGCAAGATGGAAACTTAGCCCCCGAATCTGTCGAGAGTGTGATCCTGGCGCTTCAGAGTATAGACTATGTCCATGACAGTCACAGTCTTTCACTTGGCATGTTCAGTGTAAGTGACAGCATCACGGATGATGTTCTCTAAAAACACTTTCAGCACTCCTTGGGTTTCTTCATAAATCAATCCGGAAAAACGCTTTACACCACCACAGTGTGACAAACGACGAATAGCCGGCATTGTGATACTTTGAATGTTATCACGGAGCACCTTGCAATGGTGCTTAGCACCCCCCTTTCCCAAACTCTTACCACCTTTGCTGCAATCAGACATGATGCTATGATCTTCAAAACTTCCTGCTTAGAAAACCAGAATAAACTCTAGGCATTCTCATCAGCCCGGTGTAACTTACCATCTGCCACTTAGGGCTCGATTCACTCTCCTTTCTAGCACAGTATCAGTGGGGAGTCAGTCATGTCTGCCTGGCAGTAAACAAAACATCATGTTTTAAAGGCAGGTTACTGTGCCTTCGTGTACTAGTCTGCCCTTTATTTTACCCCTTTTTAGAGTCCCACTTGCATGGGACAGTGTGGGGATAACTGCCCTGAAACTTTCAAAACTCTCTCAGAGGTTTGGGGGCTGCTTGTTTTGAAGTTCATCCAGCTTCTTCTGCTTTCAGAAGGCAGCATAGTTGAAATAACAGATCCCTGACTTTTCTTGGGTTCTGAACTTCTTGCTACCTCTTCCCCATGGACTCTCACTGCCATCTTCAACTGCTTCAGGGAAGAGGCACCTCTCCCTTATTTCCAAATTTATCTGGTGATAGAAAAGGTCTCAAGAGTCTGAATCTTTCCCCATGGCTGGATTGGGGGTTCAATCTAGGATGGTAACAGGTCTCGCAGTCTTTCCTCTGCTTTTCCATTACATCTTTTGAACACTGCTCACAGAACAAGTCTAGTGAGATCAGTAAGAAGCTTTCTGTGCCCACTGCCCTCATGCTGTGGGGCTGGTTTCAGTATTAAAGGCATTCAGTATCCTGGATGTTCAGAGCACTGAGCCAAGTGTCTGCAGCAATGAAGCTCAAAGACCAGCCTAATTGCATCAGGACGTAATGTGTTTAAGGCCTTGCATGGTTTCTAAACTCTCTGACATTATCTTAATTAGATGATCTCTGTAATCTCCCATGTTCTTCCACTTTGAGTTTCTGTTGGTTTTGTTTTGATTAGGTCTTTGTAGAAGCAGAGAATAAAACCCCATAAACAAATAGAACGATGTTACCCTCCAGACCAGCATAAAATGATTCATCCAGGAAAGAGATGCCTGGGTCTGATTCAGGCTGCCAAATACACAGGAGCAGCCAGGATCTGGCCTCCATGTAATGAAACTCAGGACTGTGGGCCTGAGTGAGTCCAGAATGTCTATGTCGGGTTACGTTACAGCCAAGGCTGCTCATTCATAAAACGTTCATTTCAAAGCCTGACATTCAATTTCTTTCAGAACAACATTTGGGCCAGTGTAAATTCTTCCTTATTCAGTATGAGGCCTGTCCCAAGCACTCAGAATTCCTCAGTCATGGCTGCACTGTCTGGAAAGGAGGCAGCAGTGCAATTTTGCACAGACAAGGAGGCAGAGATAGTACATGAGCTGTAAAAGACAACGGTGCATCAAAATTCCTGACATAGCATCCAGGGAGGTGGTGAATCAGATCAGAATAAAAAAGAACTACCTGAACCTTCACCCATATTTGGAATTGAACATGAGCATTTTAAAATTCTGGAGTGTTTGGAGAAGTGCTTTTCACGGACCTGCTGAGATATGGAGAGAAATATCCTACGGCGGTTCTGCTGGAATTCTAGCCAGGACTGGAAAAACTGTTCTCCATGTGATTTCTAGCCCAGTTTTGAAGACCCAAAAGGTTCAAACCACTGGGAGAAGCGACTTGGCCAACCCCATATACCACACTATTTCCAGAGTGTGATGATAATAGCTTCCCAATAGGGAATGCTATAGAACGAGTCTATCTATGAACTTACAGAACTCTACTTTCAGGAAAGACTTGATGAGAGAAAACAATACATGCGAAGGAAGGAATAAAGCCTGAATGTTGACCTAGCCTTGGCTCCTTCCCTTTTTATGCTTGAACACTGAACACAGGGCATACTCAACAGGATTTTCATGCCTGCCTTCTAGTTTTTACGGTCTTCAGCTAAATTGTTGCTTCAGATCAGTAAACTAATCTCAAACAATGGTCCCCAGTTTAATTAGCTGGATTTTAAAAAAAATTGAAGCACTGGGTCCACTTCTGCCCTCCTTTATACCATGTAGCCCCTCTGAAATTATTGGGGGTGTGTGGCCATGACCAACAGCAGAATTTAGCCCAAAGACTTTGGACTGGCTGTGCTCAATGCTGTAGAAAGCCATTGACCAGGTCTCTGAAAATGTTGAAGGGATATTCCAGTCAGCTCTGTGTGGTCAGGATGTGTGTAATTGACTAAGCAGAGTTCTAAACTCAGCTGTCTAAACTTACCTTTCTAAATACAGATCTCACACAGTAACATCTCTAACCCTCCATTAAAAACTCCTAGTTTGGCAGAACAGTATGTCTGGCTCCAAGAACAGAGGAGCTGAAATCTTTACTTCTGAAATCACTTGCTCAAGTGCTGGCGGTAATGGTTGGGTGGGAATGACAGCCACCATCGGAATCCCAGCTAGGCTGTCATTTGCCCCAGGGAGGGGACTAAGTTACTGCCCTGTGAAAATTGTTTGGTCTACGAGGGAGCAGCTTGTTGGCAGAGCTTCAAATGCCAACTCAAGCTCCAAGAGGTATGTGAAGGACGAGGTGATTGGCTAAAAGTGCATTTCACACATTAGCCAAAAGAGGACAAGAGCAAGAATTTCCAGAGTTCCCAACCACCCAGCATAGCATTTGTCTATGACAATTTCTCTCTGAGATTTCCCCATTTCCCCCTTTCTTTCAGTCACAACCAAGGTCTCTCTTAATAATGGGAATCTTGAGTTTCCAACGGGGGTATCCCCGTATTTCCCACAAGAAAATCAGACTCCAGCCAACAGAAGGGGCAGGGCCAATGTGATAACAACAGAGTTGTTGCCCATTCCAGGTCCAACCCTCGTGTGGCAGCATATAATACCCAAAGGCACCGGCTAATAATCCTCTTCATTCAGCCCCCAGAGCTCTGAGAATTAACCATTTGGAGTCTCTCGGGTTTTGATCAGAAAATCATGCCTGAAATGTAATTTTAACAACTTCTGTCACTCAAGAGCTGTTTATGACCACACTGACTTTTAGTGATACTGCAAACTCTACACTCTCTCTTCTGTCCATGCAGACTCAGGACTTAGCAGTGCTGGGTACAGCCCACGCAGCCAGCGAGTCTGAAACTGTTGGTAAATTTTCAAATATGTTATTTTCAGAAATACCATTTCTAGAGCTAAAGAAGAGTAATTGGGAATTACAGACCCTATTTTTGTTATGATAAAGTCAGGCCCAGATTAATCAATGAGCACTCGGTGCACATGCACAGGGCCCCTATCTCAGGGGGCCGCCTGACCACCCAGAAACAAAAACAAAAACAAAACTGAGTGGTGCAGCTACTCACACAAATTTGGCCCAGCTGCCCTTCCATCTTGATGGGGCTATATGAGTACAGGTCGTGCAGGGGAAGTGAGCAGAGCAGGGTGGCCAGGAACAGGAGGGTATCCTAAACCAGGACAGAAGCAGAGCGCTGAGCCAGGGGGATGCTGGTGAGTGCCCAGGAAGATCCCAGGGGCAGTGGGTAAGGAGCTGGAAGTGAATTGCTGGCGAGCTATGCGAGTGAGGGTGGAGAGTAGAGGGGCTGTGGATGAATGGGGGTTGTTGGGGTCCAGGACACTGAGGTCTGTGGACAGTGGGGCTGCAATGAATGGGATGCATGTCAGGACTACTAGAATATCAGGATAGGTGAGGGCTTGGAGAGGGTTGTTGAGGTATATCTGGGATGGGCATTGGGGGGTCTGTGTATAGAGTGGGAGGGACAAGGCATTTGAGGGTCTGTGTATGGGGTGGTGAAAATGTGGCATTCTGGGATGGGATACATAAGGGAGGGGTGCTTTAAGAAAGGAGGGGAAGCCCCCAATTTCCATAGTGCACAGGGTGCCAAAATTCTTTAATCTGGACCTGAGTACAGTGTGAAACCCCAAACGTTGTGGGCTAAATTCTTGGCTCAGCTGTGTGGCCCCTTTACACCACTCTAGAAGCATAAAGGGCTGTACAGCCGTGGAACTGACCTCCACGGAATTACCCCCCTTATATGTGTAAGGGGCCCCACTTGGCACAGAGCCTGTAGAAGAGCTCTACACCAACCTTCCCCACACAAGCCTCAGGGCAGGGGCCTCCCAGAGAAAGGAGGTGCAGGGTGACTGAAATGCAGTACCCTCTCGGGGAATGGGCACTCAAGAGTAAGTTAGAGTCCTGAGGCTGCTGTACTGTACACAATGGTTAGGCAGGCCACACCACAACCTATTACTTACACACACACAAACACACACACACACTCTTGTACATTTAGGCCAGGAGATGAGAAAGAGAGAATCAGGAGCAGTGTGATGAGGCCAATAAATCTGAGAATGAATCCATTTCAGCCCCTCTCCTCAACATGTTCCCTGCACTCTGGGCTGTTGCTGCTATAGGGATAATGACACCTTGAGCTGAGAGCACACAGCGCTAGTGCTTAGCAACAGGTTCTGTACGTTTAAAAATAGCTGGAACATTTCCCTTATATTTTAGTCTGTTTCCAAGCAGAGATGAAGTGGCTCACAGCCAGGAGAGGGGGCTGTCAAATTCACAATTTAACCACTTTGGCACCACTGTGCATCAAATGAAATTGGGCCTCGCCCAAAACCTCAGCTACCTACCTCAGTTCTGATTCTTTAGGAGACTGGGAGCTAATACTTAAAACTGTCATTAGATATGCTGCTGGATGTGCCATCTTTTCCCTGAGATATAAAACTGAGATCTTGAACATTTGTCATCATTTATTACAACCCATTTTTTGCAAGAATTGGAAAATTGCCGTGTCCTGAACAATTTCTACCTCAAGTATTCATATTCTGCCTCCCTTTACCTCCCCCCCCATTTTAATTCTTTACTTCCTATCCTAAACTCTTGTACAGCCATGTTCTAAATAGCTGTCCTGTTCCATCCTAGAGATTATTACATTTCAGTGCTGGGTGGAGTAATTCTTGCATGTGCATATGTATATAGATATTTTGTACAATCAGTGATGCACTTTGGGATCCATTTGGAAAAGGTGCTATAGATAAATAAAAACGTATATTTCTATTTATTATTTGTAAAGGGACTGCTAAGTGCACAAGAAACAAACTCTACTTACAGTACTGCTGGCTGGGAACAAGCTGCTTTATTCAACTACATAACAGAGTGTGGTGAAACAGGCACTAAGCAACTAAGAAGTAAGGAAGGAGTGGAGCATGGCTCCCATCCATAATACTCACTGTAACCCATTTAACTCCTTGACCACTTTTACTACAGTTTCTTTAAATCACACTTGACACAGAAGCCAGCACCACCACTCACACTCTACTGACCACAACTTCATTTCAGTTAGTTTGCTGCAATGTAATAACAACTCCCCTTAAATCTCCTCCGATGAAACCACACTTAAGTGAGGAGACCGCAGAGAAGAATGATCTGTAACAAACATCTGAGTATCAATCATTGTTATCACTATAGACTAACAGGTATTTAAACTTTTGCAGGACACATGTGGGAGAAATGTCCCTGTGAATTCCTTTGTTTCCTTCAATGTAAGTAACCTCTATCTTCCTTTGGCTCTGCCCAAATGGTTGCCTCACGAACATCTGGTAAAAGACCGTACCGACACATATGGTAACTGTGATACCAGAATTCTCACTCTGTTCCTGCCTGCGGTGGGGTGTTTTTGTAAGTGGCACCTGATCCTGCTTTCCCCAACTGGGAACTTTGCATGTCACTTCCATAACACGATGGGCAGACCCTGTGATTATGCTATTTTCCTATGCACGTACCTTTAGCCCCTCAAACTGTTTCTAAAGGCCCTGCAAGTGCTGACTACATCCTAGACAGGCAACTCTGTGCATTGATGCTATGCCTGAAATCTACAGTTGGCATCCATCTGGTTAAACACGTCTCAGCACTTCTGCAGGATATAATTACCTCTGAAGTCCAACAAGAAGGAAAGTCACTAAAAGACAAGATGCCAGAGTTTTTTCATTTTAAATTGACTGCTGAACTCCCCACACAACACGTCATTCCCTTCCCAAGCTGTTGCCTCAAGAATAGTTTCTGGCACCTTGCAGAAAGTGTTTTTGTGCCACCGCCTCCTCTCCAGGCTGGTTTTTCAAAGCCTTTTTTCTTTAAATAAACATAATGTTTCTATTCAAGCCCGCATGTAATAGGCTTTGCCCTTAACAGTCAGAGATCATTGAATGGTTGTTGCTAGTATCTTGGAATACGTAGATGCTTCTTTCACCCAGAATCTCAAGTGGTTCCACTGCACCAATTCAAACATACCAAAGACTTAGTTTAAAGTCTGTCAGATCAAATCTGTTTGAAATATTATCCAACACTTCAAGGAAGAAAAGGAACATTGGCCCTTTATATTCAGGGTTAGACAGTGGCCAGCTCTGCATACAATGTAGGAGAAAGAGAGTCAGGAACCTTGTGTCCTTGGGAAAAGGCTGGGCACAATGTGGCTGAAGAGTGCTGTTGGTGATGCTATGTCAAGACAAAAACATGTACCCTCCAAGGAGAGGAAATAGCTAGGGAAGCAGCATGATCTAGTATACAGGACACTGGACTGGGAGTCAGAAGACCTAGATTGTATTCCTAGCCAGAGACTCACTGTAAACTTGGGCAACTGACTTCTCCTCTTTCTGCCTCAGTTTCCTGTTTGTAAAGGGGGATAACAATTTTTACCTTTCTCCGTAAAGCACTTTAAGGTCTATGGAAATAACAATAACTACTTAACTGTTGATATTATTATTAATAAATCCTGCAAAAGGATGGCAAAGCTGCTGCCGAGGAATCAATGCATAATCTAGCCCAAGGTCATTGAGTGAGTCTGTCAGAGCTGGGAAAAGAACCCTAACTGCTTGACTCCTAATCCTGTACCTTAACCACAAGGCATCTTTCCTCTGTTAATAGCCCTGCTGCTGGCCAGGCACAGGGGCTTCTTCTGTCAAAGTGATAAGAAACCCTACTTGGCCAAGCCCTGAGGGATCACAGTACCTTGTAGGAACAAAAGAATCTCTCAGTGTAAATCAACGTCTGGTAAACCCCGGCTGTGTTTTCTGATCCTTGGTACTTGTGGTACAGCAGAATTACCAAGCAGCAGCTGCCTGGCATCTCACAGAGCAGATGGGCAACCTGGCAGGGCCATGTGGCATTAGCAGTTCTTTCATCTCCCTGCCTTTCTTGATCTGAACAACCCTTAAGCATCTTGAACCTGATTCTCCACTTACTTACAACAGTGTAAAACAGGAATTCCAAAGTCCATGGAGTTATGCTAGAGTAAAACTGGTGTGAGACCAGAATCAAGCCCAATCCCATTATGTGGAAAATATCAAAGCCTCTAAGGAGTCACATATAGCCTAGTCATTGGAATCCAGCCTCAGCTGAGCCACTGCATATCAAGTGTCATGGTCCTATAGCAAGTATACAGGGATAGGAGTGACCCTAATAATCTGAGCTACTACAGGCAGGGAGACAGGAAAAAGTAAAAAACAGCTCTCCATGGTGAATCTTATTAGCCATAAACAGTATTCATTACAAAGGGATACCTAAGGCAGAATTTTTTTCTGCTAAGATCTCAACAGTTGAGAGAGAGAGATCTATCATGGACCAAGAGGAACAGAAGAGCTGAGAGAACCACATTGGAGAGAGACTCTTCAATGCTAGAGAATTACTCTAACTTAAAAAAAATAGGCTCTTTCACTGGCACTTGGATCTCACGGAGATGGGTACTATTTAAGAACCTATGTATAAAAATAGATATAACAAACCCTGTTAATGCAATAAGACAGACTTTACATGCATAAAAGTTCCCATCACAGCAATCACTCAGCTAAAACCCTGCAGCGCTGGGACTATTATTATTTCCCACAACTAAGTGGCAATTCTGAGACTCTTTGCTGCTGTCAGGCAGTGGCACTCTGATTCAGACAAGATTCACATAGGGGTCCTGAAAGAGTCCTCAATGTTTCATCCTCCAAGGAGGAGCCAGCCCTACGCAAAGATCATGCGTGTTCCTCAAACATAAGCCTGGAAGGAGCAAACAGCCACTTTAGGCAACACATTGCTCAACCATGAGTCTGTCAAAGGAAATGATCCTCCTACTGCCAAAGGAAAGTACGGATAGGGGAATAATTGTTGAACTTCAGGAGCGTTAACTGTCTGTAGCTGTCAGGGCCTTTTCTGACATGTTTACTGAAGCTCTGAATTCCCCATCAGTCTGAAACAACTGACAGAAGTCTGTGCTCGTGTCCTAAATAAGCTGCATTTCCTCAGTGAGAGAGGTGCTGAGTTGAGACCACATAGATTGTATCATCACAAAGTAGATCCTGTCCTCTAGGGTACTCTGTTATAACCTGCCACTTACAGCCACCATGCATTCCCGTGCTGCCGTCCAGCTGCGGGTCTGAATTATTTAACAGCCTCAAAGCAGCAAAAGCTGCCTTTACAAACAGCAGGGAAGCACCTTCACAGCAGAATATTCCATTAATGAAAAAGGAACAGGAGTTGTATGATGCCCATGGGAGAGCTTTCTGCATTTCAACATTAAACAAAACTCACTCTGCTTCAGATGTGTCCAGATGACATACTTGCGGCCTCTTTTGACCTAGGGACTTTGAAAGGGAAGGAAAACAACCCTGAATTGCAGTTTGAAGGTCCCCTCAGCAATCAGGGATTACGTTAGCCACTAAGACAGCACCTTCTGACAGGTGATCTGTGAAGCAGAACAGGCACCAGCTGCAGAAGGGGCAATAATGGCACATTTCAATCCCTTCTCCTGGGTTAATGAGCCTGATCCTTAGCCAGCAGGATGGATAGGGAGGGAAAGAAACAAAGGAACCTACCCAACTCAGTTTACAGGCTACATGCAAATTCCCATGTGCAAATTGATTCCTGCTTAAGCTGGAACCACACCTGCTCTGAAGGACTGACTGTACAGGGGGTGCATCTGAGCCCTGTGCGTGTATTTGTATGCATACTAATGAGTTGTGTGTTTGTGCATACTGTATGTGCGTGTTTATCTTCCATGGACAGGTTTGGAAATGGAGCCCACATTCTGCAAGGTACATAATTCCAGGAACAGCCACCGGTTCCCGGGAGAGATCCGCTACAAGGGGCACAACAGCAGTTAAGCAGGTATGGTGGCTCCTTCAGTACCACAACTGGCCTATTGTGTGAAATCAGGTCCAAAACTTTTTAGCTTGGACCTGGTTTTATACTCCACCCCAATGCTGAGAAGTTTCTCACTCTCCGCGCTCCTGACATCAGCATGCTGGGTTGGCATCCGTCACCACGGTTTTTGCCTACACATAAGGGCTGCACAGACATTGGGGGACACTGTTTCAAAGCTGTGGGAGGTCTATAAATAACCCTTTTAAGGCATAAGGAAGTACTGTGGAGGGAGTGTGTCAGAGAAGAGGATAAGGAATGGGGACTTTTAGTTCCATTCTCAGCTATTCAACTACATACTGTAAAATGGGCTTAATGATACTGTCCCACTTTACTAACTTGCCTTTAGTTTTAACTTGGAGTGCATGGGCTAACCTCATGCACTCAGCTGCCATGCAGGAGATTTAAGGGGGAATCCCAGTCTTGTTTCTCTGCCCCACGGCTAGACCAAAGTGGGAATATTCGAGTTGCTACTGTTAAACTGGGAGAGGAAAGGGTTTCTGTTTTTTCCCTCATGGCTACCAGGACAGCCCTTGGATGACACCAGACAGTTTGGGTGGAATGTGGGAGCAGACATTGCAAAGTCTGATTTCTGCTCCCACATGGAGAACGCTTGTTTCATGGCCACCATTTTGGCTGATACCAGGAACTGAACAGGGCTCAAAGCAGGAGTTTCTTACAGCTTAAGCTAAAGAACCCGGCTCTCTAGCTCAGAGCTATAACAGACTGACATCCTTTGTAATGGGCACAGTAGAGATAACACACACTCACCGGTGGATTATCCTAAAACTGCATGTGTTTGATATAGGGATGGACTTTTTGGTACAAGTCAGGCAAGAGGGCCTGGTACAAGGATGCTGTATTGAGGAGGGGGAAGAATATTTATACTGTTAAGCAGGAGGGATTTCAAAATTAGTAGAGTATTAAAAGAGATAAATGTGGCCTGCCATGAAGCTGATGTCTCAGACCCTTCTTGTCCCCCCGTTTTCTGTCTGGCCTACCAAGCCCAGAAGGGACCTGTGTTTGTGGCTGAGGACGGTGACAAAGAAAAGTCATGTGATGATGGGGCTTGGAGTGGATGAAGAAGCACTAACTACAAACAAAACAAGCCATACTATCTAGGAAGGAATAAAATATAACAAGATTCCATCACTTCCGTGTGAGGAAGGAAAGAGAAGGAAATCCTTAATTCCAGCACAACTCCCTATTCTCCTTCCTTCTCATCTTACAGACAGGAAACGCCTCCTTGTTGTGGTGTACAGGGTGCAGAACACTTTGCCCACAGAACCAGCCCAGCAGGGGCTGCCCTGGCATTTTTTACTGGGGCCACACAAAGGCAAATGGCAACTAGACAAAGTTCATTTAAACTAACTTTCTGTGGATCCTGAAGGGGGAGGTATGAAACTATCCACTTCTCGAGGTAGTCTCAGGAGTTGTATCTCAGTGACTTCTTGGCAGGTCTCACCCAGTGATTCAAAACTCACCCGGCTCCCTGCGATCAAAACAAGGAACTTAGACACACTTTAAAAATGATAGTTTCCTCCCATCCAAGCTGAGTTTCAATCCCTGGCTATTTAACCTACAAATCAGGATGAAAAATGAACCACACAGACCACAACATGCCACTCACTCTCAATAATTCTGCAAGCCCTTAAAACAGACTTACAGCCTTTTCAAACAGCAATTCAAATACAGAGATCTACAGAACACAAGAGGAGCAGCCTCTTGACCTCGCTGCACTTTATATTACGTTTTGATCCCAAAATGCTTCTGCAGCATTTTGCATAGAAACTACTAGCAGTTAATGACCCACAAACTCTTCTAAACTACTGCACATTTGCAGAATGCCAGCTGGGCTGCCCAGTATGCCCTTCTATCACCAAGAATCTCTTTCTCCCTTTCCAAGATAATTTCTCTCTCCCAGTTTCTCATTTAGTTCTGTGAAGCACTGGGAGGGACACAGCTTTATGAGAGATGCTATGTAACAGAAAGCTGCATTGCACTGTAAGGGTCTGTATGAGACCTGGGACATGCATTTACCTCTGAGAAGCCCTCTTGCGGAATATCCAGTAAATTCCCCCTGGCCAAACAGGCAAGCATTCTTCACGAGCCACGTTCTCAGAGCACACAGTGCAGATCCTCCAGCTCAGGGCACGACCTCCTTCTCCTCCTCCTCCTCCTTTCAAAGACAAAGAGTTGGAGCTCATCGGGGACCTTATTCATAGTCTCATATGTGCAGCCCGGTACTGCAAACAGGATACTTGAGCCAAAGTCAAGGCTGTACTGAGCATGCTCGTGAGGGAGCCACTGAGGGAGTAGCAGGCAAGATGTCACACGGTTCCTATAGAAACGACTCAGCTCACAGGATGCAGGCCCAGGAACCAGGGGATGAACATCTGAAACCTATTTCCAGCCAGCGGCCCTGGGTCTCACACAGCGCCTGCTGGTACAAGAGACTTTCAAACCTACCAAACACAGCACGCCTTGTGCTGTGTGGGGGTGGGGAGAGCGTGCAGGGTAGAGGTTAGCAGATAGCAGATTCCTGGCTTACTTAAGAAAGAAAAGTTAGAGGAAAGGCTGGAACCACTGCTAGCTGTAACTTTCATTGTTGCTGTGAAGCCATGGAGAAAAAGCAGAGCGCTTAGCAAACCCAGCTCCAGTACCGCGGCAGGAAGCTGCAACCAGGCCCTTCGATAATTAGTTATATTTATACAGCACCGAAGCAGGGCTCTACGTGCTGTGGGATAAAGTAAAGAGGTAAAAGGGAAGCAACTTCCAACAAACAATTTAACACAAAGAATTCTGCAGAAAAAAATTACAGCGCAACTCTAGCTGATCCATCAGACTTCAACCCATCACCATTGTCAAGGGGCACATCCCAAAAAGGATGTAGCCTCCTGAGCGAATGCCACCTAGATGTATCTCTAGCTAGGTCCATAAAACAATGGGTTGCTCCAGCAAAGTCTGGCCTTTCTACTTTCACCCAATGTCTGACAAGCATTGCAGGCTTGGCGAATGATTAGTGAGCAACTTATCAAACTTCAGCCCACCTCGTCAAATACCCAGGAAAAAAAATGAGGAGTCTTGCAGTGTGGCCAGAAGATTAGCAGATCCAGGCTCTTTCTGCAAAGATATGCAGAAATCACCAGTGAAACTCAAGCTGCTCCTTAGGATTTCATCATGTGGTTTTGGCCGTGCATTTCTGAGCAAGATGATATATTTAAAACACACTATTGTTTCCTGCCCAAATATAAAAAAGCAGAAGGCTTTGGAGCAGTTATCAATGCACAGATATACAGTATTATGTTTTGCTAGTGTTCTCTTTAATACAACTGGGTGGAACAAAATCATGGGACCAAAGAGTATGCATTATTGCCTGCAAAAATTCAGAAACTCAGGCTATAGGTCATCCACCAACATTGCCAACCCCAAGCTTTAAAAAATGAGTTGGGCCCCAAAAATCACGAGAGTGGCTTAACAATCATATGATTTAAAAAAATAATAATAATACATGTTAGGTTCTTTTTATTTGCCTTCCGGTTATAGACTCATAGACTCTAGGACTGGAAGAGACCTCGAGAGGTCATCGAGTCCAGTCCCCTGCCCTCATGGCAGGACCAAATACTGTCTAGACCATCCCTGATAGACATTTATCTAACCTACTCTTAAATATCTCCAGAGATGGAGATTCCACAACTTCCCTAGGCAATCTATTCCAGTGTTTAACTACCCTGACAGTTAGGAACTTTTTCCTAATGTCCAACCTAAATCTCCCTTGCTGCAGTTTAAGCCCATTGCTTCTTGTTCTATCATTGGAGGCTAAGGTGAACAAGTTTTCTCCCTCCTCCTGATGACACCCTTTTAGATACCTGAAAACAGCTATCATGTCCCCTCTCAGTCTTCTCTTTTCCAAACTAAACAAACCCAATTCCTTCAGCCTTCCTTCATAGGTCATGTTCTCAAGACCTTTAATCATTCTTGTTGCTCTTCTCTGGACCCTCTCCAATTTCTCCACATCTTTCTTGAAATGCAGTGCCCAGAACTGGACACAATACTCCAGTTGAGGCCTAACCAGCGCAGAGTAAAGCGGAAGAATGACTTCTCGTGTCTTGTTTACAACACACCTGTTAATGCATCCCAGAATCACGTTTGCTTTTTTTGCAACAGTATCACACTGTTGACTCATATTAAGCTTGTGGTCCACTATGACCCCTAGATCTCTTTCTGCCATACTCCTTCCTAGACAGTCTCTTCCCATTCTGTATGTGTGAAACTGATTATTCCTTCCTAAGTGGAGCACTTTGCATTTATCTTTATTGAACTTCATCCTGTTTACCTCAGACCATTTCTCCAACTTGTCCAGATCATTTTGAATTTTCACCCTGTCCTCCAAAGCAGTTGCAATCCCTCCCAGTTTGGTATCGTCCGCAAACTTAATAAGCGTACTTTCTATGCCAACATCTAAATCGTTGATGAAGATATTGAACAGAACCGGTCCCAAAACAGAACCCTGTGGAACCCCACTTGTTATACCTTTCCAGCAGGATTGGGAGCCATTAACAACTACTCTCTGAGTACGGTTATCCAGCCAGTTATGCACCCACCTTATAGTAGCCCCATCTAAATTGTACTTTCCTAGCTTATCAACGTTTTCAAGCTTTTTTCCAACCACAATGGCTCAAAACTTACATTATTTTCAACTATTTAATAAAAGCTGAGATTCTTGTGTAACCACATGATTGCAAGGGCTGGGGTTTAAAGGTAAATGTCAACTATTGTGTGACTCACAATAAAATCATGAGGGCTGGCAACATTGCTTATCTGCACTCAAGCCCGTCCCTCATGAATCCTTGGACTTGTCCTGCTTTTGGAACACAAAATGGCCAGCACAGTGAATGCAGTTAAGATTCAATCACAATTTTTAATAAATAAAATAGATTGTGCCTTTAGGTTTTCAAGCAAAAACTAGATAAAAGGTCCTCCTGGGACAGAAATGTTCTCAGCTTTTGCAAAAGACATTATAATCAAACCCTCAGCTATTAATCACAAAACCAGGCCACATTTATGATCTACTTTTTAATGCAGAAAGTGCTATATAGTAAAAACATATTTGTAGCAGATATCTGAGCATTAACAAGTGAGGATATTATGGTCATCTCTCTGCATTAATGGAGTTTAAGGCATAAAAAATGAGACAGAAATGTAGTTAAGCAAAATCAAATGCATGCAAGTGCAAAACATTCATCTGCATAGAAAGGTAACAGATGCCTCAAGTGGTCTTTGATTTTTTTACAATTTGGTTTATGAGTTTTATAGCAGATTAAATATGATCTGCTCATAATCCCTACAGTCAAGAGATATTTTTCAGCCACAGGGAAGGCAGGCAGCCCCCAACTCCGGATTTTTTTTTTAAATGACAAAACATAGAGAGATGATCTTCTTGAACAGCTTGGAAATGTGGGGCATCCAACAGTATTTAATCTGTAAAATATATTGTTCAAATAATGCCAAACCAAATTCACTGAGAAGAATTTTCCATTTTTCTTGGTCGCAAGGAGAATTTAGTGGGTGGCTTGCTCTATTAATATTAGGTAATGATGAAGCACCTTTATTAGTGCTTTCACCTCAGAGTCCAGAGACTGGAAAACATTTTGGCAACAAATTGAGATGCTGCCAGCTGCTTTAGGGAGTTAACTCTGCTGTTAAGTTATTGCAGACAGTTTCTAACCTTTCATTCAGCTACAGAAGCCATAAATGAGATCATGGGAGAGACTATTCCAGCTTGTCTGGGATGCAGATTCACTTTCTCCAGAAGTAGGTGTGATTATACCAAAATCGAGAGTATAAACAACAATCCTAGGTTTTAGTGTGGGCTCTGTATGGCGCCAACACCTGGAAAAATGTAACAATCGGGGCCTGCAATAAGGGATAATCACTAGCCTGGCCCAATACATACAGTATACTGTACATAGTACACCTTCCAGGGCACCCTGGAGTGAGTACCAACACTGACGGGGCACATCACGCCATTCATGGAACACCATGCACAGCACACTGCACTACACAAGGCACACCCAGTTCACTGCAAATAGTGATTGCTGACACGGTTAACAGATTGGATGTTACACACAGTTGAGAGCCTCATGAATTGAGCAGCTGTTTTCACATAGTGACCAACAGCAGAGTCCCTGTACTTCCTTTGGAAAGTCTTGTGGCAGAATCACTGAATTGGAGGGAGAAGCCTTGATATTCATGGGGTGGCTGTGTCTTGCAGGAGCAGAGTCCAGTGCAGTCTGGAGAAATGGCATTTTGTTAAACCAGCAAAACACTGCATGTTACTAAACCAAGTAACTATTAAGCCTGAGAAGCATCTCTCCTACTCTCCCCCCACACAGACACCTCTCCACGCCTACTAGGAATGTGTAAGCCTAAATTTGGCATTTTCCTGGCATGATCCAGGGAACCTGAACCCAGAGGTGTCACCCATAATATTGAAGAGATCCCTTTTAGTCCTCTCATTATGTGGCCATCCCTGAACAAGACAGAAGATCCTGTTCAGATACTCTTTGGGAGAAGCGTGGAGAGACTGGGCTGGCCCTGAGCTCAATCAATACGCTTCCAGATACTACAGACCATCTGGGCGATGAGCTCTTATCTGTCTACCTTGTTGGATCAACCTGTAAAACGGTATATTGGCTTGAAAAGATCATGAAGATTATAGATCTTCTGCCTGTTACCAGATGTGCAGGGAGGAGGGAGCGTCTAGAAGAGCAATAAGACAGCCCCATCCAGTCTAGAAAACTGATAGACCAAAGTGCAGGCTGTTCGCATTATGGTTATCGGGAATCAGAGATGGAGCCATCTGTGGCTTCCGTTCTGTCAACTGGTTTTGGTGTCAAACACTTCCTTCTTCACTGGGACTTTGACCCCAAAACGACCCAGTTGTGACAATCTGAATACCAGAAAGAAAAAAGCAACCAAATTATGATGGCTGAATTGAGACGCAGTGGAGGATAGTTGGCCCTTCATCTGTTTACAATGATAATTTAAACAGGGCAGATATAAGTCCATATTAAAAATACCATATCTGTGATTGTATCTTCCTGATCCCACACCTCGTGGGTCACTGTCCTTTCAGACTGTAAACCTCTTGGGGGTAAGAACTGCATCTTCATATAGGTTTGCACTGCACCTAGCACAATGGTCTGGGTGCAGTACAAACCTATAAAAAAAATATGTAACACACCTAGCCCCCTTTTTTGTCATGATCCCTTAGAATACATGCCAACTACTTATGGTAAACAACCTGTGCCACTTTGTATTTAGCTGTGACACTGTGAGTACCTTTCCCAGACCTGAAGAAGAGATATGTGTAGCTGGAAAGCTTGTCTCTTTCACTAAAAGAAGTTGGTCCAATTAAAGATATTACCTCACCCACCTTGTCTCTCGAACGACCTTCAGGGCAGACATGTGGAACGTAAGAGATTTGTTGGTTACAGTGACCTCTGGTGGCCAGTTCCAATATAACCCTTGCGCTCCCATACCCACTGTCACAAGCATGAAAATACAATTGTTAAATCCCATTGTCTTGCTTCTGTATTTCCTCTATTTGAGATGTGATTATGATAATTTAACAATTAAAATGTAATAACAATAATAATAATAATTGCAAACACTTTGCCCTTCCCTTGCCCTGCCTATCCAAAAATTTCAAAGAGAGACAAGGTAGGTGAAGTAACAGCCTTTATTGCAGTGGTTCGCAAAGCCGGTCCGCAGTCCACTGCTTGTTCAGGGAAAGCCCCTGGCAGGCCGGGCTGGTTTGTTTACCTGTTGTGTCCGCAGGTTCAGACAATCGTGGCTCCCACTGTCTGCAGTTTGCCGTTCCAGGCCAATGGGGGCTGCGGGAGGTGGCACTGGCCAAAGGATGTGCTGGCCGCCCTTCCCACAGCCCCCATTGGCCTTGAGCAGTGAACTGCAGTCAGTGGGAGCCATGATCGGCCGAACCTGCAGATGCGGCAGGTAAACAAACCAGCCCGGCCCGCCAGGGGCTTTCCCTGAACAAGCGGCCGACCAGCGTTGAAAACCAGTGCTTTATTGGACCAACTGATGATGATGAAAGCAACAAGTTTTCAAACTGCACAGAGCTCTTCTTCTGCTCTGTGTAACTCACAAGCTTGTCTCTTTCACCAAGTTGGTCCAATAAAACATATTACCTCACCCACCTCCTCTCTCTAATATCCTGGGAACAATACGGCTACAACTATATTGCAAACAAAGATTTCAAAGCACTTAACAAACATTAATTAATTATGCCTCATGTCTACCCTTGGGAGGTAGAAAAGTATCACTGGAAGGACCAAGGTGCACCAGTGAGATAATACTTGATGCCACCTCAGATCCCTGGCCCTCCCTGCCCAATATGCCATCTCCAGCAATGGCCATCCTTGACGTTTCAGAAAAAGGAAATTAAAAAAACACAGACTACACTGATGAAAAAAATTATTTCCTGACCCCTGCAGGTGGCTGGCTGAAACTCTGAAGCATGAGCTTTTAGGAACATAAGACATAAACCAGAAATGAGCCCCAGGGCTACTGAGCCCCACCCCTTACCATCATAAGCAACTCCATCATACAATCGTACTCTTACATTTGTCCAGCTCTCTCTTAAAACTAATTTAGTTGCTTGCCCACACAACTCCTATTGGGAGACCGTTCAGAACTTCACCCCTCTGAGGGTTAGAAACCTTCTTCCAATTTCCATCCTGAATTTGGCCAATTTATAGCCATTTTTTGTTTGCCAACATTGTCCCTTAGCATAAATAGCTCCTCACCCTCCCCTGGTATTTACCCCCATAATGCATTTATAGAGAGCAATTATATCCCCTCTCAGCCTTATTTTTGCTAAGCTAAACAAGTCAAGTTCTTTCAGTTTCCTGTCGTAAGACAGGTCCTCCATTCCCTTGATCATAGTAGTAGCCTTTCTCTTCACCTGTTCCAGTTTAAATTAATCTTTCTCTACTATGGGTGACCAGAACTGTACACAATGAGTCAGTAGCTGAAACAGAAAGAGAACCCAAATCTCCTGACTTCTAGTGCCCTCGCTCTAACTGCTAGATCACATTCCCTCCATACTTAATAAAATTAAACAAAACAAAGTCAGAGGTACTCTTGGAACTTTCATAAAAAGGGGAAATGAATGCAAGTGAATCTGATGCTGAAAGTATCTGAGGCCATCACAGCCCCTACCATAGTACATACAGGCCTGTAGTGCCCCATCATTACATTGATTAGCCGTCCTGGCATCCAACAGAGAGATTTTCTCCCTGGGCAAAATAAAGAGTATTGGAAATTTACCGAAGGCTCGGCATGCCGAGATGCACTGCTAGGCACCATGTCCATAGGAGTTCCCATGTCAGCCTCCACGAAGCTGGATCAGAACACATTGGAATGGACCAGAAGATCCTCCCCTTGGAAACCTGAGGTGAAGAAGGAAATGTATTAAACACATGGCAAGGAAACACTTTAGGAAAAACAATTCTATCTCTAATGCTTTAGGGGAAAGCAACCCTCTTCTCTCATCCCCTGCAGCAAGCACCTGTGCGGGGCTAGGGATTCAGGTAATGGAAAACTAACAAACTGTCCGCCTCACAGGCAAAACCAAAGCATTTATGAATATGTATCCTGCAAGTGGTGGGTCCTTCCAGAATTGTCTAGATTAGAGTAATCAAAGCACTGATGCATTGTGATTGCTATAAGCCCTTTATACTCTGATGCCTCAATACTTCCAAATATACAGGTTTCAACACTTCAGCTTCAGTATTTAGTATTTCTAGTGACAGTGATGTACAGAAATGAACAGTGAGTTGACAGCAAGGTTTTGTGGGACCAGAGTGAAGGAAATTGCCCTCATAGGTTGGGGGCTGCTTGAGTTTGGAACATATTGGGCTTGTATTCTGTCCACTATTTGTAAAGTATATATAGTGAATTGAATGCTTCCGAAACATGTGTAACATAGAGACTACTGGTCACACGGCTCATACTATATAGATTTCACAAAGAATCAATTAGCCTTCATGTTCATGCAGGAAATGCCATTCAACTTCAGTGGAAGCTATATATGCCAAGCAGTAGGAAGTCTGACTGTGGGAGCCAAAGCAGGACCACTCCATATACTCTATTCTCCAGGGCATTGTCTGATCTAGTTATAAATGACCCAAGCAATGAGGTTTCCACCACTTCTATTAGGAAACTATTCCACTACCTGTTAAAGAATGTTTCCTGATATTCAGCGTACGTTTTCATTTGTTTAGGGTATGTATACACTACCGGGACTACACCAGCATCATTATGGCACTGTAGCTATGCCAGGATAACTCTGCAGTGTAGATGTGACCCACGCCATCTCCCCAAGTGAAAATAGCTAGGCCGCATTCTTCTGTTGACCCAGCTGCATCTATACGGGGATTAGGTTGGTATAGCTACGGCGCTCAGGGGTGGGGATTTTTCATACCCCTGAGTGACATAGCTAGATCAACCTAAACTTTAAGTGCAGACCAGCCCATAGTTTCCTCCATTAATTCTAATGCTGTTCCCTTTACTTCTTAAAACACAGTTCAAAATACACATTGTCCATGGCTTTTGGGTCAAGGAAACCTACCAGTCCCACCCACCTCTAGCACCCACCACCATAGAGTATCTATGTGCTGGCATGCCTACGGTACTTTTTTAAAACGTGCTTTCCTTCCCTTTGGTTTCTCCCAGGCCTCTAGGGGAATAACATTCCAAACGCACTTGCCACTGCGGGGGCCTGATTCATGACAGCCAATTTGATGGCAATAACATCACAGTGCTATGTGCAGATGTGCTATGCCCAGGTCTGGATTGGTGTTCAGTATGAGTTGCCTCCTTTCAGGCAGACAGAGCTGAGACAGAAAATGAGATTGGTGAGAGGTTGGAGCAGGTTGTAGATATGAGAGGTGGCTGCAAAGGTTCAGGCTTAGCCTGCACAGCAGAAAGGAGGAGGAGTGGGGAATACTCTATCCATAATTAGACCACAATGGAGGTATAGGAGGTTTCACTGGGGAAGTATTATTCAGAGGAATGGAGGAGAATGTCCCTGAGGGTTGCAGATATTGTTGTCCCTGGGGTATCATCTCCCTAGCAACCTGGGGCACAGTGGAATATCCTTCGGTGTGTGGTGAGGGGATGGGGATGACACTGGGTGTGTGGTGGGGGATGAGGGTATCGCTGGGTGTGTCATATGGATGTGTGGGGGAGGACGGGACGGTGTCACTGGCAGTATGCATGCTGGAAGGTGTCCCTGGATATGTGGTCAGCTGTCACTGGGTGTGCGTGTGGAGTGTGTGTTAAGGGGTGACACTGGGTGAGTGATGGGAGGATAGGCATATCCCACTGTAGGTGGTGATATGGGTATGTCACTGGGTGTGCAAGGGGGCGTGTGTGTCTGTGTATGTGGTAAAGTGGTGTAACAATTTGAGGTGGGAGGAAAGAGGTGTTCCTGGTTGTGTGATAGGGGTGTCACTGTGTATATTGGGAGGCATGGGGATGGGAGATCACTGGGTGTATGGCAGGAAATTGAAGTGTCACTGGGTGTGTATGGGGGACATGGAGATGGGAAAGCAATAGGTATACGGGGGATAGGTGGGGTGTCACTGGGTGTGTATTGGGCAGTGCAAAAGGGTTGGGGGCTCACTAGGTATGTACTTAGTGTGTGGTGGGGAGGTCACTGGGTGCATAGCAGGAGGTGCAGGGGGTGGGGAGATCACTGGGAGTATGGTGAAGGGCTGGGGAGGTTACTTGGGTGTATTGGGGGTTGGGGTGTCACTGGCTGTCTGGTACAAGGTTAGGAGGCACAGCGGATGGGGCTAGGGGGATCATTGGGGGTCTGGTGGGGTCAAAGGGTCTCGTGGGGTGTGGAAGGTCACTGGGGGTGTATGTGAGGGCTGAGGGCTATTGGGGGTCACTGGGGGTATAGTGGGTGGAGGGCTGGGTCACAGGAAGTCACTAGGGGTGTATGTGAGGCTGGTGGTACTGAGGGGTCACTGGGGATGTATGTGGGTGGGGGATGAGGGCTATTGGGGGGTCACTGGGTGTATAGTGGGTGTGGACTGCGGTGAGTGGAGGACGGGCTCACAGGAAGTTACTGGGGGAGTCACTGGGGGTGTATGTGGGGGTGGGGGCTATTGGGGGTCACTGCGGATGTATGTGGGTGGGGGCTATGGGGGGGTCACTGGGGGTATAGTGGGTGGGGACTGTGGTGAGTGGAGGATGGGCTCACAGGAAGTCACTGGGGGTGTATGTGGGGGTGCGGGCTATTGGGGGGGTCACTGGGGATGTATGTGGGTGGGGGCTATTGGGGGGTCACTGGGGGTATAGTGGGTGGGGGCTGGGGTGAGTCGAGGGCTGGTTCACAGGAAGTCACTGGGGGTGTATGTGGGGTGGGGGCTATTGGGGGGTCACTGGGGATGTATGTGGGTGGGGGCTATTGGGGGGTCACTGGGGGTATAGTGGGTGGGGACTGCGGTGAGTGGAGGATGGGCTCACAGGAAGTCACTGGGGGTGTATGTGGGGGTGCGGGCTATTGGGGGGGTCACTGGGGATGTATGTAGGTGGGGGCTATTGAGGGGTCACTGGGGGTATAGTGGGTGGGTGCTGGGGTGAGTCGGGGGCTGGTTCACAGGAAGTCACTGGGGGTGTATGTGGGGTGGGGGCTATTGGGGGGGTCACTGGGGATGTATGTGGGTGGGGGCTATTCGGGGGTCACTGGGGGTATAGTGGGTAGGGACTGCGGTGAGTGGAGGATGGGCTCACAGGAAGTCACTGGGGGTGTATGTGGGGGTGGGATCTATTGGGGGGTCACTGGGGATGTATGTGGGTGGGGGCTATTGAGGGGTCACTGGGGGTATAGTGGGTGGGGGCTGGGGTGAGTCGGGGGCTGGGTCACAGGAAGTCACTGGGGGTGTATGTGGGGTGGGGGCTATTGGGAGGGTCACTGGGGATGTATATGGGTGGGGGCTATTGAGGGGTCACTGGGGGTATAGTGGGTGGGGACTGTGGTGATTGGAGGATGGGCTCACAGGAAGTCACTGGGGGGGTCACTGGGGGTGTACGTGGGGGTGGGGGCTATTGGGGTTCACTGGGGATGTATGTGGGTGGGGGCCATGGGGGTTCACTGGGGGTATAGTGGGTGGGGGCTGGCTGAGTGGGGGGCTGGGTCACAGGAAGTCGCTGGGGATGTATGTGGGTGGGGGCTATGGGGAGGTCACTGGGGATGTATGTGGGTGGGGGGCTGGCTGAGTGGGGGGGCGGGCTCACAGGAAGTTGCTGGGGGGGTCGAGGGGGTCACTGGGGGTATAGTGGGTGGGGGCTGGGGTGAGTGGGGGGCTGGGTCACAGGAAGTCACTGGGGATGTATGTGGGTGGGGGCTATTGGGGGTCACTGGGGATGTATGTGGGGTGGGGGCTATGGGGGGCCACTGGGGGTATAGTGGGTGGGGGCTGGGGTGAGTGGGGGGGCTGGGTCACAGGAAGTCACTGGGGGTGTATGTGGGGTGGGGGCTATGGGGGGTCACTGGGGGTATAGTGGGTGGGGGCTGGCTGAGGGGGGGGCGGGCTCACAGGAAGTCACTGGGGGTGTATGTGGGGTGGGGGCTATGGGGGGTCACTGGGGATGTATGTGGGTGGGGGCTATGGGGGGTCACTGGGGGTATAGTGGGTGGGGGCTGGCTGAGGGGGGGGCGGGCTCACAGGAAGTCACTGGGGGGGTCGAGGGGGTCACTGGGGGTATAGTGGGTGGGGGCTGGGGTGAGTGGGGGGCTGGGTCACAGGAAGTCACTGGGGGTGTATGTGGGGTGGGGGCTATGGGGGGTCACTGGGGGTATAGTGGGTGGGGGCTGGCTGAGTGGGGGGCGGGCTCACAGGAAGTCACTGGGGATGTATGTGGGGTGGGGGCTATGGGGGGTCACTGGGGATGTATGTGGGTGGGGGCTATGGGGGGTCACTGGGGGTATAGTGGGTGGGGGCTGGCTGAGGGGGGGGGCGGGCTCACAGGAAGTCACTGGGGGGGTCGAGGGGGTCACTGGGGGTATAGTGGGTGGGGGCTGGGGTGAGTGGGGGGGCTGGGTCACAGGAAGTCGCTGGGGGTGTATGTGGGGTGGGGGCCATGGGGGGTTCACTGGGGGTATAGTGGGTGGGGGCTGGGGTGAGTGGGGGGCTGGGTCACAGGAAGTCACTGGGGGTGTATGTGGGTGGGGGCTATGGGGGGTCACTGGGGGTGTATGTGGGTGGGGGCTATGGGGGGTCACTGGGGGTATAGTGGTGGGGGCTGGCTGAGGGGGGGCTGGGTCACAGGAAGTCACTGGGGATGTATGTGGGTGGGGGCTATGGGGGGTCACTGGGGATGTATGTGGGGTGGGGGCTATTGGGGGGTCACTGGGGGTGTATGTGGGTGGGGGCTATGGGGGGGTCACTGGGGGTATAGTGGGGGCTGGCTGAGGGGGGGGCGGGCTCACAGGAAGTCGCGGGGGGGTCGGGGGTAACTGGGGTGCGGGGTCACTGGGGGTGTATGTGGGTGGGGGCTATGGGGGGGTCACTGGGGGTGTATGTGGGTGGGGGCTATGGGGGGGTCACTGGAGGTGTATGTGGGGTGGGGGCTGGCTGGGGGGTCACTGGAGGTATAGTGGGTGGGGGCTGGCTGGGGGGGGCGGGCTCACAGGAAGTCACTGAGGATGTATGTGGGTGGGGGCTATGGGGGGTCACTGGGGGTGTATGTGGGGTGGGGGCTATTGGGGGGTCACTGGGGGTGTATGTGGGTGGGAGCTATGGGGGGTCACTGGGGGTGTATGTGGGGTGGGGGCTGGCTGGGGGGTCACTGGGGGTATAGTGGGTGGGGGCTGGCTGGGGGGGGCGGGCTCACAGGAAGTCACTGAGGATGTATGTGGGTGGGGGCTATGGGGGGTCACTGGGGGTGTATGTGGGGTGGGGGCTATGGGGGGGTCACTGGGGGTGTATGTGGGTGGGGGCTATTGGGGGGTCACTGGGGGTGTATGTGGGGTGGGGGCTATGGGGGGGTCACTGGGGGTGTATGTGGGGTCGGGGCTATGGGGGGTCACTGGGGGTGTATGTGGGTGGGGGCTATTGGGGGGTCACTGAGGATGTATGTGGGTGGGGGCTATGGGGGGTCACTGGGGGTGTATGTGGGTGGGGGCTATTGGGGGGTCACTGAGGATGTATATGGGTGGGGGCTATGGGGGGTCACTGGGGGTGTATGTGGGGTGGGGGCTATGGGGGGTCACTTGGGATGTATGTGGGGTCGGGGCTATGGGGGGTCACTGGGGGTATAGTGGGTGGGGGCTGGGGTGAGTGGGGGGCGGGCTCACAGGAAGTCACTGGGGATGTATGTGGGGTGGGGGCTATGGGGGATCACTGGGGGTGTAGTGGGTGGGGGCTGGCTGGGGGGGCGGGCTCACAGGAAGTCAATGGGGGGTGGAGGGGTAACTGGGGGTATAGTGGCGGGGGCTGGCTGAGGGGGGGCTGGGTCACAGGAAGTCACTGAGGATGTATGTGAGTGGGGGCTATTGGGGGGTCACTGGGGTGTATGTGGGGTGGGGGCTATGGGGGGTCACTGGAGGGGTATGTGGGGTGGGGGCTGGCTGGGGGGTCACTGGGGGTATAGTGGTGGGGGCTGGCTGAGGGGGGGCGGGCTCACAGGAAGTCAATGGGGGGGTGGAGGGGTAACTGGGGGTATAGTGGCGGGGGCTGGCTGAGGGGGGGCTGGGTCACAGGAAGTCACTGGGGGTGTATGTGGGGTGGGGGCTATGGGGGGTCACTGGAGGTGTATGTGGGGTGGGGGCTGGCTGGGGGGTCACTGGGGGTATAGTGGGTGGGGGCTGGGGTGAGTGGGGGGCTGGGTCACAGGAAGTCACTGGGGTGTATGTGGGGTGGGGGCTATGGGGGGTCACTGGGGGTATAGTGGTGGGGGCTGGCTGGGGGGTCACTGGGGGTATAGTGGGTGGGGGCTGGCTGAGGGGGGGGCGGGCTCACAGGAAGTCACTGGGGGTGTATGTGGGTGGGGGCTATTGGGGGTCACTGGGGATGTATGTGGGTGGGGGATGAGGGCTATTGGGGAGTCACTGGGGGTATAGTGGGTGGGGGCTGGCTGAGGGGGGGGCGGGCTCACAGGAAGTCACTGAGGATGTATGTGGGTGGGGGCTATTGGGGGTCACTGGGGATGTATGTGGGGTGGGGGCTATGGGGGGGTCACTGGAGGTGTATGTGGGGTGGGGGCTGGCTGGGGGGTCACTGGGGGTATAGTGGTGGGGGCTGGCTGGGGGGGCGGGCTCACAGGAAGTCACTGGGGGTGTAGTGGATGGGGGCTGGGGTGAGTGGGGGGCAGGCTCACAGGAAGTCGCTGGGGGTGTATGTGGGGTGGGGGCTATTGGGGGGGTCACTGGGGATGTATGTGGGGTGGGGGCTATGGGGGGTCACTGGGGGTGTAGTGGGTGGGGGCTGGCTGAGGGGGGGCGGGCTCACAGGAAGTCACTGGGGATGTATGTGGGTGGGGGCTATGGGGGGTCACTGGGGGTATAGTGGGTGGGGGCTGGGGTGAGTGGGGGGCTGGGTCACAGGAAGTCACTGGGGGTGTATGTGGGTGGGGGCTATGGGGGGTCACTGGGGGTGTATGTGGGTAGGGGCTGGCTGGGGGGTCACTGGGGGTATAGTGGGTGGGGGCTGGGGTGAGTGGGGGGCTGGGTCACAGGAAGTCACTGGGGGTGTATGTGGGTGGGGGCTATTGGGGGGTCACTGGGGATGTATGTGGGTGGGGGTGGGGTGAGTGGGGGGCTGGGTCACAGGAAGTCACTGGGGGTGTATGTGGGGTCGGGGCTATGGGGGGTCACTGGGGGTGTATGTGGGGTCGGGGCTATGGGGGGTCACTGGGGGTGTATGTGGGGTGGGGGCTATTGGGGGGTCACTGGGGGTATAGTGGGTGGGGGCTATTGGGGGGTCACTGGGGGTGTATGTGGGGTGGGGGCTATGGGGGGGTCACTGGGGGTATAGTGGGTGGGGGCTATTGGGGGGTCACTGGGGGTGTATGTGGGGTGGGGGCTATGGGGGGGTCACTGGGGGTATAGTGGGTGGGGGCTATTGGGGGGTCACTGGGGGTGTATGTGGGTGGGGGCTGGCTGGGGGGGGGCGGGCTCACAGGAAGTCGCGGGGGGGTCGGGGGGGTAACTGGGGTGCGGGGTCACTGGGGGTGTATGTGGGTGGGGGCTGGCTGGGGGGGCGGGCTCACAGGAAGTCGCGGGGGATGTATGTGGGGTGGGGGCTATTGGGGGGGTCACTGGGGGTATAGTGGGTGGGGGCTGGCTGGGGGGGGCGGGCTCACAGGAAGTCACTGGGGGTGTATGTGGGGTCGGGGCTATTGGGGGGTCACTGGGGGTATAGTGGGTGGGGGCTATTGGGGGGGTCACTGGGGGTTTATGTGGGGTGGGGGCTATTGGGGGGTCACTGGGGGTGTATGTGGGTGGGGGCTATGGGGGGTCACTGGGGGTGTATGTGGGGTGGGGGCTATGGGGGGGTCACTGGGTTATAGTGGGTGGGGGCTGGCTGAGGGGGGCGGGCTCACAGGAAGTCTCGGGGGGGTAACTGGGGTGCGGGGTCACTGGGGGTATAGTGGGTGGGGGCTATGGGGGGTCACTGGGGGTATAGTGGTGGGGGCTGGCTGAGGGGGGGGCGGGCTCACAGGAAGTCGCGGGGGGGTCGGGGGGGTAACTGGGGTGCGGGGTCACTGGGGTCTCTGCCCTTCGGGGCCGCCGCAGCCGGTAGCCGGCCTGGGGCAGCGGCGGCCGGGCCCCGCGGGCTCGTTTCTCCCCCCGCCCCGGCCCGTACCTGCAGCCCGGGCCCGGCCCAGGCCCTGCAGCTCCCGGCGGCGGCGGCAGCGCGTCCCCGCTGCCATGGAGACCGGGGGGCGGAACAGGGAGGCCGCAGCGACCGCCCCGCCCCTCTCCCAGAGCCGGGCGCCACCGCCCCCTGGCGGTGCTGAGCGGAAGCGCAGGGCAGGGCCCGTTCCCCAGCTCCGGGGGGCGGGATCTCCTAAGTGATGGGGTAGGGACCCTTGGGGGCCAGGGTCCTGGGGTGGGGCAGGTCGCCTAGGGGGAAGGATGGAGGGAAGGGGGGATCCCGGTTCCCCAAAAAGAGAGGATCGGTGTACTGAGTACCAGGGGGCCCACTGCTCTGGGCACCCAGCAACCCAGCTGGGGTGGTCATCTGGGGAGGATACAGGTGGTGGTGCTGGGGTATCAGGGTGATGGGTGCCAAAATGATAGTAGATGGGACAGAAATATCTCATCGCAAATGGTGAGGATCCAGCAACAACACAACTTCCAGCTTAGCTATAAAAATATTTATTTTCCAATTGTAAAATCAGCAGTCCCTGCTTCTGATACCCAGCAGTTATGCAGCAGAGCCAGACAGCAAGGCAGAGGGGGACTGTACAAATTCTTCATTAGCCATTTCTGACCCAAACTCAGCAATTAATAATATCACACTTAATTCAGTCAGATATTGGGCAGAAATTCTCTTGCTATGCTACAGAGATAGTCTGTTTAATGTGCCTAAAGACAACATTTTAGAAATGTTGTTTTAATGTTTTAGTAAATCATGTCATTGTATGTTTATTATATACATCAGCATTTCTAAATAAGAGTGATTCAGCATACAAACAGATTTCACTGTAAATGAGTATTGGCTTCACATTTTCTGAAAGTACACAAGAATAATTTTCCTTCACACTATTTATTTTAATAACAAAGTGTCGGAAATCTCCTTCTCATCACTGGTGGCACTGATGAACCTGTATCTGCCATGTATGCATGTGAATAGCTTTATACATGTGTTGTGCATAAGTACAGGAACGAGGTGCATATCACCATAATGACCATTTTAAAAGTGCAGTTTCATTAGTTAAAAGTACAATTAAGCCTCAAACATGAAAGGAACATTTGATTTCACACTCATTTAACTCAAACTGAACAAGCCCAGAAAACAAAAGATGTTTGCAAAATATGTTAACATTCAGTGCAAAAACAAGTCCTTCAGAGAAATCATTTCTAAACATGTACGTTCACATTTTATCTATTTGAGGACTGTTGAACAGGCAAAATTACTGTATTATTTCTGTTTCTATAGAGCGCATTTTATTATCTCTAAGATACACTGTACCTCTAGAAACAACATGGAGTACCAGCTAAGCATGAAAGCTAGAATTCCCCAGGAAATCTGAGATAAAATACCAGTCCACGTGTTGAGGAGCTCATTAAAAGATAGTGGTAACAGCAACAGAAACTAATACAGAATACAAAAGAGCCAGAGGTACAATTAATCCACAGATCAATAGAATCAACTGACATGCCCAGCAAACAAGTTCCTTAGGGCCAGACTCTGTTCTTATTTACACCAACTACAACCTGGACCAACTCTATTGACTTGTGGATTTCCCCCAGTGTAACTGAAATCAGAATCTGGCCCTTACTGTTTGTCCTATGCTCTATTTGTATGGCTCACTTTCCCATTCCCAGCTCTGCATTCCAGGGGGGAGAACTTCAGATCAGAAACAGATTCTTTGCAGAACATTTTGCGACAGCTGGTTGCTTCACTCAGAACTAGAGCATAATTTGTTCTCAAATGAGCCCCATTCATTTTTGGATGGATATGCAGGTACATGCCCAGTTTCACCACTAAATGACAAACTACCGAGCTGCCAGCATTCTGCATGGCTACCCACTAGCCTTTAGGTGGACTTGGCACCAAGGGTGCATGGTGTCAAAAGAGACCACCCATTTCTGCCATTAGTAGACGAGCAGATGGGAAGTGTCCTATGCCATGTGTTCCTATATCAAGGAGGTTATGGTTGCAAAGGAAGGCTCCTCACTAAGTGATAATCTATATTTAATAAGGTTTATATAAAACCTTTATAATAAAATTATTTCATCCTGCACTGGCTGAGGGAGGTTGAATTAGATAATGGTGAACTAATGGCTCTTTCTAGTTCTAATATTGGTGATTCTATGGAAAGATGTAGTTGCTTGCTACTCCCACAGTCTAGCATGCACAAGATTTGGGTTTGAGATCCCATTTCCATCCTTGAATACTGGGCCAGCAGGGGCAAAGCACTCAGCCTGTCTCTTGTAATGAGGGAGTGCCCGGTGCCACAAAGTCGCACTGGCCAAAGGCCATCCATTCCCCCTTGGTCAGAAGGATGGGTGATCATGCAGGGCCTGGAGAGTGCGGGGATATGGGGGAGAAAAGGGAGAATCCTTGGAGCTTTAGGAGGGAGTCAGAAGAACTAACCCTCACAGTAATATGGGGCTTTATCCGGCAAACCTGACTATAGGCATAGCACTTCCATTGAAGTCTTTGGGACTTCATAGGTGAACAAAAGCCATTCAGGCGAAAAGATTGCAAGACTGGTCCCCAAAATATCTCCATGGTAACATACAGATATCAGTACCTCTCTTCTTTTTTTACTGTACAGTAACTCATACTGACCACACTCAGGTCTTTAGTTAATAAAGTTGTTGTAGGCAAAATGGAATTTGATTATAAACTTTACGAAACTCCTCATTTTCAAATACTGGTATTTGACCAGGATGTCCCAAATCCTGCAGTGAGCCACTCAGATCAGCACATAGGTGCACAAAGTTTCATTTAACAGTGTAAAGTTCTGGTTTAAGTTTGGAAACCCTGTTTAGGCGACAACGTTGGAAATTCAGCCCATAATTTAACCCCTGCCATGGAGGGATGCAGGAACCTACTGGATTATTGCTAAACGACATTATTAAGAATCAATATTATTAATCTATAAACAAAATCTCAAATGTATATTGGTGAGGGGGTGTCTAGCATGAGCCCTGTGCTACGGGAGATTATGACGCCATCTGCTACCATGACACAGGAAGGAAGAAGAAAGGGTCCTAAACCCTATCTGAGGTTGGCTATGATTCATCCCCATAGCTAAGAGCTTCTCATTCCCTTTCAGGGTCAAGGATCTACATCTGTAACCATCGTACTGCTGAAAGGGCTGCTTTATAGCCATGTCTAGACCCTGCATTCCTGCTCTTAGCATTGCAGAGTACTGTGCATGGTGGGAACACACTGCTTCATTGGGGAAATGGTATGGAGTTAGTGTCTGAAGCATGCCAAGTGGAAGGGCTAGTGTTTGCAGCATGCACAGAGCGACACGGTCCATGCAATTTCCTCACAGTATCACCCACCTGTCATTTTCTGTAACAGCTGCAGGGTTTTCTTAATGTTGAAACAAAATCCAGTGGCAAACATTTCACTTGTTCTAACTTATCTAATCCTTTGTTCTGGGTTTCCAGATCTGCCTTATTATGGTGCTGGGCTAATCCTCCTGCCATACCATGAACCACCTTCCCATGGCATTGGGCTATGATTTCATTAGACAGGGAGCAGCTTTACTTTCTAGAGGGGCCCAAAGAGACATCCTTCCAGCCTCAGAAACATCCCTGACGTTTCTAAAGGGGTAAGTTGGATTTTCTCAGCAAAACCCAACGAAAAGTTTTATTCAGTTACGACAAATATTAGAGTCCTTCAAAACCAAATACAACTGGAGGATCCAGGTTCTCTGCACATTCTCAGAGAGACCCATGCATCCATGGTACAGGCTTGAATCTACGGCATCTCAGTCTGTGAAACACTTTTGCTGAAGGAGGCTGCTGCACCTCTTACACCAGGGTCCCATTTCTGCTGTCGTATTTCACTCTGGGATAGGGGAAGTTAAGGGTGGCATACTCCGTTGCATTCTGTATTTGCAAGTTCTTCACCTCTTGGGCTGAGCGCTCCCGGGCCCTGGTGAACACCTGGATATCTGCATAGTGCACACTGTCATCACGCTTCACATTCCTGGGCTTGTTCACAGTAGCATATACTGGAAACTCCGAGACGTCATCGTACGTGTGAGCAGCCTCCAGGCCCTTCTGGAAAAAGAGTGCTAGAGAATCAGCTCCCCATTCTTTCCCCCCATCCCACACTGTGGGCTCACAGGAGGGCTCAACACTACTCCCTTCTTGAACCTGGCGTCAACCAAAAGGCTATGCCAGCTCTCCATAGACTGCAACATGCTGCCTCCAAACCATTCTCAGTCCCTGCCAGCCTGGCAATGGGAACTACCCTAGGGGTTGAGCATGCAGCTCCCAAAGCTTTCCCAGCCCCGCTAGCCCAGAAAGTAAGGGTGTGTCTATACAGCAATCAGGAAGCATAACTGCAGCATGTGCAGGCAGACCCAAGCTCGCTTCGATTGAGCTAGCTCGCTAAAAAGCAATTCAGCCACTTGAGCTAGCTCGCTAAAAAGCAATTCAGCCACTCAAGTACAATATTTCCCAGGATCCTAGGTATGTACTTGAGCAGCTCGCTTGTGCCATTGACGCTACATGGCTATTTTTATTAAGCTAGCTCAATCAAAACTACCTTGTGTGAGTCTACCCTTGCTGTCCCAGTTCCAATGCAGATGTACCCTGAAAGGCTGAATACTGTATTTTCAGCTTGTCTGTTTAGTAAAATGTCTTTAGGGGCCATTTACCTTCCTGTCATCCTGGTGCGGTTGGCTCATCTGTTTTGCTCTAGTGCCTGCAAAAGAAACACCAGACAATCAGGGTGATTTAACTGGCGGGTATTGCTCCTTCTTATGCATATCACAGCAATGGTGTCCAGTACACAGGCTCTCTCCACTGGGCCCTTTTCAAATTTCCAGCCCAGTTAAGTCCCCACTGAATCATGTCTTCACAGCATGCCTCACACAAGAAAGCCCAGGCCTGTTCTTTTTGGAAAATGAGCTTTCCAGAGAGGACAACGTGCTGTGGACCATAAAGTGCCTAGTAGGAGGTACACACCACAGACAGCGTCAGGCCTTCTGAGCATCTCAGATCCACGGTTTGTCTATACCCATTTTGTCCTTTGCTATTTGGCAAATGTGTTTTGCAGGGTCTGGTTCTAGGGCTGTTGGTTTATTTCTCTGTGTTCCTAGCTGTTGTTTGCAGCTCTAGGAAGAGTGCTAAGCTGCGGATGCTGCACAGCCAACTGAGGGTGCTCACACACCCTTTGGTTTGCAGCAAAACGGCAATTTAAGTCCTTTTTGGCATGAGATTTAGCCATTTTAAACATGTTTAGAATTTTCAGAAGCTCCCTCACAAAATCCTAAAACATTCCTAAGGCACTTTAGGTGAAAGACTAGGAGTGACACACGAATCCCTTACGACCAGCTTCACACAGCCCTAACATTGTGCTGTCATTGTCCAGCTGGAATTGTTTTGTGGATAATTTAGCACAAATGTGGCTATTTACCAAAATGCACAATAACAAATTCCCAAACCCAAAAGCGGTGTCTGTCTGTGAATCATATTTATAATACACACACCCCTTTGGTATGGTATCTACACCAGCATGGACACACCCTCTCCCTTGAGAACTTTGTTCAGGTATGCATCCTGTTAGAAAGTGCATTAACTCTGTCTAGGAGGGAGTAATGATAATAAGGAAAAACAGTGCACTGGGGACTGAATCCTGCACCCACTGAAGTCAATGGTAAAGCTCCCATTGATTTTAATAGGGCAGGATCATGCCCTGCCTGGCGTTCAAAGGTTACTTAGCTGCATTGGGCATTATGTTTTATTCTTGGTGTTTGTCATACTTTCCTGGTGTTTGCCGTGTTACCAGTTTAGGCACCACAACAGGTAGCAACTCCGGAGGCCTGCTGAAGAAAAAAAACCCAAGAGAGAATGCATCTGTCAGGGGCCATGGGAACTCTGCTGCCTCAAGGCCAGAGTTTGGCACTGCTGTCTGTCCCCATGTCATTCTCCTTCCTCATATGCCCATTCCCACCATGTGCAAACCTCATAGCACATACACTTCCCTGCTTTAGGAGGGTGCACCAGACAAGGAAATTTCCAATACATTCTATGAAACCTGTATTCCATTGATCAGGTGGTTCCATCAAGTCTCAGAGTTGACTTGTGTCCAGTCTCAGCATGGCTTCATAGGGAGTGAAACTTGGCATACAGACGATTGGAGGGGATGGGGCCTCTGGAGTTTGAATTAGAATCCAGATTTGTAGCTGTTCTGAGTGGAAGCCACAAGCCTGTGGGACTGTTCTCCACAGATGTTTCACAAACCCTTACCTTGCTTTTCTTTTTTTCTTTTAAAAGGTGAAGGACATCTCCTGAAATCAGAGAGAGAAGACGGTTAACACTGCAAGGCCTGAGTCTCTCCTATCATTGCATGTACATGTAAAAACACACGCATGTCGCCCAGACACCGCATTTGGGAATAACGTGAAAGAAACCTAAAAGCTCCCTGAAAGTATGTCAATGGGCACTAGGGAACTTTCAGTGCGCAGCAGCAGGGTCCACATGGCCACTTGGTGTACAGCAAGCGTGCAGGAGGATACCCCAGCTTGTTGTACACTAACTACCCCTGTAGCTGTGTAGACACACCCCAAGAGCCATTAGCCCAAGCAAGACTCTCCCAGTTGCAATTACCTAGGAGCTGTCCTGTGGAAAGTGTTACTGAATTAACCCACAAGACTGCAGGGTCTGAGACAGCCCTCTCACTGTAGGACTTCTGTTTAAAATTGCTCACCTGAGGCAGCCATGGGAGAAGCCCAGACTGGAGTTTGAGTTTTAGTCTTGACTCTAACTTCCCTGTACAGAAGAAGAATTGTTTTGTTTTTTACAGAAACTTAATAGTACTCAGTGGAAATCACCCTGCAAGATAGGAGGATTTCAAAAACGGCTGAGTCTGTAAAGGTAAATTAATTCTGCTTCCTAGTGTTCCCTTAGGTTGTTTGAGACCCACCAAATTCCTTCTCTATTGTGATCCAATAAGGATTTGGCCCCAGCTCTCTTGAGAGTGGTTCTGATGAGGCATCTCTGCCAGTTCTCCTGACTCAGGGAATCACATTCTGGAGATCCTGCAATGCCTGCAGTGGTCAGTGTGAACACAATGGTCCCTCGGATTCTGTGCACACATCTCCCACTAGCTGATGGGCTTGAGGTTCTCCAGGAGGTGCAGGAACTCACTGGGCTGTGCCCCCCAATAAGACCTTGGAGAAGCAGCTTTCCCTGGATGGGAAATGCCTGCATGAAGTGATGACACAGAATCCCACTGTCCCTGGGGCTCCTCCAGGGGACACCAGATGTGGATCTGAGATTTTTGGGTTCATGTGTCAAGGGTAGGTGCTGGTCACTCTTGTGTATTGTCCCTTGGCCACCTGACTCTCTGTCCCCGCACAGAACAGGGAGGCAAGATTTGAGCCTCACAACTGTCTAATCCACACAGATCCATGGAACTGAATTAAAGCACTGATGGTGATTAACTTGTCAAGCCAAACACCTAGCTCTGTAGTTTGCCTGTGTGACCAGCCATCTCTGCCTTTGCTGCACTCTCTCCCATTTCCAAGGGCCAGGAATTGTCTCTTGTTAGGATAGCTCTAACGCAAACAGATCTATGGGACTATCACCCCAAATGGGCAAAGACGTGCCATCTCTGGGTGGCCCAAATGGAATGGCAGGTGAAGTCTCAATTTCAATGACAGCCACTCAGAAAGGAGCTTCTGCGGAGATCATAACATCTCTACTTGTGTGGAGAAGCTGGTTCCTGACTGGCCATAGGAGCTGGAGACACTGATTAGGTTCTGCTATTTAAAAATTACAACTACATTCTACGGAAAAGAGCCCAAACACTTCAGTAACACCTTAGCAACACCACAACAACACAGCCCAGAGATGGAGTGACACTGTGGCAACACAGCCCAAAGCCACCACAACACCATAGCGACAGAGCCCAGAGCTCAAGAGATACCACAATGATATGGCCCAGAACTGGCCTGACGCCATGGCAACATGGCCCAGAGACGGGACAATACTGTGGGGATGCCCCCATGAGCTGGAGTGACACTGTGCTGTGATAATGCCTTTATGAGCTGTAATGATACCATAGTAACACTGTTGAGAGCTGCAACCAGAGAAACAGAGAGAGGAGAATGACAAGGAGTCCCTGTTGCTAAGATACCTGAGTCTAACAACTCCATTTCTGTGGAAGGATTGGAAATGCCGGGGCCTGCTGGGTACCCTTCCAGAGTTAGCAGCTCCGTGACGTGCTGTGCATATACCCTGCTTTCCCCAGGAAGCCCTGGCAGCCGGGGAGAGGCACAGCAGTCACAGACAAAGAAGCAGGGTCTAGCCAAGGGGGCTTGCTCACCGCCCCAAAGCAGAACTTGGAGTACAGACACAGTGGGCCAGACTGGCCCTCGGGGGAAATTTGTGCACCTCAAACCTGTGTTCTGCCTTTGCGGGGGGAGAGATCTTTGGTGGAGCCTGGTGCCATATCATCTGTACCCTACAGATGACGTCAAACATGTACCCACCTCCCGCAGCTACTTGGACAGTCCAATATGCACATACTCCCAAAAACGAGCGAGAACCATTTAGATTGGACTGCTATGAGATCAAAGGCTCTGGGTGCTGAGGATAGTCTAGGATTGTCACAAAACATTTTCTCCTGGGGCCAGGGGCCAGTTTGCCGCCCCGAAAGCTCCAAACCTTGCAGCTCCTCCCTGATTCAAGAAACAGGCGCATATGGAACATACGCTTCTTAAGGATCCCAGGTAATTTTACCCTTACTGCAAGTCTTTGGACTAAACAGAACCAGAGCAAACAAAACTGTGCGCTCCACAGAGCTGAGCCAAATCCTGGTCTCAGCTCCCTCATTAGGACCAGAGAGAGACAGGTCAAACATAGAGACATCCCAGTAGTGCACTGAACAAGTGTGAAATTCATCCCTAGAGGAACATCACTGACGTTAGCAGAGTTACACAGGTCTGAATATGGCCCTAGGAGCACACGCTGTCTCTCTGTGCAGATATGTGTCACGTTCTGAGCCAGATGCATGAAGCAAATGTTATCATTCCGTAAAGCTAGAAGGACCAGAAGAAAGCAGGTGCCAATCCTTATATGGCTAGTAACATGCTAGCATGTACATCCAGCCCTGGACTCTGTCCAGCACGCTAGGCCTTGGAGGCTCCCAGAGCTGGGCTGTGTCTTTGCTGCAGCACAGGGGCTGGGCTGCACACATGGGGCTACAGCTTTTAAAGAATGGAAGAAAATCACTGGAGAGTATCCCAGGAGCATGTGGCTTTGTGTGTCCCACAGGGTTTGCATTACCCACCCCAGCCATGCCCAGGGGCAGTGCAGTACCTGAAGGAGCTCTGTGCTTTCTAGCTTTAAAGACCCAGATGGAAGGGCGTTAATAGCCTTTGGTTTTGTACCAACCATGTGAAGGAAGGAAGCGAATTATGCACTGAGAGGTTTTAATAATGGGCAGTAGTGATCAACCATTGTCCTGCTGCAGTATAGGGAGGCAAAATCAGCCTAGGTGGATGAAGGGCAGTTCCCACTGAAATCGGTGGGCTTGCAGCCAGTGACGCTGCTGAGTTTGGCCCACCGTCTGCAAACAGCTCAGGCGCCATGTGAGCTGAAAGGCTATATGAAAATGAGATGGGTTATTATTATGAATACCCAGCCCTGCTACTGTCACTGATGCCCTTCAGTTCACCACCCTCCTCCGGCCACGCCCTGTGTATGTGACCAACACAGCAGGAGCTGTACCTTGTTGCAAGAGCTATGCTGAGATCACTGAAGACGCTGTTAACACAAGCAAGAAGAGACCAAACTCCTTCCAAGACAAGGCTGGAGTTTATCCTGCGGAAAAGGGCTGCTGCTCTGAGCAACACTGTTCTATTTTGAAATGGTTCCTGCATTGCCCTGTCAGCTCCCTATGCCCTCCCATGTATGGCACCAGCCCCAACAGGGAAGCAGCTCCAGCACTGACTCTTATGAGTTGCCTTGCCCAGCTTCTGGACTCTGGAGTTGGTTGATCCTTTGCAGCATGCAGGAAGGTCGGCAGTATAATTAAAATAGCTCAACTTTAAATATAATCAGCAGAGTCTCTGGCCAGTTCCCTGAGATGCAGGGTTCAGTATCAGCTTTCCAAGCTGCTTTCACCTGTTTTGCTTGCCCTCCTTTGTGGACACAGTTTAGCAGCCAGTCTGCAGGCAGGAGTTATTCTGAGGCTGTCTGCAGGCTAACAATCTCCCCATCTCAGATCTGCTGTAATCAGAATGGACAAGGGAAGGGAAGCAAGAACAGGACACAGCTCTTCCCATTTCCATTCAAAGAGACCATAAACGTTCGGCCCAAATCACACTCCATCACATGCCCATCTGGGCCTGCACCCCCTGCATGCACACACACCTACACCCCGCGTACCCCACTGATACACACCTGCTTCTACACTCCACCTCGTCAACACCCAGGATCCTACACCCGATCACACAGGCACAGACTTGGTCACACAGATTTCTGCACTGCATCCTATCTCACACACACAAATCTGTTTATACAGCCTCCCCCATCCTAAAACTCATCACATATCTCCACTTACTGCCCATCACACACCCCACCGATCAACTCTCTCTCTCTGTTGTGTGACACCCCACTGCCCCATCACAGGCTCAAACACCTTATGATGGCAATATTCCCTTTTTTTCTATTCGTTGCATTTAATAGAGCTTGAGAAAACAGCAAAGTCCGAGAGGCTTTGTACATCCTTGTTTGCAGAGAATAGTCTGATGCTGAATGTTTCCTTCCTTCAATGAGAAATTAAGGAATATGTGGCCTAGGGCAGTGGTTCTATCAGGGGTACACATACTCCTGGGGGTACATAGAGGTCTTCCAGGGGGTACATCAACTCCGCTAGATAATTGCCTATTTTATAACAGGCAACAGAAAAAGCACTAGTGAAGTCAGTACAAACAAATTCCATACAATGACTTGTTTATTCTACTTTATATATGATACAGTGAAATGTGAGTATAATATTTATATTCCAATTGATTTATTTTACAATAATATGGTAAAAAGAAAGTCAGCAATTCATCAGTAATAGTGGGTTGAAACTTCTGTTTCTTTCTGTCTGATTTTGTAAGCAAGTTAGTTTCTAAGTGAGATAAAACATGGGGATATGCAAGACAAATCAGACTCCTGGAAGGGGTACAGTAGACTGAAAAGATTGTGAGTCACTGGCTTAGGGGACACAGTCTCAGTGGAAACACTGTCCAGATGTGTCCAGATGTTAGGTAAAACTTTTTTTTTCTATTACTATTTTTGCCCTAATGGTTCTTTTTAAAAATGATTTCTTAGACTCCAGAAACCATTTGAATTTCTTGCCACCTACTTTCCATTCCCAAGGTAGTCTGTGTTAATAATAATGATTTAGGCTAGGATTTTCAATGGCATTGGGTGCCTAACTCTCTTAGGTCCCTTTGAAAACCTCAGCCTTTATTTAAAAAGCCTTGCTCTCTGCTGAGGCACCTAGGGGGCTGCCCAGGCAGGTAATATGTAGGAATAACAGCAATTTACACACTCTGAAATAGCAAAACTAAAATAAGATACTTAAATGTCAAAGAAAGTGATCCTGATGGTTAGCAGGGCAAGACAAGTGTGTGGAGTTTTTTTATAGCTAGATAACTTGCAATAAAAACACATCTCTTCTTGGATGACAGGAAGGATTGTCCACAGTAATTAGAGCACTAACCTAGGACTTGGGAGAACCTGTGTTCAATTCCCTGCTCTGCTACAGACTTCCTGGGTGAGCCTTGCCAAAGTCACTTTCCCTATCTATAAAAATAAAGACAAGTACAATAATACTTCCCTGCTTCCAGAGGTGCAGAGAAGATAACTACATTAAAGACTGTGCAGGGCTTTGAGAGCCACTGATGAAAAGTGCTATAGAAGAACTAGGTATTATTATTTGGCAGTTAAGTCAAAGCTGCATCTGACCCACTGCTGCAGAGATTATATGGAGCCCATTCTTTTCCTGCTCTTTCCTCTGCCGAACCCTCCAGAGCCCCCATTACCTCGTGTACCTCTCTGCAGAGTGTGGCCAGTCGGAATCTGGAAGTGGAGGTCTCCCCTTTGCTGTGTCTTTCCCCCCATTCTTTGTAGACTCTCAGGAGAAGAGCACTTCTCTGCTTCTTGCTCCCTGATGCAGCCTTTAAGGTATGTGCTTGCTCTGAATTCACGGCCATGCACACATGGCAGCAGAGGGCAAAAGACAGGTCACAGCTTCCAGGAGTCTTTAAGCCAAAGCCCTCTCCACTACACAAAGACCTTACCAGGGAGCAGCAATGAGAGGATAGCATCAGCTTAGGACAGATCAAAAGGCACCAATATAGAAGTGAAGCAGGAAGGAAGCTTGGGACTCTTTGTTCCCTGGATCATTCCTACCTTGCTGTCATTCTCAGGAAACTTAAATGCCTTTTCACAAAGCTCTGGCTAATGATCTCTCAACACCATGTACAGCGTCTATGACATGGAGCCTTGATCTCAGCTGGGGGCTCTAGGTGCTACCATAACACAAATACATACTAATACTGCAGATTGCTGAGTCTTTTGGTGCTCAGTACTCTGCAGGATTAGACCCTAATATCCCTGGCGTTTGGAGGATCAGGCTCTTAGTGCTACCCAGCTGGCAGACATATCAGATTGGCCCCCTACTTTCCAGGCAATCTTTGATACAAAGTCAAGGGGGAACTGGCAGCATCTATCCCAGCACAATTACTACGCAGAGGGGCCCTCAGGAGATAGGCTGCCCCAGGCCCTCCTGCGAAGGGGAAGGCTAGAAAGGTGAGCTCCCAATTAGCTCAGCCCTGCACAGAGATTCACCCCTATTTCAGCGGTGCATGGCCTCCAGATTCTGGTTTCTGTTTCTCTTTGAGGGCAGAGATTGTGTCTACTTCTCTTTGTACAACGCTTGGCACAACAGGGGCCTGACCCCGACTGGGGCCTGTGATGCTTCCTAACAGAAATTACAATGATAACAATCTTCTTTATCCTCCGGAGTCCCTGGCCTCCCTGCAGACTGCCAGTTCACCTGGGAGGGATTACAGCAGAGCACGACCCTTCATTCTTCAGGCAATTCCAGAACATTAACAGATAGCAAAGGATGGCCGGGAAACCCACAGGGCAGGAGATGGAGAGATTGTAATGGAGATGAGGGGTTGTAATGAGCCCTTGGCAAGGGGAGAAGCCAACACCCACCATGGGTACCTGGGCAAGGATAAGTAACCGAGTCACACGCCCTGGTTCCTAGACTACCCCTAGCTCCCATCCCTCAGGCAGGTACAGATTCTTGCATTCCATCCTGACTCCCAGTCCCCACGCGCTCTGACCAATAACCCAAGCCAGGGAATGAACCCAGGAGTCCTGATTCCCAGTTCCAGTCACTAAGCGATGCTGTGTCTCTTTTAAATATTCAAATATTTTAGCAAATGTAATATTACAAAATGAAAACAAAACTATTTATATTTATATATTATGACACCCCCACTCCCACAACCCACCAAGCCAGGGGCTTGACTTCACATAATTCCCTTTCACCTTGGCCAGATTTTCACTGTCATGAACTCACACCCAGGCCACCAAATATTGCACATGGCATCAAACGGTGGTTTATTGTACACCTTTTCAGTAGGCAGGATGGGGCTGGGCCCCACATGAGCTTGAAGGGATCAAGCAAAAACAGCATCTACAAATGTGCCCAGGGCCACTTTCTGGATTTCCTGACTGGAAATAAAGCCCATGCGGATTGGAGGATGGAGACAGAGAAGGAGGCTGCTGCAGTTAGGGGTAAGAGATGCTGAAAGCTGGAGTCAGAGGGGCTGAACCGCAGTACCCTGCCAGAATAAAGGCACCACCAATCCACCCTGAGGGCCCCCTCATGCAGAATGGCCCCTGAGTGCAGGGAGACTCGGGGAGGTGCAGCATTGGCTATGCAGGTCCAGCTGCAGGGAGTGTGGCCAGAACCTTCCTACACCCTATTCCCAGCTGCTGGAATGACCTGCTGGTGTAATGGCAGCAGCCAGGCATGAGTTAGGCCCAGGGCTGGCTTTAGGCCTATTCTACCAATTCCTCCGAATCGGGCCCCGCACCCAGTGAGAATCCCTTCCCTGGCTAGAGGCGCCTTTTTCATTTTTACTAACCCGGCGGCGCTCCGGGTCTTCGGCAGCACTTCGACAGTGGGTCCTTCAGTGCTGCCGAAGACTCGGAGCACCGCCTGTGAGTACAAGCCCCATGCCGGGGCCTCGCCGAAACTACTCGAATTGAGCCCCACACTTCCTAAAGCCGGCCCGGGTTAGGCCTGCCCCTGAGGCTGCTGTAAACTGTGTCTGGAGAGGAATCAACCTCAGCACAGGAGAGAGGTGAAAGTGACCCAAGTACCTCCCCACCCCAGCACCCTAGGCCAGGTTCAGCACCAGAGCAGGCCCAGATCCTCCCCGCTCCCCAGGGAGCAGGAGTCTCCCCTTCTCTGTGCAAGCGTGTCCCTCTCGCCAGCAGAAGTTGGTGCAATAAACGATATTACCTCGCCCACCTTGCCTCTCTGTTGACCTGCTGTGGCCTTCACCCCCCCTTGCCCGGTGGGTGTCAATCACTGCTCACTCCAACCCCTCCGCTGGCTGCACAAGCTAGCACTCTGCCTGTGGTACAGGCCTGCCCCCTGCCCAGGCAGATGGGAGCCCTGGGAACTCAGAGCAGGAAAGCTTTCCCATGCAGTTGGCAAAGTCAGCCAAAACTTTAGCCCTCAGCCGCCCCAGCCTCACCTCCTTTTCCCTGCATGATCCCTCCACCGCCTACAAAACCTGTACTCACCAGCGTCCCGCACAGCTGCAGGAGGTGCCCATGTCGCTCCTGCTTCCATGAAGCAGAAAATGTTTTTCTGAAGTCACAGGGAGAGCAGAGATTGTATTTCCTGGTTCTCTGTTCAGCCCCTGGCAGCTCCAAGGGAGTGTCTGGCAGTGTCAGGTTTCTCTCTATCAGTGAAGCGAAACTTCACTAGGCCTGTGTGTGCCATCTGCTGGAGGGATTTCCAGAGGCGGCTGCTCCTGCCAGCCACTTACTCAGCTCTCCCTGGCACATGGGGAGCTAGGATCAGGTCTCCAGCCTGAACCCTTGAGGGGAAATTCTCCTGTTTGAGCCAACAGGACAAATCTCATCTCTGATATTCTGCGCTCCCCCAGAGTGCGCCGAGCCCCACAGAAATCAGGGAATCGGCACACCCCAGAAATATCCATGATCAGCAGTTAGGGAGCTGGGAGAAAAGATCAGAGACAGGGAATTTTAAATCTCCCTGAATGTGATATGCAATTCCAGGCTAGCTTTTCCCCAGAGGGAAGGGAGCTGTCAGTGCTTTTCATGCTCTGATCATCCTCATCTCAGACAGAACGTCAGAAAAATGTGTAGCATTAAAAGAAAGACCAGTATTACCTGGGGAGTCAGCTAGAGAGGTTTTGTCCAGGGGGATGCTAAACATTAGGGAAGATTGGTCTTCTGGCTAAGGCAGTGGACTGGGTCTCAATTTTCTGCCTCTATCACAGGCTCCTTGTGTAACTTTGGACAAGTTAGTTAGGGCCAGATTTTTGAAGGTATCTAGGTGCCTAAAGATGCAGATAAGTGCCTAGTGGGATCTTCAAAGGACCTCCCATGGGAATTAAGCATCTAGGAACTTTAGAATCCTGCTATGCATCTCTTTGCTTCATTAACCTCCTAAATACCTTTAAAAATGGGGCCTTTAGTGTCTCTGGCCCAGATCCACATAGGTATTTAGGCTCCTAACTCCCATTGATTACTGTGGAAGTTAGGAGCCTAAATACCTTTACAGATCTGGGCCTCAGTTACCTATCTATCAAATGCAGATAAAACCACTTCCTTCACCTGTCTTGTCTACTTAGATTATAAAGCTCTTCAGGGCAGGGGCTGTCTCATGCTATGTATGTGACAGCAGTTAGCATAGCAGGGCCCTGGTCACTAGATTCTTCTGCAATAGAAATGACAACTAATAATAAATGCTCTTATCTTAACATAACTCTGTTGTGGGAATTATCTGCACTCAAAGGCCCAGCCCTGAGTTTGAGCTCTTCAAGCTGCTTCTGAATTCACCTTGTGGGTTGTAGCTGACAATTGAATATGTTTGAATTAATAATTGCATTTAACTATTGTAACATATGCAGTTTTTGCGGGTTCACTCCTAAGGCACTACACAAAGGCACTCAAACACTACAGTATCAGGGGTAGCCGTGTTAGTCTGTATCCACAAAAACAACAGAGTCCGGTGGCACCTTAAAGACTAATGAATGTATTCGGGCATAAGATCAGTTTATTTATGCCTATAATTTTCACTCTATGCATCTGAAGAAGTGAGGTTTTTTACCCACAAATGCTTATGCCCCAATAAATCTGTTAGTCTTTGAGGTGCCACCGAACTCCTTGTTGTTATTGTAGATATTACAATAATGAGGGTGGTAAAATAACCTATCCAGAACAGAATTCTCCAATTTGGTTCAGCCACTGCCCAAACCACACAGTTCCTGGGCTTTATCAGGAAACCGCTCTGTCCCTCTTCCCAAAGTGTACACTACCATTTACGGGGTTTATTATCTGATGACATGCACAGGGGAGTTTAATGCCTTACAGCAGAGATATGAGGAGAAGGCCCCTGCCCTGTAGAACTTGTGTAACACCCACTACCTTGGCTGACTCCCCAAGGACTGACCAGGGTCCTCTAAAACTTAAAGCAAGGGTCTCCACACACTGAGCTAAAGAACCAGCAAGTTACACTTGTAATCTAATCCAATCTGGTATCTGCCTGGTGAAAGCAGGAAAACCAGACTGAATCCTGAAGCCCAGCATGGCCGTTTTCTGCGGAGACCAATGTCCCAGTGGCTGGGTAGCACTCAGCTGCTTGCCCCTTCCTTGTCAGCAGTCACAGACTTTGTGTGTCTCTGGACATGCCACAGACTGATCCTTCTGTTTGTTTAGTCAGCGAATCTGTTTTTATTTCAGCGTTAACTCAGGCTTTGTTGCCTTATGGAAAAACAAAAAAAACTGGTTGAGAATCTGCTTCCATCAGCCTCTCTGGACAAACACTGGGGCTTTTGGTTTGAGTTCCGCCAGAAAAACAGAAAGCCATTGAAAACATTGGCAGCTCCGGGAAGCATTTGGCTGCCACCCCGCGTTCCCTTTTTATCCTCTGTCTGCAGGAATAAAAGGGAGCCAGGGTTCCGGCACTCAAGCTTAGCAATGCGATTGTGCTATTTTGTGCTTAGGTAGCAAGAGTCCACAGATAATGATCAGCTGCTTCACACCAGTCAGTGTCAGCCTGGTCTCCCAGTGTCAGCGCTCAGGGCAGTTGTTTTAGTGTGGTCTGAGACACTTGGAATGGAATCTGGCTTTGTAATCAATAGTGAAATGGGCATTGGCGAGGGCTGCTGGCACCCAGCAACAGAGAACTAAATCCTGCCTGTTAAAGCTAGGAGAGATTAAAAGAGAGCGAAGGAACAGAATTATCTATTATTATTGTTGTTGTATTTATTATTTGTACTACAGTAACACCTTGGTGCCCCAGTCATTCTGCAGACACAGAACGATCTAGCATTGCGTGTACAAAAAACTAGCTCAGAACTGGTTCAGTAACTTCTCCTTTGGAAGGAGAATTGGTTCCATCTCCAGTGAAAATGCAGCCTAGCCCCGTTAGAGCAAAACCCCTTTTATCACAGAACTGCCTCACTCTGTGCAACCTGCACTTCATGCTGCATCAGAAACAATGTGGGGCTTTCATTCCGCTTCCCTGTCAATGGAGGTCACTAGATTCTCAGGTCACTACAGAGGCTTCCCCCTGCCATTCTGGTGGAATGGCATTGTTAGGTCTTGTTGCTTACCTGCCTTGCTTTCTTCACACACACAAGAATGGGGAGTTGCGAGGTTTCTTTTTCTAGGGTTGTAGAAAGTGAGTTTAAACTAAAAATGCAGAAGATACAATTATTTCTTTAATGGAGGAGCTGTCAAATCTTGGGGGCTAGCCAGCAGCTAGCAAAGACTCCATTAATAGGGCTTCATGATATTTCTCTTTTAAACTGATGGGCGTGAAACTATACAGTAAATTCCCTCTGCGCTGATCATGGTTTTTAACAAGCTCTTGTACATCTGGCTATCAGTCTTGGGTTTTATACAATGCTCATCACCATTGTATATGAGCACTTCATTCTGTACCCACCCCAATACATGTCTTTGCCATACCCAAATGCCCTGATGTGGGTATCTCCATTAAATGCAGGGGACCTTTACGTTTTGCCATTAGTACTGAAAATGCTGGATCTAAGCCAAGGAAAAGCCCCATTATGGCTGAAGGGCTGAGATCAGATTCACCAGAAGGCTCCACCATCTCAGCAGAAAAGAAATGAAAGAAAAAGGAATTAGACACAGATTGTCCAGAGTTAATCTGAGTCTCCTGGAGTTCCCAGTCAACAGGGGGAGTGCGGGGATCAAACAGCTATGATCCTGTGAGCTGTTCTAGCAGGCTTTCCATCCATGCAGTTTCACCAGAGCATCCTGCCTGTGCAGGCACGAATCCTTTTACACACCTCTCCCTGGAGAGAAGTGAAAGGCGAGGGATCAAAGTTTTCTATATAGAGAGCAGGTACCACCGCACAAGAAGCAGCAGGGTGAGTTTCCCATACACTTCCCTGTCGACGCACATCATCCCTTCCCTGGAGAGAGCACCTCTAAAGGCAAGGTCCATGGTTCATTATTGATTCCGTGGCCTGTCTGCTGGGAGTGACAGCCAGGTGGACAGTTAGTGCCAATGGTGCTGGTTGTTTTTTGGAATGGGAGGACAGCCTACCAGGAACTGGACTGAGACCCTCCCAAGCCAAACCATGTAGGCCATTTGGCAGACAGGAGCAACACTCAGCCACTGACAACCAGAGCTGCAGATCAGAACCAGTGAGCAACCATCCAGCCCCTCCTGCACTGAGAATGGTTGTTCCTAAACCATAAAGGCCAAAACTGATTTTCAGTGGCCCTCTCACTGAACTTGGGGCAGGTATAGAGTAGCAAGCTATCACCTTTGCACTCCCTGTATTCTGAGGCTGGTGAGGGCCCGTTGTAAGTTACAGCAGCCTCAAGGCCGCACCGAATTTCATTCCCATAGCTCACTATGACTCTAGGAAGTGGTGCATTCCAGTCAGACTCTGGACTTGCCGGGCAGCCGGGAGCAGTCCTTATGCTGTGCTTGCAGTCCCTCTGCACAGAGGAATTCATAGGATGCCATTCCTGGCCCTTTTTATTTTTCCAGATCAGTGCACTGAGGCCTTAGTGTAACTGAGAATCAGGCCCTAAGAAGGAATGCAAAGGAGGGACTTACGAATCCTCCAGTTTCCTCAGTGGATGTCTTGGAACCTTCACTCTCTGACACGCCAGGGGAGGACCCGTATCCCCACATCAGGATGTGCCAGAGACCCCATATTTAAATCGGCTCAGAGAAGGAATGAGTTTGCCATCTGCTGACTCCTCACAGCCAGCCCAAGCAGTAGCTGTAGCAGACTTTGTAACACACACAATCCCCCTTCTGACATCATCAGAGTAAGGGGACTTTCTCTTGGTGCCCTGTAGCTTCGGGTTGATGAAGCACTTGGTTACAGAAGGGGGACCTAGGGCCAGATTCATCCCTGATGTAATTTCACTGAAGCCAGTTGAACTGAGCTCTGTGTCTTCAACATTGTACAAGATCTTGCAACATTCACGGCTCACTTCCCCCAAAGGACGCAGGATGGGTCTCTACCTGAGTGGGCACAACTTCCCATGGACTGAAGTAGGTAGGGCAGAGGAGTGCATTGGCCAAGTTTCCTAGGTCAGCAGAACCCATAAAGCCAGCCCTGGAGATAAGTGTGTATTTTTGACAATGATCCCCTGGCATCTTTCAGTCAGTTCCTACGTACCAGAAGCCATTACATCCCTGAAACTTCCTGCAAGGGCTATAGCAGGGGTGGCCAAACTGTAGGCTCGTGAGCCACAAGCCCCCTCACCCCATTCACCGCCTACCATACCGGGGGGAAGGCCTCGGGACCTTTGCCTTGCAATGGGGTGGTGGGGGCAGGGGCTTCTGTCCAGCAGGAAGGAGGGTTGTCAGGGCTTCAGTCCTGTGGGATGCAACTGCTGGGGGCCTCAGCTGGAGTGGGGCTGAAGCCCCAAGCCCAGGCTCCCAGCAGTTGTGCCCCAGCTCTCAAACTTCTGAAGATTGTCATATGTGGCTCGGGGGGCCACCCCTGGGCTATGGTATCAGAACTATTCTGGGAATCCAAAGGGGACTGGGACAATGGTTGCAAAGAGCACCCATCTGCCATAAGGGTGATCCCCTGCGGTTAGTCACTCTCAGGGTTGGCACTGATGTTGGTTTCACAGATGAACTCCGAATGAACTCTAAATAATCTGGTGCCATAAAATAGGCTGCCCAGAACAATTTCCTGGTTCACTGCATCAAGAGAGGCTAAGGCATTGTCCAGATTCTTCAATGCAGAATAACTACGATGTGAGCAATTGAAATTCAAAGCAAATGCGAGGAGATTAGAGATAGATTTATTCCTCATTCCTCTTCAGAATTATTGTTGTTTTTACATACTTACAGCCCCTTCCACTCCCAAAGCTCTCCACAAATGTTAGCGATGCATTGGATTACTCCACCCACCACTGAAATGCCACCCCCTCCGGGGTGGAACACAGCAACTGGTTAACAGCCCACAGCAACACAGCACAGCAGTTTATGGCAGGAGGTGACCCCTGTTATTTTTGGATAACAGTAGCGAGGGCAGCATGTACTACCTTCCTCTGCATAGTGCTTGAACTGGGAAAAGGCTTTGATTATGGTCCCCCCGCACTCTCTTTCTTCAACTCCACCACCTCTTTTCCAGCCAGTGGTCTTCCCCAAAAGCCAAGCACTGGTGGTGAGAAATAAGGTTCTGACACAATCACATATCCCCCCAATTGAAGCAGAGCCCCAGGGTGCTTTAGGGCTCAGTTTGTCTCTTCCCCTTATCCAGGTTTTCTCCCATCCCCTCTGGCTGATCTTGGTGAATTATTTTCACATCCTTGATTCTGGCCTTCACTTCCTCCCCAGTTCGGGGAGCCTCTACACTCAAGATGCCATCATGGGACAGTGTGGCTTTAACTCGCAGGGGATCAACATCCAGTGGAAGGATGTATGTCCTGGTGAATTCCCGGGAGATGAAGCCATGGCGGTCAGCTTTCTGGGAGTGCTGAGCTGTCACCTCCAGCAGGTTGTCCACTGTGCGGACGGAGATCTCGTCAGGCAGGAAGTGGCAGACATCCAGAAATACCTGGAATTTGTGCTCATTGAGGTTGATCTCGGAGATCCCCCGGTCCAGCTGCTTGTTGATCCGGGGTCTGATGTAGTACCCATGATACAAGGTGGGGGCTAAAATCTCTGCAGGGGACACACCTGAAACAGACAGAATGAGGAGCATAGGGTTGCTTTGCATCCTGGGATGGAGGAGAGCAACAATGAGACTAAGAGAGGCAAAGGGAAATGTTAGTCTGGGACTTGGCAGGCAGCTGTGTGGGCTCTGTGCAAACCCACCACTTCTGTTGTACAATAGGAACTGAGTCACCAGCTTGGCCCACTCATGTGTCACTGAAATGCTGCATGCAGCCCACTAAGTGCCACCCTATGCCACACACCAGCTGCACCCATCAGCTCTGCCAGAGGCTGACATCCATCTGGGGGTTTAAGCTAGGAGCGAGGGAGAGTAGGTGATGGGCAGCATGGGTGCTATGAGGAGGGGAGCCCACAGCCAGAGCTGGATGTGGAAAACACTGAATGCAGAGAATCTGGCATGAAGAACTAAAGCCTTTTGGGTGACTGACATCAGGCTTTTCTTGGGGCTTTTGCCTTTTCACACTGTTGTGCTAGCACTTTGAGCCTGGTGAATGGTTCTGCTGCCTCCAGCATTCTTTCCCCTCTGGCTGCTGCTGCTCTGGCTTTGTCCAGAACCCACCAGCTCAGCTTTTCCCTGCGCTGACTGGGATGCAAAATCTCCCACCACCAGCAGCTCTTTTCAAAAGCTCCTTAATCCAACTCCTGCCAGTCAGATTCCACCACAGCTTGTCCCGGGCAGTGGGCTAGGAAAGCTTCCCCTGCTGCTAAGGTCTGCAATACCCGCTGCACCAGGTGAGGGGCAGAGAGCTTGCTGGCTAAACAGTCTTTCAGCTAATTAAGGAGAGAACCAGTTTTTCCTAACAATTTTCAGGCGACACTTTGCAATAAAAGAGCAGGACCCTTCTGTGGTATCTACACAGTGTCTTCATGACCTCTTTGGCATGGGCTGTGCCACGTGGATTGGCTGTTGATGGCAGCAGGGGCCCCACCTGCAGTCTGGATCAAAGGGCAGTATTTTGCTCCCCATGCGCTGTGTGTGTATGAATAATGGAAAGGGAGGGAGGGGCAAGGAAAGCAGGAATGAAACATGCAGCCAGGGAGGGAAGGAACTAGAAGGAGAAAGATCAAGAGCATGATGGCTCCTAATCATTCTGGAGGCTTCTCCTGATGCCCCCGGGCCCATCCTGGGCCCCCCATCAGCTTTCTTGATGATTCCAATCCCCCCACTGCAGTTGCTTATGTGTCTGTGCAGGGGTGCTGGAACAAATTGTATAGTGGGGGTGTTGAGAGCCACTGAACCAAACTGTAAATCCTGTATATCAGGGGTCGGCAACCTTTCCGAAGTGCTGTGCCGAGTCTTCATTCATTCACTCTAATTTAAGGTTCCACGTGCCCGTCATACATTTTAACATTTTTAGAAGGTCTCTTTCTATAAGTCTATAATATAGAACTAAACTATTGTTGTATGTAAAGTAAATAACTTTTTTAAAATGTTTAAGAAGGTCATTTAAAATTGAATCAAAACGCAGAGCCCCCCAGACCGGTGGCCAGGACCCAGGCAGTGTGAGTGCCACTGAAAATCAGCTCACGGGCCGCCTTTGACACACGTGCCATAGGTTGCCTACCCCTGCTGGATATAATGGAAACCACTTCAAGCCAGGGGGTGCAGCAACACCCCCAGCACCCATAGTTCCAGCAGCCATGTGTCTGCAGGAGGTGATGTCCCAGGGGATGCACTCCAGACAGTCTCCTGCACTAGGAGAGAGCAAAAGTGAATCCAGACGAGAGCCTGGCCTCTTTCTTACCTTCCCCAAAGTTCTGATCATAGATCTTGCTGGGGTTGGCGAACTCGTACTCCGTGCTCATGGGATAGGCATGGGGGACCGTCCGCTCAGCCATGGTGTGTCGGGGAAGGGACCTTCAGCGTGCTCACTGCCTCTCAGAGTGAGAAGGCTGCAGATCGCAAAGTTTTAATCGGGTGAATTCCATAGGGAGGTGTGTGTGATAAAGATACAGACCAAAATAGACACACAGGCCCAGGGACGTTTAGCCAGGAGGATGAGGGAAAGCGCCTCATCGCATTCCTGCTAGGGATCTAGCCACAGTTTGCAGACAGGGAGGGGCTGCAGCTATTGGGTGGCTAAGTTTAAGGCTCCCGAAAACAAAACATGCTGTCATGATGGATGGCAAGCCAGAGGGCTAGGTTTCCCTGCTCCAGGGTACTGGGTGTGCTGGGGCAGTGAAGTGGAAAGGGAGAGGCTGCAGGACTAGAAGTGGGAGGCATAGGCTGAAGCAGGCTCAAGGGAAGGTGAAAGCATGGAGGCACAGCCTAGGCAGAGTTACACGGGGTTTTCACTAAGGGGAGGGCATGTACCAGGTGCTGAATGCAGGGCTGGGTGCTAGCAGCTCCTGAGCTCTGATCCCATCTCTGACCAATGATGTGTTCTGTGGGCTTTCCCCTCATTGCGCTGTACCCTTCTGATCTGCAAAATGGGGTTAATTACACCCACTTGCCTACCCCTCCACCCTGTAAGGATTCATTAGCTAATGCTGGGAGAGGCTTTACATAGTGTTACATTTTTGTCCAGTACCCTCACATACCACACATCTCTAGACTGGAATCCAAACAAGCTGCTGTGTTCTTACTGGCTAGAAGTTTAAATAAAAAGTGATACATTGTTGCAACAAATGTTGTAGCCTCCACCTGGGATTGATTAGCCTGGAGTTCAGAACTGTGCTGGGACACAGGGCATTTTGTCGGAAGTGCCAAGGCCATTTTGCAATTCACTTCCTCATGAATCATTCTCTGTTTAACAAAATCTAAGGGAGCCAGATTTCCAGAGCCACCAACCAGGATTGATTCTTCATCACTCAGCAGGTGTAAAGTTCTGTGTGCATGTGCTAAATAGTCTGAACACTTCCCCCAACTCCCCCACACTTGAAAATAAGCCTCTAAAAACGAATGGGCTAAAATGATCCCTGGCCTTACTTGACTGTCAGGGTTTCAGCAGCACCGCGATGGATGCACTGGAAATGTCTACAACAGATAGGCCTTAGTTATTTAGGGGCTGGATTTGTCCCAGGTCAGTTTTTAAAGTCCTGAATGGGTGGGTCCCACATAAGATCCTTGTGCTCTGAAACCAGAGCTGCCTCGAAGGCTCCAGGTCTCCAAAGCGCAGAGCAGCAGGTGCACCAGTGTCAAGTCTTTCTTGTTTACATGATATGCAATCCTAGGAGACACCTCCAGCCTGGGTTGTTGCTGCCGCCTTTACCTGCTGTCCCTCTTGCCAAGAGCTGTAGGATTGACTGCAAGCTGGCACGGTTGTAGCTAGACCCTGGAGCTGTGAGGGAAACTTCTCCCCCCTGTGGTTCAGCACCGAGCACAGGAAATAGCACTGGATAGGGGCATGGTCTCCACTCACTTATAAGAGAGCAGGTGTGAACTTGCTGTTACCTAAAGTCAATGGAATTTATGTCAGTTTCTGTAAGTGAGCGCCGAATCGGAGTTCATAGGCAGGGCTGCCTGTTCCCTATTAATATGATTATCTAGGAGCCCCAGTCATTGGCCAAGACCCCACTGTGTCAGACACTGTACAAACACAGAACAAAACCACAGTCCCCACCCCAAAGAGTTGACAAGATACCTAGGGCTCGACCTGTCCATTCCTACATGCGATGTGTTAGAGAGCGTCCAGCTCACCCAGCAGAACCCTTTCAGTTGTAACAGAAGGACGCTCTTCCCTTGGGATTTACTGAGGGAGAGCCAAGTGTCTCTGTGGAGATGTCTGGTGGCCAACCCATCAGAGCACAAGTGTGCAGACCAGAGGCAGGGCACTGTCAGGAGGAAGTTCCCAGTAGTGCCTTGGGGGAAGTGCCAGCATGCATACATTAACCACGCCCATTGAAAGAAGGGGAAGAGGAAGGAACTAGTGTGGCACCCAAACAGAAACGATAGACACCAGAAATACAGCATTGATGTCACGCTCGGCAGCAGCTGGCGAGATGAAGGCGGCTGCACTCGTCCCATCACTGCATGTTCCTCGATTAGTCTTAACGATCAGACTCACTCAGTGTTAAATTTAACCCAGTGGCTTATATGAGTCACTTTTTATTCCTAGCAGTGCTAGGAATACAAATGGGGCTCAGCTCAGGGGTGGGCAGGGGTAATGCACCAAGAAACTTGGATGCAAACCTGGGTGAGATACCAGCAGAAACACATGCTTAGGACAAGGTAACTGGTGATTTGCTCAGGACTGGCACATCAAGGGCTTCTGCCAGTCAGGATTGAGGGGCAGCAGCAGATCCATAGGAAGGCGGAGGCAGTGGCAGGGCTCGATTCTCACTCTTGTCGCTTGCTGTGATGTTCCCGCTCTGGAAAGTCCCCTTCCACCTTCTCTTCATTTGTGAACTAAGCAGGATCAGAGCACACCTCTGCACAGGAGAAAGGCTCCTGCGTCAGCCCAGGCTCAGGCAGTATTTCTCCTTGTTCCTTTGGGACTCAGTGCTTCTGAGCACAGGGGCTCTGCTGGCTGGATGGCACACAGCTGTGCCATAGCCGGGTCTCACTGTGGGAGTTTCTTTAGGTGCTGCACATTAATTCCCAACATCCATCCCGAGGAGCTGCATGCACACCATGGAGTCACTAACACAAAGGAGGAAGAGAGGGAACAGCAGGGCCCTTGGATGTGGCATTGGTCTTCCCTCCACTGTGCTCTTGACAGCTGTTGCTGGCTAAAACTCATGAGATTCCATCTGCCCTGAGGAAGGAGAGAGATTGCTGGAGCCTGTTTGTGAAGATGGCTTGTCACTATTAGGAAGAATAACGTGCTCCCCTACAGCACCTTTCATCCAATAAGCGGCAGATTGTCAGCTCTTTGGAGCCGATAGATAGATCGATAGAAGCATAGCTTGTGTGTCTGGAGAGCATGGTGGTGCATTAATAGCATTTTAAAGTCTCTCACAATATAGGTGGTTCCATTTATCTATGTGAGTCTGAACTCACACCCAGACTGTGGTGAGCTCTCACCTTTCCCTAAATCTCCATTCATGTGGCTTTAGCACTGGGGAAAAGACAAAGGTGCTGGACTGACATACATGGAGGGGGCTGAGATGCTCTGTTCGCCCTTAGAACAGGCACAGAGCAGCAGCTGTTGAAGTTTCACACATACACTTTGGGGCACACACACTGCCCCTCCACCCCATGGGTGTCTTGCCTGTGTCTCATAGGTTCCCCCCCCAGCCTATGGGGTGAGAGAGAGAAAGGAAGAGGCTGAGAGAATGATCAACGTTTTAGATTCAAACCTTACTTTTATTCCTGGTTTGCAAAATAGAGACAGAACTAAAAATTGGATAGCCATTAATACACGAGAGGTAACAGATTTGTGCTAGCTGGTGGGAGGGTCAGGTTGGGGCAGACAGACCCGCACCAATTGGGAGTGAGGGGGGTCAAGATGGACAGACCCACATCAGCTGGGAGGGAGGGGGGGTCAAGATGGACAGACCCACACCAGCTGGGGGGAGAGAGGTTCAGGACAGACAGACATGCACCAGGTGGCATGGGAGGGGGTCAGGATGGGAAGACCTGTACAGTCTGGAGGAGTCAGGACAGACAGATCCACACCAGCTGTGTGGGAGGTTGGGACGGACAGAGTGACCTAGCAGCATTTTTCTGGCTGTAAGTCCTGTGACTAAAGCAGGCCTGCAGCTGCTCTTCTGTAAGGATCGGCAGAGCCATCTCTAGGCTCATATGTAGCTTCAGGAACCAGCTTCCAAACACGATGAAGACAACGGGTCCTTGTCACTTTCTGTGTGAGCCAAAGATAGGAGCTGCATTGATCCTCCTGGCATCTGAAGCAGCTGGGAACATCAGCCAAGCCTGGGGACTCAACAGATAAACAGTGCGTGGGGGTGCGGGGCTGGGCAGCTCCGATTCTTGCTGACCCACTAGACTTTTTTTTCCCCTCCTCCTTAGCAGAGCTTTCAAATCCCCTAGATAATTGACTGGCCGCTGCTGAATGGAGCAGACGGAGAGCTGGGATAATAAAACTCCTGACATCACCCTTCCAGAGAGTTCAGTGGTGGGAGGCGAGGCCTGGACGGCAGTGGGTATAAAAAGCCGTGGCACACCAGTCCTTGAAGAACTCTGCTGCACATAAATTCTTACTCTTCTCCCAGATAAACACAGATGGATATCGCCATTCACCATCCCTTGATGCGCAGACCCCTGTTTTCCTTATTGACACCAACACGAATCTTTGACCAGAGCTTCGGAGAGCATCTCTCAGAGTCTGAGCTGTTCCCTACCTCGGGCGCTGTCAGCCCTTTCCTGATGAGATTCCCCTTCCTAAGGACACCCAGCTGGCTAGAGACGGGATTCTCAGAGGTAACTTTTCTCTCTTCACATGCTTTGTTGTTTGCTGCGCATGCCTCTGGCTGGGTCTGGAGCCGAGAGCCCAGCCTGACTCCCCAGGGAACCCCTGGGAAGCTGCTCATAGATTGCTATTAGAAAAAAACTTGGGGGAGGAGCACCTGAAGGTGCCATCCTTGTGTCCCTGCTCGCTGCTCCCTGTCAGGCAGGATTCAGCCCTGCAGGCACTGTCTGGCATTATACCAGTGCAGAACCCTTTGTGAAATAATAATACTTATCATGCCACAGTTGCATCTGTGAATCAAGCACCTCAAAATGCTTCACTAATGTCAATTAATTAAGCATCACATTCCCCTTGTGAGGTAGGTAAATGTTATGATAGCCATCAGACAAAGGGCAAAGTGATTTGCCTGAAATTTCACAGCAGTCAGCAACAGTACAGAGAACAGAACATAGGAGCCCTGAACTCCCAATTCACTGACCTAACTGTTACACCACACTCCCTCTGGGAGAAAGGAATAGAACCCCAGAGTTGTGACTCCCCATCCCCTGCTGTTCCATCTTGATCACACTTCCTCTTTCCTTCCACAGTTTTCAGCCATTGCTACACGGCACAATTCCTTAGGTGCAGCTCCTATTTCTCTGCTTGGGTTTCACTTCTGTTGAATCACACAGGAGAAGTAGAGATTTCTCTCTTACAGATATTGAGGGTCTCCAGGCATCCTCTTGATTCATGAATCTCCCTGGCCTGATTGCCAACCTGGACTAGATGCGCCTGCTTACCCCACCGCCTCATTCTTGGGCCCTGTTTCACTCTTGTGTTTTAATGCTGGCCAGGGCTGCCCGGGGAGGGAGAGAGGGGGAGTGGGGCAATTTGCCCCAGGCCCCACAGGGGCTCCCACAAGAATATAGTAATCGATAGTATTGCAACTTTTTTTTAAGGAAGGGGCCCCCAAAATTGCTTTGCCCCAGGCCCCCTTAATCATCTGGGCGGCCCTGACGCTGCCTAGGAAGGTGAGATCTGCACCCCCTTCTGTAACCAGACAAATGCTGCTCTGTGAAGTGCCCAGCAGGAGGTGCTAATGCGTCAATACTCCTTTTTTACGCCTGAATGCAACACCTGAGTTTCACTGGCACAGGGAGTGCAGGTGTTGAGCTCACTTCCATACCTGTATCCCTCTCCCCTGAGAGTTTAGTGCCTGACTCTCAGGCTTAGGAGTGACATGATACCATATAGCAGTGCCTGTGATTTTACTTTCCTCACACAGGCTAGGAGACCTGTGGGTTGGCAGGCATTTGAGAAGCGTCTGAATTGTGAACAATCAGACTGGGAATGACATTGGCCAAGCCATAGAGTCTTCTGCTCTGCAAAGTGACTGTAAGCTGTCATGATGGGCTGGCTCCTTGTCCTTCATCTTTCGATATCTATGGAGAAAAATTGCCCAGTGTATAAGGAAAAATGTGTTCATTGTAACTGCTGGCCCAGCAAAGTCTGAGATCTGAGAGTCATGCTGGGCTCATGTATAATCCTCAGTCATAAAGATTCTGTGGGCCAAACTCTGCCTTGTGAAATGGAAGGCCTTGCAACTGAGACTTAGCTCAGATAATTCCAGTTATACTGCAGGAACCCTGTGTTTGTACAGCACCTAGGACACTAGAATCCTAGTTCATGACTGAGACTGCTACATGCTAGGGCACTAGACATAAATAGTAACAGACTCTCTGGCTCCCTTTTCCAGGGGTGTGCTGACCTTGTAGTGCTAACAGGTGTTAAAGGCAGGATAGTCCTAAAAACTGTTCCTAAGACAATCAGCTCAGATGCGGATGCATGTGGGGCAGATGTGCTGGATAACAAGGGCCAAGTTGCACACTTTGCAGAGTAGAACTGCATTTTAAGAAAGGTGCAAAAGGAACCCCCCATATCTCCACTTTTTAAATAATTCCCCTGTGCCTGGAGGATCATCTTCCTCTCAGTCTCAAGGTTGAGCTAGAAAACAGTCCTCCCACGCTTCCCTGCTCCACTGCGTCTTTGGCTTGCGTGTTTCTAATGAGCCTGAATGTGAAGAATGCCTTCATCCAGGAACAGGTGCTGTAGGGAAAAACTTAGTAAACAACAATTCTCCGTAGCCTCTTAGGAGATGAGTGTGGCTCCAGCACCCCAGAATATGTCACTGTTGGCCCAATCTGCTCCAAGAACAGTGTCAGTGGATGGCTGGTTGCACCTAGCACCACTCGGACAGTAGTAAATGCAGAGATCCCAGTGGGACTTTAGAAACAAGTTTGCCCCATTTGTATAGAGTTCAGGCATCATATCCCCCTGGGGCAAATGCCCTCTTACTTGGCACCTGGTATCTTACACAGGCCAATAATTAGAGGGAAAGTTCTTGGAGGAATCAAACCAATGGGATTAATCGGCTTTGCCTTCATTGCAAACGATGGTGGCACAATCCCTGCCGTTGTCTGACTAGGACCTGGAGAGACTCCTGGGAAGTCTATTGAGAATGGGGTCTGGCTAATTCCAGCAGCACAGTGGGCATATCTACTGCTGATTTCCCCTCTCTGACCATTTGCTTCCTGCCCCTGAGGTCAGATAAATCCCTGCACGGATACATACCAGGGGAGACAGTGTGTGCTTCCTTACTCAGGCGCTGCTGGCCACCGGTACAGGCTGGGGCAGCCCAAGTTGGGCCCTTGCTTAAAAGCCCCATGTGGGGAGGCTTAAAAGCCCCATATGGGGAGGCTCAAAATCCCTGGGTGGTCAGAACACGCCGACCTACACCTCTCCAACTCCAGAACCCCCCTGCACTGAGGGCTGCGGCAGAGCCCGGGCATAACAGCTCCTTTTGCCAGGGGTATTGTGTAGTAGAGGCAGCTTCTGCCTATCTTACATTACAACCCCTTTGCAGCAGCTTAGCTGATGCAAAGGAGCCACGAAGAATGATGAACCACCAGACCCTTAGTTCCCACCAGCACTTGGCATCTTCCTCTCTGATTGTCTTAGCTCAGAGAAGTGCTTGGAGCTCCTCCAGCAGAGCACGGAGGAGAACTATGCATAGAATCTCAGTAGTTAATTTGTAAGAGAAGAGCCAGGGAAATTCTTCCCACAAAACTGCCTATTCCCTGACCCTCAATATCCCCTCTACCTTTCCCCCCATTCCATCTTCCACGGGTTCCCTGTGTCATTTGTTAAGCACTAGTTCCCTTAGTTCTCAAGCCTTTGTCCAAGTCTCCTTCCTCCCAGGGAATTTCACAGACAAATCACCAAAGAAGCTGGCAGAGCCCCAAGTTCACATTGCCTGGGGCCCGCACAAACATCCCGCCTCTACATAGCAATTCCTCTGTAAACCTCCTTCAGCTCCAGCTCTGAATTGCTGCATGACAAGTGCCCATTCATCCCTCCAGGCCTTACAGTTAGGAGTGGGAGGCAAAAAAACAGCGGCTTTGATAGCAATGCCCTAGCTGAAACACACTGGAGAGTTAGTAAACAACAGGCCTGATTCTTCTCTCAGCCTGGTGTAAAGCAGGACTCCCACTGCTGAAGTTACATGGCTGTGAGTGGCAGAACAGGCCCTGGGTGTCTGAAGTTTTCAAGGGCATTGAGAGCAGTAGGCTCTGAGGGAAGAAAAATGTAGAGACAGTCTGAAGAACTAGTGACTAACCGAGTCTTAAAGGGACACTGCCCTCTTGAAAGTCCCATTGCTGTCTGGAAAGTTTGTGCCTATTTTAGGGCTCATCCAAAGCCCATTGAAGACATACGTCATCTTCCGACTTCATTGGACTTTGCATCAGACCCAGGGGTACAACTAACATCTAGGATTACTCTAACTGAAAGATATTGGGGGAAATAGTTTTTTTTCTCTTCATTTTCTTGACTTAGTGGCTCAGACCTAGTTACCTGTTGAACCAATTTCTCTGTGTTGCTTGGCACCAACGTGTAGAGAGCTCAGTGTAATTAGGTTCAGCACTCTGGATGGAACTAAATGTTAGGAAGGGAAATCCAAACAATTGAGGAAGCAAAGAGACCCCTAAGTCAAAAGTGAGGAAACTGAACTGCTTAGAGTCATCATGGAGGCTATTTAAGCATCACATAACAGTCTCAGAAGGCAGGTACATCCCTCAGCAAAAGAAAAATGTATTAAGCAGGAAGGCAAGAAGGAAAACAGTTTGGCTAAATGGCATTGTCCAAGAGGTTATTCAAGTCAAACAGGTACACTTCAGAAATGGGACATCAACCCTACAGCCTCCAATAGAATGCAGCACTTATAATTAGTCAAGACTCTGACTATATAGGGAGAAATGTGAACTGACTATAGACAAGGTGGAGTCAAGTGCACAGTCATTTTCTCCAGTGCTGACAAGACCCCTGTGAATATCCATAAGGGGACAGAAAGCCCCAAATAAAAGAAATTACAAGCAAATAATAATAAGAACTGGTCACATGCAATAAAAAAAAAACTAGGCAGAGAGAGACAACTTGGCATGAGTGGGATCCAAAACTGAAACAAAGGAGCAAGTTAGACAGACTGCTGCGGCCTTAGTCAGCCCTTGAGGGGCAGGGCATGTTGGCCTCCCAATCTAGGGCTTGGTCCTACATCATTAAAATTCATAGGTGGTTTTCTGTTGACCTGCTTGGATGCAGGGTGACACCCACAGCCAGCATTGGAGCTGCTCTTCCCTAACCAGCCCCTTGGTTTGCAGATGCGACTGGAGAAGGACAAGTTTTCCGTAAATGTTGATGTGAAGCATTTCTCTCCCGAGGAACTAAAAGTCAAGGTGTTGGGGGATGTGATCGAGGTCCATGGAAAACACGAGGAGCGCCAGGTATATCTACTCTGTGATAAAGTGTGAACTGCCCCTGCGCCTGTTAAGCAAGGATCTAACGAGATGGCAAAACCATCTTGTTGCCTTCTACCCTGAAATAATTTCTGTTCAATTTCATTAATCATTTGACCCTGGGCAGTAGAGGGGCAGAGGTTATTGCTGTGGAAAAACATTAATAAAATGAGCATTTCTGAGCCTCTCTCTGTTTGGGAAGGGGCCAGGAGCACAGCGATGGGAAAGCCCAAGTCTGGAGATTATTGAACTAATTAACATTGAGTCAGTTAACAATTAATAGAACTTTAATAATTAAACCAAATGATGTATCAGACTCTAACTGTACTGTTAATATTCACAGTATGTTACTCTGGCAAAGCCCCATAACAGCAGCTTGTACACTCAACTGAAAGAGTTGAATTTTGCTCTTGGTTACCCGAATGCAGCTCCTGGCCCTTAATACCCATGTGACAGCTGGGAGGAGGGTGAAGTCGAAACTTCCCAAGAGCAAAGGAGCAACAGAGTGCTGTAGTGGAAATCAGACAGTTAGGAACCTGCACTGTAAAGTGCCAGTGTAGCCAAGCCCTGAGATCCTGGGGAATGGCTGAGGGGTGGTACTGACCACTGCTCTGCCTGGAATGTTTTAGGAGACTACAGTAGAACTCCGACTAATCAGGGCAATCTGATTAAATGAGAATAGGAAGCACAAGCCCCACCATGAAATGAAGCTTGTAGGGTTCTCCAGCCTGCTACCATCTTAAGCCAGGACAGCACAGTGCTGTGTCTGAATTCAGTTTAACTCTGCTGCTTTGCCAAGGTGTCTCCAGACAGGGATGCTCCAAACTTTCTGAAACATTTTCCTTTTGGGCGGGAGCTTCTCAAAATTGACCTCAGCTCAGGGGGAAGTTGTTAGTTGGAATCAAGCTGGCACATGAACCCAGGGCTGTTCTTTCCCTTCCCTTTCTATAAGGATGAGCATGGCTTCATTGCCAGGGAGTTCAACAGGAAATACAGGATCCCAGCAGATGTGGATCCTCTGTCCATCACCTCATCCCTGTCTTCGGATGGAGTCCTGACAGTGAATGGACCAAGAAAACAAACCGATGTTCCCGAGCGCACCATTCCCATCACCCGCGAGGAGAAATCTGCCATCGCAGGGGCCCAGAGGAAGTAGGAAGCTGTTTGAAACCGACTTTTCCATTAAGGAAAACCTTTCCATTGGATGCAAGCAGCGTAGGCTGTACTGACTGGCCATACTTATTTATTTATGCTAAGGAAAGAGAACAAGCTCATTTGCTAACAAATAAAACATAAATAAGCATCTTGTGGTTTTGTCTTTGAATATTAGGGTCTCAGATGTGGTGTCACTGCTAGTATAGAAAAGCTTGGTAAGACTGTGCCTCTGGGATATATGCATGTAATCACTTATTATTTGTACTGTGGTAATGTCTAGAACCCCCAGTCATGCACTAGAATCCCACTGTTCTAGATGTTGTACAGTCATAGGACCAAAAAGATGGTCCCTGCCCCAAACAGCTTACAATCTAAGATACTATTTGTGTCCAGTCCATCGGAAGAAGCATACATAGTCTGATTTAGATAGACTGCCCCATAGCGCATGGTGTCCCCCATAACCAAGCCAGCACTAAATGTCTTCATATACCTCTGGTGCCAAATCCTGAAGATTTTAGTTGATGTTTGCTCAGCCCTTACTTGGTGTTTGCCACACTCTTGACTTGAGTGGGAGTTTTGACTGAGTAAGGACTGCAGGATTTGATCCCTGCGTAATAAACCTGGAGAGCTGAAAATGGCAAGATGTTGTCTTAGATGCTCACAAATATGACTGGCACAGTGGTATTGGTCGGGGCACTGGACACAGATCTGCATTATACACAACTGCATCAGCTCCCTGCTCTAGGCCAGGCCCAAGGGATTGCTGTGCCTACTGGGACGAAAGTGAATCCTCCTTCTATTGAGCATGGAGATCAGGAACCAGCCGCAAAAGCAAAGTCTCTCTCCGGGCTCCTCAGTAGCTTCTCTAGTTTGTGTTGGTCACAAGCTAGGAGATTGAACCTCTGCCGTTATCCCCAGGCTCCCATTCTCTCTCTTTCTGAGGCACATGGGTAGTGAGACGCTGAGAAGAGAGCTGCCTCCAGAGGACTTGGCAAGCTGCAAGTTTTAGAGAGGGCAGGAGTTTAGTTTGAAGTTAAATATACTCCATTAGCATTGCCCCTTTCCTGCAGGCTGACAATGGAAGAATGGGAGGCTCAAGGAGCGGGTGAAGCATTTGGGGGCTCAGAGGACATCAGGCTTCATGACACCAAAGTCTCCCCCAGCCTGAGGCACTAAGGAACACTTTGCAACGCTGGTTTCGCTTTATATGCAGACATTTTCTGCTACCACCTGGCTGCATGATCCATTTTTCCTCAATATTTCTGTCTGGATCAAGACTCTACAAATCCCAGATTCCTGCTGAATGTGTCTCACAAGCATCAGAAAAGTTGCTCTGGGGGAAATTAATTTAATTGGTTCGAAAACTCCAGGACGGCCTAAACACACTCTAGTTACGGGCATTAGATGACACTTAAGGGAGGTTTTGGAGCATGAGCTTTCGTGGGTGAATACCCACTTTGTCAGATGCTTCTTAAGGGAGGAAAATTGTATCTGAAATCTCTAGAATAGCCCATGTTGTGAGGAAATGTCCAAAAGCTGCAACTAATTCAGAGCAGACACAGGTTATGGTTGCAAAGCTGCTGTAAACACAGTTACAGCAACAGCTCTCACAGTACAAATCACATCACGCTGAAACTATGCAGCCAGTGCCCTTCAAACAATAAATAGCAGCTGATGTATAAAATGCTCAGCTGATTGTAGAGTGATACAAAATGCTACAGAGTTTTACTCAATTGTCACCAGCAGCTCAACCCTGAGGGATGCTGACAAAGGGAAAACAGTGGTAGCATTGATCCGGTTTAGTCTGTAACTCTAGCACAGAAAGGAGTGGAGAGAATTGCCATGTGCAGATCTGTCATGTGATGTATGAGTGGTGACATATCTATTACAGCCTAAACTTAATTTTCTCAGATAGTTCATTATCTTCGTCTCACTAGACACACAAAACATTTCAGAGAGTGACAGATTTTTATGCCAAATGTGCCATTCCCTAGGGCCTTAAAATGACAGAAATAAAATTAAAATTAAATTAAGCAGATTTTATGGAAAAATATCTGGTCACACTTAAGCAGCCACTTGCTGATGAAACTTGGTTACATCTTTAAAACACTCTTGGGTCTATTTGTCTTGGTACATGCCACGTGAAGCCACACTCAGTCAGCAAAAGGAAATGTCAGAATCCTCTGTACAAGGTAAAAGTTAAAATGTCAGAAGGCAGAAATAATATATGGAACAACAAACAATAGGGCATAAGCCTCAGGAAGCATTTACTTGTCACTCTGATGCCCTGTATTTTAATATAAGAAATGTTTTACGACTTGAAGGATGGCCCCTTAGCAGCAGACAGGTTGGAGTCATTCTAACCACATGGCTGATCTCTGGTTAACAGCCTCTCTCTGCTCCTATTGCTTCTGCTGTGTTCCCTCCTGTTCTTTCCCCAGCATTTCACAAATGAGGGGAGTTCTGCCTTGAGGAGGTCCGTAATCTATCATGTAGCAGGACCGTGCAGTTGGTTTGAATGGAGGGGGTTCCAGCTCAGGTTGGTGTCCAGGAAACCAATGAGGTTCTCGTTTAAATCCTGAGAGCAGCAAAGAGAAAACTGATGAGCTAATGGCAAAGCAATGAGAAAGCTATTGTCAGGAGAACAGATGAGACAACGGGAAGAACAAACCCAGGGGTAGACCCAACCTCTACCAGCCTACAGGGAAGTTGAACATGGGTTGAAGAGATACTATGCACTCTCAGCCAGTTGGCATTGTCCAGGGTTTTATCATCAATCCTGGACATGTTACTTTATTAGCAGAACACATTGGAAAGATCCTGTCTAAGGTGCTAGGGTCCCATAGCACAGGATTTTGAAAGCACCTAAGTGCTATCCCATCCTAGGTCAGGAAAGCCAAACAATCCACTCAACAGTTCTAGAAACATTGCCAGATTTACAGCTGCATTATGGAGCTTTTACATCTTACTCTGAAGAAACAGGTATTGGCTATGGACAAAGATGAGATACAAGACTAGACAGAGCTATGGTCTGGTTTGGTGGGGCAGGAGGTTGGGTACTGAAATGGAAAGGCCAGGTGTGGTTTGAGACAGATAGGAGTCAGGGATTCCAGACTAGATGTAGTAGTAGTTTGGCCCATAATGTCAGTGTTTTTATCCATGCTTTAATCTGATGATACTGTAAGCGTGTTCTGCTTTAAAATGTTATACCCATATGAATATTCATGTCCCTTCTACAATGTCACACGTAAGGTGAGAGATTAGCAAAATGAACCTAGCTGGAGTGAAATGTCTTTGTAGCCGTCAAACACAACCAGAAAATGAGATAGATTAGATAGAAGGATGAGCTGTTTTCTGCAAAGTAGATGTTGGAACGGTCTAAAACTGACGAGGCAGAGAGCCAGGAGCAACAAATACGGATTTTGTTAGTCTCTCAGTCTGAAAAATATAAACAGAACACCTGAAATACAAACACCACAGACCCTGTGGGACTGGAAATACGAGCTCCTATTTAGATCTAGGGGCATGACTCAGTAGGGAACGGACAAGCTGGAACTCTTTTTTCTTCTCTGAGCATATGATTGTCATGTTAAAACTTCTTTTTAGCTACCGCACAGATCAAACTGACTACACTTCAGTTCCATGCACCTACTTCTTGAGCCGTGATGCTTTTCCTTGTTGTAATCTGACGAATAAACGGATTCAAAGTAGTGAGCATACTGAAAGGAAAAGCCCACGTTTAGTGCAGCAAAATATAAGTAAACAAACATCTAATAAAAAAAATACTGCGTACATGTTAAAAGAATAGCCTGCTCACCAAAGCATCTGAAATCATAATCCCTCTTTACACTCTGGGTAAGGCCACTGCACAACTGACATGCCTATAGTTTGTGTCACGTGAAACCTGATAACATTAATGGCAAGGAGCCCAGTGATACAGTGAGGGGAAGAACCATGAGTCCAAAGGAGAAACAGCTCTGGCTTGAGAAACACTGCTGAGTTATGAGTGGCTTGTACCATGGCACAAACTGACTTCAATGGCTTTGCTGGGGAGTAACTGAGGGTCAGAATTTGCACAATAACTTGTGGCTTATAGAGTCTGCCCTTGAGTCATTAGCTGGGGGCAGAATATTAACAGCAAAGGAAAGAACACCAGGAACCAGGTGAAAGTAAAGTGAATGGAGCTGAGAATGGCCAAAGGATTGAGGGCTGAGTGAGACTGGGCCTTTTTAGTGATGGATTAGAGGTTGGGTGTTGGAAAGCAAAAGGAAATTTCTCAAGTCCTTGCTCCTGCTAATAGGGTAAGGGTGGGGCATACAGTGAATGAAAGAGGCTGTAGGGCTGGGGCTTTTGACCATATCTGCTATTTCACTTTTAGAGGCCAATAGAAAGGACTGGAGGAACAGAAAGTTTGTACCTGGGAAGGAAGTGGTTTGGGCTGTGTGACTTTCCGGATATCATACCGCTCCTGGTTCCAATTCCCCATAAGGGTTTTGTTGGAGTAAGCATCCTCATTGGTGGTGCATCTCCAGCCATATTGGCTAAACTTGGAAGTGCTCTTCCAGTCCGTCCACACTTCTGCATGTCCGGTGGCATGTATCAAGGAACCATGGTGAGGGTTATAGAAACAAGATAGGGACATGACCTAGGAACAGAAACCCAAAAACACATTGGAGATGTCTCTGATCTCTGAAAAGACAAAACAGTGCTCTGGAAAGATATTTCCCACCACCCTGGCAGCTGGGCATGCAGCTCCCAATCCTTCACTTAGCAGAGTACCATTTAATTTTATCAATGCAAAAAGTTTAGTTTAAATTTGTGTGTGTGTAATTTATCTTTCCTTACTTAGATAATAACACTTAGTTTTTTTTCCAACTTCAACAAGCTTCAAAAACTACACTAGACCCTTCAGAATAATATTATCCTCATTTTCCCCAAGGCCACAGGGAGCTGTCTGAGCTGGGACTAGAATTTGTGAATTGCAAACTCCATGTCACCTGCTCAGACCATACCTCCTATTTGAAGTCTTTTACTGTTATTATTTGAGTGATTCTTAACAGTTTCCTTCCACTGGCTGGAAGGATAGCTAATGATCGGAGGATAGCTAATGTGATGCCAATTTTTAAAAAGGGCTCCAGAGTGACCCTGGCAATTACAGGCCGGTAAGCCTGACTTCAGTACTGGGCAAACTGGTTGAAACTATGGTAAAGAACAAAATTGTCAGATACATAGACGAACATAATTCGTTGGGGAATAGTCAACATGGTTTTTGTAAAAGGAAATCATGTCTCACCAATCTACTAGAATTATTTGAGGGGGTCAACAAGCATGTGAACAAGGGGGATCCAGGGGATATAGTGTATTTAGATTTTCAGAACGCCTTTGACAAGGTCCCTCACCAAAGGCTCTTAAGCAAAGTAAGCAGTCATGGGATAAGAGGGAAGGTTCCCTCATGGATTGGTAGCTGGTTAAAAGATAGGAAACAAAGGGTAGGAATAAATGGTTAGTTTTCAGAATGGAGAGAGGTAAATAGTGGTGTCCCCTAGGGGCCTGTAGTGGGCCCAGTCCTATTTAACATATTCATAAATGATCTGGAAAAAGGGGTAAACAGTGAGGTGACAAAATTTGCAGATGATCCGAAACTACGCAAGATAGTTAAGTCTCAAGCAGACTGCGAAGAGCTACAAAAGGACTCTTAAAACTGGGTGACTGGGCAAGAAAATGGCAGATGAAATTCAATGGTGATAAATGCAAAGTAATGCACATTGGAAAACATAATCCCAACTATACATATAAAATGATGGGGTCTAAATTAGCTGTTACCATTCAAGAAAGAGAATTTGGAGTCGTTGTGGTTAGTTCTCTGAAAATATCCATTCAATGTGCAGCGCCAGTCAAAAAGCTAACAGAATGTTGGGAATCACTAAGAAAGAGATAAATAATAAGACAGAAAATATCATATTGCCTCTATATAAATCCATGGTACACCCACATCTTGAATACTGCATGCAGATGTGGTCACCTCATCTCAACAAAGATATATTGGAATTGGAAAAGGTTCAGAAAAGGGCAACAAAAATGATTAGGGGTATGGAATTGGTGCTGTATGAGAAGAGTTTAATAGGACTTGGAGTTTTCAGTCTGGAAAAGAGACGATTAAGAGGGGGATATGATAGAGATCTATAAAATCATGACTGGTGTGGAGAAAATAAATAAGGAAGTGTTATTTACTCCTTCTCATAACACAAGAAATAGGGGCCACCAAATGAAATTCATAGGTAGCAGGTTTAAAACAAAACAAAAGGAAGTATTTCTCTACACAACACACAGTCAACTTGTGGAACTCATTGCCAGAGGATATATTGAAGCCAAATCTATAGCAGGATTCAAAAAAGAACTAGATAAATTCATGGAGGATAGGTCCATCAATGGCTATTAGCCAGGATGGGCAGGGATGGTGTCCCTAGCCTCTGTTTGCCAGAAGCTGGGAATGGGCAATAGAAGATGGATCACTTGTTGATTACCTGTTCTGTTCATTCCCTCTGGGGCACCTGGCATTGGCCACTGTCAGAAGACAGGATACTGGACTAGATGGATCTTTGGTCTGACCTAGTATGACCATACTTATGAATAGTAGCTGGAAGGCTACACAGAACAGAATGGCAGACAGTAACTGTGTTGCTGTCATAAAATCAATTATTGTTATACTGTGTAATCCACACAGAAAGCTTTAAGTACTATCATATATGGCTAGACCCTTCTCCCCCTGAATGGAATTATAGTTATAGTTATAATTATTATAGGTACAGTCTGCTGGAATCTGCCAAGGCTCTGCCCCTACAGTTCAGGAAGAGGTCTCCAGATATTTTATTATGATAGTGAATAAGAGTGGGGATTGAGAGTGGATCCTAACTCAGGAAGCTGAATTCCAACACTGGAGAATTCTAGTCTTTGTAATTAGTGAGTAACAGTGTCCTCAGAACTGCAAAATACACAGATGGTATCCACATTGTTCTGAGCAGGAATGTTGGGACATGGCTGATGATTTCAAACATCCCAATGTTTGCATCTGGAGTTTTGGTTTGGGCCCTTTTGTAGAGAAAAGAGGTTTTGGAAATAGAAAATAAATCATTATTATTACAATTTATTTGTAAGGTGTTGACAATGGACTCAGCTCCACACAAGATACAAAGGAAGACACAGTCCAATAGCTGGACAGTTCACGAACACGACAGGAGGCCCAAAGGATGGTGCTAACCTTGGCCCTGATTCGGCAGTGATCTTCACCTGTGTGCTTAAGATCCCACCCCCCCCCCCGACACACACAGATTGGGGGCTGGACTTTTCAGAGATGGGTTAGTATTTGAGGTTCTTGGAAGAAGAAAGCTTTGAGAAGGAATTTGAAGAATGTGTGGATGGTGAATGGAAAACGGAAATGAATCTAGGAGAGTCTATGAACAGAATCAAGTAGCCTAATGTTTTCAAAAGAACCATATAAAGGATCAGGATCCAAGGGAGACATGGATACTAGCCCTGTACAAAAAATACCTCAGACTCCGTGGATTCTGATGGGCCCAGTGACATAAGACTCTGCTCCATGGCACACAACTGTTCTGGAATCACAAACCCCGTGTCCCACTCTTAACTGTGCAGTTCATCCAAGGGTCTCAGACAAAATCTCAGCACACTGATGTGGACATGAGTGCAGCAACCTTACTGGGCTGGTGCAGCTGATGTTAAACACTCCAAAGGCTGTGCCAATGGAGCAGGAGCAGGGACCAAGAGCTGCAGCAGGCAGACAGAAAAACTGATCTGATCTTGTTTATGAGCTCGTGTCCTTATCATCAGCTAGCGCTGATGTCACCAGTTACTGGGAATCTGTGAAGTGAGACACTTGTAACTTTTTTTTTCTGAAAACTTTTGTGAGCAGATGTTGACAGAGCAATGCAGCTGGACACTTAGCAATGACTAAAAATTAAACAGGTGCATAAAAGCTACCCACATGGGCAGCCAGATCAACTATTATTGCTTAGCTCAGTAGCTACCTCCAAGTTCCAGAATACTACCCAATACTCATTACAAGGCCTCATGTATGGTGATTATCCTCAAAAATGTATCACTTGAGTTAGATAACTAACTCCCCCTCAGCATGGACCTGATCCAAAGCGCAATGAAATCAGTTAAAAGACTTCCACTGATTTCAGGGGGCATTGGATTAGGCCCTATATGAACAAAAACTCTATTAACCTAAGGCCAAACGGGCCTATGATTTCTGTATTACAGAAGCAGCAAAGAGCCCTGTGGCACCTTACAGACTTATAAGGTGCCACAGGACTCTTTGCTGCTTTTACAGATCCAGACTAACACGGCTACCCCTCTGATACTGTAATACAGAATGATTATCACACTGAAAAGTTAAGAGTCTATACAGTGCTTTGAGGCTGAAATGTGCCACCTCAGGGCTAAGAACTATTGTTTAACCAAACCCAAAACACAAGTTAGTGTAACGTTCAGGTTACAACTTGAAATGTTGAACATTCTGGAAATGCAAACCATAAATTGCCATGTTTTATGGGATACGTTTAATGGCACTATGATGAGGCGGACCAGCCCTGCATTGGGAATGAGAGGGCTACTCCTTCCCTCCTTGCAGAGAAAGCCCCACACCTGAGCCACTGCTGGGCATGCTCAGGTATAAAAGCTGATAGAGCTGTTCACCCAGGGCTGATTGTGGACAAGGAAGGATGCTTGGCAGAGGCTCCATCCCAGAAGTCATTGCAGCTTTTACCTGCAAGAACTCAAGAGCCCAAAACCAGGCCCAGAGGCCAGCTGCTACCAGAACCGTGTGGTGCTGAGGAGCCTGGAGACCCTGATATTACATGGACTGCTGCAGCAGAAGAGCTGGTAGGAAGTGCCCTGGGGATGGGTGAAAGAGTGGTACCTCCCACCCCAATGAGGGCCATGTGTTTTGGTGAGATTCCTTGCTGACCTGTAGTGAGACGTGCTGCCTGCTGTTAGGGCCCTGGGTTGGGGCCTGATGGAGTTGGGTAAGCCTGGGCTGCCACCCTTGTGGGATGACTTCCAGGCCACCCTACCCTACTGTCCTGGGGGCCCACTGAAGTGCCTCTAGCTGGTAGGCCATGCTGTCTCACTAGGGAAGAGACTTGGGGGTACTCTGGCCATTGGGCCACACTGCTCTAGGGGTACACTGAATTAACTCTGGCTGCTAGGCTGTGTGACCCCACCTATGAAGAAACAGTGGATGAGCCTGGGTCATTGGGCCACACTGTGTGGCCTACTGAAGAGGGTGCAGAAAATGGACCAAAGCATAGATAGGTGGGGTTACCACCTACCCCTCTGATGCAGGGGGCTGATGGGGTACAAACCCCACCACAAACAGTAACACAGAGCTACACAACGAACCTGGGAAACAGGGCCAGGAAATATTTTCTATATGCAACATAGCCAAATTAGCATTAAAATGGGAGGGGAACTATAGCACAACCGGATTTGTTTAGAGCTGTAATCTTAACAACATTACTTTAAGGGAGAGTTCTGTGCTGAATTTCCTTCTTTTTGTTAAGAAAACAAATGAATGAAACAAAACAGAGTGTTTTCTTTCTTCTACTGCCCACTACGTAGCCCCAAGCACCTGAGTCCCTGCGAACTGCAAGGTGAGCTCTGCCTGGGCAGGAAGGACTGCTCTCCTGGCACAGAGCTCCTACCCAGCAAGCTGGGAAGCTCTGCAGGCATCAGGCATGTTGACTTTAGCACCGAGTTCAGTGCTGCCCGCATCAGCTACTGGGTCACGGCCACGCACAAGGCCCCAGCCCGCCCATTGCACCCAAGATCCTTGCACTTTTGCTAAAGCCCCTCCCACATCTGGGACCAGCCCCCCTGGCATGGGGGGGGGGCGCTCCCATTTGCAGCCTAGGCCACTGAGCTCGGTCTCCCCGCTTTGCAGCCAGGCCCCACCGCCTATGCCCAACCCCCCCACCTTGGGCTACAGGCCCCGCCCACGCGCAGCCAGGCCCCGCCTCCTACGCCCAACCCCCCGACCTTGGGCTACAGGCCCCGCCCACGCGCAGCCAGGCCCCGCCTCCTATGCCCAACCCCCCCACCTTGGGCTACAGGCCCCGCCCACGCGCAGCCAGGCCCCGCCTCCTACGCCCAACCCCGCCCACTCGCACTCCAGGCCCCGCCTCTGAGCTCACCCTGACCCGCCCGTCAGTCAGACCACGCCCCTTAGCCCCCTGGCCTGGCCCGCCCTGTCGCGGGGGCGATGAAGTCACTGGCGGGACGTTACGCGTCGCCCGGGAAGAGGAGGCTCCGGTTCGCTGCGCGGACTCGCCGGCTGGTCCCAACTTGCCGCTTAGCGAGGCGGAGCCGAACCTGTTCCCATGGCAGCCGGGAAACGCGTCTGACGTCACGAGCGGCGCGCCGGAAGTGAGGCAATCACAGCGCGAGGTGACAGAGCAAGGGAGCGACGGCCTCGGCATTGGTGGGTAGGAGGGTGCGGTCCCCTTGAGAGGCCCCGGGACGAGGCCCTGGGCTGTGGTGGGCCGGGATCGTCTCCCCTCCCAGCGGGGGGCGGGTGGTGCTGTCTGCCGTCCCAGTGCTGCGGTGCAGATGGGGGGAGGTGTAAGGCCTGTTTCCCACGCGGGAGGGTGGGGGTGAGGTGGGGAGGCCCTTTTCCCCCAAAGAGGGAGGCAAGTGAACTGTTCACGTGGATCCTCAACCCCCACACTTTGGCAGCCCCTTGTAATGCATGAGGCTACCAGGCCTCTTGTTAGAGGCTGAAACTGTGACAGCACAAGGGGGCCCTGACCTATCTTTATACTTCTTAGGATTTTGATACCATGAGACCCACCCGCCGACTCCTTCTAGTTGGGGAAGGAAACTTTTCCTTCTCTGCCTCCTTGTGTGATGCAAGCAATCGTGAGACTTGTATCATTGCTACTTGCTATGAGAGCGAAGAGAGAGTTTCCAGACAGGCACTTGCTAAAACGAACATACAGCATCTGAGAGGGAAAGGTAAAAAAAATCCCCAAAGGAAATCACTTTGCCATGTTGTGCTGAGTGCTAAGTATCCCCCACAGCTGTCTGGGTGAGTAACTGAGGGAGTGGATTAAAATTATAAGGGGAAAAATATAGTGAAATTCTTCCAGACAGTGAGATTTATCAGGCTGTGGAATTGTTTCACAGGAAATGCATTTTAACAGCTATTGAAACAAGATCCCTGTATTGAACAATATTATTGGTCATAACAATGATAAAGGGCCTTTGGGGAAAGAACAAAGTTAACTAAAATAGGAGATGGTTTTGTAGGAGCAATTAAGGCACTTCAAATATTCCTCCAAATATCAATTTCAGACCAGAGAACATTTCCCCAGAAGAAATGACGGGGATTCTAGAGAAATTCCCTCAGAGGAGTGAAGAACCCTCCAAATACTCATACCTTCAAATCTAATCAGAATCACACTAAAGAAAACAAAAACCACCAGCAGCAGAAATAAAAGGGGGTTAACTTCCTAACATCACCTCCAGTAGGGGTAAGGAAAGAAGAAAGGAAATGCCATGTGATATTTAAAACTGGAGTGTGCAAAGCACTAGAAAATATGATGGGGGAACAATCTTGCATTGGCCTCTATGGGATGAACTAGATGGGACTATATATCTATATAATACCTATGATTTTGAAACAAGAACTTGCTTTTCCTTTTCACTTGCCATCTTTATGACTAACAGTAGAAGCTGTTTGACAGATTGAAAGCACCATTAAAATAACCCAGCTCTACTCTCTCCTTTCTACCTACTTACATATATATTCTAGTCTTTTCAATGAAGATTCTATCATGTTAAATCCCCTGCTCTCGTACTTTTCTTTTCTTTTGCAGGGGTTGAAGTTGGCTTTTGTGTGGACTGTACCAAACTGAAGGATTACTTTTTGCCAGCAAAGAGAAATTTTGATTGCATTTATTTCAATTTCCCTCACTATGGGAGGAAAGCTGGGGTGACAAAGAATAGAGAGCTTCTTATGAAGTTTTTCTGTAGGTGAGTAAAGTGAAACTAAGTAGCACAGACTTAACTCTTACCATGTGGTCTGCTGAGACACTTTCTAGAAGCTGCATTTTGGTTCCTGAAACTACTGCCTTAAATTCAAAGCAATTTTCTGAGACTTTAAAAAACATTCTTTAGAAAGGGCCCTTTTCCCCCATGTACTTTACCGTCTGTTTACTTTGTTCTGTTTCTGAGTGTCCTGCAAGAGTATTACCGTCTGGTTCTTGTTCTAGCTGTGCAGACGTGCTTACAGAGAAGGGAGAGGTCCATGTGGCTCTTTGCAAAGGGCAGGGAGGGACGCCTGCTGACCAGCCAATGAGAGAGTGGCACAACAGCTGGCAAGTTGTGGCTTTAGCAGCGGGCGCAGGATTTATCTTGAGTGACGTTCATCCCTTCAACTTAGAGGATGTTCATGGATATAAGTGCACTGGCTACAGGTAACCTATAGATGCTTCAAAAAGAAGTCACTGATATTCATGCTGCTCCTTAGGTATTTCTGTAGTGCCCAACACCATAGTCCAGAGCATTGTCTTGTGGAGGAAACCCACCTCTAATTTTCTTCTTTCTATAAAAATACAATATACTTCTCTTCCATCGCTTAGTAGGGTGGATAAGAAACAGTGAAATTCTTGCCGTTTGAGAGAGTATCTGCCAGAAAAAATGCTATCTTAAATCTCAGGATTAGCATTTCTGTTTCCAAATGAAATGAGTAATATTAAGGTGTTGGGGAGAGCCAAATCCTATGATTGGTCTATTTGCTTAGACAAAGGTTGCACGCTAGATCTTCTGCAATTTAGACAACATTATGCTGACTCAGTCTTATCAGTTTACTAGTTATGCAATGTCACTTTACATTGGTGTGTTTAATATTAGTCAAATATCAGTTACTTTACCAGATGGTGCATTTGTGTGTGTGCCTTGCCAGGAGTCAGGATAAATCCTTCTCTGTAGAAGGTGCATTAAACCACATCTTCACTCGGGGCTTGCCATTTCCACATCCCAGGTCTGTGATCTGCCAAACTGAACTGGAGGGCAAGAGGGTTTCCTTCCAGGTTCCAGAAATATTTGTGGATAAAATTAACAGGTAAGTGTTCAAGTCCAATATCTGGTTTGTTTGTAGATTTATTCACCAGGCTGCATTTGGGCTATTCTGAACAAAACCAGACCATGCTTGAGTCTATTGCTAACTTAATCCACAATCTTGCATGAATGATCAGTTTGCGTCTCTGAGACGGGTAATCATTAAATGTTCCAAATTCCATTTCCTTTGAGAGAGAGAGAGCAAATTTGACACGAACATAAAAATGACCATATTTATGGTCCACTTAGCATAAGGCTTCAGAAGAGAGAAGATGTTACTGTTCATATTTACAGCAGTAGAAGAGGGAAGCTGTAATTTATACATTGTGCAGTGATTTGGGAGCAGTTCTGTGTAGGTGGCTTAGTCTGTACTGATATTGCTAAGGCTAGTTAGGAATAAAAACTTAGTTTTTAATCTGTCTCTAAACTGGTTCATATTCTGGAAAATATCCAGAGCTAACATACTTTTGATTGGCTTTCTTAAATAAGCTTGTAATTCTAATAGTGAATGGAAGTCAGCTGATAATTGCTAGGAAAGTCCTCCCCTTTCCACCAGCTGAAGTGCAGCTAATCCTCAATTGCAACTCTTAACACACATCCTTATGTCCTGCAGATGTCTTGGTAATAAGTATGCCACCATAACTAAAGATTTTTCCCTGTCCACGTGGCTATTGAAAACAAACTTAACACTAAGATCACTTTGGAGAAGTCATTATATTTGTCTTTAATTATAAACAGAGGAAAATGTGTTTACAAGTCTAAGTACAGTGATTTTTATAATCTGTTTTTGTTTTTAATAGGCATTTCCTAGATATCAATTCAGATCATCCTGTAAGAACTATAAATGAAAAGCTCATTGCTCAACTCAGCCAAACCTTCCCATTACAAAGGGTTGACCACTCCCTGTCTCTCCTGCACCAAGGCTGCTTAAGTGCTGTTTCTCAGTCAAACGCCTTTTGGATCATTCCCAACACAGAGGAAAACCCAAACTCTGATCCTATAGGTAAGGGAACAGCAAGAGGTGTCTTATTTCCTGGCGTTCATTTCTGCAGGGACATAGACCAAGATGACAGAATGAAGGCTCAGGAAGGAGACCAGCTCTCAGAACATTATCTTAGATCTTCCCTTCTGGTTCATGTTCAGGATGTGATACGAAGGCTGAGCTTTCTCCCTGGGACTCTGCACGTTCTCAGTGGGCCTGTCTTCAGGAAGTGTCTGATCTCTCCGCGCACACTGCCTGTTTTTCATGAGACTCTTTTTATGTGTGCAGTTGATAAGGGTACAGAGGGCAGCTGTATCCAGATGCTTATGGATAATATTAAATACACTTTAAGTTCTCTGCTCCCATCTCTTTCATGTTTTACATTGACCTCCACAGTAGCAGAACCAAAAAGCTCTGAAACAATTGAGTTAAATGATTCAGTCAGGCCTGACCCTCAGCTGGATAAAACTCAATATTTCATCTGTGTGAAAACTGACACTTCAGACTCCAAAGCCAGTGTCTCTTGCATAGGAGCCATATCAGCAGCTCCCTGTGGGTCAATAAACCGTGAACTGGGCATTGTGTGTGCATCAGTGAATCTTGACCTGGTAGCCATGCAAATTTGTGGAATTTCTGACTGGCGAATGCTATGGACCGTAGATGAGCGTTTTCTGAATCAGTTTATTGGAGGAGAGTTAGGACCTTTCAAGAGCTTTTCACTCTATCCACCTTCCTATGTGCATGATGTCAGCTTCTGGGTTCCTGAGTGTGAACAGTTTGATGAAGTTGCATTTCACACTATTGCCAGGTGTGTGTCACAGGAAACTGTTGTGTCCATTCAACTCCTTGACAGCTTTCAGCATCCACAAACTGGACAAATCAGCCTCTGCTACAGACTAACCTTCCAGTCCTGTGACAAGGCTCTTACTCGCCAGCAGGTGGCAGAGATGCAGTTGCAGTTTAGAAAGGAGATAGGTGCAAACATTGCTGTAACTCTTAGGTAAATTATTGTATGCTATTTCTGGACCTTCATCAACAGCACCACTTTGCTGTGAGAAGCCTGGACTTCATGTTGTGTGGTCCCTTAACACTGTGTTACTATTCTGTTTAGCTAAATTCTGCCTCTTATAAAGGCTGTGCAGATTAATTAAAAATGTTACATACCTGCCTTTAATTCTGCTCTCAAAAATAAATTCCAGCTACCTTCCCCTTGTCTGACTGCATATGACTGTTGAAATGCCAGTTCTCCATGGGTGTTTTTCTTTATCAGGTTTCTAGAAAAAGGTGGAGTTAGAAGTGATTCTGCTCATTTGTGCCAAAGGTGGGTTTATGGTAATATTCTGGACAAGTCTGCCAAATGTTGCTTGATTACATTCGGCCAGAAGCACTTATTGATGGCCACTCTGATTAGGTACGCTTGAAATAAGAAAACTTCAACAGTTGCCCATTACTTGTTTAAAATGTCTGAGCATTTTTGGGTCCAGCCATGGAGACTTAAGTGGTCTTAGTACAAGAAGTCAACACATGTCTGAACCCAAGAATTACTCAGTTGTGGCATCCCTTTCTCTGGAAGGGATAGAGCAGAAGTTGCATAATCTATGGCAGTGGTAGGTACATAAAGGTTTGAAGTTGGCTCTTTTGAGTCTCTAATAGGTGCAGCTGTTGCAGGGAGGAGCTGGAACTATGATACCTGGTGTGATCCTAGTTTTTCTGACTGTTTTGTTTACAGTTTAGGAATTGATAATAGGTTGAAGGCAAGACTGGGGGTGCTCAGGAGAATAACCTATGAATAACAAACCATGCTCTGTATGGATGGTATATGTAGCACTCATAGCATCATACTGTGGTGCATAGCATAATCATAATAAAGGACAGTGTTCTCACTAAACAACTGTAACTGGTTTTGGATTGTCCTAGAATTTTTCAATTTCATAAGAGAGGTGGCCTACTTAAGAGGCATTCTACCTACACCCCTAAGCTGGGGGAGACTCAGTTCCATGCTTAATGGCGTGCACTTCTTTGTACCCAATTCCTGGCAGACTGTTGTTCACTTAAGAGCATATGCCACTGTGCACCCCTCTGCACCGTTAGACTCATTGCAGACAAGTGGTCTTTTTACACCCCCTTGCACTGTTAGACTTGCACACATTCATTCCACAGTGCGGCATCTTTTATACCCTGCTTGCACGATAAGAATTGTACAGTGGGGTGCTCTCCTATGCAATCCTCCTCTCCTGTTGCAAGGAGAGAATTGCACAACAGCTTTCTCTTCTATGTACCTCCTTGAAGAGTGAGACTTGCATGCTTAATGCACAGTGGGGTGCTCTCCTATGCACCCCCTTGCACCGAGGCAATGGTGCACATTTCACACAGCTGTGCACTCTCCTCTGCACCCCCCTTGCAGGGAAAGAAATGGTGCACACTGCACACAGCTGGGTGCTCTCCTATGCACCCCCTTGCACCGAGGCAATGGTGCACATTTCACACAGCTGTGCACTCTCCTCTGCACCCCCCTTGCAGGGAAAGAAATGGTGCACATTGCACACAGCTGGTTGCTCTCCTGTACACCCCCCCTTGCACGGAGAGAATGATGCACACTGCACACAGCTGTGCACTCTCCTCTGCACCCCCCTTGCAGGGAAAGAAATGGTGCACATTGCACACAGCTGGGTGCTCTCCTATGCACCCCCTTGCACCGAGGCAATGGTGCACATTTCACACAGCTGTGCACTCTCCTCTGCACCCCCTTGCAGGGAAAGAAATGGTGCACATTGCACACAGCTGGTTGCTCTCCTGTACACCCCCCCTTGCACGGAGAGAATGATGCACACAGCTGTGCACTCTCCCCTGCACTCCCGCTTGCACAATGAGACCTGCATGCTCGGTGCCTAGGGGGGCGCTCTCCTATGCACCCCCTTGCACGGTGAGAATTGCACGTTCAGTGTACAGCGGGGCGCTCTCCCCTGCCTCCCTCGCCCGGTGCCTGCTGCAGGGAGCGGACCGGAGCCCGGCCCAGGTGAGCACGGAGCGTCTCGGGTCCCGGCTGGGAGCAGCGGCCGCTGCCCGCACTAAGTATGGCGGCCGCCGGCCTCAGCCCGGGCGCCTCCCGCGAGCAGCAGGAGGAGCCCGGCGCGCTGCTGCCCGAGCTCGGCATGGCGGCCAAAGGGACCCGGCAGCGGCCGAGGGGAGGCGGCGGGGACCCGGGCCGGCAGCGAGAGGAGGGGCTGGGGCCGGGGCCGGGGCCGGAGGAGGCCAAGGCGGAGTAGGTGGCAGGCGGGGGGCGCGCTGGTGGGGTTGTCCCCGCGGGTGCAGGCACCGGGCCGGGAGCCCAGCCGCCCGCCCTGGGCAGCGGAACCCGGCCCGGGAATCCAGCACCTGAGGCTGGCATGGAGCAGGTGCAGAGCGGACACCCTACTACCTGGCGAGTGAGCTGCATACAGACGGCACACGCTAGCCTGCTAAAGAAATCACGAAGGGATCCCTGCAATGGTGCTGTAGCCCTGCTGGTCGCAGGATATGAGGGAGACAGGTTGGGGGAGGTAATAAATTCTGTTGGACCCAAATATTACCACACCCGCCTTGTCTCCCTATGAATGGACCTGTCAGTTTCCAAAGCCTTGTGGGGTGGCGCTGGGTAGCCTGGGACTGTTAGACATTAGCAAGGGCTTTGCTCGGTGAATGCACCAGGGCTCAGTTTCTGCAAGCAGAGCCTGGCATCAAGCTAGACTTGTTGAACATTGCAGGATGGTTTCACCAGAATCTAGCTCTAGCCACCTCTTATACCAGAGGGACCCAATGGGTAGAAGTTGATCTGGCATGCATTTGTTTGGACTATCTTTTACATAAAGGTGCTGAGATGCCACAATGATGGGTGCGGTACAAGGACCCCAATAGAAGAGATTCGCTGACATCAAAACTAGGTTTGATCTGTAGTAAATATAACAGTAATAAAAACAAACAAACAAAAAATAGCAGAGCCTTTGGCCATGTACATTTCCTCAGTATAGTTAGAAATGTAGCTGTATCACTTGGTGCCAAGGTGCCATCCAACCTCACAGCCTAAGCAGGGCTGGGTCTGGTAAGTGCTGGGATGGGAATTCGAGGGTTAGAAGAACTGTCCAGTGATTAGGGCACTAGCCGGGGACTTTGGAGCCCTGGGTGCAAGTCCTTGCTCTGCCACAGACTTCCTTGGGTAAGTTGCTTTGTTCCTTTGTGCCTCACCTTCATGTCTGTAAAATGGTGGTGAGACCACTCTCCTGTTGTGAGGATAAATGTATTAAAGATTGTGAGTTGTTCAGATATAACAGTGGTGGGACCACGTAAATACATTAAAGACATTTTCCTCACTCTATTTTAAGGGTCACTGGTTGTGTGAGGGTCAGTTAAATCAAGTAGCTGCCTAAGAAGTGACATTGATTAGGTGTGTAAATGGATAAACCAACTTGAATTTAAATGTAATGAACAGGATGCCTGTCATGCCCTGAGTAGAAGGATCTGAATGGAGGATGCAAAGAGCTGTAGCCTTTTTTGATTCAGAGTGTGTTTTAAGGATACTGAAGAGGGAGTACAGACATATTCATTGCTTCCTTGAATGTCTTAACTCTTTCTGTGTGGATTTCCCAGTCTCTTGAGTTCTTTGCCCTGTGTCATCTGGCTGCTCTTTATTCTGTTACCTTATATCATCCACTCCAGTAAGTCCTTGTGACACTAGTTCTTTGCTCTTGATTAGGCCATCCGGGAACAAGGCAGGTCAGGTCTGGGCACCTGAAGGATCCACAGCTTTCAAGTGTCTAATCTCAGCTCGGTTCTGCGCTGCCCTCTTGAGTAACATCTCAGATTGTGATGAGACTTTTAACTACTGGGAACCGGTGAGTGGCTTCTCCTCCTTAGTAGAGTAATTTGAGGCTTTGTAATTGGTCTGCTCAGATTCTTGATACGGATTTGCCTAGAGCTGTCTCATGCTGATCTGTGCCCTCAACATATCAATCTTCTTATGCTATTGTTTGCTAATGGCTAAAGCAAAAACGTGTCCTCTTTTTAACCTGTATTATTTTTTTTAATGGGATTTGTAGATGCACTACCTCATCTATGGGAAAGGGTTCCAGACATGGGAATACTCTCCAGTCTATGCCATTCGCTCCTATGCTTACCTGTGGCTTCATGCCTTGCCAGCCTTATTCCATGTTAGAGTTCTACGGACAAATAAGGTAAATCATTTGTGTGGAAGATTTGCTTATGAGAAACCATCTGGCCTTTTGTCTGTATCAAAGAAAGCAACTGTTTGACACAAAGGACATTGGGATTCTTATTTAACGTGCTTGTGCATGCACATGGGTGTCTAAGTGAGTGCAGAAGGAATATGGTTAGTAGGGTTTATGAACCAAAGGCAGGCTAGAAACTGTTTGAAAGGTGCCTCTTGAAAGTAGCCATGTATTCAGGCCAGGACACAGACTTTGACATAATGACTGAGCTTTTCAAAGCAGTCTAAAGCAGGGGTTCTCAAACTGGGGGTTGAGACCCCTGAAGGGGATGTGAGGTTATTACATGGGGAGTTGTGATTTGTCAGCCTCCCCCCCCTCCGCAAACCCCGCTTTTCCTCCAGCATTTATAATGGTGTTAAATATATTAAAAAGTGTTTTTAATTTATGGAGGAGGGGGTCGCACTCAGAGACTTGCTATGTGAAAGGGGTCACCAGTACAAAATTTTGAGATCCCACTGGTCTAAGAGAGTAATGGTCTCAAACCTGCTGTTAAGCTTCCTGGAAGATATATAGCTGATTTCACTTGTATGCTCTGGAAATTTCATCCGGTAGTGCTTTTGCAATGTTTTTTTAATGGTTTCATTTTTGAGATCAAAATGTAAATGTCAGTATACTGCACTTCTTGCATAACACATTATAACCTGCAGAGACGAGAAAGTGAAAAAGAAGCATTTTAAAAAAACCATGTTGCTTGGGTACATATTTGCCACACTATGTATAGCGCCACCCCTTAGTACCGAGATGCTCCTGTGTGCGTGCGTGATTGCTGGCTAGGTAGAGCAGATGGATATTTGGGATAATTTCCCTTTGTAATGTTGCAGTTAACGCTTTGGTCCTCAAGACTTGATAGAGGAAAGAGCAGGCTAGCTCAGGGTCCTGTTCCATGGAGTCATTTCTTTCTCACCGTTTTGCCATAAAGGACTTAGTGTCAAAGAGCCAGATCCTGTGCCTTTCAAATCAGTGGAACTTTGCCATTGATATCAGTGAGTGTGGGATCGGGCACCACATTGAGTGGACTTTGGCTCCATCATTTAACAAGTAGATCTTGTGACGTTTTCACCATGGCAGTAGTTATTCCATCTTGTATTAGCCTTTCACATTTTTGCTTCACAGTTTACCAGCAGGCACTTCAATTCCATTTATAAATTCCATTTCTGACTCTGAATGTTTCTCCTAGGTTCTCGTCTTTTATTTCCTGCGATGTCTCTTGGCCTTCTTGAGTTGCATTTGTGAGCTTTACTTTTATAAGTGAGTAGACAAAGCTATTTGCTCAGTGAATAGCCTAATGTGAACAACAAGGATGGTTATTGCCACTGACAATGAGGGCTGAAAATATACTCACAAACCCATATACAAATGTCTTACGTGGATATAGTGCTTCACATTGAAATCTGTCAAAATACGTATCCAGCAAAGATTCCTAGGGAAACATTGGTTAGAATCCTGCCACTGTGGCCAAATTCTGCTCTGAAGTCCAGTGAGTAAGTCTTAACTCTGGCGTTTGGCACAGCTTTCCCACTGACATCGGCAGAGTTGTCAGAGCTGAGTTGTACTGGGTGTGTCAAAGAGGGGAAACAGCAGACTTCATTTTATGTAGGTGATTTCAGCTGGGATGCACTGGAAAGCTTCAAAATTCAGTATCACCCCCAAGTTCTCTGGCTCTGTTTATCCCAGCTGAGGGGTAACTCCAGTGGAGTTTACAGCTCCATAAAGCAGTAGCCTGATCATGCAATTAGCTGGTCCAAGTGGGAAGTCTTAGCCTGCCACTTCTTTTCGAGCCATCGTTGTCCCACTTTGCATCTTTAATGGCAGCAGCCATGAGATGGCATTGATCCTGATTCTGGGAAGCAGTCTGCAGCGTTTGGTATGGTGCTACTGGTGACCAGCTACTGTGACTGGTAAAACAGAGGTCTGGTGTACTATGGAATAGCAATTACTGGCGTATCTGCTCCAATGCAAACTCTTAGTGCAGATACTATGTACGCTGGTGAAGCACACGTGGAGACAGAATACTGAACTCTGACCAAGTCTGGCAATTCCTGTCTTTCTATGATTCCCCCAAGTGCAAACCATCTCTACAGTAGGGGTTTGCACTGGCGTAGCTATGCAGGGAGCTGAAATCCTAGTGTAGATGGGTTCAGAGTATCCATTCTTCCTCCGTCCATTTGTCTCCAGGGGCTGAGGAGTGAGAGCCCGCCAGCTTGGGGTTCCCAAGAGCCGCGAGAGCTGCTTTCAGCTCTGCATGCAGTAGCTATTGATTGGTGCAGTGTGTTTTCTTTTGTGCACAGATGTTTCCATGGCGCTATGTCTGATTTTCTCTCTGCTTCCCTAGGGCCGTGTGTAAGAGGTTTGGGCTGCATGTGAGCCGGCTGATGTTGGCCTTCTTAGTTCTCAGCACTGGGATGTTTTGCTCCGCTGCAGGTAGGCTTGCTCAGCAGCAGTTGTTAGAGTGACCCACTCTCAGGAATGCCTTGGTGGGGTCGGAGGGGAAAAGCTCCAGTGCGGTTTTTTAAAGCATTACCTTAAAATGTTCTCATAACTACTCAGTGCCCAGTGCTTGACATGGGTAATCCATTGCTCTCCTGCTGCAGACATTTCTAAAGGAAAATCTGGCCAGAGACCAACTGTTGTGCCAGATGTGTCTCACTTCTTTCCTTTATCGTCCTTCTTCCTGGCGGTATTTGTTTCTGCTGCAGTCCCCAGTCTCAGGGAGCCATACCTTTCAAACCTCTTTGCTCTCAAACTGAATCTTAGTCATTCTGAGACTACTTTCTTTAAGTGTTTTTGACATTTCCACACAGGCCTGTGGCCCAGTTTTAACCAAGGGGAGAAAAGGTGTTATCTTGCGGTAGGCTGGCATTATAATATGCCTTAATGTATCCCTGCCATTTAAATGGTCTCTGCCAAGGCAGCCATTGCAACCCAGGTTTGTAAAACACTTGGAGTGGGTATTGTGTGCAGGTGAAGGGACATTTTCTGCAAAGGTGGCAATTGGAAGTAATTTCGAGCCATGGCTGCTTGCACTTGGTGCTGCCATGGCCTAAGAAGGAGGGGAGGTGTCATAGCCAGATGATGTCTGAGATCTATTCTGCACTGCCTTTGTTTACAATGACAGCTGGAAAGCTCTTTCCAGCACTATTCATGTTTTGTTCCCTGTTTATTTCCCCGTAATCCCACTTGGTTTCTCAAGGACCGTACCCAGTCCATCCCAATCTCCGTTTGCCCTGTGAGCAAGTTCATATCGTCTTTCCGATTAAAAAAGGACACAGATAATAGAGCAAGTGTTATGGGTTATCATATATCTGCAAATACTGGCTATCTGGGTGGGCTGCCACTGTGGAATGTGGCAGGTTATGAGCAAATGGACCTTTAGTACTTGGATATTTCTGGTCTTAATCTTGGCAGAATACAGTGAGAAGGCTCTTAACTGGAGGAAATGGTGTGAAATCCTGGCTTTGTTGAAATCTGTGGGAATTTTGCCATTGGCTTCAGTGTGTCCAGGATTTAATTCCCAGTGTTTATAGCAGACTATACTCTGCCTGTTACAGAGCCTTAAATAAACCCTATGCAGTATTTTACCTATGTGAAAGTTTAGCTGACCTCTTCCTTTCTTTGCTTTGTAGCCTTCCTCCCCAGCAGCTTCTGTATGTACACCACAGTGGTTGCCATGACGGGCTGGTATATGGATAAGACCTCAATAGCCGTGCTGGGCGTGGCAGCTGGAGCCATCGTGGGCTGGCCTTTCAGTGCAGCTCTTGGGTAAGGAGAGGAAAGCTCAGAGACCTGACAGAGGTTCTGTGCTTTTCAAGGCCGAGTGCTCAGCTGTCTGGCTGGGAGGCTGTGGCACCATTAGGAAAACCCTGCCTCCGTTTGGTACATATTACCCAGAGTCTAGATGGTGTTTGTATAACCTGCATGCTCTCAGTATAGTGCTGGGCTGGTAACTGGACAAATACAGAGGTTAATGTGCTTGCTATGGACTGGGCTTATGCAGCTGGGGTTTTTAGCTTAGGCAATCAAGGATTGTGCTTTAATATCCAGAGATCGCAGATTTGATCCCTGCTGCTGACAATCCATTCCGAGATGTCTTGTTAGATTTGCTGAAATATTTCCCTTGGAAAAAGGAACAGTTTGATGAAGGACTGGCAGGGAGTCGGTTCCTGGCTTGAGACTAATGAAAGAGAGTCCGTCGTTCCCTCCCTCCCTCCCATTAACTGTCTTCCTGAACCTGGGGGGAGAAGGCGACAAGGATTCTCAAGGTGATTGATCGATTGAAAAAGGTCCTTGATGCAGATGTTGTCTTTTGCAGGCTACCTATTGCCGTTGACTTGCTGATAATAAAGCGGAGGTGGAAGAGCTTTGTGAACTGGTGTCTGGTGGCCCTGATCCTGTTTTTGGTAAGTTCCTGTAATAAAGCCCAATGGAAGAGCTAGGCTGGGCTCATTTTCAGGGAGAGCCCTTTCAGAGGACTTGCCCATTGTCTGCTGAGATTCTTATTAACAAGAATCTCCATGCACTCAATAGCCTCCCCCTCTGCTCCTAAGAACGTCTCTGTTCCTGGCTCACTCCCCTCGTTCTTACAGGTGATTTCAAAGGCTGAGAAGTTGTGTAGCTTCCATGCAATGATCCCCTCACCCTGCCTCTCCTGCAAAGGACTGACTTCCATTTTCTGCTCCCAGAGGGCTTTTAGTCTCTGCTTGTTGTTCCTCCAGGCTCTAGCTGAATCAGTCTTAATCAGAACTTGAAAGTCAGTCTCTAGTACCTGCACAGAGGGTGCAGAGCAGGGGCATCCTGCCAGGTATGGTACTTGTTACCTGATTCTCAGAGGGATGGACAAAACACGTATCCCACTGCCCAAAGCAGCACATGCCAGTGCTGGCTGCTGCTGCTCAGTGCTCTGCCCCAAAGGCTGATTTGGTTAATGAGACGCTGCTCAAAGCCTTTGCGGTTCACTGTCCAGTCTCAGAGGGGCAAGAGACTAGCAGGGGCATAGGAACCAAACTCCCCTTTTGCACTCAGCATCTCCAGTTCATTGCTGCATGTTGAATGAATTATGGTGTGGACTCTAAACCCTTTATACTCCTGGAAGAAGCTGCATCACCGAATAGCTGCGCCTATCTTGCAGGGGCCCTGTCAGTTAGAGCCAGGCATCGTGTACCTATCATTTATGCAGCATGGGGGCTGGAAGTCTGTTTATACCCTGGCACAAATATGGAAATTTGGCAGTGACACTACACACTGGACAGCCCCTCACTGATTTGGAATTTCTGGTCAAAGCTGCCAGCGCTACATGAATTTTAAATGCTTTGTTCCAGGTTCCCCTTGTGATTGTTGACAGCTATTACTATGGGAAGCTGGTAATCACTCCTCTCAACATTGTTTTATACAATGTCTTCACACCTCATGGACCCGATCTTTACGGTGAGTGTGTTATACCAAAATATCGGGGTGTGCTGTGAGGGCTCATTTGATGCTGTTAAGCAAGCTCCCCAGTGAGGTAGTTCCTGTCTGTTGCCACTGGATGTCTCTCTTTAGTCAGGAATAACACCCGCATTTTTACATTTCCTGTTTGTTTTGCTCAATTCTAAGCTAAGTTGCTTTGAATGAGTTTCTAGCTTTGAAGTTCTGGTGCACCGCAAATACATCACGGGATGTCTCAGCAGCCTACGCTTCACAGCCGAGAACTCTTAGCAGCAAACCTGTTTGAGATCCAATGTGACTACATTGCATTTCATTTGTGCCCAATTTTGTAAATTTCAGATTCTCCCCAAGGTACAGTTATGTTTTCCTCCGCATGTTTTATGAGCGTTATTGAAAGTAGTTGTTTGTACCAAACAGCTATGTGACTCATCATCTGTCTGAGTAATGTTGGTTACACTCTTAAACCAAAGCAAGAGAGTCTGTTTGTCAGCTTTAATCTTGTTTGAGGCTGTTCCCGTCTCACCCAGACAGGGTGCGGAGTCAGGCATGTAACTGAGAGCACAGCCCCTGAGTCCTTTCACTTCTCATCAGTTCTTCACAGACTCTGCTTCCACATTGTGTCTTGGGGATCTCCTTGCTTCTATGACAATGCATGGTCTGAGCTTTGCTGGCATGCAGCAGAAGAGAGGTTACCAGAGGGCATTTGCAGGAATCTGGAGAAAGACAAAAGTTAATTAATTCTGCATGCTGCTGTTCGTTATGACAGTCTTTCTGGAGTTAGGATGGGCTTTGGCTTTATATGAGTTACTCATTGGTACTTTAAGAATCCAGATCAGAAAGCTGAGGCACGAAATAGGGAAAGCCATTTGCCCAAGATCGCAAAGGAAGGCAGTGGCAGAGACAGGATTAGAATTTGGTTCAGGTGATAAAAATTCACAAGGGATCAAAGCAAATTTTTTCACACCAGGTGCGATTAGTCTGTGGAACTGAATGACCCAGGAGGTTCTTAAGGCCTATATCTTAGCACAATTTAAAAGGTATTGGACATCAAGAACATCCCGAGTTGTCATAATAAATGATGATAAAAAAATTGGAAGAGTAATAAAACTTTCTGCTTCAGGTTTTAGGCCGATCTCTGTTTGAGACCTGACTGGGGCCTGGGGCAGAGTACCCCACACTTGCCTACCAGGGAGTTCTTACACCTTCCTCTGAAGCATCTAGTGCTAACCACTGTCAGAGACAAGATACTAGGCTAGATGGATGTGGGATTTGATCCAGTCTGGCTCCCAGCTGACCTCGTGCTATTAGAAATGAATGGAGAGCTTTTTGTGGTGAAGTTAAGATCAGTTCAAATGAGAGATCATTAAAGAGACTGCTTACAGGGCTGCAGTTAAATAACCTGACTAGTGGAGACTGTGGGGTGTCTGAGGAAGCAGCGAGGTCTCTTTGTTGCTCTTGTCATACAGACCCACTGCACATCTGATATTACTTGGGTCAGACTGCGGCAGTGAATTGTTTCTAATGCCATATTTGCCTCTAGCAACTTCTGACGATTCCTGGGAGTATCACTCAGATAGAAGGGCATTTCTGGGTGTGGCAGCACGGTGATTGGTTTCTTGTGGTACAACAGGGCGAGTGTTGCCCTTGCCAGGGACCTTGGTCTCTGCAATAACGATCTGAAATGTATTGCAATGACTCCTGTGTAATGGAAACTTCAGACACTTTTTCTGATGGGGTTTGGTTTGGCCTGGGCTCATCCCCGACCTTTCTATGCTGGTGTGTGAGCTATTTCTGGTGTTCTCTGGGAACCAATCCATTCTGAAGTATTTGTGCACAGTGACACTCATATAACATCTTCATATAAATAAAAGAACCTCAGTGAAATGTGTGCTTAATGCTGTGTGTTTAGAAAGCTTTATAATGTTTATTTGTAAGGAAAAGTCACACCACACCGGTAGATGAAAAGGCAGGCAAGTTCTGTTGGCTTTGGAACGCTGTCCCAGCTTTCATGGAAACGGGATAAAAATATACTGGGAGCTGATGAAGCACCAGGTTGCACCATCTTTAGTGCCGGGATTAAAGCACTGTTCTTGGCCTATCATCCCCTGCATTCCCTTTGCTGACATCATTGGAGTCTGTCCTGAGGTGGCTGGGCCTTTAAAGGCATATCTACACTGCAATTGAACACCCATGGCTGGCCTGTATCAGCTGCTTTGGGCTCACAGGGCTTGGGCTGTAAAATTACAGTGTAGATGTTTGGGCTTGGGCTGGAGCCTGGGTTCTGGTAACCTTCCTCCTTGCAGGGTCCCAGAGCTTGGCCTCTAGCTGGAGCCTAGTGTCTATGCTGCAATTGTATACCCTCTTCAGCCTGAGTCAGCTGACATGGGCCAGCCACCGGTGTTTAATTGCAGTGGAGACATACACTATGAAGGGTCTAGGTTCAGTTTTCTCAGACTCTGGTTTCCTCCCAGATTGTGTGATCACAGGCTACATCCCTTTAGTACATAGTACCCAAGGGAGGGGCTGTTACTCTCTGGGTGGGGACAGATGAGAAGGAACAGTGGCATCACCATTGTCGTCCCCTTAACCTGACTTCTGTTCTACTTGAATTCTCATGCCACATCCATAAATGTGGTATCTGGACATGGTGGTGTCTCTTTCTTGCTTACGAGCTGGGATCCTGCAGGCAAGAAGAGCATTTTCTTTCCTTTTTCTAGATATTACTTTCCCCCTGATGTAGGCACTCACTGTAGTGAATATTCCACTGTCAGTTATCAGATTCCTGTGTCCGTGGGGGCAGTGACTCATATGCAGATATCACGGATCCATATTTTTAAGTCTCTAAAAAGATGAGCAGTTGGAGAAAATCATTAGAACTATTAGCTGAGCAATAATGAGAACAATGAGAGTTATTCCTTCGTGAACCTGGCCCTGTGGATTGGTCTGCTGAGCCCATCCCATTTATGTGTGGAGTGTCGGTTGTAACTTGTAATACGGTTACCTTTGGAAGCATTTGGGGTCTTCACTGGAGTTACATCTGTTTGTACAGCACCTAGCACAATGGGATTGTGGTCCTTGGCTAGGATTCCTCGGTGCTACTGGAGTACAAATAAATAAGAAGAAGAACCACCTATTTTATCTGGCTTGTTGAGTTTAAAGTTTGTAATGGCCCCTGAAGTAGAACAGAAGGCTGAATATTTTCTGGCTCTGGGATGCTTAGTAATCACTTGTGGGGTTCTCCTTATATGCAGCCTGCTACATCAGTGGGCCCTACTGTAAATACTGCATTGTTCTCTTTCCACTCGTTGCAGTTGCTTTTCTCTCTTAATCCAGCACTGATAAACTGGACGTGGCACAATGAGTCCATAGGATTTGCATGGTTCTGTTTTGCTTGAATGACTTGGGAGATCCCTTCCAGTCCTTTGTCTTATGAATGTCACACTGGGGAAGTTTATTCCCTTTGTTCTGTGAAAGGATAGTTCCCCCATCCCTGAAGAACACCAACAGAGGGAGGATTTCTCCTTGTGTGTGGTATTCTTTTCATTGCTGTCATGTCTCAAGTCACCTTGTGCCTTTGTGAATGACAAAAATAAAGGCATGTTGCACTGGGAGGCAGAGAGACTCAATGTCTCTGAAAGCATGAGTCAACACAGCGACCATGCCTCAAGCTTGTATTTTCTACATAAAATCTTGCGTCAGCGGGTCACTTAACTAGCCCGTGTGACGCATTATTCCTACCTGATTTGGCTTTTTTTCCTGAGCCACAGCAGTAAATGTGTCCTTGGACAAGGAGAAAAGGCTCCAGCTCTTAGTCTTTAAGAAGCAGTTCAGTCGTGCTGCAGCAAACTTAGGGAAAGGGCCTCTGCATCAAAGCACTGCTTTCAGGCCATTTGTCTTCTGCGTTGTCACTGGAGTCTGTCATGAGGTGGCTGTGCCTTTCTGAGAGGAGTCTAGGCCCAGCTCTCATCTGACCCTGGTTTTCCCCCAGATCCTGTGACTGTGGGGCAAGGCCTGGTGGGAAGGGAAAAACAGGATGTAATAGGCAGGTCCTGTCCTCCCCATGTACAGGGAGAGACCTGAGTAAACAGAGCATCTCTCATTTGGAAATAGCTACAGGTGGCTGTTAAGTTTTTTCAGGCAATGGCCCAGGGAAGGCTAACAACTGCCTGAACCCCTGTGACCTAGAGGAAAAAATTGTGAACCCGGAGTGTGAGGTCTAACATTGCCCTGGCCCTGGCTGTGGACACCTAAAAGATGGTTCATAGGTTCTGGTACAGATGGATAAATTAAGCTAGAGGGGAAGGCATGGACAGGTGGACTGGGTTTCCTCAGAGATAGCATGTGTGCTAAAGAGGGTTATTAAAGCAGATCCCAGGAGGGGAGACTGCTGCAATGTTGGCCAATGATATGCTAGGCCACTGGAGAGGCACACAACTCCGTTGCAGAGAAGAGGTGTGTTTCGAGAGGGGCTTTCCTCCCACCCTGCTTGCCCATGCCCCTGGCGCTCCATCCAGCGCTGAAGTAGCAGCCTGTCACAACTCCTTCCACATCAGCATTGCTACTGCAGTACAGAATTCAGTAGCCGACGGACTGGGAAGAAACCGAACCCTTGTTTACATATGGAGTTCTCCCCCAGGGAGTCCATTCACCATTCTGAGTATACTGAATATTTCTTCTTCCCACGTTTTCTAAATTTCCTCCTGAAATCTGAGAGTTTCCTTTTAAGATTCCCTCTCACAAGGTGTAATCATTTCAGTTAATAATTAATACCTAGCTCCTATATATCTCTCTTCATCAGTAGATCGCAAAGAGCTTTACAAAGAAAGTAAGTTGTTATCCCCATTTTACCTCTGGGGAAACTGAGGCACATTGCAATGTGTTATCTGAATGTTAACTAACGTGCTTCAGCTATAATCACAGTTCAGAGCAGTAGGACATAAGCAACACAGCTTAAGTCATGTTCTTATACTGAGATTGGAAGCTCTTTGTAGCAGGGATTGTCTTTTTGTTCTGTGTCTGTAAAGCTCCTAGCACAATGAGATCCTGGCCTTATGACTGGGGCTCCTAGAAGCTACAGTAATACAAATAATATTGTTTAAATTTAATTCCCCTCCGTGTTATAGGCTTTTCTCTTACGTACATACCTCTCAAATGTCCCTGATTTCCAAGGGGAGAGGGGGCACTCATTTTAGTCTCAAAGTTACCTACATTCTGCACACATTTGGTTTCCCTTTCACTTTGGTTATTCAAAATTATAGACATCAGAAATAAAGAATCATAAAATAAAGATCATGGAAAGGGTTATTTACACTGGAGGAAGAAATTCCACAGCCATTGCAAATTTGCTGCATGGATAAGTATTGTGTGTTCATCCTTTTGGGTCTTGGTCACATTCTGTGTCCCATGTTTGGGCTTTGGCAGCAGGCTGAGAATTATACTCACCTGAGCCTTTGAAGGTGGTGATGTGAGTGGGTGGGGACTGAAGGTGAACTTCTTATAAACTTTCCCATTTAAAAAAAACAACAACAGAACAGAACGTTAATTTCATTTTGCTTCCAGTGCTGCCGTGCTAATGGATGTAGGATTCCCAAATAAACGTGAGTTGCTTGGGCTTTGCCTTGGTAACTCCTGCTCCTTGTTTCTGACATTATGAGTTCAGCTTCTAATCGTATTTACTTGTACAAGCTGCAGAGGTGTCAGGTTTTCCTTGCTGCTTTTCAGTTGTCTGATTAATTTCAACACAGACCCTTTTTAAGTGGCTCTGATTGCAGGAAATTGCTACGGCATGTGACACATGTCACAACAGTGCATTGATTAAAGCCCCCGCGTGTCATTTACTGAGTGATTGCACTAATCATACCAAGAAGGTGGCAAACGTGCAGAGAGGAACTGGCATTCCCCACTGTTCAGGATTTTTAGCATCTTGAATTAAGAGTGCAAACGAATGACAGTTGGACTGGAATTTCTGTCAATTTGCATTCTTCGACGCTTGCAACAACCAGTAGGAGAGGTTGAACTGTTTACTGAACAAATGTTTTTGTGTCCTATTCTTAAAGCTAAACTGTAGGAGAAACACACTGGGAAACTTTAGAGATTGAAGATGTATGTAGCTAGCAGATAGATGCACTTTACAGCAGGTGTCCCGGGTGGATAAAGTGTGAATGCAAGCTCTTTTCTCTTGTTTGTTTGAAATAAGTTTTATAGCTCTGTCAGCCTATGAGACAGCATTGTTGCAGACAGTAACAGTCTCTTAACATCCAGGGCATCTGTGGCTGCTTCTCACTTGAGAAGCTTTTCTGCTGCAATGGGTGCAGGTTTGGAGAAGCAGAATCTCTTGACCTCAGTTTTAGTTGCCATTATCACATAGGTTTTCAGAATGGGATGGTGGCTGTCCTGCATCATGGCAGCACTGCTGTTCATTTGCATTTTGAGAGGCGCCCATTCTTTCAGGGCTGATCGTTAGAATGTCCCATAGATTCATGAACAGCAGGCAGTGGGTATAACATTGAGGCTTAACCATTAATAAGGGGAAAGGAAGAGACAATATGTGGTGTATGTGTTTTTGGTTAATCCCTAAAGGTAAAATCAATGAAGTTACTTGCATGGAGACAGTGATGTAATAGTTGGCACTCAAGTACCTTCAAATCACTATTGACTAGTCCCTTGGCATCATTAACCCATTTTATAGCTGTGGAAAGAAAGATGGAAGTGACTTATAAAGTCACACAGTAAATCAGTGGCAAAGCCAGGATTAGAACCCAGGAGCTGCTCAAATCGGATTCGTGCTCATTCCTCTAGGCCACACTGCTTCTCTTACTGTAAGATGCTCTTCACTCCATTCTTTGGTTTCAGCTCCATGGGGTATAGAGAGAATCGATGTTTGAAGCTACTGATCCCCAATCATGGTCAGGCAGAGAGAGAATGGGGCTGCCATACATCTAGTCCTTTTAATCATTCATGCTAATTATCTTTTGTTTCTCTCCTCTCCTCCACCACAGGTACTGAGCCCTGGTCCTTCTATTTTATTAATGGTTTCCTGAACTTCAATGTGGCGTTTGCTTTGGCCCTGCTTGCCCTGCCGCTGACCTCCCTCATGGAATGTCTGCTACAGAAATTTCATGGTGAGTGCTGTGGTCTTTGAGAGCTGAGCTCCAACAGCCTGTGTCTCCCAGATCCTTGAAAATTAGGAGAGAGCTTATTTGCTGTCTATGCAGCTTTTCTTTCGTGGAAGCAAAATCAGGGTCAGGGAACTTTTTACAAAAACACAGCCTGGTTCCAGGAGCTCATTATTTGCACTGCACTATTTATCCTACAATGGGTGCAGGCTGGAGACAGAGGTAGCAGATTACACCTGAGCTCACATTAGCATCTGGCAAGGGACGGAACACGTCGTGACTCTTTAAGGATAATTCTTTCATTCCTCGCCCCTCCCTCTCCTCTGAAGAGCATTGTGCTGTCAAGGCTGAAGTACACCGAGTAAGTATGACAAATTGTACAACCGCACGCTCTTCAGCCACAGATGCTATAGAAATAACCCTGACAGAAATTTTAGGGGGAAAAAAATACTCGTTGTTATCTCTATCTTATCTTCGACTGAAAGTGTCAGCCCTCAGTTCTCTGCACTTTTTTTTACTGTTATTTTAAATGCAACTGCCAGGACATTTCAGAAGAGAGCTTTGAGACAACAGGATTGGGGTTTTTTTGGATCTAGTTTGGATTTTTTGGGTTGTTATTTCTTCATAAACCATTCTAATCACCCCTTTCCCTTGATGCTGCCCACATGGAGCGTGATCTTGCAAGAAGTTGAGTAGTGAGCACTTGTATCAATTGTTGAAGACACTCAACACTTTGCAAGATTGAGCCCACGTCGGGCAGATTTCTGAAAAGCTACTTCCTGAATTGGAAGTCTCTTGCACTTTAATGTACCATTTCACAGCTGTGCCATTGAAATGGATAGTTTTTCCTTGAAATACTTGAATATTTACCTTCATAAGGGAACAAATGAGGCTTAAATTCTCAGTTCTATTACATAACTCTGCTCTAAGGGCTAGTAGGGGTGGCCATAAATTTTATTGTAGCCCAAAATATGGCATGTCAAGTGCTGCTGCTAGAAAATTATACAATTAAATATCATTTTGGTAGATTTTAGATTCATAGATGTTAAGACCAGAAGGGACCATTATGGTAGTTTAGTCTGACATCTGACTTCCAAAGTGATCACTTAGTCCTTCATAAATTACACTGTGAAAAAAACAAAACATTGTCCAGTTCATACTGGGTTTCTCTTAAATCAAAGGATGTCAGTTTAATTCATGCAGTTTGGCAAGATGCTCTTCTTAAATACCAGGGCGGTGGGGGAATGGAAGAAGAAAAAACCCAGTGGTTGTGTCTTCCCCTGGCTGCTGCTAACACATTTTTCCCAAAGATGGACACATGGTAAATTTTAGGGGCAGATGGCAGCATCGTAATCAGCATCTCCTGTTAGGATTCTGATTATGTATGGAATTGTGTTAAGAAATGGCATTGTAATATATCTTCCTGAAAGTGTACACTAGAGGGCGCTGCTTGTGCCTGTTCCTTGAATGTGGCTGACAGACTGTCAGAAACCAGTAAAAGCTCAGTTGGAGATCCTATAAATGCAGGTTTCCTGCTGCTCACCTAACACTTGTGTTCCTAACAGCAGAAGCCATTCTTCTGAGGGCTTTGTTCTTATTGTCTGTGAAATGCCTCTATGCTTATTTGTTTAACACTACAGCTTTTGGAGGGGTGGGGTGAGAGGATTTCAAGTTGCACTGAGCACCCTCGTCAGACTAAAATTCAGGGTAATTATTGTTATTTTTGAATTTCTTCCTGCTTTACACACACACAAGTTGCTTGAGAGATCTTACATGCACTGTTATTTTTATAATGAAGCAACAAGGGTTTTGGAAATACCAGTACGTAAACAACCACTTCAGTTAGGAATATAAGCTTCATAGGACTCTCTCTCTGATTCCTTGATGTGCTAGCATAGTACAACAAAACAAATATCAGGAATTTTTGATTTCCTGTTCAAAAGCTTCAGGTCATGATGGATTTATCTTTTTCTCCTGGGATTAGTTACAGGCTTGTTATCCAGATCCTGCTTCTCCTTCTTTTGGGCTCTGGCTTCCCTGCATTCTGGGACCTTTAGGGCATCTGAAGCCTACAGAAATCCACTAAGCAAGCTTTACTCCTGACTGATTCCTTGCTATTTTGTCTGTGGTATGGAGAGTGGAAGTGCTGCTTGGGGCTGAACAGTGAAACATTCCATTTGAGAGAGAGAGAGAGAGAATGAAAACTGAGGGAAAGCCCTTGTCTTTATTTCACTAGTCTTATGAGCCTTGATTGACTGGTTTATGTTTCTTTCAGTCCAGAATCTGGGTCGCCCATATTGGCTTACGCTAGCTCCTATGTACATCTGGATCCTGATTTTCTTCAGCCAACCCCACAAAGAGGAGAGGTTTCTGTTTCCCATATATCCTCTCATCTGTCTCTGTGGAGCTGTGGCTCTCTCTTCCCTACAGGTGGGTTTCAGTGGGAAGTGCTGCTTTTTATAACCTGGTACCTAAAGAGGATTTAATTACCAGTTTACTTCTATATCATTGCTCCCGAAGGCTTGGGAACATCTGCAGAACATCTGCTGCTGCAACATAATCTGCAGTAATCTGCATAGTTCTGCAGTGTCCGTTGTGTAACTCCAAGAGCGTGATGTGCAGTCAGCTGTTTCTGATTGTTAGCTCGTGGGGTTTGAGTTTTCAGAATGTGGCACATAGATTGATCATAAAGCCCTGGGATTGAAAAAACACAACTGTTCTAAAGTTAAAATGTGTATGGGTTTGCTGCTTTTACAAAGTAGCTGGCTAAACATAATCCTCCAGTTTTGGTTGATTGAGAACATGTGCAGAATCATTCGATCCCCATAAAGCAGTGATGCAGGAGCAAAATTGGGGAGATTTCCCTCCCCAAATGGCATAAATATATGAATAGAATGTGCTAATTATGTAAAAATCTTGGATTAGCCTGAGCAGTAGGCTAAGGATGTCAAGTGCTACCACCAAATATTAATATGCATGACGTTTCCTGGGTGTTTTGCGTTAGCACTGAAACATCTCAACTGCCCTTCATTAGAAATTCTCTCATATGATGTGAGAACAACCCTGGCCCAATCTGGAATAGTCAGTGGCCCAAATATTTGGAAAGATTCATCATTTGATGCAATCCCAGACAAGCGGCTTGCTGTTCAGGCAGGTGCCCAAGTATTGTGTGACAGAAACCTGGAAATGGAACTTCTTTAAAGAAGGAGCCAGTCCAGATAGAGAAAGGAGAAACCCAGGGTCTGGGAGAAGGCCTGGTGACAGGCACCCACAGAGAGCAGTAGTAGAAATATCAGCTGGTACTGGTTTTGGGGAATTGCCAGGCAGGAGGCCTGGTTTGGAGAGGGCTGTGATGCCCAGTAAGGAAGAACTCCTGGGAAAGAGGGTTGAGAAGTGTTTGTGATGAGTTCAATTGAACAGTTCTTTAAATAAATCAGATTCCCAAGAAGGGGATGTGGTTGAAGCAAGTGAATCTCTAGGCATTTTTCTGAGGAGCCAAGTTTGAGAAACTGAGACAGCAGACACATTCACTGACTGTGGAAGCTACATCTGTTACAGAGGATTTATTAGACATTTTTTTTTTAAAATTTAGTTTCCAAAGAATTTAAGTTGTTAGTGTCCCTTTAAATTAATCACATCTTGCATTCTGTTCTCCCCATTGCAGGTGGCTCTCTCCCCATGGGCATTGGGCTGGATCTCTGTTCAGCTGCGTCATAGGTTTAATGACGTTAATACTTTTTTGTCCCCTCAGAAATGTTACCACTTCGCATTCCAGCGTTACCGCTTGGAGCACTACACAGTCTCCTCCAACTGGCTGGCTCTGGGGACAGTTTTTCTCTTTGGACTCTTGTCACTCTCACGCTCCGTGGCTTTATTCAAAGGTTGGTGTTGTAGGATGGTCCTCTTCTTGAACCCAGACAGTTGCAAGACAGTCCAGAGGGGACTTCACAAAGAATTAGGGCTTGTTTTGCACATAAAAGTTGTTCTACTTTAACCATACAATATAATAATAGAGGTGCAATAACCCTCCACCTCAGGGGATAAGCTGTACCAGTATAAGGCACCGTTATTCCAGTGTAACGATTTCCTCAATAGGGCTTGTATGGGTATATCAGAAAAAAAGAATCACACCCTAACCAACATAGTTATACCAGTATCCTATCTGTGTGTAGACCAGCTTACACATCTGGGGCCGTACTCTGGAGAGCACTTCAGCATGTAAAGCTTGTACTTAGGTATGTGATTAAGTGCTTTCATGCATGGAGATGGATTTAAGCATGTACTTAATGTTAAGTATGCGTGTATCTGCTTTCTGGAACTGGGGCCAGGAGTGGTCCTATTAACTTCACTGGAGCTTCTCACCTAAATAAAGTAAAGCCTGGGCATATGTATTTGCAGGATTGAAGCCATATACAGTAGTGAGAGGAGAGTAGTGATAAAAGTGCTATGTTATAGCAAGGTACTTAAATGGATTTGGATCCTAACTACATTTTAGTGTAGATTAGATTATTTAGTTATGAAGCTATCAATTAAGAAGGCCCTGAAAGCATTTGAGGCTTTGTATGAATATTTATCTATAGTGTTATTTTTATATTTCTTTATTTTACTACATGCCCATCCTTTGGTCTGGGTGCACATGCAATATTTCAGTTAGTCATTCAGCAATCACTTGATGTTCATTAAGCCAAGGTTAGCAAACCTTGGCTTGTGATTGATATGAACTTTTATACTTTAGCAAAGCCCTTGTAGAATCTCCCTTTTTGTGTTCCCAGTTAAGCTAAACTCCTTGAACAGTGGAAATGTATGGCATGGGGAGAGGCCTAAAATAAAATCAACGTGTTATTGAACAACAAGGGCAGGAATGTTCATGATTTTGTCAGCTTTTTGTGGACAATATGGCAGAAATTGAAGCTGGCCTTGCTGTAATATCGCAAGTGGGTTGGCATTAGTCTTAATGGAATATGATACCATTGGGATGGATGCTCTCTAGATACCAGAGCTAGGTAGCTGGGTATGTACTCCAAACCCTCCCAGCATTTTGATGAGAGGCTTAAATATAAACAAGTCAAGCCATGAGAATACCACCCGCCTTTTCACTCTTTGTTCGCAATCTTCCTCCTTTGTAGGCTACCATGGGCCTCTGGACCTGTATCCAGAATTTCGTAGGATTGCCACTGATCCGACTATTCACACAGTGCCTGAGGGGAGGCCAGTTAATGTCTGTGTGGGGAAGGAGTGGTACCGATTTCCGAGCAGCTTTCTCCTGCCAGATAAGTAAGTTGCTCATCATAAAGGACCTGATTCAGCAAGATACTTGAGCAGCTGCCCGGCTTGACGCTAGTGCCCCTGATGTCAACTCGTGTGCCTGAAGTTAGGCCCCTTGCTGAACTGGGACCATAGTGAGAGCAAGATGTGCATATCATGGCGATAATTTCAGAAACAAAGCCTGCCCTTCCGAGTGACGTTTCGTGACAGACAGATTTATCAGCCCTACCCGACTGATGGCTCTTCTCTCCAGGTCTTTTAGCCACTAAATCCACTCTATGCAAATTCTCCATCTCGGCTTGTTTGTCCATGTCTGCTTGGCTATGTTTAGGGGCGAGGCTGTTGGTGACTCACCTGTTGTTGTGTTCAAGGTTCCCTAGAAACATAGGAACTCAGGTTAGACTGCAGATGGCATTCCTTTAAACTTTATGGAGACCCAATGGCAACAATTATCATAGTGAAATAAAATTTCAAGTCCACAGGGTACATCTACAGTCTCAATTTGTTATCCAAAGCATCAGATGTAGTTAATGCACAAGTTCAGGGCTGCGTGGAAATATCATAAAACCATTAGTTTTAAGAATATGCTTCTCAAGATGCAGTTTGTAGGATAGTTTTGACAAGAATTCATCTCACAAGCTGTCCATAATGCCGAGCCCTCAGACTTATGCCACGTGTACCAGCAATCTGACTCATCTGTTTACTTTTCAGATGTTCAAAATATTTTAATGTAATTAATTTGTTGAGCCATGTGCACGGATTTTGACAATTCAGATTCTTACAGCGGTCCTGTCAAGGTGGTTTTCTTCATTCTGAAATGATGTACTTTCAGTTACTCTAGTTCACAGCCATTCTGTTTGGGAGCTTGAAACTGAATTATATTTTACTTTTTAAAGTGGTCTTTCAGCCCCCAGGCACACGGGTTTGTTGTTGTAGGGTTGCTGATGAGCAATGGGCAGCTGTTGCTTCCTTAAGAAGCAAAGCTTTTGCTTTGGAAAAAATCTTTGGACATCTGTAAAGGTAGAAGGGGATTTTTTTCCCATTATGATGAGCCTCTGACTAAGAAATGGGCAGGATTATATATGCTACTTAAAAGGAGGTCAGGCAGAGCCAACTGATTTCATTTCCTGACACTGGCAGTTGGCTTTCTGCATCCATCTTAGGGGTATATCTTCAAAACAGCATAGGACAGGGGTCGGCAACCTTTCCGAAGTGGTGTGCCAAGTCTTCATTCATTCACTCTAATTTAAGGTTTTGCGTGCCAGTAATACATTTTAACATTCTTGGAAGGTTTCTTTCTATAAGTCTATAATATATAACTAAACTATTGTTGTATGTAAAGTAAATTAGGTTTTTAAAATGTTTAAGAAGCTTCATTTAAAATTAAATAAAATGCAGAGTCCTCCAGACCAGTGGCCAGGACCTAGGCAGTGTGAGTGCCAGTGAAAATCAGCTTGCGTGCTGCCTTCGGCTCCCGTGCCATAGGTTGCCTACCCCTGACATAGGGTGTTAGCCACCAGAACCTGTGTACTGCTTTGGGAATGTGTCCCAAAAATCCCCTCTACTCTTGCCAAACAGTTTTAGATGATGTCCTTTAATTTTAGGTGGAAAGGGTAAAAAACAAAAACAAAACAGCCCTCCCTCCGTCCAACCTGCAGAACTGCAAGATAGTACAGTCTATTTGAAAAGATCGTGTTCATGGGCAAATGTCTCACTACTTTGCCGGTCTTGCAGACAGCAGTTGATGATTTCCCAGTGAAGCAGTTGCAGTGGATGAGTACTGGGATTAGTCCTTGAAGGCCTGAAATACAAGCTGTTAGGGGACAAGTGGCTGCAGAATCCTGCATTCCTTAAAACTGCTGGAGTGTTTATTCAATTTATTCAAGAGTGTGCTGAACAAAGCTGTTCCTTTCACCAACTGAAGTGCCTTGCTCCTGGCTGGCATGGGTTCTCGTCTAGCAGATGTGGCCAAAGTTATTTGACTTGCAAATATTAAATGACGTTCAAAAGTTAAATGTGGATGGAAAAGGCCTGATGCCAATTTCAGTCCATTGTTTCTGAATGTAGTTTAGCTCCTGGACAGTAAGCCTCCAGGACTCCTTGATTGGTCACCACAATCAAAATGCATTTCACTGACAGTGTTCTGGCCCAGGCCCGCCATGTCTTTTAACTGTTTTTATCATTAATGAAGTTTGCCAGGATTAATGGGGAACAGAAGGCTGGACATAGGACGTGGGTGGGTTTGTGTTCCCCTTTGTGTGTTGTGTATCTTTCATGAGCCACAGTAATTTATGGGAGTTCCGCTTGTGTTTCCACTGATGGCTCAGTTATGGTTCACTTGTTTAAGTTTATGAGTGCATCTTGTAAGTGAAATTTACAAGAGTGAGGGTATATTCTCTTTGTATTCCCATTGACCTCAGTAGTTCTTACCCATGTGCTTAAGTCTTTCTGCGAACAGGGTCATCTTGCCTAGGTGCAACTGAATTTGGTGGGTGGGGCGCTGGCTCTGTGCATACGTCTAACCCATTGCTGCTTTTCTAGCAGGACTGTTTGCGCTGTAGACTGGAAAGCTTCTAGTTACGCTTTTTGCTTTCTCGTTACAGAATTCTGGTGTTTCCCAGAGTTTCATTTCAGATTTTCCTCTCTCTGTGTTTCCTGCAGTTGGCAGCTCCAGTTCATCCCATCAGAGTTCAGGGGCCAGTTACCGAAACCATTTGCCAAGGGACCAATGGCCACACGGAGCATTCCTGCAGACATGAATGACCAAAACAGGGAAGAGCCATCCAGATATGTAAGGGCTACAAATGTCGTCTTTTTCTTTCAGCATTGTTAGTAGCAGTAGTAGTGCTGTAGTCGCCCAGGAATCCTAATCGTGGGCCAGGACCCCATTGTGCTGGGGCTGTATAAACCCACAACAAAAACGTGTTTGCATGGCTGTGTCCCAAAACAAAATCTGTTTGTTTAGATGTCTGAATTCTACTTATAAATCATCTCTATTTTGTTTTCATTTGAAGTGATTATTTAAAAAACAAACACACAGAAAATTCCCAGTAGTTACAATTTCTATTGAACCGTTACACTCTCTGATCCCAGATAACAGTTCAGATTAATCCAGTACTTTCAAATTCTTCTTCCCCCTCCCCACCCGACCAATGAAATGTTTTATTCATTGAGCAGTGATTAGGTGACATTTTCCTTTGCACTTTGGGACCTTTCTGTTAAAACAAAGTAAATAAAATCGTCCAAGAGGTTTGTAACAGAAGAAATAGGAGTTTAGTCCAGAGCGTTACCTGAAACAGTTGGGATCCTGTCACCACTGATTTTAAAAGGAATTTGTTAAGATAACCTGCATCAGTATGGTGTGTTTGTTCCTTTTCCAGGTTGTCTCGTGTTACTTAACCAAAAATACCACTTGCCAGCTGGCCTGTTGTAGAATTCTTTAGCAGGTTAAGTCAAAGTACAGAAACAATTTTCTGAGGACCCAGCCTTTTCCCCATTTTTTCCCCTTCATGGCTTCTTTGGAGGCACAGCTTAGAGTGTTTAAGTGACATAGATACAGGTACTAGCTGTCTCTGTCTTAGGGTTCCATAGTATCTGAATGATAATCTGCATGTTTTATTTGCAGTTATGTTTTGCTTTGGGCTGGAGATTTTAGTTTGTGTGTTTGCAAGCAGCTGGCTGTAGTGACCATATATATTGGTGCAGTTGGGAGGCTGCTTAGATGACCTTTTAATCTCCTTTTAGTTGAAATGTTGTCTAGAAAGAAGTGCCAAGCTAAATATGTTTTTTATTCCTTTTTTCGGAGATCAGAATAATTCTGAGTGTAGATAAATACAATTCTGTCTCACCTGTCCGTTATGAGTGGGAATGCCTAGAGTATTGCATTATGAATGTTTGCCCATCCATCTTATCCCTCCTATCCATCCCTCATTACTGAAGTATCTGAGTGCCTTGTGATTGTTAATGTATTTATCCTCACAACACCTCTGCGAGGTAGGGAAATGCTACTTGCCTGATTTTAGAAACAAGGAACTGAGGCACAGAGAGGCTAAATGACTTGTCAAGTTTGTGACAGAGTCAAGAATTGAACCTGGGTCCCAGGTGACTGCTCTAACCATGGAACCATCCTTCCTCTTGTCGAAAGGGGTGAATAAGATGAAGCAGATGATGCCTTTCGTCTACCATTCTCAGCACTTTGAAGGGTGCCCACTGTGCGATCCATGACTCTGTGGGAAGCACTCAGACTAACCACATACCTCCGTTTAAGTCAATGCACACATGCTCATTTACAGCAGCAGAAGATCTTGGCTCACTATGGCAGCCTGGTAGAGTCTGCAGATTGGATCTCGAGAGTAAGGTTGAATCTGATACGACAACATTAGAGGAAATTGTATAGGTAACAAAGCAAGAATCAATCTGCAGGATTCAGGCTCTGTTATTTTAAGATCTATTATGTGGTTACTGGAAATGGGAAGGAGGTGGATTCCCACCTGAGAGGAGCTGTCTACTGCAATGCATTTAATTTACAAAATCTTTAACTCTGGCATATTTTTAGCGCAGACAGCTGGCTGGTGCACAGCCTGTGACTAATGAAACAAAACACATTTTTGTTTCGTGGTTGTCTCTTAATGTCACCCTACAATTTTGTTATTTTTGATGCAAGGAAGAAGGACTGGGATATGTTTATTCAATGCAGCCACTTTGAGAAATACAGAAATTAGCTACTTGATGTAAATTTTAAGTGGGGTTTTACAACTAACCTTTGATTCTGAACTGCTAATAATACCAGGAGAACTGGGATGTCTGTAGAACTAAATGAGCTGCCAGTAGATGTGGCATGCCCAGATTCTAAAGACAGTCAGCAAGCAAACATTGGAAAGAGCAGCCAGAATTGTGCATGGCAAGTAAATCTAAGAGATATGAGCCTATTGATAAATTGTAGGAGAGAGCTCATGTCTCATGAAGAGCTTATCCAAGCTATGGACAAGAAAGAATTTAGTGCAGTTAGAGTGATTAGATTATTCATTCTCCAGTGGAAGTTCCTGCTGCTGATTTTCATGGAAATCACAAGGCATGTCATCGGTTTCTGTTAAGGTGACTGGGAGAAGAGGGATTTAACCATCTTGTTTTTCAAAATACCCAGGCATTGAGGATCTGATTCTGCTTCCTTTACTCTTGTTGTGTAGCACTTACTCATGCAAGTTGTCCTGTGGGATCCTAAATGCATTTCTTTCTGAAACTGTGTTAAGGTGAAGCTGATTGATACCATCTTTTACAAGGAGGCGTTGGCAGGTACCATAGACAGGGTCTAAAAGCTGAACTTTTGTTTGAGGTTCCTGACCTTGGAGAAGACTTCTTAATATTTTGTTTTTGCTTTCCCCACTGAGTGCCTGGCCATCTTTAGAAAAGGATCAAGGACCCAAAGGCTAAGCTCGCCTCATGTTAGAGTTGTTGACTTGAGCTGTTTGGATAAGGTGTCTCTGCGTTCTGCAGGACGCATTTTAACTCAGCTCTGCCTATGGTAGAGCAAGAGAGCTCCTGTGTTGTGCTGTGTGGTCAGACCATCGTCCGCTCTGTTCCACCCATTAGCCAGTGAGGACTGTGCAGTTGGAGCATTATTACAAAAGTTTGGTGTCTTCCACCTGTTTAGCAGGAAGTGGTAAAACCCAGTTCTTTCGTATCTCTTTACAGAGCAGCTGCACCTGATTAAAAAAGACTCAGGGGAATGGGCAAGGTCGTATGGTTAAAATTGCTTCCACTCTTTTCACTGAGAGTGAAATTCTTCTCTGTGGAAAGAGCCTGTTTAAAGCTTATGCACCACTTAAATTCCATTTAAGCCCCCCAAATAGGGTGCATAGACCTTGTGCTGTCCCTCTGCCCATAGGTGAATTTTACCCTTAGCTTTCGCTTAACCTATTAGAATAAAGTAAAAGCCACTCGAGATTGTAGAGGGGAAATATGTTGTGTGTCTCTGAGAAATCTTTTGAACTGGAAGCATCAGTCCTATTGAGGGAGCATCCAGGAAAAGAAGGAAGTGTTATATCTTGATGTTTTCGGATTGTTTTATGCGGCAGTTTGTTTCTCTCAAAGGGACTCTGTATAGCTCTAAAAACAAAATATCTAACAAGCAAAAATCTCTATGGGCCTAGAATTCTCCCCTCTGACAATGCAAGAAGTTGATTCAATATTCTTCTTAGCTGAGTTTCTTGCAGTGTAATTTCAGTTAATGTGCAAGAGCGATGCCACTGAGCCATCTGGTCTCCTCTTAATTACATTGTTTTTAACATAAATTTAACGCAAACCGCAGTGTTTCTCCAGAAGAGTGACTCTAAAACGTTCAAGAAAGTTTGCAAGAGACACTTGTGATGCAGCACACTGCAGAAAGCCCAAAAAGAGGTTCGAGGACTAAAACTGAAAAAGAAACCCAGCCTTCCAAGGCAATGTATACCTGTTCTCTGCTGCCTCTAATGAAGTTTATTCAGGAAGGTTAATTAATGGGTAGCTGCTGTTGGAAACACAGCCTAGCGCATTTTGCCTTTGATTTGATTAATGAAAAATCTATTTACACTCCCCTATTCATCACTTAACCTCCTTAATAAGACAAACTCCCATAGTGACTGGTGGTATTTGCTCCTTTCCTAAAACAGCTGATGATTCTTATGTCAGTTTTGTCCTTTTTGTGTTTCCCTGAGCTGACAAGACTCCTGCACTCTGTTAGTTTGGTTGGTTATTGAGCAGTGATAGTTCAGATTGCGTTCAGCTGCTTTTAATTGGAAGAGAAATTGTTGCTAAAGAGATGTCACTCAGCAACACCCTTAGTACCACATACAGACCTCCATCTGTAAGGTGGCAGGAACTGAGATTGAAAGGGGCCCAGATCTACCAGAATTTTGCTGCTATTGCCCCCGACTCCTATTAAGGCCCCTGCTCAGCAAAGAACGTCCTTTAAACATTGATCTTCCTGAGTCTCTCCGGGCTGTTCTTCTCCAACTCATTCTTTCCTTCCCCAACTCTTTCAAATAGACTCAGCCTCCCTCAGAGAAATGCCTTCTTCTGCTGACTGACTCCTTGATCTGTCCCTTCCAGGCCACCCCTCCGTGGTGTCTCAGGCAGGTTGCTGTAATAAGCCCCTCTCAGATCACTGTGTCAGGATCCCCAGGGGGCCATCATCCCACAGGTATCTATGCTTAGGGAATCCTGCCATCGAGTCCTCTTCATGTTCCGTGGAACAGACATGAGGTTACAGGGTAGAATCTAGGCAGAGCTGCTGGGAGTTAAACAGGGAGCTGGATCTTATGCCACCAATTGGGCAGTGTTTTCCCTCAGTTGCCAGTAATAGGTGCCTGGCGCCTTTCTGCACTGGATAATAAATCAGAATGGTTGTGGCTTGGATACTGTGTTTTGTAAAGGTCTTTATTGAATTGTACAGAAAGATAAACACGGTAGGACTTTGACCTAGCACAAAATGCCCCGAGAAGTCACTTTGTACTCCATAGTGCATTCTTTACATTTCGGTGGTAGGTGCCCTTATTTGTCGTGGTGGGGACAGGGAGCGAGAGGGACTGCTTTATTCTCCTGTTCATCTAGCTGTGGGATTTTGCGCACAGGCTCAGACATTAGCGAGGCGTTCAGGGGGAATCAGCTGCCATTTTCAATTGCTCATCAATTTCATTGTTCTGTGCTGATCTAATCGTGCCCAGATTAAATGGAGCGACATAGCAGCCTTTTAATATTTTTATCCCATTAGGTGCATGGATGAAAGCAGTAAATCACAACGGAGCTGTTGCTGTCATTGTTTGAAAGTTCACATTTTTACCCGAGTACCTTTCTTGTCTCTTTCCCCTTCCCCTCATGCTTCACCACAGTAAAAATGCCTAGCTGTCTAATGAGAAGGGTACTATGCACTGCAAATTTTTTATTGAGCAGAACAGCATTCTGCTTCTGATTCTGCTCAGTTTGAGGAAGTCTCTGGCAATTTACATATTTAGATATAAACTATATTTAAGCCCCCTGCTGTCTCCTTTCCAATCAAAGTACCAAACTATTGCAGAATACGACTACTGATTTTATGTCTATAGCATCTTTTATCAAGAATCTCAAAGCACTTGATACATTTTAATTGATGAAGTCTGACAGCCCTTCCAAGAGATAGTTGGGTATTGCTAACTCCATTTGACAGAGGAGGAAAACAGGGAGGTTGGATGACATGCCAGAGGTCACATTCAATACTGTATTCAATACTAGGAGTAGAATTTTAAAAATTGCCTAAGTTCCATTTTCAAAAGTGATTTGAACCATTGCAAACTTGAGTCCCATTGCCTTTCAATGATATTCAGGCTCCTAAGTCACTTTTGAGAATGTGACTTACATTTTTGATCCTTTAGGCACTTTGAAAATTCTAGCCTAGATCAGCTTCCCTCTCAGAGTTGGAAATGGAACCCATCGGTTCTTATTAGTGGTCCCTCGTACTAACTGCTTGACCGCTCCCCGTCCCTTTGCTTAGTTTTCTACACAGCGTAAGTAATCTTTGAACTACCTCCTATAGAACATATCTCGTGAGTTAGGGTTATTTATTAAATAAAGTTTATCATAGTGCTAAAGAACTTTCATAGCTGATAGCTCATCTTTGCATTAGCCAACCTTTCTCTGCCTGCAGCCTCTAGAGTGTGCCTGTAGGAGATGCCGCAAGAGGGAATAGCAGCATGGAAAAGACTCAGTGGCGTAATGAACAGCACAGCCTGTCCGTATCAGGGAGTGATCTTCCCAGCAGGAAGGGGATCTTTATATAACCAAGGCCCCCTGAGGACACTGTTGCAGATCATTTACTGGGAGGTCACAAATGTAATTCAGTTTTGTTGTGTTGCTTCCTTGTATACAATTTCATAATTCATCTGAGTGTTGCCAAACTTTTCTGTAAGGGCAAAGCAGCTGCTTGCATCATTGACTGCTGATAAAGGCATGAATGCAACACTATTGTGTCCATGTGATCCTGGAAGTGCAGTGTGATGTCCACTCCAAGCAATGTGGTGAAGAGGATCAGCAGCGAGGCAGGGTGGTGTTAATAATACATTAACCCCATCAGGTTGTAGCACAGTCATGCCAGGCTGTGAGCATCTTGCCAGAGATACTTCTTATTTCCTGTGAATCCACTTAAGCTCCAGCCAAATGTACCAGTAGATTAGCACCGCTGTCTGGCTGTTTGAAACGGTTAACGGATTACTGTGTACATGTGAGATGGATTGGGCAGCCGTGGTCTTTTTGCATAAAATCAGATATGTTGCAAATATGATAGTAACTGCAACATACATACTTATGGGAGGCCAGACGAGAGAGCATGAAATGGAAATGTCAGCCTGACATTTTGTGCTAGTAAAGAGCCACAGCAAATGGAAGCATAAAAAACCCATGAGTCTCTCTCTTAAAAATGTGATTTCAAAAAACAGTAGATATTGGATTCTTTTTATTTACTTTACACATTTTGAGCCTTTAGAATACACTCAGGTCATTTCCAAGCTTCTCTTTGTAACCGTGAGACCTAGAAACTTTTTTTTTTTTTTTAAATGAAGGCCGAGATTCTCACAATCATCCGACTCCAGCATCTGGAACTTGAATATTGTACCAAATACAGCAGTTCTCATGGTAAAATCATGAGAATTAGTGAGACTGGAAACCCCAAGAATCTGAGAGCTGGTGCCAAGTTAGAACAGTGAGTGAAACTAAATATCAAATAACTCCCAAAATCGAGCCCAGAAAATGCACAAATATTAAAGTTGAGAAATCAGAAGTTAGGAAATTCCCAGAGTTGAGGTTGCTCCCACTGTGCTAGCTAAGCTACATAGCACATCCTGCATATTGCATGGTAAACAATGAACAGTAACATCGTTATTTTTGTGATTAGTGAATTATATTGACTGTGCAATATAGCTGAGTTAGTGTTGTGCGAGCATTTGAACTCTAGAATTCCGTTTCTTATACATTGCAGAAGGGGGCAAGTTGGGTTGCGATGCCAGCCCATGACGCGCTTCCTTCTGCAGGAGGAGCATCCCGTTTGCACAGATAGATTTGAGGCTCTCGCCCTGTTTGTAGGCAAGCAGGGAAGAGTGGCTGCTCAGTTGCATTTCACCTTGTTTGAGGACCATATTACCCTGAGGAAACACAGCGACCATCCCCACGGACTGTCACAGCTGGGAGATGGAGTGTGCGATGACGGCGAAATGGCTTTGGAAGAGCTGCCTCAGTGAAAGATCCTCCTGATCTGCCAAAGGTGGGGGTCAGACTCTGGCTTGCTCAGGCAATTACCTGCTGGTGAACCTCAGCCTCCCCTAACTGCTAGCCATGGTAGGATCTGAGCACTTCACAGCCACGAATAGATTGCATCCTCGTGTGCGGTAGGGAGGTGCTGTCCCCATTTTACAGAGGGGAAACGGAGGCATAGAGAGAGGCAGTGACTTGTGTAGGGTTACATGGTGAGTCTAGAACTGAGCAGGCAAATGAACCGGGGTCCCCAGAGTCTCTGAGCCTTAGGGCTGGTCCACACTACGGGGGGGAAATCGATCTTAGATATGCAACTTCAGCTACGTGAATAACGTAGCTGAAGTCGAATATCTAAGATCGGATTACTCACCCGTCCACACCGCGCGGGATCGATGTTCGCGGCTCCCCCTGTCGCTTCCGGAACTCCGTTGGGGTTGATGGAGTTCCGGAATCGATATAAGCGCGCTCGGGGATTGATATATCGCGTCTAGATTAGACGCGATATATCGATCCCCGAGCAATCGATTTTAACCTGCCGATACGGTGGGTAGTCTGGATGTGGCCTTAGTCACTAGATGCTCTGTCTCTCTTGACGATTCCATGACCACTTCAGCTTCCCTGGGCCTTCCTGCAAACAGTGGAGCTGCCAAGAGCCTCATTCTGCCTCCTTCCGAACCAGCCTGGTCTGCTCCATCACGGCCCGTGGACCCCACAGTAATTTCTTAGGTAACTCACCTTTCCCAGTTCCTCAACACCTGCTTAGCCACCCAGAATGGAGTATTTCCAGTTCCCTCGCTCACTATTCAGGCTGAGCTTGCCAGAGGGGAGAGACCTAAAGGGCTGGTCTTTGCAGTCGCAGTGCAGAGTTCAGTCCCTGCCTATTTTAACATTTACACAGCTCCACTGGCTTTGGAGCTGGCTCCAGTCAATGATGAGGTGTGGTGTTTAACAGCCCCCAGAGCAGTTAAGGAAGAGGCCTTGTTCAGATACTTTGTGATGGAATCCCTCTCCCGTCAGCCCAAGAACAGACTGTGTTTAGTTTGGCTACAGTTGTTGCTGCCTTTAGTTTCTCACTCTCTCCCATTGCCTTTCCCTTCGCTTTCCCTTGTGTCATTATGACTCCACTACTAATCTGAAAAGGCGATGTATGTTGAGGTGGAGTTTTAGACCCTGAATAATCACATTGCTTGACCTAGGGCAAGCACTGTGTGTGCCCGGAGACAGCGAGGCTTTCCTAACACCTTGGCTTTTTGTTGAAGTCCTTGTTCCCTTCTGGCTCGTTCTTTGTGTGCGTTCACCGGTTGAGAGTAGGTTTGAGGGCGAGAATCTTGTTTCTTGAGAGCAGGCACACATGATGTTTTCTGGATGAAGATGAGTTGTTATACATGTGGCACTGTGGTGAGTGTTGTGCTCACATGCAAACTGATCCAAAGCCCATTGAAGCCATTGGAAGGATTTTCATTGGGTGTTGAATCAAGACTTTGTTTGCTTCACTTAGATAATAAGTTCTTCACACGTTGATTGTTTCTCTGGTCTCCTGAAAAACTTCTCTCCCCGTGCGCTCATGTGAGCTGTGTTTCTGATTGCTCCGTGCACTTGTTTGAGCTGTATTGCTGAATGCTTGCTTCACTCTGCGTTATGGTACTAAGTGAGCTGAGGGAGGTCATCCTCCTTGAAATTGCTCACACAAGGTATGTATTCTTTGCTCTAGAGAAGCGGCCCCTGGCCGCAGCAGTAGTAGTAATATCTTACATTTCTCCAGAACAGGGGTAGGCAACCTATGGCACACGTGCCGAAGGCGGCATGGGAGCTGATTTTCAATGGCACTCACACTGCCCGGGTCCTGGCCACCAGTCTGGGGGGCTCTGCATTTTAATTTATTTTTAAATGAAACTTCTTAAACATTTAAAAAAACTTACTTACTTTATATACAACAATAGTTAAGTTATATATTAAAGACTTATAAAAAGACACCTTCTAAAAACGTTAAAATGTATTACTGGCACGCGAAACCTTTAATTAGAGTGAATAAATGAAAACTCAGCACACCACTTCTGAAAGGTTGCCGACCCCTGCTATAGAACCTTTCATTTCAATAGATCCAAAACACTTCACCAAGTTTTCTAACTGTGTTTGAAAGAGCATTTGCCCCACCACTGAAATGCAGCCAGCTCTGGGGTGAAACATGGTAGTGGTTCAGCAGTGCATGAGAATGTGTACACACACTGGTTTAGGATAGGAAGTGAAGAATGCACCTCACTAGATAAAAAACAAGACTTCCTTTCTCCCTGCAGATTGACATTTCCAAATGCCATTACCTGGTGGATTTAGATAGAGCGATTGAAACATCAAGGGAGCCGAGATACTCCGCCAACAAAGAAGAATGGGTCAGCATTGCCTACAAACCATTCCTGGATACTTCCAGGTAAGTGTTTTCACAAGTTTGGGAAGGAAGAACAGGGGCAGAAAGGTGCATGAGCTAATTCTGTTTGAATTTCTGCATATGAAAGAAGCGATCCATGTACTGGTAGGAGAAATGCAATGGTAGAAGTTACCTTTCCCAAGAAGATCATTTCAAGTTATCTTTCCATGCATGGGGACAGGCATTTACATGGGGATGTCTGTGTGGTATTAATACAGCTTTGGTGCTCGTGGCCAATATTGCTTTATAGGGTGAAATACCTCAATGGTTTAAAATTATTTTAAAAATGAAAGCTCAGCGTCCACCTTTGGCTGAAATGTATTTTTCTTTTTTATTTGAACAAGAATTGTTAGAAAGCTGTTGGGAGGAGAAGAAATGAAAGTGAAATCAGCATCCTCCAGGCTACTCTGGGGTGGGAAGTGTTTGGTTATATTAGGTTGAAAGTCAACGTGCTATCCCTGTGGGGCAGTAGCTCCCTGTTCTAAATGATTCTTGAATGCTTATTTATAAAGGTATTGTAAGGCAGCTGTCATGCGATGGGAAGAGGGATTTGCTGGAAAGATTCATTCAAAAGCAGCAACACAGAATCCAGTGCCGCCTTATTTTCACATGCTGGCCCATGGTTCTTTACTAAGGACAGGTTTGGTGCACAAGACAAATGATCAGCTAACGTTTTCCAAACTAACGCAGTCGGGTGATGGGAAGCTGCAATAAAGCACTTTTCCCAATGGATCTAGTTTTTTTAAATTAAATTAACAAGGTAACAAAAAAAAAATCTTCCACTCGGCCTTAGGTTAGGCATAGTCCCTCTTCCCTGAGGTACAGTCCCTTCCTCTGGGACCATTGCAGGAGACCCTCTCTTCCTGCAGCTTCACTCTGCAGTGCCACTTCTAGTGCCGACCTCATTGGACTTCCCTGCACCCTGTATAGCCCAGGTGCAGCCCCACCACCTTAGCTGGTTTGGCTGGGAGCACCTGCTTTGGCATAGGGGATCTGGGCCTATGTTAATCCTGAGAGCCAGCCACCATGTGACACCAGGGGACAAGTAGCAAACAGACATATGGCATGGCAGCCCAGAAGCTAGGTATCACATCAGTCAGCTGTTCAGGGTTTTAAACTAATGGGATGACAGAGTTCACCTTGCCCTAGTAGGCTCGCTTGGACAGTTTCAACATCAGACACTGTTGATTGGCAAATGATGGCTTTCGTCCAGCTTGCAGTGAGAGGCCGTGCTATGCTGTTTCCATTGGGAGAGGTGGCATAGTAGAGGAACGGCAGCATCACAGCAGACAGAGACTTCTTGTGAAATAGCCAGAAGAAGGGGGGGACTCATGAAAGCTGTGGAGCACGGTAACCGCGGTGTCACGGTCTCTTTAGCAATCAATCAGGTAAAACTGCAGAATAATAAAGAATAGACAGACCCCTTTTGAGGCAGGTAAAACAATAGTGTCTCTTTTCTCTTTGGCACTTGGACACCTGCTTCAGCCTGGATCCTGCGCTCTCTGGTTGAGAAGTTACTGAGCATTTAGAACAAAGGCCAGATTGTCTATGGCTTCCTTCACCCCATAACAAAGGACCCCACTGCTCTTTATTGAGCTCTTTTCACCTGGGAGGGGACTGCAGTGGTGCCAGGGATTCGTGCAGCACATACTGACAGGGTATCAGAAATAATCAGCCAGTGGGAGTCTTGGCCCCATATGTGTCTCTGGACAGCCTCCCTTCTCTTGCTTGCACTTCTGCTGCATTGAAATTCTCCGTGCTGTTCCCTATCAGTGTCTCACAGCTTGAGCAGAAAGAAGGTGCGGTGCCTTTGTGTGTGCAGAAGGCCAGGTTGCCATAGCAGCAGGTCTGATTTGCATGCCTGCTGTGCACCTTGATGGCTCACATGGTTCAGGATGCGCTGTGCCAGGCAGTCCTCCCACCAATTAAGTGGACTTTAGAGTGTCGGAGTCTGTGTGGCTGGAGTGTGTGGTGCATATAAAGGATGGAATGGGCAGCAGAGGGGGTCTCGTTCAGCAGGATGTGGGCGGAGTTGCCAGCAGTTCCAGCACCCCTCCCCACAGCGAGCCTGGTGTTCATTATTGATTGCATTCTTTTCCCAGGAGTTTTGAAGTACTTCACACACTGTTCTGAGCACCATAGAGGCTCCTGATCCAGACCCTACAGCAAAACCCCAAAGTCTTAATCTGATGGAACCAGGCTAAACTGTGCCCTGAACCAGGGCCTGCCTGACCAGGGAAATGTTAGACTGAAGTATGGATTCTGCAAAGCTGACTCAAGTGATTGTAGCACAGAGAGATGAATAAGGCTTATTAGCTCTAAATCTGCTCCATTCCCGTTATTTACTTGTATCACTTGAGCACCTAGAAGCTCCAGCCAAAATCAGGGCCCTGCTGTGCTGTCCAGGCACTAGTGCACTGGCAGGAAAAGGCTTTGAAAATGCCTTTTCTAAAGCTCTTGGTTTTGTCCTGCCGGCTTGTAAAGTTTTTACATCTTAACCTCCTAGTCATAAGCCTGTCAGAGAGGAAGAATGGTCCAGGTGCTAGGCATTGCGAGAGCTGGTTTCAAATCCCTACTCTGTCAGAGACTTCTTGTGTTACTTGGGGGAAGTCACTTAACCCTGTGCCTCAGTTTCCCATTAGTACAATGGAGAGAATAGCACTGCCCTGTGTCACGGGGTGTGGTGAGGATAAATATGGTACCAATTGTGATATGCTTAAACACTGCAGTGAGGGGGACCAGACATGTGCCTTAGATAGAAGTACTGTTTGACTCACACTATAGGCATTCATTATAATATCACTGGAGTGGCTAGGAAGCACCATGCTTTTGCTCTTGGCTCTCCAGTTGGACACTAGTTCATTTCAGGACTGGAGCTGGGTTCTTACCAGCTGGCTGGTGAGCTAATTGCTAATATAGGCTGCAGATCTATTTGTTGAGGGTTGAACGTCTCCAAGAGATGGAGTCCATTCCACCTTGCAAATCCAGGTGTGGCCCCTACATTCCACTGCCTAGAGTGGAGACTGGAACATCCACTTTACACTTATCCATTTGCAAAGAGGGCACTCCTGGTGGGTCCTATTCCCTGCGACTCCGTGGCTACGTTGCCTGCTGTTTAAGTAGGTCTTTCCTTTGCTCGCCCCCACTGAGCTTGGACATAATTTGCCTAGTCTTGCTGAACACCAAGCCTCCTGGGGAGCGGATCTGGCCAGTAAAGTGAGTGTCTCATCTCGCTCATTCTCTGTGCCAGCTGTGAATGTCGCTGTAGGCACCAGAGCAATGCAACAAAGGACTATTCAAGGGATGCAGTGCATGTTTTCTAACCAGTCCTGTGAATTAGTGCTGATGGGAGTGATGCGAGAGATCACACAGGTCTGCTATCTTGGGTGCCAGCATCCTCTCTGGTGGTGAGAGCTGTGGCAATTGCTCCTGAAGGCACAGAATTTTTTTGTTTATTTGTTTAAAGTGACAAATCCAACCCGTGCTGTCCCTGCTGCAGTTGAGAGGGTAATTATCAGGACTGGGAACGTTGCCACACAGGAGGAACAGTGACGTGCGGGTTATAGGAGCTGCAGCAGATTAGGCGAATGTCCCTGCAGAAAGCTTAAATAGAATCTATTGCAACCTCCCTCCTGGCACTCTGCCCTGAAGGCACTTGGAACTGTTGGAAGGCACAGGCTCCCCAGAGTAGGAACAGTGCAGGCAGCTGGCTGATGAATCTGTTTTGGTGACATGAGCTATGTGTGTGTGCCATGCTTAGCGTCATCTTGTCTAGCAGGTCACTAAAGGGCGGTGTTCTCCTGTTGGGCTGGGTTTAAAAACATCGGGCTATAAAATGATCACCTCAGGCAGGACTATTGATAGTTATGGGCTGTTTCCAGAGAGGAGCTGCCTACATTTCACCTGCAAACTCTACATGTGTAACATCTTGCACAACTGAGTGCAGCACAGGGAAGTCTGTGCAGAAAAGCTCATGTGTGCATATATGCACAGATGCCTGTGCATGGGATCAGGGAAGGTGTTTCAGGAGCCTCCTTTATAAACCCAAATGGCTCATTTCTGAGCATTTTCCCTGTCCTCAGCCCGGTGCAATGACGCGTATATCAAATCCGGCACCTGCTTCCACACAAACAATGCTGAAGCAGCCCTTGCTAAACATGAAGTAAGTGTAAAAGGCATGATTAAAATGCAGCTTTAAAAAAAAAGGCATCACCTCGAGCTGAGTTGTGAGGGAAGCAGCAGTCAGCTCAGATTACAGGTTTGCAGCACAGGGCCATGGAGCGAGGCACATTAAAAACCCTTCCAACTCCAGCTCTTATTCTTTGGAAATAAATGACCCCAGCAGCTCAATTCATGCCTGCTAAACTGCAGGCTTCTGGGACTCCCTGCGATTCTCACATTGACGTCAGCAAGTGCAAATGTAAATCTCAGCTCCCTCTGATAAATGGTGTTGCTAATTGAATTAGAGAGCACTCCGAGCCACCAACTAATTATGCTACTCAGGCAGCTGCTTTGTCCAGGTCCATTTAATTCTGTATTGGCTGAGTGCTGCCTTTCTGGCATAGAAAAGAGGAAATATATTAAAGCTCCCAATTGAGGAGCATATATTTTCTGGCTCTTTAGGCTGAGCCATTTGCTAGCCCCAGGCACTCCTGCTCTTGCCCTTATGTTTTCCATTGTAAAATAGTCTGAATGCAAGATGAGTGATCCAGTCACCTTGTGCTAAAATATTATATTAAAATATATTAAAATATTAGATCCCTTGTTTGATAGGTAAGAGACTCCCCTATACCATTTAATGCTGCTTTTCTCAATATCAAGTATGAGGCTTTTTAAAAAAAAGTTATTTCCTTTTTTGAGTTCAAGGTCAATGTGGAATTTTGTACACCTCAAAGAAATGCCAATGTTAATAAGTTTGCAGTAATGCACAGACAGCTTCGGTCATGGCTATGCATCTGCTCTTGGACTCCCTGTGTACAGAGAGAACCAGAATATCCCAACCCCTGTATCTGTGGCAGAGTTCCATCTTTGCTTCCTTTCTCCCTCTCTGCCTCTTGTCCCTTCTTCCTACTGGGGCTAACTTCAGAAACTCCATCTTTGGCAGGCATTTGACCTTCACTTGAGCTGAGAAATTCAGGCTGCCAGATGTGTTAGCAAAAGAGCCTTTTCTTTCCTAAAGTGTTTAATCTCCTCTCTCAAAACAAGACAAATCTCTGAAGGACGGATGGGAGCGCACACGTAGCCATTCACACTTTGGGCCCACATCCAATGGCCATTGAAGTCAGTGGAAGCTTTTCGTTGACTTCTGCGAGCATCGGATTGGACCCTTTATCCTCTACTGTAGAGTAACAATTCATGAGTTTATCTAGCTAGTGGCCTGCTGAATAGGAGCTCTGTGCTGATCAAGGCCACACCCACAAACTCCAGGTGGACAAATAAAGAGAAGCAAATATATGGCCTTGGCTACACTCACACTTTACAGCGCTGCACGCTACACCCGTAAGGGATGTGGTTTACATGCAGCGCTGGGAGAGCTCTCTCCCAGCGCTGCCGCTCTGACTAAACTCACACTTCAAAGTGCTGCCGCGACAGCGCTCCCGCAGCGCGGCCGGGGCAGCGCTTTGAAATTCCAAATGTAGCCATACCCATATATGAAAATGGTATAGATTCAGTTGCATCCATTTCCCCTCACCCTTCATTTGTCACCTGTTGTCTTAGAAGCTCTGGGTTCAGCGACAGATGGTAAAGATGATTGAACCCTATCTAAATTAAGTTTCTAATGGAACTGCACCAGCAGTGAATTACAACTCCTGCTTTCTTTCTTGTAGACAAAGCCTCTGAGACGTTCCTTCATGCGTGTGGCTATTTAGCACAGAGCAGCCTTGTGCTTCAGTGTCCTATTGTACAAAGTGCCCTTCAGCTCGAAACTGGTTGTGGCTTAATGAGCATGAAAGCTCAGCTTGTAATTGAGGGCCAGATACATTGGTACCACCACCTGCTGTGCAAAAGTAAGTGGTCTGAAGAGACAGGCCTGGTTGGAGAAAGCCTCTTTAGAGCCCAACTGTGCTTTCTTGGTGTCAAAGCTGTTCTTTTTTCTAGAGTTCTTCATTTAGTTGTTGGCTGGATTACTGGAGTCAGTGTGAATTCTCTCCTTTCCACTTTCTTAATTCTGTTCATAAGATCCTGCAACGGCCCTGCAGATCCAGCAGTCTCCATTAGCAAACATGTATTAGAACCCCTACGTTTCTGGTGGGCACAAACACCACCTTGATCTAAAGATCCTAGAGGCCTGATGTCAAATTCACTCTGCAGAGAGAGTTGAATTCCACATTCAGTTATGGTCCATGCAGTTGGGGGCAGGGTGTGTGACATTCCCCTCTGGTGTTTTCCGAACTGGTGATCTGCTAGGTCACTCCAATCCTTGACTCTGGGACCCAGCTCTGCTGTGAGAACCCCCACTCTTGGGCTGTTTATGCACAGCCTCTGGCATGTAAGCGGCTCCTTGGATTGTGCAACCGAATGACACTAGCCAATATCCCCAGTCCCAGATACAACCCTAGGAGGCTCCATCTTGCAGTGTCCAGTTATGTCTGCTGGATGCTGCAAGCTTATATGAGTTTGTCAATTTAACAATGAAATGGATATGTACCAGGCATGTTCTCCCAAGGGGGATCTCTGACATGCTTCAAACCAAACGCCCTGCTTCAGGTAGAATAAACAAACAGATTTATTAACTCTAAAGATAGATTTTAAGTGATTATAAGTCAAAGCACAAGAAGTCAGATTTGGTGACATGAAATAAAATCAAAATGCATTTTAAGCTGATCTTAACACTTTCAGTGACCTTACAAACTTAGATGCGTCTCACCACAGGCTGACTGGTTGCCCTTTAGCCAGGCTCTCCCCTTTGATCAGCGCTCCAGTCACTTGGTGTGGCATCTGTAGATGTAAGTGAAAGAGAGAGAGCAACCATGGCAAACTCACTTCCTTTTATCACGTCCTTTTTCCCCTCTTGGCTTTGTCCCTTCTCCCCGCCCCTTCAGAGTCAGGTGAGCATTACCTCAAAGCAGTCCCATGCTGACCAAACGAAGGGAGGTGACTCACTTGAACAGATCCTTTTGTTGCTGCCTATGCCACCGTCCTTTTTTCCTGTGAGGCTGGGCTGGGTTTGTCTCATACCTGCCCTGATGACGTGTGAACTGTCTGTCTCCTCTTGGAGAGTTTTTGCCTGGGCTTATTTTAAGCCATGAGGATACATTTTCAGCCTCATAACTATATTCATTAAATTATAACCCATAATATTACTATAACATCACTATAACAACAATGCTTTCAGTGCATCATGAGCCTTCCGAACATGACAGACTTTGCGTTGGATACCACATAATCATTTTACAAGGACGAACATGGGGGTGCTGGGTGTTCCCCTGAGGTACAGAGTGTCATAGGGGGACATAGACCCCCCCCCCACACACACAATGAGAGCTTTGCATGGAGATCAAGAGTAGAATGTGGCCTTTATTCTAGAACTAAATTGACCATTTTTTATGTTTGGCACTTTTTTGTTGCATCCAGCATTACCCAGTGGAAAGAGCTGCTTGACATTCTGCCCTTGGTTTCTCTTCCTCTCCCAGCGTCTGTTCTTGTCTGTCTTCCTCTCTGTCATCTCCATCTCCTTCCCTGCAACAATTTCTAGTTATTGCTCACATTTGAAATGCTCTAGGCACTGAGATCCCAAGGAAATTGAATACGTGTGGAAGTTCACATCTCTCTAAGCTGGTGTTTCTGTCAGCAGACTCAGAAAGACAGCACTGCAGTGGTTTACACTCGGGTCCCATTTGGAAGGTTTTCGCCACCTTTTAGGCCAAGCAGTGTACTTTTGTTTTCAAATGAAAACCTTGGATTGTGTAGTTTCTGAATATTATGCCATGAGGGTCATTTAAACACATTTTGTGGGTTGTATTTGGTCCCTGGGCCATGAGTTTGACATCTCTGTAATTTAGACAGGTACATGGTGGCAGGGGTAGAAGGAAGAATAGTTCTTGTCAACAGCTGTAGGGGATAGGAATGAAGGACATGCTAGTGGTCTTTCTGCATGACTCTGAGACATACAGAATAGGGAAAACAGAGAAAAAACAGGTTAAAGAATGTTTAGGTAAATGCGATATATTAAAATTGGCAGGGCCTGATGAAGTGCACCCTAGGGTATTTAAGGAACTAGCTGAAGGAATCTTGGAACAATTAGCAGTTATCTTTGAGAACTCATGGAGGATGGGTAAGGTCACAGAGGACAGGTGAAGAGAAAATAAAGTCTCTGTCTTTAAAAAGGGGAACAAAGAGTACTCAGGGAATTATAGACTGGTCAGCCTAACTTTGGTACCTGGAAAGATACTGGAACAAATGATGGAAGACGTGTATATACACACAGAGAACATGAAACAATGGGTGTTACCATACACGCTACCAGAGTGATCAGTTAAGGTGAGCTATTACCAGCGGGAGGGAAAAAACTGTTCGTAGGGGTAATGAAAATGGCCCATTTCCAGCAATTGACAAGGAGATGTAAGGAACGGGGGGGGGGGGGGCGCAGGGGAATAAGCATGGGGAAATAGTTTTACTTTGTGTAACTATTTCCCCATGCTTATTCTCCCCATTCCCCCCCCCCCCCCCCGTTCCTTATATCTCCTTGTCAGTTGCTGGAAATGGGCCATTTTCATTACCCCTACGAACAGTTCTTTTTCTCTCCCGCTGGTAATAGCTCACCTTAACTGATCACTCTGGTAGCGTGTATGGTAACACCCACTGTTTCATGTTCTCTGTGTGTATATACATCTTCCTACTGTATTTTCCACTACATGCATCCGATGAAGTGGGCTATAGTCCACGAAAGCTTATGCTCAAATAAATTGTTTAGTCCCTAAGGTGTCACAAGTACTCCTGTTCTTCTTTGACAGGTTTACTGGCCTTGTAGATGCTGGGACGCAGTAAACAGGATAGCTCTTGCTTTTAGTGAGGCGTTTGACACAATTTCACATAACATGCTCATATGCAAACTAGAGAAATGTGGTCCAGATGAAATGACCGTAAGGTTGGTGCACAACTTGTTGAAAGACAGTCCTCAAAGCGTGGTTCGCTGCACACTGAGAGGGCATATCTACAGGGGTCAGTCCTGGCTCCGGTCCTATTAAATATTTTCACTAGTGTCTTGGATAATGGAGTACAGAGTACATTTATAATATGTGCAGATGGACACCAAGCTGGGTGGGGTTGGAAGCACTTTGGAGGACAGGATTAGAATTCAAAACAACCCTGACAAATTGGAGAATTGGTCTGAAATCAACAAGATGAAATTCAATAAAGACAAGTGCAAAATACTTCAGTTAGGAATGAAAAATCAGATGCACAACTACAAAATTGGAACTAACTGGCTAGGTGGTAGTACTGCTGAAAAGGATCTGGGGATTACAGTGGACCACGAATTGAATCTGAGTCCAAAATGTGGTGCAGTTGTGAAAAAGGCGAACATTCTAAAGCATATTAACAGGAGTGCCATAGATAAAACATGGGAGGTAATTATCCCCACTCTACTTGGCCCTGGTGAGGCCTCAGCTGGAGTGCTGGGTCCAGTTGTGAGTGTCACCGTTGAGGAAAGATGTGGACAAATTGGAGAGAATCCAGAGGAGAGCAATGGAAATGTTAAAAGGTTTAGAGAACCTGACCTATGAGGAAAGGTTAAACAAAGTGGGCGTGTTGAGAAAAGAAGGTGTGTGTGTGGCGGGGCGGGAGAGGGCTGTTAAGTCTTCAGCTATGTTAAAGGGCTGTTCTAAAAAGGGGATGGTGATGAATTGTTCTCCATGGCCATTGAAGGTAGGATGAGAAGTAATGGGCAAGGGAGATTTAGGTTAGATATTAGGAAAATCTTTCTAACTCTAAGTGCAGTTAAGCTCTGGAATAGGCTTCAAGGGGTGGTTGTGGAATCCTCCTCATTGGAGGTTTCTAAGAACAGATTGGACAAAATATTTGTGAGATTTGGTCTAGGTTTACTTGTCCTGTCCCAGCGCAGGAGGCTGGACTTGGCGACGTCTTGGGGTCCCTTCCCACCCTACATTTTTATAATTCTATGCTGGTGCTAGCTTGGGGATTTCAGCTACTGAGTGTTGCTGCTTCAAAAATCAGACTCTGTCACCAGCTGCTTGGCAAAATGGGCTCCCATTGTGTCGACGTGGCTCTGAGTCAGAGGAAGAGACTCTGTTGTCTAGCTGCTGTCAACATGACATGAGTATGGAGGGGACTGCATGAATTAAGGCTGTTCCTGTGCTGCAGACTGTGTGCAAAGGAGTGCAGTCAGGGGTGCCCCCTGCCTTTCTATCCCCTAGCCCAGCTTTATATGGGAAATTAAAGAAACAATCTCACTTTAACACATGCTGCTCTCCCCTACCCCGACCAAGCCCAGAGCTTGGGGGATTGTGCTGGTCTCTGCTATTTCCTAGCTCAGCGGGCCAATTTCCTCACTCTCATTTTTCATGCTCCTGTTTTTTAACGAGCATCCAAAACAGCTTGAAATTGCTTTTTTCTTGAGTGAAATGAAGTGAAACTAAAGCCGTTCAACAGTGCGCTCCAAGCTTCAGGATAGTGGGATCTCAGTGCTTGTGCCTGCCAAACCTTGTGTTACTGTTGGCTCGGGTCGCGGAAGGCGGCCAGCCGCGGTGGGGAGATGCTAGTGCAAAGCACAGCAATGACACGGTGTTCGCTGGTTAGCTCCAAGATGCGGAGAAGGAAATGCAAGAACTGCTTTGTGAGGAAGTTGCCTTTGCCTCCATCCATTCTTGTTTAAGGGGGGTGGCGGGAGAGAGGGAAGTGTCTTCAATTTCCAAGAACAGAGAAATGACAGCTGGAAAGAATGCTCCTTGTTCAAAACGTGAAAATTACCATCTTCCTCCTAGTTATTTGCTACTAAGCGATTGTGCTTGGAACACATTCCCATTCCAGCAGCTCAGGATCTCATGAGAAATGAGAATTTCCAATGGTTCTTTTAATTTTGGGAACATGCAGGGTGCTTTATAATTTGCAAAGGGCCCAAATGTTATTTCAGAAAGTGAATGGAACTTTTGGTTCTCACCCTTCTGAAATGAACTAAATGTCATTTTACATCCCCAAGGGCAGTCTTTGTGCTTGGCTAAAAGCAGACAAGAGGAATGGTGGGTGTTGAGGATGTGTGGCCCTTTCGTTAAGGCAAAACTGGGTTCAATCTGCAGCTCTGCCTCTGAGAGTTTGGGCAGATCACTTGGTGCCTCAGTTTCCCATCTGGAGATAATGACACTTCCCTTTCCCCTACCCTTCATCTATTTAGATTGTAAACTTTTCAGGCAGGGACTGTCTCTTACTCAGTGTTTGTACAGTACCAAGCAAAATGAGGCCTGATCTTGATTGGGGCCTGTTATTTATTTATTTAATACAAATAATAAATGATGCCTTTCCTTGTGGGAAACCTGTATTCCAAGTTGCAAGAGATCACGAGTTTGATGGTCTCCCTTAGATCCCAAGTAGTGTGACGCACTGAATTTTCCAAGTGCCTTTGGAGTCCACATGGAGCCTATGTTCACAATGGCAGTTCCTGTCATTGTTTTTCAGCTGCATCTCTGATTTAGAAATACGTTTCATGCTGCTTCTAAACAAAAGCAAACCCACCAGCCGCCTTTTCCTTAAATAGAGTGAATTGAATACTGCGCAGGCAGCGCTAGTAAGTTCCATTTGATTCCACAATCTCTGCTGTGTTATCAGCAAGCTACTCAAATTAGAGAGCATCTCAGGAGTGTCCAGAAACACACGCTGGATCTGTGTGCTGTCCCTGGCCTCTCAGCATGTTATAAATCACAGATTTGACCGTTACTGCTGCTTATCCAGCCTTTTGCTACTTGGCAGGCATTTGCATTGATGGCATTAGTTATACATCTATCAAGGCTGATGGTTTCCCAGCAATGTAATCTGAAAGAGATAAGTCTTAAAATTAGCTTTGGTATTTAGAATGAAACACCCTTGCTCCAGCACCAATTTCTAGAAATTGCTAAAGATTGCATGGCTTTTCAGTGGAATTTTCGGCTCTGATGATGAAGGAAATTATCTTATTTTTGCACTCCTTATTTAAACAAGGATTTAAGTTAAGTTATCTGCTCAGCAGAAGAATACATGCACTTAAAATGTACCAACTTAGCAGTGCTACAACAATTAGCAGCCAAACAAAAGGATACTAATTTGATACAGCCATCAAGCCTGTCTCACACAAGTGCTCTATTGGTCCAGTTGTAGCAAAGTGCTGCTGCTAAGCTAGTTCCCAACCTAAAAGGATTGGGGTAAACATCCCTCTGAAGATTGACAGCCTGCAGCAAGTCACCTGGCAGGACACAAGATGGTTCAGCCCATCTCTGATTTGGGGTGCTGCAGCAGAAGAGCGATATGCTGAAACCCTAGAGCCAAAATGGGGTTCTTTCCATCTCTGCTGTAGGGATTCTTTTGGGGGAGAGGGTGGGGAAGAGCATGCTTCCTAAAATGAGTAGACATTAGGAAAACGGAAAAGCCAAGTGCAGAGCAACTAACTTATTGCCTCTTAGCATCTCCCTTGCTGCTCTTCCAGGGCGGGGAGTTTTGGAATAACTGCCCTGTGCAACCTCATCATGGTTGACTGTCTGCCTTTTGTCTCATAACATCTAGGAGTAACCATCTTTTCATAATCACTGCCAGTACAGTGGGGAAAGAGTTCTGAACTAGTAGGGCTGATTACTCTAAAGCCGGTAATCCTGATACAAAACAGCTTTGGTTTGACTGATGAAGAAAAGGCAGAATGGAGCCTGTTGTGTCTGTGTCATTTCTGCTCCCCCACCTTACTGACACGAGGCCCTAGTCCCAGGCCCTGTACTAGGCATCAGCTGTTCTTTTGTGGCACTTCAAAACAAGTCTTCTAAATGATCACTTTAAAACCAGTCTGTTTTCCCTTTTGGTTTCAGGTCTTCAAAGCTGCTGCGTGCTTTCTATGTCCCTTTCCTGTCTGAGCGGCATACGTCATATGCAAACTACACCATCCTTAAACCCCGGAAGTCAAAGCAAGCCAGGAAAAAAACAGGAGGTTAGCAACACACCTGCGGACCAAAAAGGATCAACCAGTGTTGTCAGCCAGCTGCTTAAACCTTCCTAGAAAAAAAAAATGCTTGTTAAGATTCACTAATAAAGGTTTCCCACCCAGTGATTTCATTCTGCAAGCCTCCAGCTGTAAAGAGTATATCATCTGCGCTCAGTTCTGTTTGCCTGTGCAGCTCATTTCCGGAACGTATTGGTAAGAAACAGTTTGAAAATTCAGCAGCTGCCTACGAATATATTATCCCCGTTGCTCCCTGCATTATTATTTATTAGACTAGAGAAGAGCAAAACTAAATAACAAGAAATGACTATGTTAGACTGTGCGCCAGGATACTGCCTGGCACCAGGAAAATTCAGAGCCTCTCTCTCCGTAGTCCTCATCTGCTAAATAGCTGCTTGCCTACTCCTAGGAAACATTATTTGCAGATAACAGCATTTGAAAGAAACCCAAAAAACCAGCAGTACAGCAGAGACAATGACTCTCTGAAATGCTGAGAATATCAGCAAACAAGACAGTCCATACCATAGAGAAAAATCCCTGGGATCACCCTGTCCAGGAGATACTTTCCAAGGAGAAACATGCACTTTCAAACAAACTGTGATTTTTGTTAGTTATCTGTTTTAATGGCATGTTATTTCATTTGCCTTGAGTTCTGTAAAGACAGGGGCTTCATTTAATCGTGTGTGTGTGTGTGTGTGTGTGTGTGTTTAAAAAAAACATTTAATGTCCTTTGAATTCTTGTCTCCAATGCGTAGAAAGCCTGGAAACCGCCTATAGGTAAAAAGGGGGTAATTATTGTGATTCAGTTTCCCAAATCTACAAGTTCTCTTTTGTCAGAGACCCTCCAGAATGATGATACAGTATTGAACTATACCGGAGTTTTTACAGTCATATACTGTATTATGAACCAGATTAAAAACGATGTTTACATCAGGCTCGTAGAAACCTGTGCAGGGGCCTGAGAGAGGGAATGTGGGTGAACTTTCTCTCAGTGCAAAGGACAGACAGCACAAGCTCTGTGCCCAACCTAAGCCCTATTCCAAGGGCTTAAATGGAACTTAGTGGGGCGTAAGCTTGGCCCCCTGCACATAGATGGCCATTTTGCATTGGCCTGCTAAACCCAGGGTTGTGAGTTCGATCCTTGAGGGGGCCATTTAGAAATCTGGGGCAAAAATCTTTCTGGGGATTGGTCCTGCTTTGAGCGGGGGATTGGACTAGATGACTTCCTGAGGTCCCTTCCAACCCTGATATTCTGTGCTTCTATGATTTCATCCTGTGTGAATAGCACACACACCAGAGAGAGCAGATGAGATGTGGCTGTATGAGAGAGTGGCGCAGAGAATGGTCTGTGAATAGGTTTGCCCATGTGTGGGGATGCCATGCTGAAGTTGGGGGGCTGCAGTTGTTGAACAGTAAGTGTATGTAATGGAAAGCATATGCCAGTGGCTGTGTAGGGCAGGTGGATCGTTCAGCCCGTTTGCAGGTTAATAGCTGAGCAAGCTGCTGTAGCAAGGTCAAAAGGGCAGAGAGTGCAGCAGTGTGGCTCTGATTTAACATTACACTATTGGGTCAGAGCCGGAGAAGCCAGGAAAGGAAATAGTGCAACCCTGAGAGAACCGTGCATGGCTTTAATCTGGAAAATTACATTTGAAATGTAGTAGAGGACATTGCACTTCCCTTTGTCCGCCGAGTCCCGTGCACTCACTAGGGATGAGTATTGATGAAATGCTTAGGTCACCACTGGGCTACATTTCCTCCTGCACAGTTGCAGGGTTGGCTGGTTGCTTCTCCAGCTATTTTATTTAACTCTTTGTTTGAAAAAAGGTAACTCTGCAGCAGGGACCAGAGGAGAAGGAGAGGTAACAATATGTATGTGGTGCTCGGCATGTTCTGAGAAACAGGCCCTTTCAAGGTGCGTCAGATTGGTCACCCAAAATCAGTAGTCACTTGTGAAACTCTTGGCCCGATGGGGGTGATTCTTGGGCTCCAGGACTGTGGGAACTAGTAAGTGGCCTCCTTCTGATATGTAATGACATCAAGGAGTCTTTCTGTAAATCTGTCTAGTTATTGCTGTGGATGTGTAGGTTTCCATGTCGTTAGCGAGTGGGAAAGCAGGTTGGCCAATCAGTTCAGAGCCTTAATGCTGTCATTAAGGTCTGAATGCCGCAATGACTCCCTTGTTGACTCTGTAAATGCTGTAAGTGTTGTTTCTCTGCTTTGCTGTAATTTCATGCCTGAGGAGCTTGTTACTTTAGGTAAAAGTCACCCTGCAAGCTGGTGGTACAGAACCTCCCTCCACCCACGTTTGGCTTAGCATTCAGCACACTAGGGCCTGGTCATTTCCGGGGGTGGGGTGGGGTGGGGGGAAATCAATCTAAGATATGCAACTTCAGATACGAGAATAGCGTAGCTGAAGTCGACATATCTTAGATCGACTTAGAATCACTTACTTTGCATCCTCGTGGTGCGGGATCAACAGCGGCCGCTCCCCTGTTGACTCTGCTTCCGCCTCTCACCATGATGGAGTTCCGGAGTCAACGGCAGAGTGATTGGGGATCGATCCGGCGGGTAGTGCAGACGTACCGTTAGACAAACCGGTTCTCTAGATCTTGTTTCTTTAGTCAGGTTGACAATGTACCCCTTGTGATCAACAGCAAGGCATATGGAGTGTCTGTCACTTGGCTGGGGAAAAGATGGCATGTGGGACTCCAGACTGAAGTTGAAATGCAGGTGGAGGTTGCTGTGAAATGACATCGAGTATTTTGATTTTATTTTGCATTTTGTTATTTTTTAAATTAACTTCACTACATTGAAGGCAAATGTTAGACTGTACAAAGCATGATAGGTAAAAAGCCCCTGCATGCCTTTTTGTTGCCTGGGTGATTGATACATTTGAGGATGAAATTCTCCTCTGTGCAGAGCAGCAGCGCAATACCTGTGCACAATTTAAATCCTGTTTTGAAGGCTTACATGGGACATACATGGCATCGGGATTTGGGCTTGCCCTCTGTAGAGGGGTACTTTTTGCCCTGTGCAAATAGTCTCTCTCCCTACAGAGTCTTCCGAATAACAACACTGGAAGTTCCCTGTTAAAAATCCCAGTCTTTACAGTAAACTCATGTCTTAAACATTTTAGGTAAATCTGCCTGATAGACAAAACTGCAATGTTGCAGGTCAACACCGAATGTCTGCTTAATGCTCCTATTTGTTTCTTTTTAATGGTTTCCCCACCCAAAATGTTAACATTCCTTTAGTAAGGCTCTGTTGTGTCATGTCAGTGAATCTAAACCAAAACTGCCCTCCTATCTGCTTCCCCCCAGTGTTTCCATCTATAAATGGAAACAAGGAACACAGTTAGACAAAGTCTATTGCGTACCTCTCTTTGGTGCTGTCTCACTGTCCCAGCCTTTACTGTCATGTTTACTGTGAAAAGATAGTCCAGGAAACATCTGTTTTCAATGATTGTGGCTGCTCCACCCTTTCTTCCACTGTTTTAATTCCTTTTTATGGACCCTGACAGCTTGACATTCAATAGGAGTGATCAGCATCTCCGAGAAAAGGGCAGCAACCACCCTGTTGCTGTATGAAGAACTGTACTTAGGTCATGTTAACAGATGTTTATTTCCCATCTACTGGAAGGGGAAGCCAGGCACACTCACAGGTGGTGGTATCATACTTGCTTTACAGTAGCACCGAGAGGCTGTAGTCAAGATAGAGGCCCCATTGTATTGGTTGGTCCCATGTCCTGAAGTGTTTACAACCTGAACAGACAAAAGAAACATTATCCCCATTTCATAGGGAAAGCACAGTGAGATCAAGGACTGGCCCATGGTCATATAGGGAGTCAGTGGGAAAGATGGGAATCAAATCCACATCTCCTAGTCCAGTGGCTTAACCCCCAAACCATCCTTTCTTGGACTGGGGAGAGCACAGCAGCCCTATAGCTGCTTTCTGCACCTACAGCCCAGAAAGCAGAGTCTAGGAAACCTCTGGTCTCCCTCACTTCCTTTCCTGCTGGAGCAGTGTTCTTACATCCACCTAGCACAGCAGTCTCCTGAAGCTCCTTTGCAGCTGTACTGCAGTGCAGAGGCATTTGGAATGCCCACACGAGGCCATCTGCTCTTAGTGGTGCTTTCATCATGGGGAATACAGAGCAACAGGTGAACTTTCTGATAGGAAAAGGTTAGGGCTCCCTTCTTCTGTTAATAATTCATAGGTCAGAGCTGTTGGGCTTTGCACGGTGCTGACATTTAAGCAAATAACAATCAATAATGAGAAGATTACTTCTAAATAAATGCATTCAGTGGAACGAGCTGCCCGAGGAAGCCGCGCTGCACAATTTGTGTCTTCTTGTGTAATGGGGTGTTGGGATGGGAGGGAAAGAGCAGTACTGACCACTAGGATTTCGTAACACCCTTCTGCTTTCTCAAGATACATTATCTTGCTTTTGAAATGTGGATTTCCAGAGATTTTAAAAAATGATGGCTTTCCCTTTGTAAAAGGTTTCATTGTTTGCTTGGTACTTACACAATTTTTTTTTCCTTTGACCCTAATAAAATGAAACTTGGTGATCTAGTTGTGGCCTGGACAGTTTTCATATGGTTAATTTATGACCCATTTTAAAAATAGTAAGGTCTTGTGATTTGCAAGCCTTAGGAATGAAGGTTTAAACCTGCAAATTGCTAAACTGCTTCCATCTGATTCCCAAGTCTTTATCAAGTCATTGTAAGTTCAGCAACTCACAGGCAAGAACCAGGACTCGAGGGGTGGCACAAGGCCAGACCCATTGCCTCACAGGTTAATGCTCTCTCCTGCCATGCAGACAATCTGAGTTTGACTCCCTGGTCCGTTTCCAGTCTCAGGATGAGGAAGGGATACGTCATAGATTTTATGGATGGAGAAAGAACTCATTGGAATCTGGCTTGCGAGACTGAGGTTCTCAGCTGCATTCTGACTGGCCGGTGTGGAGACACAAGATGTCACAGTAATGTGTCAACTACCAATAGTGCATGGCTTCACCCCCATAAAATCCCGTTGTGTCTTCATTGTCTATTTGGGGTGGTAGTGAGTGGGCGAAAGACAGGGCACCTGGTGAGGCTGAGAGATGATGAGGTCATCATGGCTGGTGGTGGGGGACATGCAGGGGTGAAGGAGAAGCAATACTTTACTGTTGCTCCTTTATTTGAAAGGTCAAGCTGCTCATTCACAGCAATGGTTTGTGACTCTATTCACCATTTGTAAATGTGCTGGAAGAGCTGGGTATTGGAGGGAGAAGAAGTGGGTGCAAAAGGAATCTCTGGGTGCCCTGCAGTTAAAAGACTCACTCATCCATTGGTGTTTTTAGCTTTGTGTTTCCCAACACGCCCAAGGCATGTGCCAACAGCTCTCTAGCTGTAGCTTAATTCTGTATTAGATCATCCAGTTTTCCTTTGTTTGCCAGGATATGGAGCATTGACTAGGGGAATGCTGGGGAAGAGAGATATACAGGTTCCAGAATACACTGATGGAAATAATTGGTTCTGCAAAGCAAGTTTTTCTCCTTGTGCCCTAAGGCGAGAGTTCAGGTGCATTTCAGTTCAGGTCCTTTGTTTCACGTGTGCTACCAGTACTCAAATTTAACATATTCCCAAAGCCAGATCGATGGACATGTTGATCAGACTGAAAATGAATGAGGCTTTTGCAATTCCCTTCAATAAACTGTAGGACTATCTCTGTGATCCAAGGTTAGTGTGAATCAGTAATGTTTGCATTTCATTAATGTGATATGTTTCCCTTAATAAGTATTTGCTGCTTTTCAAAGAAGAGGGATCGTGCAGACCTGCAGTGGGATGACTATAATTTCTCTTTACTAATGAGGATTTCTGTCTGTCAAGAGTTCTTCTTTTCATTTATTGAGAAGAATTTGTGAATTAATTCGAAGCTCATAAAAGTCAGAGGCTGGATTAGTGGAGTGTTGCGGGTCGGGGATGAGGTGCAGGGGAACTCAGGAATGGAGTAACAGTGCTGAAGTTCAGAACTGAATGTGTTGTCAGAGCTGTGGAAAGCCTCAGGACTGCAGCAGTAGGGAGTGCTGCAGGTCAGAATTCAGGAGTAATTGGCAAAGCTGTATGAGTGCAGGACTGAATGTTCCAGGACAGGACTGAGGTGCATTGGCAGCTGTTTTGATTTGTACAGAACTCATTTAAAAGCTGATTTCATTGTTCGGTAGGAATTTTGAATACACAATGCGTGAAATGCCTTCACTGAGGGCATTTTATGACCAACATTATAGAAAAGTCCAGTAAAAATGTAGAAAAATGAGTTTATTTCCAATATGGACTGTGCCGAGGTACAAATATACATGCCACTTCTTAGCGCAGCCGATGGTCCTCCTCTGCTCTCTACATGGGATAAGGACTCCTGGGCCAGCAGTTCTAAATGGACACACTCTTGATACCATTCCAATGGGGAGAGGAGATCAGTTCCTTTGTGATTGCTGCTCACCTTAGAGAATGTGCTAGGACTGGGAGTCTGAGATAGATGCTCCAAAAACAGACAGTCCAAGTACTGGATTCCACGTCATGCCAAGCAAAATGCAGGAGATAGGTCGCTTGTTTAGTTAGTTACTGTAGAAGGGATCAGCACCTCTGTGAAAAGCAGCTGTGGTAGTGAGTCTCGAGCTCCTGTTTGTGGAGGAGACAGCTGTGAATTTCATTCCCCTTCAGCATCTGAGCATCATCCCAGCCCCACTGAGATTCAGTGCATGTCCCTGTGAGTAACGTCACGTCACTATTTGCTTGCATGGAGAGGCACTAATGGGGCGCCAGCTGTCACCTTCACAAATTCCAGCTGTGTCTGTGGAGCAGCAGAAAAGGTCAGCCTGGATGGGAGAGAGGAAACAGCACAACAAGGACCCGGGCTGATGTGTCCCCTCTGCTTCCCCCTCCCCGAGTCCTCTCCAGCCACCGATCGCTTGTGAGAGCAACTATGACTCAGACCTGCAGTTGTCGACCTGCTGGATCAACAGGGTGTTTCAGGGCAGGGCTGAGATGCATTGGCCGCTGTGGTAGAGCAACAGCATGGTTGGAGACTGAGAAGTGCGGACTGCTGGGTTCTAATCCCAGATCTGAGGGGCAGCATGGTCTCATGGCTAGCGATGGGGCTGGGACTCCTGGATTCTGTTCCAGCTCTGTCAATGCTGATTTGTTACTTAGGTTCATGAAGCACGTTGGAGAGGTTAAGTCTAAAAAGGGTTTAAAAAGCCGACTCCTAATGTCCCCTGGAAGAACGTGACAAATTCCTTGTTTCTTCAGAGTGTAAATCAGAGGCTAATTTTGATTTTTTTTTTCTGTTTTTAATAGTCCCGTTGTTCTTGGCATAGGCACAATGCTCATCTTGCCTGGGGTGAGCAGTGGGGAGCCTGTGGCCCCCTGTCTTGCATTGTATATGTATGAGGAGCCCCTGTGGGGTGTCTTCAGCATGAGTCATGCTGCGGAGAACTGGGCAGTGACGAGAGCCAGTTCCATCTGGGTAATGAAGGGGGGTCCCACACCAACGTTGTGCTGTCTTAGAACACCCTATCCAGAGGCTGCCCCATGTAGGGTGACCAGAAAGCAAGTGTGAAAAATCGGGACAGGCAGTGAGGGGTAATAGGATCCTATATTAGAAAAAGACCCCAAAATCAGGACTGTTCCTATAAAATCGGGACATCTGGTCACCGTAGCCCCATGCAGTGTGCCCCAGCCAGGAGCACCTTTCCCACGCAGCACCTGAATCTGAAAGAACCAGCAGAGCCATTGAGTGCCACAGGAAATGGATTCCACTGCGAAGTGCTGAGGCACTGGAAAGTGTGGGCTCAGCCTGGAAGACAATCGGCCCAGACCCTGTGGAGAGATCCCTACAATTGAGTTCCTCTGAGCAGCTGTCACCATCGTTGTCCTGCAGCCTCTGTGCAACGCAATGAACATGAGGTGAAGCCCTCTCTTACCTGGGAAGAAGGCAGGCGTGTGTGTGTGTGTGTGTGTGTGTGTGCGCTAAGTCCCTGATGAAGCAGCACTGAACCATCTGCTACACTGCTGGAAAATCTCAGCCTGGCCCAGCCCTGAGCAGCTGCTCACTGACTGGTTTAATTCTGTGGCTGAAAACAGTTGTTGAACATGGAGCAGAGTCTCTGCTCAGGCCACTGACGTTCCTGTTCCCTTCCCATCTAATCAGTTGCACTCCTCAGTTACGTTACATATACTTGGTGACGAAGGCTGTATCTTCCATGCCTGCATATATCCTGTTGTTCACAAAGCATGTTCCTGAGGAGGCAGCGTAGACTAATGGATAGGGTACTGCACTGGAACTCAGGAGAGCTGGATTCTAATTTTGGCTCTGCTGTGATCTTGGGCAAGTCATCCCTCTGTGTGCTTCTGATTCCCCTCTTGCCCCATGTCTGTTCAGAACACAAATGCTTCAGGATTGGGATTATTTCTCACGCTGTGTTTATACAGTGCCTAGCACGGGGGAGCCTGATCTCAGATAGGCTTGGTAATACAGATACATAGTAATAAGTGCTGTAGGTCAGGAGCAGGGAAGGCTTAGCATAGCCAAAAGATGTGCCTGGCTATCTCTGGATGTTTTCATGGGGGTTCTTATTTCAGTTCTCAGGAGTAGCGGGCCAGCATGATAGGCATATTTACCTGGCTTACCGGAGGAGCCCTTCAGATTAGTTTTCAAACTCCAGTTTGCTAAAATGTCTCTGTCCTGAATACCCCACTCAGGATAGATGGCGCCTTGAGTGTCCTCCTGGCAAGGAACCAGAGTGCAGCTGGGGTGAGTCCCTTTTCTAATTCATGACTTCTCAGGAACCCGTTCTGGGGACTGGCTGCTTTATGCAATACTGTATGAATCATGCAATAAACAAGTCCAGTCCCTATTATTAGACTTTGGAAACTGCTGCCTTAGAGACAGTTTTGCTTATAAGTATCAGTGATTATCTCTCTGGCTCTTCACTAGGGATGCTGTCTTGAAAAAAAAATCTTTGCCTCTTGGGATTTGATGTGCCCCTACTGCTGCCGCTTCCCCACCTGAGCTCATGGTCCTAGATTACAGCCTCCCAGTTGCTGGTTGTGCTAATCAGTCGTTCGCTGCGACTTTAGCAGCGTCGTGGGTCTCGGATATTTCAGACGGAGAGAGAAAACAGAAGCAATAAACAACTCAGCCGAGCCCTTGCCATGTACACTACAGTCTGTCAATATCCAATCCAGCTGCCCATCAAGAGAGAGGATGGTCTTGTGGCTAAAACGGATCTTCTCTGCTTTGTCCCAGCTCCTTGTATGACCTTGACCAAGTCACTTAGTCTCTCTGTGGCTCAGATCCCTGTCTGTAAAATGGAGATAATGGTTCTTCCTTTCTCCCACCTGTTGTCTATCTTGTCCACTTCAAGCCTGATCAATGGAAATATTGACATCAATGAGCGTTGTGAGCTCTTCAAGGCAGGGACTGTCTCTTACTATGTGTATATACGCAGCATCTGGCACAATGGAGCCCCAATCATGTTTGGCACCCTTAAGTGCTACCCTAATACAGATAATATTCCTTACAGGACAAATCAATACCCAGCCCAGCTCCCCCCCATCACCCTCCTGTCTGTGCTGTCACTATTTCAGCTTGCCACATTGGTTTGACCCAAGTGCTTTTAAGCCCTATGGTGTCCTGGTTTTAGATTCTCTTGCAATGATGATCCTGCCTTTTCTGCATTGAGTGTTTGCTCCGGAGACTTGGACAAAGCTTTTCTTCGGTGTCCAGGACTCTTATCATCATCATTAGTTACCAGCACAGATCTAAACTCTTAACAAGAGACACAATCCAGGCAGCCTGCACAGATCCCAGTCTAATCCAGATAGGCGCAGAGCAGATGGGAATTCAAAGAAGGGGTTACAGTCAGAATTAAAAAAACACACACACACAGTGGTTGATTTGTGGCTCACGTCTGAGGTCAAGTGTCAAGAGAAGCTGCTGAGCACTTTGCACTTCCTCCCCGAATCATAGCAGTGCAACGGGGGAGATTCCAGAAGACTGGAAGGGGGCAAATATAGTGCCCATCTATAAAAAGGGAAATAAAAACAACCCAGGAAACTACAGACCAGTTAGTTTAACTTCTGTGCCAGGGAAGATAATGGAGCAGGTAATCAAAGAAATCATCTGCAAACACTTGGAAGGTGGTAAGGTGATAGGGAATAGCCAGCATGGATTTGTAAAGAACAAATCATGTCAAACTAATCTCATAGCATTCTTTGATAGGATAACGAGCCTTGTGGATAAGGGAGAAGCGGTGGATGTGATATATCTAGACTTTAGTAAGGCATTTGATACAGTCTCGCATGATATTCTTATAGATAAGCTAGGAAAGTACAATTTAGATGGGGCTACTATAAGGTGGGTGCATAACTGGCTGGATAACCGTACTCAGAGAGTAGTTGTTAATGGCTCCCAATCCTGCTGGAAAGGTATAACAAGTGGGGTTCCACAGGGTTCTGTTTTGGGACCGGTTCTGTTCAATATCTTCATCAACGATTTAGATGTTGGCATAGAAAGTACGCTTACTAAGTTTGCAGATGATACCAAACTGGGAGGGATTGCAACTGCTTTGGAGGACAGGGTCAAAATTCAAAATGATCTGGACAAGTTGGAGAAATGGTCTGAGGTAAACAGGATGAAGTTCAATAAAGATAAATGCAAAGTGCTCCACTTAGGAAGGAACAATCAGTTTCACACATACAGAATGGGAGGAGACTGTCTAGGAAGGAGTATGGCAGAAAGAGATCTAGGGGTCATAGTGGACCACAAGCTTAATATGAGTCAACAGTGTGATACTGTTGCAAAAAAAGCAAACGTGATTCTGGGATGCATTAACAGGTGTGTTGTAAACAAGACACGAGAAGTCATTCTTCCGCTTTACTCTGCGCTGGTTAGGCCCCAACTGGAGTATTGTGTCCAGTTCTGGGCACCGCATTTCAAGAAAGATGTGGAGAAATTGGAGAGGGTCCAGAGAAGAGCAACAAGAATGATTAAAGGTCTTGAGAACATGACCTATGAAGGAAGGCTGAAGGAATTGGGTTTGTTTAGTTTGGAAAAGAGAAGACTGAGAGGGGACATGATAGCAGTTTTCAGGTATCTAAAAGGGTGTCATCAGGAGGAGGGAGAAAACTTGTTCACCTTAGCCTCCAATGATAGAACAAGAAGCAATGGGCTTAAACTGCAGCAAGGGAGATTTAGGTTGGACATTAGGAAAAAGTTCCTAACTGTCAGGGTAGTTAAACACTGGAATAGATTGCCTAGGGAAGTTGTGGAATCTCCATCTCTGGAGATATTTAAGAGTAGGTTAGATAAATGTCTATCAGGGATGGTCTAGACAGTATTTGGTCCTGCCATGAGGGCAGGGGACTGGACTCGATGACCTCTCGAGGTCCCTTCCAGTCCTAGAGTCTATGAGTCTATGAGCCCTGCGACTACCTCTCCATTCCTCCAAAGTAGGCCCCACTCTCCACAGACCTGCACATTAGATTCATACGGTTGGCGCTTCATTAGTGACTGCTCAGGTTGCTGTTGTCTGACCCTGTGGCCTTGTCTGCAACATTCTCAGCCGCAGTTGATCATTGGTTCTGCTCCACCTGTGGTAGTAACTGTGGAAGCTTAGGGTGAACCGAGCCTGGGCCTTGCCATTGCAGTATTTTAGCCAGCTTGGGCATCAATTCATGTTGATACCCCCTCTCCCCCTGCTCTCTATACCTTGCAGTGCTACTGGTGAAGATTGGGGCTATGAAGCTGTTTGGTGTGGACACAGTCTAAGATGAGCTGCTGGTGTCATGAGTGCTAGTGACTGGCAGCTTATTTGTCGATCAGAAGCAGCCGTCGCTGCAGGGCGAGATGGGAGTGGAGGCCGCTGTGTCTGTGGCTCCTCTTTCCCAGATGACAGCATGTGCTCCTTTTCAGCTGGCCATCCTGCATAGGGAAATGGTTATAGAGCAGATGAGCAGCAAGCAAAGGAGCCAACGTCCAGGAACGTAACCCCGAGCAGAGTAGAGGGGCCTGGCACGGCACCTGGTGTCAGGGATGAGCACAGACCTGACAACCTCATCCAGCGATTCCAGGATACCAGAGAAAGCCAAGGGGCTGCAAGCCCTGCTGGGGCCCCTTTTTATTCTGCTTTCCCTGCTGCCGCCTCTTCTTCAGAAGGTGCCACATGTTCAGGCAGCCACCCCCCACCACCAGCGAGCAGGTCCTGCACAGCTGAGAGAGCAGTGGGGAATCTCCTCACCGAGGAGATGGAGCCCAGAGCTGTTCAGCAGAAGCGAGTGCCACTGAGGTGACTCGGAGGGATTTCTTCATAACTCACAGCCGAACTCTCTTCTTTTTGTCAGGTATCAGGGCTTAGGGTGAGCGTGTGTGGGGGGGATGGGAGATGGAGGTGGACGTGTGTGAGGGTAGGGAGAGAGAGTATAGGGGGGAAACTGAAGGTGAGGTTTGGGGGTTGTGCCCCACAAACTCCACATGAATTTTGCACCACCAGCCTTGGTTGCTAGCAATGGCCAGCAGCTCTTCCTTGTTCTCCACACCTCCACCCACAGCAATCAGAGCACAGTTAATGGATTGGGGGTGGAAGGTGAAGGGTTAATGTTTTAGCTGCCTTTGCTGTCCCTCCACCCAGAATTTGTCCCATTGCCAAAGCCCTGCCATGAGCCTTGCTGATTTTTTTTTGTTTCAAAACTAGAAATGGCTAAAAGGAGCTGCTCTTTTTTTCTTCTCCCAACAACATATAAAATGCTGTATGCAAATAAGTGGCGAGGCCCCACCCCCAGGGGGAGGAGCAGGCTAGATAGATTGGGCAGGCAGTTTGAGAAGAGATGCTCTGGAGACAGTTCGTCCAGCCCCCACTAGAGGGCACCCAGCTCTAAGAGAATTAGGCAAGGGACAGGACCTTTGTGGCCTCTCAGCTGGGGAGGGGTGGGTTAGATTCCTGCCCTGCTGTGGGGATTCTCTGGCTGTGCTGGAAGCCGGGACAGGGGGGCTGGCATTTCAGTAGCAGGGGCTATAACTTTGCAGTTGTATCTCTGGGATGATGTCCTCATTTGCCCCTGGCTGGGGTCCCACAGGACATGGGGAGCTCCATTGCAGCCCTCCAGCAGCAGGAAAACAGCCTGGCACCTGGCGTTTCTCTCCTGAGCAGAAGGTGCAATGGCTGAAGAACATCCAGCCCCTTGACTTCCTTCCTGTTACTGACTCTCCCCCGCGACTCCCAGCAGTGGGGCAGGGATGAGGTTTTGCCATCAGGCGCTGTGCATCCGGTGGCTGTAAAATGAGCCTGACCCAAAGGAGACGCTCTAGGGTGATGCAAGATGCTCAAAGGGGCCGAGCCTGCAGCCTAGCCCTGTGCTCAGGAGACCCAGGCATCCAAGAGGATGCATGCCAGGGCGGTGCAGCACAGGGGCATAGGAAAGGTGTTTTTGTGCCAATTGAACCTCCACCTTCACCTGATCTAGGAAGCCGAAGGGGGTGCTGATTGCTCTGTGAGTGGGGTGGTTCATCCCTGTTGCTGTAGTAACCAGAGTTTCTTTTGTCTGTGTCCATCACTCTGACTCAATCAAGTGCAAAGAGGGCAGAATTCACTGCAGTTTCTGGTGAGTAGAGTAGCTGCTCTCAGACTGGCTAGATGCCCACCTGGATAAATCCCATGCCGAGGGTCAGTGCCTTGGCTCCTCACAATTAGTTGCAACTCAGGTTCTTTTCTGTGGTTGCTGTAAATGTCCTTTCCTCGGGAGGTACCAATCTGGGAGAGGCTTCTAGGAGCAAGCTAATCTTGCTGAGTCCCCGATCCCTAGATTTGTCACAGTGTGCATGTGTCTCTCTGAGAACAGGACCCAGCTGGAATGAGCTGCACAAGTTCAGTCCCATTGCGGTTCATCAGTTCCCCTCATTTATCAAAGGAATGAGCAGAGTGTACCAGGCCTGAGTGGCAGGGGTGAGTAAGCAACACACGGCTTGCTCTGCCATTTGGTCTGAACCCAGCCTGCAATGCGATGCGCTCCAGGCTAGTCTGCTGCTAGCTTTGAGTCGCCCGTGTCCTATTCCGTTGGCTTGGGAGAGCACGCTGGCTTCCTGAAGTCCTGGAAATCAGTGTAGAACCTTTTGTTTTGTGTCGAATTCCTGTGCAGGTTGGATGGCAGCCCAGCTGGGAGAGAGTCCCCTGTGGAGCTGAGGCACTGGTAATGTGCTCTGCAGAGTTCCTCAGACAAAAGAAAGACTTTGAAACCTGCTAACCGTTGATAGTAAAATGAAAATCTTAACCAGGGCCAATTGCCTCCCAGCAGAGCAAGCAACCCTGTTTTTAGAGCAAACTGGGAGGCTTTGCTCTCTAATGGGGATTATCCTTGGATCTCATTTACTCCAGCACTGGGAGATTATCATCAGATAATCAGTAACAGGAAGGAAAATAATGATTAATTGCTTGACTTCAGTTAGCCTGCCTTGCAAAATCTACTGCCCTGTTTATCACCTTTCTGGCAGCCAAAGATAAGTAGTTATTCCCATTTGGGCAGGGGCTGAGACATTCCTAAAATGCACTTGTCTTTCTGCTGCAAACTTCCCAGCAACAACAGGACCATGGACTAGAGGTGAAATTCCCATCCCTGGAATTAGTCAAACTTGTCTTTTGGGAATGTCCTGTCAGGAACAATCCTGGAATGGCCTTGAGTGGCCTGTAGGGAACAGTCATGCCCTGGACAGGGAAGAGCTGGAGGATCCCTGTGCTCTTTAATCTACTCCCATTTCAAAGTGGGATAGATTAAAGTGTATTTCAGAACTTTTAGTGTGCAGCAGCAGGATCTACACAGACACTTAGTGCACGGCAGAGTAGCGTGGGGCAGATGTACAAGCTGTAAGAGTTGATCCAGTTTCTAAATTCCATGTTTCTTGAACTGGCATGGGAGATGGATGTGAGACAGAGGTTGTGCGCTGTACAACTTGGATATCTTTGACATCATAAAAATGCCAAAAGAGCCCCTGGAATTGTATCTCAAGAGGGATTACACAGCTTTGCAGTAATGTGTTTTCTCCTAAACACACGCACAGAGAGAGAAAAGACGGCAGGGCACTGGGGGGTGCTGTATTTCCCATGGATTCAAGGTTATTTTTATGGCATCTTAAATGTCAATTGCACCGTTAACGATTTACAGGGATAGCTGCGTGCCTACGTCAGAGCCTCTGTTGTGAGAAGGCAGCCTCCGCTGCTGCTGGGGTCGGCTTATTTCCCCAAATGCCCTTGCTTCATCTCGTTGCTTCGCGTGGTGGTTGCAGTGTCAGATAGGCTGCGGCTCCGATTGCATTTCAGTCCAGCTGACTTGGGACAGCTGGTGAGTGTCAAAGCAAGAGGTTCACTAGACTAGGCAGAGGCAGCAGACAAGTTTCTATGGAACTTGAAACAAGCAAATGACTCTACTGAGATCCTGGTGCGACTTTGCACCTGGCCCTGATGCCCAGAGTAACTTCTCTGTTCATTCTCCTTCAGTTACTTTGAATGAAGATGCTTGAACGTTAAATACTGATGCGTGACAGCATGTTCAGTCCTAAGAAACTTAGTCTGCTGCAGACACACACTGAACAGCTCAGCCTCTCATATGTACATCAAGAGAAGAAACAAATGAGAGAGGAAAGATGGTCCAGTGGTCAGGGATCTGGTCAATTTCCTGATCTGCTACGAGCTTCCTATGTGACCTTAGGCAAGTAGCTTAGTCTTCCTGAGACTCAGTTCCCCATCCGTACAATGGGGATAATAGGAAGATCCTGCCTTCCGTGGGTGCTGTGAGGATAAGTACGTTAAAGTTTGGGAGATGCTCAGGTACTGTGGTAATGAGGGGACATATTCTGTCGGTTTCCAACATGTCTCCAGCTTGCATGCATTTCCTAACATCTGAATGCGGACAGGCTTAGGGGTGCTTTTATCTGGGAACTGAGCTTTTTTTCCATAGTGGTCTTTTGATACCAGTTTCCAAAGATATTCTTTCCTTTCCGATTCTACTCTCAGTGTTCTTACTAAGCTGCGGGCACAATCCTCTGTGCCAGAAAAGCCCCAAAAGCAAGGGGAGTGTGCTGGCTTCTTCCAATCAACCCGTCAATATTTGCTCTTCCAGGCAAGCTGTTAAAAATGCTGTTGCTCTCTTGTTTTGATGTTTGTTTCTCCTCTGCTGCTGGAACGTTGCCCCAGAGCCTCTCAGGGTTGGCAGCTCTTGTTTATGAAGCAACCGTGCCGCAGACATTCACCGAAGGCTGAATGTGTGGGCTGCCTCTAATGATCTCCAGGTCACATTTTGCTTTGTGTTTGGTGCGTTGAGAGGACATCCATCCTATGTTTCATATGCTGCAAGGGAGGCTGCCGTTGAGGAAGGATAGCAAAATAGAGAGAGCTTATTAAGTCTAAGGGTGATATTCTGGCTCCACTGAAGTCCCTCACAAAACTCTGATTGGGACTTCAGTAGGGCCAGGATTTCACCTTGAATGTTCATAGGGACAGAGGCATCTAGGACAGCTAGACAAGGCAAAAGTGGAGATGTTAGCCTGTAAAAATGAAACACCTGATAACAGCTCCACAGACACACATGGAATGGAGGTGCAGATAGCTTTGTTTTAAAAGCCACAGTAAAATCCAAAGTGTCAAGTGAAAGACACTGATTTGAGCACTGCTCACTAGAGCTGTCATATTGTCATGATGTGAGCTTTTCCTTGCAGTGAAGAGGCACCCTGAGGCAGATGTCAATACTGTGTGGTGGGTGCTCAGTTCAACTATAGAATTGGGCCCTTGCATGTCAAACTATACACATGGGGAGGCCTCTGCGGTGGAGCTGGGGAATCCTGACTTATCCATTCCCTTGCATTATTGGATCTAAATCCAGGAGAATGAGTTTCTCTTGGTGTTACTAGTCATCCTCCTTTCTGATAAAAGTGAATTGCTAGCACCTGTTCACTGCCGTGTTAGGGATGGAAGGTGGGATTTCAAAAGTGTCTGATTGATAAGGCAACACATGATCTTTGTGTAGGTGGTGCATGCTAGAACATTTTAGAGTCCTGGTCTCATAATGTTGGGCAAACTGTTCACAAACTTGTCTTTGCTTCTGGCTGAACTATTGCGAATTCTTTTTGTGCACCTTCTGCTTTGCCAGCAGCTACTGCACAGGGCTTTCTGATGGCAGAGAGATGAAAACCAAGGAGCTAGAGATGGCAGTCATAGGAGTTGCGGGAGAATCTGGTGCTTGGGATGGGCACTGGCACAGCAGTCACCAATCACTGGGTCCCACACAGCAGCAATATATCTGGGCACGGTTCACCTGAGAGATGAGTGAATGGCAGCTCTAATGTTGATGTAGCAAGTCTGTCTTGCTCTCCTGCCTCTCTGAGGGAGGAGTGATTAGATTGTGGGGAGAGTTAGAGAAAAGGGATGGGTGAAAAATGGAAGCTGCAGTAAATCAGGACAAACATACAAGATGGCAGGGCAGCTCAGCCTTCATGCTAGCCACTACAGGTTGGTCAGGTGGTCAAACAGGACAAATTTTCCTGCCATTTCCATCATGCGACTGTTGTCATGGTACTGGCAACACGGCTTCACTGCCCATGTTAGGCATCTGCAGCACCTTGTCTCCATCTCTCTCCAGCAGCAGAGATTGCTATAACGTTGGGACATGAGTCCTCACAGCCTTTAGGTTGCTAGTTTCAATTCCGCGTTGCAGCCTTGCGTTTCCATCGAGAATCATGAAGACAGCTCTGCCATAGATCAATGGGGATTAAACTGGCAACACTTTCCCTTCTTAAGTACAATGGAAGAATTGTAGCAAAATGTTGATTTATAGCCTCAGCATTGCTTTGTATTCGTGGGATGGAGTGACGTGTAATATGAGATGACATATAGCATGCGTGTGTGAGAAGTCCTTATTTACAGCTGCATGCTATAGGTATGTAATTCTCCAACTGCAACCTATTCTGGTCAGGGCACTGACATTTTCAGAAGCAAACAAGAGAAATGTGGTCTAGATGAAATTATAAGGTGGGTGCACAACTGGTTGAAAGATCGTTATTAATGGTTCGCTGTCAAACTGGGAGGGCATATCTAGTGGGGTATAGCAGGGGTCAGTGCTTCCTGGGTCCAGTCCCAAAGAGTATTTTCATTAATGACTTGGATAATGGAGTGGAGAATAAACTTATAAAATTTGTGAATGATAGCAAGTTGGGGTGGGTTGCAGGCACTTTGGAGGACAGGATTAGAATTCAAAATGACCTTGAAAAATGAGAGAATTGGTCTGAAATCAGTACGAGGAAATTCAACAAATACAAGTGCAAAGTACTTCACTTAGGAAGGAAAAATCAATGCACAACTACAAAATGAGGAATAACTGGCTAGGTGGTAGTACTGCGGAAAAGGATCTGGGGGTTATAGTGGATCACAAATTGAATATCAGTCAACAATGTGATGCAGTTACAAAAAAGGTCGGTATCATTCTGGGGTGTATTAACAGGAGTATTCTATTTAAGACACAAGAAGTAATTGGCCTGCTCTACCTGGCACTGGGTGAGGCCTCAGCTGGAGTACTGGGTCCCGTTGTGAGCACCACACTTGAGAAAAGATGTGGACAAATTGTAGAGAGTCCAGGGGAGAGCAGCAAAAACGTTAAAAGGTTTAGAGAACCTGATCTATGAGGAAAAGTTAAAAAACTAGGGCATGTTGAGTCTTGAGAAAACAAGGCTGCGAAGGGATCTGCTAACAGTCTTCAAATACAGTAAGGGCTGTTATAAAGAGGATAGTGATCAATTGTCCTCCAGTGTCCACTGAAGGTAGAACAAGAAGTAATGGGCTTAATCTGCATCAAGGGAGATTTAGGTTAGATATTAGGAAAAACTTGGCAACCCTGAAGGCCTTTAAGCTCAGGACTAGGCTTCCGAGGGAGGTTTTTAAGAACAAGTTGGACAAATACCGGTCAGGGATGGTCTAAGGTTTACTTGGTCCAGTCTCAGAGCAGGGGCCTAGACTTGGTTTCTTGAAGTTCTTTCCAACCCTACATTTCTCTGATTCTATATTTCTCTCCTAAGCCCTGTGCCACAGTGCAGGCTTTAGAAGCCAGTTATTAGAAATATTTGTGCGTGATGCTCTCGCTCTCATCTTGCAGAAGAGAATGATTGCTGGCAGATTGTGCTTAGAGGCTTTCACTTGACCCCAGACCTTCTCAGAATATAAAGTAAGCAGACACACAGGCTTCAATAAAAGGAGTTGATCATTTGTGCAACCAACATGCAACCGTGTAAAAATCACAGTAGGGAAGACTCTCTGCGTTTCCTTACAGCACAAACCATATTGGTAATTGTCAAAGGGACCTTACACACATGTTCCCTGAACAATTTGGCTAGTGAGGAGTTCTGCCATTCACATCTAGACTGCTGTGTAGCTGGAGTTGGTACTGTGCAGTTACCTCAAGGTTTCTCAAACAGGGCTCGCCATTTGTGTAGGGAAAGCCCCTGGCGGGCTGGGTCGGTGTGTTTACCTGCCCCGTCCGCAGGTCCGGCCGATTGCGGCTCCCACTGGCTGCGGTTCACTGTTCCGGGCCAATGGGGGCTGCTGGAAGCGGTGCGGGCCGAGGGACGTATTGGCCGCTGGTTCCAGCAGCTCCCATTGGCCTGGAGCAGCGATCTGCGGCCAGTGGGAACCGCGGTCGGCCGGACCTGTGGACGGGGCAGGTAAACACACCAACCCAGCCCGCCAGGGGCTTTCCATACACAAGCGGCAACCCCTGTTTGAGAAACCCTGCGTTACCTCTTAATTGCAGAAAGCTAGGTTAGTATGATTCTCCACAGTGCAAGTCTGAGTTTGCATTGCCTGATTACCTCCATAAGATGATTTGGAAGCAATGCTAGTGAACTTGGTCAGTCGCTTTTGGAAAGCCCAGATAAAGTATGTTTACTGGTTCCCCTTTATTGGCTATTCTGCTGACACGCGGGGAATTTTAATATCTTGGAGAGGCATGGCTTTACGTTACAGAACCCATGCTGGTTTATCTTTATCACATCATGATTTAGCTGCTTCATCATTCTGTTTTCAATTATTGTTTCAGTAAATATTCCCATCACTGAAGCAAGTCTCTTGTAATTCCCAGGTTTTTCCCAAGATTTTTTTTTTTTTTTTAAAGAGAGGTACAAAATCTGCTACTATGCAGTTGTCTGCTATAGACATTGGTTGGCTTTCTTGTCCTTGATTCTGTTTCATTAACAAGAAAATTTAAAAGATCTTTGCCATGTGGGGAAGTTCTTTGGTCCCCATGTCTGTGTCATCTGAGGTTGGTTTGTCAAAGTAAAATATTTGGCTTTCATAAGAAGCTTTTCTTCTCCTGCCAGCTAGTGCCCTTAACTGCACTCTATATCAAGCCAAGTGAAATCCATCTCCATGCCCTTGGATTTGAAGCCAAAAAAATTCACCTTGCAAGATGCAGATTTCCCTCCCTGATGAGTGAACAGTTTGAGGGCCTGTTTACACTGGGAAGTTTAGCCACTGGGGTTGCTACGCTGATGGAGCTGTACTGGTGCAGGCCTTTAGTGTGGAGTGTGCAGCACTAGTGTGAACGGTGGTTTGTATTAGGGTAGCTTACCTTGGTTTAAAACCCCAGGGCAGACAAGGCTGAAAAGGGCTTGGTGATTGAGCATTGCTCTGGCTTCCTTTTAGACAGAAGTTCTATAAATCCACTACTTTATAGTGCTTTGTGTTAGGCTGTCATCTCTAGTGTGGAATTCTTATGGCTGGATTGGAGGCCCTGAAGTGTGTAACAGACAGTAAACCACTTTGAGCCCTACCATGAGGAAAGTGACTTTCACTCCTACAATCGTTGGTTCTGTTCATGTGCATTTACACTGCTCATCCTGCCTCCTGTCCAGAGTCACTGAGTTCGTGCTTTTTAAGGATAGAAGCAGCAAGTTAGGGTATTTTCTCTTGTGACTGTACATGATGGGGTAATCTATGCAGCTGTAGCCTTGCTAATCTATGCAACTGGGGTGGGGGGAGGGAATGAGTCTGTGTGTACTATCCTGTTCTGATACCCAGGATCTACTAAATGGCTGCTTTCTGAATGGTTAAGTTGTATTCCTTACTATTGTCAGCTGAGTGCAGAGTTTAAACAAGGTGGTGCTGGTATCTTGCGGGGTTGACAGCTGCTTGAGTTCGGGTGGTTTTGATGCTAGACATTTTAAAGTACTAATTCATTCTTCATTGTGATAGACACCCGTGAGGAATGGGAGATCTAGAGAAAGATCCCTTAAAGTTCTCCATGTTCACTGATGTTTTCTCTTATGCTTGATAGGAGGGTTGGAGTCTTAGGCCCTGATTCCAGAAAGCCCCGTAAGCACGTGCTTACATCCCATTGACTTCAGTGGGACTTAAACACCTGCTTAAGTGCTGTCCTGAATGGGGGGCAGAGTGCCCTGTGGTCCATCTGAATATAATCTCTGACTTGAACTGTGTAAGGGAGGCAGTTGGGAACCATCAGCTCTTCCAGTCTCTCCCATTTGTCATGATGCAGGTGACTGCAGGTGCCAAGTGGAGAGCATTTCTGGCTGTTTATTAAGAGATGACCAGCTTGGGGTGCCCAGCATGGCTTTATGTAGCTCCGTTGAGTTTTTGTTACTGTTGAGATGGGAAGAGTCCAAAGTCCTGGCTCCATGAAATGGCTGGATGAAGGTCAAATAAGTAAGGGTGTTGCTCTATTTTGGGGCATTACTTGTTACCGTGTGCAGAACACATTGCCTTGACATTTGACCGCCTTAGTCAGATGGAGGGTTTGCTGCATTTTTGTCTTCCTGTGATGGAGGATTTCATTCTTGTTGGCTGCAGGCTTGAGCTGAAAATAGGCAGCATGTTTCCTTCACATTCTTCTCCCTTCATGGCTGTGCTAGACACCTTGCGGTTGGCAGGGCCATTTCATGGCTGTTGGTGGAGACAATGTTACTATAATACTCTGAATGTGTATGGTACATCCACTACTCCTAGACATTCTTGGAATGCTTAAGTCTTGTCTGTGTGCAAACTCCCGACTACTCAGCTCACCTGTTGCTTAGGTCTTGTCTACAGGGGAAAGATTTTCGAGTATAACCAAAGGTGTGATTTTAAATGGAGTTATACTGATATAGATCCTCTTGGGCGACCATTCTTGCAGTATAAGAGTGCCTTTTTTGGTGTAGCTTATAGAATCATAGGATTGTAGGGCTGGAAGGGACCTTGAGAGGTCATCTAGTCCACCACCCTGTGTGGAGGCAGGACCAAGTATATTTAGATAGACCGTCACTGACAGGTGTTAGTCTAACCTATTCTTAAAAACCTCCAATGACAGGGATTCCACAACATCCCTTGGAAGCCTGTTCCAATACTTAACTATCCTTATATGGGGGGCGTTTTTCCTAGTATCTAAGCTAAATATCTCCTACTGCACATAAAGCCCATTACTTCCTCTCCATGTCCACTGAAGGAAGGATAACAGTTGATCACAGTTCCCCTTATGACAGCTCTTAACATGGCTGAATACTTATCAGGTCCCCGCTCAGTCCTCTTTTCTTAGGACTAAACATGGCTGGATTTTTTCATCTTTCCTCATAGGTTAGTTTTTCTAAATCTTTTCTCATTCTGTCACTTGGGAAGGAGTTTATGCTAAACTGAGGAAAGATACTCTTACATTGTATTAAGAGCTTCCACATGGGTAGGTTATACTGACAATATTGTCTCCTATGGACAAGCCCTTGTGCTCCTACTGGGGTCTGGAAGCATCTTGTTGACTTTCAGACACGCTTTCCTGGGTAAAGCATTCTTGCAACAAGGTGTAAATCAACATTGGGAGGATTCATCCCCTTTGCTCCAGTTGGTACATTCTTGGTCTGTTAATATTTTGCTTTAGCTTACTTGGTTCCTGTTTCTTTCCTTCTCTCTTTTGTGTTTTATTCTCTCTGCAGTTTTATTGTTTTGGGAAGAAGACAAAGGTCTTGTAAATTCTTACTCTCCACTAGCTGAGCCAAAAATACAAGCAGTGCTGATCAGAGGGGTGGATTAGGAGAGAATGAAACCTGAGAAAGACTTGAGGAAAATCCTGGAAGACATCAAAACTGCTGGGAGAATCATGAACCTTCTCAAATCCTATTTTTATACCCTTGGGTGAGGAATTAAAGGCCCCAAACGGTTTATAGTGGTTTAACATTACAATAATGCAATTGGGGAACATGTTTAAATGAGGCTGACAGAGTATTTAGGGCTCAGATTTGACTGACTTGAAAATTGTTATAATTGGATGAGATAAGCTCTTGTTAAGCCACAGGGCAGAGTGCAATAGCCATAGTTTGTCCAGCAGTTCAACGCAGCTTTTCTGTTCTCACTCAACTTGCTTTCCCTTAGCTGCTTTACTGCAAATGCCTGTTCCCAGGGCTGTGCACCACTGTTAGTGCTCCATGAGCTAGGAAGTAAAACCAAAAAGCCAGGTTTGCTCTTGCTCTCGTGGTGACAGGAGCAGATTAGTTTGCTTGGAAGGAGAGTTATTCTCAAACTTTGCAAGGATTGCAGGGTAGGGTGGCACTCCAGAAAAGCTGTGGCACCTTTCTGTTTAACTTGGCGTCTTTGGGGACACCTTATCCTTGGCTGACACCTTTTTACAAACTCTAGGTTTAATTGATGTATAACTATATAATGAGTAATCATGACTACATATAAATACTAGTGGATTTGCATATGTATAGATCATATAGCTATCATTGATTATACTATTTGTACTGTTTATTATAAACATACTGTGCAATATAATTCCATGAGTCCTGACTGATGATCGGTGCCCTTAGGCTGTGGAGTTCTGTCCATGATTATTACAATAGCAACTACAGGTCACAGTTGGGGCCACTTTGTGCTAGGTGCTGTACAGACACAGAGCAAGAGCCAGTCTCTGCTTTTTTAACCTAAGTTGGAGATGACTGACTGTGCTGAGAGCAGGAGCCAGTTTGCTGGAGCTGCAGATCTTCTAACCCTAGCGTCTTCCTTGTGAGATTTGAAGGAACGGGCTTGTGGTTTTCGCAGCTGCCCAGGAGTCTAGAGATGGAGGATTTAATCCTGGCTCTGCCACAGACTCGCTGTGTGATCTTTGGGAACTCCCGTACAATGGGGTTGGTGCCTCCCTCACAGGGAGGGCGAAGGGGTCATTCATTAGCATTTGCAAAGCTCTTGACACTTGTTGGATGGAAGGCACCAGGGAAGTGCAGAGAAGTATAATTCTAGTGCTGGTTCCTTGCAGGAACTGTTTTCCAGCCTGCTGCCTCTAGAGGAGGCATCTGCTATTTCAACATCAGCAGGAAACTGTGGCTCAGATGGGTCCAAATTACAGTAAACGGCACATGGCCTCGTGTGCATGAGATGTGCCTCTCTTAGTGCTGGCATGTACCTGTCGAGAGCTGCTGGCATCTCCTGGCTCTGGGAACCTGGCCAACAATGCACTTTGTACAAGCTACAACACAGGAGACGTGCAGATTAACAGCTTTCAGTGAGGTGCGTCCTTCAGCAGTTATCTCACTGCAGGTGTCTAGAGATATTTAACACCCTCCTTACTGGTAGAGGTGAATAAAGAGGGTAATGAGACAATCCAAAGAGGAGTGTCGGGGGTGGGGTGGGGTGGGGAGGGAGGATAAGTGAGGTGAAAGCGAAGGCTCTAGTGTGGCAGAGTTCAGGACTGTATATGCATCTTCCTCAATTCTAACTGCTTTATTATTTTTTTCCCTTGTGTAGCGCACAGGGGTTTATGGTTTAGGATTTCTCCTCTAACACCCAAACAGATTTAATACTCTTGCTTCTGCTTGTGATTCCCAAACAATAATTGGTGCAAATCCCTTTGTTGCCTTCATTCTGGAGCACTGTAATTATATCTAGCCCTTTTCAGCTGTAGAGCTCAAACCACTTTACAAAGGAAGTCAGTGTCATTATCTTTGTGGGGAAACTGAGGCACAGGGAGGGCAAGTGACACCCAGCAGGCCAGTGACAGAGCTGGAAAGAGACCTCAGGTATCCTGAGTCCCAGCCCAGTGCTCTGTTCACTAGGCCACACTGCCTCCCATGTAAGGTGGTGGCATATTTTGCGAGGAACCAACCGTATCGATATTTAGTGCTGCTTGGGTGGGAAGTGAACTGTAGCGTATGGGTGTTTAGTTGCCACCAACAAAAGGGCAGATCATGTCTATGTAGCGCTGGCCATAGCTGAGGGAGCCTGACTTCCCAAGAAATCCCCAGCTGCTCTGGAATGCTGGTGTGTATATTTAGGCCATTGGAGTTCCATACAGGGCTCTGGTTTTTGTACCTCTTCCTAGACTTGGCTGTCACATCTGCGTCTTTAAAGGCTTTTGGGAATGAGAAGCCCGTTAGCTCTGTGGCCCTATTTCCTAGATACAAAATGTGAGGTGAGGACTGATGCTGGCAAACATGGTACCAGCGTCAGTGAAGAAGATTACGGAGCTCATGGAAGGATTGGAGCTGCAACAAACGTGATGCTTAGGTGCATGTTTAGTTAGGGATGTCACCCTTTACTGCCCTGTTAAAGCTTTGTAGGTATTTGTACAACACCTAGTAGCACCGTGGGACCTTGATCCTGTTTGTGGACTCAAGATACTTCTACTATATAAACATCAAGCAATAATACTAACACGGCTCCTCTGTTAGTCACACTTAGCCCAGTCCTGCAGTGCTATTGCCAACACCCGTTTGATATCGTACAACACTATCATCAGACCATAAGACACCAGATGGAACCTTCATAGAGATGCAAGTCGAGGGGTTCTCTTCAATCCTGTCATCTTTGTGCCAGGAAAGTGGGAAATCATCAGCTCCTTGACAGTTTTATAAATGTTTGGCTTCTTCCTTCCCGCAGTTGGAGGCTTGGAGACCTTGAGCAAACAGCCTCCAAGAACAGGCCAGCTGTTTATTCCTACTTGGAAGTCGTTACTTTCCAAGTGATGAATAGGAGCCAGACTTCTAAAGATCCATCGATCGTGCTGCCTTATCACCGTACAGATATTGGGTTGCCTCACCGTTCCCTTGTCGGGGGAGTCCTTTCACAGAAGCATCACTTAAAGGCATTGCTCAGATTGGGCTGCAGGGACGGAAGCATGCTGGTTTTTACTGGCTTTGTAATTATAATCTCAAGAAGCTGCAGTTGGGCACTGTTGTTTTCAGACCCTACGCTGCCTTGCTGAGCGCTGGTCATTCTGAATTTAACATTTCCGCAGTGGATGTTGAGTTGGTCTGATGGCTTGTGGTTCCTGGAGAACTGAAGAGTCGTCTACATGTTGTTCATGATCTCCATTCAAGCCTCATGCTCTAATGTCAGCCAAAAAGGCCTCTGGGACTCTGTACAGGGAATGTGCCTTTGTCTGATAAGGCACAGGAAAATGTAAGAGGGAGCTGCTTTGCTTATTGGAAAGCAGCCCTGCCAGATCTTTCATAGGCTGATTATTTTGGTAAACAGAAACCATTGCATCATTCCAGCTCAGGACCAGGCTGCATTGCGCTGTTGGGAGGAATGGAACAAAACTTCTGTGAGGCCATGGAGTTGGTTTTGGCTCAGTAGCCACCCCTGAGTTTATCAGTGATAAGGACTGTTGTTTTGTTTTAAATTCCATCAGAGGGCAAAACGCACAAATGCTGTAAATGCTTTAGATGTTCTGATTCCAGGCTCTGCTCTAAGCAGGCAGAAAAAGAACCCATGTTACTATCGGGGGAGATACGGCTGCCTCAGTATTTGTCACTGTCCCTAGCTTTCACAGTGATGTTCTGGAGGGATAAACTGCAAGCTCTTTGGGGCAGGGACTCCGTGTTCTGCAGTTGTGCACAGCGGGGTTCTGGACCAGCTTTTTGTAGAGTTAAAGGTGACAGGCGTAAAATTCAGGCAAATAAGGTAAGAATGCATGCCCTGTGCATGTCACCCTCGCTACAGAACAACTAGCGACTGCAGGGGTGATGTTGAGACATCATTTTCTAAGGAATTCTGAATGCATTCCTGCGGAGTGTCAGATCTGGCCAGCCGAAACTTGGCTTCCACACTGCACTATTTCCTAACACGTACGTGGGCAGAGCTCACTGAAGTCAATGGGTGGCTTTTCATTGGCTTCAGCAGGCATCAGACCAGGCCCTTCCTGCATCCTACCTTAGGGTTACTTCTAAGGGTCCCTGGTGGGGAGGCAGAATTTACGGCTCATACGAAGAGTGAAAAAGAAGAATATTTTACTGTTATTACAATAACGTCTAGAGGCCCTATGGTGCCAAGCATTGTGCAAACACTTAGGCCCTGTCTTTGCTAGGAAAGAAGGTGGATTTTTTCCATGTGTTAAAATTGTAGTGTGGACAAGGTGGTTTGTAGTTTTTACACACTAATACGTCAAAGTGAACATGAAGCTCCCTCCTAGTGTTTCATGAGGCTTGTTAATGTGTGACAATGACAGGTGCTTGTCTACTTTGTAGTGTGGACACACCTATAGTTTGAGAGACTTCCTGCCCCGAAGAGCTCATTGTCTAAATGGAAAACGTAGACAAATGATGGGGAGGGGAAAGAGTGGTACAGAGAGGGGAAGTAACTTGGCCAAGGTCATATAGCAGGTCAGCGTCAGAGCCAGGACTAGATTCCCAGGTCTTAGGACTCCCAGTCTGGTGTTCTAACCACTAGACCCTGGCACTTCAAGTTAAATTAAGTCCAATACCTGGCTAGTTTGCCTATGATGATGCAAGTGTCATCTTGTTTTGTATCATTTTGTTTTTGTGTGAAAGCTGTCTTGGAAAAATGTTCTCAGATCCACAGAATTAGAAAAGACAGCATGTACATGAAAAAGGGACAAATGTTTATCTAAATTCCTGCCATAGGCTTTTCCCCCTCAAAAATCTTTTGTTAGAACTAAATATACACATTTGAAAAGTTACCAGGTATCAGCTGACACCATTAGTGTGATTTTTTTGCTTGAATTTTCCAGTTCTTGCCTTATGTTAATGAGCAGCAAAGACTGGATCTTTTTATATTCACCCCACAGATCCCATCCTACCAGAGATGGAAACTCTCCAAGTTCTCATCTAAAGACATGGCAACCACTTTTGAAAGAGTTCCAATCCAGAGATTGTGTTTTTCCGAAGGACAGTGGGTGAAATCCTAGCCCCATTGAAGTCAGATGGAGTTTTGTCAATTATGTCAGTGAAGCCAGAATTTCCTCACAAAGGATATGGATTTTTGTTCTGAAATCTAAGGAAGTTTCTTTAAGCTGCTTTGGCCATTTGACTTAACTACAAATTCGTAATATGTAGTAACTGAAGATGGTGTTGGCATAAGGCACTGGAAGAGGAATGTGACAAACATGTTTATTGTGGTGGTTGCTTTCACTGTATTTGTTCGATTTTTATACTGTGAGGATGTCATACAGAGTTCAAGCATTGACGAATTCTGTGCTCTTCAAGCAGAATGTGTTTCATGGACTCATTATGGCAACATTTCTTGTAAACGTTTTATAAGGGAATTTTCCAGGACTGGGAAACTATGCTTCCTCACATCTTGGAGTGGAGAGAGCAGAGGGTCCATCCTTCCAGAGCTACAAGGTGGTTTGGAAATGTGTCTTACAATGACGGTTTGTCTACACTGGAGCTGGGAGCGAGCCTCCCTAGCTGGGTAGACAGACTCACGCTAGCAGAGCTTGAGCTAGTGCGCTAGAGATAGCATTGTGGATATTGCGGCTCGGGCTGAACTCAGGCTCTGGAGCCTAGGGGCTGGGTGAACTTGAAAGCCCTGGCTTCTATGCAAGCTGGAATATCCACACTGCTATTTTTAGCATGCTAGCTCGAGCCTTGCAAGCAGGAACCTGTCTATCCAGCCTTGGAGACTTGCAGACCCTGAGGGACTTGTGGAGTTCATTCTGTTTTGCTTAATCTTCTCTTTGATAAGAGGTGGCTGGATCACAGTCTAGAAGCACCTGCAGAGGAGGATGATTTCTGACACTAGAGGTTAAATCTAGCAGACAAAGACACACAACGGGAGCCAACGGCTAGAAGTTAAACGTAGAAAAATTCAAACTGAAAACAATTTGCAGAATGTTAACTGGGAGCTTCCTCAGGAGTGATGAATTCCCCATCACTAGGAGTCTTTTTAAGTAAAGTTGGACATCTTCCTGAAAGATATGCTGTTGTTCAGTCAAAAGTGATTGGGCCAGATGGTAGAATTGCTGGGTGACATTCTCTAACCTGTCTTGTGCAGAAGGTCAGACAACATGATCACAATGATCTCATTTGGCCTTCATAACTATGAAGTTCTATCAGTGTGTTTGAGAGTAGGCGTGGTCATGATATCTCTTCGTGCTTCTTTTTTCTCCGTTAGAGCTTCAATTAAACCAACCTCAGAGACAGCGGTCCTGGTTTTAATCCTAGAAGCAAACATTCTCCAGGGCCAAGACTTTGTGTCTCTCTCTCTGTCTCTCCTCTCCCCCTCCATGTGGCTTTATTGTGCCTCTTGTACGTTGAACTAAGTTATGAAGCTGGCTCAGGTGTTGTTCGCTCAGGGATGGAATTACAACGCCAGATGTGCAGCGAAGGCAATGAGCTTAACTGCACAGCACAGATGATGCCATGGTGGTGTCGTGCGCAGTCTGGCATGTTGAGGTGACAGGTGAAACTAGTTAATATCCAGCTGCCGGGAGTCCTTGTCAGAATTATTGCCTATTATACATCTGTTGGTCCTGGCTCTGCTTGCATCATGCTGGGGCCATAATGTTCCCTGAAAACCTCCAAGTGATACCACAAAGATGAGCTGCTCTGGCAGAATGGAGCCAGTTCTGTCTGCTGTCTCAGCGCACCTGGGCGCTATGGCAAGAGCTGTGCTTTAGTTTGTGCTGGAGCATGAGACCAGGAGTGAGCTGATACCATTGCAGTAAAATGACTCCATCTCACAGCCCTGGTGGCTGTGCTGAGTATTACCCAGGGAGTGCGAGCAGGATGCCACAAAGAAGGGGCTTGGACAAAGCTCTAAAAATAGGAAGTGTGTTTCTTGTGACAATAGCCATCTTGTAGCCCTCCATGCTGCTAGTCTCTGGTAGGGCTAGCGATAGCAGAAAGCTCCTGTCATCAGGGGTATATTGGGCCCCATCCAACTCCAAGGACTTGCATGGGCTGCATGGCTCCCTTCAGGCCTTTACGCAGCATTACTGCCTGGGAAGCTGTAGGCCAGGCTGGGTTTCATGAGCTAGGAAACCCAACCTGCCCTGTTTGTTCTCCTGTTGCTCCTTAATGGGAGGTGATCTGTGATATACAGAGCTATCAAATGCTGCATCACACATCTGGCATTGCCCCGTGGGGAGGCCAAGGCAGGGCTACATGGGCCACAGAGGTACATGGCGGGGAGTAGACGTAACATTTTCAATGAGAAGCTGCTCCCCAGATCCTAGGTTTTGGCTGCCTCTCTCTGCTTTCCAAACGCTGCTTCTGGGGTTAGCCCCATGACACCTGTGGCTCCACTGTAGCTCTTCAAACCTTGTTTCTTGAGGTCTGATTTCAACTAAGTTTGCGTGGCCCTGACTGAATAGAGAATGGCTTCTCTGGAGTGTCTCTCTTTCCTTCCTCATTCAGTCCATGGAGACTTCACACAACAAGATGTACGAATGTCGCTGAAGTGTACAAGGGGGGCAGACCTCAACTGTGTGTCAGATGGAGGTATCCATCCAGGACGGTGCTGCACATTGTGTGTCGGGTCTGACCCATGGTCTGGCCCATTAGTCATTCCTGCTCCACTTTGGCTTGACAGAGTTGTGATTAACCCAGAACTTCAACTGGGCTTTCGATCCCCTGGCTCTGTCACTGGCCAGGAGCTGGTCTCCTCCCACACTTCCTGCAGTACCAGCGAGAGGCCCTTTATAGCAAGGGGTGGGACCTACTTCTCTTCAGTCTATTGTAGGTACTTCTGTGTCCCCCATGGCCACAACATCTGAGCATGTGTTTATCCTCATAACACCTATGTGTGGTAGGGCAGTGCTGTTATCCCCAGTGGGAAACTGAGGCACAGAGAGGCTGAGTGACTTGCAGTGGGTGAGTGAAGGATTCAACCTGAGTCTCCCCAGTCCTGGCCAGCATCCTAACCACTGGACCATCCTTCCTCCCCATCAGTTTATTTATTCTGAGATTTCCCCAGAGGAGAAGCACTTGTGTCAGGCAGCTACATTTTTCCCTTCCACAGGGGCCTGACAAACAAATGCTGGATTCAGGTAGTCCCACCAATCACCAGGCTTTGCCGGATGGAATTGCAACATCACTATAAAGGCTGGTGATGCTAGAACACAGATTGTGTCTTCCCCTCACCTTAAATCAGCATCTCCCTTTGGACAGGGTGAGGGCATGTGTGTCCTGTTCTATAAGGAAGCCCTGAGAAATGTGTCGCTGTGCTGGATTAAGCTAGGCTGGGGCAGTGGGGAATGGGTGGGTATCTGCTAAGCATCATCCCAGTGTAACTTGTCCCATCTGTTTGAAGGAGGTTAGGGAAAAAAAGTGCTGCCTGGAGGTAGGCTGATTAGTTGTGACGTAATCCTTATGTTCACTCTTTAGTTAGAGACCATCAGTTTGTTCTTAAATCCCATGAAGATGGTTTTTGTTACCAAAAAACCCCCAATGATTTTACTTTGTGTATTTTTGTACTGTAAGATTTTTATTTTGCTGGGGGCTTTTTTCCCCCTTTGCTGCGGAGTCTGTGGTGATGCCTCTGAATCCATCTGCCAAAGCAAATCCCTCCCACTAAGAACTTTAGCCGCACCTGCCTTGTGGCTGAGATGGAAAAAAGTGAGAGAGGCACCACTGAAAGCAAAATAAATTCAGCAGCCACTCCTGGCTCTAAACCCACTGGGTATTTGAACTGAACATTGGCCGCTTCAGGTCAGATGCTACTGGCGCTGGCTGCCTCTAGTCTCGAGAGATGTTTTCACTGTTTTTCTTTGTGTTTAGAGACAGGCTTGTGTTGGTTTTCTGGATGGGTTCATCCCTTCGGTGCTCTGTACATATACCGGCATCCTGGGAAATGCCATTGTTTTGATATTAAGGTGAGGTAAACACTAAGAACTTGGCTGAAGTCAGGCATAATAGAGGATTGTCAAAGTCAGGCTGAACCCAGCAAAACCCAATCTTGTGCTTTGGATAGTTATTGGGAGCCTTTGAGTCTTCCATTCAAACAATGTGTGAGGCTGGCAGGAGCGATGCCAAGTGCAGAGTTTGGCAAGGCTGTGCCGACCATTCACTGCGTAATTGTGAAAGCCTAAACTTTGGAGGAGTGCCCTGGGAACTGGCCACTCTGCACAGAGAAGGTGATTGTGCCATAATGAAGCTGAGCAACTTCTTGTGTAAGTTGTGATTGCTTTTCCTGCACAGCTGGTGTGTATTGGGTAGTTTCGATGCTTAGATCATTCCTGCCTCACTAAAGGACACATAGGGTCCCATAGACAAAACATGCATTTGATTTAAGCGAGTGGTTCTCAAACTGTGGGTTGGAACCCCAAATTTGAATGGGCTGGAGTTAGACTTGCTGGGGCCCAGAGCTGAAGCCCAAGCCCCACTGCCTGGTGCTGAAGTGAAAGCCTGAGGGCTTCAGCCTAGGTGGTGGGGCACAGGTTACAGGCCCCCTGCCTGGGCTTCGGCTTTGTACCCCCCTGCTAGGGGACTCGGGCTTTGGCCCCCACACCTTCGGTAGTGGGACTCGGGAGACTGGGGATGGTTTAGGCTTCGGTCTGTCTCCTGGGGTCATGTAGTAATTTTTGATGTCAGAAGGGGGTCATGGTACAAAGAAGTTTGAGAACCCCTGATTTAGACTATTGCATTAGCCTGCAGAAGCCTGTTGCACTTGGCCTCCAAAGTATTCCAAATGACTGTATTAAAGCAAACACAATTGGTCCTATCAGCAGTATAACACAGCGGCTATCTGTTTTCCTATGTGGATACCTAAACAGCTCTAACCACCCCATTATATAAGCACCTGGTGGAAGGTTAAATTAGTTCTGTGCCTGACTAATCATTCCTGGGATCTCTGGTGCTGACTGAGCATTGATTGCTCTGGGCTGGACTGCATTGTACCCCCCACCCCAGAATTATCTGCTAGTTTTCAGTGGGAGCCGAGTTCTAGACAGGGTCCTGCTGACGGAAGGAAGCAGGGAGAGGCTCTGAGGTGGAGTTCCAATCCCAGGGGCCAGGGAGCTGCAAGGGAGGCCAGGGGCTGGAGCTGAGGGGTCATCTTATTGGACAGGCGGGGGTGCAGGGAGAGGCATTGGGGCTGCCCCCTAGGCACCATGGTGTCATATGGCCATATAGCCAAGTGCCTCCATGTTGTCCGAGCACTTGTGCAAGTGGAGGTGAGAGCTTGGGAGACATCGTCAGGACGGGGAGTTTAGCAGGTGAAACACATAGTAGATGTGCATGCAGGAAGTGCAGAATAGTGCTGCCCATGGGATAGAGAGCAGATGTGGCTAGTCGACCTCCCTTGGGCTTGCCTGCCTGAGGACTGCAGGAGACACTGAGAAGGTGCTTTGTGGACCAAAGGATTTTATAACCTGCTGATGGGCTGCGTGGGGGCCCCACGAGTGCCCTTGGTGTCTCGCTGGGCAGATGCATTGGCCAGGAGGTAAGGGCTGGACCTTTTGGCAGGGGGAAGTTGCGTTTGTGCGGATCTGTAACTCATGCGTACTGCGTGAATTTGGATCATTCTTGGAAAGGATGATTAATTGCTGCTCTGGGAAACATCCTGCCCCTGTCCCATGCGAGAAGGCAGCCTGCCTCCTCCACGCAGGCCATTCTCTTGAGCTAGGCAGCAGCCTGTGGCATGTGTAGAGGGCACGTCCCAGCAAACCCAGCACATGGCCGTGCTGATAATACCAACATAGGGTTCAGCAATAACTTGGAGCAGTGCTGCAGCAGTGCTGTTCCGCATTTACTACACTCGTGTGCCAGGCACCTGACAGAACATAGAAAAACAGTCCCTGCCTCCAGGAGCTTCCAGTCTGTAACACTTGGCTCCCTGTTGCCTCATTCCCCCAAACCAGTAATCTAGTGTTCTAGTACCATCACCCTGAAGCAGATGATTTGATTTCAGGGGTGAGGATCCTGCCAACTAGGGATAGATTGGAAGGAAAGCCACTAAATATAGTAGAATAACTGGGTAAGGTGAAATGAGTACATTTGTTCTCTTTATGCCTTTATGATCCAGTAGGTGTGAGCCATTCAGACAGCCTTCAGAGCCTACAGGAGGGCTCTGACTTGTAAATTAGTTTTTTTTCCCTCCAAAGATCTCACTATAAACAATGCAGACCATGCAGTACGAAGAGCACTATAAAAAGGTTTCCAGGCACTGATGTTCATTTTTTTCCCCACCTTCTGATTTTTTCCATGCTTATTTTTAGACAATTTACAGTTAATTCTGTAGGAGCAAAAATCAGTTTCACGGTTTCCAAGAAATTGTATAAAAATCAGCCCCTTTAAAGCTGCTATTCCTGGAGATGAGCTCCCAGGAAGCTTCTATAAGTCACACCTGTGCCCTTGCCTACTTATTTCGAGCAGTGAAAAAAGAGTACATGTGTAGAGTATTTTTGCATTATTCAAAGACAGTCTCAAATTCATGCTTTGATGGTGACGTTTTATCTGCCGTAAGCCGAAAGCCTGTCGTTTCAACCTACGTTTCTATTCTTTTCAGAGGGAGTGTGTTTTGCTCAAAATCATGACAATAAAACAAATAGGAAGCAAGTCACCAAAGGCTCTTAGAACTTGAGAAATGCTCACGTAAGAGGCAAACTGATCTCTTCTGTTTTAGAAGTCTGTTGTGTGCGTTCTTCTGTTGGTGTTCTTAGAAAGCTAAGGTTTGCCAAAATTCCTGTCTCCTCTGTATAAATGGCTGCTTAGATTCCGTCGTCCTTTTGGTGCAGGGACCATCTTGCAAGCCAGCCTGTCGTCATTCCTCTACAGTTAGCAGACGTTCCCCTGGGAAACTGACCCATGTATAAAATTTGCAAAGGGATGGTGCTGAATCAGACTGCTGGCTGCTAATCAAAAATGTGATTCTATTAAATACATGTTACTAAAACAAGGTGAAGAGCTTTGGATGCTGGGACGTTCTTGGAGGCAGAGGATGAAAAGTGCTCTGGTTAGACCAGAAATTTAAATAGTCAAAGTGACGTGATTGTGAAGAGAGCTCAGGGTCGTTTGTTTAAGAGAAGTTTGTCATAATGTTGACTATTTAGCAACCTGAGGCATTTGGAAAAAATTGTTCTGCCTGCTGGATCCCATGGCTGATTACTTGCCCTTGCTAATTAGAGGTTTTTTGGGAAAACTGTAGTTGAGTCCTTGAATCTTGCTTGGGTGCTTGGCATTTTCCCTCTCAGGCAGCATTCTAAGCAGAAAAGGACAAAAACCTCCTGTTCCTTTGAGTCTCATTAGGATCTCTCTAAATTCAGCTCCTTCGAGGTATAATCCGAGCCAGGGTTCTCCTCAGGTTGGCCACCTTTTAACAATGGAAGTGACTCCAGAACCATCTCCTATCTCATTAGCACATCCCACCTGATAGGAGACTGTGCTGAAGCTGGGTAATTCTCTAGCCATCCTCTTGCTGCACGGGTATGAATTGAACAGACCTCATCCCTCCCTCCACGGGAAGCTCAGCATAATTATCCCTATTTTACAGCGCAGAGAGGGGAAATGTCTGAGCCACGATCATACAGTAAGTGAGTCATTGGGCAGAGCTTGGAAGAGAACCCAGGAGTCCTGACTCCCACTCCTCTCCCAGAGTGTCTAGCCTACCCCTGCTAACTCTTTTGTGAGCTAATAGAACCCGGAAGTCCTGGCTCCCAATCCCCTACTCTCACCACTAGCCAACGCTTCCCTCTAAAGGAATGTTTCTATGCGGTGGAACCCTCAAGGCAAGCGGAAAAGAGGCTGTCCAAGAAACACCTGGCGACGTGACCTTCAGGTTGATAGCAAAAAAAATGGGCTATACCTGGAACCAGTTAGAACGAATGGCCCAGGATAGAGGACTCTGGAGATCTGTTGTTGGCGGCCCATACCCCTATTGGGGTGACGGGCATGAGTGAGTGAGTGGTATACTTTCCCCAGAGGCTTGCAAGGCATTTACTGTGTCTCTGCAGCCACACACGGCCTGATCACTGCTCACTGTTCTCAGAGACCCCCTGCTGTCCCCCCCCCGCCCCCCCTGCCCGCTGGTTAGTGTCTGTGGTGGGGAGTCCTGGGCAGGGCAGCCGGGTGGGGTTACAGGGAGCCTGTTTGTTGAATTGCCAAGTAACCGTCACATGATTTTATCAAAACACTGTTCCCTTGACAACAGCTGATGTCAGCCTTGTACTTGCAAGGAGCCAGCAGCTGTGGCCCCCCTCTGCCCCCAGTACTGGGGAAAGCAAGAGCAATATAAACAGCCTAGTTTATCAGATCCTGCTGGGGCTGGGTGAGGTTCTGCCCCACTCTGATGGAAGGGCACAAAAAGCAGCAAGAGCCTGGTGGGTGCTGCCTGAGCACAGAGCGGGCAATGCAGGAGGCTGTTCTCTACCTGCTGGCAGTAAGACTTCCCTCTGAATGGTCTCCCCTTGTGTAGCTCTAGGGAGAGGTGGATCCCCTCTTCCTTTTAGCCCTCACTCCTCTCCCAGGTTAGGAGGACGGTTTGTCTGATTCCCACCCAAAGTCCCTGGGACCAGAGGTTTGAACTCCAAGCTGTGTCAAATCTTTGCAGGAGGATAGATTAAGTCCCTTGCTGTTATTGGCCTTGAGTCTGTCATCAGAGGAGACCGTATAAACAAATGAAGGGTCTGTCTGCTCTGTGCCCTGAGACACCAGACACATCCTCTGGTTGTGGAACAGGGTGTGTCCAGGGTCCTGGTGGAAAGGCACAGAGTGGAGTCTGGCTTCAGCGTGAGGGGCGATTGTGTGGGTGCATTGAGGCTGAAAGGAGTGCCAGGGAGAGTCAGGGCTGATGGTCACCAGGGTACAATTTACTGTTGTGAGTTCAGTTTGTGCTCCCAGAAGGGTTTGCTGCAGGCATGTTTTTATAAACCTCAAAAGAAAGAAGTGCACTGGATCATTTGCCCTGATGCTCAAAGGCCAGTGCCACCCTAATCTTCTCAGCATTACCGGAGGTCCAGGAACGTGCAGTGCCATTTGTATGGCTTTCTGCGTGGCATCTTCTGCAGCCTTTGGGGTTGGGGGCGCACACAGCCCTGCACAAGCAGCTGTGCTTCTTGTTGAGCTTCTCACATATGGAAGTGATTTCTGGGCCCTAGCATGACTGCCCCCAAGCCCTGGGAAGCCCCAGCAGCTATCCCACCTGGCCCTGGCCTGGGGTGCAGCTCCTGGTTCCTCCTCCAGATGGAAGCTGTGAATGGAGTTGGAAAGGGTTAAAACCTTCACGTTCTTTCCTCCTTTCTGTGCTAAATTACCTTAAACTTTCCGCAAGTGGCGAGTGCTTAGACAGATGTGTTGACATGGCAACAGGCAGCTCCAAGGAAACGCTCATCAAGTCGGGAGCCAGAGGCTGCAGTGCAATCATGACAAGGCACCTTGAGCGGGCAGAGAGGCTGCCGCTGCCCTGTCTGTGCCCTACATTGTGGCAGGGGTTTGATTAGCGAGAATAATTCATACGTCTTTCTAACGACCTATGATGCAGCCGCAGTAACATAAATGGCGCAGATGGAGCCAGGGCCTTAATTTGCTGCATTACTAATGTTGCCCTGTTCCTGCCCCAAGGAACTATTCCCAAGGAGCAGGGCTAAAGTCACATTCCCTGGATGGCCATTAAGCCAGGGCCTTGCCGTCTTCACACCAGATGGACCAACATAGCACATCAGTGTGCAACAAGCATGAAGCCAGATGTCCTGGGGGTTAGGAATAGGGGTGGAGCATTCGTGCAGATCCATCCCAACTGCCTGGACCACATTCTCAGAGAGTCAGGGGGCTGGTCCCTGCATATCCCCAGAACCTCCCCTAATACAACGGGGCTGTTGGCTCGAGCAACAGCATGGTTTAGTGGATGGGGTACGGGGAGCCCCTCAATTCTATTCCCAACTCTTAAGCAAGTCATGTCCTCTCTCTGCCTCTGTTTACCCTCCCACTCTGTCTTGTCTATCTAAACTTGAAGATCTGCAGGTCAGGGACTCTCTCCCTTGTTGCTACTATAATACATACAGTAATAAGCCCTGAGCCTCTGCAGAGGGGTGCATGACATGTTTCCTCTCCAGACTCTAAACTGGAGAATTTTGCCACCTTTGCTATTTCAAGAACAAAGTTATTTGCAGGACAGAAGCAGCAAGCACTTTCCTACTTGCATTTGACTAGTATTGTGCATAATAAGCCAGTGTAATGCTAACAGAGTGTCAACAGGCAGGAGTGAACCTGGCACCTCTGAAGCTTAGTTTATGAGCTTCATGCTGCATGAGCTGAAAGGCCACATCTCTTAGCCAAGGCTGTAGTCAACTCCTTAATCTCTAGTTGGGCTAGGTGTGACTAAAGGGGGACAGAGCGCCACACGAAGTAGGCTGGGTTACAGCAGCACTGAACTCCCTCCAAGCCCTGTATAGATCTTGGACTGGTTAATTCAAGCACCCCAGTGCCAAGAGGGTAGCATTATTAGCTCTCTATTATAAAGGACTGAACTGACATGGCCATTGTTGCAGTTAGAGTTGCTCTGGGCAGTGGGATTTGAGTTGTAGTGTGCCTGGCTTTTAGACCCCTGCTCAGTCCCTTGGACCATACCACTACAGTACCCTGTAGCCCCTGGGATCTCTTTTACAGACATACTGGATCCATCAGGGAAGAGGGCACCATGCCCTAAGGAATCCAGGAAAGGATTTATGTGGTGCCAGTCTCACAACCCTGTCTGTTCCGCACTACTTCATGGCATGCAGCACATCATTCCACCTAACACAGCAATGGGAAAATAAGATTGGTCAGGTAGACACAGCCAGTCACTGGGATGAGAACAGGCTGTCCTGGAATGAAGAAAGCAGCTGCTCAATTAGCCCTGACCAGGCTGAAACATGGCTCTGTGCCACAGGTCTCTGCTGCAGGGTTGAGATACTGCTCTGTCATTTTGCTCTTTTGGCAGCTGCATACTGGGGTGCATGGTTAGTGGTGTAGAACTGCTGTTTTTCCCATGTTGACCTACCCTTCTCCCCACCCTCACCACTTCATTGGAGCTTTGCTACTTCCAAAGCATATTTTCTGTATAAGCAGACACCTGGGCTTCCCAGAACTCTTTGCTGCAAGATGTGTTCAGCTGGGCACTGTTAAAAGGCTAATACAGACTCAGGTGGTTTCAATGTACGGTATTATTTACCTTATTGACGTCAATGGTAGCACATTCTTAGCTTTCCTTCTCCATGGCAGCCTCTAGATACAATCAGCGAAGCATTTACTAGCTACCTAACTGGGCCTAACCTTTTCAGAACTCAGCATATAATTCTCAGATAAGTAAATGTCCGTTTTTGATTATTTTGGGAACAAACCTCCCATTAGTCTTTCACAATGTGCCTCATTTTGCTCCTTCACAACCAACACCACATGGATTCTTATCAAAACACTGTAGTCTTTATTTGCTGTTAAATCAATTCAACGGGGACTGTTACATAAAACCATATTATGACATTTTCTTTACACAAAATTCCCCCATTAAATTACATTTTGGTACAAAGATTTCTTATTCAACCACCATATTTAAATAGCTTTCTAACTCTAAGTGACATCAATACAGGAGACATATTCCTCACATTAGGGGTATTGTATTGACTCGTCTTGCTCAAGACCCACAGAAAACTCAAAAATTAGGAGACACCCACATTTCAAAATGAAGATAAGATCTGCTGCAGGAATTGCTGGCTTTCCTGAATAGTTTTCCACAGAGCAAGCTCCTCCCAGAACTAAAGGAAACTGTCTGTATCCTATACGGTGCAATTTTACTGTCTCTGTTGCAGACGAAGCTCCAGTTGGGCCTGCTAGATAACCTACCACGTTCTTTGAGGTGATTGTCACAAGCTCCGGAATCTCAACTTTCATTTAAAAATAAATAAATAAAAGGGCAGGGGGTGTCCAGCCCCAGCTATTTTGGTTAGAAAAAAGCCTTGAAGATGTGACCCGAGAAAGGCAGCGCGAGGCCCATGTCGTGCAGACCTGCACAATGGACTGTGAGCGACCCCCTTGTGTCGATGCAGTGAGTGTGTGGGGCATGGGCAGTATCGCCATGTTTCTCTCTTCGCACTCTGACCTTTGGAAATAGTAGGCCGGAGGGGAGGAGCAGAGCCAACCCACAGAGTCCAACGGACACCCCTCCTTCAACCAGCTGCAGCATGCTCCTGTGGGTGGGTGCCAAGACTGCAGTCTACCAGGCTCCAGCTATTGCTGCTTCTCCCTTTGCTGCATGCCGCCTGCAAACATCGCTGCTTTGGTTACACTTGGTCACACTTTTCTGCAAAATCAGGCGGGCTAGAAACACACAGGTGTATTTAAGAAGAGTTTGGATTCTGATGTCATTGCATGACAGAGAAGAGCCCCGGGCGCAAGCCTGTGGCTTAATCCTGCCCTGCCCAAGAACATATCTGAAAACCTATGAGTGGGAGCCACGCCTGGCAGGGCGTGCATGATTATATTCTGCCCCTCTGCATAGTGTACTGAATGGTACCTCTAAGAGCAGAACTTGGGCAAGTATCACTGCTCTGTCTCCCCACCAGCTTGAGCCCTGACTGTACCCGAAAAGGTACAGGTGAACCATCTTCCCCTCTCCCAGTGCTCTGAGATTTGGGAGTTCACCAGCTTGTCTGCTGTTTTACAAATGGCCTTGCCTTTGTTTGATTAAACATGGCCCTACATAAAGCACATGGAGGCACTCAGCGGAACCATACATTACTAGTTTCATCCAGCAGCACCACTAATACACCTGAGGGGCAAAGAGGACACAGAGTAAAGTTTTTGGAATACATTTGTGCCACCTTGTTCATTTGGAGTTTTGGCTTGAAGGTGTTGTTACAGCCGCTGGTGTATTTTTTTGACCGTAACATGACGGGAGGGAGGCACGCTCCATTGGTTTGGGCTAATGTTCTCAGCAAAGACTGAAATTACTATTGAATAACAGCAGCTGCAGCATCACAATTTTAGCTTTCTTCTGCAGCCCAAGCCTGTGCTATACCATGTGATGCTGCTCTGCTGAGCACTCGGCTTCCCCTGGGCACACAGAGGGACAAGCTTTTGCCAGAAAGTTTTTGCAAAGCTGTCGCTGAGCAGGTTTTTATTTCCCGCTTTACGGAGTTTGCCCTTTGGGGCTGTCGAAGTCACTAGTTAGGCCCTGAGGGCTCTTTGCCTTGTGACTTTCTCACTGTTCTGTCTTCCCCATGGCTTTCCTGCTACTCCCCCAACCATAAGGACAAGCACCCTCTGCTCTCTCCCCCCACTTACTTCACTGTATTCCTGATAAGGGCTCTAGGGGGAATCATTTCCCAAGTTTATCTTGAATAGTTGAGGATTCAGCTGCCTTGGGAACTGTCTAGTCACAGAGAAAATTGGTAATTTTGAGTTGGTGAATGACAGGGACTGACTGGAGGCTCAGAGTCAGTCAATTTGATTTAGGGTGAAACCAATTAGTTGGTCAAATTAGATTATATAAAAACCCAATCAGCAAAACTCACACCTCCCCTCTGCAGCCTGTGCATATAGGGTGGTGATAGTCATGTGTTAAGCTGCATGGTTTGTGCACCTGTCCCAGCCTCAGCAGCATGCTGCTCCGTTAGCCATGGGCTAGGGGCTTAACAAAAAAGCAAGTGCCACAGGCCCGAGGCCCAGAATGGGAACCACTCCGCTCTACAGCAGTGACAGATTTAAAGTCTACAACTTTACCTAAAGCTGCAGTTTATACCATTGAAAGGGGAAGGCTTGGCCTGCTATTTAATGGGATCCACAGCCCTTGTGTCTAGCCCTGGAATGTTCTGAGACTGATGGAAAAGCTGTCTGGAAAAGCTACATTAGACCATTGTTGAAGTGTTGTGAGTGTTACTCGGGCCTCTGATTTGCATCATGATAACTAAGGCACCTGCTCTAGAGATGGAGAGAGGAGCTGTTCCTGTGTGGTGTATTGGCACACATGATGTTTTTGGGGTAGTCTCACATGACTTAGTCATTCTAGCTGCCTCCATCTCAGCCCCATTAACCCTTCATACACCACCTCATGCTGTGTGTACTGTTTACAGCTGTGAATGCAAGAGGTTGGGGGAAGGAGGCTTCAGAATGTAGTCAGCCCCTGCCACACACCAGTGAATGAGGGAGTGAGGGCATCACCACATGTTTTTTTAGGATGAGTATTTACAAATAGGAATACATTAAAGAGGGACTGAAAAGTAAATCTGAGAATTTCTGTTGCAAATTATGTCTTGTCTAGGGAACTAAGCTGTCCATAACCAAACCTTCATTTTCCTGTAGCCTGATTTGCTCTGAACTCTTTGGCTAACACTTCCACTCACATTTCAGGCAGAGGGCAACCCAGGCAACAGTGGCAAACAGCACCTCTGAGCCTGCATTTAACCAGATTTTGGTGCTTTCACATTGGGTGAGGTGTTGGGTTTGAAAGAGGCTGAAGCAAGAGCTGGTTTTGGGGATGCAGCTATCAGGTCTATACTGCCAGTGTATCAAGGGCTACCTTGTGTGGGATAAATATTTACCAAAAACCAGCCATCACTCCCTTCACTGTTCTAACCACTGCCTTGTAATTTCTATCAGTAGGACTACAACAAGGGTATCTAGCAGCTAGATTTAGCAATTATAAACTTCACATTCCAGTGTGCACCCATACTTAGCTGTGGAGCTCTGTTCCTTGTGATCACACCACAAACAAGAGAATCAGGGCCCTGTTACACCTGTGCACCAGCCATTGCAGCTAATGCCACAACACAGGTACACCTGCTCAGCCCTTAGAGGAACAGTCAGTTCTGAATGTGGCAAGGTGGAGAGACTTCTCAAGGTTAGTTTGTGCTCCCCTAGTAATTCTTCTTCAATGTAACTAGGACATTAATAGCCCCAACAGGACTCTTACAAAATATGATGCTAATTCTACCTAAGGTTTGTAATAGAATCTCTCTGTGGTTGTAGGAGAATTAGCAGCAGATAAAATATATCTTAGCCTAGTAGGTCTCAATGTTTTCCCTTCTATGACCCTCCTTCTAGCCAGCTGGAATCCAAGACAGACTTTTGTTCTATCTAGGACTATAGGAAGGTAGGTTAGTCACAGCTCCCTAGTTGAGAACCTATGAATAAAGCCCAGTAGATACAAAACTTGTATCCACAGCTGATGGGCAAAACATGGTCCATGGGTAATCTGCAGATTTGCAGGGCTCTACCTATGATGTTGTTTGTATATTTTCCCTACCTTAGACTTTCTCTCTATGAAGAGCCATTCCTCTGAGTCTCTTGTTTTTTTTCTAGAGCTTTCCCTGTTTGAGTATCTAAATTTCCTCTTATCAGATAGTTTTTCCTAAGTTTTCACTAGGCTGCCATGATTCATTTTTATAGTCCCCGCCCCTATCAGGGCAAACCCATGTGCTGTCCATGTGTAGCCTATAAAAGCAGCAACATCTGACCTCTCTCAGCCCTAGTGAATTGATTCGGGGGGGGGGGGGGGGCTTCTCGAGATTAATCCAACTGTAAGGCAAGGTAAAGTTTTAAGAAAAACTTTGTAGATGAATTATACTAAACCATAGTTCTCTCTGTCACACAAGATTAGAGTGAAAGGTTCAGAGAAAGTAATGAGCAGTATCCAAACAAAACTCCATATTTATTTCTTAGTGTCTTCTCTTCACTTTTAGAAAGAAAAAGAATGGCTACCCCAGCCACAGTCTCCAACTTCAGGTAAATCAAACTTATTTTGTGAGAAGAAAAACCATGTCAGTATGGATTTCAATTTAATACTCAACTTTAGACAGAACAGCTGGATGCTGCTTCTGGTTCTGCAAACAGAGCCCAGGAATTGTTTCTGACTGGCTCCTTTTGCCATTAGCTATTAACTTGTGGCTTTTGGCTGTATTTCTTTTAATGACTGTAAGTGACTATGGTGCTGGTGAAAGATGTAGGAGTAATACCCCTGCAGGGTGCAGGTATAGTCAGGGCACCTGAAACTCTCTACTACAAAGAGAGAAATTGTCTTTTGCATGCCATCTTCCAAATTGGATTGAGAAATGCAGACTCACAAATAAGGGCATGTTTCAACTGAGCTAACCTGATTTGACAGGTCAGTGCATGCTTTTGTACTGATTGAACTATATTGGCTTAGAAGGTTAAATCTGCAGTCTCTTTGAGTGGGTGTTATTCTGATAAGGGTGTTATTTGTATAATTTACTCTTAAAATGTAGCTCATTTCCATACATATATAACCACCTTTTATACCAATATCATCTCTTCCTTGCTACAAGACTGCATGGCTTTAACTATCTGTTTCTAAACCTATATAGGTAACAAGTAAAGCTTTCCATGGAAACAACTTCTGAGCCCATTTTCAATCACCCTAACCACTACTTCCCCTACCTATAATAACTGTTCAGTGGAGCTAGGCAGAATTTTCCAACTAGAAAGCTTTCCTGCAAAAAAAGAGGGGTGGGGGGTTTCTACGTTTTTTCCTCGCAGGAAAATGTCATTTGATAATTTTTTTGCAATGAAAGTTAACAACATTGGAGCTTTAGTTCTTCTACTCCGACTTTTCTAAATGTTCTCAACTTCGGAAGCTTGGCAAAGCTAAAGAGTTTCATTTTTCCTTTTGCCACGTCCACCCTGTAGATTTTTCTAAAGTTGAGGAGGTTTTAGTGAAGAAATGAAAATATGCTCCTGGACACGACTCCTTTAATTGCGTTCCGTGGAAAAAGGGGAAAACAACTATGAAATTCTGAAAATTCACAATTCTGCAAAACAAGAATTGTTCTAGTGTTCTGCAGAACAGAAGTAACTTCTAATTTTGATGTGAAATTGTTTTTCCTCTTCAAGCTGCTTTAACACTGAATCCTTCTCCTGATCAAAACCAAATGACTCCTCTTCTACAATGGGTTTGAGAGGGGAGTGGTTCAGCAGGTGACCTGTGACAGTTGGATTCTATCAATGTTAACAGCAAACCTCTATGGCCACACCTGATCTCTTCTTGTGCTCAACACTAAGAAAGATTTTTTTAATCAGGGAAGTATAGGAACTAGCATTATGTAACCTACACTAAACTGTTGCTTTCAAGTCATTTGGATTGGTTGGTCGGTGTTCCCTGAATAGTTTAGGATTTACCTATGCTTTTAGTCTCTGTTCTAAGAAACAGGTTTTGAAGAACTACTTTCCTTACTCAGTTATCTGTGTAGTCTGTTGGTGTTCCAGATGCATTAAGCCAACATTGCCTGTGCTGTGAATGGGTGATATTGAGATCAGGGCCATGCTAAATGGTTGCATGTAATACAGAAATGGAGCTATTGTGTGAGGCTATTAATACATTTTCTTCCTTCACATTTGTCTTCTGAGATCAATTATATGAAATAAAGGGAGTTTTGTTTTGTACCATCTTGAAAAAGACAGTCCAGAGAACCCAACACTGGTAATAGAAACAAGCTTATTTTTCATTTGTATCTTGGTGTCTCAGCTGCAGCCTGCCATTAGAATAACTTAAGGATAATGCTACCATGGTGCTTGCTAAGCTTATAGTGTAGAACAATTTTCGATTCCATTTTAGCTTACTAAAGATTTAAAAATGAAATGTACATACTCTTTATTTTGTATTAATACACTGTAATTGCTTTACAGAGTCCAGTATACCAGTTGCATGTAATTACTACAGATGCACTTGCCCAACTGGAGCTCACAAAACTAGTGCATTTATCCCAAAGCAAAGACTAAACCCTCTAACTCTTTAAAAAAATACATTAAAGAACGTACCACACACACATATTGCACTTTTCTCCATATGAAATTTTTACCCCATATACATCTCACCAAAGTCTCTTCAAAGGAACTGTAATACAAGATACTAAAGGTAATACTTCACTATACAGTAGTATACACAATCCTCTAATGTTAGGCACAACAGACTTGAACAAAAGCAGCCACTTCAAAGTAGCATGAATACAACGAGTGGTGCCCACAAAATAGTCTAGGGTGGCATTAGAAATGTTTGTCTATAGAAAATGACATGAAATGTTAAACAGGCTGTTAGTTGAGGGAGATCTAAGCTACTTCGTGTTCATAACATTCAAAACTCTTTAGCTCCCTAGATACCTGCATTCCAAAACTCAGCAGTTTAAACTAGTTGGGACCCTCTGGTAAAAGAAATGACTAAAATGATGGAGAGATCAAACTACAACAGTAATTCTGCTCTCTGTGCCCCTGAATCCTGCTCCATGTCAGCCTACTATGTATGGGGTGGTAGGATTTGTTGTGGAAATAGTTAAGAAAAGGGGCAGGCCATGTTTTGTAACTCAACTCCCTGTGCAGAACTGGGCTTCTGAATTGATTGTTCATGCTATGGAGACATTTCTATATCCATCGTTTGCTTCTCTTTCACGCAGCTCTCTGGGTATTCAGTCTGGCCTCGTATGTGCACAAATGTTTGCTTAATATTTTAAGTGGCCCCTTGCTGCCCACTCTCGCTGCATGTGGTCACCTGCCCTGGTGAGATGCTTAGACTCCACTGGGCTTGCCCTTTGTTCCGCTGCAGTGTTTGTTGTTGCCAGTTGCTTGCTCTCTACAAGTCACTTAAAACCTAGGGGCTATGTGAAGATTTTTACCCCTTCACACAGGCGTGTCCATGGATGAGGATGGGATGCCATTTATAAAGGTTTCTATGCAGATGGCATTAAGTCACCTTAAAACAGTCTTTAGGTTGGTGGTTCTCAACCTCCCCCAGATCAGGAGCCCATGTTACAACAGCAAAGCATTAGTGGACCTCTTTGCCATCTAGCCATAAAGAAAGGGGTAAGTGGGCACAACCTTTAAGCTGAGATTCCATGCTTCAGCTTACATGGGATTTCAAATTGCCTCCCAGCAATGGCTTTGGAATCAACGTGTAGTCAATACAAAGCCTTGATTGAACAAATCTGACTGCACAACAAGTGGATTAGTGACCAATATTACACAATGTGCTGTATAAGCACCACAGGTCAGTCAGATTTTAGCATGCTAGGAAATAAGGCAATTGCTGGCAGCAGTGCTGAACTTTTTCCTGTTTAAAGCTGACTAATATATAGTCACTAGATTTTGTTTTACCTTTGCCATGTAAATACTGTATTATTGCTCTGTGTGCTGACTGCTTATTTCTCTGAAGGAAAAAAATGGTTCTGCAGTCTGATCTTTGATAACTCTTCTGTTTATGACATGACATTAGTTGGTCAGAAAATCTGATTATAAACTGACTGGGCTTTTCTCAGTGTATCAGGAATTCTCTCTTCTGCTACCACCAATTCAGTCCAATGCCTTAGTGCTTTATATAGTGATTGTAGAACTTGCCTGTGGGTCAGTGTAAAGTGACAGCCCAGATTGGTGGGGTTGGGAACTTGCAACAAAACTTTGGTTTGAGAGCAAAGTGTCAGGCGCAAGGTTAGTGATTGTGTAGTGATAGATACAGATGGAGCTATTAGTATATTTTGCCTCTTTCCTCACTTTGAACTTAATGAAAAGGGAAAACCCTCCAGACATCAAAGGGTGTTTTTCATAAGCAGTACCTGCTTCTCTGCTGTTCTTTGTGCTTTAAAGAACCTGCATTGTGCTTTGTGTGTTCATCTGCTCACAAAGGACTAAACTCTCCAACTATGGGGTACTAGGTTCTCCTTTAATAATGTCTCTCAGTATTTCAAACACTTGAGACAACCCACATTACAGTGATTACCCCTGTCCTTTCTATGGATCCAAAGCCCAGCTGCTGCCTGACATTTTGTGAACTGCAAGGGTTTGGGGACTCAAGTGCTTGCTCAAAGTGAGTATCTGTTGAAATGGTTAATATAGCAACAGTTCTTGACACTAAATATTGCTGTAATACTTTGAACATTTCACATAGAGATGAGCAATCAAAACACTAAGGAAGTTGCATTGTATTCCACATGGTGGAACACATGCTCTGAAGTGACTTTGGCTTTAGCATGGATATAAATGGGGTACTGTCTACTTTCTTCAGGAAAAAAAGCATATAATCTGATAAAGAACCCAAAAAGGCACAGCACTATCACTTCACATGGGGTTTTTAAGCTCATTTTGTTTTGTCCTTAAGTTCTACAACCTTAATTGTCCAAATATACAAAGCTTAATAAACCACCAGCAACGCATACTGTAAATTCAAAATAGTTATTTTTAAAAAGCGACAGAGGACAGATGTATCCTCTCCAGTGACCACAGCTGCTCCAAGGCAGAGGCCTCCACAAGAGACTGTCCACAAAAAGAGCTGATTTCTAATGCTACCCTGGCTGACCTTTTTGACAATGTCATTTGCTGCAGTTGCAGACCTCCTCTTGGTACTTTCACATCTCTGTTAACTGATCCTTTACCTTTGGAGTATTCTGTACCCCATTCAGAGGCCTCTAAAAACACTGCAGTGCCCCATATCAGACCTAGCTCTCTTTTGACTAGGTCAGTGTATCATTTTGTCAAAGTTCCAGAAACTTCCCAGGATGGGCAGTTAGAAGTTTTTTGGCAAGTTTGGGGAAATGCTGTTGCTAGTAAGAGGATGTGGAGTCTGTTGGAGAAACACCTGATGTCCTCTGAGACTTACTGTGGACTAATGCAAAATCAGTAGCTTAGAATCAACATTTCAATGCCAAAGTGCAACTTTCCTTTAAATCCACCATGCACTAAAGTTTCATGAGTTCTTGATTTGCCTTCAGGTTACCCAAGTCTGAGTTGCGATGAAAAATATATTGCTTTTATTGCCAAGAAGTACAATGTATCACTCATTTAATCTCCTTTCTTTTGCAGATCTTTAGCAGGTTTCATCTGGTACTGGATGGATGCTAACAGAGTATCCAGTTTTTGGAAGGGACCCTTTTCTTTCTTTAAAACTACATCTGTAATCTCCTTCTCTGCAAACTGGTTCTTTGTTTGACCAAATTGCAGTATCCATCTCCAGCCCCTGCCACGGGGTTTGTGGCATAGCACTGACAGGATGAACCAATGGCTATGTAGCTTTTAGCCATCCCTGGCTAGTACCAGTCAGGTGGCTTTTACATCCCTCAGTAGGTCAGGGGTTGGAAAATAAGCCATGAATTTTAGGGTTGGAACAAAAATGAAAATTCAGATGCTTTTCCTTCACTTCACCTGTCTTCCATTCTTAAGTGAACACTGCAGGGTGGCTAATTCACCAAGACATAGCCACTATGTTGTGGGTCAACAGTCTCCATCATTTCACAATCAAAAAGTCCTGGCAACTCTGAAAGGGCTAATGCCTCATAGTTGGACTGAGACTCATGAGGTGCTGAGCTCCTCTGGTTGTCTGGTGATGCTACATTGCTTTGCTGGGCTGGGTTCATGGAATACTGGCACTGGTTTGGGTAGTCTGGCTCAGAAGAAGTGACCACTGGCAAATCACAAGTCTGATAGGAATATTGTAAGGGTGGCGGTGGTGGTGGCTGCTGTTGCACATGAATCTGCAATGGCAGCCCAGGTGAGCTGTGGATCTGTGATGGTGGCAATGACTCCAGCTGTAGTTTCTGATACTGGCTAAGGAAAGGGTCATATTGCATTTGTTCTGAGGAAGGCTCCATTACAGGGCTCAAGGGCTGTGCCAGGCTGAACTGTGTCAGCGGCTGCTGCTGCTGCTCCTCCTGGCCTGGAAGTGGCAGTTGACTTGACCTTGGGTATGAGTTTTCGGCTATATGCATCTGGTTAAAATAAGCCTGCAGCTGGGACTGCTTCTGGAGGAAGAGTCTCTTCTGATGCAGCCTGAATCAAGGACATCAATAGGAATTATTTTCAGTCTTTGAAATATTAATACTTAGTGAGATTTGTCTGCTAATCACTAACAGCAATGGCAGAGGAGAGTGGTGAAACGTACATTGGGTTTCTTTGAGAAAGCCAATCTCTAACTGCTAGTTGGGTTTCATTTACAACTGAACCTTGTTAATTGTCACTTTGCTAATCTGCACACTCAACATGTCTCTCCCTGCTTCTTACCAAAGGTGCAAAAGCAGAGACAATGCAGTAAGGTCTCTCATGGCTAACATTACAGGACATATTCTAGTAGACTATAAAGTATTATTCTAACCAATTAAAACTAGACTATGCTTGGCAAATAAATGAACCTTATGCACTATAATGCAGCAGGAATAATTTATTGAAAAAGCCGCACTTCGCCCCCACAAAAATGCTAAGGGTGCTGGATCATAAAAAAATTCTCATTAACTAATCAACATCCCAACTTTAACCAAAATTGTAGATAGGAGAGGCGGAACAAGACTGTTCCCAGCTCACCTAGTTTAGATAGTTTATATTTTCTTACACACAACTATGTTTTCTTTAAGATGTGAAAAAGCACATGAAGTTGCTTTGGTCAGCAACATAACATTCTGGATGGTTGTCAGCCTTAGCCCTCAAGCAAGAGTCAGTGTTACCCCTCAATTCTACAGCCACTCTTGATGCTCACTCTAGATATAAAGGGACAACGAGAAAGCAAGTGAAGATTTCAAGTCCCTCTACCAGTGTTTGTGGATTACAGACACATGGATTATGTGGATATGTCTCCCTACATCAATTCCCTGCCATTGCAGGGGCCTTGGACATTGGTGCACCTTCGTCCTGCCTGTTCTCTGCCTCTGGCACTCAAGAGTTGAGTCTCCTGACTGCTGTTATACTTTTGTCTAATTCTGGCTGTAAGGTCAGACCCCTTCTGACCTTCAACTCTGTGGCTCTTTCACACAGAAACCAGAGCCAGTTTTTAGCTGACCGTTATACAGGCCTTTGTATACCCTCACTCTTCTTGCTTTTGTATCAGTTTTCTCTAACTGCGGTTGAGCCTAGCAATTTAACTACACAGAGAAAACAGTGAAACCGGTTACAAAAAGAGAAAAAAGGGAGGGTGGAAGAGACAAAGATCTCTTCCAATCTAAACTCCGTTGTTGCTGTCGACATAACAACAAGCAAGACAGTTTTAGAGAAGACTCATTTTGAATTGATTGTCCCTTCTGATGTCTGTAAAAGCCTGGCTTACAGGAATTCCTCATGTTCTTTGTAGTAAAATTATCTGGTCATGGACAAAAAGCAGGAAATACCCAAATGACTGCAGGGATTCTGAGACACCACATCATTCATGTTCTGAGTTACCATAAATATTGCAATACATGGTACAGAAACTTTCATTGGAAACCATGAGTACAGAAGTATAGGAACACTGTCCCCAACTCCCAGAACCTCTGCACACTAAAGAAAGCTAAGGATGCACCACTATCTGCTGAATCAAACTTTTATGGTACTTTATCATCACTGCAGTAGTCAGGCAGTGGTGGCTGTTGAGACCCAGCTCCCTGTTAGTCTTGCTCTCCTCCATTGCACAGAGGAAGTAAACAGGGCTACACCATACAGCTGGACTCAGGAGGGTAGCAGAAGACTGCACCCTGTGAGTATCATTTCCGCACCTCCACCCACCCCCCCACTCCCTGGACAGAGCCCTGGCTGACCTTGCCAGCCCATCAGCCTGGCCTCATAAGCAAAAAATTCCCAGATCCTGAAAAGCCAAAATTTGGGTGAAATTGGAAAAACCTGAAGGGCCTTAGTACTGTGTTCGTAGAGATTTTTAGATAAGAGTTTGCCTGTCCCAAGAATGTCTCTCTTCCCCTATTCCTCCTGGGAGGAAGTTACATGCAAATTACTCATCTACACAGATTGTGAACCATAAGAAAGGCCATACTGGGTCAGATCAAAGGTCCATCTAGTTCAGTATCCTGTCTTCTGGCAGTGGCCAATGCCAGGTGCTTCTCACCTGTGCTCTTGTAACTGCTGTTCCAGGCTTCGAGGCAGTTCTTTGCAGTACAGCTGGCAGGTATTCTGGGCTTTTGACAGCAGGCTGGGTTTCTGCAACAGTACCAAAAGATGATGGATTTAAAATGTGAAATGAAATGCACTGTTTTAAATGGATGAGAGTCCAGGAGAGACTGAACTGTCCCAGAAAGTCTCAGCTGGGGAAGTACTTGTTTATCCTAACACAACCTGAGCGTTTTTAAGAGATTGGGGGCAGCATTTTCAAAAGTGGATGTGCAAGTTTTGGATGTCCAACTTTAATTTATCTAGCACCAGCACCACCAGTTACTGGTAGTGCCTAGAGGCCCCAGTCAGGGATCAGGATCCTATTGTGCTAGGCACATGTAACTAAAATATAGTATTTGCCCCAAACAGCTTTCAAAGTAAGTAATCACCCTCAACTATAACTGAAGCTAGTGGTAGTTGGAGGTACTCTGCATTCTGAAAAACCAAGCCCAATCTCACTCAAGTTGGATACCCAAAATAATCTGAACCACTCAGAGCTCAAGCACACTTGAAAATGTTGGTCTGTTTCTACATTATAGATATGATTATGTACTAACTGGTAGCTGTAATTGATTTCAAACATTCTTGGATGTTAGACTTCTGTGGGAATTTTTAGTATACAAGCTGGAAGAATCTGCAGAGTTTGTGTTCTTAAAAGAAAACCAGTAAAAATAAAAAGAGATGTTACTCTGAGATGAAAAAGGACAGAGGCTCCTCAGATCACTCCCCAAAGCAGATCTTGGTACATATCCCTGAAAGGAATGCAACTGCGAGGAGCTACCAAGAACTGTCACTGAACTCCTGTTACCCTCATTTGCCTCTAATTAGCACATAAGTAACTGGCTAAGAAAGTAGAAAACCAGAAGCAGTAGCTGCAGCAACCAAAGGAGACGCTATTACACAAGGTGTAACTTGAATTTGTTGTTTTACTAGTTATCCACCATTTTTCTCATTGAAAATAACTGGCTACATTGGTGTATACTATCAATGGCTGGCTTGACATTGTGGAGGAAGGCACCATACCTGCAGTCTGTGTTGCAAGTACTGTGTTTCTAAGCTCTGCCGTCTCGATAATAACTGTGGATGCACGCCATTAGGGAAGGCAGATACAATCTCCTGCTGCTGAGAAGCTTCCTCCTGGGAAGAGAAGGTAAGAGCACAGTTTAATTCCTCCAGACAGAAGCTACATTTTCTGCTTAAACCCTTTAGGGAGCTGCTTACACTCTAGTGCCACTTGATCTGCAGGGCTCATTGCTCATTTAGGATTGTTTAGAAGTTAGATATGATTGTTTAGAATTCTCCTCTATGCCACATAATAGAAAAGGCACACAATTGACTAACCTGGAGAAATACAAGGTATTTTCTGACTCATCTGCTCTCAGATCCCAGTGGCACCAGGAGAAAGTGATCCTGACCCTGTGAATATGTCTGCCTCTTTTCAGAGTTTTAAAACCAAAGACAAAAGGCTTTTGATACGAATTTAAAAAAACTACACACACAGTGGGTGTCTCCAACAGGCACGATAGCTGCTTATGTGGCTGGAGAGAGAACAGTTCGTTGGTTGGCACCACAACTGAGCTCGGACATATCAGACTTAATGACACATTCTTCCGAATGGATTGTGACTTTCTGGTTTCCAGAGAATGAGGAATGGCATCTAAATCTCAGCAAATTGTGAGAAAGCCCTGGGATTATCATGCTTCAGATTTAGTCTCTAGAACATTTTGCAAGGGGTACAAGAGGTTCTATTGACCATCCATGCTGATTATTCGCCCGAGGAGGTGGGCCCAAAGAGAAAAGATAGAAAGCACTTATTTACATTTGCTGCCTCCTGTTTTATTACAAACAGGCAAATAAAGGAAAATGGAAGCAACTAGCTGGACTTTTGTCTGGCAAAAGAAGGCCAAAGCTGACCAAGTGATATACCACCAACTATCTTTAAAATGACAGGCGGAGGTCAGTTCTGTTACAGCACAGTAACTCCACTGTGGCAGAACAGAATGTAGTTCTATTTGCATCTAAAACACAGGTCCTTTAGACAAACTAACAATCTGTTAGATCTGAAGGGCCCAGAATACCATCTCACTGGTTCCACAAGTCTGGCAAACACCACCTCACAGGAGCTCAGTACCTGCTTTACCCTCCATTATGCAAGTCAGGGGGAGAGGAGCAAATTTAAGCTCTAAATTAATGTCTCTTCTAGGTCTCCCAGTGCATCTCCTCTCTTCTTTATCTGTCTCTTTGAGGAAGGGGCTTGTTTGTGCCTGTGGCTTGTACTGCACCAAGCACATTATCAGTGCTTAACACACACCTGAGGGGGGCTGTTTACAAGATTCTGCAAGTGGGGAGCAGTTGATGTTAGGTTGGGCTCTTCTTCTGATCCCATCTGTTCATATAGCAGCTGGACTTTATTCAACTCCAGGATTCCTTTGGTTCGTGCCAGATTCTGAAGGTGCTGTCTAAATGCTACAATTCCTGGACAAAAGTCAAACAGAACAATATCAGCAAAACTATTGCTATTGGGTCAGCACAGCCAGCTGAACCCTGCAGGGCCCAGCTGAGCCATATTTCGCCACTAAAGCTTGGGTTAAAGCACACATGGTACTAAATTTGTGTCTAACTTCTCATGACAACAGTGAAACGGTTACCTTGTGTGAGGGATGTGTCAGATGCCCTGCGCCCCTCTCGGAAACTGACGGGGGAGCGGTTGTGGGCCTCTCGTTTCTGGGAGGTCAGTGCCTGCATGGCTGGATTGGCAGGTCTCAGGCCTATGAAAGGGGGTGTCATTCTGGGTGCTGACTGGTTGGCCAGCACCATTTCTTTCAGTGTAGGAGTGTCCTCAAGGAAGTTAAGATCCCTCTGAAAAGATCCCATATCATATTCTGAGTCAATGCTGCCCAAAGATGGATTCTCATCCAAGGAGTAGACTTTCCCTGTGAGAAATACAAGCACTAGATTAAATGAAAAGTGCAGTATTTTAGCAAAGCAAAGCACCACAGGTTCGAGCCATTTCTGCCAGCACGGTCTCCAGTGACTGGCATGGAGGAAGTGTAAGAAAAATGCAAGCTTTATAAACACACTAATACTTCCAGCACTGCAATGGGGTCACACCCCTGGTTTTAATACTAAGTTGAAGGATAAAATAAGTTAAATGGCTTGCTAGCAGGGATACTGTGCTCCCAAAGCGCTTTTCAAACAATAACTTCATTCACCACTGGGGTGAAACACAGAAGCCATTTACAGTGGACAGGTACAGTACACAACTATTGGGGACATGAAGATGTGCATTCCACATCCAAATGAAACTGCAGTAGGAATTCAGGGAGGCAGAATGGAATTACCCAAACTGGAACCTAGCAGGGCGAGTGGGAACCAACACTTGCAGAACTGCTATGGAATCTTGAATGGTTAGATGTGGTTATGAACTTGGCTCTATAATTGCTAAAAGACAACAGCTGAGGGCTTTAGCCTTGCACTAAGACCTCTGAGTACTGACTCTGGTAGAATGCCATTAAGTCACCAATCTTGTTTCCTTCACCACACTCGTTTTCTTGAGGAATTTCCCATTCAAATACTATCTAGATTCTGTTCAACCTGGGGGAGCTGACAAGATCATACCCCAACTTGGCATTGCTGCATCCCCACATTGGCATGGGGCTGCCAGAGAAACTAGTGTTTTTCTAGGCACAAACATCACCTGGAAATTAAATATGTTGGGATTGTTAATTATGCCAAAAGTGTAACTCATTTAAATTGCGTGCCACCCTCTACCCTTTCTACATTGCCATTAGATTGGATACAGTGGTGCTTGCATAGGCCAGCTGTCAGTTTGCTCCCCTGTCTTCATATCTGCCTCAAATAAATTAATAATGATCAAGAAAAGCAGCTTTTCATTTATTAAGACACAAACCAAGCTAGTTTCATTCAGCATGTAACAAGCGGGGCTCTTGGAGCCTTAAACTTCTGCAGAGACCTCTACAATTTATGTACCTGTGCCTGGCATCATGACAAGCTGGTTGGTCACTTCTGCCAGAGTGTGACGTCTTTTCCCACAGCGGGTTGCTTGGAGGGCTGCAAATGCCTGCGCGGGATCGTCTTCTGATTCGCCTTCTGTCTCTATCCCCTCATCAATAGAGGTTTCCATCATGCTAGTAGGCAGTGACTGGCATCCTTTCCTAATCACCATAGGGGGCAAAGGATCGAGCAAGCAGCCGTTTACCTAAATGCCACAGGGAAAGGAAGAAAGACCGCATTCAATTACTAGCATAGAGGCTCCATGTAGAGTAAAATCTCTGCCCTATATTGTGGGACACAGACTGAGACTGATTCAAGGCAGCTTGGATATTCAGTGTCATCTGCGAAGTCCTCTGATTTAAATCAGAGACCAGTTCAGAGTTCCAAAGTGAGGTTCCAGAAGAGTGGAATCACTGGTCACCTTATTTTTTTGTTAACTTGAGAGATTCCAACAATAAGTCTTAGCTTCCATAACACTTATTCTTGTCAGTGTCTCATAAAATCTGCTTCAAGCTTAGCCACAAAATATTTACATTTATGAAACGTTAATTTTGTTCTCTTCAGTCTGTCCATTGTTTAATTGAGTCTGGTAAATAAGCATTCGTAAGACCAAGTTTGCCCTATTTAATTTCTGCACCGTTTCTGTAAAACGGCCAAACAATAAGTGTATTTCACAAAGGATCAGCCAACATGCCCTTCCTTGGTTCATGCTTAGAACTGGTCATTTGCATTAAAGCTCCATTCCTCCTATCTTGTGTCTGCTCAGTCCAGTTGATGTGGGGGTGTCTGGGACTTGCATGGGAAAATGAACATCATCAGTTTGTTCAGATACTTTTACATTTTGATTCCTTAATAGTGAATTGGACAAAGATGGAGCCTGTGTTGATACCATACTATGGCGAGTACTTCATGCAGTAGTATTAAAAATAGTTCCGTCTCTAAAGTACCCTAGAAGCCATAAGCAGCTTCCTTTTGTAAGACTGGCCTGGGCTGCTACTTTTTTCTTCTGCCAAGATCAGGGTGGATAAAAATCATTTAAAAAAAAACAAAACAAAAAACCCTCCATTTTATTTTACATGGACTTCTAAAAATTTAAACAAAATAAATTTGTTTTTCAAAATAAGCCCACTTAATTTCAATATTAATGTAACTTCATGACAACCTATGTTAAGGACTAAATTTACAAAAATTAAAATTAAAATTTAAAAAATTCAACAGTTCATATTTGCTGCTGGAGTTTTAAAGAAAGTCAAACCACTAAACTGATGGAAGTCACTGGCTAAGCACCAGAGTTTGTTGAAGTGCTAAATCGGCTTTTGACAGTAAGTAGCTTCTTCTGCAGGTACATAGAGAATATTTTTTCATTTGTTTATTCAAGTAGTTCAAGTTCAATTACCAGCTCGTTCAAAACTGAGAGAGTTGAAAAAGCAAGGAAGTGTGTTCTCCCAATCTACGAATAAAAATGGAGAGTGAGGATGAGATCTATTAGAACTCAAAATCTTGATGGACATGGTGATCTGAAATGTTTAGTTCAATTCATTAACTACAGACACTTCCTTTAACCAATCAGTATGTTTTAAATGCAGTTTTGATACTTATTTTTTATGTATCCAGCACAAGTAAGATTTTTAACTCATGATTTTAAATTTCTTTTCTGTGCACTTTTAAATTAATTCCAATTTCCATACAAATACTGCTTGGCACAACTCATGAATAAAAAATTAGATATCTAGTAAATAAGAAATGTTTATTTTTCTAAGATAATAAAGTAGAATTAACATTCAGGAAGGATTTAGAGAAAGCCCAGAGAAGAGTAACAAAAATGATTAAAGGTCTAGAAAACATGAGCTATGAGGAAAGACTGAAAAAAATTGGGTTTGTTTAGTGGGGAAGAAGAGAAAACTGAGGGAGAACGTAACTTTTCAGATACATAAGATGGTTACAATGAGGGGGGACAAAAATTATTCTCCTTAACCGCTGAGGATAGGACAAGAAGCAATGGGCTTAAATGGCAGCAAGGGAGGTTTGGGTTGGATATTAAGAAAAACTTCCCAACTGTCAGAGTTGTTAAGAACTGGAAAAAATTGCCTAGGGAAGAGTGGAATCTCTTTCAGTGGAGGCTAGGGAATAGTTGTCAAGTGTAGTGCAGGAACCCATCCATGGTCTAGCTCAGTAGGGATGTCTGGACATAAGATGAAAGAATAAAGAGGCATCCTTGGGTTTGACATTTCATGGATTTAATAACATTTCCTCATTCTTGGTTTAAGGTGGTTTTAGGAGAAATAGTTGAATCCTCTATTCCTGTCTAATACTGAATATTTAATATTATGCTTTTGCCATTTATTATGTACAGTGCTGTGAATCTTCTCCAAACCCTTCAGAAGGAGCATTCCAACCATGGGAGTCTGTGAGGTACTTTGCTCCTGAATTTTCCTCTTCTGCATTTTCATTTCAAGTCCCTCCAACCAGATAATTACCTTCCTGCTCTTCACTAATCCCCAGACATTTAAGCAATTGCAATTTTACAGAACGGTGTAGAGTTCTCTACAGAGTTTAGTCTTATCAGATTAACTTCATAATTAGTTAACTGCTGAGCTGTTTGGGGTTGGTCCAATTGCCCACACATCTCTGTGGACTTTGCTTTCTCACTACCTAGTCTGGGAATGTAATGTCTATACCTGCATAAGGGTTAGTGGGGAGCACCCTGTAAGCCAGATGATCACTAGACCTAGGAAAAGGGCAGGCATTCACCTATGCCCAGATGGAGGATCCACAAAGCCCTCCAGATGAGAAATGACTGCCTGGTTGGCTAAAAGATCTGTATGTTTCTAAGAAAGTTACTTTATTTCCATGCTTTCTGGACGCATGGAAAGGAGACTTCAGGGTAAAACTGAAAGTCTCTAGTTTATCCAGTCCTGCTTGGGTAGAAGCTGAGTCACGTTTTGGGGTGATACCCATGGACAGCTGGAGTTGTCTGTTCATCACCTCCACGCTGCACAATGCTAAATATTTCTAGGGATAAACTTAGAAGGGGAAGAATGCATTCAGGCTTTACCTAGAGTACATTTGGATTGTTTTATTCTGGACACTTCCAAATATCTTCTGCAATTTCATTCTTAAACTTCCCCCTGTTCTTAAACTCTTGAGTTTCCTGCATAACATTTCCAACCTGTTTTAAAACCCACTTGAGCAAGCAGCTTGGTGCCCAAAACAGTTTATTTCTCAATCTGTGGAATCCCTATACTCTCCTTCACACCATTCCTGCAAGCCACCAAGTTGTAAGCACCTTCTTTCTGATCACGGACAAGGCAAGAACCTCTGAAGTCCATCTGTGCTGCTCCTTGGCCATGTAGGGGTCACTGGGTGATACGAGGTGCTCCTACTGACCCAAGGAATGAAACTGGGACTATTTTCTGGCATGGCCGTGCATAGCATTAACTACAAGGGCCATCGTCACCACACACTCTGATTTCATGGATTGCTAGTGTCTCTCCCCAGTCCTGACTGAAGAGTCTAATGGGTGACTGCATTACAAGAAGGGGCTTTTGTATGCACTTCCTGCTAGTGCAATTTAATACTGAACTAATGTAATTTTGTGACAGTAACAGAACAGTTCAGTGGTCAATGAGATGCCAATGCCACACCGCAGAAGCACTGCTTCTGTTCAACAGGAAAAATTTCAATGTCCCCAGCTATAGTCAGTTTTACAATAAGATGGGGAAGGTCATCCCTGTTGACTGAGGTCTTCCTTGCAATGCTATAAACTTGAATGAAAGTTTTGCACATGGTCCTGAGCTAAGCAGCATTAGCACAGTCCAGATGTTCCCACTACACTCTGGAATTCCGTTGGCCATGCTCTATAACTAGCATAACTTCCCAGTTATTAAACACAAGAGAAAAGTTAACAAATGACCAATCTTTGTGTGTCTTCTCCCTGAGTTTAACCACTAGTAGTGGGGCCTCTGAGGAGTCTGACAGCAATGTCAAATGCAGGGATGCAACTGATTCCTGCCACTGTTTTTGCAGTGGCAGAGGACGCATGACAGATAAATCAGCTTCCTCTTCACAAGGGAGCCTGAAAACAGAAAAGCATTAGTGACACCTGAGGCCTTGCTAGAAGCATTGCTAACACAACCTCCAGCAGTTAAATCTGCACTAAAGGCAAAACGCTGGGCCCTACGTCCCTGTCTTGACTTTCAATTGGCTTTCAATTGAGTTACCTGACCAAAACTGAAAAGCTCTCAATGCTTATGTAAGATCCAGGCTAACAACCCTGAAGCATGTTAGCTAGCTTCTTGTAGCCTATGCTACCTCTCTAGCTACAACATGGCCCACTAAATGTCTTCAGCCCAGGGTGGATTGATTTAAATCAGCTAGTTAAATCATCAAGAGGCAAGTCTCAATTTAAATCACCGATTTTAATAAACTTTTCCAATGGTACTTCAGGTATTTTTAAATAGAGGCACATTCTCACTGATTGATAACCATTAAAACATGTTGATTTACAACTAAATAGAACCTTTACACTAGATTTGGTACATTTTTTGCTATCTAAGAGTACATTATAACTATGTACATTTATTTAAGCAATTATATAGCTTATTATTTTCATTCTTATCAACTGTACATTTAGGTATGTTTGAAAATGGTGAATGATTTATTGCTTATTTACTAGATAATTATCTTTTTGCTCATGATTTGTGTCAAGCTGCATTAGGATGGGAACTGAAATTTAATTAAACACACAAGCAGCATATAAAGTTTATGGTGATTAAACAAAACTACCTCAAATGTTCTGGATACTTAAACTTCTCTTATCAAAATATGTTTCATATATACAACTAAACAATTTGTTAAACAGAGATTAACTGTAGTGAGTGAATTAAACTGATTATTTCAGGTCAGCCTGGGCAAGTTTTCAAATGCCTAAGTGAAAGTGACTGAAACTTAATTTGCCCACTTGCCTAAGTCTCCTGAAAATGAGACGGTCTCTTAAATTATTTAGCGTGAGCTACTGTGCCATATTTATAAAGCTTGATCTCAAATTAAGACACCCCCACCTTATTCTTTCCTTATAAAGAAAAACAGCCTTTAGCTCACAGTTTTTGATAGAAGCTAATGGATTCAGCATTTTTTATTTAAACCTTTAAAGAGATTATAATAAGTTTAGGCCTTAGCATATTTTGTATTAAAATCAGATTTAATTTTAATCAGGTTTAAAAAAATTTAAACGAATCCAAATTTTATTAAAAATCGATTGTTCTCCACCCTGTTTCAGGTGGATAACATCTTAAAGAAGAATAAGAGGGCTTTTCAATTACATTATACTAACTTGACTGAGCTAACAATGGAAAACTCCATCCTATTTGCTGTCTCTCCCCGCCCCTAATGTGTTTAATAAATAAGGATTTAATGTTTGTTAATGCTGTCATCAGGAAAGAAGAAAACCAGGGATACACCAGTACCTAACTGGTGAGTGCAAATCATTGGGAAGGCTCTGGCAACTTATTTGTTAACACAGAGCTATAGATGAGATTTGATGTAACAAGTCAGATACAGAAGGAGAATAAGTTTCAGAGAGCTTTTCCTGAATTTAGCTGGTTTCCATACCATTGTAAAATGGCATAATGAGCTTCACATTCCTCTCAGTAACTGACAAACTTGGTCTGTTTGCAAATAAAATGATGGCCTGCAAACCCAGTCTGGGATCTGAGTTAAGCTGTGTTTTCCCCTAGCTAATGCATCATCAAAAGTAAATATTCTGCAATGGACACTTACTTAACAATTCTGCTACCAGTGCACAACCCAGGAGAGAAACCAGTTTGCCTTCTGTTAGTTATGCTTCAGCAGCAGCAACAAAAACAGAGCAAATTTATTTTAGTAAAGTCAGCTGATATGACTCAGATTAAAGGGAGCAGATCTGTTGAATAAGGAAGTTCAATATTTACCAAGTAACTTTCGATAGATTCAGAAATGTATGAAGTGATACAGTCAGAAAGAAAATAGTAGCTAAACTTCCCTTGTTATAAGAGTGCTTATAAAACAAGACTCGAATACTGGAAATGGCTTTCTGTGCCCTTCTTGAACACCTCAAGCTTTTCCAACTCCACATGGGACAAAAACAGAGCCATCAAAGTAAGATAATGCAACCTCCTTCCCTCCCCCCCCCGCCCAAAAAAAAAAAAAAGTTGGAGCTCTAGATTCAGATTCTACTAGAGAAATGAGTTAGGGCCCAGTGTTCACTACACCAAGTGGTTTTGGCTCCTGTTCATATATGGGATTCTGTTCCTCCATTTTTAATGTGCATTGGCAGACCAGGGCTGCTGCAGATCAGAACTAGCAAAGGGGCACGAGTGGAGTAACAGAGTTGAGATGCATGGGCACAGCTATAATGGGGAAGTTTACACTGCAGTTTCAGTCCCTGTTTTGCTGACTAATGGTATTAGTCAAACCTTCATCAATACTAAATTAATGCACAAACAAAATCTAATGAACTGGCAGCCCCGATTCAGGGTTCTCTAGCTAGAATTCTAACATGAAAAAAGGCTATTAGAGTCTCCTGTATGATGATTTTTTTAAAATGTTTTTGGGGAAAATGTGTTGCAGAACAGCTAATCTACAACAAAGTGTCCATTAGTATTTTGAAAACCAACATGTTTGCAAACAGCCTGTGTGATGCAGATCTAGGGAAATACTTCCTCTATTCTTATGAGAAGACCTGCCCAGATTGTGTTTGTAGTAGAATGTGTTGGTATTTACGAAGAACAGCTTTGGATCTGTTGCCTGATATTTTGACAATTTTTTTTCTTTCCACAGTGTGGCTCACATTTTAGGAGTAACTCAGACACCTCCCTTCCTATATGTGATTCCATGAACCATCTCTATATAGATTTTTATGCTACCACCCATCACTGTAGTGGATTGTTTGTAGTCTCTGGCACTTCCCCCTTTTCAAGGTAAAAATTCTGCTTCTCCCACTTGAAAAAACTTAATATCCCTGTAGCAATAATAGTTTCTTACATAGAAAGTATTTAACATATTCATCTTGTAGTGCAATTTAGCAGCTGAAATGGATGAGAACAGCCAACACCACATGGCCAGTCATTTCTTTGCAGACCACCAGTGGCATATGGACCACAGTTTGAGAACCTCTGGTGGATGTGGACTGCAATATCTAGCCATTGCAATATTCTCAAGGTCAGTGTGATCTGACTCCACAGTATAAAGTATTGTGTGCTGGTCTATTCTGTTCAAGCTGCATTTATTAAAAAAAACCTGAAGGGTGATACACAAGAGTTTGATTTTCAAAGGCTGCTGCTTTTAAGTCTTGTGATCTGAAGGCCACCTGCTTTAAAGTGAATCAACAGTTTTTCCCCTGCGAAAGGGCTCCCACCCAGAGCTATTCAAATCAGTGATGTGAAAAAGGTCCAAAGTACAACTGTCAGCCTCTAACCATCAACAACTAAGAAATCCTTCAGAGTGGCAAGCAGGGACTAAAACGATGATTTGACTCCACCCAAACATAATACACTAAGATTAAAATTATAATGTGGTAACAAACATGAGAATGCCCATGGTAGTGTGTGAATAAACTCATTTGTGAACAATTCAGTCTGATGTCAAACACGAGTTTTCTCCATGCTGCTAGTTCACATCTCTCTCTGCCTCCCTACAAAGTATTGCCACAGACACATAGTTTGATGGCAAAATACATCAAACTTGCTGTTGCTCCCTTCAGAGAGTTTAGCTGTGGAGTTGTCAAACCCTATTAACAGAGTTCAGTTAAGCCTTAACTGTGGAGGGCAAGGCAGCCTACACAATCCTCCAGTCTGATTGCAGGAAACAAAACCCATTAAATGGGACTGCAGTTTAACATGGTCTCCAGAGCATTTTTTATATACAATTCTAGTTACAGAAATGGCCTTGCTGAGAGGATCAGCTGTAATCCTGTTGAGACACAGCAGTTTGCTAATACTTTGTCAGAATGAATGTCCCTACTGTCTATTTACTGTTCAAAATATCGACTACAGTAAAAAATTAATACTCTATTTAAACAAATGCTTGTCTGCCAATTTTCCTGTATTTCATAAGGCAGGGAGAAGAGTGAAATTCTAATAGCTTTAGCTGGTAATACAAATTTATGGTTACAGCTTCATTATAACCTTTTCTCAAATGTCTACATTTCTGGGAAAAAAACCTCACTTTCAGCCGAAAGTTTCCTATGTTGGTCTCAGCACAAAAGTGAGTTTTTGGGAAGTTTGAGCAGCATGCAATTGCCCATTTTTACACTTTGTGAAGCTGGAGAGAAATACACATTATGTATAAGTCAACTGCACAAGCAAAACGCGTGCCTGAGCAATTGTCTTCAGAGCAATTTTTACATTGGTGGAGGAGGAAAAAAAATCTATGGAGTTTGATTTGTTTAAAAAAAGCATGGCAGCTCAGTGGGCTTTGAATGTTAGACTAAAAGCCATGGGAGCCAGATTAAAGGACACAGGACAGGTAAAACTGTCAAAGGGGCATGATCAATTCCTGTATCTTGTTTCTAGAAATGGTCACATTTCTCACCTACATGTAGGTGGTGGAGGTAGGTAATATCTGATAAAGGAATTCATTGTGCACTCTGACTAATCAGTCTTCCCCAAATCACCCATACAAAGATAGGATGAATAAGTTGCTTTTAAATACTGCAGAGGCAAATAGGGAGAGAAGATCTAAAAAGTTGGAGAGGGCAGAGAGGATTATCCCATTTAAGACTACGCAGCTTTCAGTAAACCCAGCTGGCATGAATCAGAGTTGATCCAATGAAGTCAGTGGAGTGACAACACTTTCTAAAAGCTGAGAATCTGCCAAACTCCCCACCCTACCCCTCCACTTAGGGATTCTGTACTAGAAAACAGACATACCCTTAATGCCAAGGGGGGCTGGTCTTTCAATTAACTAATGAAAAGGTGCAGATCATTCCAATATCAAATGCTACTTTCAGGCAGTAATTTAACACTACCCCCCCCCCCCAAAACTTTAGCGACATTGAAAGATAGGTAATTTATACGATATACCTTTGGGGTATCGACTCTCTCTTCCTCCATGAATGCTGGCTCGACGTGGCAGCTGGATGGAGGAAAGGAGAAGGCTTCTGGAGCTGGTGGGAGGCCCGGAGACCTCAGCAGCCTTACATTCTGTGAACGCAGGTTCACTGGGGGCATCGCAGCTTGTGTCTGAGATGTAACAAAACCAAACCATCTTAGGGCAAAAGAGGAATCATGAACAATGAAAACACACAGATAACTGCAAATACAAAACCTGATATCAGGGCTCCCCTGAGGAGTGCAGATTTTTCTGCTTATCACTGCATGATAAGGAGGGAGCCTTGGTACCAGTCAGGCTTTTGTCATGTTGGATAAAGGGAGAGACGTGCTTGAGCTAAATTCCTTCAAGGTCATTGGCATACAAGTGTCAACATTAAAAACATAGTCCCGCTCAAAGGTAGTGGGTGAGATTTACTGCCTAGTTCTTCATCCAGAAACATAGCCTTACAGGCTTAGACTTCAGAGTTCATTTAGTAATAGAAACATTTACATTTCTGAACAAATAGCATATCATCAAAGATGGCAGAAGAAAATTGCTTAGAAGCTGCAGATGCTCCAAACTGCTCATGCTTTCCATGTTCCACAAACCCCTTACATGGTTCCTTTCCTCTGTCATAAACTGATCAATGTTTGAAAGTCTCATTTTAAAAACTTTAAGAAATCTCTGGGTTAAAATGAGGCAAATGGGTTTTTTTTAAGCGGCTTGTGACTGTTTAAACATCATCCCACCTGGTGACCTCTATGGAACAAGACACAAAGGAATGGGAAGGATTCAGATGTGAAGTCAGGCACCTTTAGAGGGGACTTATCTCCTGGAAAACACAGTATTGAAAGCAAAGAGGCACCAAACTCCAGGCAAATGTGGTGAAATCAGGAAACTGCCAATAGACTGGAACAAATTATCATAATAGTCACAGGCCTGATTATGTGCTTCCATGTGTAACACAGGCACAGAATTACACCTGCATGGACTGAGCAACTAAAAGTGTTTACAAAAACATTAATCAGACTCAGAGATAATAGGGATCCCAAGTATAAACAAGGCTCTAGTATCTTCTGATATTTTACCATCAACGTGTTGATAGGGTAGTCAAAAGGCTAGAAAGCCTGCATAGCCTTTTCTACCCCAGGGCTCCCCTACCTACAGCAGAACAATTGAAAGCATTGGTGGGAATATTAATGAAATTCCATAGCATAGGTATAGCGAGCATCAATCATTTGTGTCCCTGAGATTCCCCTCAACAGCCTGAATGACTTTCAAACCATCAGGTGATTTACCAAGATGTCCATTTGAGATAGCGGTGTCTGATCTGTCTTTTCAGAGTGCATGCAGATTCTGCCTTCCACTTCAGAGAATGCAAAACAAACAAAATGTCTTACAATTAGCCCCCAGAGCACCATCACTCCTCTGATTCCTCCTGGAAAAGAGTAATCCAGGAAGCCTGGTAGCCACTAGATGCAGACACATCTAGACACAGCAGCACTCAGCGTACAGAAGGGACCAGCAACTTGACACAATATACATATTCAATACCATTAAAACTTGACTGTATGAGGGTATGTCTTCACTACCGGCCGTATTGGCGGGTAGCAATTGATTTCTCGGGGATCGATATATCGCGTCTCATCTAGACATGATATATTGATCCCCGAGCGTGCTCCTGTCGACTCCAGAACTCCACCAACGCAAACGGCAGTAGTGGAGTCAACAGGGGGAGCCGCGGATGTCGATCCCGCGCCGTGAGGACAGTAGGTAACTCCATCTAAGATACTTCGACTTCAGCTATGCTATTCACGTAGCTGAAGCTGCGTATCTTAGATCAATCCCCTCCCCTAGTGTAGACCAGCCCTGAGTCATCTTAGGCCAATTATTTTAATAGGGCCACCTCTCTCATGTTTCCAGCTAGGCATTAATGGAAATTATAAGCTAGGCAATATTTTTGCCCTTTAATGAAACAACAGGAGAGCATGTGAAGGGAACTCTAAGGGAATTATTGGAACAAAACATGATAAACTGTACATGATCTTTCTGTTTGGAGGAAGTAACTAGGGAATAAAGTGACAAATGGCAAGAGTGCCCCAGAGCCCGTAGTGAATCCATCAGTTTTGGAAGCATAACTGAAGAAGACACTGAGTAGACAGCCCCCTGGAATGTAGAGGCCAGTGTCTGAGCAGTGAGCACCCAGATCCTGTTCTTGATTCAGATCAATTAGTTAATAGGCGTACTGGGTCTACTCACACAGAGGTGCTGGAAAACTTCAAAGGAGTCATTTACAGTACTCAGCCATCTGTGCTACAGGATTGCTAGCAAAACAAGACTCCTGACAACATGTGTCTCAGGAGATCCTCATGCTGGTCTCAGCAGAAACCACATTGTATTTAGTGACACGTATACACACCCTTGAGGCACTAGGTAGATGAAGACAATGATATCCCTCGCTTAGATATCACAATGGATAGGTACCTTCGATAACGAGATCAGATAGAACAGCCCCAGAGATTTGTCTTCGGTATGACTTCGCTTCTTCTCCAGACTTAAGTGCAAATAGAATGCATACCTCAAGAACAGCAGTGGGGGAAGTTGGGGTTAATTTTCAAAGGGGCCCGAGAGACTGTGTGCGTAAGAGCACCGAACAGAATGTGCTGACCATCAGCCCCCATCCTAACACAAACTCTTTACACTCATCTCTAAATAATCCCCTGTAAGAAGTCCAGCTGCTCATTTGCAGATTACATTCAAGGTGCTTGGAGCACAGAGGAGTCCGCAGCATGGCTGAGTTCATGGAGAAAGACAAACATCAATTACGGACAGCAAAGAATGCCAAATCCTCAGAAAAGCAGAAACATTCCATTGAAGTAGTGCAGCAGCACGCTTTTCATTGTTATGCCCCCAAAAGCTTCCCCAGGAATGCTGAGGGTGAAACAGAACTACTCAAGCAATGAACTGGGGGTTAAGGATGAAACTCCCTGTGCCCATTAACTCTGAGGACAAATGAAATAATCTTTGGTAGCTTCAGCCCCAGAGTACAAAGTCAGACCATGTCCAATTTGCTGCTGCGCTAAGCCAACAGCCTCTGCTTTGTTCACCTGAGGGAGAGGCAAGATCTTTCATCAAGAAGGACAACTCGGTGTGTGCGCACAGGCCACGAAGTTGGGGTGATTTATTGCTGGAAGTAGTTCTGATCCTGTCTGGCCTCCCAGTGACCACATGCCCTCTCCAAGCACAGTGACTCTAGTGCTCACAAAATGAAACAGGAAAATTAGCCAGCCATTTAGGAATTAGCCAGTTTCCAAGGGTTCTCATCCGATTGCTTACATAGACATACAGACAATTGGTACCTAGGGTCTCACATGATATGACAAGACCCACAACTCTCAACAGGATGAGTCACAAACAACTGTCTTGTCATATGATGGTTCTGAAGAGAACAAATGCAAAGCACTCTGCCCAGAGCAACACAGAAAAGCTTGGGATTCTGAAGACAGAAAAGCGAAGGATCCTCTGACACAGAGCTACCTAGGAACAAGAGCTTTCTGAAACAAGAACATTTTGTGCAGTGATCAGTCCCATCTCTGGATGGAATTAGGAGTTACCTTGGCGACTGTTTGTTCAGCAATGGTGCTTGGCCGACGCTGACGAGCATCGAGTCTCTGCTCCACAGGGAAGCTACTCCGATGTGACTTGAGTCTCTCCACTAACAGGTAATAGATAGCAGCAAAGTGGTTATAACTCTTGTTCTGCAGAGACTGAAAAGAGAAACAAGTGTCTAAATGCAGCCAAACCTCCATTCTCAAAAACCACAAAATAAGGAGGTAGGAGAAAAATCTCACTTTTATCAAAAACAAAACCAAATGCTTAAAGGGTAAGGGGGTCTCAAGCAAGTGTCAATCTGGAAACCAATCAGCTGAGAGAAAGTTTCAAGCCAGAATGGCAAAGAAGAGTATGTCAGCCTCTTGAGGCTCAATGGTTCTGTGAAGTTAAAAAGACCAAGCAGCTGCAGCTGCATGTGGAAGCCTGCTTCCAGACTTCCTATTGGCAGTGACAGTTGGTGTCTGTAACCCAAATGCCTTTCTGAGCCCTCCAAGAGAGAGCAAGTGCCATGACCTCACTTATAAGGGGGTAGGCTAGTCCAAATCCTCACCAGCACGAGGGAATTGATGCCTGAAGTGCCTGTGCACACACTCAGCCCTTTCTGGCAAGCAGTGTTCATAGTGCAGCCTCCACACTTCCTAAAAATACCAGCCATTCTAAGGAAATGATCATGCTGAGTCCTGAGGGAGTTTTTTGAGCATTTATTTCTGATAAGAGGCACGATTTGGAATCCAAGAAAGACAGTCAATGCTTGCTGCTCTTATGCTTCCTTTTACTCTCCTCTGAATTTCACATCCCCACCCCTTCAGAAGCGTAAATCCCAAGTATGTTGCTTCTGATTCTGCCCCCCCTCCATATGCCAAATGATGCTTTCCCCAATACCACCCTGTGAATCTAATGGAGCAGAAACCAACACAGTTCCTTGGCTTTGTTTTTCTGCCTAATAATCACCTTTACTGTCCACACAGAGCCCTTGGGGGGAGGCGGGGAGAAGGAGTCTATAAGTGGCAAGCTTCTGCATCCCAACAAGGGATCTTACAGGGCTATCACTTTACAAGCTCTGCAGCCTCAGAAAGTCCCACATGAATTATTGACAGGCCCTTCAGTTTGCTCTGTGATCCACTATAACAAATTGCAACCCCAAATGTTTGCAAGTGCACTCAAATAAAAATACCAGCCAATACCTAATAAAAGAACCACTCCAGTTCTGGAGACCCTGGGATCCATGGAGTGAATTCATTAACCTTTTCTCTGTGGAGCCAGGGGTTCATTCCAGTTATGATCCCCAGCACAAATGAAAGTTAATTAGGTGATTTCTTCCCAGGTCCCACTTTTTACATAAGCCCACACATTTTGCTATGACTGGCAGTATCTGCACAACAGAAGCCCAGCTCACTGATAAGCTCATCACATTCAGGAGTTTCCAGTTATCAGAGACATCCTCAGTCCTCTGATCTCTTTTATTAATCGGTTACAAAGAATCAGGGCCAAAGTTGGCTAGAGCAGTTGTGAACGGCAGGATTCTTAAACCTTCCAGAAGCGGAACGTATTTTCTGCAGCTTGCCTTCCCTTGAAGGGTCTGTGCAACTGATAATACAGCAGCAGCTTGATTTTGTTGCAAGGGTAACAAAAAGAATGTTATGAGAGAGACTCGTGTAAAATCTAGATTTAATAAAGCAGGACAGTAAACGGGCTCATTCTGAGGTTACAGCTCTGTGGAAGGTCTGTTTTACCTCAATAGTTTTCTGTTGGTCTATTCCAAGGCTGTGCATCAGCCGCAAAACCTGCTCATTATACTCTCCAATGGAAGGCTCGTTCTCCTGTCCTTGTGGATAGAGAATGGGTCTCTGCACAGGAACTTCTATTAGCATCCATTTATGCTCCTTAATCTGAGCAATTGTCAATCTCTTGGATGGGTCTAGGACCAGCATTCTCCTGATCAGGTGCTCACACTCTGTTGGGATAAAGATAAAGTAAAAAAGGGAACATACTACAGACACCTAGCAAATAGGCTACAGTGCACACACTGTATTCATCTGACACCTACTGATGAAGAGCAACAACAACAGGAACCCGTCTTAGTTCTATCTCATTTTTGTGCTAAATAAATTTCCTGAAAGTTAAAATAATCTTTTGAGCTAAAGACTTCAGTTCACACCAAGAAAAAAAATCAACTTATTTCAAAAATGTGCTGTTTGGGGAGCGGTGTCATTAATTCTAAGCATCTCCCCAAAACCAACAATAATGTTATTTAAAGCTCAAGAAGCCACTTGATATGTGTCCCTTTAATTTAGACTAGACTATTGGCAGCTTCTTCCCAGCCTACAGGCCAGTACCCACATCATCGATTTTAGGGTTATGCTATCAAACATTTCCTCATTGTCTGATCAAGAGTGACAGAGCAAGACTCAACAACTGGATCAATCAAATAAGGAAAAGGTCTGATAGTCTTACAACAATAAACAACAGCAGCAGCAATATGTGGGTGTGCCACAGATATAAGACTGAGACACCCATATGAGTTGGTTATGTGGTTTGTTGAGGTTTGTTTGTTTGCTTTTGTTTAAAAGAAGAAGTCAAAGAAAACAGGAAAACCCAATCTGCAATACACTAAAATTATGGTGATTTTGTTTTCCCTGCATTTGCTTTCCAAACTAAAATGAATTGTTTGTATTGTCTTGGACAATGAAAACTACTTGCTGTTTGAATCTGTGAATTTTTTTCCGTTTCTAATCAGAGGTAGGAAGTGGGACACTTCATTTACACTCATTCATTGCTCATTAATGACTCAGTTGTCTTGTCCACCATCTGCAGTTTAAAAGTATAATTTAATGGAGATTAAAATCCCCAAAGCGTAAGGACAAATATATTACCTTCTGACATGAAATAGGGGATCCTGAACCTTCCTTCCAGAACCCGCTGTCTCAGAATAGGGAGTGTAGGTCCATCGAAAGGTAATGCTCCACAGACTAGAACATAAAGAACTACACCCATGCTCTGCAAAACAGAGAACATTCCTGCTTTTACCTTTCAGATGCACACAAGTACTGTACCCTTTGCTCTGAGATTTGCTAGTGAAACCCCAGGCTGTCACTGACAAAATTAAAGTTGTTTCTACATCCTGCAGAAACAGTGTTAAAGAAAAAGGAGTCATATACCTGAAAACCCCTAAACCTTAAGAACCCTCAGCTGACCCAAAATGGCTAAGTTTGCAGTGCCTTTTGCTGATCAGCAGGGTAAAGCTGCTGTGTGTAATGGACTAAAGACTCCGGCTGCTAGTGCAAAGCTACATACAGATCACTGAATGATACATGAAAAATGAGCCGCTACTTCAAGTGAGATTTAAAGCCACTCTTTACTACATCGGAATATGTTCAAACAAAAAACCCACCCCAAATTCCAGTTGTTCAGAACAGAGAAACCTCAACCTCTCCTGTTCACTGGCTTGCAAAGTTTTAGGGGAAAAAACCCACCAATGTTTGTATGGACTGTGATGGCTGTGATTCTGCGCTGGTGTGTGCAAAGCCCATTGAGGGATTGCATAAGATGTGCAAAGAGATACATACAATCAGAACAGCAGCATTAAGCCAATCGTCAGATTCATTTCTGAAACTGTGTGTTAATTGGCAATGCAAGTGGAAACAGTCTTGCTAAATTTGCCAAAGAAGATAGTGCCATATGGAAATAAATGACCATACCAGATCCTGGGGACATGAGTCTGTATGGATAGACACGGCACTAGGTGCCTCAATGGAAGGGAAAAGCATTCCAAACATGCACCAAAACTGGGCCAGCATACTGAGATTTTAAAACTAAAAATATTAAAAATCAATGTCTTTATTTATCTGCCAAAACCTGAGTTGAGGATTATGTCTTCCTCCTGCCAACTCAGCTTTTTAGAAACCATTTCTGTTAGCTGCTTTAGCAGTTGTCAACTGTAGCACAAGAAAGGCAGTATCCTGAACTCAGGTCTTGGCAGGTATGTGAAGGAGGAAACTGCTTTTCAGATGTTTTATTTTAAAATGTAAATACTTGTGTTTTTGGTTTACAAGAAGATTGTTAATGAGCCGAGATCTTAAACGGTTTAAAAAATATTTAACAAAGCTCTGCAATTCACTTTTCACATTCAAACACCACTCACATTATTCTGAAACTTGTGCATGGTTGGAGAGTAATGGGTTCATTTGGCAGTTACAGGATAATAGGCTCAGCAAAGATGTAACTTTTACTCATTAAAAAGGAGTGCTTATGAGGACAGTGTTTATTTACTAAAACAACATGGATCACTTTAGATGAGCAAGGTGAACGTCTGTGCACTGCCCTGTTTGTGAACTGAGCTCTCACTCAGAAATTAATCTGCCTCTCTCACATGTATGTAGTACTAGCACCGTGCTTCTGGCGCCAAAGCACAGACTGCCGAATTGCACTGTATCTCTGGGTGCTTCAGGATATGGACACATCATCATCAAGACCAGAAGACTAAAATTAGATTAAACACAAATTAAGAATGAAAAGTCTCATGTTTGACAGTGCATTAAAGAGTGCAAGGAACTCTGCTCAGTGCATGTTTCTCCTTCTTTTACTTCATGCAATTTCGATTGTGCTCTCTGTCCTCTTCCATTAGAGTAGCAAGTAGGGAAACACACACACTGATTCAACAATATGCATCTGCCTGCAGCAGAATGGCATGGGGCACATAGCTTCTCTCTCTCAACTCAGAGAGAGGGCAGCTGACAGCTCCCTCCCCTTTGTGTGAGTGACTCAGACTCATCAACAGTTTACATCTTGAACTCCTGCCGAAGAAGGAAGCAGTGCAGTGAAGCAGGGACATTCATGCAAAGAACCTATTCAGAAAAAACGGTTACCCACCTCTCGTAAGTGTTGTTCTTTGAGATGTGTTGCTCATGTCCATTCCAATTAGGTGTGCGCGTGCAGGATTGTCGGAAGGGTTTTTTCTCTAGCGGTACCTGTTGGGTTGGCTGTGGAGCCCACTGGAGTGGCGCCTTTATGGAGGTGTATGTAAGTCCCTGCCGACCCACCGCCTGCTCAGTTCCTTCTTGCCAGAATACTCCTACAGAGGGGAGGGCGGGCAGGATTTGGAATAGACATGAACACCACATCTTGAAGAATAGCAGTTACGAGAGATAGGTAACCGTTTTTTCTTCAAGTGCTTGCTCATGTCCATTCCAATTAGGTGACTCCCAAACCATATTCCTGGAGGAGGGGTTGGAGTTCATCTGGTTGCAGATTGCAGCACTGCCCTGCCAAACACTGTGTCATCTCTGGACTGTTGAGAAATTGCATAATGTGAGGTGAAGGTATGGCTAGAGGACCATGTGGATGCCCTGCATATATCCTGAATGGGCACTTGAGCTAGAAAAGTGGCAGATGACGCTTGAGCTCATGTAGAGTGCGCCATCAATGTCAGGGCCAGAATCAAATCGTAGCAAGTCTTGATGCATGATGTGATTCAGGATGATGTGTGTTAGGAGAAGATAGAGAGAGTCCTTTTATCCTCTCTGCGACAGTGAAAAAGAGCTGTGGGGACTTCCGAAATGGCTTTGTGCGCTTGATATAGAAAGCCAGAGCGCGTCTCACAACCAAGGAATGAAGCATGCAATCTCTGTTATTGGCATGTGGCTTGGGAACAACACAGGTAGGAAAATGTCCTGATTTATATGGAATTGAGAGACTACCACAGGGAGAAACGCAGGTTGTGGGCATAGTTGCACTATGTCTTCATAAAAGACAGTGTAAAGGGGCTCAGATGTCAGCGCCCTGCGACCGAACAGATCCAGCTTCCTGGCCTCCTTGGTCTTTGGAGTAGGACCCAGCTGTCCTTGCTGCTCCGTGTGATTGTCCACCACTAATGTGCCCAGCTGGGGATGGGTGAAGAGGTGCTCATACCCCTTCTGTGGAACTAAATATTGGCGTTCTACCCCTTTAACTGTTGGTGGGATAGAGGCTGGATTCTGCCAGAGCACCTTAGGTGTATTTATAATGGTCTTAATAAGAGGAAGGGCCACCCTAGAGGGTCCCTCTGGAGCCAGGATATCAACCATTGGGTCTCAAACCTCTGTGACCTCCTCAGCCTGTAGATTCAAGTTTTGCGCCACACACGAAGGTGGTCTTGATGGACCCTGGTGTCCACTGCTGGCAGAGACGTAGTCGTCCCTGCCATCGCCTCATCGGATGAGGTGGAGGAAGACGTCCGAGGAGGGATTGGATCCTCTTGCCCTTCCAGTTCCCTGATGGTCACCAGGGCAGTTTCAGGTGCATCGGCTATACGTGTCCTTCCTTGCACTGGGGGTGGGGTGACAACAGCTCCCATCTCAGGGTCAGATTGCCCCAAATCTTCCTCTAGGGACGCATCCCTCATACCTGGATCCCTTGAGACCAATGGGGCCCCGCGGTGTCCCAAGGCCACCAAAGTCACCCTTGAGCCCAGCCCTTAGGCCTGATGATAGGCTCCTGGGGTCCAGAAGGGCCACTGCACTGACCCCTCCCATTGGGGAGGCCATGACTCTGATGGCACTGGGTTGGGGTGCATAGCTTCTTCAGTGGTGCTGAGAACAGTGCCAGGATCTAGAGCAGTACCAGCTCCGCCTGGAGGTTTAGGATTCCACCTCCAACTCAGAGGAGTACTCAGATGTGGACCAAGACAGAGCAGAACCCAGCAGTGCCAGAGATCGGTGCCGTGGTGAGGATGAGCAATGACTCATCATCTTGGGCTTGCCCCTTTGTCTGATGGGGGGACGGAGCAGTCACTGATGCTGCCATCAGTGCCATCATTGTTAGAACCATCAACGTCAGCGCCAGGGCATCTGCCAGCAGGCACAGGGATTGAGCCATCATGGCGATCAGATCCCGTGCTGCTTCCAGTGTGTCCAGTGTGGAAGGAAGATTGAGGTCTTCGCCCTCCAAATCCTCCAGCACTGGAGAGTTCACTCGCACCTGACTCGATGGCCCCCGTCATGGCCAGAGTCAACGGCTGCGGGACTTTCAGGCCAGGTTTGGGTATCCCAACACAGGACGCACCCCACTGGTGTGCCATGCTGGCGAGCGGCCCCCGTCCACCTTCTTATTCTTATGTGGCACTCGCGATTGTGAATGGTGTTGCAATGTGGAGCTGGACCTCAGGGCTGGGAAGCGGTGCCAATGCTCCTTACAAGAGTCCTTCCTCGGTGCCGAGGGTTCCTGTACCAATGCCGGTGCAGCGCACCGAGGCTGCCGGTGCTGGCTCCGGCTGTGGGTGAAGTGCAGATTTCATTAGGAGGAGTTTCAGGAGAGAATCTCTCTCCTCCTTTGTCCTGGGCTTAAAGCCCCTGTAAATCTTGCACCTATCCGCCTGATGACCCTCCCCAAGGCACCTGACGCAGGAGTTGTGCGGATCGCCCTGTGGCATAGGCTTCAGACACTTCTCACAGGGCTTAAAGCCCTGAGACCGAGGCATGCCGTGGTCAGGGGGAAAGAGAATCTGGGAAAATCCCCCAGCTAAGTACTATACAACTAATTAACACTAATGGGTAACTATTTACAACAAGTAGTCAAAGAAAGACTGCTAAGTAGGCACTAGTAATACGCGAGACTGAGCTGCTCCAACAACCGTCACTGGCGGTAAGAAAGAACAGAGCAGGCGGCGGGTCAGCAGGGACTCCACAGCTGACCCGACAGGTACTGCTAGAGGAAAAGCCTTCTGACAGTCGTGCATGTGGCGCACACACACCTAACTGGAATGGACATGAGCAAGCACCTGAAGAACCTCACATTCCGCAAAGAACAGCGACAGCTTTTTGGATTAACTAAATTATTTCATGCAGTGACTTCATGTGCACCTACTATGTAACCTTAATGACAACCTGGCATTCAGAGTGACTTTACAAACCAAGATCCTAGGCTTCAAAACTACGGGGCCTTAAGATCATTGTGTGACTTGGTCTAGAAAAATAAAGCCAGAGGTGAACAGCCTATCTTGTGGTCTAAATGAAATTCAGAGGTGATTACAATGTTCATTTCTAAAAGGTGATTTTAATCTAGTAAATAAAATGATGATACCCTACCCAGATATCCAGTTGGGGTCCTTCATACTGCTGCCCTTCAAAGACTTCTGGGGCTGCATATGGGGGGCTTCCACACCAGGTGGTGAGAGGCTCACCACTTTTATAGAAATTTCCAAACCCAAAATCTGTAGGGAAAGAAAAAAAATTCTTTTAACACATCTACATTTTTAAACCTACATCCACCAATGATCCGGTGCTGATATGCACTGACTGGGTCTAAAGGCTCACTTTCAGTCAGAGCTCTGTATTTCCTGCAGAAACAAGAGAGGTTTACGCTATTTTTCACTTTTTCACAGTGCAGACTGCTAACTCTTAACGGTAACTGCACAACTAGCCTCCATCCCAACCAGCACAACTTACTGGTTAATTTCTACCACTGGGGTAAATCTGCGATTATAACAATGTCCTCCTCTAATTAAGTGAGAGAGTGGCAAACAGGCTGTGTGCTGAGCCTACGTACTCACGTGTAAATGTCTGAGATTCAATATTGAACCTGACAGCTCTTCGGCTTTCTCTAAGCTAGGCTTTCTTTGGGCTCAGAGAAGGAAAGTGATTTGACCAAGGGCGCATAGCTTTTCAGTGGTAGAGAACCTAACACACAGAACCTGAGTCTCGTGAATCCCAGTCCAATGACCTATCCATTGGGAAACGTGGCCTCTTCAAGGAAGCATCAAAACTGACTTAATACAAACATAAAAACAGCCATACTGGGTCAGACCAAAGGTCCATCTAGCCCAGTAGCCTGTGTTCCTACAGTGGCCAATAAAGTGCTAACAGATGCTTAAAGTAAACAAACTAGAAAAAAAATAGAGAAAATATGTTTGCTCCACTCTTTCTCAGTTCCAGTCATCACCGCGGTTACATCTAACAGTAGGTACAAAAGCATTCAGTGTAAGTTTTAAGCTGATGTCCCTTTCAGGCTTTGACTACTGATTTGGACTTTGACAATGTCTCTGGAAAGGTTGCTTTTGAATAGCTATTAACTTTGACTTTAAGAGAGCAGTTATATGCCATCAGCTTGTCTGTGTATCTACAGTGGACATCAGGGTCCTCAGCTAATGAATGACTAATTCAGGACAGCAGGGACAAAGTACACCGATCCTGAAGGTGCCACCAGATAAAGAAATAAAATAAAATGTGGGGAATGTTGTGTGTCCATTGCAGCCTTCTGGCTCTCTTCTGCCTTCCACACACACTTCCTAGTCAACGCCTTCAATGCTCAGCACAACTCTGATCTGCGCCTCTGCTCTTACTTCTAGCCATCCTTCTTTCTCCCTTTACCCTGTCCACACTTCACTGACTTCTTCCATACACCTTTGTAACACGCCCTAGTCCTACTCTTGGCACACTTGTTTCAACTTCCTCCTCCGAACCCCTTCCTTCAACAAAGCCACTCAGTGCTAACCAACCAAGTGGTGTTAACTATTTATTAATACATTTTAAAAAATAAACCTCCACTGCAATGTACCAGCTCCTCTCTTGTGAAACTGACTCCACTAAATCAGTGGAGGTTTTGCCATTGACTTCAGTGGGGCCAGGATTTCTTCCTTATTTTGTGAGAGACACTTTTTTTTCATATATCAATTTGAAGTGTTAGGTCCTTGGATCATGGACCATTCTGTATGGAGTAAATCACTGTTGGCACTCAAAGAGGAAGAAAAAACTCCAAGGGGAAAGAGGGAGCAGTAAAGGGAGTGGGACAGACATATTCTTTGTTTAAAAATCTTCAAGAGTTAGACAAACCCTAACTTTAATGTTAACTAATGGGCTGTACTTCTGTAGAAAACTAAAGCCTGGTTGTGACATTACCCCGGAAACAGTCTGGACTGATGAACAGCTGTATTCCCTCAGTTCTCCAGTCTGGGGTGCCTTTTACGCTGCTTTGCTGTGAGAGCTACCACTCCTCGTCTGCTGGCACACAGCCTCTAGCACAGGGGTCAGCAACCTTTCAGAAGTGCTGTGCCGAGTCTTCATTCATTCACTCTAATTTAAGGTTTTGCGTGCCAGTCATACATTTTAATGTTCTTAGAAGGTCTCTTTCTAGAAGTCTATAATATATAACTAAACTATTGTTGTTGTATGTAAAGTAAATAAGGTTTTTAAAATGTTTAAGAAGCTTCTTTTAAAATTAAATAAAATGCAGAGCCTCCCAGACCAGCGGGCAGGACCCAGGCAGTGGAGTGCCACTGAAAATCAGCTAGCGTGCTGCTTTTGGCACCCGTGCCATAGGTTGCCTACCCCTGCCCTAGCAGGTAAGTTACTCCCAGTTATATTGTCTAAGTGTTACAGCTAGCCACTCATGAAATTACACTGCAGAGCAACACCAGCATATTCCCAGTCCCAGACTTTCCCCAGAAATGTACATCATATTAAGCCCATCATTTTATTAATAGAAAATGATATGCACAAATCCTATTATCCCAAATGGAGTTTCCCCAACACTTCAATCCAAACACACTGTTCGAGATAAATCAGTAAAACAGGTTTATTAACTACAGAAATATAGATTTTAAGTGATTACCACTAATGAGGAATAAAAGTCAGAATTGGTTACAAGAAAATAAAAGTAAAACGCAACTAATGCCTAACTTAACAAGATAAGTGAATTCAAAGCAAAGTCTCTCTCAACACATTTCAGCAATCTTACTGGCTGAATTTCTCTCTCTTCTTTGAGAAGCATCTCCAGCTGCGGGTTAAAGGAGACAAAGTTTGTGTGGATAGGAACCCCAAGCTGTTTCTTTGTCAAGATGTAGATTTTTCGCTCACACCCTCTTTTCTGCCAAAGAACAGCCACTTAACCAGGTGACATCCATTTGATTTTGCTGACACCTGGCTGAGGCATTACCTAGTCTTTTGTCTCTGGAGAACTGGTTTGTGACTGCTCCCCAGACTTGGAACATATCTTAATAGTATCATATAGTAGAAACTTATAACTTTACATACAGTGTTGCCACACACATTTAACCAGGACAATAATGATCAGCAAAGTATGAGTTTTCAAATGATACCCCATAAGGCATATTTTGTACAAAATTTATCATAGTACTGTAAAAAGGGTGATATACAGATTCACACAGGTCTACGTTAGAAAAATAGGTCAATTTATCTGCATCAGTTGGGTGTGAAAAAACCACCCCCTGGAGCAGCATTGTTAAGCTGACTTAAGTCCCCATATAGACAGCACTAAGGTGATGGAAATTTTTTTCCCCATCAACCTAGTTACTGCCTCTTGGGGATGTGGATTATGTACACCAACAGGAGAACACCCTCCACCCCCCGCCCCATTGGTATAGGTAGTATCTACACTTAAGTGCTAGAGCAGCACAGATGTACCGCTGTATCATTTTAAGGGTAGACAATACTCTGAGACATGTAACAATAGCAGGTCACAAGCAATCTAAGGCCCACAATCAAATGTACTGTGCAGAACTTCATATAGGCTCAGCATTAGTCTGACTTGGTGTTAGCCACTGTTTAGCTGCTCCCTGAAGTAGTAATCCTGGTAACTTTTCCCGAGAATAACACGCCATACAATATAAGATTTCAGGTGATAAAGCTTTATCCTCCTCAGTAGCTGAGCTTTTATTGTGTAAATGTACACTACTGTGTTGGGGAATTCTGTGAAAGTCAACAGTGTTGATTTACAGTAATCAGGCTGTTGATTTAGTCCTATCAACCTCTGAATACCTCAGAGGCATGTGAATACCATGTGGCAGTGATCAGCAGATAGCTTCACTGATAAACACTGTGGTTAGTAGACACTGTACAGGCACCACTGATACCACTTCATTTTGCTGTATTTGCATATGTTATATTATGTTTGGGAAAGGACTCGGCTCTCGCCTCATATGACCTGTGCTACAAAACCATATAAAGACCCTGCAATTCACAAGCACAGCAACACAGTGTTACTGTTAACTATATGAAAACACAAGCTAATCCCACAGTCAGAGGAATTGACAATTTTAAGTAAAACTAACCTTGCTCTGGAATGGCACATATGTCGAGTTGGAATTGCAAGATTTATTTTCAGTGTAGAGTAAAGGTATGTGCATTTCTCTAACATAAGGCTATAAGATTGTCCTAGGGTATGTCTACACTTCAGCTGGGAGTCAGCCTCCCACCCTGGATAGACAGACCAGCAGGAGCAAGGCTTGAACTAGAGTGCTAAAAATAGCACTGTGGACATACCCTTAGAGCTCATTTAATTTTCTCTAACTTTATGTACTATAATGCATCAAATCAAGTGTGATGAAATTCAGCAGAACCAAGCACTGAAACAATCAAATCTGAGTCAGTGGGTCACACAGAATATCAACAAGATTCCTGTAATATCAGGGTGGTGGCAAGCTTTTTCACAGTGTAGATTACATCTCAATAGAAAGACTGTCTCCTGGATACCCCACTCCCATTCATGATAGCATAGCACCATTAGTAGTTACAACAACTGCTTATGTGTAAAGTACCATCCGCAAAATAGTCAATGTATTTTTTACTGTTTATTACTTAAATATAGCAGCTGGGAACAAAGAAAGCCAGTGCCACGTGGCCAGTCAGCTCTCTTTAGAGCACAATATTGAAATCATTGCAGCAGGAAACATGGTTTAAGGTGATGCAAACATTAAGTCAATATTCACCCAGTATGACTATTCAAGGGGAATTCCTCCCATAAACTGGCCTTTTAGTATGACTGGTTTTGGTCCACGTGAGCAACTGAAGTGTGCAGTTCAGTCACATTACAAAGGCAATTCATGCCATTTCCTCCTCTCCTTATCCCTCTCCTCCTTCCACTCACCCACTGTTATCTTGGGTTTGGTACTGGACACAAAGGAAGTAAATGTCTACACTAACTTACACTTAGATTAGCTCTGAACTGACCTCACTCCTTGTTCCATGAAGTTTAATAATACTTTGCACTTTTATAGTGTAACTCCTTCCATCCAAGAATCTCAGAGCATTTATTACTCAGCTTGTCTTACCTTATAGGGGGTGTTTTGATGAGAAATATCCCTATTTTACAGATGAGGAATCTGAGGCAGAGATTAACTAATCTGCCCAAGATCCCACACTCAGTTAGTAATCATGATTAAATGGCTGATCATCTCCTAAGCATAAAACAGAAATCAGTGTCTCTCTCCTTAGAACCTTTGTCTGGACATTACCAAGCACTGAAACCCAGTGGTATGTATTCCTGAAATGACGCTTTGCTCCACCCTCTCGTACACTTACACACTATTTCATTAAATGGATTGTGGGCAATCTTTCTGTCACCTCCAATTCACATGATATGCTCAGGGAACACCACACTCAGATGGCTCCAAAACATCAGAACTCAAGGGGAACTGCCAAGTCCAGTTTCCTTTTCTAAAGAATAGCCATGTGTGTTTTTGCTCGACTGGAACCATATGGTCCCCACCTATTTCTTTATCGTCTCATGCACTGCTCACAAACTGATTTTCTTAATATAAGCCATCTATCCTGTTCAAGATACACCACAGAACTTGCCATCATGAGAGAAGTACAAGATTAAAGGTAATCATTTGGTGGCATTTTTATTAATAACCAAACACTACCAATAACCATCACAACATTGGAATTCTGTTTGCTTTGATATTGCATCGTCATCCTCAACCCATCTCAAGTTAACCGTACCCAATATTCCCACCAATAACAAAACAGACACTAGTCGTATCCCAGGGTTCTCTTGTTAGGAGACAAGAGTAAGAGATGTCAATGGATGGGCTGCCTTTGTGCATTTTTCCACAATGCTTTTATGAATTGAATACTCTCCCTCACCTGATCTAGAAGGCTACTACCTTCTTCTTCATCACTCTCCTCCAGACTCACCACTGTCAAAATGTCTACAAGAATATAGCCAGTTAAGATTGGTTAAGTCAAAGGGGTATTTGAAGATTATGGATTTTTATTGTGTGTGGGTGGTGGTGGTGTTGGTGGTAAAATGTATATTCTGTGTTTTATAGTGCTCCTCTATATTTCATATACTACTTGTCTTCTCAGATAGTTAGCTCTTCACAAGAGGGATTATGTCTTCACATGAGTTTGAACAGCCCTAGCACATTGATGGTGCTACCAGTATTCAGATACTAGCACACTTTCATTTTTGTAGACGAAAACAATAATTTGCTCTTCCTTCAAAACCTGTGTATATGAACACTATGTCGGTTCCCTTCAATTGGTATTTAATTATTGGATTAGGTATACAGCATGAGCCATCTTTATTATAAATCAAATAGACCATCTCAGAAACCTGAAATGTAGCATAGGGTGGATTAGCCATTGCTTGGCATCTTTGAATGAAGATTAGATCTGTTTCTAGAAGATAAGATGTAGCTGAACTACAAATTATTAGGTTTATGCAGGAATTAGTGGTAACATCCTATAGCATCTGTCACAGGGGTGGGCAAACTTTTTGGACTGAGGGCCACATCGGGTTTCCAAAATTTTATGGAGGGCCGGTTAGGGGAGGCTGTGCCACGCCCAACAGCCAGGCGTGGCCCAGCCTCTTCCCTCTATCAGATTCCCCTTGCTTCTTGCCCCTTGACAGGGCCCGGGACTCCTGCCCCATCCAACCGCCCCTGTTGCCTGTCCCCTGATGGGAACCTCCCAGGACCCCTGCCCCATCCGCCCCTCCCCCTTCCCGACTGCCCTTGCCCCAACTGTCCCCCACTGCCCCATCCAACCCTTCCTCTCATTCCTGACTGCCACCTCGGGACCCCTGCCCCCATTCAATCCCCATTCTCTGCCCTCTGACCAATCTGACCCCTGACCACCACCCCAAACTCCCCTTCCCTCTATCCTACACCTCCCTGCTCCCTGCCCCCTTAGTGCGTTGGCTGGAGCACCGGTGGCTGGCGGTGCTACAGCCACACCATCCAAAGCACCAAGACAGGTAATCACATCGCCCGACTTGAGCCAGCCACGCCACGGCACAGCACAGAGCTTCGGGTCGGGCTTGGCTCTGCAGCTGCACTGCCCAGCAAGAGCTCGCCACCCCATTTCCCAGAGCATTACACTGGTGGCAAGTGAACTGAGACTGCGGGGGATAGGGAACAGCAGGGGAGGGGCCAGGGGCTCAGGGACTGAGCAGGAGGGTCCCGCACGCTGGAGGTCGCCCACGGGCCATAGTTTGCATGAAAGAAGTCAGATTAGATCATCACAATAGCCCCTTCTGGCTTTAAAATCCATGCATCCATCTGTTCGTCATTACATATCAATCGTCATCTCTGTGTCAGTCTTTTGCACAGAATAGTCAAATTGAAAAATGTGCAGAGAACAGAGGCAATTTCTGTATTATTTTTATGAAGTGTCTGTGTGACTTAGTTTCTGCACTCACTACTATTTTATTGCTGCCCCTTTGGTAGTAAGGGATTAATTTCTTTCCAAAGAAAAGAAGGGGGAATATGCAATGAATCGACTGGGTGCAGGTCCTGTAGACATGTCTAGGTTGGTATGATTGGACTATCAAGAATTCTCAACATATGAAGAGAGCGACCTTGGGAGACAGAATGGAGACCCATGACTGAACCATTAACCTTTAAAGACTGCATAACTTAACTGCCAGCCAAAGGGACCTGCTAGATGTGGATGGACAATTACTTGCCTGACCACAACCCCTTCCCAAGGGAGGAAGGCATCCATGAGAATGCAGTGTGACTGATGAACTAAAATGGCAGGAGAGGGCAGTAAGAATCCTGCTCTTCCAGCAAATGGAGTAATTCACTCTGGGACCACAGGGCAGGGACAGGGAGGTTTGCTACAAGAAAGCACTGCCTGACTGTCTTCCAGGGCAAAGAGGGTACATCTACACAGCAAAAAAGACCGGTGGCAGTGAGTCTCAGAGCCTGGGTCAACTGATTTGAGCTAGTGGAGCCTGCACGGCCAGACTAAAAATAGCAGGGTAGATGTTTGGGCTTGGGCTGGAGCCTGAACAGGAAAGAAACTCAGAGCCTGTGCTCCCCAGTCTCTCCCTCTTTGCTGGGTTCGAAGGTTCATCTCCAGCCTGAGCAGCCATGTCTGCTATTTTTAGCACCATAGTTGACTCAGGCTATGGGGCTCATTGCCAATGTTTTATTTGTTTTCTGCTGTGTAGATGTACCCAGAGGGGCCCACCTAAGTAAGCAAGGAGGACCTGGCAAGTTAGGGCAGGACATGCATTTAGATTTTGCCTCACCACTGTCCCTAAATACGGTATTCTGGTTCACAAATACGGTCTTGTTTTGAAAAGGCTCTTCTGTATTACTGCAAATATCTGTTGGTTGCCTTGCTCCTAAGAGGGGAAGTCTCCAGTGGGTCCAAGCTCATTTGGACTAGTTCAAGGAATCACACTGAGAAACAGAGATGCTGAAGCCAAAAATCCAATCTTGGGAACATGGGGCTCCCCTCCTTGGGAAGAGTGGAGGCCTAGGGCCTATCACATACACTTCCAGAAAGACCATATAAAAGGTAGAGGCATAGCATATCTTGTGGAGCCATGACATCACATTTTGAAAACATGCAAAAAGGCAGACAAGCTATCTAGACAGGCACCCAAGCAGAGTCTTTTCCATGACCCTGTGGTACATCATTGTTAGCTGGAGAGGCAAGCGATAAATATCAATCCAGCTCTGTATCTGAGTGCAACTCTCAGAATATAAAGTTCGTGCCACATTTCCCTTTCTCCCTCCTCGAGACCCAATAATTGCAAAATAAGTTGTGAAAAATACTTAATAAAATAGTATAAATTAAAAAAACTACCCAGTCATTGTTTCTCACCTGCCTTATTCCTATCACAGCCAGACTTGTGTTGTGAAATTTTTAATTCACTTTGACAGTTTTTCTTCACACATTATTGGCTTAGCAACCTTGACAATACTTCAGGAGACGTGAGGCAATTTCTTTCCTCAGAAGCATTTTGCCATCTGTGTAGGTATCATTAAGTTTGAACTCTCCCCTCAGTTATCTTGAATTTGTCAGATCAGTTAAGACCTCCAAGAGTCTCTTAGCGCTGCAGATAGACACCAGGGTTTTGCCAAGAATTGCAGTGTTGTTCAGGTGCTATTTATTATTAAGAGTTTTCCATATCTGACCACATGTACTTTCAAAGGGGTAAAATTACAGTGACTTGTCTTGCAGAAAAATGTACAAGGTGCTGTTACAATTCCCAAAGAAAGCAAAAATTAGGCCTGGTCTGCACTTAAAAATTAGATCAACTGAGCTATGTCACGCAGGGCTATGAAAACATTCACGCCCTGCGAGCCATAGTTAGGTCAGCCTAAGCCCCAGTGTATGTTGACGACCTAACTGTGAGTGTCTGTCTACTGCCTCTCAGAGAGCTAGATTAACAATTTTATTAAAGCTAATGTTAAACAGAAGTTATGTAATACATCAGATGAGAAAAGAGTGTCTGTACATCTGGGTGTAGTGCTTAGATTATCCACCAATACAGTTTGTTTTTAAAAGTCATATGATACATAAAGTACATAATCAGCAATAATCCAAATTTAAGTGAATAAATTTAAAATACAGTTTGGATATTAGCATCCAAGTACTCAGGTACATCGCTCATGAGAAGTTGTACAGAGATTTAGTTGCAGAAAGCAAAATATATCAATGAATGGAGACTGTCCCTTGGTAACTGAGAATTAGATTGTATTTTCTAAATGGAAAACCTACCCTATCAGGGAAGTCTTTCAGTTACTTTCCTTGCTGCGCTTATCATCAGCACTCCAGCTCATCCCTCCTGGTATTGTCCATGTCCGGTGATGTGTTCTATGTAGATGTCCCTCGACTGATGACATCCGACACCATGAGTTGCCGCATCAGACGAGCATAGCATTGACTGATCCGCATTCCCACAACACTCGCTCGTTACTGGTGTCCCATATACAAAAGGCTCAGACGATCAGCGCGTCTCTGAACCTGGTAACCCCAAGCTCTCAAGGTGTTGGCCAGAGGGGTGTATGTCTCCAACTTTCAAGCTCGGGCATCGTGGAAGGCTGGGGTCCTGTTCTCAAAGGGCACTGTGGCGTCCACCATGATGATCTTCTTCCAGTCCTTGCTGGAGGTGAAGATGTCCAGTCGCAGTTGTCTGTCCACTCTGGGAATGGTGGAATTCACAGCAACCTTCCCTGTGGGTGCTGGGATGGCTTTGACCAGGCGATCTTGGATGCTGTTGCATTGCAGCTGCCAGGCTCTGGAATGGGGCATGCAGCTACACAGGACGTGGGATAGTGTCTCGTGAGCATAGCCACCCTTCCTACATCGCTTGTCCCAATTCCCGTGGCAGACGGCTCCGTTCAGAGGAACACAGTTGAGCCGGGCCCCATGGATGAATCTCCTGTTGGCAAATCGGCTCAAGCTGCCCCCATGGACGAAGTGGTTGCTGGTGTCCCACTTTGCAAGTCACCTTGAACACCCTGCCCTGGTCCAGCTTGTGCTTCAGGTTTTCCACATACTGGCAGCAGATGGCATCCTTCAGGGTCCTCTCCAGCATGGCTCTAGTTTTTGGAGTGAGGATAAGAACACTGATGAAAAATCTCCTCCTGCTGATGTAGGAAGTGTCTGCACTACTGCAGCTGTAGCACAGGTAGTGTAGGCAGAGCTTTAGTTTGAAGTTTTTTAAAATTCTTTTTAACTAATTTAGACTATGTTCTGATGTACTACCTGTTTCCACTCTGGGTACTTACTAGAATATGTTGCCGTATTCATATCATTTTAAGCTCCAAGTTTTATAAAAGCTGCCAGAATACCCCCAGACAGCATTGTCTTGAAAAAATTAAACTAGTTGTTTATAACAATACAGAAGGCCATATAAAACGGGTAGGCAACCTATGGCATGTGTGCCAAAGGCAGCATGCGAGCTGATTTTCAGTGGCACTCACACTGCCCAGGTCCTGGCCACCGGTCTGGAGGGCTTTGCATTTTAATTTAAATTTAAATGAAGCTTCTTAAACATTTTAAAAACATTATTTACTTTACATACAACAATAGTTCAGTTATATATTATAGACTTATAAAAGGAGACCTTCTAAAAAACATTAAAATGCATCTCTGGCACACAAAACCTTAAATTAGAGTGAATAAATGAAGACTCAGCACAGCACTTCTGAAAGGTTGCTGACCCCTGATATAAAACATTCTCTTGTATGCAGTGCTAATATTTCAGTAAGCATCTTAATGAATCCAGGAAGGGATCCAGATAACGCCAGAGCTCAAGACCATTAAAATAGAGGTTACTCAACTGTAACTTGGGTTTTCTGAACAAAAGAAGAGAGAGGGCCTTTACATTGGATTGGTCAGGTGTAAAAAATATGTCTTTTTCTAGGACATGAAGGATTCTTGCGATTCTCCTCTCTCAGAACTCTGTAAAATATTTACATTATATAACCAAATACTTCATTGTTTTTATTTAATAGTCACTAAATCTACACCAGGGGCAAAGTAGGTTTTATAACTAGACAACACGGCCCTTGCAAGGCTTTAACCTCCTGCTCCCCATTTGGTCGGTGGCATGGCACATCCAAAATTTATACCACCCCGGATGCTAAGACAGACAGTGACCGAGTGGTGTGGAGAGCAGTACCTCTTTTCCACAATAGAGAAACAGGGATCTGGGGAGATGTTTATGTCCTGGACAGAGCCATTGTATAGATTCCCCAAGAATGTCCCTTTCGATTAACGGTGGAAAAATCTCAATTTTATTTTCTGAAGAATGGGACTAGACAGGGTCGCCCACTATCTTGCTGACCCCAAACACTAGCTGGTTTTCAAGGTTTCTGTCTGAACAACACTGAGTACAGAGTTGCCATATATGCAGATTCCATATTGCTTTTTATCTCCAATCCTACAACCCCAATTCCATCCCCTTCAGTTCCTGAGGAGCATCTCTCTCTCTTGGATTGTAAAGTAAATGTTGAAAAATGGCATGCACTGGCAATAGGGTACAGCCCAAGTCGGACACCTACTAACTCAGATTGGATTTCTTCATTTAAGGCAAATCTCAGATACTTAGGGATATATATTCCAGCAAATTGCTCAGATTTTACAAATCCAACACATTCCACTGTTGCACAAGATAGATTACCTGTTTGGATAAGTATCCAGAGTTCAATGTCACCTGTTAGGCCAGATCTTCGTAATAAAAAACTACCCTTTTCTTATTTTCTCTAGGTTTCTATAATTGTCTTCTAATTTTTAAAAAATAAAACCCACATATTAATACCATTGTTAAAAATGTATTTGGATCAAAAAAAAAAAAGCAACCACTCAGATTTAGACAGAGCATTGTATATGGCCTCACATTTAAGGTATACCAAGTGGGCTGTTTGATTTACTTATTTTTAGTTTGATTGGTTTGCTTTTATAAGAGCATTAGAGTGATGGGTACTCAAGTAAATACAAAACAAACAAAAGGTTTTTCTTCATTTCTATGTTTTTGTGTTTTGTAATTGCTGTTCCATTATAATCACACTTCATCCTGGATCAGAGATGATCCCTTTAATATAACATGAATTTTGTTAATATTTCTTGTTCCAGATCTAGCAATCAGATTTAAAGAATATTAGTGTTATTCAAGAGAAAGCCCTCCATAGAGCACATGCCATCCTGAGAATCTTAGCAGGGCTGCAATTGGACCCGCTATAAGGGCTGATTGTACAATGGAGTGATCTTTATCTTCTTAACCTTTGCCTGCATCTGTGCTTTAGATATACGATCATTCACAGTTTTGTTTTCAGTTGTATAAACTGTATGTTCCTGCAGTCTGCAAATGTTCGTCTGAACGATCTTGGCATTTTGCTTCTTTTCCTTGTTACCCCTTTAAAATAATAAACTACTTAAAACTAAAAAAAAAAAAACTTGCATCAAAGAGGTGTAATTTTTGTCTTTACATAATTTAAATGAGCCTCTGTTAAAAAAAGGGAACAATGGAATAACGTTTTAAACCAGTTTTCAAGCTGAAAAATGGAAGCTACTTCCCAGAAATAAGAGAACCTCTGCAATTTTTGCTGTGCATCCAACACTCTGAGGTGGGTTTTAATTCACAGATGTAAAAATCCTCCTGCTGAAGAGCAAACAGCTTCAGGGTTAAATTAATCCACTCTTTAAAACTTACCAACAGAATTCCACCTGCCTGGCTTCATGGAGGCACACGGCTCTTTAGTTATGATGGTAATACGAGTGAAGGAGATAATTGTGAGAGAGGTGCTGATAAAGAAAAGGTATGAGTGCGGTAGAAACAAACCTGACCCACTTCATGAACTGAATACTGATCAGCCATTCTGACGTCAATGCATATTTTACTGTCCACCAGCAAGACAAGCCAGCTGCGCCACTCTACTTCAAAATAGTAGTCACTCCTACCTGATTTGGTTCAACCACAATTGCGATCAAGTTCATGTGATCTCTGCAGACTCTCAGTCTATAAGAGATCCTAATCCAAGCTCTCATGGGCTGGAAGTATTCAGAGAGCTTCTCATCGTTTCATCCTAGATTGAAGCTATGCTTATTTTCCGCACACCTTTACAGAGCGCACAGATTTTATCTGGTGGAGCCATAGTGCAGAAGCAGTCAATAATCCCTTTAAAATCAAGTAAACTCAAAGAATAAAAATAGTTTGACTTTTTCCTAAGGCAAACAGTTTCTGATCAGAACAAACGGGATTGTGTGGTTAGCACTAAAAAATAATGCAGGATAAAATCTGAAGGAGAATGCATTAGTGTAATAGCCCCTAGCCCCTCCCCAAGCAGACATTTCATCTGGGCAGTATAGAAGGCCCTTTGTTTTCAATTTTTATCAGAAAATTCCCAGGTTCCGTAAAAGTGATTTGGTTTTTACCAATTTTCACCCAAATTTTTGATCACTGAAGTACACGAAAATACTGATTTATGTTAAGGAAATCCAAAGTATTAGGTAGGTGCATTTATGTTAATAATAAATTAGTGTAAGTGTAAATACAAGGCTCTGTCTTAAAGTAAGGCAACATACACAATGTAAAGAAGACACACGTGTGCATGTGTACGTACTGTTAATGTACAGTTCAAGATATCAACCACAGCATTAAAACTTTTTACTTTCAATACTTACTCTTCTCTATTTGTTGCTTTTTTCTGTTCTCCCATCCCCCAATATTAACCCAGACGCTTACTCAGAAAACTGATAACTTTTTACACCAATTTCCACCCATTTTAATTTTTTTTTGTAATGAACATATGATAAATTCCTTGGTAATTTTAAACAAAATAAAATAAAATGGAGGGCCTTGTCAATATATGTATGTTTGTTATTTAGGATGCATTTTGAGTTTGGATTTATTTATATATAACAAAAATCTGGAAGATAATCCCCTAGAACAATCAGATCAGGATTCATTGCTCCCTAGGATCAACATTTACTTACCTTACATAAAGGCCTCTGTTGAGAAAAGCTCCTTGGACCTCTCCCCATTATTTTTTTAAGCAATTTTAAATAAAAACCCTGTAACTTGCAGTACCACCTGGGGGGGTGGGAGGGGGGAGAAAAGGGAGGAGGAGCCTAAGCAGCAAGGGTGACAATCTCAAATACTTCAGCATACATTCTTGGGAACAGGTTTTTTGGGTCTCAGTGTCTTCATCATTGAGCTGAACCACACAGGGCAATTTTATTCCTATTTCTATATTTGATTAAGAAGTGTTCGGCCACTAAAAAAAAAAGCTTCAAAATAAGAGCCCCAAGAGCCAGAAGCAGATTTGCCAGCAAATTAAGTAGTGAGATGAACCAGCAAGTTACTGTGAGGAACGCAGCTGGGCAGTTGACTCTTTGTTCTTCCATGGCAGAACTGGATGTGTGGTTGGATTTCCCAGATGACTGGACTGACTAGCAGAGGGAGGGCCCAAAGAATTCGTACAAAAAGCCCAATGCCATTACAACAATAGAAACGCTCTTGGGGTTAGATATCAGCTGGGTCTGGTTTTCCTCTGACTTTGCAGAACTGTCTCTCAAAATAATCAAGTGCATTAATTTGCTATTTAAAAAAAATATACAGTATTTTCATGACCGAGAGGACTAAGCTGTGGGAGTTGGGCCCCTGGCTGCCTTTTGCTCTTTCTCAATTTGATGACTGGAGGCAGTGAAGAACAAAACAACTTGCATCCATCTGAGCACAAGTGACCCACTGGGGAAGGGGAGAAAGGACAAGGACCTCTGTGACAACACATCACCACGCAGTCTGGGGTGAAACACTGGGTGAAATTCACTGCTCATCACTTTGTGGAATTAATGAAAGAGGTGACTGGGCACCAATCACCATAATGTTTCTGACAGTTATGACTGTCTTCTGATTAGCCATCACTAGAGCCACTGCTGGACAAAGGGATCGCCCCGGATATGACAAAGCTGTACACAAGAATCACAGTATATGAGAAGTGTGAAGCCTGGGACTACTAGCTAACATGGATACTTATCCACAGGCCAGCACAGTAATGAGTATTTTGACAATACAGTGATAGGACTACAGAAGACCTGAAAAGAGAGAGAAAGAGCCTGACATAAGCAGTAAATGGAATTGGCTAATAACTTAATAATTTCACCTTGCTTTTATTTATTTTTGAATCCTGGAGAATGCATGCTGTGAAATTCCCTATGCTAGAACAGCTCATGTCGCTAACCTTTTCTTGGCTAACAGGGCTCCTGGGATGCCTCTGAAATAGTGTTTTTGTGAACCTTTGTTGTGCTTGTGCTGGAATGTTCAGGGAGGCAGGGAACTTCCTTCTCTGCACCTCTAAGGACATTTATGAAAAGGAGACCTTCTCTGAATACAGCACAACCATCAAGGCAGCTCAGACCCCTGAGGAGGAAATCTGAAAAACAATTCTGGTTGAACATGGCAAACGATAGCACAAAAAAATGCCATAAAGAAAATAAAATGGAGGGGGTGGAGTGGGGAAGAAGAGATGAACAGAAGAAGAGGAAATGAAAGACCATACAAACAGGCCAAGAATGTTCATTAATTCAGTACAGTTACTGATAGTAGATAGGTCCACATACACTGCAATTCTGAGCTGCAAAATTTGCCCAAGTACTGCTCCAGAATTTCAACTTTCATTCTAAAAGATAGTAATAATTGTAACAGTCATAAGTCGTTAAATGTTATGGTGCAAAGAAAACCTTAGAACACATGAACAGACTGCAAACCAATGGTTAATGCTACAACTATGTCACGGAGGTAAATCTGTGACTTCCACTGATCTCTGTGACATTTTCTGCCCTGAGGCTAGAGCTCCCAGCCAGTGCCACCCTCACAGCTCCCAACCTGGTGGAGGGACCCTGCATGCTCAGCCATGGCGGGCAGCCAGCAAGACACAGCAGCCAGCAGGCACTCCCCACAGCTGCCCAGTCGCAGCTGCAGGACCCTGCAGCTACCAGCTGCCCGGGGCGAATGCACCCTGCAGCAGGGGGACCCCAGAGCTCCCACACACTGCATCAGTGGGGGACCCGGAAGCCCCAGCAGCAGTGGGGGCTGAACCCACCTACCCCTTTTGTCAGGGATATTTTTAGTGAAAGTCAGGAAAAGGTCATAGGCTGCCATGAATTTTTGTTTATTTTCTGTGACCTGTCCACAACTTTTATTAAAAATATCCATGACAAAAACTTAGCCTTACCAATGGTCAATGCAAGTTCAGATGACACAATGATGAACAAAAAAACACCCCAAAACACTCCGGGTGTCCTATCAGTGCTAGTACCAATAAAGCTGCTCAAGTCGTAGAATGAAGTTTAGAGAACTGCCTACAGCCCTCAGTATCAATTCAGTATCAGAGGGGTAGCCGTGTTAGTCTGGATCTGTAAAAGCAGCAAAGAATCCTGTGGCACCTTATAGACTAACAGACGTTTTGGAGCATGAGCTTTGGGTATTCACCCACGAAAGCTCATGCTCCAAAACGTCTGTTAGTCTATAAGGTGCCACAGGATTCTTTGCTGCTTTTACAGTATCAATTCAGGTATCTTGTTCTCTCAGAACTATTGGTGACAAATGCTAATTGCTCAATTAATTTTAATGGGGTGCTAATTCTGAAACTGAATGATACAAATTCATTCTGAACATTATTTACTATTTCACTTTGAAGCCTTTATTATAACATCCAGCTCATGCACTTGGTCCACATTCTCAAATGGCCTTCCATGCCAAAAGCCCAATTTGTCCCTTACTCCAAAGCTCCCAACTTCCACACAAAGTTACTGCAAAATCCTCCTGTTTCCTGACAACTTCACCCACAGATATGCATTTGCAATATAAAATCCTGAAACATACAAACCCCCTGAAATTTATAAAATAAAATGAAGTTTAATATCAAATGAAATGACATGGGGACTATTGCAATAACTGCGCTATTCATTTTCATGTTACATGAAATAAAAGCCTTCCATTTTTAGTTTACCTGAAGCTGCTGCAGACTTTCCAGTGTGACAATAGAGTGCTGCAGGAATTAGGAGTGCGGAGTGTACTGCCGCACCCTCTGGCTTGAAGTGGTTTCCATTATATCCAGGGTTTAGAGTTTGGTTCAATGGATCTCAGCACCCCCAGTATAAAAACAGTTGCAGCACCGATGGCTACAAGGATGCATAAGTGTGGCCATGAAGTACACAGGACTTGACATCAAGAACCAGCTATTAATTGTCCATTTGCTCCCTTGTTTTATAGCGTTACCATTTTTGACCTGAGCACCTAGCCAAAGATTTGGGGTCTTGCAGATTCCAGTTAAGAGAAGAAATTGATGGAGTCAGGTACCTTTGTTGTAAACTTGTTTATTTACAAAAATGTACAAAATCCTTTTTTTCCCTGAACACAGCAGGAACCAAACAGGAGACTGTTTCCTTCCTCACACTCCCAAATCTCTCTCAGCTAGCATCAGACCCAGAAGCCTCCAGGCTTCTCTCAGGACCACACACCAAAACTTATCATCCAGTTTACGTCTGGAGTTTCCTTCTCTGTTTCTACGTACCTCTCTGCTTCTTGTCTCCCATCCCCAAACACTTCCTATTCAAACAATACCCAGTGAAGCCCTCCGCCTACATAATTCAAATTCACGAGTGGCCTTGAATCTGCCTTTGTTTTAGGTAGAGACAGCTAGTATTGCATAAAGGAGCTTAACTGTTCCTACTATTTTAAATGAAGGGTGGCTGTTACACCCCCAAGTTTCATGGAGGTTTAACCCAAAATATAACAATAAGGATCCTTCCATTCTTTCTTCAACCAAAAATGTCCTCCAGTATGTCTAAAACCAGCAATTAGAAATAGTCTAATGTTCCACCAGCGATATGGATCAGGCAAGCAGGCGCTGCAGGCACCACACATTGAAATTAAATACACCTCCCTTTTCATTGCCTTTTTTTTCTGGCACCAATTTTAAAACAAAAATCTGTTGAGTGTCACCTTTAACACATTTCTACAGCCTTGTCCTTATGGAAAATATCAGACATCAAGATGCATCCTGTATCATGGCAATGGCTTTTAAGCCACTGCAGGAAAGCTAGGTAGGAAGTCTAACAATAAGATGATGTGATAGGGATTTGTGTCTTAAGAGAGTATCTCTACAGCTTTGTCAGCCAACTGAAAGTTTATTTGCACTTTCTTGTCAGAACTGGCAAGTTTACTTCACTGCAAACCAGCTTCTTACTGCAGAGACTCCTTTTCCCCTACCTCCCCGTCCCCCGGCTACTGCTAATGACAAAAGTTCAACAGTTCTCCAAGGCAGGGTGTCACCCAACCCTTCCCTATGCTAGAGTGTCAGGGCTAAAATCAGTCTGGAAGGGTTCTTGGAATTGTAATGAAGTAACAAGCAGCAAAATTATCCCATTGCATAGAACATCTGCTGTGTCTAAATTTATTAAAATGAAATCATGCATGGTAAAAAAAAATCAATAGGCTTCCATTTTGAGCTTTTTTATGTTGAAAGAAGTTATTTGATTAATTCTGTTTTAACCTGCACATCTGGCAGTGTTAATGAAGTGTCATGACACTATAAAAAAACCAACCATTCTCCCGACCCCCACCCCCCAAAAAACACCACACCACAACTCTATAAATTAGTTCCATTTTCCTGAGGACAAAAAGGAACTAAACTAGGAGTTATTTTTAGTTGGTGTTTCTTGCCGTCATCACAAATTACCCACAAATGTAAAATATTGTCCCCATTTGCCTTTCTACTTCTTACTGTTACTGGAATCTCTTGAGCAACAGCAACTCATCTGTTGGAGCAGACCAGGTGCTTCCATGGGTACAAATAATGTCTTATTTAGAATCAACTGTATTCTGTGTACCTGCTATTTTGATGTTCATGTTGTTGTCGAGCAGGAGATTTTCAGCCTTGAGGTCACGGTGCACAATCTTTCGGCTATGACAATATTCCACCGCAGAGAGGATTTGCCAGAATTTGCGCCTGGCCTCGGGCTCACTCAGACGGCCATGGTTGGCAAGATAATCTATGAAAATAATACATGTTTCAAGGGAAATGTGATAACCCTGCGATTAAAATAATTTTTTTCAAACATTTATGACGCAGAAACAAGAGAAGGATTTTGGCCAATTTCAGACACCAACAGTTATTCACCCAAGGCCTTCTGCAAAATGGCTTCAGAGCCAGAAAAAAAACACGTGCAACATGGCTCAATATTCCCTTCCTTCAGTGATGCATGCTTTGGTTTGATATTCCCTTGTCATAAAACAGGAACTATTTCCATGGAAACAGGACAGCTGCAATAAATTGGCTTTTGCTATGATAATTTTTCAGCTTTGTTTCAAGGTTTAGTCACCTGAAGATGACATTTACACGCCATTCTTTCTCTCTCCATATATGTCTACACTGTGCAGTAGCACCATGGCATAGACCCTTCCTACACTGACGGAAGGGTTTTCCCCCACCAATGTAGCAATCCATCTTTCCAAGACAAGGGAGCTAGATCGATGGAAGAATTCTTCCAACAAACTACCCGCATCTACCTCAGGGATAAGGTCGATCCAACTATGAGGCTCAGGCACAACATTTTTCATATCCCTGAGTGACATAGGTAGGTCAATCTAATTTTTAAGTGTAGGCCAGGTCTCACAGTGAATTCTCACCACATGCAGCCTTGCTGCCTAATTATACTGTTTCCATAGAATATAGACCACCAATATCTATGCAACAACAGACCTTGCTGGACGCTACTCCTTCTCATACCTCAGGCACTACGATTGGTGTGTTTTTATAATTAATAATTTTTGTGACAGTACATTTAGTGCTGGAATATAGCTAGCCCTAGAAAAAGAAGTCTCTATGGATCCCCAGAACAGGAACAGCATAGATAGCAGTTTCTATTCACTGTCCCAAATGGAGGCCAGTCTCCAATTCAATCCTCTCTCTCTCTCTCTCTCTCTCTCTCTCATGAGGCAGTAGTGCAATTAACAGCAAAGGTATTACTCATTATTAAACCACAGGCAGCAGCAGATGTATGTTTAGCAATTTGCAAGACAGACTCATTGCATCACAATAATAAATATTTGGTGGTGGAATTCAAACAGGAGGGGCCAGTGAACATGACATGATTCATTATTTGCTGGATTGAACCAGTTTAAAAAAATGCAAGGTGATTTATAGCTAAATGGTTAGTAGCAAGCCAAAAATAATCAACACCAATAAATTCTGAGGTTGTATTCTAGGAATATGCCTGACTCAAAACATTGGACAAGTCACTACAGCTCAGAGGAGATATAGAATCTCTCTCATTAATAAAGCTTATTTCTTACAACTATTTTAAAAAGTTTTTGTGTACCATCAGATGCAGTGAAATTTTATACTATGTAACTACATAGATAATTCTAATCTTTTGACTGTTCAAACAGAAGATATCTGACATTCATATATACTCCAGTCAGGAGACTGTACAGGAATTATACTAAAAATGTCTACTTTGTTCCTTTTATATGGAACATGAACCATTCAATGCATTTCCCTCTCCCCAATCAATTTGAGAAACAATCATCCCAGTAACACATTAGTACATATGTTCTATGAGAAGAGAAAAGAAATCCAAAGAGAATGCAGGGGACAGTAATTAGTGCGACAGAATGTCTAATAGCTGCCACAGTGAAATATTTGCTTACTGTGATATATTTTAGATCTCAGCTGTTAGTCTAAAAGTAGTTTCTGTTAAAAAGAGAAAGAGGGAGCAGAATGATTGTTAATTTTGCCTTGACTAAGGTTTGGTCCCTGGTTGTCACATCTCTGGAGTAACCTGCAGGTTTTCCATTCATTGGACATTTTCAATTTCTGTCTAAAAGGAAGTAAACTAAGGAACTCGGATTAATACTGGGGTGCAGGTTAGAGTCAGTCCCACTTTCATTTCATTTTACATAGCTGACAACATAATTAGCACCAGGCAAGGCTGCTGAATGATGGCACAATACCTAATGTAATATTAATATGGTTCACGTAAAATTACTTTATCATCTTTCTCATTATCATAGAAGACTGACTTTAGCAGCATGTCACATGCATACTTCCTCTTATGCAGACCTGCTGCATCCTAACTTTGAAACAGGAGATCCAGATTTCTCATACTACTGCATTTGCTTCAGCATTAATTTTTAAAATGCCAACAAATTTTTATTCAGAGTACACATTAATATTAGCTAAAAAGTTTAGTTCAACAACTTTCAATAATTCAGGCTGTGTGGAGAGCATAGTGTGTGCACATGTGTGCACACATGCCCTTGTGTACATTAGTTTTAAAGCATTATACTGTAAAATTTACTCCTTTCAGAGAAAAAACATCTCTTATTGGCCAGAGGGATGGGGAGCAGTCCAGGGCAAAATGCATTCTGGCTGGGAGCATCAGCAATCTTCTATCATGTGTCATCAAGTGTAAACAAACCTTCAGAGCATGCATGCATGTTGAAAATGTCCTCTCCAAACATATTTTGAATTGTCTAGCTGAACAAGTGAGAAACATTTTTGTAGGAAACCATCATTTGGAGTTACCTGCTAAAGGACAGATTGTCCATGGCCCTTTCACAGATTTCATTAGTTGACCAGGCCTCAAGAACCTCACTCAGCCGCAGGATTGTGTGAGGCAGCCCTCTGCCTTTGCTGGTGCATATGATACACAGGCCACATGGGCGGCCTCCTTTTTTTCTTCTGTTAAGAAAAGCTGATTCACTGACATCTGGTCTACACTAGAAAATGAAGTCAATTTAGCTACATCTCTTGGGGTGTGTAAAATCCACACACCTTAGCGGCATTGTTAAGATGATCGATGGGTACGTCTACACTTAAAAAGCTGCAGTGGTGCATCTGCACTGTTACAGCTATGCCACTACAGTGCTTCAGTATACACACTACCTATGCCAGGGGTTCTCAAACTGTGGGTCAGAAACCCAAAATGGGTCGCAGTCCCATTTTTATGGGGTCTCCAAAGCTGGTGTTGGCCCTGGGCCCCAGCAAATCTGAAGCCCAAGCCCCACTGCCCAGGGCTAAAGTTACATGCTGCCAGCCCAGAGCAGAAGCCCTTTGGCTTCAGCTTTGGACTCTCGCCCGTAGTGCTGGGCTCAGTCTTTAGTCCCCCCCCTCCTGGGGTCATGTTGTCATTTTTGTTGTCAGAGGGGGGTCATGGTGCAATGATATTTGAGAATGCTGACCTATGCTAACAGGAGGGCTTCTCCAATTGGCATAGATAATCTAGCTCCCTGAGAGGCAGTAGCTAGGTCAACAGAAGAATTCTTTTAGCAACATCTCTCAGGGGTGAGGATTTTTCACAACCCTGAGATATATACTTACACCAAAGTAAATGTCTAGTGTAGACCAGGCCTACGTCCCAGAATAGAAAATGCTAGGTCGATGAAAGAATTCTTCCACTGACCTAGCAATTGTCTCTCGGGGAGATGGATTACCTACGCCGACAGGAGAAACTCTCACATCAGCATAGATAGGGTCTATACTGAAGTGTTGCTGTAGTGCAGCTGTAGCACTTTAAGTGCAGATATACCTAGAAAAACTAAGCAATTACAAACCATGATAGCACTGCTTCCCCCACCCCTGCCAGAAGGACAGAAGGAAAGGAAAACCAACAGAGCAGGCATTGCAGCAGGAGCTCCACCAGCTTTTTTGGTGCCCTAGGCAGCAAAAGGTCCCAGCCTCGAAATACTGCCGACGAGTAGGGTGGCCGAAGAGCTGGTCGCCGCGGTCGTCGCCCCCCAAAGGTTAATGGGCTGCACCGGCCCTGCATTGAAGACACTGGATACAATCCCCACTTGCTGCGCCATCAGCGGTTAAGACAAATTGAAAGGCAATTGGGACTACTCCCTGTTTATTACTCTCAGCACCCTCCACAAGTGGAGGGAGCAGTGAGCAGACCCTGCTTAACAGAGGACTTTGGAAGCTTATGGCATAGGTGCTTTGATCCTGAAAGTGGGGCTACACAAAGGCCACCTGAAGCAGTTGTATAGGGACTACTCCATCAAGATGCAAATCATTCCAAAGTGATTGGAGAAGTAGAAATATGCCGCAGGGAGGTGGCCAGCCACAAAGAGGGGAGCAAGGCTAAATGCCGCAACCTGGCTTTCAGTCCCAAAAGGTGAGAGCTGTTATGCCTCTTTGAATGGTCTATATCCATGATGATAAATAATGACTCAAATAGGTTTAGAGAAAACTTGACTATTCTCTACTATTTAATCCAAGCAGAAATCAGAGGAGACCAAACAATACAATCTCATGTTCCTAAAGTAAGTTATAGCTTGGGATTTTAATACCATCATAGGCTGTTTTATAAATCTGCATTCCTGCCCCTCATTTTCATTGCTACTCATCAATAGAGGATAAATTATGGCTTATTACCTGCCATAATGAAATATAAAGTTTGTAAAATCTGGAGGATGGCGGAGACAGTCTGCTGCCATTTGGCTGTGATCCCTGTAATGTGTCCGGAGGGGAAATTTAGCAGGAAAAAACCCAAATACAAAAAAACTTTTACATCCTGCAAGTTGCATAAGGCGCTTAAAAGACACAGACGCTCTCCCCCCCAACATTAATAAACATTTCCCTCTGGCAATATTTCAGCCATACAGAATTTGTAAAAGAACAAATTTAATTTACAAACCATCAATAATAGTTAAGCTGCTTCTTTATGATGCGACATGGATAAGTGCAACATAGCTGGCAAAAGACCATCATCACACACATAAGACATATTCATGGCCAAATTCTGTTCTTCAATTACACATCTTGTAAAGCCACAGAAACATCACTGATTTCAGTAGTACTGCTCTGGCCTTACATCGTCAGGGATGTTGGATTTGGCCCTTAATGAGTAAGGAAGCATTCGGCAGCAAAACTAGGGAGGAACTGCAGTCAGGTGACCTAGGAGAACTATGTTAGGGTGGTAATTTAGAAAACAGTCAATTAGGAGGAAGGAACTGCCAAACTGGGAGTGAACCAGCCAATCAATATGGCAGGCAGGAGAAATGTTTAGTATCACTGAGCATATACCCACTGGTTCCGTGGAAAGTCCATACTTCCTTCCTTAAATCTGATTTAATAAGCATTCCTTGTCCTGTTTAAAAAGTTTCCCCTCTTGTTTCACCTCACATGATAAATGGCCATATTCCTTTCCCTCAGATCCTAACTTCAGGTCCAAGAGTTCATCATCTTATGGCTTTCATCAGAAACCTACTGCCATTCTCATAGATTACACAGGTTCGTTGCTAGCTAGTCCTTCCTATGTCAAATTTAAAAACAAAAGCTAAAATTCCAAGGGACTACCAGGATTCCAGCAGCAAGAGTCACCTTGACCACCACACAGCCTGTGACTGCTGACTGATAACTCAGTTTGATCCCACGCTTATGCCAACGGTGCAAGTAACATAACTGAAGGAGTCTGGCACCAGCAGGCTAGGAAAATGGATTTCATGGTTAGCTCATTTGCCAAAGTCCAATAACAGCTGCCTCAAGGAACCACCCAAAGGACCAGCATACATCAATTTCCTCATGCACAATGGTCTTTGGCTGAAGGTCAAGGGCAGCTGTAGTGAAAAGCTTGGGAAATGGTCATTTAGAGAATGGGGTTTGCATATTTGAGATCTGCTGATGAACAGTACTAAGTATTATTTAGCTTGCCTTGATATTTGTAGTTAAAGCAGGAATAAAATCCCTGTTACACATGTTGATTGATTGATTTTTAGTCCTGAAATTTTACATATTAAGCCTTTCAAGGCTCTTATTTCTTCACTGCATTGGACAGTCAAGGCAGAGGCATCAAATGATTTTTCATCAGCTCTCCAACTCCCATCTTCTCCCTGACCCCACACATCCCTATCTATCCCACCATTCCTTAGCGCCTCCCTAGCCGGCTAATCTGCCCCTCCAGCTCAACAGGCTCTCTGTGCAGATAGAGGAGTTTGATGGCTGTGTGGACTAGCTTATTCTAATCATAAGGGACGAGGAGGGAGGAAGAGTCTCAAGAAAATATTTGCTAATGCCACATTTTAAAATTCTTCCTCGAACAAACAAATCTTTTCGGGGGGGAGGGGGGGAATAGAAAATTGTAATGACCTAGGAAGGGCTAGTGTGAAAAAATTGTAGACTGAATTCACTCCAAGTGTTTAACTAAGGGATTTTAGTTCTAGTCTAATTGCAAATCTTAATGCAATTTAAATATGAAACCACTTCCAACACCTTCATATTTATTACTGAAGACGGTCTCGGGGAACAGGATTAATCATTTACAGAACTGCACCTGACAACCATCTTTGTCTGAATTCAGCTAACAGATCAAATTTGCTTTTTTAAAATGCAAAAAAATAAAGATGATGTAATGGGGTACTGGGCCCTGCTTCTGTATGTTTGAAATAATCTGTCTGGAACATCTCGGATTATTGGTTTTACGTATGAAATTCAGTCAGTGCTTATGTCATTCTGATGGGTCAAACAGGGTTGTCCTAGGCGTTGTAATGCCAAAAAGCAATAGGTCTAGGGAATCTCTGGGTACACTGGATAATTTTACTGGATTAGTTAGACAACATTTGATTTTAAAGGTAGCCCATGGTGAAAAAAATTAGGCTTATGCCTTTGAGGTGGGGTTATGATGTACAGAGAAAGCCTAAAGGGTGTTTTTTGTGAAACCAAAACACATTCTTTTTGCCTCCTTATTTTTTACATTAGAAATTCATGTCTCAGCTGCCCCAGAAGACTCTAGGGGTATATCTACATAGTGGGGAGTGAACCTCCCAATGCCAGCATACAGACTCGTGCTAGCAAGGATCAAGCTAGCATGCTAAAAATAGCAGTGTGGACACTGTGGCTCAGGCAGCAGCTTGGGCTCTCAAGCCCACCCAACCCCTAGGTCTGCGCTCGGGTGCTTAGTCTGAATCTCTGTGGGAGCTGCAACATCCACATTGCTATTTTTAGCATGCTAGCTTGAGCTCTGCTAGTATATCTGTCTATTCATGCTGGGAAGCATGCACTCCACTCCGGTGTAGACATATCCATAATGTACAATTTTATGAGTTTAGTTATTAAATTAGGCCTTAGTAAAATAATTTTTAAATAAAAATATGGCCTTTGTTAAAGGTATACCCCCCCCCAATTAAAGTGTTAGCCCTCCATAAAGCATGCTCTGGGACCCTAAAGGATACTTCTGTGAAATTAGGGAAGACTAAACTTGGCACTTCTGCCTGGTTATTTCTAAGATAAAAACAAGCAAGGAAAGAAACTTGCTCTAGAAATTAAACTCTTCAGATATTTTTTGTATATCTTTTAAAGAAGCAAAAAATGTGCATATACACCTCTACCCTGATATAATGCAACCCGATATAACACGGGTTCGCGTGCAACGTGGTAAAGGTGGGCAGGAGGGCAAGCAGGGTGAGGAGGCAAATGAGGAGGTGAGCAGCAGGCAGGAGGGGAGTGAGGATGCAGGCGGGCATGAAGACGGCGAGAGCAGCAGTCGGGCACACGGGGGGAGGCGCGCTGGACAGATGGTGAGACTAGCAGGGAGGTGAGCGGTGAGTAGGCTGTTGGGGTGAGGAGGCGAGTGGCAGCTGGGTGGGCAGGAGCACTGGGCGGCCGATGAGACTAGCAGGGAGGCTGATTTGTTTTAGGCCCCGCACCCCTCCAGGGACGGCTCCGACACGCTGCTCTGAGTGGCATGTTAAGAGTGCAAGGCTAGGGCCAAGGGGTTGGATAAGAGGCAGAGGGTCTTGGGGGGCGGTCAAGGGACAAGGAGCAATGGGGGGGAAGGAAGGGTTGGATGGATCGGGAGTTCTGAGGGGTCAGTCAGGGGGTGGGAAGTAGGTGGGGGTCAGATAGGGGGCAGGGCCGGGCTGTTTGGAGAGGCAAAGCCTTCCCTATTCAATATAATGCGGTTTCACCTATAATGCGGTAAGATTTTTTTGCTCCCGAGGAATGTGTTATATTAGGGTAGAGGTGTACCCTATTTAAATAAAATATCCTTTGTAGGTCTCCTTTAAAAGTGAGTTCAGGTAACAAGAATCTCCTTGGTATCAGGCTGGAGCTCCTTTTTGAATATTGAGGGTTTTTTTTTGTTTTTCAAACAAAAACAAACAAACGAACAATCTCCTCTCCCCCAGCTAACGGGGGTAGGAGAATTAAAAGCAGAAAATCTGAATCAATATTAGATAGCTATAGAGATAAAAAGGAAAAAAAACCCTCTACAATAAATAGATGAATAGCATTTCATGTACTATAATCCGCTGTAGAAACACTTCTGGATACTGACTACATTTATACTGGGTGACTCAGGAGGGGAAAGATGATCTTGTGGCTAAAGCATAAGACAGGGTGTGTCAGGATGGCAGAGTTTGTTCCAGCTCATGAAGAATTACTTTGTGTACTAGGGTAAATTGCTACCTCCCTCCCAAGAAGTGATGCAAATTTTGGATGGCTAAATTGAGATACCCTGAGCCTGATTTCCAGAGGTGCTGGACAGCTGAAATCAAGCTATAAAGTGCTCTACATTTTAGAAGAGCTGTACAAATATTCACTAATTAAGCCTCACAGTGGCTCAATTAGATATATGCACTCTGCGATAAGTTGTGATAAGCTCTTTTGTGAGCACACAAGGAAAGGGAAGGTGCTCTCCCTCACCCTTACAGCAACTTATCACAAACTGGCCTTATAAATATTATTTCTCCTATTTTACAAATGTGGAGACAGACACAGAGGTAAAGTTATGTGCACATGACAACCTACAACTCAAGAGTTTTTGACTCTCACTCAGATGCTCAATCTATAAGACTACAACTGCTTCCTCCATCAGCAGAAAAATTGCTCTCTGGAGGCCTGATCTACATTAGAAAATTAAGTCAGCTTAACTATGTCACTTGGGTCTCTGAACAATGTAGTTAAGCCCATTTATCCCCTAGTGCAGACAGTGCTAGATTGACAGAAGACTTCTTCCATCAACCCAGCTATCGCCACTTGAGGAGACAGATTACTCAGGAGAACTTCTCCCCCTGGTGTAGGCAAGTGTCTACGCTGAAGTGGCGCAGGTGCAGCTGTGCCGCTACTGCATTTTAAGTGTAGACAAGCTCTAAATCTTCCATATATAAAAAGTCTCCATCTGCAGCCATATCATATTATGGGATCTGATCATACCTCACAAGGTTAACCAAATTAGGCCTGGTCAATACTTGAATGGAAAATCAAGGAGAACACTGGTTGTGGAGAGTGGTGTTGCTGATTGCATTTTTTCTGAGTTTCAATACTGAACTAATGGACTGGCATTGTTGCTGGAGATGACATCTTTTAGGCAAGATGTAAAACAGAGCTCCTCACCAGGCCTGGTCATCAGGAACCCTTTGATGTTTTTCAAGTACCCTGGGCAAACACATTTGGATAGTGGTGCTCTGCTTTCCCAAATACTCGCAGTTTCAAGCATACAGGATTCCTCTGTCTCACATTCTTATCTGAGCAATGAAAAAATGCAGATAAATGATTACAGTGCTACACCCCAACTGTGGTCATTTACTCAGTTTATTGCATCAATGTAATAATAGTTAGAGTGCAATAGTCTCCCTTCCATCATTCTTTACACAGAAAATTAAACCCAGAGAGCTCTCTTGCTCTCTCCACACACACACGCCTCCTAATGACGACTGAAATTCTTCCACCATACAATATTTAGCTCACTTGATCATTTTGCTATCTCAATGAACTCTTTACAGTAATCAATATATTGGGAATGCTATACCTTCCTCTGTCCATACTGCAGTGATACCATTCGCGCTGTGAAAGACATGGCTGCATTAGCATGCTGCATTTTTGTTATAAACAAACCCTGACTTTAAAGGTATTTATGAATAATCAGTCAGGAAATGCCAAATTCAGGCTGAAATCTGATGCAAGATTTTTGCCCCATACATTTAAAAACATTGAAAAAAATATCCTTGGCTGCTCTGGGACAATGAGTGTGGAAAGCAAACGGAAAAGTAGTCATTTTTTCTACTATAATTCAATAAAATTACTCTCATTTAAAGACTGACCTTTGTCAAGAGATCTAGTTACACCTGGGTAAAAGAAATCTAAAATGAAAATTAACAACACCAAAGATATTGATCTTCAAAAGTGCTCACTAAGAACCTGATCAAAAGGCTGTCAAAATCAATAAGAGTCTTTTCACTGATGTCAGTGGGCTTCAGATCAGGTTTCAGAAGCACAGGGCAAACTTCACACATCTTTTCATCTGGATTTAATGGATAAATTGTGCCTCCTAATCACATCTTCCCCAACCCATAATCTACTCTCTAGAAGTCTTTTGTAATAGGAATGCCATTACCCTGCTGGAGAAGCAACTACTTCCGTCACCTCCTGGATCACCTAGGCTCAATCACTGCACAGCTTCTGCACTGTGGATAAGATGGAAGAAAATGCCCACTAGAGAGCTCAATAACCACTTGCATTCCAAACAATCTCATTACAAAATCTATTCAAAATAAATGGGTATTTGCGTATATTAAATACAGGGCTTCAGGAAGAAGAACATGAAATATTAAGCTCCTTTCTAATCATAGGACCTTTAAATATATGAATCAGGAAAAAGTCAGCATGACGTGCTAGTCTCTGGAGGGCTTACTGACCTTGTGCTATCTAGTGCACTGAGTTAAGTGGCAGCTGGGAACTCAAATGCACAAGGACATGGCAGTGAAGTTTTGGCTCTGTCCTGCTGGCTAGAGAAACAAGCTCCTTATCCCACAAAGGATGAAAATTACATTCATCCCAACTCATTCCTACTGGAATTTTGTTGAAGATTCCAGTGCTAAAGCTAGCATTAAAGATATATTTACCTTTACACCCCAATCTGGCCCAATACATACATTATATACATATATATATTTATTTAACATATGATAGAAACCAGTTGGTCCGTTTATACTGATGGATGTTTCCTTCCATCTCCAATGAGCGTAAAGTACCACAGCTTATCATGGTTAAAATTCTCAGTGTTTGTGGAGATGCTGGGTGTGATAAGTAATTTTCAAGTAGGACTGGTCAGGATTTGAGGGATACCAGCAACTGGGGTCATGGTGACCATTTCAAGACAGCTGAAACTCACCACAAACGTTTTCCTGCAACAGCTGGAACCTGCTGTGAAGAGATTTGGATGGACTGTCTGGAAGATAATTTAAACTGTGGCTTCTCTCTAGAACGAGCTGATGACTTGTTTATTAGGAAAACTTTAAGGTACAGGGTCAAAACACTGAAGTTCATTGATGCACACTGGGTAAAGCAAACCAAACTGTCAAGTTGCCAGATCTAGGAAAGCAAGTATGTTCCATCTTGACAAAGGGCAATTCCTTCCATTTGTATTTCAATTACTCATTCTACACCTCTGCATGGCAGGCATTGTGGCTTTCTTTAAGTTTGGAAAGAGCCAGAGGCTCTACTACAATCTTCCAAATAAGAATAAGTACCATCACTGGAAAATTAGTAACTGGTATATAAAAAAAAACAACTTTGATTAAACTTTTCTTCCAGAACCAGTGTCAACTCCCTTACTCTAAGAACATATTAATACTGTGCGTATAGTGTACTGTATAAACCAAAACTGCAGAAAAGGACCTGGGGATTACAGTGGGTGAGAAGCTGGATATGAGTCAGCAATGTGCCCTTGTTGCCAAGAAGGCTAATAGAGCATTGCCAGCAGATTGAGGGAAGTGATTATTCCCCTCTATTTGGCACCGTCTGGAGTACCGCATCCAGTTTTGGGCCCCCCACTACAGAAAGGATGTGGACATGTTGGAGAGAGTCCAGCGGAGGGCAATGAAAATGATCAGGGAGCTGGGGCACATGACTTACAAGGAAAGGCTGATGGAACTGGGCTTATTTAGTCTGCAGAAGAGAAGAATGAGGGGGGATTTGGTAGCAGCCTTCAACTACATGAAAGGGGGTTTCAAAGAGGATGGAGCTCGGCTGTTCTCTGGTGGCAGATGACAGAACAAGGAGCAATGGTCTCAAGTTGCAGTGGGGGAGATCCAGGTTGGATATTAGGAAACACTATTTCACTAGGAGGGTGGTGAAGCACTAGAATGTTACCTAGGGAGGTGGTGCAATCTCCATCCTTAGAGAGTTTTAAGGCCCAGCTTGACAAAGCCCTGGCTGGGATCATTTAGTTGGGGTTGGTCCTACTTTGAGCAGGGAGTTGGACTAGATAAGGTCTCTTGAGGACCTCCTGAGGTTTCTTCCAACCCTAATCTTCTATGATTCTATGAAAACTCAGCATTCTATCCACTCACAGTGTATTTCTATAGCTGTCAAAAGACATCTGTCTCCACAAGGTATAAAGTCTTCATACAGTGCAAGTTTTCTAGTATGGATTATTGTTTCCACAGTATTTAGAATAGCTCAGAGTTGCAGAGCTCTGTTAAAGATACCCAGGGACTCTAACCACAAAAAATGTTCTTACAAGGAACTTAACCTAGACTGTGTTATTACACAGCTTGAAAAGAACAAAGAAAGATAGATTCATAATACTTAACGGAAGACAGTCACATTTTTGATGAACGCCTCACTGGGCTCTCTGAAAAATTGATTTACAGAAACCAGCTGTGAAAAGACCATGGTGTGACAGGTGCTTTACAAATCAGGGGAACAAACAGACCTTGCTCACCGTCAACAGTCTAACATATTAAATATAAGAAAGAGGGAATTACTCAGTGTCCCAAGCAATTCAGTACGAAAAGACAGAGATCAGAGAACAGTGCAGAAGGCTGAGAGGTTTTTCTGGGTAGGAATACTAGATTTTAAAAGACAGTTAGATTTAAATCATCCTACAGGTTAACATTAAAAGCATATCAGAGGCCCTTCTCTTCCTATGGTCTCAGTAAGTTTGGTTACTACTCCACTCAGGTAATAGTATTATATTGGCATCTTCTTCTCCCCTTATCTCACCAATTTGTGACCTTGTAAAGTGGAGACATAGGGAACTTCACTTCTGTCCTGTAAGTACACCACACCCTGCTGAGATACTGCAATAATGGGCAGCAGCAGTATACAACAGCCTAGAGATCTATACACTGTTATTTTAAACTTTTATCTTGGACAAATTTCACCCCCCACTTCACATCATTTGATTATTTGAAGTGTTGTTATTGCTGTGTTGGTCCCAAGATATTAGAGAAACAAGGTAGGTGAGGTAATATCTTTTATTAGACCAAATTCTGTTGGCAGAAGAGACAAGCTTTCAAGCTACACAGAGCTTTCTTAAGGTCTTCATTTGGTTAGGTTTTTGTTGTTGTTTCACTGTTTCTTTGTGTAGTTCAGTAAAAACTGGAAGCTACCTTAGATTTGACAAAAACAATAGCTGGAATAAATAGGCCTTTCACTTAGAACTGAGGCGGTTTCCTGTCCTGTTTCAGCAGCACATTCCTTATTTGGATGAGTAAAATAATGGCAGGGTTTGGAAAAGAGTAAGATTTATTTTAAAGCATGTGATCTAATAGAACCAAAGTCAGGAGAAGCCAGTAGTTAATGTTTTGTTTCATTTATCACGCTAGCCTTCATATGGTTTTTCTTGTATGCACATGTGAGGGAGCCAGGTAGATTTGAGAAAGTGTCTGGTAGTGAAGTAATCTCTTATTCATTTTCTGCCTTCTTATGTTTATACGGAACAGGTACGATTTAAGAATTCAGGAGACATTTCTAAGATTCTAGATTCTATGATTTTTCTCTAGCTAAATCTGCAGACCGCCTACTTACACCCAGATCAGAACACTGTGTACAAAGATTTATATGATAAAGGGTAAGACCCACTGATATATTTCATCTTTGCTACATACAGAAGACTGGCCATGACTCTAACTGCGTAGAGCCTAAGAAATACTGTATGTGACAAAATGAACAGAAGTCAGCTATTTATGTTAATTTGTTCATGTTACAGTCCCTCATCAGAAGTTTACTATTATTCAAAGTCTTCCTAGTGAGACTAGAAATCCATTGTACACTTATTTCAGGTCAAAATATATTGAAGAAATGTCTATGTATTTTAGGAAGATCCAATTTTGGATTAAAAGGTAAGAATAATGAATTTATAGTATGAATGAGCTCATCATCTTTGACTTAGTTCTTCATAGTTTACTTATATTCTCCATCCTTTAAAATATTCTAGATGACAATGTCTGCTCTCTGTTTCTGTATAAGCAGATGCTCAAGGGCTCTCATATCTGCACATTACTGTCTAGTCATCGGCAAGCTAAAGGGATCGTACACAACAGGCTCTCTCATTCCCAGCAAACCTCAATTTCAGGACAATACAACTTTACCTGGGTTTCCCTGGTGAGTAGCACAAGATCAGGAACAGAATTTAGGTCAGTCTGATTTAGTTGTGCATAAATTACCAGGTTTTTCTAATAATCTAAAATAGGAGTGCTCAGAAAAATAAAGGTCACTGGGCTACTGATGTCACAGTCTCTTCTCTTTTATTTGCATATTCACGACTCAAGAGTATTTCACTATTCATATTTTAGAAATTTAGTTTCTGCTTCTACTCCTAGTTTTTTACTGCTTCGTTTGGGGAAATATTTTCCATATGTTTATTAGTCTGTCCAAATTCAGTAGTATGTTACTCAGTTAAAAAGTGCAGGTACCCGGTCATGTCACACGAGTATTTCAGAGCCAAGGAGTCACTTTAGAGAAATATAAACACTGGCTGCATGGATGCAATAGGTGTTTTTTGGCTTGTTTGTTTTTGTTTTGGCAAGAGTACAGGTGAGAGATGTTGGATCAACAGCCCTTGGGGACAGAATAATCTAATTTACCACAGAACAGCCATAAGGACCGCCATACTGGGTCAGACCAAAGGTCCATCTAGCCCAGTATCCTGTCTTCTGACAGTGGCCAATGCCAGGTGCCCCAGAGGGAATGAAGAGAACAGGTAATTATCAAGAGATTCATCCCGTCATCCATTCCCAGCTTCTGGCAAACAGAGACTAAGGACAATCCCTGCCTATCCTGGCTAACAGCCACTGATGGACATATCCTCCATGAATTTATCTAGTTCTTTTTTGAACCTTGTTATAGTCTTGGCCTTCACAACATCCTCTGGCAAAGAGTTCCACAGGTTGAATGTGCGTTGTATGAAAGAAATATTTCCTTTGGTTTGTTTTAAACCTGCTGCCTATGAATTTCATTTGATGGCCCCTAGTTCTTGTGTTACGAGAAGGAGTAAATAACACTTCCTTATTTACTTTCTCCACATCAGTCATGATTGTATAGATCTCTATCATATTCCCCCTTAGTCGTCTCTTTTCCAAGCTGAAAAGCCCCAGTCTTATTAATCTCTCCTCATAAGGCAGCCATTCCATACCCCTAATCATTTTTGTTGCTGTTTTCTGAACCTTTTCCAAAGTCTTTTTTGAGATGGGGCAAGCACATCTGCACTCAGTATTCAAGATGTGGGTGTACCAGGGATTTATATAGAGGCAATATGACGTTTTCTGTATTATTATCTATCCTTTTCTTAATGATTCCCAACATTGTTAGCTTTTTTGACTGGCGCTGCACACTGAGAGGATGTTTTCAGAGAACTATCCACAATGACTCCAACATCTCTTTCTTGAATGATAACAGCTAATTTAGACCCCATCATTTTATATGTATAGTTGGGATTATGTTGTCCAATGTGCATTACCTTGCATTTATCAACACTGAATTTCATCTGCCATTTTGTTGCCCAGTCATCCAGTTTTTTAGAGATCCTTTTGTAGCTCTTCGCAGTTTGCTTGGGACTTAACTACCTTGAGTAGTTTTGTATCTTCTGCAAATTTTGCCACCTCCTTGTTTACCCTTTTTTCCAGATCATTTATAAATATGTTGAATAGGACTGGGCCCAGTATAGACCCTTAGGGGACACCACTAGTTACCCCTCTCCATTCTGAAAACTGACCATTTATTCTTACCCTTTGTTTCCTATCTTTTAACCAGCTACCAATCCATGAGGGAACCTTCCCTCTTATCCCATGACAGCTTACTTTGCTTAAGACCCTTTGGTGAAGGACCTTGTCAAAGGCGTTCTGAAAATCTAAATACACTATATCCCCTAGACCCCCCTTGTTCTCATGCTTGTTGACCCCCTCAAAGAATTCTAGTAGATTGGTGAGACATGATTTCCCTTTACAAAAACCATGTTGACTATTCCCCAACAAATTATGTTCATCCATGTATCTGACAATTTTGTTCTTTATGATAGTTTCAACCAGTTTACCCGGTTCTGAAGTCAGGCTTAACAGCCGGTAATTGCCAGGGTTTTCTCCGGAGCCCTTTTTAAAAACTGGCATCACATGCGCTATTCTCTAGTCATTTGGTACAGAAGCTGATTTAAATGATAGGTTACAGATGACAGTTAGTACTCTAGCAATTTCACATTTAAGTTCCTTCAGAACTCTCGGGTGAATACCATTGGTCCTGGTGACTTCTTACTGTTTAGTTTATCAATTTGTTCCAAAACCTTCTCTGATGACACCTCAATCTGGGACAGTTCCTCAGATTTGTCACCTAAAAAGAATGGCTCAGGTTTGGAAATTTCCCTCACATCCTGAACGGTGAAGACTGGTGCAAAGAATTAATTTAGTTTCTCCGCAATGGCCTTATTGTCCTTGAGTGCTGCTTAGGCATTTTGATCGTCCAGTGGCCCCAATGGTTTTTTAGCAGGATTCCTGCTTCTGACGTACTTAAAATTTTTGTTGCTATTACTTTTTGAGTCTTCAGGCTAGCTGTTCTTAAAATTCTTTTTGGTCTTCCTAATTATATTTTTAAACTTCATTTGCCAGAGTTTATGCACCTTTCTGTTTTCCTCATAGTATAGATGAGGCTACCAAAGAACATACCACTGTGCTTTAACAAAAACCTGGAGGGACCCCCTACTAGGGGAAAGCCCACTAAGGCATTCTCCTTCTTATTAAATAAGATCTTCACCCTTTGCACATCACCTGTCTTTCTGACTATATCTTTGTGAACACCTGTCTTTCTGACTATATCTACACAATAGAATTCTGCTGGCATAGCTACATCGGACATGACTGTGAAAGAATGTGATCCTAACCGATATAAGCTGTGCCAGCAGAAGCCCCTAGTGTAGATGCAGCTAATCCAGCAAAATTGTACTTTTACTGGTTGTGACATTATATGACTGAAACATGACCATGTAGATCATTGTTGCTACCACTGATATATAATTGCAACAAATTTTATACATGTGTCAAGTACGGTCTCAATAGAAAAGTTATGATTTGCTGGATATGATTATGCTATTTGTATGCATGTATCATTTTTGTTATCTGAAGTTATGAATATTAACTATGTACCTGTATTTCAAATGTTTGCTCATGTGTTAATACCCACAAGGTATTTAGCCTGCATACATCGTGAAGGGACTATTCAAGTTAAATGGCCCATCAAGGTACAGTTAACTCACAATGGACCATGGAAGACGCCCATCCACACCTGATGGACTTTCATGTGAACATTCTAACTAGAACATTCTAACTTTGCTATGACTAAGCGAAGCAGGCATACACATGTGACTTGCCCATGTGACTCCAAAATCCATCTTGTTACCTGTATTTTTCCATAAGCTGCGTGGAGGGCTTTATTTGAAAACAATGGGTTCCTTCCACTTGGCAGAAGCTATAAAAGGCCCTGGAAACATCTCCATTTTGCCTTTTTTGTGCTCCAACCTCTGGACTATGGACTTATGCTAATGGGAGCATTCTAACCAAAGGACTGAGGACCTTCCAATAATTTAAAAGCAACCAGAGACTTAACATGCCAGCAGTTTATTCCATCACTGCTACAAGCCTGAACCAAGACGTTTGCAATTATTGTATGTATTTGATTCCTTCAGCCAATTTTAAAGCTCACCTTTCTTTCTTTTATAAATAAACCTTTAGATATTAGATAGTAAAGGCAACAGCATGATTATTGGGTAAGATCTGAGTTATATATCGACCTGGGTATGTGGCTGGTCCTTTGGGATCAGAATAACCTTTTGGTTGATGAAACTGGTGTAAATAACTACTCATCATTAAGTCTGATGTTTTCGGTGGTGATACAAGGAGACTGCTTTTCTGACTTCTTATCAGTGTGGTGAAACAAATTTACTTTCGTCTCTGGTTTAGTATATCTTATGGGAGAATAACCACCAGCTTTGGAGGGGTGAGAAGCGTCTGCCCTATTTTTCAGCAGTTTGTCCTGAATTTGGTATTCTCAGTTGTGACCCACTAAGGCACAATGACACTGGTATAGCTTGTTTTGCTTGTGGGGGTGGTGTTTACTACACTGGTACAAAGCACAGCCTTGCCAGTATAGCTGCATCCATACTAGGAGAACACTACCAGTACAAGCATACCTGCATGGGAATACTGGTAAAACTCTCTTTGTGTAGAGACAGCCTGTGTGTGTGTGAGAAAAATAAAAATCCCCCCCCCCCATTTGTGTGCGCTCTTCAGCTGGGATATTCAAAGGAGACTAAGGAAGTATAGTATAGTGCCTAACTCTCAAGGCACCTACCATTCATAGGCACCTTTGAAAATCCTAGCCCTTAGAAATATTTCAATGAGATATTTTCCTTTGTCATTTCTTAATTTATTATAAAGGGGTAATATACTGGTATAAGGCAAGAAGATCTACTAGCATAAAAGACAGGTAGAAGGGCTCAGGGTTTGAATGACCTTAATTTGCTGATACTTTAGGATAAATTAATAAAATGGTATAGTAACTATAATGCTATTGCTATTTGTTTGAGAAAAAAGCCCTACACAAAATCTAGCTGCTGACTGTGTGTGAGAGTTTCTGAGGGCAAGGATGACAATCTGTTCTACTAAATCTTGGCCAAAAGCATCACGTTCCTGTCAAGAGTGATTCACGCAGTAGGATTTATGCGCCAACTTGGACATAAATCACAGAATTAGCCAGTCTCAATATCCTACGAAATTTGGTCACATTTGCGGCCCCTGAACTATGCAATGAACCTTTTAGTAGTGGGAGAATACCTAAGACAGACCACAACGATCAAGACTGGTTGAGCTACATTAGCAGTAGTACAGCCAACCACATAACAGTGACCTCAGAAACATTCCTCAACCCCACCCCCTGCTCAATGGTTAGCTTATTTTTAGGTTGAATAATCAGCTTTAGCTTCAAGAGCCTGAATTCTTGAAATACAAAACAGAACAATTGGTCATTGATGAACAGAACTAGTGAATCAGTCCCAATAAAACAGCTTCACTGTAATTAACAGTTGATGGGAAAATATCTGCATTCCTAGAAACTTCAGTTTCAGGCACAGGATTTGGTGGAGGGTTGGAAAGAGGCAGCTGTAAAAATACCTCAAAAATGCAGCAGAAGTGGTCACTGAAAACCCACTTTGTAGGTCTGTAAAACATTAAACATACTTGAAGCCTTTTCCCTACTCATAAATCATTTATTTTTTTAAAGACTCTCTCAAGTCTGTTTATCTCTTGCCAGCTTATAAAACGTACCACCACTTAAACTGACTAGATTTTGCTCTGGAAGGAACTCCTCCAGCGGAGACCATAACAGGCAGAAGCTATATTCACAACTGCCGCTAAGTGTGCAAAATTCTGGATGTCTATGGTGAAGAGTCGGGAGACTCACTTCAGGCCAAAGATAAGATCAGATCATCCTCTGCATGAGCTAATGTATAATACTATGCAACATGTTTTGAGCTGAGTTGCCAAGCATCTCAATGAGATGCACCCAATGGATGTTCATACTGAGAATTCGCACTACTGATAAACAATGAACAAGGGAATGCTTACTAGCTGCCAGCTCCTGACAAGTTAAAGCATTTTCTTCACAGTTTATACTACCTCATTCAGGAGTTGGAATTAAAGGATCTTCAACAAAATCTGATTTGTAAAACAAAGTAATCAAAAGTTATTTTGTTACTAATTCTGCAGTACAAAGTTTTGAAGGAATCTGTTCTTGTCTGAAAGACCCACTCAATCTCTGCTTTGGTGCAGTCAAGTTGTGAGAAGCAGAGAGCATGAACAAAAAAGACAAGTCAGATTAAGAAAAATGGGACCCCAAAAGGATAATGTTTATATGTCCACAAACTGGTGGACATGGCTAAGTGCTAGAAACCTGCAAGATTCTGAACACCAAAAGAGCACTCCACTGTGTGCTAGTGTGTAATCCAAGAGCATGAAAAAGGCAGGATTTATTTCACATGCTATTAGTCTAGAAGAAGGGAATTTAATACAAGCCAATAAAGCATTTGGTAGAAAGAAGGAAAAGCTTTCACCTGAAAAGATCTGATTTGATTTTCTCTGATGATTTGTGTGTAAACAGCCTTGTTTTTTTTTTTCTCTTTGCTCTTATATAAGAGTTCTTCTGCACACGACACCCTGGCACTGACACATGCAGTCTAATGATAAGGATTTAAAAGCTGAAAAGAGAATACAGCCCAGACAACTGGAATGGACTTGGTAAATTTTAGCGAGTTCAGGCTCAGCCAAACCAGAAACTGCTAAGCACAAGAGAAGGTAAAATCATTCAGCCTCTGACTCCTCCATTCTCTAATCATCAAGGTTCTCAACATCATAGCTGAACTTTATTCTAATTGCTTCTGGGTGAAATTTTTTCTTGTTGGTGCTGTCAACTGACAAAAGTTCTGCTTCAGTGAAGCTGTCCTCACCATCCCCAACTGCATTATCATGACTCAAAGAGAATGTAAAGACTGCAAATGCCCAGGTGTTGAATAAGGTATGATGTTAACAACAAAGCAAAAATACCCTTCTTAGGAAATACCCCATTCTATTCAGAACATCTACAATGACAGCTCAACCAATGAACCATAACAAGCAAGGAACTTTCTAGATCTGAAGTTAGTTTTAATGTTTTTTATTCAACTTTGATCTCATTTCTGTTCTATTTCTTAATGGTCTTAAACACTATGGTAATCTTCCTCTCTTTGTTCCTTCAATTATGAATCTGTTCTGAGGTAGTGCCTAGGAGCCACAGTCATGGGCCAAAACAACATGGTGCTAGGTGCTGTACAAGCACAGAAAAAAGTTTTTGGTACTAGTTTTTTTTTGGTCATTAGTAAATAAACCACTCTGTTACATAGCAACTTATCAGCATAGTGGATTTTTTTGTGTCTGGCAACCTACAGAACTAACAGCAGGGAACCTTTTTCTCCCTCTGAAACCTCAACATGTTTCTATGACAAAAAAGAGTAGTCACCAAAACTACAACAAAAATATTCAGAGTAAGGGAAAAAAACATTTCCATATAGAAATTCCAATCACCACTGAAAAATTCCATCACCAAATAGAAGGCCTCAATAACTTCTAAGGCATAATTACTCAAAAAAGTTGAGCTAAGGAAACAAAACTTTATAAAAGTAAACAATATTGAACCTTCAGTAATGCATCTAAAGGCATAATTCTATTACTTTACGCAATAAGCCCTGGTCCATGGTACAGCATTAGATTGACACAGGGCAACTTAAAGCGATCTAACTCTGTAAGCATCAACAATAAAATGTTGTTCCCACCAATGTAACTCACCCACTATACCGACTTAATAACTCCACCTCTGTGAGAGGCGTAGCACTTACGTCGACATAGTTAGGTCAACGCAGTGTCAGTGCAGATACTGTGTTGCTTACATTGACTGTTGCTGACTTTCAGAAACCATCCCACAGTGTCCCACACTGACAGTTAAATCAGTACAAGTGCTTCTGGTGAGGATGTGCACTGCTGACACAAGCAATGTAATTACTATGATGGCTGATTGTCGACGTAACTTAGCTCGACATAATTTTGTAGCATAGACATACCCTAAGAAAAAACAGCGACAGACAACTCACAAGTTAGGTTATGGAGAATTAGATAAATTGAATGTTAAAGGCCTCTAACCCATTGACAAATTCTTTCATGTATATCTAGACGACCAAAAAAGCCTGTGTTTCACTGTAATAAAAATACAGATCTTTGTAGAGTCACAATTTTGCAGGAAATATGATAGACATTAAAACTCTGACAATCATCACCATGGAAAAAACAGCCCATCAGTTTCTTTCTATACGCTTAGGTAGCCTTGGCCACACGAGGAAACAGATATTCTTTGCTCTGTGCCATTTCTAAAGATCACCACCTCTTTTTTTTCCCCTTACACATACATCACTCTCTCTTGACCAGTAAATGGGTCTATGGAAATGGCAATAATAGAAAATGGTTAAGCTACTGCAACTGCGGGCACAACAGCAGAATCTTTAGTGAATTAATAGTGAATATTTTTTATTAAAAGTTCAAAACTAATGGGAGAAACAAACAAAAATACCAAATCCCTAAAGTACATAACTTTAATCCTAATCCCAGAATCACTGCAAAGACTTTTTTCAGAGAAATCTCAGGGTTAGAACTAAAAATTGTACATGAACCTGAGCTATCTGCACAACACACTGTCTCCAGTACAGAAGATGCACAGGGAGATTATGAGGGAAACAGAAAAATGCAAGGAAACACTTACTCTCAACGTCCCCTTAGATGTCATAGGAATTCCATGGAAAATATATGTCTATCTAGTTTCTTATAATAATAATGTCCAACAGCATATGATCTCAATGCTTCCAAGAGATATTCTAATTAAGCTCTATTCTTGGTTGTTTGGGCTACATGGCCTTCTTAAACTGAACGCATTTTTAATTCCAAAATTTGAATCCATAAATCCTGGGACATGCTGGGTATAGAGGCAGACTTCTAAATCCAAAGAAACTCCTGACAGTAAACCAACTAAGGCCTGAATTTCACCTGAAATGTTCCTAAACACCTACATTTCCTTGTGTCCAAGAAAGATAGAAAAATCACCAAAACAATGAAACAAACAATTTAATTACCTACAAGTCTAAAAGCAGGATTCAGGAAGCATGGTAGGCGAGGATTTAGAGATGGCTGGGGTTTTTCACACACAGCCTTCTTGGCCCTCACAATGTCACCTGGGGGCAGAGTAAAGGGGCTGCCTGCTCAGCAGGCTCCAGGCAGTGTCAAGGTTTTTTTAAGCATGTTACTCAGTTAACTACCTGGAATATATTTACAACAAAAAAAATTCAGTCAATGTGTGTTTTATTCCCCTAGGATGAAGTAGATAAACAGCTCCAATACACTCACTACGAACATAAATAAGAGGTCATTCTAACAGCAGAGACCTTCCGAGCTCTCTCTAGTCAGATGCACTTACAAAAATACTCTAGGACAAGATGAATTAGTTGCTTAAATACCATAGTTATTGACACTTCAAAAAAACAGAGAAAGAGGCATACATAAATATAAAATGATCTTCTGCCTATCTAAACTAACATTTGGGAATATTAAGATGATATTCTTTTTTTAAATCTGTTACCAAGAATGGTCTGTTTATAAAGATAAAATTGTAAACTTGTGATAAATAAAGATTTTAACTTGAGAAAATGATCAAACTTTATACAATAATAATAAAAAAAAATGCTGAATTCTTCTTACACCACCAAGAGACCTGTTTTTTAGACCAGCTAACTGTCAGACACACACAGCACTTACTGTAATTTCTATGAGGAGTAAGGAGTAGAATAATTTCACTCCCAATGCACGCAGTTCTATGAACTTTCTTTCTGCATAGCCAAGATTACAGGAAGATTACAGGAATGATAATTGCAGAAGATTTCCATTAGCAAAACACAATCTAGCTCTGTAGAGAGTCCAAGCTTATTGAAACAAACAGCATTTAAGGCATCATTCAACCCCCAATTAAGTCAATGTACAGTGAGTGTCTCATTGATGTCAGCGGAGATGAATCAGGCCCTTAACACGGATGACATGAATTACTTGTTCCAAAATTCTGTATATGCATGCTAACAGCAAGTCTGTCACTAGCACCACTATCTGTTTTATAGATTAATCAAATATAGCTAATTTTGAATAAAAATTCCTTATGAAATCACAAAGTGTAGGTAGCCAGTTTGTGTAGCAGGAATGATCACATCTCAACTGCACAACAGCTCTGTGGTGCTGTGTAAGATTTGGGGGGGAAGGGGCACAGGGATTGTTTAGAATGTTAGAGGAGCAGAATCTCTCCTCCTTTACTGGATATTCCCAGAAACATTTCTGAGGTTAAAGAATGCTATAGCAAATAGGCCTGTGTTGATCAACAGTGTTTGTAAATGGGATAACATTCTTTATAAACTTAAGGAAACGGCACAATCAATACTATGTCAGATTCCCCTTTCCTGACTCTCAACATTTAGGAACAACTAACCAGTCTCTGGGCTAGACCAACACATTCCTGCCAGAGTGACTCACTGCACACATGGGAGTCAAGAGAAGGCAGCTTTCTGCCATTCTTTGAGAGGTAACACACTGTACTATAAATAAGTGTAATGTGCGAATATAGCTTAGAAGTGATGCATTTAAAGATCTAATTGATGTTATGTTCTGAATGTTTCCTCTCTGTAACCTCATTTTGTAGTAAAAACCGAGTTTTATAAAAACAACAACAGAGGGACTGCTATAATTAATTTATTATGGAAATAGAGTCAGTCTGTTGCTACTGGAGTGAACGTTACCTCTGCCTTCTTCACAGAGGCAGGTAGCATTGATGCAACAGCCTACTTGCTGAAGGCTGAGATCTCAAATCTGTACAGAACAAGTCTCACAGGGGACTTGTGTACACAGCGAGGTCACTGAGGACATAATGACCCAAAGATAACTGGCTGGTAAGATCTCATGTATCTGCCACTCTTTCAGAGCTCTGACAATTATTTAATATATAGTGTAGTAATACTCAGAGCCACAGTCTGGATGAGAACCCTAATGTAGCAGGCACAGATTACCTACCATCCATTCTAAGGTTTTCTGTGGTGCCCACAAACACAGTGACTACATGCTATGACAGCACAGAATAAAGGAGCCTGGGAATCATTTATGCAATTGCAGCATTGCAATAAGGAGTTAGCTTCAGGACTCTGAGGTCTCCCTTTTTTCCCCATCTTGCAACCTGAGGACTGAACAAAAAGCTTTAAGGCAAATGTTTTAAAGTTTCTGAAACATACTGAAGAGTGACAATCTGACAAATTGCTCAATAAACCCAGTGGCTACAGATTCCAAGATTCAGCAAACTCCTTCTCTGCCCTCCTGATCTCTTCCTTCTGAAGCTTCAGAAATATTGAGCCTCATTCTTCATTGCCTTGCAGCTTGTGTTGTCATTTGCTCCAGTGCAAAGTAGGTGTAAAATGCTACCAGGTCAGAATGGTACCATTTTACATCCAGTTTGCACAGGTGCAAGTGATGAAAAGTTGCAGAGCTTGTCTACACTTGAAACACTGCAGTGGCACACTCACTACAGTGACTGGAGGGTTCCTCCAGTTGGTATAATTAATCCACCTTCCCAAGAGGCATTAGCTAGGTCAATGGAATAATTCTCCCATCAACCTAGTGCTGTGTACACAGGGGTTAGGTTAACTTAACTCATCGCTCAGGGGTATGGATCTTTCACACCCCGAATGACACAGCTGCGTCAACTTAACTTTTGAGTGTAGACCTGGCCTCAGATGGCTAATAATCACACTAACAGGCTTTTCTAGTAAGCAGGTTAGGGTAGTGGTAAGAACTGGGAACTAAAGCCAATCGACACAAGCATAGAATCCCCTATCACAGGCATAGGCAACCTATGGCATGAGTGCTGAAGGTGGCACACAAGCTGATTTTCAGTGGCACTCACACTGCCCGGGTCCTGGCCACCAGGCCGGGGGACTCTACCTTTTAATTTAATTTTAAATGAAGCTTCTTAAACATTTTAAAAACCTTATTTACTTTACATACAACAATAGTTTAGTTATATATTATACTTACAGAAAGACCTTCTAAAAATGTTAAAATGTATTACTGGCATGTGAAACCTTACATTAGAGTGAATACATGGAGATTTGGCACACCACTTCTGAAAGGTTGCTGATCACTGTCCTATCATATTGGTGCTGAATGATACTAAGTACCGCTGAATACAATCTACTAGGGTTAAGCATGAGACCTGAATTTCCTGGGTGGTGTAATAGTGCATGGTCATCCAGCAGGATGTATAACCAGAACCAGTAAAACAATAGAATCCATTACACAATGCAGTTTGGGGACCTTAACTCATGACCTCTGCCAGAAGGGAAGAGATGTTTATTAATCTGTAATTTTCATGATAAATAAAAAGCAGGGAAAATATAAAATCCTACTCCACAATTCTAACAGAGGACAAATTAAATGTTTAGTTAAAAACAGACTAATAGTAATATTGTCTTCTTACACAGAACCTGCAGCACATCGTGCTGTTCCAAGTTCTATGCTTTGCTGGTAAACGTCAGTCTTGGCCTGGTGCCCCATTCATCATCTTCATTATTTCAGCTCTGAGCCTTCCACACAGCTCTACCAACATACTTACATCCTGACCTGCAGCCCTCCCTGCCTCTTGCTATTCCAGACAAGGCCCTTTCTATGGCAGGGCCCATTAGCCATGCCAAACATATACTGGTTTTGTGATATGAACCAATATCTAGTAGGGACTGTGGTGGAGCTCACAGAACATTTTCAGCTGTACCCTAAAAAGGATGTGAACTCCAGCCCCTAGAACATACTGGCACATCATCCCAGATTGCCAAACAATATTTGAAAAAAAAAAAAAAAAAGTTTTATAGGAAGATTTAGAAATCCTTATCTAAGGTGCATCTAATTCCATTCCCATGTACTCAGAAATCCTGCTTTAAACATTCACTTTATGCTTTGCCATCCTAAATCTCCCCCATCCTGTTCATTAGGCACTAACTCAATCTCACACCAATTAGAGGAAGACAAAGTGCACAGACTGATATATACAACATGGTTATATTTCAACAACAATCACTGCTTAAGAAAAGCCACTTTTCCAAATCACAAACAAAAAATAGTAGTTCTGTCTTTTCCAGCAGGCTGACCTCTCCATTCAGGTATCTTCTCCCATTCCAACAGATCAGCACTCTAAATGCTGATCATATCCCGTCACAACCAAGACCATACACCATCCTGCTATTGTGGAAGCACAGCCAAATAGAAAAGGTCTCATTCTCACCCTATTCCCTTTCTGAACCCATTAACTCTTGCCTCTACAAAGTTGCTAGTTGCTAATGTAACTAAGTCTATATTCAAATATACCCTAAACTGTTGGGAAATATACAGAAGCCCAAAAGAAAAGGATGCCAAAATCTGCAAGGTTAAATTCTAACTGTGCTAAACCTTTTAAGACCTCTGGGAGCACTATTTCAATAGATATATTTAAAGGTGACTGGAAACAGACAAGCTGAGTGACAGCATCATCTTGTTTGCACAGGAATAGCCCCTGCTCTTTCTAATACCTGCAGACTGGCAAACCTAAACCCTCTTTACACTGAAACATTGATATCCCAGAGTAGCCTATTTGGAGTGACTACTCTGAAGACCTCTAAAAGGCCAGAACCAGGCACAGCTGTGTTACATTACCACCCAAGACTGCCAGAAAGGCCCTAAAGACCCAATATGTGATGAGGGCTCTGCTTACTCTATTGTCAGGTATCTGGCATTTTAGGACAGCCCAAATCTTCATCAATTAGAAAGAATTTAACAAGCCCGAGGCCTGGTCTACACTGAAACGTTAGGTCAACCCAGCTACGTCATTCAGAGGTGTGCAAAATCCACAAACAGTTAAGTCAATCTAACCCCAGGTATACATAACACTTGGGTATAGTATAGTATAGTATAGTAGTATCTACACTGAAGCACCACAGCACTGCCGCTGGAGCATTTAAAGTGTAGACAAGTCTTAAGTCATCCCCACTGCATCTGTGAGACAACAGGCCAACCACCACTATACAGGAATATTGAATGTAAACCTTTATTCTCTTCTAGGCTACGGATATCAGGTTTTGGGGCTAAGACCATCATGTGCTATGTGCAGCCACTTATTCAATATTCTTGTGCTGTTAGCAGCCAAATGTCCAGAAGTTCTATGGATTGAAGGTGGCCCATCTTCAGTTTCCAGTGCCAGCCACCTAAAATGCCACCACTGAAAATGAGAGAATCAACATTTTTAGGAAAAAACCACAAGCACATACTTGGCTTGCAAATAGAGAGTACATCAACAAGCAAAGATATGGAAACAAAAACCCTCAGTAATTTAATTACTAGCCTGGAATCTGCTGACTGCCTGTTAATTGTTTGAGCTCTCAAACTGCTAAAGAGACCACCCTATGATTCCTGATTTTTTTTTCACCCCATATGAGGACATTCAGAACCACAGCAAATATATCCAGAAATGTGAGTGTCTTTAGGAAACCCTTTCTTTTTCACAATCCTATAATAACTTAAAAATGAAGCTCCCGATCCTCTCCCTTTGGTCATGTTCATAGACAACTAGAGATCTGTGTTAGACATTGAATTCATCTCCCTTTGAAATATTTCCAAATGTTCAGAAGATGAGAAAAAGCTTCCTTCACATCTTGTTATCCTAATGAAATGATGGAGATTCTTTATTACTACCATTGTGGAAAGAACACCTTTCTGGAATGTCCTGCCATGCAAAGGCCAGACACATGTGTGAGATACCAAATACCTGTGTGAGAACTGTTCAGGAGGCTCCATACTCCAAAATTCTACTTCACAGTTCTCACTCAGTTTTATTTGCTGCAAAGCGAATTCTGTTCATTGAAAGATTCTGATATGACAGAACTGTTTTCTGATCCCAACAGTGAAAACTGGCAAGGCCAGAACAGCAAAGAGCCTGTGGGGCCAGAGGAAACACTGCCTTCTACATAACCACATGTCATGACAGAGCCTCTCAGCATATGATTCTTTCAATAGCAAAACCCTCAGACTGGAAAAATAACAGAAAAATAGAAACTACAGGATGAAAGCATAAGGCCAATCTCTATCCAAAGTCTTCTTCCTAGCTATATAAAGGCAGCAATAATTGGTAATGGGGAAAATGATAGCAGATGCCCCAGAGATATCTTGTGAAATATCAACTATTCCCTCATGATAAAGAGGGCAGTACAAGGTCATTTCTTTTGGGAGGAATGCTTCTTTTCTCAGGTAACTTCAGAGAGCAAACCTTTGACTCTTGTTCCATAAAGCCCAGGCTCGTTATCTATTATGCTTGCAAATCTGATGGAGAGAGGACACCACTACTTTGTTTACCCTTTCTTCCCTTCTATATAGCCAGAACTACTAAGTCCCAGAATCTAAAAATTACCCTGCCCTCTGCTTCTGGAACTGTAGTGCACACAAAAATAATTTCTGGGCCAACGTTTTTCACTAACTACTAGTTTTAAAATGATCAAAAAGGAAAGGAAAGTCTGCACATTCCTTCTGCTAAGATGTCATCATTTGGAGACTATACAACCTGGGACTCAGATGCATCGAGGTGACTTCTTTATTCAGCCTTTCCTCATGGTTACAGTCTTCAGAGACCAACGGAAGCAAAACAACTCTTTTTAAAATATCACAACAAGCAAAATGCCAAATTTCATTTGAATTTATTATGAAAATCTTGTCCCCACTTAAATTTCAGTGCTCAAAGACAAAACTGAAACAAGGTCAGGTTCATGTTAGCTAAACTTACCAGAATTTGTTGTACAGTGACTCCAAGCAGCTATCAATAAACACTCCCCATAGGAGCCACGTTAAAAAAGTAAGTCTGATGACTGAAAAAGGCTAGAAACAAGAGTACTTTAACTTACCTGAAATACGGTTTGGGCCATTACTCATTCTGACAGAAGAACATTTAGCATGTTATGTAGTAAGCGTAAACCCAGGTCCTGATCTCCATTACACTGGTGTAAATCGGATAACTTCGTCTTCAACTGAGTTGCACCATTGTAAATGAGATCAGATTCTGGCCCATGCTAAGGGCTAACGCAATCAGGAGACTCTCAAGTAGGAGTAGAGAAGTTATTATAACTATGTATTCGGCACTGGTTCAACTGTTTCTGAAATATTGTGTCCAGTTCTGGTGCCCACAGTTCAAAAAGGATGCTGACAAACTGGAGCAGGTTCAGAGAAGAGTAACAAAAATGATTAAAGGATTAGAAAACATGCCTTATAGTAACAGACTCCAGGAGCTCAAGCTATTTAACTTAACAAAAAGAAAGTTAAGGGGTGCCTTGGTTACAGTCTAGAAATACCCAACTGGGGAACAATTATTTAGTAACAGTCTCTTCAATCTAGCAAAGAAAGGTAGAACAAGATCCAATGGCTCAAAGCTGAAATTAAACAAATTCAGACTAGAAATAGGGCATAAATGTTTAACAGTGAGGGTCATTAACCACAGGAACAATTTACCAAGGGCCATGGTGGATTCTTCATCACTGTAATTTTTTAAATCAAGATCGGATGTTTTTCTAAAAAAAAGAGTGGCTCTAGGAATTATTTTGTGTTATACAGGAGGTCAGATTAGATGATCACAACAGTCCCTCCAACCTTGGAATCTATGAATCTACATTGCTTTTTAATATACAATCAACTCTGCTGGAAGGACACCACATTTCCTGAACAGAATTTTGTTACATTCTGTTAAACCTTACATTAAGCATTACATTTTTAAGAAACATTTTTGGATTTCAATTAATAAAATGAGGAAAATAGTTTCAACTAGTGTCACAGCTTTCCCTTGGCAGAGAAATGACAAAGTGTGCCCTACAGAATAAACGTCCCCGAGGCTTCAATTTACATAAGAACGGCCATACTGGGTCAGACCAATGGTCCATCTAGCCCAATATCCTGTCTTCCAAAAGTGGACAGTGCCCGATGCTTCAAAGGGCATGAATAGAACAGACCAGTTATCAAGTGATCCATCCCCAGTTGTCCAGTCCCAGCTTCTGGCAGTTGAGACACCCAGAACATGGGGACGCATCCCTGACCACCTTGGCTAACAGTCATTGAAGGACTGATCCTCCATGAACGTATTTAATTCTTTTTGAACCCAGCTGTCTTCTGGCCTTCACAACATCCCTTGGCAATGAGTTCCACAGGTCAGCTGTGTGTTTTTATTTTATAAAAACTTATCTAGTAAGATGAAATAACCTGCAGAAGTAAATCATTTAATATTTTAACATTACAATATTCTCTTGCTTACCGAAAATTTCTCCGTTTTTGGCATATTCTGTCACAAGGTACAACATGCTTTTGGTCTCCATCACCTGTTGGAGAAATTGCACATTAGTTTAGTTGGAGAAGGGTAAAAACTACATAAATATAGCTATTCCAGCCCTTCTCCCCCAGAGGAAGTCACTTAAGGTCTCAAGCCTGCAAACACGTACAAAGATGCTTAAATTTAGTCACATGACTGACTTCAACAGGGCTACTGTGTGCTGATGGTTAGCCAAATGCTTAAGTATTTTGCTAAAATTGGAGCCTAAATGACAACTTAGATTTGATTCTTAGTCCCAAATAATAGCTATGAGAAGCTGACAACTCCAAATGCTAACTGAATGAACAGACTTGGCCTGAAAGTGGTTTGCACTTGAGCCAACATGTCTGAGTGACTGTTCTGCTTAACTCCTCTTCTGACTTGCTGGAAAATTATTAGTGTCTGTGGACAGGAAAGAAGCCTGGAGCCCTTGCTGCCCTCAGTCGTCATGGTGGAAAAAACAATGGATTGCACGTTTGGGAAAGACTGGCTAATTCGATAAATCACGAGATTCCATGGATACCATAATGCAACTGCGTGCAGTACAGAAATAGAAACATCACATCTCCAGTTTCACCTTTCTGGAAATTTTACAAACAACTTAAAACTTCTTTCCTCGGACATCTATAGCCCTGATCCTGTTTGAGTGACCTTTTCCATAAGTTGTAGACGTGTTAGTCTGTATCAGCAAAAAGAACGAGTACTTGTAGCACCTTAGAGACTCTACGGTGCCACAAGTACTCCTCGTTCTTTTCCACAAGAGTAGCCTGTTCTCAATTTGGAAATACTGGACAAAAATATGCATCTCTAAATTTGACAAAAATTTCTGCGCTGTCCCAAACAAGGGGATTTCACCTAAGAATTCAGGACACAAACTTGCCAAGAAATCTACCTCTAAAAGGAAAACTTCCTTGATTCCATTGCAGTTTTTCTTCCTATGCATCACCCTAGCTTTATCTTTTAAATGCTCCCTCAGTAGCTCATTACAAAAGTAGCAGGACCAAAAACAGATTGAAAAACTGTATTTTAAAATAAAAATAGTCATTTAGGATTTTTTTCTCCAGCAGGTTATAACAATTTGAGTGTCAGTCACATTTTGGACCTCAACTATTTTAACAAACCTGAGCACTGTAATTTGTAAAGACAGACCAACCTGAGTAAGTTGTGGGCACAGCCTCCTTTAATCAAGATTTTCCAGCTTTTTATTTATTCACAATATGGAAACTTTTGCAACAGTTTCTAGTAAATTATTTTTGGAGAAATGTTTTTCTTCTTAGGTTTTAAAATATATTTTAACATGTTGTAGCCACGTTGATCCCAGGATATTCAAGAGACAAGGTGGATGAAGTAAAATCTTTTAATGAACCAACATCTGTTGATGAAAGAAACTCTCAATCTACACAGAGCTAAAGAACAAACAGCTGAAGACATGCTCTGTGCAGCTCAAAAGCTTGTCGCTCTTTTTACCAACAGAAATTGGTCCAGTAAAAGATATTACCTCTCTCACTTCGTATCTCACATCTTCAACAGAAAATTATAAAACCCACATGAATTACCCAATAGATTTGATATAGCTCTACAAATAGAACATAATGGCTGATCTTCAGAAAGTCCAACCATATCTGGGTCCTTATTTAATTCTATAAAGGTCCAGAGTGCATTTTGCCTGCAATTTCCTTTTTTGAAAAACACAATTATATGGAAAGGTTGGTTGGTTTTTAACCCAACACCTGGAGGAGGCAGGACACGTCAATACTATATTTTCTACACTAGAAAGCCATGAATTTGGTCCTCATTATTCCCAGTCCCCTCAAATAGGGAGTTCTGAGACTCATATTGTGGGCATACTACCATAATGGGCACATTATATGTAGATAGATTAGAAAGACTTGATGTTTTTGACATGCTAATGTTACTTTTATCTACTTACCTATCTATCAAATATATTTCTAATGTGCCAATGACAATAATATCTAGGAGGCAAACATACAATTTAAAGTTGCAATACCTTTGTCTGGAACTGTCCTTGCTTCCCTCCAGTCCCTAATTTAACTGCTTTCCACTCCTCCTTCTCCCTCGGTTTTCTTTTTTGTCATTCATTTAGGAGATTGTGGCGAATCTTACTTATGCAAGCTACTAATTTTATCCTCTAACATTTGCCTCTATTCTATGAATCACAAGTTGATTTTAAAGGACGTGCCAGACTATTTCCCATAAAATGAAATTAAAGCTAAACAAGACTTTGCTAAATCAAGCCCTTTGTTTTTATTCAGTGGAATAATTCTGTCATCAAAGGATAGATCCTTAATGTGAGCAATCCCATTGCCTTCACAGGGCTGCGGGATCAGGCCCTCAGTTTGAATGCCAAGAGGTTTTTTCTTTTGTTTTATTTTTTGGTGCCTGCAATTTGAGTTAAACATATTTCTTGCATGATATTTCAAAGAAGAAATCAGTTGAGGCACCATTCATGAAATAAATTGGCCTAATTTTACTAAAAAGATTGCTGACAGGGAAGTTAGGCCCAAAAGGTAGATTCTGTAACATATAAGGATGTAGACTCAGATCAAAATCTTACCCTGAAATGCCAGTAACCCAAAATGCCATGGCATCATGTTTGTAAGAATAACAGAAAATGAAAGATACTAGAAACAAACATGAAACTGACTAATCTATTTTTACCATCCAATTTAAGTGAAATGCAAAAGAATACACTATAAATAGTGAAAGGTAAAACAGATTTTTTAAGAAGTCTTTCAGGTCTAGAGTTCGATCATCCAGGTTCCTCAAGCCTTGAGTGGGAGGTGAAAAACTTAGAAGAAGCTAGAGCTAAAAGCTATAGAAAGACTATAGAACCTGGTATAGGTTCAATAATTTCAGACATTTTCTAATAGTTGGAGTGATTGTATTTGGCCATTAATATGTTTCAAAGTTTGCAGGTCTGAACTGTAAGGTCACTGAGGAGTAAGTTTTACGACCAAAAAGATCCAATCTCTTTTAGTCCTTGTTATATGGAGCGGATCTGGAGTGGTGTTGTCTGCCCCGTTCATTCACGGACTCTACCACCAGAGAGTTTGGCACTGGGTGTGAAAATAAAAATTCCATTTTCTTGGAAGGGACATATTTTTTTTTAAATCTGCTCTTTTGCAAGTGAGCAGAATTGTTGCTGGGGTTTGCCATATAGTCTCGGCTGGGTCCATGAGAGCCTCATTTATTGAGGGAGTAATCTTGGAAGAGGTTGAAGTTTGGAGGATGTTCAACAACTGATGCTGGGACTTTGCAACTTCTTCCAGCGGTATACCCAGCGAGGCTGCAATCCTCTTAAACAGTTCTTGGAACTGTTTCAAGTCATCCCCATCATAGGTGGTGGGGGCATAATAGTTTCATCCAGAGAGAAGAATGAAAAACTGGCAGATGCAGTGATTTCTTGATCCAAAGTCTCCTCCAGTTTCTAGATTGCCTCTTCCAGGGATTCAGCTGGTCAAGGTACTGAAGGCGATGGAGAATGCCTTGACCTCTCCCTGTGTGGACTGGGAGACTTAGGGTAGTGTTGGCAGTAGGCTGCCCCTGGGTCCCAGTAGGGCCACTGTGGTGGGAATGACACTGGTGGCAGCATCCAGGAGTGTCTGTACCATCCTTGTCTTTCAGTTCTTGGGTGGTACTGATATTATTCTTGTGGACCCAGTCTGGTGGCCGTCTATATAGGCAAAGAGCAATGGGAAGAGTAGATTTTCCCTTCCTCATCATCATCCTTGTCACTGGATAAAGGAAGAGCTGATCTGGTTCGGGTAGCAAGTTGGCATGGTACCAAGCATGCTGAAATAATGTTGGTACCAAGGAGTGGAGACTGCGGTGTTGACAAGACTGAAAGGTCTTTATGCTGGAGAAACTGCTGCAGTATGGAGAGTATGAGTTCTGAGCAGGGTGCTGTCAGTGGTATTGATGCCTTTATCGTGGATGTCAGTGCCGAGAGTTGTGCACTGTGGAGGCAGGAGGTGACGCCATAGATTGTAGTGCTGCCAAGCTGCTCAGCACCGCTGCCGCATGTTTCAGCGGCTCTGGCGTACCGAGGCAGAGATTGTAGGTTTCCCTTTTGTGCATTTGTCTGAAACCACCTGCTTAGGGTCTTTGAGGCAGCGGGACCATCCGGTACCATGCAAGCCAGAGGTAGATGGTCTTGGTGCGGTAAGTACCAAAGGGGTCTAATGTGTCAGGGAACTACAGGTCGTATAAGGTAACTGTCCTGTCGTCTTCAAATCTGTGTCCATATGATCCCACTCTAGGTAACGGATAAGCACTGTCTCACCTAGAAGGTGGGATTGAGAAGTCCTGGCAGCCACTAAATAAAGTGACTATAACACTGCTCTATCAAATTTGGTGTAGCTGATGTAGACTGACCAATTACTAAGAAAAATGATGGTGTCTTCTGAGATAATCTTGGCTTCTTGCTGGGTGAGTACACAGAAGATTGTTGCCAGAGGGAGGTGAGTGTCCTCTGTCTGGACTGTCTTTGGTATTTAAAGAGCTTGAGGTTGGGGGCTGAGGTGTAGAGGCAAACAGGTCATCATCCTCCCTAACTTGAGCAGAGAAACACCGTCTTAGACCTAGGATGAAGGAACATCGTACCTACAGAGTAGGGGACTGCATCCAAGAGAGAAGAGACTCCTAAAAATATTTAGGCATTGTAGTGGACAAATAACCCAACCTGAGCTCCTAGTATGACAATATGGCAAAAAAGGGCTAATGTGAACCTTAGGTGTATAAATAGAAGAGTAGTGAGGTGATTTTACCTCGGTATACGGCACTGATGAGACAGATACTGGAATACTGCATCCAGTTCCGGTGGCCTCATTTTAAAAGTGAGGCTGAAAAGTTTGACAAGGTGTGGAAACGAGCCAGAAATTTCTCCCAGAGGCAATGCTGATCTTTGCGCCGACTTTGGTACTGTGAGTCTGGAGATGCGGATCAGTGCCAAGTGTAGTGTTATCAGTGCTGAGCATCACTTGCCCCTACCGAATGAACAAGCTTTAGCACTCTGTGCTGAGAGGAGAGAGAGGGTTTGAGTCTCTCTTTGTGGGACAAAGGGGACCAGTACAGGCAGCAGTGTCTATCCAGGTGTTCAGATCTCGCTTGCCTTGGTAAGAACGCAGTACTGGTTCTCGGTGCCAGGGTGGGAAGTTCGCACCAAGACAGTCTTCGCTGGTTCCTAATCCTTGCCTGATGTGCTGTGGATTTTTGCCAGTAGCGAACTTGGATGTTGCCTGACATCTCGCAGGGGCATTGGCTAACTGAAACTTAGAGACCAAATCAGTCTTGGACATCAAACCTCGCTCTTCGGGCTCTGAAGTCCTTCTCATTGATTGTTTGAGTCTGAGAGTCTCTGGACTTAGTTGTTGAGACGGAAAAGGAATGTCTTACAGAGCAGCATTCTAACACATGGCTCTCCCCAAGACGACAAACACAGCAGCTGTGGCCATCTATGAGTGGAATAAGTGTCACAGGACTGCCACAGTTTGAAGCCTGAGGGTTTTCAATCTGCCAGTTTAGGTCTGGATACTGGGTAAAAATACAGAAGAAAAAATTTAAATTTAAAATTAAATTTAAATGGGGGGGGAGGGCAGTGTGGTGTGTGTTGTTAATATAGAAACATTTTAAAAGGAGGAAATTTAAAGTAATTAATTTACAAGAGAAAATTCTACTAAAAGGAAGGGGGTGGGCGCCACTTGTTTTATCTTGCTGCCATGGACAGTAAGAGCAACTGAGAGTTGCAGCCACTCTGCTCTTTCAGGCTGAGGGCACGCACTACGGCAGGCACAGGACGCCTGTGGCCCAATGACCACCATTAGCGAAACATTCTGCTCTCATGCACAAGGTCCAGGTGGGTCCCTAGACTGGGACTGACATGGACAAATACTGAAAGAAGAAATTTAACCTACCATAGGGCACCAACTGTACCTGAACAGCTCAGTTCAACTGTTAAACTGCCATACTTGCAGGCTCAGACATTGGCATAATGTAATCAGACACACACACAATATGCTAGTTCTGTATATAGACAAAGCATTTGTATTGAAAATGCCAGGCTTAAAAAAACCAGAAGTTACCAGATACTGGCCCAAAAACTAAAAACTACATTGTGCTTTTACAGTCTGACCTGTGTGAAGGGCAGTGTGTAACTACAAAGCCCGAGGAGCAGGGGAGGGAAGGAATCATGCCTCCAAGTGGGGAACTGTCATGACAATAGCACACCAAAATGCTCTGTAGCATATTTTTCTTTTTGAATGTATCCTCATAATTCCCCCTCCCTCTTACCCACCCGTTGAACTTTCACCCATGCACACACATGTAAGTATAGAAATATTATATTCTTGAGAGCCAGAGGACCAAATATACTAAATGACGACCTGTAAGAAAGATGCCCCCCTCAACTGTACACACTATTCAGAGGCAATGCCAGGTGAGAAGCCAACCCCTCCAAACATCACATGAGGGAAGAAGAGGGTGCTGAGATTCCTACCACAATGTGTTATCCCTAGACCCTATTTGGGAGATCCAGATTCCAAATTCAGCTTCTAGCTGATAGGTATCTGAAAAGATTGAGGACCCATTCTCTTGCTGTTCTCCCTCCCATTCCAGAGCTTCCTCTAGCTTTTGGGTTGCTGTGGAGCGGATGGGTTGTGTAGAATTTCTCGACTACTCTACTTCTGCCTTGGCCTCCACTTTTGAGTTAACTTCCCTTGTTAATAGTTCCAGTACTGCCCCTACTCAGAGCAGAGAACATCTGAATGTCAATAAGACAAGCTGACATTATAAGTCCCTAGTCATTTCATACAGATTTGATTCAGCATCAGTGGGAAGTGTGTGTGGCATGCCTGATTAAATCAGAAGGACTAACTGTTGAATGCCTTGAAATTCTTTACACAATATATTGGGTTTTGATGCAAGCCTCAGTATGCAGCAGACCTGATACACAACACCGTCATGACACTGGAAAAGACTCAACAACATCTCTACACTTCAGACTTCAAGAAAGAAGTGTGTGCAATGAAGAACAAACCAAGAAACGTCTGAAACTGAACTCCTTCTACCTCACCTTTTTGTGCCAAAATCTGTTGAATTATCAAGACACAATAAGACAAGGAAAGGGCAGTTTCACCTTGAACTATGAATTTACCCAGCTGTATTGCAAACCCCATACATCCACTGCAACTAGTCAGCAGATACAAATCTGTTCATAATTACACAAAGAGGGTTTACAGACAACTTCTATAGGTGGATCTGCAGCATCAAGGCCTACTGTGTGTATACAGATTTCTTCGTGACTTAGGAAAAATAAAGATCCAAACCAGCATTTGCCCTGCACCTTGTGTACTTGCTTACACACACACAGACAGGAAAGGCAGTATTTTGCCCTGATATAAATGACTATACAACAATGAACTGGGACCTGGATTTTTAGGGGAACTGGGCAGTTCAAAAGATTGGGTTTAAGAATCTTCCACTTGCAGGTGGTTGGCTTGAACTGAAAGTTACTACTTATTGGCAGGTTGGTAACTTCCCTGAAAGGAGACTGGTGGGTTCAGTCCAGATCCCAGGGGACAAGTCTTTATAAGATTACCAACAAGGGTGCCAAATGTTATGGCAGTGGGTTGTCTCAGCAGAAAAAACAAGAAAAACCAATGGCCACTCCCACTCTCAGTTTAGGCACATAGGCAAAGTAATGTGAAGGAACCTTGCACAGCGGCTGCTCATACTGTACTTGCTCTGTACATAAATAGGAGGTTCAGTCTCCAGGTATCTCTAGCACCTCTCACCAGCACTAAATCACCCAGTTTTTTACAAAATTAGATCTCAGGCACCTCTGGAGTTATTGTGTGAGAGGCAGACATGAATGCTAACCACAGAATGAATTAGGCCAATATGCTGCTGTGCACGCACAAAGATTAAAAACACACCCAAAACAACTCAACCACATAAAAGCTGAATGTATACTATGAACCAGCAGCCCATAAAATGTCACTGATGTAGAGGACTAGACATCCATAAACATTTGACACAAAAAAACATAGGGGGAGGGGAGAAGCAAGAGGATTGTAACTGTACCTGGTAGAGTTTTATTATGTGCGGGTGGTCAAGCATTTTCATGATCTGCACTTCTCGATAGATCTTTTCCAGGTTCACTGCATCCAGCTGAGATTTGTCAATTATTTTTATTGCCACCTGTAGCCAAGGAACAAAATTTTTTTCTTTAAATCAATTTTCTAGTCTTGTCTGCCCTTGCTTGTTAACAGGACACCAAATTTCTATGACTCTGGGTCATTTTTTTATTTCAAAAATATACTTGCTATATCTTAGAATTTGATAATTCACTTATTTTTTTATAAGGCACATAAGATATCATGCTGTTGATCTAGGAACTCAGCTACTGACCAAAATCTCCTTAGCATTGTCAATGGGTGCAGGCAGTACCAGCAAGAGCTTAGACAGAGGAGAAGAGACCTCAAGTGCCGCTTACTTTGTGCATGTGAGCAAGTGGACTGAAGTAATAAATGGAGAAACTGCAGCCTGATGACTAGGAACCCGAAGCAATATTGAGGGATGAAACAGCTTGACTGAGACTTCTTGCAGCAGCACCATGTCACTATTTGGGACAATGCAATGATAAATTCTCAAACTAAAACTAGTCAGTATTTTTTCATTTGCAAAATACACTAGTAAAACCTTCAAATACAGCTTGCTTTGCTACCCCAGAGCCCGATCCTGCAAATACTTATGTGCATGGAATTAAGCATGTGCATAAGTTGTTCCAGGCAGCCAGGATTTCACCCACAAATTTTAAATCAAGTTTTGAACTCAAGTTCTTGACTCAGCACATGCAATCAAAACATACTTAGCTAATGCAATTCAGATTGTTAAGGATTTTTATTTCACTGTGCTTAATGTTCTAGATATAAGGATGTCTGTGATTAACCGGCTGAGAAAGTGTAAAATCTCTGCAGGGAAAGTCATGTCAGTTACACAGAGCAAACAGAGTCCATGTTATTTAGAAGCTAGTTTGAGGTCCTACTGACCTCATTCCCAGTCAATACTGGAGAACTGAGTTACACAGAACTATACTTAAGGGATTCCCAATTTCACCAAAAAAGGAAACAAAATGTTATGCGCTATAAAGAATGCAAGAGAAAATACTGAGAATATTAAACAGATCAACAGTATGTCTCATCTTGAATAGCATGTTAAAAATGCAGAGATGGGCAACAAAAATCAGAGCCATTGAAAGACTTCCATAGGAAAAGAAAGAATATAGGAAAGTTTATAAAAGACTAGTACAGGAAAGGTACATCAGTCCTAATATTCAATTCTTCAACAGGACTGGACCCAACTACCTGAGATGTTACAACTCCCCTATAACTACGACCTACAACTATAGATGCATTTCCCAGGAACCACAACTTTTTTAACTATAGGGAATGGCTGACAAGCACAAGAGATACATAGGTCCTCAAAGATATGCAGACACCTAACTTGGATTGATTTCAATACACAGGAGGCGGACCTTACTACCTGAATAAGAATGATCAAGAGCATCACTGCATTAAGAACTAATTACTAAACTCAGTTGACTTGGTTTTCCTCTCAATAAACCTCTTCATATACAGATACCTGCCCACCCCACCACTTAAACAAAAACATAAATAATTATATAATACTTAGTCCTGCCACGCGTGCAGGGGACTGGACTTGATGACCTCTAGAGGTCCCTTCCAGTCCTATGATTCTATGAATGAATAAAGTGATTTATCCTACTGAGTGGGAAGGGGAAGACAGAGACGCATTTTTAAAAACCTGGAATGTGCTCAGCTGTCACAGTGATGGGGATCATATAAGTAGCCACATAGAAAGCAACAGGCTAAAACAGAAACACCTGAATTGTATTTCTCATAGCACAAGTACAGCATCCAATTAAATTGATAAATTTAATAAATAGGATAATTTGAACCCAAGAACTTAATATAATTTTAAAAAGAGCCTTTACATGAATAATGAGGATATCAATAATTGCTAGATAGGATCAAAGATATACTAGCAATATCAATACATGCTCTAGCACGTGGTACTAACTAGCCACTATTGGAGACATGATACTCCCTGAATCCCTCTTCTGTTATCTCACCTTGATAGCCTTTTACAACTCTATCCTGCTCTAGTATCTGCACTTGTATCTTGCTGCATTACCTCACTAACAAAGCAAGCCTTGACTGCCTGTTTGTCCACTTCTTCCAGATTAATCTTCATGCATAGAAGACTCATCCTGAACTATTCCATAATGCCTCTAACATGTGTGCCTTCACATCCCTCCTCAAGACCCATTTCTACTGTGATGTGTATGGAAAACAATCACAAAGGCTGTCTTTTTGATTTGTTCGTAAAGCGCCTAGCACAAGGGGATCCTGGTCCACGACTGGGGCTCCAACTTTCTACCTTAATACAAATAATAAATACTACTACCACTACCATCTGACAATGGCTAGGAAGATGGTTAGTGGGGATCTCTATCTGATTGATTTGTAACTCAATTAAAAACAACCCTAAAGGATGCAGAACTATCTAAATACATACATAACTAGTCTATGTAACCACTTTTCAATTTACCTTCATTCTCCTCCTTCTGATGACTTTACACCCATTTGCTGCGACTGGTCTTAAATTAGGCACTAATTTAATCTCCTTGCTTTCAATCAAAGTAGATAGATGAAAGGAAAATGTATGCATTTCACTTGATTAGAACTACCCAAATACCCAGAGTTAAACACGCATGTAAGTCTTTGCCAGATAAGGGCCTAAGTTACTGTCTGTATTACTTCTTGAGGAGACTAAGGGTGGATATGGTAGAGGTATATAAAATCATGAGTGGTGTGGAGAAAGTGAATAAGGAAAAGTTATTTACTTGTTCCCATAAAGTAAGAACTAGGGGCCACCAAATGAAATTAATGAGCAGCAGGTTTACAACAAATAAAAGGAAGTTGTTCTTCACACAGCGCACAGTCAACCTGTGGAACTCCTTGCTGAGGAGGTTGTGAAGGTTAGGCTATATCAGGGTTTAAAAAGAGAACTAGATAAATTCATGGGGTTAAGTCCATTAATGGCTATTAGCCAAGATAGGTAAGGAATGGTGTTCCTAGCCTCTGTTTCTCAGAGAATGGAGATGGATGGCAAGAGAGAGATCACTTGATCATTACCTGTTAGGTTCACTCCCTCTGAAGCACCTGGCATTGGCCACGTCAGTAGACAGGATACTGGGCTGGATGGACCTTTGGTCTGACCTAGTATGGCCATTCTTATTGTTCATACACTCTGTAGTTCACTTCTTGGTCACATATAAAAGCAGAGTGGTAAGCAAACTCCTTTTTTTGGTATGAACATACATGATGTAGGAATAAACAAGAATTCAGTCTGTTAAAAAAAATTAAGACTCCCCCTCCACAATTTCTCTTTACTGCCAATAAAACTGATTTGTGAACAAGTTTATGCAGGCACAATTTCGTCAACATATAAAACAAGTTTCCTAGAAAATTATAATAACCAAAAACAGACACCAAAAATAGAAACAAAAATGCTTACACACACCTTAGAAAATATTTGCTTTAAAAAGTTATTCCTTATATCAAATTTCCCCACTTTCTCTCCTTTACTTTATAGTAGCTCACCGAAAAAGCAATATCAAGCAGACACTGGAATTGGCCTATTATATTTTCTTAACTTAACAGGGCAGGTGTGCTCTGGGTGGAGCCCTGTTTCGAGCACCACTCAGCTTCCTCTATCAATAAAAAGAATGGAAACCATTACTTCTCACTTAAAAAGTTACTCAAAATTTCTAGGGTGATCCTTACCCAGACTGATATTTCACTTTATCCAGATCCGGTCAGAGTAACAGATCGCCTAATTTAGGTAAGCCAAGAGGATTTATATTAGTTTATTAGAGAAGTAGAATCTAAGTGTACTCACTCACCAGACAAGCCTAATTCAAGAAACCAATCACCTTCTCTCAATTGTTTGTATGATCAATTTTTAATTTTCCCATTACTTACACTAATAGCCTAATCTCTTCAGACCTCCCCTGTACATGGTGTCTTACACAGGAACAGTCTTGCCTTTTACTTCATTTATCCACACTAACCCCTTGCTCTAACTCTGTTCCTTAGCAGATGCACAAATTGCAGAAGCTTTATCCACAAAGGAATTCCTGAGCACTTCCCATTTCCTCTGTTCTTTCCTTTCGTTATTCTCACCCATTTACTTTTGCCTTACACTTGAACCTCTGCACACTTTTACCTCATTCTCTTCCTCTATCCCTTTATGAGGCTCCCTTTATAATAACTAACATAACTTTCTCTTGTTGCTTGCCTGCATCTTCTGTGTGAAAAGACTAATGTAGAGAGGCTGGCAGGAGCGAAGTTGTGTAGGGATTCAAAGAGGAGAGCGCTTATGTCTGATATGAAAGGTGAGGGAAGGCCAGTAAAGGGTGCTCTAGTGGAGCACAGTCAGAGTGATGGAGCACACTAAGCTCAGGTCTACACTAGCCGGGAGGGTCGATCTAAGATACACAATTTCAGCTACATGAATAGCGTAGCTGAAGTCAGCGTATCTTAGGTCGACTTGCCTCGCCATGAGGACAGTGGCGAGCTGACCGCTGCCGCTCCATCGACTTCGCTTCCACTTCTCCCGAGCTGGAGTTCCGGAGTGGACGGAGACCGCAATCAGGGATCAATCTTATTGCGTCTACACTAGATGTGATAAATTGACTCCCGATAGATCGATCACTACCTGCCGTTCCAGCGGGTAGTGAAGACCTGCCTTTAGTATCCGTGGCAGCGTTCTGGACAACCTGAAGTAAGGAAGCAGCAAAACTCTGCCTTCCTAGGCTCTTCCTTCATCTTTTTCAGTTCATCCAAAATGCGGTCACTCTTTAATATACACTTTTGTATTTTGGACTGCCATTCCTCCCCTCCCCCAGGAAAAAAAATCTAGTATTTATATGGCTTGCAATTACAAGTTCTTGCAGTGAAGCGTGTAAGTTCCTTGAATTGAAAAAGTGAACTTAAAGTATATAAGCTCTGCTGGTTTTTCCAACAGAGTTTGGCATTTCCACAATTTGCTCCTGCATTTGAATACAGACTCTCTACAGAGATTATAAAACACTGAAGGAACATAAATATTTCAATGAAGAATGTTTCTTCTTTCAAGTCTGTCTATAAAAATTTCCTATGTTGACAACTTTCTCCGCGTATGTTAGGCAGTTACCAGCTCCCAATGTTAGCAAAAGTGCATGCCCAAAACAAAGTTTTTAAAAGATACAATTCAGCTGAGTTGTCTTGCAAACCATAAAGTACCTAATTCCTTAGTCAGACCTAGCGAAAGAAAGAAAAAGAAAGAACAAATGAGTTGTGAGAGGGTAGAAAGGGTTTCCATTTACCTGTAATCTCACTAGTTAATCTATACCAGATGCTTCTGTTATTTCAAGAGTAAATGTATAATTATAGTTTTGCCATATTGCTGACTGAAGTTTTTTAAAAAATTACTTAAAATTGAAAAGGCTTTTTTCACATTTACGTAGCAAATTCCCTTCTGGTATTTGAACCAATTAAAAAACAAAAATAATCTCTGATCTGGGACCAACCATGTGGAGTTTCATCCCCAAGAGAGAATCTTCAGAAAACTGAGCATGTAAAAAGCGAGTTGTAGAATTGAGTCCTGCTGTAACATTTATTATAGTTTAATGTTAAATTAATGTGCTTTTTTTGTGGCTTTCTGCCACTTCCTCCTTTTCCAAATGTTCCCCATTGAGAAGACATGCTACAGATGTTTAAAAATCTCCTAACAATACAATCTGTCTACATTTAGAAGATGGTGAGAAGACTGAAAATAATTCCTTCATTTGAAGGTCAGGAAGCCATACAGCTCCAAGAAATTCAGTCCTCAAGTCAAACGTTTCAGTGCAAATCCCAAGAAAATCTGTTCTAATGGCTTCCAAATAACATTAGTCTTCTCATACTAAAAATCAGTCTCAGAGTCTAAAGAAAAATGCATTTGCATTAGAGACCAGTATGCCACACAATCTCATCAAAGAGAGTCTATTGTACTAGAGTTCTACATTTCCCACACTATCAAATAGCTGTTTATTGCAAAAATTCTATCACTATAACTTAACATTATTGCTCTAATAACCCTGCACTTACAGCTATGTAACTTGCAAATACTTGTGTCACATTTAGTTTTCATGTAGTGTATTCAGGTACAGTAGTGTGTCAAAGAACCCGACAAGCCAACACTTCCTTGAAGTCTGACAATGTGTTTATAAAAGTCTTATCGCATTAAGAGCAAGAATGTTCTTTTAATGTCATCAAGCCTTGAACTTACATAAGTGAACTTGTTTTCATATCTCCATATGACATGATCCAAACAAGTTCCAAAAAAATCAGTTTTGGTCACTCAAAATGTAATACTTGGTAGCCTTACAACTTTCCTTGGTTAGATCTACATTTACAAAGGCCTAACTTTGTGTTTAAAAATGCAATTATGCTCTTTACAATTAGACCAATGGGCAAGTTACTCAGCTGTATTAGGTGAACTCTGGTATAAAGCTGAATGGGCAGTCCGCAAAACAGACAGATGCCGAATTAGCATCCAAACCCTCCTCTGTCCAGTGGTTTAGTTATTATTACTAACAAAAAAAAAGAATGAACTTCACTTTTTAGTTTTCCTCTTACCACTGGTTGTCCCCAGGGGTTCCCTTCAAGGCCTCCTCTGCTCTAATGCTCTCTCTTTCCAGAGAATTCTTTAGTATTTTCCTTTTCATTCTAGATGGAGTTAAAAAGCTGCCCCCACAAAGTGAGCTAAGCAAACTTCAGCGCTTCATACTGTGTTCTATCACCTGCTATGAGGGTAGGTCAACAGATGAACTCTGCCAACCTGTTAAAAATCCATAAACACATTCTTGATTCAGTCAAATCTTTAAAAAAAAATCAAGATTTTCAGCATACAGATCACTCAACATGACAGTTGCCACACTGCCTCTTTGATCTAAAATGTAATTATACAAATGTCAATTTTTTATTTAGTTACATGCTAGTTGGTTTTTTTGAATTTCTGAAATAATCCCACGTGTGGTACTCTTGCTGACCACGAGTAGCTACGTATTAGAAACACAAAAAGCGTTTATATCAAATAATGTAGACCAATAAATATTAAAGGCTTTGTATTTCTAGTTCATCCACTTTATCAAAACATTAATGATAATGAACTGAATAAAATGTAGTGTGTACTCTCTTGCTATAGCTAAGCGCGAACAGGTTTTCTGAAACAAAGGTGCAGTAAGGGATGGTGCTAATTACAGAAATATTTTGTTGTCTATTCTCTAATACAGGTTGAGGTTTTATATCAGAAATGACATTGTAATATATGCGTCAATATTTTCTTAATCTGAAACAGAGTATTACAGACATCTGGCTTCTCTGTTTCAAATGTTTAAAGGTAGATTAGATACCTGAGCCTTTTTTAATACTGAATTTTTTTGCCCTTTGTTCGATCTGAAGGTTTAGAGAAAAATCACTAAGGAATACTATGCAATTACACATAAATGTGAAGTTGCACTTAGCACTGAGCTCTTTTTCACCAGCAATCTTAACAGTGTCTTGATTAAAACAAAACGTGGGTCAAATCCTATTTAGTTCAAATTGGAGATGCTGCTTCTGGCTGCAGCAAAGATTTTAATTTTACATTTTTGCACCAAAACTGTTGAACTATGAAATCTTTCTCAGTGAAACTGAATATACAGCTCAGTAGCAATCACTAACATTTTCCAGAAATGTCATAACATAGCACTAATCTTTCCAGTATACTGTATAAAAGTCTACCTGGTACATGACTGAATTCGCATTTCTCTAGCATGGTCAACCTCTATCTATGGCAACACATGCCACCACCCAAAGCACACACCAAATTAAGGACAATTATGCAAGTCACATGATTCTAGCATACTCCTACAGTTAGGTTGCAAATCACTGTGTATTTGGCACACTCTCCCCACTACTGCACACAACTTTCATGATTAAGAGTCATAAATGCTTTAAATCAGCTTAAAGGTGACCTGAAAAGGGGTAAAAAATGGTCTACACCTCCCTACCCCCCACTGCTTTTAAGATGCATAAAAGCCTAAAACCCATTTGAAATCTTGCTTCAAAATATCAAGAATAATCATCAGTCTTTCATTCCTTGTTTTTGCTAGAGGACTAGAGAATTGGAAGGGGGAGCCTTCTCTGCCTTGAACTGAAAGGGCAAGGAACTGAAACTGCCAGGCATCTAAATTTAAACAGATATCAAATGAAAAAAAGTTAATCTGACAAATAATCCTTACTTTCAATTTTTCAAGATTATCTGAATTTTTATTTAGTTTTGATTCTACCGTTACAGTCCTCCAGAAAAAGACGACAAACTTCTAATGTAAGGGAAATGCTGAATATCTTCAGACCTATAAGAGACACAGCAAAAAAGGCACAAATCCAGATTTTCTCTTTTGCAGCTGCCATTTAGGTTACACAGGTCAACCTAAAATCTTAGGCCCTGCCTAGGTTAGAGATATTTGCACGAGTGCAGTTACCCTGATGCAAGCTCCCTACGTAGACTCACTTTAATATTGTAAAACATGGCTTACTCTGGTCTGGAATACGTCGTGCTGGTGCAAGCCCCACAGAAACAATCGAGTGCTTCTACATCATGGATTTGCTCCAACGTAGCTAATCAATGTTAGCTTCCCTTAAATCCGTTTGCGCTAAACCAATTGGTGGGTCACAACAAGGGGGGGCTGTTGTTTTTTAAACCAGTGCACTTATGAGTATGTATCATGCATACACACACTTGATCAGCCAACCGTTCATCTAGTTCAACATTCCGCCTCCTAGAGAAGCCACTTTGGAGGAAAATACAACCATATGTAATGGACAATTAGGCAATAACATGCCTATAGGAGAAGGTTTTCCAAGTTCAAGCAGCTGGTGGCTGACATACATCCTGAACCATGTGGAGTGATTAGTAAAAAGTGTTTACGATAGTTCATGGAGCGATAGCTTATATCAATATGCAGATGACTAATCATTTGAGTTTTAGGTTTAATGCCCTATATCTTGTAGGAAAGAGTGCCACAGGTTGGTTATGTATTTGAGTATTTCCTTTATCAGAAAGTTTATTACTTTTTTAATTCCAGAGGGTGTCCCTCTTATATTAGGAGATAGTAAGCAGCAGATTCAGTATGATGATCTCTGCCATTCATGTTTATATCTCATGTCACTACTTATCTCCTAAAACTAAGCAGTCCTAATCTTTCTGAGCTTCCCTTATGATTCTTCCAATGCTTCTAATTATTTTTGTTGCCATCTCCTATTTTTCCTATGTCCTCCTAAACATAACTTCTTCTCCTGTGTCCATATTCATGAACAAACTGAATTCTCTGATCATAGGATATTTCTGTGATACAACAAACATGTGCTGTGTGCAAGAACCTATCAAAAATGCAGCTGCCTCCTCTGAAGCATCTAGTACTGACTGATCTTAAAAGCAGGTTACAGAACTACACCAACCATGGGTGAGAATACATTGCAGTTCTTACATTTATATTAACTTTCACATTTCTTCACTTCAGTGCTCAAATGCAACATTACTGTTGCAGTTACAGGATTTCACACTCAATTTAGAACTAGTTTGCCATACTCCACCTTCTGGGCTATATTTTCTTCTTACGTACACATTCTGTTTCAGTTTGATTTCCCCTTCAAATATATTAGATTAATTTCATGACAAGGAACTTTAAGGTCTGCATCATTTCAGTACAATTCCACTATGTAACTAAGCAGAGTTGGTGGAACTCACACTGGTCTGACTTTGAATCATTTACAGTAATACTACTTGGTCAGAACTTCTCTTTACTATTAGTGAAAGTTAATAGGGTCCCTCTCCCTTGTAACTCAGCTAGCTGCTGCTACTGCCTGACCCAACAATGAAGTTCTACCTATGTTTATAAATTTCTTGTTGAGGAAATAACTGATCATGCAAAACAAACAAACAAAAGTGCACAACAAGGTTTAACCATAATACTTTGGAAAGGGAAACCCTGCTAGAAAACTTACAGGAAAAATATGATAAAGGTTTCCTTTTAGCTTAATTTTAAAATAAACCATGTGAAACAACTGTCAGTCATAGTAAGTTCACTCTGCCATTCACATTCCTGGAATTATTTCCATCTTGGCAGTAGTAATTCACAATGTGAACTATAAAAACAACTTCCAGACGGAGCACAGCATACATGACCCTAACCAAGAAGAAAGCCTATTCAATCAAATAGAAACTTATTTATATTGACATTTAGCAAAGTTTTTAGAACGTACTTCTATTAATTTCAGCCGCTTTTGAAGCTGACAACTTGTACAAAACACAATATTGCCAAGCTGTTTAAACTCAAAGTGTAGATTATTTTAAATTTTCACAAAACTCAGATCTAACTTTTACATTACAATAAAAAGTTAAGATTGCCACTGCAATGCCATTGAGACATGGTGCCTGAAGACCAGTAAGCAAACAGCTTTACCTACTGCCTGGTGAGTGAAACATTAACACTGTAATTGAACACTACTTAAAATTCTAATTTCCAAACTTGGGTATTTAGTAGTAGCAAGGAAAGGGTTTAAAATTATTTGACTAAGTTCCTTAATATGCAATTTGAGAAGTGAGGCCATAACTTGATCAAATTTCCTTTAATACTTTGGATTTTCATAGAGTCACAGAAATGTAGGGCTGGAAGAAACCTCAAGATGTCAGTAACATTGTACACACAACTTTGAAGAGTGACCGCTACTATGTGCCCTGCAACAATATTCAATGTAAAATTGTAACTGAAGTTAACAATTATAGTTTTGCCTCCTGCCTATTGATACTTGTACCACTTAAGACCACTATAAGTGAAACATTACAGTTTTCCATTTCTTTACTTTGTGCTTTTGACATCATTTTGTTCAATCAGTTTCCATGTCCGTATGGATCATTCACATCGCACCACAGAAAAATGTTTTTTTTAAAATAGGAAATAGGATATCATCATAAAAATTGGCAAGAAACTGAAATCCAGTTATAGTAACTGAAAGTACTTGTCTTAAAAGTTAAGTCATGATGTCCACAAGTGCTGCTTCCAAATATTTCATATTTTAAAAATATGTTTAATTACATTTTTACTCAAGTCGACTATAGCTGTTTAATTATAGATGATGCATAACATAATTATGGTTTTCTGAGACTGGTATTTAATTGATAACTTGGGTAACCTGCATTTCTGAAAAGATGATTGTTTTTAATTTAGTACCCAGACAAGCTGATTCAAGGGAATGGGATAGGAGGAAAATCATTCTTCTTCAAACTGAAGTAGTAAAGCTGGCCCCACATCTGGAGATATTAAATAGATGGCAAACCTAACAGCAGAATACAGAACAATGTAGCCTTTAGGAGTCAAACCTGCAGTGCTTAATTTGTGCCCGGGCTTGGTAGGGCAGAGTCCCAGCACCTCTAGGGTTGGCAGATCACAGCCCAGGCAACTCAGGGCTTACCCCATCAGTTATGAAAGTTTAAAAAATGGCCTGAGCCAGGGCACCTAATGGTTAGCGCCGCAGCCCCTCGCTGATTACGAATTAAGCACTGCAAACCTGTCCTGTGTTCGGCAATGACCAAGTTATCAGCTGCCTGCTGGCCGTTTCTCATGAAGGGACTCTCCTAACAGCAGCTTCACGGCTAGTGTGGGGACTGATCTCCGCCCTGCTACACACTGATCTCCGCGGCCCAAACACGCTGTCACCAGCACAAGCTGGCCCCGTCCACACCTTGTCGTGCGGGCAAGGCGTATCCCCCGCCCCGCGGGGCTCCCCGCCGGCTTGGCCCCGGGGAAGTTCGCACCGCGGCGGGTGCTGGGGAAGGTCCCGGGGCGGGCGGGCTGGCCGGCTCCTTCCCCACAGCGCTCCGCTGCCCTGCGGAGCCCCCCGCCGCCTCGGGCGGAGCGGCAGGGCCCGGCGCCGCTGCAGGGACAAAGGCGGCTGCGGGCCGGGCCCGTGCGAACGGGGGGCACACCTGGAGTCCCCCCCACCGGCGCGCCGGGTGCGCCCCACGCGGGGCAGAGCTCCCGGGGGTGGGAGCCAGCCGGTAACCAGGGAACCCCCGGGGCCGGTAGCAGTGGCGGCGGAGGGGAAGGGTCCGGCCCGAGCCGGTCCCGGGGGGCGAGGCAGGCCCGGTTCCCCCCCGGCCGCCTCACCTCGCTGCGCGTGATCCGGTGCCGCCCCAGCTTCACCACGGCGAAGTTGCCCTTGCCCAGCGTGCCCTCGATGTCGTAGAACCCGACGCGGACGGGCCCGGGCCCGCGGGGCAGCAGCGGGGGGGGCCGCCGGGGCTCCGCCATTACCATGCTGGGCTCGGGGGGCGGCAGCGGCGGCTCGCTCCGTCTGTGGCCGTGCGGCGCCCTGCAGCCGCGCCGCGCCGCGCCGCGCCGCCCCCCACCCGCGCGTCACCGCGCGCGTCAGCGGAGGCGGAGTCTCGCCATGGCAACCGTAGCCACCGCCACCGGATGAGCAACGGCCTCCTGGGGCTGTTCCCTGCGGGGCGCCTCCTCCCGCCGGCAGCGCGGCCCCCCCACAGCCTCCCCGGCACAGCGCCTGCTCCCCGCCGGCCTGGTGTTGGGAGGGAGGGGGGGGGGGGGAAGGGGCGCGGCCGGGCGTTGAGGGAGCGCTGCGGGCACGGCCCCTCCCCCCACAGCTTGAGTCTCCCTCAGCCCCCCGTCCCCGAGTCCTGGTTCGCCCTGACTGTGCCTGGCCTGTCGCCACCCCCACTGCTGCTGTGCCCCCACTGCACAGCACGGCCCTGGGTTCCCAGCGCCCCCCCCCCCGCCACTGCACAGCACGGCCCTGGGTTCCCAGTGACCCTGCCACTGCACAGCACGGCCCTGGGTTCCCAGTGACCCTGCCACTGCACAGCACGGCCCTGGGTTCCCAGCGCCCCCCCCCCCGCCACTGCACAGCACGGCCCTGGGTTCCCAGTGCGCCCCCCCCCGCCACTGCACAGCACGGCCCTGGGTTCCCAGTGACCCTGCCACTGCACAGCACAGCCCTGGGTTCCCAGCACCCCCCCCCCCCCGCCACTGCACAGCACGGCCCTGGGTTCCTAGCACCCCCCCCCGCCACTGCACAGCATGGCCCTGGGTTCCTAGCACACCCCCCCGCCACTGCACAACACGGCCCTGGGTTCCCAGTGACCCTGCCACTGCACAACACAGCCCTGGGTTCCCAGTGACCCTGCCACTGCACAACACGGCCCTGGGTTCCTAGCACCCCCCCCCTGCCACTGCACAACACGGCCCTGGGTTCCCAGTGACCCCACCACTGCACAACACGGCCCTGGGTTCCCAATGACCCTGCCACTGCACAGCACGGCCCTGGGTTCCCAGCGCCCCCCTCCCCCCGCCACTGCACAGCACTGCCCTGGGTTCCCAGCGCCCCCCTCCCCCCACCACTTCACAGCACTGCCCTGGGTTCCCAGCACTCCCGCCACACACTGCACAGCATGCTTCTAGGCGCTTAGTGCCTCACCCCACTGCACAACATTCTCCTGGGCTCCCAAGCCCAGCTGGCCCCAGCCCCCTTAAGTTTCCCTCCATAGCTGTTGCCCATCTCTGCCCATGGAAGGCCACACCCACTCCTGTCCCTGCCCTGGTCCCCGTACCCCCTTTCTCCGGGCCACAGAACAAGCTGGGCACCCATTCCTGCCCTGCTGCTTGGACCAAGCGGTCAAGGGTTCCCGCCCTCCACCACACCATAGGGCCTGTAAGCACCTTAGCTAGTGCTCAGAGCCACCCAGGATTCCCCTTGGAGGGGGTCCCCTCACTCCAGACAGATGGGGACAGGAGCTCTGAAGGCTGATACAGGCGCTAGCAGTAGCAGGGATGTCCACCTCTTCTGCCAGGTGCCTCACGCTGCAGACACGCTCTCTTAATTATTTGTATTGGGATATCACTCATGGGCTCTACTGCAGTAGGCACTGTACAAACCTGTAACAGACATCAGCCCTGACAGCGAATTACCGATACTCAAGTTTCACTCTGATTTTCATTTTTAATAATAAATCCACCTAAGTTGTTTTACCCCTTATGCTTCAATTTTTTTAAACCTCTGTTCATTTCAAATGCATGCTCTTCTATCCCTCTCCCTCTCCTCAAACTTTGCCCACTATCTAACCTTTCACCTTGCCCTTTCCCAGTTCACTCACTCCTTACCTAGCTAGCTTCAATCTCTCTTTGCCTGACCTGTCACTCCCCTCTCACAATCAACTCCACCACCTCTTTCTGGACAGCCAATCCCTTTCTGAAAACAGTAGGAGTCTAGAACACCTGATGGCAGAGAGGCTCCTTGGCCTCTGAAAGTATATGCTGCTACTACTTCTAGTTAACAGGAGGTTTGGCCTTCTACAGTTTGCCACTGAGGGGCCATTGCTGGGGTTCTCGCCCCCACTAAGCACATTAGGAGGCGAGCAATTTAAGGCCTGACACAATGCCTGACCCTAAAAGAGGATTGCATGTATTGTCTACTTAAATTAGTCAGAGTTCTACCCTCTGAGATAGCTAATGTATACAACAGCATGCTAATAATAGTTCTGCTTGGGTATAATATGCTGTTACACAGACCTTTTACTCTTTGAGTTTAGCTTTTCATTATCTTTTTTGCACTACAATGACACTTGAATTAATCTATTCAATTAATGTTGTTATGCTGCCAAAACCCAGTAAATTAGAGATTAAAATAATCTAACTGGAGGCTCATGTGAAATATTGCCTAATAGTTGCTCTAAATCAGGGAATTTGCATTGGTATATTTTATATATTTTTGATAGCAAAAGAATCGATCTGCCTTCTTCCTACTTCTATCAATGCTAACCCTTACTGTATCTCTCTGAAACAAATTATTCAGCAAGTTAAACTTTATGTTTACAACAGAAAGCCTCATTGGCACAGCCCTTCTTGTACAGCACAGGATAACGTCAATTTTGGTTCAAATGTACAGGCTAAAATAAAACTTCAAAATAACATTCATGGAAAAAAGGCAACCAAGAGAACAGCCTTTCTGCAGATGGTTTTGCTACCCATGATTCACTTCTTGTTGGGCTTCAAACAAGGTGATCCAAATACTTTACACAAACACTTTTTCAGCGACCTGTGCAATCTCAAACAAAATGCTCAGGAACTATTGAAAGACAATTTCAGCAACTGTCCAAAAGTTTCAAATGTGGAGCACATGTGCCCTCTAGTGGACTATTGTCCTATGTATATTATAACTAAGGGCTACCAAATTCAAGGTCCATTTTGGTCAATTTCATGATTTCAGCTATTTAAACCTGAAATGTCCAGGTGTTGTAATTGTAGGGCTCTGACCCAAAAAGGACTTAGGGGTGGGGGGGCATCACAAGGTTATTGCAGGGGGGATTGTGATACTGTTACCCTTACTTCTGCACTGCTTTTGTCGGCGGCGCTGCCTTCAGAGGTGGGCAGCTGGACAGCAATGGCTGCAGGCTGAGTGTCCAGCTCTGAAGATAGAGCCACCGCCAGCAACAGCTCAGAGGTAAGGATGGTATGGTATGGTATTGCCACCATTACGTCTGCTCTGTTGCCTGCAGAGCTGGGCCCTCATGCAGCAGCTGCCCCTCTTCAGCCACCCAGCTTTGAAGGCAGCAGCACAGAAGTAAGGGTGGCATGGTATGGTATTGCCACCCTTACTTCTGTGCTGCTGCAGCCGGGGCACTGCCTTTAGAGCTAGGCGCCTGACCAACAGCCACCATTCTCTGGCTGCTCAGCTCTGAAGTCAGTGCAGAAGTAAAGGTCACAATACTGCAACCTTCCTAAAATAACTTTGTGACCCCCTGCAACTCCCTTTTGGGTCAGGACCCCCAATTTGAGAAACACTGGTTTCCCTGTGATCTCTGTATAGTATAGGGTAAAAACACACAAAAGACCAGATTTCACAGTCCATGTTGTGTTTTTCATGACCATTAATTTGGTAGGACACTAATTATAACACATAGGGTGATTCATTAAATTTAAAGTGTCAAAGGAGATCTGACAGTTGTCTGTGCAAAAAGATAAAATTAGGTGCAGAAGTCTGTCCAAAGAGATAATGCACTTGTTAGGCTCAATAGTCCACTAATCCCACACTCTCCATTTAATAGCTATTAACAGATTCAAGCAAGAAGACAATGAAGAAACTAAAAGCACCTACCTGTGAAGATAAAGTCAGAAGACAGGCACCTCTCCTGTGCTTTGCAGAGCTGGTTGAATCCCTATCTGAGGCAGGGCAGAGCAAGAATGTCTTAGTGACTGTCCAAACAGACTGCATCCTGTAAAAGGTGAAAGCTCCATTGCCGTGGTCTTAGCAGGGTAACATTAGAACTGTTCTATCCCCATATTTCAGGTCTTGACACTGGTGCTCCAATGAACTCTTCACCTTCATTACTGAACTCCTCTCCTAGAAATCAGATTATGGATGTTTCAAGGACTGATAAGCAGTCTGGGATAGGCTCCCCTAACTGATCATCATACCAGAGCATTCACTTACTAGGTCATATGTGAGTGTTTCTGGGAAAGCTCTGTTGAGTACAGTAGTGCACTATATAGTCACAGCCGTGCCCTACAGAGAAAAGTTAGTTCATTGCCACCAGTTTTTGTTGCGGACTTCCTCCAGTAGAAGCAATGCAGAACCATTTGGGAATTCTAAGGTCCACTCTCGCAGACTGAAGAAAACAAGTTATTTGTGGTCTCAAATCTGCCAAAAATTGCAATAGTTTATGGTACATTGAGTCCCAGTGGTGAAATAACAAGCTGAAATATTGTTAATATTTAAAGAGGAGGATTAGATAGGGACCTGCAGTTCCTTTGTTCTAATCCTAATTCACCCAGTGAGTTGTATAGCCCTAGATTTTTTTTCCCCCCTAATATTCAGCCTTATCAAAGCAATGTATTAGGCTCTGGAACAGTCTCCTCCCAAAAGCAATGGAAGTGCAATTTCATGATGCTTAAAACAAGACTGAAATAAAGCTTTAGAAAATGTGCTGTATGAAACAATCTTGCATTGACTCCTAGGAGAGGGACTGGATGATTCCCATCCAGCTTCTATAATCTAATAGTTCTTAATTTGGCTATTCTGTGCATGTGAAATGGTTTGGAGCAGATTTTATTTACACAACATTTGTCTACTTTCATTAATCAGATGTGTGAAGGTGAGAAGGTTTTTCTGATTCATTTTCACGTTCATTGGTGCCTGCCCTTTTTCAAAGGCCCAAAGGTGACCTCAAACTCTCCTGACTGCAAGAAAGCACATTTTTTAATAATAAGCTTTTCCCTCTGTCCTAGAAGCAGCAGCTATGCTGCTCCACTCTGCACTGGTTAGTCCTCAACTGGAGTATTGCGTCCAGTTCTGGGCACCACATTTCAAGAAAGATGTGGAGAAATTGGAGAGGGTCCAGAGAAGAGCAACAAGAATGATTAAAGGTCGTGAGAACATGACCTATGAAGGAAGGCTGAAAGAATTGGGTTTATTTAGTTTGGAAAAGAGAAGACTTGAGAGAGGACATGATAACAGTGTTCAGGTATCTACAAGGGTGTCATCAGGAGGAGGGAGAAAACTTGTTCACCTTAGCCTCTAATGATAGAACAAGAAGCAATGGGCTTAAACTGCAGCAAGGGAGATTTAGGTTGGACATTAGGAAAAAGTTCCTGTCCGGGTAGCTCAACACTGGAATAAATGGCCCAAGGAAGTTGTGGAATCTCCATCTCTGGAGATATTTAAGAGTAGGTTGGATAAATGTCTATCAGGGATGGTCTAGACAGTATTTGGTCCTGCCATGAGGGCAGGGGAGTGGACTCGATGACCTCTCGAGGTCCCTTCCAGTCCTAGAGTCTATGAATCTATGAGGTGAGTGCATGTATATCACATCTGTTAAAAAGTTTCCTTGATGATGTTTATCTCTGATACAAGCACCTTTCCAGTTTCAAAGCAGCCTCAAACTTGAAGGAATAGGGAACACTGGGTATTTCAGCACTTAAACATTTAATTTGTTCATGCAACAATGGCATGAAAGACCTCCACAGATGAAGTGCTAGATAGGAGTTGACAAATTCAAGGAGACTTGTTCTTGTCAGTAACTGTCATCGTTATATTCAACATTTTGATTTCCACATGAGGAAAGAACACAGATAAAGTATTATTCAGTCCCATTACAGATAGAGAAGTGAACCTTGGGAGCTTTAATAGGCAAAACTTTTCCAAATTAGTTTACTAAAATTAACCATTTACAACCATATTTCAGCACCTAAATACCTGGCCTGACCTTCAGAGGTGCTGAACACGCATAGCAAGCTTTCACTGACTTCAATCAGAGCTTCAGATGCGGGGCACTCATTTAGTTACCAAAATATGGATGTAAGAGGTTATACACGTAAGTCTGAATATTTCGCTTGAGCTTTTTGCTCTCGTTTCTTGTTTTTCCAAGGACTCAAAGATGCTTATGGCCTGCCTAAAAACAGACAAGAAGATTTGAAGGATAAAAATGAATACACATACACAGCTGCTTACTAAAATGCACTAATGAATGTAATGAATCCCAGGAAGTTAGCCAACCCATCAGTGGATACCCCTTTTCTAATGCCAATCAGCAGCTATTGCCTAGCATTATCCCCACTGGTAACCAGCTGGCAGGTTATCATTGGTAGGCAGTGGCCCTTTTCTGGCAAGGACTGCTCTCAGGGGCTTGAACTTGCACCACTAACGTCAGTGACAGGCCACTGAATCCTGTTTGGTAGCCACTCTCCCAGACTGCCAGGTATCCAAGACAGGCCCTCTGTCTCTATCAACCCAATCTGTAATACTTATGAAGAGATAGAAACAGCTATAGCAGCTTACAAATATTTTAATGTTTGCAGTGAATATGATGGGTGGCATACAGCTCCAGAACTGGCTCCCTGAATGTTTATATTGGCAGATTCAACTCACAGCAACGTCCTGCACTCACTTCTGTTGTTGTTTCACTCCCATATAAACACCTTCTGCCAAAGCCTTTGATGCATCTTTGCTTCCTGGTGGCTTCTGCAAACTGGTTTTGCTTCAATCTCATGATTTTTTTTTTTTAAGTGCAACAGAAAAAATAAAAGTTGCATTAACTCTGGCAGTAGCTACTGACATTTCCGATGCTTCAGAGCCAGTCTTGTTTGGCTGCAGAACGTAGCAAATGAATTATTTAGATTTCCTCTTATAGCCAGAGAGACTCACCCGTGGAGCAGTGTATGTCCGTATCTACCTCTCTTCCTGACTTGTTTCACTCACAGTGTCACTCTCCCTCCCCTGCCTGATTTCTAGTTGGGAGAGAAAACAGGTGGATCAATTACCTGAAGGCTAGAAGCTACTTAGAGGCTTCTTAGGGGAAGCAGAGTTTAAAGCAGGCGTGGTTTTCCCAATTATGTGAAATTATTTGGAAGTGTTTTGGCTTTCGTGATCACACAATGGGCTCTGTGCTGCTCTATCCTACTTGTTTTGTACAGTTCCATATTATAGTCAATATGCCTTTAGATAAAGCTCTTCCAAGCCAGGAAACTGGCATTTGACTGGCACATTGCATCTACTGCAGAGCATGGTGTACACATATAAAAAATGGTATTTTTTTTAATTACTGAATCTAACCAGACCAATGGAAGCCTCTCCCTGGGACATTGGTGCAGACTCTTAATTGGGAAAACTCCTCTGAGAAATCAACAACAGTTGCAGGGAAACCCTTGGCAAGTACAGACTATTAAATAGCTCTTACCTAAGAGACACTGAAAAGGGCAGGCTGGAACTCTATTTTAGACTAGAGCCTAACTACATCCACTGGCCAGCACTTTGTGGATTATGGTGAGTGGTACTTCCTGCCTGCTCTATAGTCCAGATTCTTCTGTGTTTAGAAGTCAGGAACGTGATTAAGCAAAGCTCCTCTGGCAAACAGCAGGACACTGATGCAGACTTTACACTGAAATCTGTGGATGGCAAGTGCTGTACGAGAGCTAGGTGGTATTATTACCACCAGTATAGAATGGCAGGCCTTGGCTTTAATGGCATTTACCATTTTTTTAAATTCAATTTTGAAAAGGACGAACAAGAGCCAAGTAAATAAGCAGCATCGCTTCCTGTACCAGCAAAATGCTCAACCAAACCACATATTGAGTCAAATACTCTTCCGAATCCTTATGTAAGAGCTTATCTTCAATAAGCTTCCATGATGTTCCAAAGGTCTGTGTGGACAAGAGAATTAAAATATTAAGTAATTATCTGGCCCCCATTACCATCGTTTCTGAGCATCTCATAATCTTTAATGTATTTATCCTCACAACACCCCTGTGAGGTAGGGCAGTGCTATTATCCCCATTATACATATGGGGAATGGAGAGAGATAGAAGCTGAATAACATGCTCAAGGTCAGACTGTGGCAGAGTACAGAACTGAACCCAGGTGTCTCAAGTCCAGTGTCTTAAACACTGGACCATTCTTCCTCTCCTCTAAAATAGACAGCAAGTATCTTGCACTCTGCTATTCAACACTCCCAGTTCACTGTCAGACCAGTGAGATACGTGCAACTCCAGACTCAGACTGAAAGTAGTGTAAGTGTAGACAATACGAAATGCTGTGGGATCTCTCAGGAACTGGACACATTCAACATGAGAACATAAAAACAAGCATGTTAACCTTCCATGACGGGATATCAGAGCATGCAGGAACAGATAGATCACAACTGTCTAATCCCAGATTGGTGCAGCCAGCTCTCTGGATAAACTTGGAAAAGAATGGACATAATAGTTCCCAGCAGGCTGCTATACATTTCAGAATCCAACCGAATGAACATATTCACAGCAGAAGTGTTATTGGCAGGACGAAACAGGTACAAGAATTCTGTAAAGAGGGTCTCAGAAGACACATTGCTATTTGTCAAGACCACACTTCCTCCTTCCACAGCCACAGAATTTACCTCAAAATCCATCCCTTGCTGCGAAATTGTGAGCCACAACCCAAGCATACACTTAAAAAAGAATGTCTCACGTTCTTAGGGTGGTGTCCAAAACTTTCCAAAGGTGAACCAAATGCAAAGTTATCTGCCTGAATTTGCAGACAGCCTGAAGCAAAAGCTTAGGAGTGAACTGTCCCTCAATTCACTTCAAGGGGGTGTTAAACTTGTATGTTAATGATGCAAATTTCAGAGTCCACATTAATATATTTCACAGATGAGCCTCATTTTTACATCCAGTTAGCGCGTTTATCTCACAAACGCAAGCTTCCTCCCACACCTTCCTAAATGCCTATGCAGCTGCAATAACCTCCAGCTTCCGCCTGCCAGCTCAAAAAGATTAGCCAGGCATTTAAAACAAATACAAAAACCAAAACCCCCACCACACATTCTGCATCATACAGACCACGAAATAAATGGCATCTAATATTCAAAAGCTAAGGGAAACCTGCCACGAGCGTATTCATTTTTGTACCTAGTTAAATATGAATCTCCATTTTTACACTTATCTGAAGCTGACACCAGAGCTCCAGTCTGCTGCACTGAACAGTGTAGAAACCTTGGCACATATTTATATCAAGCTTCCCCTGGAGCACACGAAGCTGTGATTACCATAATCCAAAAATTCAAAGGACTGTACACAAACAAGCAAAACACAGGCATTAGAAAGCTCTAATGATCATCAAGTTAATAGTAAACCCCAAGTCATCAGTGCTGCTCTCTCCTGAGTTCAGATTCTGATTCCACTCCTCCCTGCCATATCTTGCTCAGCATCCCAGAACAGATACAGCTAGGCTTGCTGTATGGGATGGTTTAGCATGGTAAAGCTTCGTTGGGATACATTAGCTTGCGTTTGGAAAATGCCTCTCTCTTGGCTTACCAAAGGTGGGTAAGGTAATATCTTTTATTGGGACAATATCTGCTGGTGAGAGAGACAAGCTTTGAGCCACACAGCTCACACTTGTGTAGCAGAACTTGCATCAGGACTGAAACTAGCTTATTGCCATTATGGAGTAAGTCAGATTTAACTGTGTCAGTTGTCAGATACACAGGAAACGAGAATACTTCCTTGGTCACTTTTTGATTTATAGCTTCCTCATTACAATCCCTCAAATGCCCTTTCGATGCGTGACAAGGGGCTTTTCGGCAGTATTAAGTACAAAGTCACAGGCAGCCAGTTCTCAAAGAATACTCGCCCACTGGCAGATCCACAGTTTGCACATTGTCCATCTTGGTTTTGGTTTTTTCTAGGAAAGTCTTTGTGGTGTTCAAACTCATTTCAGGTGGCTCAAGGCAATATCTGACATTATTCTCTCAGGGAGAAAAGAGACTAAATGGGCTAAAATGCTGGAGAGAAGGGGCAAGAAAGACGCCCACCTTCATTTCCAATATATAATCCCGATTCTTTGATCGGAGGGCTGTCTTAAATCTCATACTGTGCTTCAAAAGGCTTTAAAAACATGCCAGTTGTTAACTAAGACAGATTCAGTTCATCTCACAGCCCATGTCTTAGGCTTCACATGGTAACAAAAGCCTCACACTTATGTATCAACAGTTCAAAAAAATAATTGTAATCTTAACGCATTCACTAGTCGCTAAAGCAGGAACTTAATTCAGACACAGAGCTGTCGGTACATCCCTTACAATCACGCTGTTGCTCCAATCTAAATACTTGTGGGTTCTTGGGGAATTTAGATACAAACTCCAGCGGAGGGTCACTTGCGTAGACATTTGGCAGGTTCCCTCATAGCATTTCCATCGCTTGGGTGTACTCTGCACTTCTCCTAGCTGCTTAGAAACTTTAGTAAATGTGCTACAAATAAAGAGAAACAGACAGTGAGAAGGATAAGAAGCTGAGTGTGGAAACACCTTTCCCATCAATCCAGGATTCAAACAACCAGTGAATTTGTTCCCGTTAGTGAAAGGCATTGTCTCACCTCACTCACGTGCTCTCAGCTTTCAGTATCAGACTGGCTAATTCTGGTTTCACCTGAGTTCATATTTAGTTATATACCAATATGCAGCATTAGCATAACTAGAAAGAGATCTTGGGTCAGATTCTCAGTTACATTACAGCCAAGAAACGCACTTATGTCCACTTTAAGGCTCCTTTATACAGCCATGGTTGTGTAAGTGGGCTTCAGTATAAATGAGAATCCAGTCTTCAATCTCTGATAGGAGAAACTATCACTGATCACCTATCAATGAACATGTAAAAGATGCATTCTACAGTAAGTTGCAAAAGGTACTCAACTAGCTCCATGCTTATGTTGTCATTCTGGTTATGGGTGATACCAATGCCCAAGCGGGTAATGACAACTTGGAATACAAGCATGTGCAAATACGGCACTGAGGGGAAGATGGACAATGGTGAAAGATTTACTTAGCTGTGTAATATGTACAACCTGTGCACCCGGGATTCACTTTTCCCTCATTACAGGAAACACAAACTAACATGGAAGTCAAATGATTGAATTACTGAGAAGCAACTGAAACACATTGGTGCTGGATACACAAAACAAGTGCTGATAGAGGAAGCAACTACTATCTTGTCGCTGGAACAGAATAAAGCTAAAAAGACACGCTAATAAGAAAAGAAATGGAATTTGATGTGAAGAAACTGTCTGAACTGGGAATTAGGAGAGACTTGAAAATCCAGCTCTCCAACAGATTCCAAGAATGGTGAGTAATGAATGATGATAAACAGGAACAATGGGCTTGCTTCAGAGATGTATACTGGGAAACTGCCATAACGTCACTTGGACCAAGAGGATCAATGGAGGAAAGAAGAGCAGATACAGCCACTCATGTGAAAATTGACTGAAAAAAGTAAAGGCTTCAAAAAAAGAGGCAAGGACAGATGACATGACAAAAAGAACACATGCTGCAATGGGGATCTGTAGAGAAAGATCAAGAAGTAAAGAAAATTGTAGTGGAAAGGTAAGAGAATGGCTTGACAAAAAAAACAAGAGAAGCATCTGTGAGAGACCACTTAGAAACCATTTCAGGTGTGCAAGCAGTGATCATCCTGGTTCCAGAGTCACAATGGGTCACAAGAGCCAAAGATGGAAGATTGTTAATAACAGAAGCAAAACAAATGGAATGATGGCGAGAACATTTTAATGAAATACTCAACCAACCACAGTGAATCACTCCAATCAATGCATGTGGAGAAGAAAGTGAAGAATTAAATCTCTCTGCTAGAAATTTCAGAAGCAGAAATAGAGGAAGCAATTAAGCAGCTTAAAAATTGCAAAACTCCTGGTCAAGATAAGATCACTGTTGACATGTTTCAAGTGGGGAGGAAGTGGTACTACATGAATTACATAAACTTTTAAAAACTATGTAAGAGAAATAATTCTGCCCAGAGAAGTGGAAGTAAGATGTGATCTGTCAATTACCAAAGCAGGAAACCAACAACTTGTGAGGAATAACACAGCTTTGAGTACACAGAAGAGTGATGTCTAGTGTACTACTGAATGGAATCAAACTGGTCACAGATGAAAAACTGCATGCTAAGCAAACAGGCTTTAGATCAAAAAGACCACAAAGGCTTTAGACCACATCTTTACTTTGAGATGAATGATTAAGAAATGGCTTAGTCTTAAACTTAATCCATTTCATCAAAGCTTTCACTGCATTCAGAGTCACTATGGAAGATCTTGTGACAATATGAGCCTCCCAGATAGTATGACTGGCTAAGATGCTGTATATGAACGTTCAAAATGCTGTGTAAGGACAGGAAGTGGAGAGATGAATTCGTTTGATACCACCACCGGGGTGCGTAGATTACGCATGTGAAAAGCAAAAAAGGAAGACATAATATAGGAATTGTATGGAATAGAGAAAAACTTGCAACATCTCAACTTTCCATATGACATTGTTGCTGGACACAAATGAAGAGGCTATGAAAAAGACTACTACCAATGTCAAACATGAGGCTGCCAAAGCAGAATTAAGAATCAGCCAAAACAAAACGGAAGTCATTACCACTGAAAGAGGAGTCAGCAATGATGATACATAAATGATTGATAGTGAAGAATATGGCATGATTAATGGGTCTTTACATCTTGGAAGTACAACCAGTACTGATGGTCTGTTCCATAAGGAGTTGGAAGCAAGAACCGGAAAGGCAAATGAAGCTTTTTGAGGCTGGCAAACATCTGGGGGGAAAAAGGGAGATTCCCACAAGAACCAAGAAAAAGCTATGCAATCCCATTGTGATACCCACATTGTTATATGCTTCTAAACTTGGCAGATGCTAGAAACTCATAACAGAGAACTTAATGCACAGCATCAGAAATGCCCACAAAGAATTTTTGGAATCCGCTAGGGGGATAAAGTAACCAACACGGACGTGTTACAAAAGACTGACCAGCAGACTGTAGAGAGAATGATTTGAGAAAGAAGGCTGAAGTGGTTTGGACATGTCCAGATGTCAAAAAACTGTATTCCTAGACAAGCCCTTGATTCGATACCACTTGGTGGAAAACAGAAAAGAGATGGACAGCAAATGACATAAGAAAATCATGCAAAAAGATGCCACTGTCATGGAGCCAGACTATACTGGAGCAAGAAACATGCCATTAGACAGATGGAGGTGGAAAGACTGGATTGTCTCAGTGTCACGAAGCATAAGAGCATCTAATAAAATAATAGATGCCATATGTACAAATAACTTCAAAATGGAAGTGCCTATGTCACGGCTGCACCCCTCTTTTCTTGATCACATGAAATTCTGTTGGATCAAATGGCTACTTGTGGATATTAAATGTTAAGTTTACACTCTAAATTAAAGTCAAAGATCATAAAATTGTGACAACAGATCCTTCATTATGTCTAGGCAGGAGGCAGAGGACACATTCAGAATCAGTAGATATTCTAACCGGAAGAGAGATGTTGGTGGAACAACTTCACCATGAGGACAGCATATGATTGAAGATGTGAGAGTAAGGAAACTTTGTACTAATAATCAGTATAGAAAGGGAAAGGAAAAGGAATACAACCGGTACAAAGCAGACTTGGAGGAATTCAGAAATCCATTAACTAAGGTGTGATGAGAGGAAGTATTAAAATTCCCAGTGTGGAAAAAGGCTGGGAAATCTTAATGCCCCAAAATAAGGTACAGAAGCTACAATTCTTCCAACCCCCTTCAAAAAATGCAGGGAAACAAGCAGCATCCAATGTGGTTTCATGAAAAGCATCTCAAAAACAAAGTTTAAAAAAAGTAGGCCAACATCATTCCCTCTCAATTGAGAGGCAAATCCATGATCTATGCACTACCCTATCCTGACATTACTTCTAACCGAGAGTTGGGGTAGCTGACGTCCCTGCAACACTTCAAAATGATATTTTTAATCCTGTAACATTTACTCACCTTTTTTAGTAATCCCATCCATGCTGAGATTAGCAACATGTCATCATTATGCAGTGAGAAGAGACATTTTATCAATCTTCATACAGTACAGCTCACGAGCATGAGAGGGGAAAAAAAAATCTACAATCCATCAGTCAGGAACTGGCTATTTACTCTGTAATAAAGTAACCAGTGTTTAATTTGCCACTGAGGCATATTAGCATAACTGGATAGCAAAACCAACACAGAAGCCCATCAGATTGCAGCAACCTCTGAGGCTATGGCCCTTTCCCTCCTACACAACACTGAGAAGGTGCTGCTTGTGTCACTGCTTCGTCATTCTTTTGCCAGGAGAATAAGTGAGGCAAAACAATCAGACATACAACACCAACACATCTGCTGAGATTTCTGAAATCGTTTGTCTATTTGGTTCTTTTAATAAAAATTATTAAATAAATACATGAGATCATTTAAAATCTCTGAGAAACTGCATCGCTAGTGGGACTAAGAAGGAGGGAAAGGACTATGAGCTACATTGCCAATCCCTAATGAAGTGCCTGACTGGCAACACTACAAACCAGCTGGTGAGGGAATCCATGCAACTAAAACATGGTTTGAGATGGAAACAAATGACCAACCTGTCACCATTCTCCGGTGCAGCTAGGAGAAAGCAAGGATGACCGGCGTACGACTTAAAAACATCCATGTGGATGAGGTCCATCAACAAAATCAAAGAATTTGGAAGTTGGACTGATTTTTAGTTGCAAAGATGTAGAAATATTTTCATGTCTGGAGCTCAGGAAATATTGTAGTTCCAAAGAAAAAAAGGACCAAGACCAAGACAGATCATTCCCAGTATTGAATAGCGGTTTGAAGCAAGGCAAGCTAAATACAATCTGTTGTGTTTAACTGTTTAAAATAACATAACCTTTAAAAAAAATGAATGAGCACAGAGGTGATCTGAAACCACTATGCACTGCGACACACACCATTTTTGCATTCACTGTTAATATGATGTGTGGGGGACTACTTGTGTTTTTATTTGCTATGTCACCCACATCCAAGTGTTTTTAGTTTCCTTAATATCCATATATTTCGTTTTCCACCCAGGCCGACTCCTTGCTTTGTCCTGTCTGATCATTGCACAGCTCATAGATCTCATTGGTCACAAAGCCACTTTCAGTACTAGTCAATGCCACAAAAACGCTCTCTGAAGTATTCACAGCCACGTTGTCATAATCTCCGGAGAAGTTGTCAGACGTGTGGTCTCCGGAAGGGGTGCGGAAGGAAGAATTCTTAATATCTGGCCTGGTCCCAGCCAAATCTGCCTCCATTTGTTTTTTAATTACATTGTAAATCTCCAGATTGGAACTGTTCTTCCTGTGGGGGGAGATCCAGGCATCTTGCTCCTTTGGACTCATCTCCATGTGCTCTCGTTTCCTTAAGTGAGGAAGAGGAGACACTGAATTCCTTGTCTGTTCTTTTTCATAAGCACAGTCCAACATTGCATCTCTCTAACAAGATGCCTAATGACAACATTTCTGGAAAATGGCCATTAATAGCCTGGATTCAGAAATATGTACTTTAATTATTTATCCGTAGTTGTACACATGACTGCAACAACATTACTGGCATTGTCATGCCATACCATTTCACTATTGTACTATGCTTGTGCGATATACTAATCCTGACTTCAAATAAAGGAAGCAACAGAAAACGAGATCTCTGAGGAATCAGCTTCCAGCCCTCATAAATGGTATCCTATTCTGGATCCACACCTGTCCTGCCAACAGGCAGGAGGACTGCTGCCCATATTAGCCCATATGGTGCCCATAGGTATTACAGCAACTGGGTGCTGGCCAGGGTGCTGAAGTGTTTGTGCTGTAATTATTCATCCTCTCATTCCTACAAACAAACAAAATAAATAAATGTAGGAAGTCTCTAGTGGTCTGACCTGGCAATTGGCCTGAGTGCCATGTATTCCTCCTCCAGAGCGTTTAAACCATCTCAGACTGGTATAACAGCAGCTCCATTCATGTTTATTGAGCCATTTAAGAGCCATGAATAATAGGAGCTAGACAAACAAACTACTGCTCCCTCCTCTGTCTCCCTTTCCCGCTCCCGACTTTCCTCCTTCTATCATGCTGTCCTTACACTTGGAACAATCTCCCAGTTAGTGTTTGGCAAGCACTCTCCTTCTACTCCTCCTTTCTGCTTTTGCTCCAAAGCCAACATCTTTTCACTGTGTCAGCAGACAGATATTTGAAACAGGGTCTTTTTGGGTGAATTGACTTTATTGCTGGTGAAATGTCAGAGTTCCAGCTGCATCATCGGCTGTGCTAGTGCATGTTTTGCCCACACTTGCATCTTGACAACTTCCATCAACCCTGACTTGCAAGGATCATCTCCAGGGCTCTGGTCTCCATGGTTCATTCACTCCTTAGCATACGCTGAAAGTGCCAACATGAGTAACTAATTTTACTGTCATCTCACCTGTCCACTAGGAAGATGGCATTTTACACAGGCCAACAAACACGCAGATGGTAACTTTCATTCACTACCAGCTTGGCCCTACATTCAAAGTAGTGAACTAAAGACCCCTGCTTCTAAACAAAGAATAGCTTGGCATCAACTCTTGGGAGGGCAGAGGCTGAGTCAATACAATTACAGCAAAAATTATACTATTACATACAGTAGGCCTCTTGTGTCACCAGTTATTACTTCAATACTAGAGTACCTGTTCTCATCTCATTCAAGAATGCAGCTGAGAAAACAGCAGGAGTCTTTTTTAGAGTCCTGAAACTAGTTTCTAAAAATGTTTTAATTTAAACACAGTCCTAATCGTGATTTAAAGGTAAGCGATGCTGATGGTAAGGTCAGCCTGTTTGCATGTATGGGAAAGTGAGAAGCACAGCTGGGAAAACAAAAGGTTAGAAGGACAAAACGTTAGAAAACTTGACCCAACACTATTTGGTACTTTTGGAGGGGAGTTCCCAATCTGTCAGTTTTGCATTACATCTTCTTTTCCCTTTAATAGATCTAACACTTCAAATCAATCACCTTATTTTACCATTATTGTATATGTCACACAATTAATAAAATAGCATAACATGGTTTAATAAAAAACATACTCTACACAAAGTCTGTCACCTTCAATATGCACATACTGCTTTTTAGAAATGTACTAGACAGGACATATATACTCCAATTCTTTCTAGTGCATTTTATGGGGTTCAGTTGAAAATTCTGAAACTAATTAATCCCGGAGCTAAAGGATTCTTCAGCGTGATGAGATACAAAAGTTCACTCTTAGTACAATCATGCCACTTGCCTCTTTGCAAAAAGCCAAAAACAGAAGATGGCTGTAATGACCATCAGGAGAAGGAGCAGAGGGATGCTGGGAATTAAGATGTAGACAAGACTCAAAACAGGTTCTGGGGGAGAAAAATATGAAATTCCAACTTTTATCCATTTTAAAATTTATTTTGCATGCACAAATTATTCCTGTGAAAGGTAGTACTGCCAAATAATAATAATAGAAGGTTTTCTTCAGTCCTATTTGTAATGTATTAGCAGCTACCCCACTCTCAATGCCAACACTTCAAATACAGAATAATCCTCTAGCTCGGCAGATCAGATCAAACTCTGCTCTTGAGTCTCCTAGTTTGGGGGTCTATATATAGTAACTCTAATTTTCCCATCTTCCACGGATGGTGGAATATAGGAATTCCCTGACTAGATCAAACTAGCGGATACTGGACTAGAAGGACCAATCTCCAATCATGGCCAGTATACTAAATCCCTCAGGATGAGGATGTGGGATAACCTGTATTTCAATAGGAGCTGTCTGACAAAATAGAAAAATGGCAGAATCGATACCAAAAAAAGTCACTTTCCTAATGTTTATTTGACATTTTCTCAATCTATTCATGTGAAAGTAATAAAGGAATAAGCTAATGAGATGTGTTATCTTTTGAAATGCTTATAAACAACCATCATAAGGATATTGGAGTGGGAATTATTCAATGACTGAGTGGTACATTTCTTCCTCCCTAACTTCATTAGATTTCTCTCCTCACACAGATAAAGGCATGGGGACTATGCAAGTCCCTTTATCTATACAAGGAAAGAAGTCAGTGTTGTAACAACAAGTTAATGTCTTTGGCATTTAAAATGTGCACCACTGAAATGCAAGGCCACTAATTTGAAGTAGTGTTTTCATATCTAACTTAGTTGGTACAACTTTGGCATAAATCATTTGATAGCCAGAACAACCAATTTAGTTTTGTAATTGTAAAGATTCAGAGCAAAAGTATCAAACATGAGTACCTACATTTAGGCTTCTAAATTCATAGACAGACACCAAGAACAAGATTTGTCTACACAGCAAGAGCTTCGCCTACCTGTGAAGGCTTGAACGCAGCCATTGCAAGTAACAATAGCAGTGAAGACAGTGCAGCATGGGCTTCAGTGCCAAGTACGTACCCAAGGTCCATGAGGTGCTTGTATGACCTCTGCTGAAGCTCACTCTGCGCTGTCTGCACTGCTACTGTTACCCACGCTAGCTGGATTCAAGCTAGCTCCAGTCAGCTAGTTTATGCATGTTTTTGCTGTGTAGGCATACCATAAGAGTCTCAATATTCAGAGGTGCTGAGCATCTGCAACCACACTGAGGCCAGTGGAAGCAGGTGTGCATAACTGCAGAGGGTAATGGCTAGCTGCTGTACATGCACTGTACCTCTGGGTTCTTTAAGGGTTTCATTGGCATCTTCCTTAATGGGTTCTTCGGGGAACGCTGGCTTCAAGGACCCTGTGACAACATCTGGGGGGAAAAGTGACAGGTTAATATTGAAGATATAGGTTAAATATTGAATGAACTCCAGAGAGTAATTAAAAACGAGACAAAAATAAGTGATTTAGGACACTGCCAGATACACTGAGTGTTTTGATCTCATTCTTTTTTGCTCAGAGCTCCGCAGCATAGCGGTGGACTCCAGATTGGGCAGCAACACCATGTCAGACCTGGTTGCTGGACCTTCGGTTTGAGATAAACAGAAGGGAATGCTAACTGAGGGGCAAATTCTTTGGTCAATTTTAATTACTTCAGCTAAGTGTAAAGATCCTCTAGGAATATTTTTATCAAAAATTACCATATCAGCAAATCAACACTTGTCTTTAACTCACCCACTTGTGAGTTCTCTTCTGAAGCAGCAGTTGGTTTTTCTAAAAGGAGGAAGCACATACTAAATTTCCTTATGCATTTGACAACGTCAAATAAATACAGTGAGAGAAGCTGGCATTGGCCCTCACAACAGCACCCTCCCTCTCCCCTTTAGGGCCCATTTCAGATTCTGAACTTTTTAAAAAGACTTTTAAAAATAAGAGCTTCCAAGCCAGTCGGTTCATACATTCTGCAAAGTACCTAGCCAGGGACATTCAGTTCAGCAGCCCAGATCCTCAAAGGTATTAGGTTCCTAACTTCCACTGTTTTCAGTGGAAATTAGGAGCCTAAATACTTTTGAGGATCTGGGAAGTGTCCCATCTCTCCACAGGACTTTTATCCATTTAAATGCATATCTGCCTTCTACCAATTGTTTCCCAGCAGAGGTGATAAATGGTTTGCCTCTAACTAGCCAGATGTGTGATACTTGACTAGCAGTGTGACATCTGACTAGTAATACATCCCCTGTGGATTTGAGTACAATCATTTTTACATGATACAGAGTAACTCATTACCAAGAGAATATTTGCAAATGAAGTTATTTTTCATGTTGCATCTGTCATCATTCCACTGAAACATATAGGAACCTCCAACACCTGCCGGGGCAGAGGGCTGGTGGTACATCACAACGCAGATCTCACTCCCGCAGGAAGGCTCATCTGTATACCAATTCCTAGAAAAATAAACCAACCACCATATCAGGCAATTCATTTCCCCTGATATTGCAGAAGCTCAGATCTGGAATACAGCACAGGATTCCAAACATCAGTGATAGCAGAACTAATGCTGAACACGATTCAACTTGTACCGTCTCATCAGCTGGATGCACATAGTGCTCCCACTAATTCAGTTATCAGTAGCTTATTTTCACATTTTTGTTTAAATTTTCAGAAGATGGGGGTCTCATGGAGAAACTCTTGACAATAAATGTAAGTAGTAAAAAAAGTGGTTTGAATGCCATTTAGAGCGAAATGAAAAGAAGTTTGATCCCAACCCAGTTTCTAAGTCTTTCGTGCACATTACAAATAGTATTTCCTATTAGGAAAACTCACAGGACTGGAAGATGAGGAATTCCATATTCAGGCTGCCAAAGGACTTCAAGGAAATTAGGTATCCAATTCCCATTGGATTTAAATGAGGGTTGAATACCTCACCCCCTTCATCTCCTTAGAGGTGAACTATGACTTACTTTACTTATTTTCAGGTTAAAAATGACCAATGTACGCTGGTCTCAAACTCCAATGCCTGCAACCATTAATCCATTTTATAAGAGAATGAAAAATATTTAAAGGAAATCTGCTTTGCTCTAGGCTGACGTGTACTAAAATGAAAGGAGCTGCCTTACAGGTGATGCTTTTTCCAGTAATAGCAAAACACTACCACTGGAAAATGCACGGACCTTTCTAAGAAGAATATAGGAAATATTCCCTTACTATTTAGCACTCTGTCATATATCAATTACTGTGCAGACATTTTAGGAATCAGACTCAGATGACTACTACTTTTAAGATTACAAGGCCTGATTTCTAAGAGTGCTAGCATCCAACTGCTCCCAATTAGGTTGGAGTCTGGAAATCTGGCCCTTAGAATATAAATAATTCTAGCTATACCAGAATATTTCAAAAGGGAAACTATCAGATAAATGTCCAACAAATCTTGTAATCATTACAAGATATTCTTTTTATATACATTTATACTGCATGCGATTTTGCTCTTTGGATTGTGAGTCTCTCTGTAAAGAAAACAGCTCAGATCCAATAAAAATAGTAAATTTACATGGGATGTATTTTTTTTCCTCTTTTAAAATAGTATTACTCATTAGTATCTTTGGCCAGATCCTTTGGTACAAACTGGCATGACTCCCTCCATGGAAGTCAACTGAGCAATGCACATTTTTAACAGCAGGGAATCTGGCCCTATACCTCCATAACCAACATTCCCAGGGACCACAGGGAAAAATATTACACTATTGAACTTGTGTCCTAGCAAACAGCACTAAAAGCAGATGCATCTCATCCAGACTTACTTATGGCTGATCATTTTATTAGTGTTCCACGACCCTAACTGTCCTTAGAACATAAAGAGAGAACCACTTCTTGGAGATTTGTTATAGGTTCTTATCTGAGCTACCAATCTGCAGAGAGTCCCAAAGAGTGTGATCTCAAATCCTGATTTGCTTTCCCTTCCCTAAAGTGATGAGGATGCATGTCAAACTGAGAAAAGCTGAGAGATTCAGAAGTGAGGTTCAGACTTCACTTTTAAATTGTGCCATTGGGACATGGGGGGAGCAAAAGCTCAAGCAATGGGGCAGAGGTCACCAGCTTGTCTTGAATAATTCCAGAGGAAGGAAATGTCATATTAAGCAAGTTTTCCACTATACCAGACGACACTTTCCGACTTCACGAGTAACTAATATTTTTCCCAGCACGTCCGTAACAGGTTATATGTAACTCACTGTAGAATAAGTAAGCACATCAGATAACCTACTTCTCAAAGCATTTAACAGACTACATTTCAAAGTGCGTTTTCCTGATGCTAAGTGCTGATACATATTTTTCTTTTTAGGGTCTAAATTCAGATCAGAAGATGGCACAGAATTCGCCCTTTTAGTAGCTCCCTCAAACACTACCCAGACCTTATGGCCTATATGCTGTCCCTTGACCAGTAGTTCCTCACAAGTGTTTGCATGTAATGGTTGATTTTCCTAGCATCTGGTTTCAGTGTAACATAAACTGTGAGTATCTTTCTCCACTATTCACCTCACTTCTTGCATCTCAAAGTAGCTATACAATGCACTCCTCTCTGCTAGCTGGAAAAGATCAACACCTGCTTTTCCTCCACTCTGTAAACAAACTCATCATAAGAAGTACGGAAGGAAGAGCAATACCTTTTCCTTACTGTGGCTTCCAAAGCATAGCTCTTACAGAAACAGATTATTTCACTGCATAACTCTTAGTAGCAAGAGCTCAAATTAAGACATTGCCACATATATTTAAGTGTTGTCATAAAGCATTTAATTACACTTGGGCTACTGAATGAAATAGATGGGTTCAATCACAGTAAATGCTGCAATATGTGCAGGATAATTAGTGAATGGCATCCATGCTTTGATTTTTTTTAAAATCATTTTAATTAAAGGTTCAATAGGAACTGCACCCTTGGCAAAACTAGAACCAGCAAATTCATTGCAATGTTGGCATGTTGTTGCAAACACTATCATTAATCTGGCAGCATTTGGAGTATATGTTACTCTGTTTCTACCTCAGGCAAACACAAAGTTCATAAGGATGAGTTCTCATTTAAGATTATTTGCTGTTCACCTAGAAAACTGTGACTTAAGATCAGAATCAAAAGAGGACTAAGCAAGACTTGAGCTTACACATATTTTTGGTTCAATCGTGTTTGGAAGATGTTAATGTATCAAAACCACCTCCTGCAAAACTCATCCTCCTTGGAAGTCTCCTCTCCATAATCTTATAAGGAAATAATTACAGTGAGCATTATGGTTCCACTTCCCATGAGACAAGAGATCTATCAGGTAGTGCAAAGAGTCTCACTACCTTTGTTCAAGATAAACTCAACGCAATTCTCAAGCTCTATCCTCCCTCAAAAGGATAAGAGTTATTCCTGCTGCAGTCAACGAGAGTAAGTCCTATCATTGAGGAGGAAAAAAGGAGTCCTGAAATTTAGGGAATTTCATTTAAAAACATCAGTTTACCCTCTATTGTATACATTTTAGCCAGGACTTTAAGACTATAGATTTCTAACATTTTTATATTCAGGTACCTACCGAAATTTGGATGTACTGCCATCAGACCATGAATACAGGCCCTGACATTCTGTGCTATTGTCCACGTCTTCCTCTTTTCTCCTAAGTCCTATCCAAAAATCTCCATCTGAAGCCAAGAGACTCTCAATCAATTTTTCAATCAGTCTCTGTTCTGATTCTGATTCAATACTGACTAAATGTCCACCATCTATTCTGCATGCCTGGTGTGCTTCTTCAAAGCTGATTCTGCGCAAAGCATCATGAAAATAAATGATTTTGTAGCACGGTCGCTGAGTTCCACCCCGGCAAACTGTCTGCCCTACAGAAACAGAAATAAGCCAGTTACAGATACTGCATGCATTAGCTGCTGATGACTAGTACAAAGAGTAAGCAAATATCGTTAATACTTGTTGAATTTTGCATTGTGTGGCAGTTTATACAAACAGCTCCAAATAGGCAAAAGAAATAAATACCAACTTTTATATGACTGAGGAATTATTGAGCACTGTGTATCTTTTCTTGTTGCACACACTAGTTCAGACTGACCTCTGCAGCACTATTTTCTCAGTTCCTGGGATCCACAGCCCCACCAAGAGTTCTCTGCAATGAAGAAACCTCAGCAATTCCTTGCAGAGGGGGAGAAGATTCCCACAGTAGAATGTTGTGCCAGAAAACCAACAGATATGTCCAACATTGTAAGAGAGAGAGATGCTGCACTAGGATACAACCATGCTCTTTTGTAATAATTTAACTGGCTAGAAACTCACTCAGATCCAGAGATGTACTTACAGGTCCAGAAATAAAAATTATTTACCACTTGGGAGGTGCATAATAGCTTCATGGAACTCACTGCAGTTAATCAGGATATGCTTTCCAAACCATAATGTTCCAGACTTCTAAAGAAGTAAACAATGGCTGTTTTCAGTCATGAGCCAAGCTCTCTCATATGCATGTAACAGCCCGGCTTATTTTGAGCATAAAACAAAGTAAGTGAAGATCAAAATAGACACACTTACTATAAAAAATATGGACTGGAATGTTTTATAACCAAACATTCCCAATATTTAAATTGTTCATACAAATAGCTTTGAAAATAAAT